>NC_090923.1:1126450316-1127753530 GCF_040938575.1 Ambystoma mexicanum | reverse complement strand
ACATAATGGGGGGGTTACGAACAGCCTTGGTTCCTTGCAGAGGAACATAATGGGAATCCTCAATTGGCTGCTACTTAATAATGAATCCAGTGTTAAATCAAAAAATGTAACTTGGTCCATAAGTTCTTGGAACACACGTGGTTTCTCTCATTTATTAGTTGTTGAGGGCTTGTTGAGTTTTTTTGCTTAAAAATGTGTTTTTTCTTTTGCAGGAATGTTGGTTGCTCAAGGAGCTCAGCATGGATGATTTCAAATAGTTCAAATATTGGCCAAAAAAGGATCTAAGGGACGCCCATATGGTGGCCTTGTAATTGGCGTAAAAATTGTATACAAGTCACTAGAATTAAAGTCAGTGGAGAAGTTCTATCCATGCTGTCTGTGCGAGTATTACTTCCAATAGCAATACGTATGTCTCAACAGTGAACGTCTGTGATCCTCCTGGCTTTCATAATACGGACCACACCATAGAAATTGTGGTGGAAGTTATTTCTGGTATAAAGGCTCCCAATGATGAAGAGTTCATTGTAATTGATGGAGATCCTAATGCCAGGTTTATTTGTAAGCATGACATTTCTGAGGCTGATTATGTGAAATGTACATCTGAAATGAATCGCACATTGAGACCTCAAAAGACAATGGCTGGCTTGAAACTTTGAATGGGAGCGCTATATGCTGAATGGACGAGGGATTGGCGATCACCAGGGTAAACATACTTGGGAGAGCAGGGAAAAGGTATCTACTTTGGATTACTTTTTCTGCAATGAAGCAGTAATCCCCATTGTCAGGAAATTAGAAGTGATAAGCAATGAATTTAACGACCATGCCATCCTTACTGAATGGCCAGATCCACTGTGACGCACAAAAACATATTGGTGACCTTTAAGTTAATGCAGGGGCTAACAGAATCAATTGTGCTGAAAAAAATGTGGAGAATGACAAAAGATTTGTTAACTCAAATTCGACCACACTGTTGGAGAAATTCACATGCATGACGGCGGATGATCTAGAGTTGTGGATAAAAGAAAATTTTACTAAGCTGTCTGCGCAAAAAGGTTACTATACACATCTGACTAACCACAAAGGGAGACTGTTTTTCGATAAAACAATGCGAGATACGAAAAGGGCTATGAGAGTGTGAGTAAGAGAATGGTTACCACCCCTCAGGCAGCGTCTAAAGCTATCCAACAGGTGAGAAACAGATATAGGAATTGGGTTAAGGGATGCAACCTATCTCATAGAAATGCATAGTGGCTGTATCTACTCAGGGCTGCTGGAACCAGGGACGCAAGAAAGATGTGGACATTATTAGGGAAGTTTAATTCTCCTAAAGCGAAACATGTTACATGTGGCATTGGGGAGCTAGAATGGGTTATTATGTTGGAAACATTTTTAATAACTAGGCCCCATTAACGTCTCAAGTAACTTGCATTAAGTTAAGATTGAGCATTGTCTTTGACCGGGAAGATATTGAAACAAAAATACGCAGACTAAAGGATTCTTGAGCTCCAGGACCCAATCGTCTTTCAAACTCGGTTCTGAAGAGCTTGCCTGTGAATTGGGCTAAACTACTGTATTGTTTGTATACAAAGATCTGCAAAGAGGGGTACATGCCATCCTCCTGGAAAAGATCCATATTAGTCCCCATTTACAAAAAAAAGGTATGAGATTGCTACCTGAGAATTTCAGGCTTTTGGCAATGCATGCTTAATGTTTCCGAAAAAAATTGTTTTGTCCCTGGCACTAGAAGAACTGAAGAGGTGGGGCACTCTGCAGATTTGTTGGGAAAATTCCAAATGGGTTTTAGAGCGGGCTCGGATACATCGCATTGCCATTGACTGTTGGATACATTTGTTAGAGCTGCATGTTCCAAAGGAAATCCTGGCTTGCACATAGCCATGATCGACTTTCGGTCTGAGTTTGACACAGTAGACAGGGGGAAAACTGTGGGGTAAGATAGAAACACAGCGGTGTTCGAAAGATCTTTTGTCTGCTGTGCGTGGACTGCACGAATACAGGGGGGGTGACGCAGCCCATAATAAAACAGAGAGGTGTAAAGCAAGGTTGCATCCTTGCCCCAATGTTCTTTAACATTTACTTGGCGATTTAGCTGACTATTTGAAATGCATAGAAATCTGTGCGAGAAAGTGCCAATGCCTATCCTACGCCGATGACCTGGTGCTGTGTGACCACACCTTTTTGGGACTTAAAAGATCTCTAACTCAACTGCAGAAGTACGCAAACTTATATGGCTTGAAAATAAACCCTGGAAAAACCAAGCTAAGGCACTTTGCCCATAGAAAGACATCAATCCCTAGGATGATAGTTGCCGGCAACTATATTGAGCCTGTTACCTGCTTTAAATACATGGGTTTGGAATTTACAACCATTTGGGATTATTCAGCTATTATCCAGGGGAAAGAGCGCAAGGACATAGCCTTGACAAACATGATTGCTAGATGTATAAAAGAGACATCAGGATACAGTTTAGTAGGCATGATAATGCTATACAAACAGAGCTTCTGTGCATCTATATTATATGGTCTGGGGGCACTGTGTATGGAGGATTTGTCTTGGTTAAAGGCCTTCAAGGCTAATTCTGGAGAAGAATTATCGAACTTGACCCAAGCATATCTATAGAAATCATTAGGCTGGAAATTGGTCTTATCTCATTGGTCGCTTTGGCATTGAAAAGGCGATGCATTTTGTATAGAAAATCCAGATTATTCCCGACTTGCCCTTTACTTCAATTGTTGGGCAAGGAAATAAGTGTCATGCCCATAGTAAGTATTTCATTCCGGCTAACAAGACATTTGCCGAAATTGAATGGGAACCGATCTGAGAAGAAGAAGCGCGCGTTTTAAGGTGGACGTTTATTGCGAAATTAGAAAGATGGGATTGGTCTTTAAACTATAATCATTTGGCGAGTCTGAAAAGTTTCCATACTGTTTTGGAGACTTTGAACCATAGCTTTAAAATCCCACAGAGCTACTTAAAAATATGTCCATCACCAGCCTTGCGCAAATTCCTCCTATTGCTTTGGATAAACAAACTTCCAGTTTTGGCATGCATTGGGCCAGAGTTAGCCATCACCAAGGAAGACAGGATCCGTCGACTTTGTGGTATTGTGGGGAAGATGGAAACCGCTTGCCACATAGTCTCGCAATACATTGTGCATGGTTCTCTTTATAGGACAATGCTAGGCCCTTTGGTAATGCATCTTGGCAACATCAAAGGAAACGCTTTCTGGCGCTATTGCCTAAGTACAGATAATAAATCGCTACACATAGCCCTATATCATGTATGGTCTGCAATCCTGGCCACAGGGAAACTAGCAATACAGCGAAGCAAGGTGTGAGCACATCTCGCTGCGAGATTAAATGAATCATGTTTTATCATATGTGTTACTAAGTGTATGTATTTTTTGTGTTGAGTTTTATGTGCTGATGGTTAATTTTATATTGTAATTATTATATGTATTATGTAAAAGTTCAAATGAACTATATTCCTAATTAAAAAAAAATAATAATAATAAAATCATATAATTCCAGCACCAGACATTCTTGGGTTAATTAAATATTTGTATTTTAGTTTTAGTTTTTCACTGTTCTAGCTGAGATTTAATATATAATGGAAAAATAAAAATACATTTTTGTCTCCAAACCAGATGCAATGCCCTCACATCAGACGCCAAAGTTCAAGCTTGTACAGAGCTAAATTCATGTACAAATGATCTAATTGTTTGCGTGGTTTCAGATGTATTCTATATTCGATGAGGGTTTTTCTATAGCGTGGCAATCACAATTTGTATGGCATCTTGGTGCTGCCCACGTTAAAATGATATAATTACTTTTAATGGGACCATATATTCATATAGTTGCTATCATTATGAGCATTCTGGGAAAGGATAAAAACGTGTAATCTTTTGAAATACTGCATGTTTTTGCTGCCAACATGAGACTGGCAGAATTATTTGACCTCAAATACCTATTTTTCTTATCCGAATTTTACCTGCACCAAAAAAGTTAAGCTAACAATTTAAAACATTCTGCTTGAGGTTTTACAACATTTTTTCCTATTTCCTATGCCAAAGGGAGGCATACAATGTCCATACTGGAGGGCTGTGTTAGCATGCCCCTTCTATGCAGCACAACCTTTTTATGGGCGCAGTATGTAAATAACTTTGTTAGTAACAATGTGCCAATTTGTGAGTGAGCAGCAATGCTCCGTTAACCACACCCGTGTGTGTCAATTGAAGTGAGGGCCAGTAATAGTGTAATTTGTGTCAACTACAGTGGGCCTCATTACAAGTATGCTGGTCTGGAAATATCAGCGCCGGTCTCACCTACCCGCCCCTTTTTCTGGTCCGGCATACTCTCATCGTGATACCGCAAACACTGTCACCGCAAGTGACCTACGGTAACCGGCAGCACCGTGCCCGGAATCTTCAGCAAGACGCCTCTGCGGTGCCTGAGACTGCTACTGCCGGAAAATGAAATTTCTTACAGGCAACCTTCTAATGAAACAATGCACTTAGTAGCATGCCAGTAAGTGTGTGCTGTGAAATCAGTTGTGTGCATTTGTGACAGTGGCAGTGTGCTTGTAATGCAGCGACAGTGCATCCGGGTTTCAGTAACTACACATGTCTGTGTGTCATCAACTCCATGGGCCGGAGTGGCAGAGAGACTGAATCTGTAAGGCAGTGGCCAAGTGCAGGTGTGGAGGCATGGCAGGAACTGTGTCCCCTCTTTTCATTGGCCGGTTGCCCGTGGCACAGTAAGTATGCATGTCCGTGTGACAGTGTGCTTGTAGCTCAGTGACTTGCTCTTTTGTTTCAGAAATGCAGCAGCGCCTATGCTCTAGGGACAGTGTGCAACTCATCAACGTGCCTCAGTAAGTGTGTGCCCAAGTGGCAGCAGGGGTATGCTAGTGTGAATTGCCCACAGTTACTTTTTTACCAACTCTGCTAGCTCGAAGTGCTTGTGTCTGTTTCCTAGTGACTGCGTTTACAGCCTATTTAGCTCAACAGAACTGTTCATATTTTCTTTAAAATCTGTATATAGGACAGCACCGAAATTGCAATCGTAACACGTATGTGCTGTGGGATGGTCCTCTTTTACAGTTTCAGGTGAAGCCTCTAGCCATAATGAGGCTGTTACTTAAAATTCCAAAAGCAAGACAATTGTAAATTAATTTGCCATTGTACAAGTGAAACAGCAAAATTGTGCACACAAAACTGGTTACTTATTTCAAAAGCTATATTTTACTTGTAAACCATATTGAATGATTGATTTGATTTATTTATAGAGCGCTTTACACCAAGGCGCTGTACAATGGAACAACAAAATACAGAGTAATAACAACAACATAACAATGTGAGCAAAGTGGCAACTTGAATCATTCAACAACAAAACAGTGCAAAGAGCAATTGAGTGAGAGGGGGGAGAAGTGGAGTGCGAACAGGAGAGTGAAGGGAAGGGCGGGGAAGGATTGAGTGAGAGTAGAAGGAAGGGAGGGAGAGTGTAAAATAGAAAAGGGGAGGTGGAAAGGGAGGGGAGGGTTTAGAAGAGGGGAAAGACGGGGGGAGTAGAGAGGGCACGGGGGCTTCAAGGTCGGGAATGGAGGAGGAAGGATTTAAGGGAAGTGCGAAATGAGATGAGGGTAGTGGAAGAGCGGATTGAGAGGGGGGAGAGTTCCAATGCAGAGGAGCAAGAAGTTAGAAAGAGCGGAACCGGGAGGAAGCGCAAGGGGAAGGAGGTACAGAGAGCAGGAAGTGACATGTTTTATTTTAACATTTGCCCCACATAAGGGGTGTCAAAATTCAACAGTAGGCAGTGCAGCACTTTGGTTCGTTTCATCCTTGTTCTCTTAATGGACCGCAGCACTCGACACCTGATATATAAATAAACCTTTCCTAGGTTTGCAAACAGACGTTTTAGTAGTGAATGGAGGTCCCATATGTCCACTAGAGGAAGTACGTGTTCTAATAATGGCACGTTTCTGTGCACCTAAACATACTCGCGCCTAGAAGTCCCTGCGCCCTGTTGGCCGGTCCTCCTGGGCGCGCCGAAACGATACCTGCGGCAAACAGCTGTGTCATAATGTCATGGGCAGAAATGGTCGTGCCTCCTGCTCCGTCCATGCAACCTGCTGAAAAGGCCGGCGCCAAATGATTGATGATGTTTCGGTGACCTCTAGTGGACCGATTTGTAATAGCACGAACATGTTTTTTACCATTTCGTTTTGTTTAAATTGCATTTTCTATCAAAGTTATTATGGGCCCGAATGATGTTTAATGCATTCTTAATTTGATGATTCCATATATACCATAAAACATGATTTAAATATAATGAGCCTGGTAGTGACCAGATTATTATTATTTTTTGCATTTAAAGTGCAAATTGGTTAATGAAAACCTTATACACTAAAACCAAAATAACAAACAATTTCTTTAAAACAATTGCAATTACAGTGATTCCTCAAAATGTAAAAAGAAAAAGAAAAGGGTTATTCATTTATACATTCCCTCTATAATCACTTTAACCCCACAATTTCATTTCATTAAAACATTTTTTTTCAAACATTTCCATGAGCTCCTAATTTAAAATTATCATATAAACTCCTCGACGAGATTAACGTGTTGATGTGGCGGGGAATGAAGAGATGACTTGGTGGTGTTTTGTTTGTATATTTTTTATTTTTTTATTTATTTGGATGAAAAGAATAGCTTTGCCAAGAAGCTCTGTACATGAGCCCGTCCTTCTGACTGGGCAATCCTTGGTATTAGTAATGCGATGAAAAGGCATTAACCAGGTTTGTAGAAGGGGGGCATTGGCACAGTAAGGGATGACAACATAGAATGGTTTCAAATTAACGTATTACACAATTCATATTTAGAGAATTTGCATACGTTGGCTGATTATCAATCGCCGTATTTACATCTTACGTTTTGAAGTTTTATACTGTGCCAAATCCCCACCATAGTCAGTGGTCTGAGAGCACCTGGCTTGTCTAGGAAGTACGCCACATGGTGTGCCCGCCCGGGATGGCCACCCCTTGTTCTGAGGAGAAGTGGAGTGAGGATGAGAAAGGGAGACAGGAAAGTGGGCACACTTTTTGATAGACATCGTGAGTAGTGATATAGCCAGGAAGAAGTATGTGTGTGGCAGCATAGGTGCTTGTGGGTCGGCTGGAGGGCCGTATGTCAGGGCTTGAGGAAGGTTGTCTCTCTACGTGTTATGTAAACGATTGATAGAAAGATTGTCAGTTTGCTTGTAAAACCAGTTGAGGCCCTAACAAGGTTTAAGTGTATAAGTCAAAGGGCAGGATAGGGGACTCTGACGCCATCAGAGAGCTCAGGTGAGCCTGCCAGGATATTATTATTATGATTGTATTTATTGATCGCGGACCCATATTCGAGAAGCAACGGAGCGCTTTACAGAGGTATACAACAGTACAGATACACAGCGGAGCGCTTTAGAGAGGTAACAACAGAACAGATATACAGCGGGAGTAGGATACAGAGGGGCACAGAGGAGGGAGGGATACAGCTGTACAGCGTGGCAGGGAGGAGAGGGAGGTTATTCTTAAGGGCAGGGTCATCCTCAGGGTTTTGGGAGACCTTAGCTAAGATGAATATTGCCCGCTCTCTCCCAAACACAGGAATAAAGGGATCCAAGAATCTGTTTACCTGCCACCCATGCACTCATCCCAATCACAACGCATGCCTTGTTATGCTGCTCTGGCATCAATCAAAATAAGCACGGGAACTCCCTTGAACTTCTCTTCTTTAAGTGGCATTTCAAGGGCATCATTAGCAATCCACAATGAGGTTACATCAGCTATAGGGATACTGATGTGTTATTTATATAGCGCCTTAATCCAAAGCGCTTTACAGAGCACATATTTGCATACAATATCACACAACCGAAATTGGTACTAATTTATCGACCTGCAAATCACTCAGATCGCAGCAGCGAGCGCTGAACCCTCGGAGCTATAGGGCCCATTTTAACAAATGCAGGACACAAACCAGTAGCCGTATGAAAAAAGTACATATATACCAGAATTGATACAGAACTCAGATTGAACATCACATGATACATGCCCTTGCACATCTAGATAACGTGTATTAGGTGCTGTGAGGAAAGTTCACATAGACCTATCATAGAAGCAGGATTCAGATGATCAACCTCACTGAATTTACAAGCGCTGAAGAGTGCATACTGGAGACAGACTGGAGGCAATGAACAAGGTGCAAATGCTGCAGCATCGATAGAGGATACGGATTGCAAGCTACTGGAAGGAGCACATATCTGAACCAAGTCTGCGATTAGAAGGCTATGGTTTGCAAGTGGTGCTGCCATGAGTCAGCCAAGAAACAACTGATTTTGTGATGTGTAAAATATAAATGTTCACTATTATCATATATGAAGCAAACACTTGAGCGACTAAAACCTTGAGTGACATATTTTTTTAAGCCCATACCCTGAGAATGAAATCACTCTTAGGGACTGACAATTTTGAAATATTTAGGAACTGGCAAATTTGACAGGATAGGCACTGTAAGACTGAATGTGTTGGCCATGATCACACACTGTGCTGAAGTGATGAAGCGGGAATTGGAAGCCAGTCTGAAATGTGGCATTTGATCACAGCGTTTCGCAATTCTTGCCATACAGCAAGGCACAGTTATTTGAGAGTGTCTGACTTTTATGAACAGAACTAATAACGGTATATGGACCTCTGTTGGAGGCCACACAAACCCCATGTTACACCAACAAGATAAGGTTTTTTTTGGTACACTTTCTATAAACATGCAAAAGGCATATGGTTGTAGCATTATTTTCCCCATCAAAAATGGAAGTCTACAAGTAACCGAATACAAATGTTTCTGGGCTTAAAAAACTACATCTGGGTTTTACTACTGTATTTTAACAATTGAAATCAACCCAGTCAAATGGCTTTTGTGATGCCATCACATCAGCATAGTCGCCGTTTCACAAAGACTTGCAGATTGTCATTCATAATATGAAGAACCATTGAAATTATAGGGGAAAAACAGTTGTTTGTGTCAACCAAGCAGGCCTAAAAATAAGCTCACCAGAGGCACGTGACATTTGGGCGGCTCTCTCCTTTCCAGAGCTCCTTCCCTTCAGTCGGCAAGCAATTGGTTAAGGAAGTCGACCAGCATATGTGCTGGGAGACCTTTTCACCTGCACCACACCTATGCTTTGTTAGTGTTTATTGCAAGTGCTTCCTATTACACGTACGTTCTTCTTTTAGCACACTAAGGGGCTCATGTTGATCAGGGGCGTAACGTGATTGAAAGGCGTCAAAGCCTTCAGTAAGGCTTTAACACCTTTCAATCACACCACATTTTCATGCATTTGTATGGCCGAGCGACGGGGCGGACGCAACTTGTGTATCCGCTGCCTCCCTGGAGTTTCATGCCACATGTGCATGCTCGCATGTGGGACAGCGTTTATTTTTTAATTGTGAACACTGCTTACCATGCGCGCTTGGTAAGCAGTATTCACAATCCAAATTAAACGCTTACAATTAACAGTAAAAGCATGGCAGGCAGCGTTTACTCACTTTGCATAGTAGTGTGCAAAAGTGCAGGGCAAAACACAATGTAAACACGTGCACGATGACTTTCGCCTGCATTTTTGCACTCCACTGTGCAAATGATGAACATTTTGCAGCAGAGAGCTGCCTATTTGTATACCAGCACGTAACGGCTCCCTGTTGCCAAATTTCTCATTTAGGTAGATCTCTGTCTTTGGCTGGGATCTCCCTCTGGAACAGCCTCCCTGCCACTCTAAAACTTGAGGAGAACCATCTCCGGTTCCGGAAGCACCTGAAGACCTTCCTCTTTTCTTCTGCCTTCGCTCCCCCTCTCCACTGCTGATCTGTTCTCTCTTGGCACCGTGCACCTGGCCACCCTCTGTCCTCCGGGCCCACGTACCTGCTCATCCTGCCACCCTCCCGCACTGCCTCCGGGCCACCCCTTGCACTGGGGTCTGTATCTGTACCCATACAGCCGCCCCTTTTTCTTCATGCACTTATAAGACCTACCCTGTCTGCTGCCTTAAACCTAGCACTTGCAAATTTCTGGCTGCATTACCACTGTTTGTTACCTTTATTATTTATTTATTGTTATTTATCTGTTTCTCCTCTGCTTCGCACTTTCCACCTCTCCCCCATTCCATGCACTTCCCCCCCCCCTCTCCCATGCACTTGCGCGTTCTCAATGTCACTGGGCCTAGTAAGAAATAAAATATCAATCAATCAATTAAAATGAACCCCCAAGTCTGTTACTTTCCCCAAAGTGTACATAGCCAAATGTATCAAGAGAGGAAAGGCTGAATTGGCTTTGCTGGGATTTAATGAAGCCAATGTGAAAAAGACCCCCCATATATTTGCGGCCATTTTCGGTAAACAAATCTGCAACCAATTTGGATTCGACCAAATCGGACGTGCAGTAATCAACCAATCCCATTTCTTTCAGTGGTAGCGACATTATCGAAGTCTGGAAAGATCCCAAAGGAGGACAGAGAGCGATTTTGGAGAGGGTTGGTGCAGGCAAGTGGTGCGAGTTCTTTAATGGTCTGAGGTGCAAATGTTTCTGCAGGAGTGAGTGCAAGAGGGGTCGGCAGACGACAGGAAGGGTGCCAGTTATGCAGCAGTATTGGGAGGAAAATCAAAGTGAACACAGGATCTAATAGTGGAGGAAGATGAGAAGGAGGGAGCAGGAGTGTGTCATATTCTAGAGCAAAGTAGCAGGCACAGGCATCAGCAGGTAGAAGGGAAGGGAAGGAGAGTGGTTAGGGGCAAGCATGAATTGGTGGGTTTTGGAAACCTACAGAGGTGGAAATGAAGGGAAAAGGGAAAATGTCGATCTAGTAGTTTGACTTCACAGAGTTTAGGGCAGAGAAGACATGTAGGGAGATTCCTTGCAGGAGGCGTGGAAAGAGGGGAATGAGTTTCGTGTCAGCAGTGTAGGCACACCTTTGTTCTCAGCGGCTGGATGGTAGGAGATGAGTGTTGAGGATGAGGCCAGAAGGGAGTGAAGGAGAGAGCAGGGTAGTGGTACATGGAGGGATCATCAAATCTTAGATTGAAGTCTTGGAAGCTTTTTTGAGGGAGTCGGCAAGGAGTTGAGAGAGCAACTGAAAGGCAGACCTGACCTGATTCCAATAGGGAACCGTGAAGTCCAACCGGAAGGGAGCAGAGTGAAAGAGGAGCAAATACAGTGAAGTGGAGTAGGGTGGGGTCAAAGGGTCAATGGAAGGTGATGGAGACTGAAGTGACGGTGAAAGAAAGAGGAGAACCAGTGAGATGCCACGAATGTGGTTTGACTGGCTGTAGAGGGTGACCAGAAGGTGATCATAGAGGGAGAAGTCACGCTGCAATGGTGAGCCTAATCATGTTAGAAAGGTTGGCATCTCCCTTGAAAACAAGCAGGGTATTAGAGGGCAGAGATTCAAGTTGGAAGTCTATGCACCCCGTACCATGAGGTGATTCTCTGCCGGAATGTGCACTCATACTTATTTTGTCACTCATGTTTGCTTACTTACCTGAAGTAGCCCCCCCCCACACCATAAGGCGAGGCTTTTCCAGAATGTGCACTCATAATTATTTTGTCATTCATGTTAGCTTACTTACCTGAAGTAGCCCCCATACCATGAGGCGAGGCTTTGCCAGAATGTGCACTCATACTTATTTTGTCACTCATGTTTGTTTACTTACCTGAAGTAGCCCCCATACCATGAGGCGAGGCTTTGCCAGAATGTGCACTCATACTTATTTTGTCACTCATGTTTGTTTACTTACCTGAAGTAGCCACCCAAACCATGAGGCAAGGCTTTTCCAGAATGTGCACTCATACTATGTTTGTTTACTTACCTGAAGTAGCCCCCCTCCCCCACACCATGAGGCGAGGCTCTGCCAGAATGTGCCCTCATCCTTATTTTGTCACTCATGTTAGCTTACTTACCCGAAGTAGCCGCCCAAACCATGAGTAAAGGCTTTTTTCAGAATGTGCACTCATACTTATTTTGTCATTCATGTTAGCTTACTTACCTGAAGTAGCCCCCATACCATGAGGCGAGGCTTTGCCAGAATGTGCACTCATACATATTTTGTCACTCATGTTAGCTTACTTACCTGAAGTAGCCCCCATACCATGAGGCGAGGCTTTGCCAGAATGTGCACTCATACTTATTTTGTCATTCATGTTTGTTTACTTACCTGAAGTAGCCCCCATACCATGAGGCGAGGCTTTGCCAGAATGTGCACTGATACTTATTGTGTCATTCATGTTAGCTTACTTACCTGAAGTAGCCCTCATAACATGAGGCGAGGCTTTGCCAGAATGTGCACTGATACTTATTGTGTCATTCATGCTAGCTTACTTACCTGAAGTAGCCCTCATAACATGAGGCGAGGCTTTGCCAGAATGTGCACTGATACTTATTGTGTCATTCATGTTAGCTTACTTACCTGAAGTAGCCCTCATAACATGAGGCGAGGCTTTGCCAGAATGTGCACTGATACTTATTGTGTCATTCATGCTAGCTTACTTACCTGAAGTAGCCCTCATAACATGAGGCGAGGCTTTGCCAGAATGTGCACTGATACTTATTGTGTCATTCATGTTAGCTTACTTACCTGAAGTAGCCCTCATAACATGAGGCGAGGCTTTGCCAGAATGTGCACTGAAACTTATTGTGTCATTCATGTTAGCTTACTTACCTGAAGTAGCCCTCATAACATGAGGCGAGGCTTTGCCAGAATGTGCACTGATACTTATTGTGTCATTCATGTTAGCTTACTTACCTGAAGTAGCCCTCATAACATGAGGCGAGGCTTTGCCAGAATGTGCACTGATACTTATTGTGTCATTCATGTTAGCTTACTTACCTGAAGTAGCCCTCATAACATGAGGCGAGGCTTTGCCAGAATGTGCACTGATACTTATTGTGTCATTCATGTTAGCTTACTTACCTGAAGTAGCCCTCATAAAATGAGGCGAGGCTTTGCCAGAATGTGCACTGATACTTATTGTGTCATTCATGCTAGCTTACTTACCTGAAGTAGCCCTCATAACATGAGGCGAGGCTTTGCCAGAATGTGCACTGAAACTTATTGTGTCATTCATGTTAGCTTACTTACCTGAAGTAGCCCTCATAACATGAGGCGAGGCTTTGCCAGAATGTGCACTGATACTTATTGTGTCATTCATGTTAGCTTACTTACCTGAAGTAGCCCTCATAACATGAGTAAAGGCTTTGCCAGAATGTGCACTGATACTTATTGTGTCATTCATGCTAGCTTACTTACCTGAAGTAGCCCTCATAACATGAGGCGAGGCTTTGCCAGAATGTGCACTGATACTTATTGTGTCATTCATGTTAGCTTACTTACCTGAAGTAGCCCTCATAACATGAGGCGAGGCTTTGCCAGAATGTGCACTGATACTTATTGTGTCATTCATGTTAGCTTACTTACCTGAAGTAGCCCTCATAACATGAGGCGAGGCTTTGCCAGAATGTGCACTGATACTTATTGTGTCATTCATGTTAGCTTACTTACCTGAAGTAGCCCTCATAACATGAGGCGAGGCTTTGCCAGAATGTGCACTGATACTTATTGTGTCATTCATGTTAGCTTACTTACCTGAAGTAGCCACCCATACCATGAGGCGAGGCTTTACCGGATTGTGTTCTCAAGCTATACCTGTATGTTTGTGAACCTTTGTGTTGTCTCGCACCTTGTGGACCATGCTATTGCACTTACTGTAACTAGCGCCTACATGCCCATGGGCTTTGTGCGCTGCTATAAATGTAAAAATAAATAAATATGTGTGGGGGAAAAGAGGTTAGGAGGCTAACAAATTAGAAATATGGCAAAAAGAATAGGTGCAAGGAGGCGAACACCAATACGTTCAAATAAAGATGGCATGAAGTCAAGGTAGGGAAAGTGGTGAATGAGGCCTGTTCAAGGGACCCATTCTACGCCTTCTTGGATAGGTGAGGGGAGAAGACGAAGGTAAACACACCACTTGAAGAGCTGCTCGTGTGGCTGTGTCTGGAGGGTTATCCATGTTTTGGTAATAGCCCTTCAAGGTGCGGGAGGTGAGAGTCGAAGTTATTGATCGGAAGGGTGATCTTACTTTAGAGGGGCAGGGCATTCCAGAACCCCAAAATTAGTTTAGTGATGGGGGCACGTATGTGGAGAGGGGAGGAGTGCCTCTGTCAGGGAGACAAGCAGAGTAGATGAGGATAAAGTAGGTACGAACAGAGGGCTTAAATGGTCATTTAGGAGAAAGAAGCATGCGTGTGAGAGAGCCGCCTGGTAAAGGGTGGGGATACATTAAGTGAGGGGGGGGAGAAAGTAACGAGTATCTTAAGGGAGGGTCATGTGTAGTGACCAGAGTGCAGTTAAACAGGCCACTAGTGACTAAAATGCATATAAATAAGTCCCTAGTGATCACAATGCCATAAAGCAAGCGACGAAGAACTTGACTGCACTTAAACTGGCATCTGGGGACTAAAACACCGTTTTAGTTTATGTCTAGCTCTTTCGGGCTGCAGTGCTTGGCTGATCATGCTGGTGAGGGAAGGCGGCCATTCACCACACCAGGTGTTCTCTGTGTTATAGGCGCGCGCAGCAGATCTGAGGCAAGCTAGTGTACAAAGGGTTGAATGAAGGTCGCAGAGGGTAAGTATCTTGCTCAGCAGAGTGAGAGTAGAGCACTGAGGTGCAGGTGCTGCCTGGCTCATTGGCAAATGGGTGGGAGATACAGTGTGCATGATATCTGAAGGCAGCTGGGCTTGCATTTATAACCTTTGAATTGCAGACCTGCTCCTGCTCTGTCATCACGGTGGGAATCATATTGTGTGGTGGCTTTGAGCCATAGAAGGCCATTCAGGCAACGAGGCCCCACCACAGCACATTAAGCCTTGGGCAGGTGTGTTGCTAGGACCAGTGTTTATGTGGGTTACAGCTGTGCCTTGGGTTTTCACATGTACAGCTGCAACAGGTATGTGTCATAAGGCATTGGCCTATGGTGAACGAATTAATGAAAGTGGAATCTCAGAGGGGTGAGAACCCTATTTGAGAATCCAAAATAAAGGTCAAGTTGTTTACTTTGAGGTAGTCCAAATATGTTGAGTTTTTGCATTGGGCACCTGCCTTAGTGCAAAAGGTGCTGGGGCTGGCACATTCCCTATGGGTTGTTTTGTGGATGCATACAGGACCCAAGCTAGACTGGGCAATAATTCTTTCCTACAATCCAGCAGCCATCGACTATACACAAGGAAAAACACGCAAGGTACACACCACACAGAAAGACAAGACAGACTCTCGTGAAATTCTGATACCTCAGAAAAGGGACAGACTCTCGTGCCTTGAAACACTTGTGTCTAGGCGCGTTACAGATGCCATATCATATCACATCACATCATGAAAAGGAATACGGGACTGGAGCTGTTGTATTTGCAGTTTTATTTCTTCAAGTACAAACGTTGCTCAAGAGCAGCAGAGTGCTTTGCAAGGGGTTTGGTGGAGTGGGGTCGATATAAGGGGTGCAGGTAGGGGGCAGTGGTTTCAGGCGAGGAATAGGTGCATAACCTCCACCTCACTCTTCCTCCTCACAGCACTTATGAAGGCTATCTTTCTGGAAGGCTCTTCCTGATCTTCTATCTCTGGAAATAGGGTTGCAGCTCTTGCCCTTTTATCATGCGGGGGGTGCTGGGTCCCTTTCTTGCTTGGTTCCTCGGGGTACAGTGAGTTGGGAGTGGGCCGAAGGTTGCTTTCTTCCCTGGTCTTTGCCTGGGGCTATTGTGATTCCCTGCAGCTCCCTGGGTTTGGACTGTTCAGGGCTAGGAGTCTGGCCCTGACTGACATAGGCCTGTCGAAGGTCTGTCTACGTGTTTATTCAGTGCACATAGCTTTTTACCCCTCCCCTGTTGTTCTCTCGTTGGGGGAGTTCCGTGTGACTCTCCACGGGATGACCACTGTTCCTGTTGTGGATGGGTGAGGCCATTCATTTACGGTCCAAGTATGTGCAAGTCTGATCTTTGGTTTATTTCACAGAGTAAGTATTGTGATGAGGAAAAGGGAAATGGAGGTAAAGCTTGGATTACTTACCAGCCATCCTTTTAATTCCTAGCCCTCCTCTTCCTTGTCACAGTGCTGACACCCTCCTCTCCCTCCCCCGGTGGTAAACTTGTACCGGTTCCTTTAGTATAGACAGGAGGATTATGGGTTTGATTAGGTGCCTTATAACCCGGGCTATGAAGCAAAGGGGCTAAAAAAAAGAGATGTTTTGGGAAAGGGTTCTGTTGGAAAGACAGAGTAGCATCATAGAGTAAGCCCTTTGACATGGAAGAGTAGGAACAGGAGTAATGAAGATTACTGGTAAGTAATTCGAGCATTATCTGCAGTTGACATAGTGTCCTTTGACAGGTGTGTTTAGAGGTCCTTTTGGAACTCTACGGGTATTAGGGTGAGTCTGATGTTTGGGCTGATGTTTTTTCCAGATCCCTGTGGCATATCGGAAAAAGATTTCTTTATTTCTCAGTTTGGGATTTTGTGTTAGGCCATGTCCTGACTTCTGGTACTGCATCACCCTCTTCGGGTGCTGTGTTTCTCTGCCAGATAAGGAGGTGATAACATTATATGTATATGTGTTTTTCTGGGTATTTCATTCATGAACTCCAGTCCCATTCAGATAGAGGACTCTTAATTCTATAATAAAAACCTTGGCTTCGCAGCCTAAAGCACTGCCATACATCATATGGATGGTGGTCGTAGCAGCTTACTGGATGACCAAATGATAGGCCAAGAATACAAGATTCACATCTCTATATAGATCCCAATCCTGGCGATTTCATAAAAGCAAAGAGCATTATGGGAACAACATAATGTCCACAATTTGTCTTAGATTCATTAAGAAAATCTTTTAAGCGAATGATGCACTCTTCTGTTTTGATTGGCCACAATATCCACCCTAATAAAAATATGTCTGTAAAATGCAGGCCTTAGCTCTGGTGTAGCAGGTGTTTGTGTCCTTTCTGCTGCCTTGACCCCTGGGCCTTGTAATTTTGTGCTTTTGCTCAGCGCTCCGTGCACACCTGATTCCCCCACCCGCTGGCTTCCTGCTTCGTTGTGCAGCTTCCCTCCCTCAGATCCGCCCCTGCTGCTCATTGGATGGTGCAGCCTTGCTACAGCGAGCTACAAACCCATCTGTCCTCACCCTGCTCAATGCTTTAGCTCTGGTGTAGCAGGTGAGTGTTTGTGTCCTCTCTACTGCCCCGATCCCTGGGCCTTGTGATTTTTTGCTTTTGTGTGGTTTGCGTCCTCAGTGCTCCATGCGCACCTGATTCCACCACCCACTGGCTTCCTGCTTTGTTGTGCAGGTTCCCTCCCTCTGAGCTGCCTCCCGCTGCTGATTGGATAGTGTAGCATCGCTACAACGAGCTACAAAACCATCTGTCCTCACCCTGCTCACCGCTTTAGCTCTGGTGTAGCAGGTGAGTGTTAATGTCTTTCTGCTGCCCCGACCCCTGGGCCTTGTAATTTTGTGCTTTTGCGTGATTTTCTGCCTCAGCGCTCCATGCGCACCTGCTTCCCCCCACCCGCCGGATTCCTGCTTCGTTGTGCAGCTTCCCTCCCTCTGATCCGCCCCCGCTGCTGATTGGATGGTGCAGCCTAGCTACAGCGAGCTACAAACCCATCTGTCCTCACCCTGCTCACTACTTTAGCTCTGGTCTAGCAGGTGAGTGTTTGTGTCCTTTCTGGTGCCCCGACCCATGGGCCTTTTAATTTGTGCTTTTGCATGGGTTTTTGCCTCAGTGCTCCGTGCACACCTGATTCCCCCCACTGTTAGCCACCGACCAATCCCCCCACTCAACAAGAGCATGATGAGGACTACACCGCCATCAACCAGCGTCGACGGACATGCTAGGCACAATCTCAGTTACAATTAGCCACGCGACTTACTACAAATCCCAAATCTAAGTGTGTTTAGATCTGTTGTATTGTGAAACATAGGCCGCTCTCTGCGCTATCTAGGAGTCTCAAATATAGGTGTGCTCAGATCTGCCATTTGTTAAACATAGGCCTCTCTCCCACTGTCTAGGAGTGTCAAATTTAGGTGTGTTCAGATCTGCCATTTTTGAAAGATAGGCCTCTCTCCCACTATCTAGGAGTCTCAAATGCAAATGTGTTTTAAATCTGCCATTCTGTGAAACATAGGCCTCTCTCCCACTATCTAGGAGTGTCAAATTTAGGTTTGTTCAGATCTGCCATTTGTGAAACATAGGCCCCTCTCCCACTGTCTAGGAGTGTCAAATGTAGGTATGTTCAGATCTGCCATTTGTGAAACATAGGCCTCTCTCCCACTGTCTTGGAGTGTCAAAGGTAGGTGTGTTTAGATCTGACATGTGAAACATAGGCCTCTCTCCCACTGTCTTGGAGTGTCAAATGTAGGTATGTTCAGATCTGCCATTTGTGAAACATAGGCCTCTCGCCCATTGTCTAGGAGTGTCAAACGCAAATCTGTTTAGATCTGCCGTTTTGTGAAACATAGGCCTCTCCCACTATCTAGGAGTCTCAAACGCAAATTTGTTTAGATCTGCCGTCTTGTTAAACATAGGCCTCTCTCCCACTATCTAGGAGTCTCAAATGTAAATACGTCCTAGATCTGCCATTCTGTAAACCATAGGCCTCTTTCCCACTATCCAGGAGTCCCAAATACAAATGTGTTTTAGATCTGCCAGTCTGTGAAACATAGGCCTCTCTCCCACTATCTAGGAGTCTCAAATCCAGGTGTGTTTAGATTTGCCATTCTCAGAAACATAGGTCTCTTCCGCTTTCTCAGAATCCCCAGTCGAATTGCGTAGCTCTTACGTCTGCCACGCTGTGAAGCCTGGGCCTTCCCCAACTCTCTAGAATTCTCAAATCCAGGCGCTACCTGATTACTACCCACCATCCTGTGGGGCTTAGACCTCTAGATACACTATCTGGGACCCCATAACTCCAAAGGTATTACCCTGTATAAACCACACTGTGAATCCTAGGCTTTCCTGTCAAAGTCCCCCCCTTTCCCCCCGACTGCCCTGACCAAGCGCAATAGCCCAGGTAAGCACCCGACCTGGTGCCGTACTCCAGTGGAGGGGCACCTCTCCTCAGACACCTCTCTGATGCATTCCTCCCCACTAGACAGACACCATGTCACACACTGGTCAATGCATGTCACACACTGGTCAATGCAGAGCAGCACACTGGCGCACCATTACTCCCAATGATACCAATCACAGCAGACCGCAACCACCACCAGCACACAGCCCATCACCCTACTCCTGCACCTCATCAATCTGCAACCCCCAGTCCTCACCTATTCCTCCTCCTTGCCAGACCAACCCCACTCACCCTGACCCGCTATCCCCCCGCGTAGATCCCGCTCCGCTCAAGTAAGAACGGCAAGATGGAGAGAGGGAACAGAGAACATTGTCCCCCGGAACATACCAGACCGCACAACACGCCATATAAAACACCCATCACACTCCATCCCTGCCACCAACCTCCCAACCGCACCATCTGGTCACACCCTCACTGAACAACATAGCAACTCCAATCCAAGCTTCCCACTCTCACCCACACCCCTTGGACTGTCCAAAAGTCAAGGAAAGGCCCAGGCCACAGGCACCATATGCCCCTCTTAGCATAACCCATCCTCCAGCCCAGATCGCAAACACTTCCACCACACTATAGGAGCCAAGCCTCCCCACCCACACTCAATCCGGTCCTAGCCCTATGTCCCTCATCTCCCATTCCCGATGTTCCTCTTTCTACACACTCCCCTCCCCTCACAACCTGCTCCACCCCCGCTTTGCCCCCTTTCACACTAGCCCCCCTCATGCCTATCAGAACCCTACCCGCCCAGCACCCACAAAGACATCGCACCAACCATCCTGCATACTCATCAATGCCAGGTCAGTATCCAAAATAAATTTCACATCTTTGACCTCATCACAGAAGAAAACACAGACATCCTTTTCATTACCGAAACCTGGTTTGCTGACGATTACGAGCCTATCGCGCACTAAGCCTTCCCAACCGGTACTGTCCAGAACACATCGCGAAGGGGGCAAGGGCTAGCAATACTTCACAAACACCAATTCCCATTAATAATTAAGGACAACTCAACCAACACCACAGACTACGAATCCCTCATGGTAAAACTGCAACTCTCTCCCTCCACCTCCCACAGCTTCCTATTCATCTATAGACCCCACGGATACAACAAAAACACACTTGGTGAAGCACTAGCCACTCTCTCTCGTCTTCTCTCTCCCCCAACCCCTGATCCCTCAACCTCCTCCACCCTCTCTCCCTCTGACTTTGCAAACTTCTTCTCCTCAAAGATTCTTGCCCTTTGACAGAAAATCAATTCTCCAGCATTGGATCTTTCATGGATTCACATGCTTAGAATATTCCCCCTCGACAGACTGGGAACCCTCGGTAAGCTTATAAAGCCTTTTCCCGTAGGAAAACGTTTGACACTTTTGTGTTCTATCTATGTCGTTTTGGGCCGCACACGCACGCCCCACTAGGACGTAGTGGTATAAATGCCCCGCCCCCGCGGCTCCCTTCAGATTTCAACCGTCTCCAAAGTGGGAACACCTTGTGTATTTTGTACTTGGTTAGGTTGTGCTGTTGCGGTTTTTTCTCCTAATGTCGGGTAAAAAGGACTGTTCTGCCCGTGCGCTACGTGCGGTCTAAAGAAGGTCTACGAGGGGGACGGACATATGGACTACATTTACTGTCTGCACCCTCATCACTCGGCTGACAAGTGCGACATATATAAGGGCATCTCCCAGAAGACTCTTAAGGATCAGAGTCGCAGACTTGTCGCATGGTTGAACGACGGAGCGGGGGCATACCCGCCTTCGGAAGTGGGCTCCACACGCAGCACGGCCTCGGTGTCAAAATCTTCAGGGGCCCCGTGCCGCTCATCGTCATCGGAAACCCTGGTAAAAAAATCGCGACCGGTGGACAAGGAATCGTCGGTAGGCCATTCCAGGGACTCTTCTTCGAAGAAGGCCTCTTCGTCCTCATCTTCAGCGAGGAAAGACAAAGAAAAATCTAAATCCTCCTTGGGCGATCGTCATAGATCGACCTTGAGTCGAGAGAAAGAGAAAGGCAGGTCGAGTTCAGAAAAGGCGGGTGCGACGCATAAACCTGCGCGACCACCACCGTCGTCGACGGTTGGGCAGTCGTCAACTACTTCTCTGCCGCTGACGCAGATGACATCAACCGTTCCTGGAGTGCAGGCGACGACGACGGGGCCGACTATTGCTTCGTCGACGGATATCCCGCAAGAGGCCTGGCGTCCAGAGGTCTACGACCCAATTTTACCGGACACTCTTCTACAGCAGGAGGCCTTGTCGGTGTCCTCGGGAGACAAGGGGGAAAGGATAGCTGCCCCTGCAGACCTCGGGTTAGAAATTACCACACCTTTCCCCGGGAGCATTCCGGGTTCTAACCCCCTGCTCAATCCGCAATCGTTTTTATCATTGGAGGTTGTGTCCACGCTGCTGAAGACACTGGATGACAGACTGCCCCAACAACTCCGGCCAGGTCGGTCGTCGAAGACCCGGGCCTGTCTCGCCACCCTCCACCTTCAACCCCTGCGGCAGAGCCTCCGGAGGCAAATCTCTCGGCCCCACGCCGCGAGGAAGGGGAACTGTTGGATTCGGAAACAGGCAGCAGAGCGTCGTCGTTGGTCTCCCTTTCCCCCTCCAGGGATCCGACCTGGGAGTCCGATGCAGAATTGGAAACCCCGAGGAGCCCGGCTCAGCCGTCTCCCCAAGACGATATCGGGTCATTCTACAACATGATGGCCAGGGCTTACACGGAATTTGGCCTGGCCGAAGAAGAAGAAAAGAAGGACTGTTTTCTTTTCGACCACATGGGTAAAAGGAGGAGGTCGGTGTTTTCAGTGCCCATCCTGGATCATGTGTGGAAGGAAGGTCTTCAGACCATGCGTCACCCTTTCTCAGAGCCAGTGGCGAAGGGTCGCCTAAAGAAAAAATTCAAAGCCCCGGACTCTACTCCCAAGTGCCTTTCCTCACAAGCAACACCTGACTCTGTGGTATCGGCGGCGGCGGCGAGAAAGGCAAGGGCTCAGCACAAGTGTACGACCCCTCCGGAAAGTGATGCTAGACGCCAGGATGCGTTCGGCAAAAAAGTCCTGTCGGTAGGTGCTACCACAGTGAAGGCGGCCAATTCTCTCGCCATAGTTGCTAGATACGACAGGGAGATGTGGCATCGGTTGGCGCCCATACTCGAACACCTTCCGGATGAACATCGAAAAGCAGCTATTTTGCTGGTCAGGGAAGGTGAGGAGGCTTCAAATCACGCTATTAACATCGCGGTAGACCTTGCAGAGTCGGGGTTTAAGCAGGTGAACAACGGTGTAGTTCTCAGACGACAGGCATGGCTAAAATGCACCAACTTCCGCCCGGAGGTGCAGTACAAGGTACTGGATATGCCTTTTGAAGGAGACCTCCTCTTCGGCGAGAAGGTCGACGAAGCCCTGAAGGGCATGAAGGAGGACTCGGACACAGCGCGTTTCTTTGGGGCCAGAGTGGTCGGAGTTTCCGGTCCTTTCGTCCCTTCAGAGGAGCATCGGGGAATTCCAGATTTTCAGCATCGAGGGACCGACCCTTCGGTAGGCCAGCATATTCCTCTCAGGGATACAGGCGAGCTTCGCAAGCAGCTAAACGTCGCCGGGACTACCAAGCCCCCAAGAAGAGAGCAGGTTACTCGTCGTCGACAAGGGATAAACAGAGTAAGGACCTTCAATGTCGGGCATCGGAACGTTCTGGGGGGCAGAGTATCATGTTACATCAACGAATGGGAGCTAATAACAACAGATCAATGGTTGTTGGACACTATAAAATACGGCCATTCCCTGCAATTCAAGAGCAACCCTCCACATATTCCACCGGCGTGTGTAGCTCAATCCCATCTGAGCGTGTTGCTGCAGGAAGTAGCACCTATGCTACAAAAAAGGGGCTATAGAACTGGTCCCGTCATCACAAAGGGGTCAAGGGGTTTATTCCCAATACTTTGTGATGAAAAAGCCAAATGGAAAGTGGCGTCCCATCCTAGACCTGCGCAAACTGAACAAGTCGCTGAAAAACACAAAGTTCAAGATGCTCACGCTCCAGGAGGTGATTAGGTCAGTTCAAGAAGGGGATTTTCTGGCGTCTCTGGACCTGCAGGACGCGTACTTCCACATACCGATGTGTCGGCGACACAAGAAGTACCTAAGGTTTGTGGTAGGGCACTCACTACCAGTTCACAGTTCTTCCCTTTGGACTGAAATCTTCCCCCAGAACGTTCACGAAATGCCTGGCTCCGGTGGCAGCCTGGCAGAGAAGGCAAGGCCACCATGTATACCCGTATCTCGACGACTGGTTGGTGAGGGGGTCCTCCCCGGCTTCGACGCACAGGAGTCTACAGGACACCATGAGCCTCTTGCAACGATTGGGGTTTGCGATAAACTTCGAAAGATCCTCGCTAACGCCATCCAAAAGCTTGTTGTTTCTGGGTGCACGGTTCGAGACCCAGTTGGGGTTAGTCAGACCATCCCTCGACAGGATCACCAGGCTCAGTCGATTGGCTAGTCAGTTGAAAATCAATTCCAGGCTGTCGGTGAGAAAATATACATCAATCCTAGGAGCTATGTCATCCTGCATTCCTCCGGTGCCCAACTGCCGCCTTTTCATGAGGCCAGTGCAACAGTTTTTGGCGGACCGTTGGACGCAGGCTCAGGGCCTCTGGTCGGACAGGCTGACCGTCGACGACGACAAGCTCCTATCAACTCTTCGGTGGTGGAAGAGAGTTCAGAATATTTCCAAAGGAGTACCCCTACAGGAGTCGGAGTTCCAATTCACTGTGGTGACGGACGCGTCCCTAACTGGCTGGGGAGCGCACATGAGCACACAGAGGGGAGTCCCCCAGATGAACCATTTCAAATGAACTATAATTGCCTAGCTCTAATTTAAACTAGGTCACATTTCGTGAAATGTATACATCACCTCACAAAATGAAGATTACACAGAGTACCAGATTTTTCATTTAATAAAAATTGTTTTCATAATTTAATTACGTAGGCCATAGGTCCTACGTGCAATAGTCATAAAAAACACCACACAAAGACATGTATCAATGTGGAAAATATGTACAATGCATCAATTAGCAATTACATGTGTAATTATAAAAACACGGATGGCACCGCCAGGGTTTTGTGTCACTGAGCTGGGAGGACACATATTCTAACTGCCTATCCCTATCTGGCTAACAAGTCACAGATATTCTCTGCATGGCAGTGTCACCCGATGACAATGCTACAACTAATTAGACATGGCACATAAAAATTGCGTCTGACCAAAACACACACATCCCGGGTCTACGTCCGTTGTGGCGTTGATGAGCCACATCACCAAACTCGATTGTGCGGAATGGTGTACTGGGCGTTTCGGCAGGGCATTAATTCTGCTGCCTTCATCGGGACCCCAACGGGAATGGAGTTCTGTGGATGTGATAAATTGTAATGTTACTGGCCTATACAACCAAATACACATATCATCAGCAACTCAAGGAATAACTGCTTACAGTTACTGGTGCAATTAACTAACAACAACATATTAGTGGTGGGGGAATTCTCCACCTATAGAAACCCCAAACTCATGTGTATTGGAGGAAATCCACCCTAGAACAGAGTGGTAACAAAAATATAGAAACAACCTCCACCAAACCGAATTAATCACCGTGCCCATCTCTATTGCAAGCAGGAGAAGGGCAGAAAAGACAACACTCACCGAAAAACGTGAAAGAAAAGGAAAAAAATTATACAGCCTAATAGTATAATTCCCCAAAGGGGCGAAATGAGGTGCTACTGTGTCAAAATGTATGCATTCCGAGAGAGCCCAAACCCCCTTGACCCAAAGTGAGGAGGTATACCGGACCTTCCGTCATGCACAAATAGGGCTAACAATGGCCCAGTACTTACTAAGAATGGTAAGGTGGCGGCCCCATAACGCATTTCAGAAGCCGAAAAAATGGCATGGAGGCCCAAAGGAGTGCCTCCTCATCGGCTCATCTGAAACCACAGGACCAAGTTGAAACACACATAAATCAATATATAAGCCAGAGCCCTACTAACAAGAACAAAGCCAAGAGTGGGAGATTTACCTGCAGCTGTAAAACGAAGCAGGTGATAGGAGATGATCAATCTCACGGCCGACACAAGATATCGAGGACCGGTAGTGCCGCTCTAGGGGGAACAATGTCACGTGACCACTACCCCGACTGTAGACGGGAGAGAGGAGCCCTGTGCCGTTCGTACCTGCAGGAAAGACGCAGAAAAATATGCCGTTTCAGAGAAATGTAAATTCGAAATATATTGGAACTTAACCATATCTTAAAATCGTAGAAGCCACAGGCTTGCATATAAGTGTGTGACGTAATCCGCTCTTCACGAAAAATCTACCCCGCGCGGTCTTATCCACGCGTGTCCCATTTCTACATTCATATTGTTATAACAAATGCATGGGGTAGGCACCTACCTAGGGAGGGCCCACAATCCGAACGGAGCCCTACAGTTGAGGTTGTTGGTCTGAGTCGATGACGACCCGCGCCGTGATCTCATGGACTCAGGCTCAGTACGTGCTCGGAGGTGAACTCTCCACTTGCCGTATCTGAAAATCGGCACAGAGGAAGGGACCCAACGTTGCCTAGGCAACGTGTGTAAAAATAGAAGTCGAGCACAAAACAGGCATAGAAAACGAAATAGGACTCAGGAAAAGGGGCTGGCTGTAAGCTGAGCTTAGCCAGAGTATCAGAACCTACCCCAAGGGGTCTCATACAGTCTTTATAGCCAGATTAATGTAAGTGTGGCGTCCCTGTACGGGGACCCCGCACACTGCTGTCGGTCTGCATGAAATCACCCCGAAGGATCACAGTCCGCATGAATCCGAAGCTACGGGGGCAGGGAAAACTATCTGCACGTTGACTGGTAAGCATCACAATGTGTAGTGGGAAAAGAGGGTACATCGAAGGGAATCACCACCGAAGGGGGTTATTTTCATTTAAGCCCCGTTCTATGGTGTCCAATCTGTGTATCCACCTGGCTTCTGCTTGGTTAAGACTACGTGTCGAGATATTGTGTTTCGGTAGGGCCTCCAGAATCCACCAGAAGAGATCCTCAGGGGAATGACCTAATTGCATATAGTGAGAGACTAAGGGGGCCGTGATATTTTTACATCTGATGCGTGACCTGTGTTCCACAATACGTGTGTGGGCAGGTCTCACGGTTTGGCCCACATACTTAAGGTTACATGGGCACTGAATGCAATAAATAGCATTAGATGTTTTACAGTTTGTCATATCTCGGATGTCCCACTTCCTGTCTCTTACCTGGAAGTCCTTGATTTTTTTGGTGTACTTGCATACAGAGCAACCTCCACACGGGAAATGTCCTACAAGGGGCCGGAGATCCCATCCTGTAGTTCTGTTTCTTGAAAGCCGTGGTTTCGAGTGCACAAAGAGATCTCTCAGGTTTTTCTGTCTAGTCATAGCAAAAAGTGGTGTTGGCTCATCACACAATTCCAGTTTAACCAGAGGCCAAAATGTTTTAATCAATTTCTTAACCGCATAAATATGCGTAGTATAAGGCAAAACACAGACAAGTTTTTCTTCTGTGGTGCGGACTTTGGGGGTAAGCAGGCATTCCCTCGGAGTAAATCTCGCCCTTTTAGCCGCCTTTAAGACCAATTTCCTCGGGTAGCCCCTAGCCACCAAGCGTGTGGTAAGGCTATCTGCATGGATGGTGTATTCATTGGTAGATGTGCAATTTCTGCGTAGTCGCAGAAATTGGCCATATGGAAGATTCTCCTTCACTGCCCTCGGATGGAAACTCGAGAAATGGAGTAATGTATTTCTATCCGTGGGTTTTCTAAATAGCGAGCATTCTAAGTTGCCATCTCTTACATAGATTCTGAGATCTAGAAAGTGGATCTCTTTGGTACTTGAGCTAATCGTGAATTTAATCTCTGTGTGTTGTCTATTAATCCACGAGAAGAATTCCTGGAGAGCCGATGCTGGGCCCTGCCAGATAAGAAAAATGTCGTCAATGTACCGCCGCCAAAGTTTTATGTAATTTACAAACGGGTTGGTTTCAGCTAGTACAAAATGATGTTCCCACATAGCCATGTATAATATGGCTAAGCTAGGCGCGAACGCCGCGCCCATCGCTGTTCCATGCGTTTGCACAAAGAATTGTTCCTTATATCGGAAATAATTCTTTTCCAAGGCCATAGTAAGTAACTCTAAAATGAATTCTGTAGGGGTATTACGTGGTGATTCCTCAATCGAGAGGATTTCCCGTATACATTGAATCGCCTCCTGCTGGGGGATACTCGTATATAAAGCACATATGTCCAGTGTGACAAGGATTTCTTCCTCAATATTGAATGGTCTACCCTCGACCAGTCCTATAACTGAGGAGCTATCACGTAAGTAGGTGTTAGTGGCCTGACTAAGAGGCTGCAAGAATTTGTCAATATATTTACAGACTGGTTCGAGAACCGAACCGCAGCCCGCAACTATTGGGCGCCCCGGGGGGTTATCAGCATTCTTATGAATCTTCGGGATCGCATAGAATGTAGGGGTGCGCCCTTCCGACAGATTCAAAAAAGGGGAGCGCACATGGGCACCCTGCAGACACAAGGCCGTTGGTCTCAGAAGGAAGCTCTCCTGCACATCAACATTCTGGAATTGAGAGCGGTCCGCTGGGCCCTTAGGGCGTTCCTGCCTCACATCAAGGGATCCACAGTGAGAGTTCTGACGGACAACACCAGGGCAATGTTTTACTTAAGGAAGCAAGGCGGCACGTGATCCAGAACCCTCTCCATCGAGGCTCAGAAAGTGTGGCACTGGGCTCTAAAACACGATATATCCATCGTGGCTCATCACCTGTCAGGAGTGAGGAACGAGCAGGCGGACTCGCTCAGCAGAAATATGGACCAGATTCACGAGTGGGAAATGGACACCAATCAATTGTTGAAGGTCTTCGAAAAATGGGGGCGACTTCAGCTGGATCTCTTCGCCACGAAGGCGAACAAGAAGTGCGAGATGTACGCCAGCAGGTGGCCACAGGAAGATTCGGTGGGAGAAGCGTTTTCCTTCCCGTGGACGGGCAAGTTCCTCTACACCTTCCCTCGGTTCCCTCTGATACAGAGAACTCTGCAGTGGATACACAGGTGCAGGTGCCGAGTCATCTTGATAGCGCCGTGTTGACCATGGTTTTCCGACCTGCTTCATCTGTCAGCGGATCGCCCGATAACGTTCCCGAAGGTGCCCAACCTCTTGTCCCGGGACGAAGGAACCGTGTGGCACCACAACCCGGGCAGCCTCAAACTCACAGCTTGGCTCCTGACTTTTCAGAATTTGGTGCCTTGAACATTCCCTCGGACTGTCGGAAGATATTACAGGATGCGCGGGCCCCGTCCACCAACAAGTCTTACAGGTTTAAGTGGAGGAGATTCTGTACGTGGTGCCAAGGACAGGCAGGAGTGGAACCTCTGAGGGTCACTCCGGAACAGCTTCTCCCGTATCTACTAGATTTGGCGAAGAGTGGTTTGTCTTTTTCATCATTAAAGGTTCACCTGGTGGCCATCTCTAGGTTCACAAGAGGGAGGAAATCAACGCCCTTGTTCAGTGACAGGTTAGTGAAACACTTCATGAGAGGTTTATTCCGGACGTTTCCCCCGGTTAAGCGGTTTCCACCGACGTGGAGCCTTAACATGGTACTTGCAGGGTTAATGAAACCACCCTTTGAGCCGATGGCCACGTCGTCGATGAAGTTTTTATCATGGAAAGTGGCTTTTCTAATAGCCATAACATCGGCTAGACGGATCTCAGATTTACAGGCATTGGTCATAGACCCTCCATATCTCAGATTTTTCAAAGACAAAGTGATCTTGTCAACGAGTCCTCGTTTCATCCCAAAAGTTCCTACGACTTATCATAAACAATCATCCATTGTCCTGCCCACCTTCTTCGCGACTCCCTCATCAGCTGCGGAAAAGGTCTTGCATACCCTGGATGTCAAGAGAGCTCTAAAATTTTACCTTCATCGAACTCAACAACTTCAATCTACGCAGCAACTCTTCGTTGCATATGGGCCTTCGGCAAAGGGGAAGGCCATTTCAAAACAAGGACTGGCCCGATGGGTCTCGTCGACGATTGCCTTCTATCACTCAAAAGCGGGAAAACTGCTACAAGGACATCCGAGAGCTCACTCGATCAGGGCGAATTCGTCGATGACGGCGTTGTGGGCGGGGGTTCCACTGACAGACATTCGCAGGGCGGCAGCATGGTCAGTGCCCCATACATTCACCCGCCACTACTGCCTCGAACGACAGCATGCGGACGAGATACAAATGGGACGAGCAGTCTTGCGACATCTTTTTCAATAAGGTAAGCCCTTTCTCTTCAAGAAGGGTCTATGCTGGTTTGGATATGTATTTGTATATGCATAAAAAAAATATATATATAAATATATATATATATATATAGATATATGTACGAATATACGCATGGAGGTAAACGCGTGTGTTTTATGTATGCTTTTTTGGCTTATATAAATGTTACTCGGTGCAGTACTGTGGCATGTGATTAGTTTCGAATCTTATGTGATTGTGATTCGCCTTTTGCAGGATGGGGTGGGTGCTGGATTGCATTTACACCTCCATTGTTTCAAGTTCACTGCTGTGCATTCTATTCTAAGCATGTGAATCCATGAAAGATCCAATGCTGGAGAAGGGAATAGTTTCTTACCTGTAACTCCATTTCTCCAGCATTGGTATTTTTCATGGATTCACATGCGCCCTCCGGCCTCCCCAAAATGCAATCATCTTGTAATTTTTGCTTCACCCCGTTCCACTTTGGAGGAGTCGAAATCTGAAGGGAGCCACGGGGGCTGGGGGGGCAATTATATACCACTACGTCCTAGTGGGGCGTGCGTGCGTGGCCCAAAACGACGTAGATAGGACACAAAAGTGTCAAACATTTTCCTACGGGAAAAGGCTTTATAAGCTTACCGAGGGTTCCCAGTCTGTCGACGGGGAATATTCTAAGCATGTGAATCCATGAAAGATACCAATGCTGGAGAAATGGAGTTACAGGTAAGAAACTATTCCCTTCCTCCTCACTCTCCCCCCTCCCCCTTCTCCCTCATCACCCTCTACTTGCATGGCTGAATTCTCCCTAGTCTCCCCCTCTGACGTTTCTATCCTCCTCTCCAAAGCCCTTCCCTCGTCTGCCCCATTTGACCCTGTCCCCTCCCTTCTTATTCCTAAGATCTTCCCTCTACTTACTCCCTACCTAACCTCCTTCTTCAATATCTGCCTTTCCTCTGCCTCCTTCCTCTCTGCTTTCAAAGATGCCACTATCATTCCGATTCGGAAGAAACCTACCGCTGATCCCCTGCTCACCTCGAACTTCCGCCCTATCTCACTTCTCCCTTTCCTCTCTAAACTTCTTGAGCGCCTTGCCTACTCACAGCTCTCATCCTTTGTCACTAATCTCTCTCTCCTTCCCCCCTCTCAATCTGGATTTCGTCCTAAACACTCTCCTGAAACTGCCCTCACTTATATCCTTAACTCCCTCCTCTCTGCCCCACACTCTAAGCAATCCTCTATCCTTATTCTTTTTGATCTCTCGGCCGCCTTCGACACTGTTGATCACCCCCTTCTTCTCAACACTCTCTCCTCCTTTGGTTTCAAAGGCTCTGTACTGTACTCAATTGGCTTTCCTCTTACCTCTCCTCGCGCTCTTTTACTGTTTCCTGGGAAGGCCGCTCCTCTCCCTCCCACCCTCTTGAATACGGAGTTCCCCAAGGCTCTGTGCTTGGTCCCTTCCTATTCTCACTCTACACCGCCCTCCTTGCCCCCGTGATCTCCTCTTTTGGCATCTCTCACCATTTCTATGCCGATGACACACAGCTCTTTCCTTCCTTCTCTTCCTTCTCTCCTGACCTCCACCTTAAACTTTCCTCCTGTCTCACTGCTATTAAAACCTGGATGGCTTCTCGCTTTCTTTCCCTTAACTCTGACAAAACCGAGGTAGTTTTCTTCCCTTCCAACTCCCTTCCCCCTTCCTCTCCTCCCCCTTTCATTCATTTTCCTCCCTCTAATCTCACTTTTCCCCCCACGCTCGTAACCTAGGCTTTCACTTTGACTCTTCTCTCACTTTTTCCCATCATATCTCACTCACCTCTCATGCTTGTCGCTACCACCTCTACAATATTCGCAAGGTTCGCCCCTCTCTTACTTTTCATGCTACTAAACTCTTAATCTCCTCCCTTATCTTTTCTCGCATCTTCTACTTCTCCTCCTTACTTTTTGGCCTTCCCACTTCTCATCTTGCCCCCCTCAAATCTATTTATCACTCTGCCATCCGTATCCTCTGTCTCCTCTCCCCTCGTGACTCCATCTCTGCTTCCCTTTCCTCCATTGGCTGGCTCCCCTTTCATTCTCAACTTAAATTTCACTTCCTCTGTCTGGTCTTCAAATATCTCCACGATCTTGCTCCCCCTTATCTCGCTTCCCTTCTCTCATTCTACACGCCCTCTCGTCCCCTTCGTTCCGCTGACCACTTCCTCCTCACTGTTCCTCCCTCCCTCTGTGCCTCCTCCCTTTACCGCTCCTTCCAACTCCTGGCCCCCCTCACTGGAACTCCTTGCCTCTCTCTATCCGCTCTTCTCCTACTTTTTCCTCTTTCCGCACCTCCCTCAAATCTCTCCTTCTCCATTCCCCGCCATGAAACGCCCCTCCTCTCACTCCCCTCTCCTACCCCTTTCCCCTCTTCCTCCCTTAACCTCTCCCCACCCCCTACTTTCCAGCCTCCTCCTTTCTTCCCTCCCTCTTCCTCCTAGCCCTCCCCCTCCTCTCCCCTTCCCCCTCTGAATAATTACTCTACATACTGTTTTTGGTGACTGATTCATGTTTGTAATTAGCTTCTGTTATTACAGTTTTTGTTATGTTAAATGTACCCTGTTGATGTAACTGTACAGCGCTTTGGTATAAAGTGCTATATAAGATAAATAAATACAAAATACAAATACAACCTCATGCTACATCCAACACTTACCATTTTAAGGGATTTCAACATATGGTTCGACTACCCGTCAAACCCTATGACCCAATCACTCACAGACATTCAAAAATCACTCTCCCTAACACAATACATCTCCACACCCACCCACACGGGAGGTCCACCCTCAACGCGATCCTCAGCATTACAAACATATCTACCTAGCCCTTCTCCGCCCCCTATCATGGACTGATCACTCAGCAATTTACTTCTCCATACCACTGAGCATAACGGCTTGCGGTCAAGGCCACCACGACCACCACCAACCACCTCCCCTTTCATCCTACTATGGAATAAAGTCGTAATCAACCCAGATCTAGCACACTCACTCCTCAACTATCTCCACACATTCTCCCTCCAGGAAGGACCTCCAGCAATCGAAACCTTCCACCTCTGGCTAACAAACACCCGCACAGCCCTCACCCCAACAAAACGGACCACTCAGAGATCAAGACCAACACCCAGGTGGTTCACTGCCAAACTCAAATCACTAAAAACCCTCAAGCACCGTCTGGAACAGGCCTGGAGAATCGACCCCACAACACAGAACAAAACTGTGCTAGCAAGAACAACCAGAGCATACAGACTGGAAATCAGAAAAACCAAGAAAACATTCTATGGGAACAGAATCCTTAATGCATGAAACCCGGGCAAGGAACTACATAGAATGTTATCCGAATTCAAATCCCCGGCATGCACAAGCCACACCCCTCCAGTCTCCCAAGCCCTATATGACACCCTATCACTGCACTTCCACAATGTCGCTATCGACAGACACTCCACCATCATCTCTAAATTGGAACGCATGCCCCCACCACCCACCCAGCCACAGACCGACCACCTTCAAAACCCCACCTCGATACAAATCTTCGACTCTTTCTCTCCCATCTCATACCAAGAGTTCCACTCGCTCGTAACAGATAGCCGCCCTTCCGGCTCCTCTGGCCACCCCTGCCCACCCACACTCCTCAACAACATCCTAGCCTCAATCTGTGCTGGTAGTATCGAACGCTCAATCCTCAACCACTCACTCACTTCAAGATCTTTCCCGGAAGCCCTAAAAACCTCATACATCAAACCCATCCTCAAAAAAATGACACTTGACCCACTCCTCCCCCAGAACTACAGGCCAATCTCCAACACACGATTCATCGTCCAACTCATGGACCACACAGCATGCAAGCATATTAGCCTCTTCACCGAAGTCAACAACCTCCTAGACCCTGCACAATCGGGCTTCAGGCCACTCAGAGGAACGGAATCCTTCCTAGTATCCATCTGGGATGACCTAACAAGAACAGCCGACGCAGAAAGCTGTGCTGTACTCATCCTACAGGACCTCTCTGCAGCCTTCGATACCATCGATCACACTATCCTACTGGACAGGCTACAAACACTAGGAATCAGAAAACACAGCCCTCTTGGATCTCCTCTTCCATCTAAAATTGCTCACAAATGCACCTCCACCAGTTCACATCCTCCTCACGACCAGTAAGGAAAGGTGTGCCACAAGGAGCATGCCTATCTCCCCATATCTTCAACTTCTGCCTATAAACCCTGCCATCAATCTTCCGCTCATATAATCTTACCTGCTACAACTATGTAGGCGACACACAGATCACCCTTAAAATTACAAAATCTCAAGGTTCCGGTAGTCTGGACCTGTCGTCATGCCTCTCGTATATTGACCACTGGATGACGACCAACCACCTCATCCTCAACCCTAGGAAAACTGAAATCCTATTTTGCGGGAAAACAGCCCTCCTTCCCTAACCGATTCTGTGGCCTCAATCCATAGGACAAGCACCAGCATCTTCGAAAGTGGTAAAAAAACCTTGGATGCACATTGGACACGGGCCTATCCCTCACCCAACACACCACCTCCATATCCAAAACCTGCTTTTACTATCTACAGATTCTAAGGTGTATTTTCCCTTACCTCACCTATCCCCACCGATTTTCCACCATGAACTCCATTATCACGTCCCGCCTAGATTACGCAAATTGCCTCTAACTAGGCGCTTCAGCATTACAACTAAGGAAACTCCAAAGAATCCAAAACACGGCAGCATGCCTGCTCATTAACCTACCCTCCTCCCAGAGAACGCATCAGCCCCACATTAAAAGTCCTCCTTTGACTCCCGATTAGTCGATGCACTACCTTTAAGGCCATGTGCATCACCCACCGTGCCATCCACAACACCAGTCTGGATTTCCTTCAGGACAAAATCCTCCCATACCAACCTTCAAGGAACCTCCGATTTTGCACCGCATATCGCCTAGTGGTCCCACCCCACAACTCCTCCAAGCTAGGTGGGTCCTTGTTCTCCGTCCAAGCGCCAATTATCTGGAACTCTCTACCCCTACACATTTGCAACACTGAAAATCACCTGAAATTCAGAAAGGCCCTAAAAACCTGGCTGTTCCTAAACTCCCCCCCAACTCCTCCCCCTCTCTAAACTACACTGCTGAACCCAACATCCTTATACACCAATCACAGAATTGATGCCGGCAGCACTCGCAGTGGCTCACCTAGACAAACTTGTCCCATGCACTTCACTCCCACCCGATAAATACTGCTTGAAAGCCAGCAGCATTCGCGGAGGCACTCTGCAATTAACCTTACACCTCCTCCAACTACAACACGAACAACGACAGCATTAGCATCGGCTCACCTGACAAACTATCACCCCAAGCGCAACAACACCCCTACCGGTCAAATACACCAGGGAAGCCAGCAGCATTTTCTGTGGCACACTGCAATAAACCTCACCCGCCCTCGCCGTCCAGACTTTTGCACCAGCGAGACCACGAATAATGAGACCATGCCGTCCACACTGGACAAAGGACGCTGCAGCTGATCTACATCAAAGCATACAGTATGTATATATTTTAAGCACATCTGTGGACACAGGCCGCACCATAGAATGCAGCTATGGCTATGCCCATCCGGTCTAGCAGCGCACGTAGACGTCCACACTGAAACACTTGACGTACCTCAACACCTATGCCACTAGCATACAGCGACTACCAACAAAATGAAGATTCAGTATAGCTGGCCACACATCGAATCTTGTACAATAGCAGTCTGTTGCATACCACCAACAGCGCCCACCCACGTACCTGATTATTGGGTTGCTTAGTGGAGCCTAGCCAGCCACCTAAATCCTAAGCTGGCGAAAATGCACACAATCATCTCTTAATCTAAAACTCTTAGAACCTCCACCACATTGACTACGGTCACAGAGGGCGTTCCAACCACAAAGCGCATTGAGGCCATACAAATGGGGAAAGAGCGCTACATAAATAACCAAATACAATACAATACATCATGAAAATAGTCACAGTTTGAAAAACGTATGATTCAAGACATACAAGTGAAACATTAAAAGCCCTCCTCTGTCATATCATACATATCTCATGCTAGTATTTACCGTAATAAAGTTTAAAGTGTACCAGGACAGTAGCAGCATTATAATAAATCAAATGCCTATTGGCAAAATAATGAGTAATGTTCTGACCAATACATAACAATCTACACGTTAAAGCCAACTCCAAAAACAACGGGCAAACAAAGCACTATGTTTGACCGTGAACAATAGCCACGTGACACTAATAGCTTCAATCCCTTCAGGAGTTAAATTGAAAGCTGATTAAAAACATATGGAGGCAAGTTCTCTCACTGTTTTTTTTACCAGCTGTACCATTTTTGTGAGTAGGAAATGCACTTTCCTCGTTTTCCAGCTCTGTGATGCAAGACCAACAGGGACTCCTCCTGTGGCTCAGATATGGGCGGGGAGGCTTGACTCCCCATGGATTCTGCCTGCTTTTGCTACCCTAAATAGCTTCCGCCTGCCTTTTAAACCTAAAAAAAAAAGCAGGCAGAATCCACAGGGATTCATAGTAAAGATGGCCGCCATTAATGCTTGTTTACAGCCATGGCAGTAAAAGGCAAGGGAACTCGCCTCCACCAAGAAACAATCCAAATCCCCTGGAGTAGACAGCAGATGCAAGTACGGTCCACTTCGGGGAATTGCTCCGCTCATTTAATATGAGCCTGCATGTCAGTCAGAGCTTCCACTCCCTCCGTGAATACTGTCTTACAGCATATGTGCCTGGGGACTTTGCACTTCTTCAGAAAAATAAGGTTAAGATGGACGTTTTGTAGACCATGTGCGTTTAGCATTGATTTTAGCCATGTGACTCTAATGCAATGCTTGACACCAAGTGCGTGACCATTTCGACGGCTGCCTCATCGCGTGAACATAGGAGGGGGTAGCAGATGCAATCCATTAGGCCGCAGCATCTCTAATTACGATTTAGAGCCTGGTGTACACTTTATCACATGATATTCGATTTCCAAATGGCTCTTAAGCATCGTAGCTATGCCAGTTGTTCTCATCATCATCCAATAAGCCTATTTGACAATCAGAACACCCCGCCTACATATAGCGTCAGGTTAGACCCAATGATGTGATCATCAAAGCTGTAGATGTCCCCAGCTAGTATCGCTCTCTAATTACAACACACCTTTCAGCCATATTTTCTACTGGTCCAAGTTAGGTTTTGCCCAAGTTTGCATCCGCAAAATGACTGGCCTCAAGGTTACCAACTTACTAGCACTGACCATATTTCTTGTTCTTCAAGGCTCTCTTTCAGAAGAACAGAGCAAACGTGCCCCTATGTGTACAGATAACAAGATAGCATTGATCAACATATTCTGTGTATTTCCTATGTCATTTATTTTAGCCTAGAACAGTGTTGAACCACAGTGGATAGGGTAAAATGGTGCTTGGGACAAAGGGGTTAAACTTTCAGTGCATTAGTTCCTGGCTGTGATGTCATGCTTGCCATTTATTGGCTGGGCTGGTCTGAACGGCAGTGAGGGGTGCCTGGCAGTAGGTGGCAGCAGAGTGTCCCCTTTGGTTTGTCCAACTGCAGGCCTCGAGGGCCGGGATGCTGAGGGTTTGGAAGCACGTGTCTTGCATGATTGACAGTGGACTGGACCGCTGAGTGTGAGGACTTTTGACAGGAAAGAGCCAGCTGAGGCTCCTTTGACCAAGGAAGAGATTCTGTGAGGAAAGTTGGAGAAGGGGGACCAGAGTGGGAGAATAGAACAGAGACATTTCTACACTACACACTTGATTAATACACTGTGGCCTGTAAGTAATTGAGGTGGCCCGGAGTAGCAGGCTGCAGAAGCAGACCTCAGCCCATCTGGGCCACCATAAATACTTACAGGCCACAGTCCAACGACCTGGCCTCAAGCCCAACACGCCTTAGCCTTAATAAGGACTCTCAGGGGTCGGAACAGGCGTCGGCTGACCATCTAGAAACAAAATAAACCTCACTGTATTAATCAAGTGTGTAGAGGTGACATCTATTCCGATAGCGCAAGGCAAATCGCAATTCACATGAGAGGTGGAGGCAGCACCGCTACAAAACCGTGACCATGCAGCTCCCAAACCTGAAACAAGTAAAGAATGATGAAGAAATGTGTGAAGCGCATGCAGAGTCTATTATCTAGAGTCTAAACACTCTCACATACGTAAACAAGGAGACACTTGGTCCAAAACACTTTAGGCATCATGACCAGTATGGCGGTGCAGCAAAAAGTGGCAGTTATACCTTTACCGCCGCATTACTGCACCACTGTACTGCAAGTTTGGGTGGTAAGGTGGAGGATGTACCTGCAGCAAAAAGCTGGAGGTAAATCATGCACCTTAAGGTGGCAAACGGTTGGTCTTTCTCCGGGTACTTGAAGATTTAGCATGCATGCATGTTCACCTTTGCTATTATCCGGCTGCAGGCAGAAAGTAAACAGCTCTGTTTTTGCTCCTGGCCTTTGGAGCAATGTATGAAACGTTTTACATGATCACGGGCAGAGCCCGCCCTAGTCGCAGAGTGCCTCTGTCATAGGGCATCGAGTATTGGGGGGGAGGTGCTTGGTGATGTTAATACATTTTTCCTCCGCCAATTCCTTTATTCATTTTTGTTGTACAGCTGACAGTCCACATGCTGCTAATCTCTTTGGCCCCTCCCATTCTTTCCCTGATTTTTTAAATGCCTGCATGGGGCTTCTCTCGTGATCATCAAACTAGGGGATGCGATTAAATGAAACAAACTACAAGTACCAGCAGCTGGGTCCAGCCACAGAAGCCACAGAAGCCGGGAGCAGGTTTTTCAGGAGTGGTTTCCTTTTGTTGTGTCACAGAGCAATTCATCCCCTCTAATAAAACCTGGAAGCATGTATTGTTTTATTCATTTTTTCAAGCTCTCAAATCCTATTTCGGAGAATCTTTCCTTCTTTGCGTTTGCATTTAGCAATTCACTGTCTGTTGTTTTGTTTGAATCCGCATACTTTACTGCACTGTCTTGGCGATGGGCATTCTCCGCTGCCTTCATTTCTCCTCTAAAGGGCAACTATCCTTAAAGGAGAGTTCCGGGACTTTTTTTTTATTGTCCCTACGGTTCGGCCATGTGTTTTTAAGCATAACTCGGTAGATCGTAGAAAACTTTCCTATGGACCTTAGCCGACTTTTCGTCCATTAACGCACTCGAAATCAGCCGCCATTTTCTGATAATCCTATCACTTGCCGCATCGCCCTGGCTCACCTGCTTTTGCGGCACTAAATCAAATCCCCCGCCCCTGAAACAGACTTTATCAAAACATTCATATTCCCCGCCTCTATCCGTGACGTGACTGTGCTGCGTAGGCAAACGCGCCCAGGCGTCTTCTACGCGACTCCACACAGAACCCGGAAATCAACACAGATCAGCTCACACAACACAGCGCGCCACAATTCGCAATATGAAACTGTACTTTTAAATCAAACCGCAAGATTTTAAATTTGGTAAAGTACATTTATTTGACATCAAATGTTTAGAGAATATTCAGCGATTTTCATTTTTATTTGCTCACGTTCCAAAAAGTTCGTTTTGAGGCACGCAATGTTCCTTTGCTGTACACAGGGTCTTAGATCATCTCACAATACAGCGCCACAATTCGGAATATGAAACTGTGGTTTAAAAGCAAACTGCAAGATTGTACATTTGGCAAAGTACATTTATTGGACATCAAATGTTTAGAGAATATTCAGCGATTTTCATTTTTATTTGCTCTCGATCCAAAATAGTTCGTCTTGAGGCAAGCGATGTTCGTGTGCAGTACACAGGGTGTTGGTTTACGATAAAATAAGCTCTTCGGTCGCACTGATAATCGCATGGCTGTTCCAACAACGAGGCACTAGGCCACCACAACGGTCTGTATGTTGCATCTAGCCGTTAGTACCGCGTAAGGGCATACTTGTACTTGGCGATCGTCCCATAAAATGGTCAGGGTGGTAACGTTGTTCACGCGGAGAAGCAACTGGCGGTTGAAAAAGCCCTCCGCCGGTGTCTGGTTCTCGTGACACAGACAATAATGGGTGAAGTACCTGTTTGAAAAACATAAAAAATTAAATAAGTCTCACCATCAGATCTTTATTAAAATTATTCATTTTATATATTCGGTCGGGAAATTATTTCATAGCTAGGACAGTGCAACTGGGTTTTAAACGTCAAGGGGGGGCTGTAGGATACTGAGACAGTCCCTCAGTGCAGGGGTTGACAGGGAGTGCAGGTGGAGAGTGGAAGGGCCCAGGACCGAGATCGCAGACAGTGGACCAGTTGTAGCAGGGGAGAGGGAGAGAGAAAGCAGAAGCAAAGGTTTTGAGGTGCTTCCGTAAAAGGAGACGGTTCTCCCCAAGATAGTGCGCGGTACAAAACAATATGCCACATAGAACGAACAAGTACAACTTAACCCGTCTTTAAAGCTACTGTATAGTAATTAAATTGCGGTATAAACTCATCTAAAGAGTTACTTACATTATATTTGCATTTTCCATTGTGTCTGTGCGTAGGGCAGCCCCGAAATAACACTCCTTCTATGCCGACGTTATTTCTTCTAATGAACGAACATGAAATGGCTTTCGTTTCTGAAATTATATTCATTATCGTTTCTTACGTGGTCCCGGCCTGTCAAGGTCAAATAACAATAGAACCTTATACTGAGTCGTGGGCCATTCTGGCACCCGAGAAAAAATCAAAGCAGCTGACCTTCACTTTGAACGAGCACACATTCCTAGTTAGCTACATTCAGTGTAAGGCATTCTCACAGGACTTGAAATTTACACTCCATCTTTGCATTTTGTCTGCGTGCTTTGCAGCCCCACAGAACCATAAATACGGAGACATTCTATATTTTTTGAAAAATGATTTATATTACTGTTTGGTTTAATTTAATGCGCAAATGAACAAGGTTGGATAGATACACATATTCAATGGGCCTGCGACATGAGGAGACTCGAGAGAACAGACAATCAAATTACAATTATTTAAACCGTGATGTGTATTTCTCAATGAGTTCTTCTTTAGGTGGACATGGAACAGGCAATGTTGGGTGGCAATGCAGTTGTCCCCTGCACAGGTTCCTTCACAACTCCATTTATGTGCCTATCTAGGACGTCAACAATAAGTTTCTCAATAAACTCATATTGCATATCCTCAAACACTGGTTTGATCACCCATTGTTTACTTCTTTTAGTGAAGGCCTTATTGTAGCGAAGCGTCCCTAAAGTTCCGGTCGTCCTACTTTGTTGACGGCCAACATTATGGTTATGTGCCAAGACCGCTAAAAGAGTCCGATTTATCATGCCCTCCATGCCAAAATGCAATCGTTTTGGCCTGTACTTTAGGCACATATTGTGGAACACCTCCAAATCTCCTGTGTGGCAGAATTCCGTGAGTCCCCTCAAAGCTTTTGTTATAGTTTTATCAAATACAATCTTTTCAATGGCTTTGTGAGTGGGTGATGAAGGAATCAACCACTTCTTCTTCCGTGCCTCCTCTGTGGACAAATGGCCATGTTCACAATTGTGGAAATGTTGGTTCGTGTTCCATCGGTGAACGTTTGTACAGTGTGGCATTACTGACCGCCATTTTTCCAGTAGAATTTCCAACGACCCTCCACATGTTTTTGGGCTCCACCAAAGATGGTTGCTGATTGACTTGGACCACTGTGAAATACCTTGCAATTCTTTTTTTTTACCTGCAGCCGACAATTTTTTATTGATTGATTTTGCAAGATGCCAAACGTCAAATTGGTGATTTATATTTTTGTACTGTTCTCTCATTGTCTTGGCAATTGAAACGTGTCTGTCCGTGGCTATCAGGTCGATCACCATTCCCCGCGATTGTAGTTCTTGCAATGATGCTACAAAGCCAACTTTCTCCATGGCCACTGAGGATGTACTTTGTGACACCTGCACGACCACCGAACTCACAATTTTCTTACTTTCCATGTCCTGAAAGTGGTAGGTGCAGTACTTGGCTGAAAATCCTGGGCTGTCGCACTGTCCATCACCGGCTAGCCTGAACCGTTTGCCCGCGAATGTACTATCAATAGACATTTTTTCCATTCTCCAAGCTTCGCTAATGGCTGGAAATAGATAATCGGTTTGGTATTTGTAGAACTGAGTTTTCGCAATGAAATGGATTCCCACAAACTGAAAGAAAGACTCTAATTTTTTAAAACTTGAACCACTAAAAAGTGCAGCCGCTGCACAAAGTAGATTGCCTGCTGGCAGTTGTCCCAGCATAGGTTGTGCAGACCATGTGAAAGGATGATATTTTGTACAGGTGGCATGTATTTTAAGGTTAGTGCCTCGAATTGCACGAGTCACATTAATCAATGGCTCCCCACATACTTCCCCACCTACCAAATGCCCACATTTAATCCGAATAATAATATCAATCAAACAACTATCGAATACAATGAATTTGGCCTCTTTCCTTATACTGTCACTCTGCATCCCAGCTGGTTCGGCCTGTAACGTTGAGGACATGTCACTCACATGAAAGGTAGAATCTCTGATATCGTCTTCCGCTATGTTCAGTGATATTGATGGTGTTTCATTGTCGTCTACTTCATTCTCTTCCATTGCAACATCTGTTCCTTCTCCGGCGATGGGTGAATAAAACAATTTCTTCAACTTTCTCGCGGTCTTAGTTTTTGCGGGTGTGGATTCTGTGAATTGATCTCCGACTGCATCCGAACTACCAGGAGGACATTCACTATCAATGGCTGGTGGTGGTATAGCTCCGTTGTCAATCACTTCATATTCTTCCCATTGGCACGATGCTTCTCCAGTCTCAAGTCCCTGCCAAAAGGTTTGACAAGCAACATCTCTCGTTCGCTTCACTGTCTGTGTAGATCTAGTTCGTACACCCACTCGCAACTAGAGGACAGATTGGAAAAGGGGTGTTCAGTTTAAACACAACTTACAGTATTGAACTATTAACAGTGAAAAACAACATAATATAGTGACCAGGACACTAACCTTCTTTTGCTTTCTTTTCTTTGAAACTTTCTTGCCTCGAACTTCAACATCAGGACGCTGTTGCTCCGACTCGTGTGTGCATGTCTCCACTTCCTCTTGCGCTGCAACGACTATGTTTTCCTGATAAGCACATCCATCACGCACTGACGCTCCATCGACTCCCTGAAACATAGAACTTTCATTAGTATGTATAATAATATCGAAAACACAAAATGTACTTGGGGACCAATACCTACGTACATCTCAATAGCAAAACACGAATGAACGCTTTGTGTAGAACATTCAAACGACAATTATTCACGCATTGTTGATCTAGTTAGATGGAACTGTCAAGATCCATACCTCGGGCTCCTGCTAGACTTCCATTGATGATATTATTGAAGATGATGCTTCAGTGACTCCCTGAAACACAGTAATTGCATTAGTATGGTTTTCTATTTTGATAAAAAGAACAGAAAGTTTGTGCAGGCGTGAACGGCTCATCTAAATAGACCTGCACAAATGATCAGTTGTCTAAAATAAATAATGGATATCTAAATATGATTCGATTTGCTCGATCGTTGGAAGTGTCACCATCCAGAATTCTGCATCAACTACTAGGGGTGATGTTCTTGTAGAAGAAGCTCCGTCATCTCCCTGAAACATAGTACTTGCGTTAATAAAGAAGGAAGTATAGCGGATGTAATCAAGTCATATGATCTCGCTTGATCGAGCTGTCAGTATCCATACCTCGAAATGCATAAGAACATCAAGGGACGATGTAACTGCAGTGCACACTTCTGCAAGCTGTTGCGCCGACCCGTAACTGCACGCTCCCCCTTCTTCTTGGACTAATGCTCCATCGACTCCCTGAAACATAGGACTTTCATTAGTAATGAACACAATATTGAAAAAAGAAGACACATAGGAGGGCGACGACAGAAGGACATATCAATGGCTAAAAACGAAAGAAACATTGTGTGTAACAATCACGCTACAAGAATGCAAGATCTGATGATCTCCATCGATGGAACTGTCCTGAAACGTACCTCGAGCATCTGAGTGACATCAACGGTAGTCGTCAATACGTTGGACTCCTCAGCATCTCCCTGAAAGACAGTACTTGAATTATTTTGGATAACAATAATTATAACTGAAAACAAAGACTAGAGGACGAGTACAAGGGTGTACCATTAGGTAAAATAATTACACGATAAATTAAAACTATTGATTTACATGCCTAAAACAAGTCAGTGGCAGAATAGCCAAGTAAGATTACCCGATAGGCGCTTGAAGTGGCTGATGACTGCAATAACGACACGGATGGAGAATCTTCCGCCTTCATATTGAGTGGATACATAAATGGGGAAATTATTGTTAGCTAATGCTACACACTACCGCAAGGCCGAGAGATAAATACGTAAACTTGACTCACCAGTGGAGGGATGTGGACGAATAGAGTGGGAATAGCGGTTGAGAGCAATTTTCGCCTCGCTCGTCGTGTGTTCTTCTTTATTAGCAATGATGTGGAGTACATGTCAGAGGTAAAGTGCATGCTGCAGATGCGGTATCGATCACCCCTCTTGTCCGCAAAGACTTCTAGGACTCTACTTTCAAGCTCAGAGGGTGGATATCCGCAATATCGGACCCATTCTCTTATCTGATCTATTGTTTTAGGGAAAACATGCATTATAGTACCTTCAGATTTATTATGGGTCTTCGAAGGGCAACCGCCAATGGAACAGGCAGGCATTGTGGAAAGTTCTGAAAAGTAAAGATCAACAATTCTCTATGAATACCAATGTGTTAAAAAATTAAATGACACATAAAAGGTTCAATGCAAGGTATGTTTTGGTTCTTGGAACTATACACGTTATTCACATGCGGATAAGTATTTGAATAACTTTAAAAAAATAGAAAAATAATTTGACTAAACTCAGAACATGTGACTAGTTCCTTGCATGTACTGTCTTGAACGAAAAGAAATTGGACGCAAAATGAGTATGGTACATGGCCTTACCTTGACGAGCAAACAGTTAGATGCAGGGATCAGAGTAGTTTCTTGTCGTAGAACAGGGAGCAGTTCACAGGTTGCAAACTGACGAGTTTCCTCGAAGTGGTCACGGAAGTTCACAGAGACGAAGAGCAGATAACCAGCACCTTCACGGGTTGACTAGCAAAGTGCAAAGAAGTTCTCATTATAAATATGAAGTGGGTTATAAAGAATTCGAAACAGGGGTGTGTTTGTGAATGAATGACGTGTATATGTCGTGGCATTATGCGGTTTGCAGGGGGCCGTCCAGCGTGAGGGGGGATGCTTGGCAGGAGACACGGGGTCTGGAGGTAGACATGGGAACAACAACCCATGCTCTATAGACCACTTTGAAGTGTACATGGTCTTTGGCACCTCTTGGCCTTTATCGCTCCCTGACAGCTCCACTTGCCAGAGCAAGTACCCCGGTGCGAACTGCCTTTGATAGGGCGGGGGGTGGATTGGGGCGGTGGTCGTGCAGACAAGACACAGGAAGACTCGTGAATGGAGACACACTTATGTGGATTGCAGGGGGGCCGTCCAGCGTGAGGGAGATGCTTGGCAGGAGACACGGGGTCTGGAGGTAGACATGGGAACAACAACCCATGCTCTATAGACCACTTTGAAGTGTACATGGTCTTCGGCACCTCTTGGCCTTTATCGCTCCCTGACAGCTCCTCTTGCCAGCGCAAGTACCCCGGTGCGAACTGCCTTTGATAGGGCGGGGGGTGGATTGGGGCGGTGGTCGTGCAGACAAGACACAGGAAGACTCGTGAATGGAGACACACTTATGTGGATTGCAGGGGGGCCGTCCAGCGTGAGGGGGATGCTTGGCAGGAGACACGGGGTCTGGAGGTAGACATGGGAACAACAACCCATGCTCTATAGACCACTTTGAAGTGTACATGGTCTTTGGCACCTCTTGGCCTTTATCGCTCCCTGACAGCTCCACTTGCCAGCGCAAGTAGCCCGGTGCGAACTGCCTTTGATAGGGCGGGGGGTGGAGGGGGTGGAGACTCGTTTGCCGCAGGGCCTCACCAAGGAGAGGCCATCTAACTGCATGTAAGAGGCAGGCTGCAGGATCTAGTACATGGAAGGCAGGGGGGTGAGTTTATAAATACCTCACCCTCCCAGGAGAATATATGGGTGCAGTTCACCCTGGAGACCCTGGATCCCTAGGCAGTTAGTCAGCAGCAGCCTGGCCTGTGGTGGCAAGGCGGCACGGGCCAGAGGGGGTCATCTCTGTACCCGGTGCCCAAAAGGATGATTTATTATGATCAACCATATTGATTATTTACCTATAACCATGTTTTGTATCAATAAAATCCAACGGCCTTCCTTTTATTGCCAACGCTTCAACAAAGTGGTGTGGTAAGTATTTTTGGGGGAGGAGGCAAGGCCGGGAGGCTTGATGCCAACCCGCAAAATAACATATGTATGTCTGCTGCATATGGGTTCAACGGTTATGTGGATTGAAGGTGGGCGGCCAGCGTGAGGGAGGATGCTGGCCGGAGACATGTGGTGTGACAAGACAAGGCACAGGAAGACTATTCAATGGAGACACACTAGATTCATTTAAAAAATCAAAACAACCATTGTTAAAATATATGTTGGGTTTTATTTTAGATCTTAATTTCAATTGAACATAAATAATAAACATTACACATTGTAAAGTTGCGGTTGCAGCACATCCAGGGAAAATCCGCGGTATTGTCCACTGTCGCTGGGGAAATGTTGTCTAATGGCAAGTACCGCACAGGCAGGTATTACTCTCCGAACGCGGTGTCCGAGCCTCCCGTGAAGCCACCAAGTGAAGCAACGATAGGCCACCAGCCTGTACCACCTGTGAAAATGAAAGATGCAAACTGTATTAAAATGACAACTTTCTTATCACTGTCAATTCAGGTAAAAAATGTCATTCTGCTTTGAAAAAAATTCTATCTAGAAAATGCACAACATGGAACCAATTTACATGCATTCGAATGATATGTAGATGTAGTTTTATATGTGGGAGACGACCATGAAATAGTAGTGGCATCACTGACATCACAACCAGAGTATACTTACTCGTTACTCGGATTACGCGGACGAACAGTGCCGCAAAGTTCGTGCATAAGCACCATCATCATCCTCAACACGGTCCGTGAGAGGCAGGCTTCCCTGAACTCTGGCAGCTCGGTGATGCATTGCGGACTTGGCTCGCCTTCCGAAATGTAGGCCAAGCACCCGGAATTTTCACGGCAGCAGCAGTTCTCCTCCTCGATTGGCATTAGCTCGCACCGATTGCACGTGCACCAGGTGGAGACGCCGTCCATGCGACATGGTCCAGGCTCCTCATCCGTTGACTGGTCCTCCCAACTGCCGTCCGAATCCCCATCGTTTTCGCGTGCTTGCCTTTCCAGTAGTTCTTCCTCGGTGTACTCGGGCTCGTACATATACGGCATTATTGTAGCCATTGTGTGGTAAAGAAAGTAAAATAATTTACAGAGATGGTACAGGTGTTCACAAGGCCTAGAAGCGGCGAAGGTAGCTGACCAGAGCACAGAAACGAGTCACAGAATACTCAAAGTAACACAGAGAGAGTAATGGAATCGAAAATCTGCTGCTGTGTGTTGTGAAACGGTGTGTTTATACTTATTGAGGAAAGAGGCGTCCTGCCATTTCCATGGCGACACTTCATTAGCTGAGGCGCAGCGATTGTTGACACGAAACGTGCTTTGGCGTTGGGAAATGGGCGGTACGCGTCTGCTGATGTCAGGCTCAGGGGCGGGGGATTTGATTTAGTGCCGCAAAAGCAGGTGAGCCAGGGCGATGCGGCAAGTGATAGGATTATCAGAAAATGGCGGCTGATTTCGAGTGCGATAATGGACGAAAAGTCGGGTAAGGTCCATAGGAAAGTTTTCTACCATCTACCGATTTATGCTTAAAAACACATGGCCGAACCGTAGGGACAATAAAAAAAAAGTCCCGGAACTCTCCTTTAATTTGGTCTAATATGTTTCTAGAATAACTTCTTGTATTTTCTAAGGTTCACTTAAGAGGCACCGTTTTTTCACAAAAAAAGTCAAGCAAATGTTAAGCGTACAATGGTTTGTGGTTGGAGAGTCCCTGGAGATAGGTTGCCGAAATATAACAAAATAGATGGCAAATATGTTGCATTTCCGCAAAGTTGTGCATATCATTTTTTCCCAATGCTTCATAAATATCTTGCGGTGAGGGCTTGATAAGTTTGCTTGATAAACGTTTTATTGCGTTTTTGACAATTCATATGTCAAATTGTAGTAGGCACAGGTGTGTCATTTTGAACCTGGAGAGCTGGACTCTCCACATTACCAAAATGGTGTGATCCTAGGCAAATCATCATCTCTCTCTGTACCTCGTTCCACTCACATTGGGTAAGCATAAACCAGGAACCACATTAAGCAGTGTTGCATAAAAACTAAACACGCACTATCAAAGCCAGTAGTTTTTGCTTCAGTGTAGGCATTGTAAAGATGGCCTGTGAGGTGTGAGGAAATGAGGGGTAGTGAGGAAGGGATGAGGGCCAAAGGAAAGAGGTGTGTTCAGGAAAAGAGATGCAGAGGCACAAGGGGAAGAGGGTAGTGATAAGAGTAGGAACAGGTAGAGCTTTCACTGTCAGCTGGCACTGTCAGCAAATGTATGGGCAGGGAGATGGATGGTGTAGTGCATAGGGTTGGACTCCCGATCACCAATAATACTTTTTTGTATCAGATCAGGAGATGTACAAAATACATATCTCAACAACTGGATCCAGTAGAAACCATTTGGAAATGAGTCAGGTGGAAAATCCACTAGTACACGCTACCTTCAAGTAAAAAAACCTTCAATGGCAAAGGTTGGTTGTGCCCGCAACGGGCTATCCCAAGTAGTACTGAGCCAGCTGTAAGTAGCTCTTACAAGTGAAACTACACACTGATATCTTAGACATGTTTCTACTGGATCTATGTTTATTAAAATGAAATCAACCCTGGACTTTTCTTGATAGAAATTCAGGAGATGTACACCCATCTGTGAGCAACTTGATCCAGTAGAAACCATTTGTAAATAATCAACTGGAATTTATTCCAAGGCACACTGCCTTCAGGTGAGAAGCATGGGGCAGCAGATGCTACTTTCAGCAAGTTTATTATCTCAGTTGGCTTTACCGGATCCAATTACTCATATGTACTTGGCGCTGGTCATTGAGCCGGATTTTCCCATATCTGGAAAAGAATGTCTCCTCGGATCCCGGAAATCTATTTGTGCCTATAATGTACTCTATCTGCTTTTGTTGGCAAAACCAGGATACAAACACTGGTCATCAAGGTCAAAGTTCGGTGACCTACCCACTAGACTACTGGAACATCTTGTTAGAACATTCGTGAATATTTCTGTCGGGATTGTACTCTGCAGAAAATATTCAAGTTCAGCTTTGTATGTGTAAAAGATCTGCACCTTTGCTAATTTGCTCCTTCTTTCTTTAATAATGTATTAATTAATCTCCTGAAATGTAAATATTTATATGGGGGGATGGTGGGCTGAGAAAAACCTCCAGAGTTCCCCTCTTCCCCTAATGTACAACACCCTCCTGCCTTTACCCTTCCCTCCCCCAGTCCTTGGCTGGTGGGATCCCACAGAAAATGATTTCGGTTTCCAGCACTGTGTGTACTTCATTTGAGAATCAGGCAACCTGTGCAAATGGTAGAAAGTAAACCTGCTCCCTTGTTATGCACCGTTACAAAAGAATTGTGTGCAATACAAAACGTTCTCACATTGTTCATTAAACTCAGAGCTCAAATATGGCCATAAGTGCTCTTTCGAAGGGATTGTGTCCTCCGACGTATTCCTCATCTTAGATATCTCCTTCCAGCTCTGCTGGCCTCGGAAAAATTTTTCTCTAGAGGGCGCTGCGCGTCGACGTCCTTCGAGTCGATGTCCCTCGACAGCCGCCGTATCGACGTTCAACGTCATCCTGCCTATAAAGGCCGCGCGCAGCGTCCGTTGCTCAGTTCCGTTTTTCCGCGCTTACTCGGTGCCTCGGAATACCGTTGCTCAGTTCTTAGTCAGATTAATCCTATTTACCTCGAGTTATTCGATCCGTACTCGATGGCTTCCTCGTCGGAACCGACAACTCCTCGATCCGGCTTCAAAAAATGTCGAGATTGTGGGAAAAAGATGTCGTTGACCGATCCTCACAGAATTTGTCTGTGGTGCTTGGGAGCTGAACACCATTGTTCGGAATGCGAGGACTGTATGTCCATGACAGCTAAGGCCCTGAAGGAGCGTAGGGGGAAGCTGGAGAAAGGTAAGACTTTTAAAGCTTCTTCTTCGTCGACGAAGTCGAGACATTCGTCTCCTCGTCACCATTCGCGCTCCAGGTCTCGGAGTGGGTCTCATCACTCCTCGAGATCGAAGCACTCGAAGAGGAGACGTCGAAGATCCCCTTCTCCGTCTTCCTCTTCCTCTGTTTCGCCAAAAAGAATCCCTTGCCCCACGAAACATAGTTCCCGGGCTGAATGGGAGGAATTCCGAAAGAATATGATGAGCGTCTTCGAGAAAGCGGCCTCGACCCCCTCGAAGACTGCCGAGAGCGATGCTCTGGTCGAAAGACCCGAAGGTCAAAAACGCCGCGAGTCGCAGTACCCGGCGAAAGAAACCTCTCGAGCGCGTTTCGAACCCTCGAGCAGGACTATGACCTCCAAACCTTCCTCGAAGGTTCCGTCGACGCCGTCGACGAAGGTCCCGTCGACGTCGAGGTCGATGTCTTCGACGCCGTTGTCGAGGGGACCTTCGACACACGGGTCTGTCGACTCGACGCCGGCCTCGACACCGGCGTCGACGCCAAGAAAAGTCTTGGTTACCACACATCCAGTGACTATCCCCAGGCCCTCGACGTCGATGGCTTCGATATTGTCGAGTAGAATTCCAATTCTGTCGAGGTCCTCGTGGCCTCCACCTCTGTTTTCGACGCCACGCTCGAAGCCTTCGACGTCGACGACATCGACGCTTTCGAGGCCAATAATGACAAGTTCGGCACCCTCTGCCTTGGAAATGGGATTTACTCCCTTTATGAGTTCAGAACAATTGAGAACTATATCCTCAATTTTAGAAGAGGGTGAATTGTCTGAACAAGACACATTTGAGTTACAGGGACCTGTAACCCCAGTTAGAGAGGAATTTTCCTCTGAAGAGCGCAGATTAAAGGATCTTCATGATTCTTTACATGAGGCAAGTGGGTTAGACACTTCCCCTGAGGTGGAGTTTGCTAAGCCAGACCCGGGGGAGCATGCTGAAACCCCCTACAGAGCCTTAATGGCCAGGATTACAGAGTTCATGGGGTGGTCTGCACCTTCACAATCTTTCCAACAAGATGACCTCACGGATATTCTTGACAAAGGCCCACAAGAGGATCCTGTGGTGCCCTTTCATAAAGCTCTTCAGAGAAAGATCATGACAAACTGGGAAACCCCAGATGTCGTACCAGCAGTAAATAAAAAACTGTCTACAAAGTACAGGGTATCTTCCACAGACCCAGAGTTTTTGTCTAAACACCCATCCCCAGAAAGTCTGGTGGTACAAGCAGCATCCTCTACCGATGTCAAGACGGCTTATCCTACAGTCCCACAGGACAGGGACGATAAAAAATATGATGCTATGGCAAAGAAAGTCTTTTCAGCATGTAGCATGGCGTTAAAGTCTGTTAATGCTACTTGCACCCTTGCTAGGTTCAGCCATACACTTTGGGAGTGTGCTTCTACAGCGGCTGACTGCATCCCGGAGGGAGAAGAAAGGGATGCGTTCCTGAATATTATACAGGACGGTAAAGACGCTATGTGCGAATCCCTCCAGACGGGCATTGATTCGGCTGACAGTATCAGCAGAGCAATGGCGGCAAGTACATCAACCAGGAGATTCGCTTGGTTGAGAAAGTCGGGTTTTGCCCCAGATGTGCAAGCCAGGCTCTTGAACATGCCATTCGATGGCTCTTCTTTGTTCGGGAAAAAGGCGGATGACAGTTTAGAGAAACTGCAAACTTCAAAAGCTGCAGCAAAATCCCTAGGAGCTGCAATCCGTCAGACTCCTTTTCGTCCCACAGGAACCTCTGCGAGGGGCAAGTCCTTTCGCTTCTAATCCGCATTCGGAAGAGGTAGAGGACGACCGGCTCAAAGGGGTCAAAGAAGAACTACCCGAGGTGGACGGGGTAGATATTCTAAAGCCGCAGCAACAGCAGGTGCCTCTTTACCATCGGCATCTGCATCAGCCGCCCCAAAACCACTCTGAGGACTCCCCTCACAGGACACCTGTAGGAGGCAGGTTGACTCAACATCTGACGGTATGGCAGGCTATCACGTCAGATGCTTGGGCATTGGAAACAGTCGCCCATGGTTACTGCCTGCCTTTCCTACGTATACCTCAGAGTCATCCACCGGGGATCAGCTCTCAGAAAGCTCCTGATCCGCTCCTCTTGCAGGAAATTTTGGACCTGCTAGAGAAAGGTGCCATAGAACCGGTACCTGTAGCGGAGAGGAACAAGGGCTGGTACTCCCCTTACTTTCTCATTCCGAAGAAAGACGGAGGACTGAGACCCATCTTGGACTTGCGAGAATTGAACAAATTCCTCAGAAAAGACAAATTCAAGATGGTCACTCTTTCTCAGATCCTCCAGGCCCTTCAGTTCCAGGACTGGTTGGTATCTCTGGACCTTCAGGACGCTTATTTCCATGTGCCTATCCATCTCAAACACAGGAAATACCTGAGGTTCGCAATTGGCAACTCTCACTATCAATTTCGAGTGCTGCCATTTGGGTTGACCTCCGCCCCGAGGGTCTTCACCAAGTTAATGTCGGTAGTGGCTGCAAGTCTAAGGAGGGAAGGGATTCACGTCTACCCCTACCTGGACGATTGGCTGATCAGGGCTGTTTCTCCGGAGCAAGCTCAGATCCAGCTAAATCACGTGTACCACTTCCTTCACAGACTGGGCTTCTCCCTCAATTTAAAGAAGTCACAAATGATACCATCGCAGAGACTCCAGTTCATAGGAGCGATCCTGGATACTTCCCTGGGAAAAGCCTCGCCACCAGAGGTGAGGGCTCAAGATATTCTACAGATGGTTACCAAGTTCCAGCATGCCCAACGTCTCCCAGCCTTCGACTTTTTGAGGTTGCTAGGCCTCATGGCATCCTGCATTTTCCTTGTGCCAGAGGCTCGCCTGAGAATGAGATCCCTCCAGTGGGCACTGAGGACTCAGTGGTCACAATTCTCAGGGAGAATGACAGATCTTCTTCAGGTTCCCGGCAGGGTGGCTCGAGACCTTCAGTGGTGGGCCTGTCAGGAGAACATCTGAAAGGAGAACAGTTTTGGCAACCCTGGCCGGAGATAACAGTAGTCACGGATGCCTCACTCACGGGGTGGGGAGCCCATGCCAACGACTTGACCATCAGCGGTCGTTGGTCTCCATCGGAGTCCAGACTACACATCAACCTGTTAGAGCTGAGAGCCATCAGGCTTGCGCTGAAGGCTTTCCTGCCAGCTGTACAAGGGAAGAACGTCCTGATAATGACGGACAACACGGTGGCCATGCATTACCTCAACAAAAGAGGAGGCGTAGGATCACTACCCCTGTGCAGAGAGGCGATGCAGCTCTGGTTTGGGCAATCCAAGAAGGAATCTCTCTATCGGCAGTTCACCTAGCCGGAGAGAAGAACTTGACAGCGGACGCTCTGAGCAGGCAGAACACAGTCTCCCACGAGTGGGAGCTAGCTCAGGAAGTCCTTCAAGAGATCTTTGCCCTTTGGGGAACCCCTCAGGTAGATCTGTTCGCCACCAGCCTAAACAGGAAATGCGACCTGTTCTGCTCAAGGGAATTTCCTCCGAGAGGAGCTCTGGGAGACGCGTTCATAGTGGACTGGGAGTTTCCGCTTCTGTACGCGTTCCCACCGGTCCCTGTCATTCCTCAAATGATCAGGAGGTTGAGAAGATTCCGGCGAACCATGATCCTAATTGCCCCGGATTGGGCCAGGAGAACGTGGTACCCGGACCTTCTAGACTTGTCCATCAGTCCTCCAATTCGACTTCCACTCAGAGAGAACCTACTCTCACAGAAGGGAGGTCAGGTTCTCCATCCAGACATCAAAACCCTCAACCTTCACGCTTGGCTTCTGAAAGGCTGAGGTACAAGGATTGGGACCTCCCTGATGATGTTATGGAGGTGTTGCTTTCGGCAAGGAGGCCAGCAACAAAGTCTTTATACCGCTGGCGTTGGAACAGATTTTGCAGCTGGTGTAGAGAACAGAATATCGACCCATTTTCATGTGGTACACCAATGGTTTTGTCCTTCCTACTATATTTGGCAAATTCAGGCCTTCAAGTTGGCACCATTAAGGGCTATCTCGCAGCGCTATCCATCTTTAAGCGTACTGCGGAAGAACCTTCCTATTTCAAATTACCCTTGGTAATACAGTTTCTAAAGGGGTTAACCAATGTTTATCCCCCAAGACCATTCCAAGTTCCCCTATGGGATTTAAACTTAGTACTAACTTTCCTGATGGGTACACCTTTCGAACCTCTCCATTCTTGTTCGTTAAGATTCCTTACCCTTAAAACTGTTTTATTAATAGCACTTACATCTGCTAGAAGGGTGAGCGAATTACAAGCTCTTTCTTGTAAACCCCCTCATACAATCTTTCACAAAGACAAAGTTGTCCTGCAAGTGAAGCCTAATTTCCTCCCAAAGGTGGTTTCTGAATTCCATATCACTCAGAAGATTACCCTACCATCTTTCTATCCTCCTCCTCACCCGGGGAAAGAGGAAGAGAGGTTACATAGACTAGACCCTAGGAGGGTTTTAAGTTTTTACATTAGTAGACTAGCCAGGATAAGACAGGCAGACCAGCTGTTTGTAGGTTACACAGGTCACAAGCTGGGGTTACCAATAACTAAGCAGACCATTTCCAGATGGATCATTCTAGCCATTCTGGAATGTTATGAACTGGCAGGGAAAGAGCCCCCTCACAACCTTAGGGCTCATTCGACCAGAGGTATTGCAGCTTCATCGGCCCTCAAAAGAGGCGTGCCGGTTAAAGACATATGTGGGGCCGCTACGTGGTCGTCTGTCCATACCTTTACACGTTTTTACAATCTGGATTCCTCCTCCAGTCAAGAGACTAGGTTTGGAAGGGCTGTACTGCATTCTATTCATCAATAGAAGACAGCGTGAAGTCAGTACTCCCTCCTCCGAATATAGAATACTGCTATGGGAGCCTATCTAAGATGAGGAATACGTCGGAGGACACAATCCCTTCGAAGAACAAGTTACTTCTTACCTTGTAACGTTCTTTCGACGGGATGTTCCTCCGACGTATTCCTCATCGACCCTCCCATCCATCCCCGCAGTTCTACTTCCCTTGTTGTTGCAGCTTACGCTCCTTCAGGGTGATTAGTCTAGTCCAGACAGTAATACTGTGGGCTACAAAACGGAAATGAGCAACGGACGCTGCGCGCGGCCTTTATAGGCAGGATGACGTCGAACGTCGATACGGCGGCTGTCGAGGGACATCGACTCGAAGGACGTCGACGCGCAGCGCCCTCTAGAGAAAAATTTTTCCGAGGCCAGCAGAGCTGGAAGGAGATATCTAAGATGAGGAATACGTCGGAGGAACATCCTGTCGAAAGAACGTTACAAGGTAAGAAGTAACTTGTTCTTCTATGCAACTTCCAAATGCGTTTGCATATAATTCATAGATCCCACTCAACCAAACTCTTGAATACATACAAAATAAATAGGCGAAGTACAGTGGGGTTAGATTTGCCTCCATTGTAAGCAAACTGTCCTGGGCCGTGGAATGAGAGGGCACCCCCATGAAGCTCAAGGGCACAGGCCATTAAGCTTGGAAGCTGCCCCACGGGTTCAGAGGAGAAAATGGGGGGGGGCTTCCAGAAGGCAAGCCACCCCTTCCCCCCATTTCCTCCCCCCCACACCCTGTCCTCTCCAACACCCAGGGCACACACAAGGAACCAGACAAGGAGGCAGGGAGGGGACACACACAGTAACAACACAAAGACAAAGGGTGCCAACTGGTGGCCAGCGCCAGCACCAAAACCCCCAGTGTCTCTCCCCTTTCTCAAAAGGGAGAGACCACATGACCATCAGGTGAGGGAAAAGGCAGGAAGCCACGCACCTAGCTGCTAAGTGGCTGTCGGCATAGGCCGGCAAGTTGAAAGGCCAGTAGCTATATGCAGGGCATGGCCTCAGGGCATATTTGCCCTATTTAGGCAGGCCTGCTGCAGCAGCCCTGCAGAAAGAACACTCTGACTGGAGTGTGACTGGACTCTGCGTTCGCAGGCCCAGTTTTTCTCTGTGCACGGGTCCCGCCCACCCCGAATATGGTACATTTTGGGAAAGGACAGGGCAACGGTCGTTGTTCGAATGTCGTGTAACAGAGGAACAAGGAAAGCGGCATGGGCCCGCAAGGAAGCTGCCAGTAGGCAAGGGAATGCTCACCAGACAATTTACAGGTCCCAAGTACACGGACCGGGGAGCCCAGGCTGGGCACCATGTGAGCAAAGGAGGGCAACTTCCATTTTCCTGGCCCAAGTGCCAAAAAGTACAGTACTAATATAATACTACACATCTGTTTCGTTGGGAAATATCCATAATACTCTTTTATGTTTAATTGGTATTATGTTTAATAAAAAGCCACAGCCTTTGTATTGCTAAAACAAGTTTCTCCATAGTGTTTATATATATATACATACGTGTAGGAGGTATGACCCAAAGGGCTAGCGTTTTCACAGCTTAATTCTTTGTTTAACCCTCAGGAGACCCGGCAAGCCCACACGAAGAGCAGCCGACTGAAGCGCAAGCGCCCACGGCGGGAGAAGGCTTGTGAGGAGGCAGGGCAACGCATTCATGGGCTGCCGCTGGAAGACTACCGTCGGCTCTTCTGCACGCTGGTGGAACAGGCTCTGAGCCCGCGGGCCTCACCTCGCTCCGGCCTGCTCCAGGCCCGCCGCGTGAAGGAGAGGCTGTACCAGGCAGTAGGGTGCCCGCAGTACTGGGAGGTGGTACACCCGGGCGGCCAGGTGGAAGTGATTGAGGGTTTTGGCCAGGCCAAGCCAGGGTTGGCACCTCCCCACTTCCACATAGACACCGGAGTGGGGGTGGCTCCCTCCAGCGGGGAACCCCTCAGGAAGAAACAGACGGTTCCCTAGTGGGCCACCTGAAACGCTAATGCCAGACTAATCCCCTGAGCTTGATGACCACAGAATGGATATTTGGCTTTTCTTTACTAAACTGTCTCCGGTGTGTTTATTACAGGTTCTTCTCGTTACAATACCTCCCCATGGTGCAGAGAGGTGGTGTCCAGTCATAATATCGAATACAAAATTTCGAATGGCAAAAAAGTCGAATCAAAAATGTGGAAAAAAAAATGTCGAATTATTTTTTTTTTCGATATTTTTTTTTGGGCTCTAGTTTATATAAAAAAAATAGGTAAAAACAAAAAAAAAAAAGAAAAAACAGGGGTTGGGGGGAACCCCCCCATTTCGAAAAAAAAACGTCATAAAAAATAAATTCGACATTATTTTTTTCGACTTTTTGACTTTCGAAATGTTTGATTTCGAAATTATGACAATAAACCCAGAGAGGTACAGCATCATAACTGAAGTAGCACTTTCCTTCCGCATGAACATACACACGCAGACACCAAGAGAGGCTCGAAGGGGAAATAAAAAAACCTTTAGGTAGGTGGTTAACCATCCGAACACTAACACACTCGAAATAGACAGACACCTGGCCACTGACACTCAGGCACACAAACACTAAGACAGATAGGTACCTTTGTAGAAAAGCAATTGCTCAGAGAGAAAACATTCTTTCAGATATCTGGCCCTCAGTCAGCCATGTAAAGGCATAGTAGGGGGTAATTTTCGAGTTCTTCGGAGCCTCAATAAAGGAATGAAAACCTGGTGTATAAACGATGCTCCAGGACTAATGCCTTTATTCATACTCTCTAGGATTTGTGTGCAGGCCGAGAGTAGGCATGGAAGGGGATGACAATTTCTGCCGTGTATACCCACTTCACACCTAAAAGCCACATCATTTTAAACCAGCTTTTGTTTTTATTGATATTTTAACATTCAAAACAAGGACCATGTTTACACATCACTTCTAAGCTTTTGCCAGTCATCATAAACAACCTGAGTTCCCTCCCTCCCTCCAGCACCCTCCCTCCCCTTATCAAACAAAAAATGGTGGTTTCTCGTACAACTAAATCAAACAGTAGGGTGGCTCTTCACTGTTGGTTAGATTCCCCTTCCGGGGACCATATTCCCAGTCTTCAGAATTCTACTTGGCCCCTAGCCCTTCCAGGCGTTGATCAGTTACGCCAGTGGACCGAATGAGAGCCCCCTAGCCCTCCTGGTCTGCTCAGTCCTGCCCCTTTCAGTTCCGGGGAACTCTCCTTCCTTCTCCTGACCACCCGCTTGCATCATCCCTCCCCCTTCCTCAGAGGGTTGTAGTCGCACCTCCATTAATGTACATCCCATTTGTGTCTGACCCCGTCCCAGGCTGTCCTGAACGCACCCACCTCATCGTTCACCATTGCCGTAGTTTGTCCATCAAAAACATATTTTGCAATTTGGTCAACCAATCATTCTTATTAGGGGTTGTTTTCCACTTCTGGGCAAGAGCCGCCCTCCCCGCCCGCAGAATTGTCTCCCACATTCTGGGGTATCTATACGTTTCAGAATCTCTTGGTGGAATCACCAGTAACATCTGCTAGAGGGTCTTGCGGGAGTAGTTGCCCTATGACCTTAGCCATCCATCCCCATAGACCGTTCCACCACATATGTCCTCTTGAACCTATCTGGTCATACCCCTTAGGGCATAGCGGGGACGCCCCTACGAACATCTTAGAAATCTTGATGGGGTTTCTATGCCATCCCTGGAGTACCTTGAAGTTACGTTCCATATCAGCTGTGAAGAGGTTCCTGTGAAATGCTATTTTGTATATCTTACCCCACACCTCCTCTGTAAGTTCCTCCTCCGCTAATTAATTCCAATATTGTTGAAACCCTTGCCTATTTTTTTTTTCGCTGATGTTCATGACCTTGTATAGTTTGGACACCATTCCTTTCCGCGGGTTGGCTGAGTCTAATACTTTCTCAAATGGGGTTAGCGGTCTCTTCAGTTTCCCTCCCCACTTTTGATCATTCAAGAGTCCTTTCAACCAGAGATACTCAAATACTGTGACTTTACCAACACCCAGGATCTCTACTACTGCCTCATAGGATTGGAATTCCCCCTCTTCGACCAGCTGTCCCACCCTAACCAGTCCTTTCTCTGACCAGCCTTGCGTGTTACAGAAACCCAAGTCTCTCAATCTTATAACGGGACTCCAGAGTGAGAGCATTGGAGAGGGCTACATTAATAGGTTCTCTGTGTGTTTGCCCACCCTCCCCCCTCCACAGGGACCACAGCACTCCTAAGGTGGGATGGTCCAGCAGTCTGCTTGGTATATCTTTGTGGAGGGGGGCCCATAGCAGGTCCCTCATTTTGACTGGGTGCGTACCCATATCTTCCAGGTAGGTCCAGTACGTCCCCAGTTCGTCCCGCATGTGTTCCAGGAGAACCCTGAGCTGGGCTGCTCTGTAGTATAGTCAGAAGTCTGGAAGGCCAAAGCCCCCCTCCTCCCTGGGGAGGGTGAGAGTAGATCGTTTGGTCCTGGCTTACCCTGCCATATACATTTTTTGCACTGCTGTCTGGAGCTCTTTGAAGGTTGATTCTGGTACCTTTGTAGGGAGGGCTGTAAACAGGTACAAGAGTCTCAGTAGAATATTCATCTTTACTGCCGTCATATGGCCATACCATGAAAGTATCATACTGCTCCATGGTAGACAGCAACGGGACAAAGTTAGCTGTTGTCAGTACCCCCAGGTTTCTGGGCACTTGTACTCCCAGATATTGGATATCTACTTTTTCAATTTTGACCTCTCAGAAGCTATTCACCAGGTCTAGGTCCGGATCAGCTGCTCGAAGTGGCAGCAGCATAGATTTAGATTTATTAATTTTAGGCCTGAGAAGACTCCAAAGGTCTCAATTGGAGAGAGCAGCACCGGGAGTGTCGATGGGGCGTCCACCAGATACCCCAAGATGTCATCTGCAAACAAAGAGAGTTTAAATTCGATCTGTCCCCTTTGCATCCCCCGTATTCTTGGGTGGTTCCTCATGGCTATTGCCAGGGGTTCCATCGTGAGCGTATATATTAAAGGGGATAAGGGGAACCCCTGTCTCGTGCCCCTTATAAGGTTGAAGGGTGCGACAGTTCCCCATTCACCTGCACTCTCCCCGTAGGAGCCCTATACAGGGCTCCCACCCACTTTCTCATATGTTTCCCAAATCCCATTTCCTTTAGGAGGAGTGCCATATACCTCCATTCCACTGTATCGAAGGCTTTCTCCGAGTCAAGGGAAACCAGGCTAGCATCAAGTTCAGACCCTTGTGCATAGTGTATTAGATCAATGGTTTTCCGGATGTTGTCTGACCCCTGACGCCCTTTAATAAAGCCGACCTGGTCTCCATGGACCAGGGTGGGCATAATCCGCTCTAACCTCCTATCGAGCACCTTCGCTTATATTATTACGTCCATATTCAGTAGGGAGATTGGGCGGTAGGAGGCTCATTGTTTGGGGTCTTTACCCTTTTTAGACAGTACTACTATAATGGCTTGCATCATCGTCTCTGGCAGGATGTCCACCTCGAGAACTGCATTATAAATCCTAGCTAGAAGAACTTCACTGAGAACCCATCCTCTCCCGGGGTTCTACCTCCCTTCATCGCCTTTATTGCATGAATAATTTCTTCCTCCGACACCGGGGCCTCAAGTCTTTCAACACTGTCCCACGCTAGACCCGGGATGGGTAGCTTTGTTAAGAAGTCTTCTATAAGTGCCTCATCCCTGTTGAATTCCGATTTATAAAGATGTTCATAATACTGCTTAAAGGCCCCCCTATACCCGGGGTGTCAAATCTCAGTGATCCCTCATCAGTTTTCAAACTTTAACCATTTGACTTTTCTGCACCTCCCTCAGTTTCCATGCCAATATCCTATACGCCCTAGCTCCCTTTTCATAGTATTTTTGTTTGAGGAATAGGAGGTTCTTTTAAGCGTCGCCTGCTCTGGGGTGATGGAACTGCCGGATATCCAACTCCGTTGTATTTGTGCTATTTTCTCTCACAATATCCTTTCCTGGCTGTCTCTTTCCCTTTTTTTTGTGCCCCTATTTTTATCAGGATGGTGGCTTTGAATGCGTCCCATAGGATATGTGGGCTGACCTCCGCACTATCGTTCAGATCAAAGCATTCTATTATATTTTCAACACTGTTTGGGCTATTACTGTGTCCTTCAAAAGGGCGTTGTTGCATTTTCACCTCCCCATGCGCCGGCGTCACCAAACCCCTTGCAGTGCGACCCGCACTAGGTCGTGATCAGACCATGAGACAATCTCCACCCTTAGATTTTGCATATGGGCAACTAGGGCGCATTCCACCAGGATGTAGTCGATCCTAGAGAATGTTTCATAGATTCTCGAGTAATATGTGTAAGGGGGATCCCCCCTGTCTGAGCTTGGGAGTGTGTCTAATAGGCTCTGGTCAAGATGGATTCTACGCAAGCCACGGGATGTGGAGTCGTCTGCCACCGCATTTGTTTGTGATGACATTATTTTCCTATCTCTGGCGGGGTCCAGAACCATGTTAAAATCCCCTGCTACTATTAGAGTACCCTCGCGAATAGTCTCAGCTTGTCTCTAACCCCGTCCCAGAAGGGCACTTGGCCTTCATTCGGGCCATATATCGCTCCAATTGTGAGGGGTGTCCCTTGTATTTCCCCTCTTATGAACAGATATCGGCCTCCAGGTCTCTAATTGAGGCCTCTGTCTTGAAGCCCAGGTCGTTAGCCATGATGATCGCCACTCCCCTCTTTTTGGTCTTGTGTGAGGCGCATGGTAAACTTCCCCTATCTCTGCACCCCAGATGCCCGGTTCCTTTCCCCTCGTCCAGTGGGTTTCCTGGAGGAAAAGCAGGTCTAGTTTTGCTCACTTGAATTCTCTCTTTAGGTGGGATCTCTTAGTAGGTGACTTCATTCCCCAGACATGTAGAGAGCCTATCTCCAGGACGGGCAATATAGTTCAGCCATTTACATGCTTGGGCATCTCTCTTTCCCCGACCACATTGCGTATCCCCGCGATGCCCCTGTATCTGATATCACCCTGTCATTGCCCTGCATCCAGGGCTTGTTGTGTGCTTGAAACCACCAACGCCAACTCCCCCTCTTCCCCTGAACCTTGAACCGCCTCCCCCCAGAAGGAGCATGTCCCCAACTGCCCCCTCTCTCCAACTTCAAAATCCCTAGCCTTTTCCCCCTCCCACTTAGCCCAGCCAAAAAGTTCGAACATCTCTGGTGCTTGACTGGACCACCAGCTTCCATGCTTCCTCTGTGCCCTTCCTTATACATGCCACTTGGGCTGAGCTCCCCCTAATTCTACCCTCTTGGCCGTCTAGAACACCCTTCCCCCCGCCTCCATGTGATGGTTGTCATATTGCTAGTGTATCGCTTTGCAGTTCATCCCCCCATACTTGCAGTTAGCAGGAGGTGCGAACCAGATCTTGGCTCATACGTTGACACGTTGTCCTTTACCCCACCTGTGTCCTTCTTCACTTATTAGCGCCTCCTGGGTTGCCGCTGTGGGGAGGTGAGGGAGTGTTCAGTTTCTTAAACTTTCTGGAGCCCGGGATGCGTCTCCTGTCCTTCATGCTCCCTTTCCCACTTTTCCCTCTCACCGCTTTCCTGGCGGGCTGTCACTGGTCCTCCTCTGCAATGTCCACATACTCCCAGATGCCCCTTTAATATCATCTTCGATGACCAGTCGTGATTGTTGACCCATGCATTTGAATGAGAGCGAGAAGGGGTAGCCCCAGCGGTATCGGATTCCCTTCTCCTGTAGACATTGTGTCAATGGGCCACACATCCGTCTTCTGGCCAGGGTGAATGCAGAAAGGTCCTGAAAGATCATTATTATCGCATTGTTATACGTGATGGAATTGGCTTTCCTGGCTTCCTCCAGAATCTTTACCTTTTCGGCATAATAGTGAAAGCGGACGAGGTTGGAGCGAGGGCCCCTTGCTCAGCCCCCCCGCCGTGTCGGCTCTATCGATAGTGGGGCCGCTTGTTGCATCGTTTCGGAACAGGAGGCTGATCACATCTTTAACCGCTCAGCATTTGTCCCTCTCTGTTTCCCCCTCTGCCTCCGGAAGTCCAAAGAACCGCAGGTTGTTTCTCCTTTCCCTGTTCTCAAAATCGTCCATGTGCAGGCTCCTCTCCTCGTCCTTCTTTTCCAGGGCTTTCATTCTAGTGTCGATCTGCGTTTCCAAGATATCGACTGATTTTTGATTGGACTCCAATTGCTGTAGCCGATCTTCTACTTCGTCCACTATCTGGTCCATTTTCTCAAGCCTATGTATAGTATAGCAGTATAGTTGCAATGTCTCTCTTCATGGACATAGTCTTCCGGTTGTTCCACTCGTTGGTCCGGCATTCTGCCCGGGTCTGGTCTGCCTCGGGTCTCCGTGGACTCCTTGTAGCGGTACTCCTGGAATGACTCCCTCCAGCTCATTCAATTTCATGCTTCCAAATGTGGTGGCTCTCGGGTGGGTGGGCCGGCTGGCAGGGGGCGGGGGGAGTATTTCTCCCCACCCCTCTCCCTGACAGTGGATTCCTTGTTCGTCCCCGTCCTTTCTCCTGAGTCCAATGTGCCCCGCTGTTGGGCCCCCCCGAGGCAGGCACACGCCCCAGGTATAATTCCTGGAGACCCTCACCTCAGCCAGATACTTTGGGCACTGTTGGGGGCCGAGTCCCCTCCAATTCTTCTTTTCCATGCCGTCCTTTCTTTAGGTCCTGCGCCGGGGGGTTGGAACCCCTGCTTGATGGGGATCGGAGCTGGAGTCCACCACGAAGTGGGCACACGCCCCAGTAATGACCTGGGGGCCCACACCTGTGCTGGATCTTCTCACGTGGTACCGGGGTCCCAAGCTTCTTCTGCATTTTTTCCTGGCCTCCTTTGTATGTATATCTCCCTTCGTGCTCTCACTCCGGGTCTCACCCCCCACCCATCAGGCCATCTCCAGATTCAGCTGCTGTGGAAGGAGCCGGTACCTCTGGGCTCACTCCCACCGGTTCCAGCGGGTGGCCACCGCAAGTATCCCACGTACTTGGCTTTTCCTTGAGGGGCTATGGGGTCTTCCCCCAAAGTCATCTGTTAGGGGCCTCCCTCTGGGTTTAGAATTGTCTTCTCTGTCCTTGGCAGAGAGCGTCGCCTGGCATGGGGGGGCCAGCCCCTATGCTCCTCTTGCGTCCCTTTTTCCGGGCCTTCCCGCTGCCCAGGCCAATCTTGTTCCCCTCTTTAGCGCTCCTCGCGCCACACACCACCTGCCCCTGGGAGGGGTCTAATGCCCTGTGCGTGAGCCCCCGTCAAGTTGGGAGACCTCTTTTCTTCCACTGTCCCCGGTTCCTTGTGTCTGACCTCTGTGCCCTCAGTCATGTGCAGCAGACCCCTACCTTCTCAGTGATCTATCCGTCCGGAAGCCGCCCACACTAGTTCCAGTTTGTAACCAATGGTCTTTTGGGCAAAGAGGCAGAGGCTCCCCCCCCCCCCCCTTGGCCCTCTGTGCCTGCTCCCAAATGTTGCCAGGGAAGCGTTCCCGTGCCACGGGCCTGCCAGAGACTCTCACCGGGTAGTTTGCTTTCTTGTTTGTTTCACGGGCCTCCTGCGGTCCTGCAGCAGCATCTCTGGCGATGTGGGGTGGACCTCTGTTTCCGCGGCTAGTTTGTATGGTGGGGTCTGTGCTTCCAGGCGCTCTGGCTCCCCCGACCCCACCAGATGCCCAGGTGGCCGGAATCCTCACTTCCCGGACCACTGCCCCTTTCGATTCTCCTTTCACGGGGTGGGGTGAGAGCACATCTCTCTTTCAACCCCCACCCGCTCTCCCGTTGTGTATTCAATGGTGGGGAGAGAGCTCCCTGTGGCTCGCCGACCGCCCTGGTGACCACGGGGGTCCTTACCTCCGCAACCGCCCTTTCCTCAGGCTGTTCGTCGCGGGGGTGGGCGTGTGCTCGTCAATCCTCAAGCCCTGTTCTGCTTCACCACGTCCTCCTCGACGGTGCCTTTCGTCTGTTTGCGTCCCTCTAAAACCCGTGAGCGTCACGAGGAGGGACGCTTTCGTTTATGGCCGCTGCGTTCATGGCCGTATCTCGGCAAGAACGGACCGATTCCGCCCGTACTTTTGTCCCGGGGTGCCGCCGGGATTCTGAGACAAGGGGGTCTGCAGGAGGGGGCTCAATCCCTCTTATTAGGCCCGTAGTGGGAGGTTCACGCTCGTGCTGCTATCATCAGCACGCCCTGTGGTTTTAGCACATGCTAAAAGCAGGCGGATTCCACAGGAATCCATTGAAAATTCTACCCACACATGTAACTTGAGAGCGGCATTATGTATACTTTTTTGCACTAATAAGGTAAACAAAAATTGTTAAGGCGGTTTCATCTGTTTGCACATTTGTTTGCACTTCGTAGTGCAAATGCCAAAAACGGAGCGCAGAACACCGATTTGCAAGCAGATATAAAAGTGCTGGGGCCCTTCCGTGAAATGCAGCTGCTGTTCCTGTCAGTGTGTGCATCTGCCTCTTTCATTGAGTGTGTACTTCTGTCTGAGACGGAGCATCTACCAGATCAGAATGAGCACCTGTGTCACTGAAGAACATGCACACAGGAGACTCACGAACACCATTCTTACAAGCCCGCACACATTTTTTGCTGTACCTGGATGCCAGTCTGGCGAGTCAAAAGGCAGGAAATGCTGGCCTGGGGGCACTAGTGGGCCAGTGTGAGTAGATGACTTGCTGCTAGTGGCATAAGAAGGCACGGGGTATAAGGTAACCACTCGAGAGCAGAGGTAAGTGTAACAAAAGAGATGTTATGTTAAAGGATTTTTATACCGTGCACTATCACCACCTGCGCCATCCCTTGGCGCTCTGGCGCATCTGTAAAGCAAGAGGGTAAGGTGTGGGGGTAAGTTAGTAGGACTGAGCAGGACAAAAGAGCAAGAGAGCTGTGATGTGCTGTTGGCAGCTTCAGTTTGGTTTTGAAAAAAACTAGCGTAAACAGTGCAAGTGATAAGACGTTTACCAGGGTTTGCTCATGGTCCAAACATGCTCGGACGCTACCAACCCCGGCTCTGCCTACCTCCAGATTACACACCTGACTCAGGGGGCAGTGCTTTCAGGTGTTAGTCCACAGAGGCACTCCATTCAGTATATTGTGATACAGGTATTGCAGCTATGAAAGCTAACGACACAGTGTGCAATGGTTCTTTCTGGGCTGGCAAAGGCACTAACAGTCAATTATACATTTCACTAGAGGAATTAGCATGACCACAAACACTGCACAATTTCACGTCTTTCAGCTTCAGCGTTCCTGTCAGGACACCAGAACCATCATGACCTCACTTTAGCACTTCCTCCTGCCTCTGTTTAGTAGATATAAATACATGGTTCTTCTAGAGCTGATGCTCTTAAAGTCTATGCTTACAGAAGGCAGAGGCGTAGCCATGACTGTTTAACAAGTGGGGCCTGAGGCTAATCCCAAGGGTAGCCTGCAGAGGGCAAGGGGGTTTATTTTCCCCCGGCCTAAAGCGCAGAAGCGACGGAGAATAGCCAGGGAGCCCGGATCAAACAAGTGGGGTTCTCCTACCCGAGAAATTGTTTTTAAATAATTGGTAAAATGGTGGATTTTACAGTACACTTTCTGTGACAAATTAGGAAAAAAGCCACACGGTTTACAATAGGTTTTGTAGAGTAAGACATGCCACCAACAACGGACCTTGGCCACTATTTGCCAGTACTATGCCAGTGTACACATCATTTTCATGCTGATTCTACACATAAATGTCCATGCAGCAGGTACACCTGTATATGCCAGTATTTCCACATAAGGACATACTCATCCTTACTGTGCCCATAATGCAATCAATAATACTATATAATTATACTATAATAAAAGATGTTTGTGTTTGCTCTGCCAATAGATGCCAGTATTCCCACATACATAAGAACCTACTCCTGTTGCCTTTGCCTTAATGCTGGTATATAAAAGCCATGCAACAGCAGAAAAACATTGCCTGCAGGCTGCACAAATGCCCCACATGTAAGAACACTCAGAATGTTGTCTTTGACCCTGACACCAGTAAAATAAATTCCATGTCACAATCGTGAACCCTGCCCACATCTCCCCCATGTAAGAACAATCATCATGTAGGCTCCTCCCTATCACCGGTCCTCTTCAACCTCTGTGTTGAAACCCTCAGACAGACCCTTAGCGACGCAACGTACATTTCCACCAATATAGAGTTTGCCCACAAATATACTTCAAAATGTCATCCCCTTCACAACTCCACACTCGCAAAACCTGTCTCTCCACCATCACAAACTGAACCATTCCAAAACAGAATACATCCCCATCTGCTCCCCAAGGCACAAACCCAACCTCACCCCTTGGATCCAAGAACTTGTCACGTATATCCTAGGTATATCCCTCTCCATACTTGTTAAATCCCTTGGCTTCACCATCAACCCCCATCTTTCCCTCACATATCACAAAGCCGCTGTCACCAAAACATGCATTCTACAAATCTACAAATACACCTCCTATGCAAAATCAGACATATTGTTGCTAACTTACGACTTCCGTACCGCAGTCCAAGCACTGGTTCTCTCTAAGCTGGACTATGGAAATGCTCTCCACACTGGATTCCCCAGCAACACCCTTGCCCCCCTGCAAGCCATACAAAACGCAGCAGCCACCCTCATTGTCCACATACCCAACATTCACACACCTCCGCTCTTGCGTAGCTCCCCTGGCTACCCATACCCCAGAGAATTGCCTTCAAAGGATTACCTCTCCACATACGCACTGCATCCTCCATCACCACTTTCAGAAAGAGCCTCAAAATATACGTGTTTCCCCACATATAACCCTGCCCTCCTCCAATCCTATCACCTGTCTATCCTAATCTTCCTATCCTTTCCTGAAAAAATTTTGTGACTTCTTTTTTCAACTTGCACCTTTTCAATATTTGAAACATGTAAGGTACTCCGAGACCCTAAACAAAAATTCAAATAAATAAATAAATGTAAGCATTGGCCTTAATGAGAGTAAAAAATGTCATCCTGCAGCATGAAATTGAACCCGAGTGGGCCCTTTAAGCGAGGTAAAAGTACTCTGAGATGGATGGGGGTACAGAATTTACTCTAACACCAAAAATAAGACCGCCTCAGGAAGCTGGCAAACTTTAACTGTCTAAAACAGGGAGGTTACAACGGACATCAAAGGACGTTTGCTCGAGCTCTCAAACATTTCATATAAAAACACATTTATATACAAAAAATTTGTCATAAGTGACATCACACTACGTGGCAAAACAAGAAAACCTACGAAGGATCGAGATTGGCTTAAGGGGAACATCTAAGTATACTTTCTATAGGGGCTAGGGTGGTGATTGGGTCTCTCATCAGGTGGACAATTTATGCCCGCCCCTAGTGCAAGTCATCTTCACTGTCATAAAATAGACAATGTTTCATTGGCTCTTCGAACTATAGGTCTCTTGCTACGTGGCCCTCTACAATTGGTTGGTACGCTTGTACCCTTCTGGAATATTCCACCCGCTAGCAGCACGCAAGCTGGTACCCCAGGTGCTTGTGGGTTTGGCTTGGTCATGCCTTCCCACCCAATTAGCCCATCATCAATCATCCCTCCTACTGTCTGCCATTCGAACTAGTCTTTGAACTTGTCCTTGTGAGCTTCACTGTGCCTGAGAATAAAAGGGAGTGTGAGCACAGCCTTAACTGCAGTCTCAATTTGGCCTGCCCAAAGTCTATTTCCATCTTGACCATGTGACAGGAGACCGTCTCTGAGCTCCTTTCTTCGTATTTAATACCATTAAATGAATAAAACTTGGCACTCATCGTAGTTTTCATTATACCTCAAACAGGAGCTTGCCTTGCTTCCCACGTTCATTTTATCTTTTCAAATAGATAACCAGTTTCTTGGCTGCCCGAACCATTGACACCGGACCAGACAAGCCTTCTCGATTCTTTCTCCATCGTCAGCTGTATTCTTTGCTGCGCCACACTTTCAGCCCTTTCTGCTCACGGGGTCCTAGTTTGCTGAACACGACGTGGAACAGCCAGAATCTATATACACAAATATGTTGGTGCACCACCTGCAGTGTATTCACTACGTATAGCTAGCCTTCATGATTACTTAGACTACTTGTGTTTCAGCATCTGTACAGTTATAAAGCGATTAGCATTTTCTTTAGTGCTTTTCGTGCCTGCGAGTTTCATTCCGCACATGAAATGTCATTCACTTCTTTACTTCGTCATCAGGATCTATAAGGTCTATATACTTTCTTCTATGGCATCTCTTCTTGGTGCGTCATTTCCCCTTCATGTGATGTCACCAGGCTCTTGCCTTCACCATTTCACACTTCTTCAGGTGTTTCTACTAAGAGCTAATCCATTCTTCGAGGATACCTTTTATAGGGTCTTCTCAATGGATAGCTTACCTCAAAGATTCTTCGTGGGATAGACACTAATATTGGTGTTGTGCATGTTGCATTTTCGGCTTCCAACATATGGGCAGAATAGGGGCGGGACTTACAATAGAGGCATTTGGCTCCTCCCCTACACTATGATCTGGCCCATTCTACTACGTTCCCCCTGCCCCAACCCCTCCTCCATGTAATATCATCAAGATGACGTTGCCTTGCCCAAAAATACCAGTAAAACATACCAAGCTGTTGTCATAAAATGGTAATCCTCCAATGGCCCCTTAAGCTCCACCCTAGTATACACATGCACACATTTACCCACCAGCAAAGCACACATACAGCTTATTTGTCATTCACACAAGCACCCAGAAAATGTGCACTCCATTCTCACTCGCACCCATGCACACCATTCACACTACATTCATTCATACACACACATTTTCCGACACTCCCACGCAGACATACATGCGCACACTAACAGACACCCCTTCACATGCATGCATACATACAAACCACACACACATGCATGAACACAGTCAAAAATGCTTTTTTTCTATTACCTCTTTTCGTCCAGAATTGACAAGATGCCACCTGCTTTGCTAGGCTCTAGGCCCCCAGCTCCTGCGCTCCACACAAACACAAGCCAGGAAACAGGGAGTGCTTCCTGGTTTCTGACATGCACCCAGGAGCCAGAGTGCAAATCCTGCTTGCTTGTTCTTAAATCCTATTTTATTGAATGTGCTTTCAAATGAACCATTTGGCTATGATGTTTGCAAATATTCTCAGGGGGAAAGTATTCTTAATATTCATAGGCAATCAACACATTTATTGGGTTTTTATCCCATCATATTGCACTGTATTTAACAGCGATCTCAACTCACCTCACCCGTTTTTGTTTTCTTGTTTTACCAGGGATCTTGATCTCCCAAAAATAAACTGCTAGATACCGGCCTGACATTAAACCTATAAAACTGCGTTCACACTCTAAATAACATCTCGATGCAGGATTGAAATGTACTCAGCTGATTGGAAACACTTCTCAAATATTTACAACTGCATTCCGTTTGTGTACATGCACACCACTTATTACTTCAATCACGTATAGACAGATTCCTGCCTGTATAGATTTGAATATTATAAATCCCAAATGCTGGGGGACCAACAAGATTGGAATCTATAAATGCCCACCAGGCTGCTGAATAGGCATTTACAGATTTTGGGTGGGCTGTGCCCGCTCAAGCCCTACCTTGTCTACGCCTCAGATGGAAGGTCACTCTGATGCACTGGTAGTTCTGATATTACATAAGACAAATACTCACTTCTCAAGAATTCACGTTTGAAACATTCTTTAATGTATTTAAATCGAGTATATCGTTCCAAAAGTTCCAGTGAGTTCACTTAAGAGTCTTCTCATTTCAATATATAAAAGGTAATGATTTACAGAGGCCCTGCGCGTTTCGAGCCCCTTTGACTCTTTATCAGGCGCCAACTGCCTGCTGGCATATCTTACACCCACTCCACAGAGTGCGATAAAACCCCTGAAGGAGCTCATTGGAATTTTGAAAAAATGTTCTTGAATTACTTTCATTACAAGAAGTTTTCAAGAATGGATTCTTGAGACGTCAACATTTGAATGATGTAACATCAGAAATATGCATGCATAGACTTTGATCATATTACACGCTGATGATGCCAGAGACTTTCTCCACTGCATCGTGAGATTTAAAACTAAAAGTTCTTTGTTCACTTAAGTAAAATCTGGTTGATCTGGAGGAGTGAACAGTGCAACATGTTAGTTTATTACCTGTTGTTCAAAAGTCTCTGCTCGAACTGGTAATCTTTAGTTTGATTGCAACGTTGAACCACCTTGATGGGTCCAGCCACCCACATGAGAAGGATGATGGGTGGCACTTCCACACTTGAACGTTTTTCGATAAAGGGTGGAGCAGAGCACACATCCTCAGATTCCTCTTTTCCGGAAAAAGGGGTAATTGCAAATGGAAAACACCAGCTTCCCCCTGGCAAGACAGTATTATTATTAGTACCTGTTTTATATGGCACTGCTATCACCGGGTATCCAGTTTCTGGGGGTTTGGTAAAGAATTATATGTATTAATGCCATTATTATCCACAATGTACTCAGTGTATCAACCGGTGTGATTTGGGGGCTTGAAGAGCTAAGTCGACCTCACCACGGTAGCAAACCTATGCCACATCGACCCTGCCTGATTTACTCACTTTGCTGTCTCAAGGCACACCAAGTGCAAGTGATCAGTAATAATTTCAGAGGGAACCCCACACTCTTTCAAATATTGTCTCTTTAACTGGCAATAATACTTTATCATGTATAGTCTAGTTACCCTGCTCTAGATTTAGTTTTCGCAGCTGCCCATCCTCCTGAACCTGTGACCGTATTCCACTTAAACACACCTTAAAAGTGTCTGGGTACAAAAACTATTGCTTAGAACAATCTGTTCATTCTGAACTGGTTCAGAACAAAAAGCCCACATGAACCTTTGATGGGCCAAGCCTTCCTCATCTCCCCATTTGAATGGCACATCGTTTCTCGTAAGAGAGGTTAGGCTTGATACCAATGTGGAATATCAAGCAATACACCTCTATTAAACATCCAGGAGCTGCAACACGTGTTATATCACTTGACCTATCCCAACTATTCTAAGCGCTGCACATGGAAATCACATTGCAAACATTTCTCTCAAAAAAGTATAATTTCTGAGTTTAGTAAAACCATGTTTTTGACAATCTTCCAAGATATAAAAATAAATAAAAATATCTTCCTAGTAGATGACTATGGAAATCTCTCAGTGTTCATAGAATATTTATCAAAATAATTAAATGCAGCTAGTGTGTTACATGCATCCAACAGCATCACTTTATATTTAAAGTGCCCCTAGCTGGTTCTGAATGCCCTTTTGCATTAATCTCATCCCTTAATCCAAACGAAATGTATGCCTGTCGCAAACCTGGATGGATAATTACAGGGCAAAGAACCCCTTTCCTTCTTTAGAAGAAAGAGAAGAGCCCCAGCAAGAGGGGCTATATAAAACAAACTTCCCTAAATATACTGTTTCAAAAGCTCTTCCTCCTCCATTGTTAGTATTCCACGATGGATGCTAAGGTATACAGCACCATCATATGGTCAATGTGAAGGCAATTCCTCTTCTTCATAAAAATATGGCTGCTCAAGTCTGGAATCACCATTCCTGTAATTCGTACGGCTTGCTCTTATTTTCAGGATTCCCTAGACACACAAGATACTGCACACACATTCCCATCTGCTAAACATGTATGTACCTGCTCTTCGGATTTAAACACCACTTCTCGACTCACCCACTGGATCTGAGGGTAATGTGAAATGAGCCTGGAGGTACCCGAAATCCCATCAAATGCAGGGGCATCACTTAACCCCTACCTATTGAGATCCATAATACCCATCTCCAAATGGTGTGTAATCTGGGCGCAAGGTAATTCAAAGCAATACATTTTAGTACCGATTGGGCTATTTTTCACTCTTGATTGGAACCCCACCCACCTTCACCAATGTAGGATCCACACAATTTACAGCTGCCCCCGAGTACACAATATGGATACTTTTGAATAGGAATCATGTACGTTCAAAGGAACTTCCTAAGAACATGTTTAGAGCGTTCACTAAAGTATTAGAAGACACAATCATTGCCCCACCTCCTCTTAGCTCACTGTCCATCTTTAACAATGATCCCTACCATTTCTGATTTTTAATTTAGGGCACTGTTTTTCTTAATGGCCTTTTCTCTCCAAGATAAACACAGCTGCCCCATGTGACTTCACTTGTGCATGCAGGTTCATGCCACTAGCTGCGCATCTACTCCCTGTGCTTCTTTCAACTCAGTTCGAATTTTGGGAAGCATACCCGATCATACAAGGAGACTCTCATCTTGTTGAAAAGCTCTTTTAATTATCGCATCCGCTTGATCAAGACATGGCGTCACAGTAGCTGTGCTATCTTTCAATTTCTCGTTTAGTGCATGGTACAATGTGGCTAGCTTTTCCAAACATGCCAGATAGTCTATTTTGCTTCAAGGTTCTGGTGTGATATAAATGTGTTGGACATCTTCTGCTTGTTTGCGCAATAAATGTCTAAGAAAACAATTTGAGTTGAGCCATGCTAACGTATTAGCACCCAACTGTTTATCATAGATGTAACATTAGTTTGGTGACTATAGAATGACTTACTGAGCATGAGAAGCCAACTATATTCTTGAATCTCCATGAAAACATTGGGGGCAGTGACTGTCATATTCTCAGACCTTATTAGGACCTGTTTAGTTGTGTCTTGCAGACAAATTGATTCATATTTCAGAAACTTGTTTTTAGAACAATATAATGTTCAAGGTTTTACCTATGAGTCGAGAATGCACATAGTTTTCCCTCACTCCAGCCAACTGGAGTTGGAATTTGAATATAACTGGCTCAGGTGTTCTGCTGTTTGGGGCAAGCAGCTGGGATTCATTATCTTTGGGGCATTATATTATTTAGCTTTACAAACTATCAAGGACTGATCGTGAACACAACCGGATGGATGACCCAGCAAGCCCAGCAGTATCCACTATCGGATTGTTCTAGTAGCTGGGGAACCCTGCCATGGATGTTTGGGTCTGTGTACCTCTTGAGAAGGCCTCAAATAATGAAACAAAAACAAACAATGGCTAATCCCTCACACTGGCGTAAGCAGGGGTTTAGATTATATTAAGAGACATGGAGGCTAGTATTATGCTTAGTCTTCTTTACTCTCGACAAACAGCAGCAAAGAAAACACCAGGCTTTAAACATTTAACTAAAATTTAAACTTTTATTGAATTTTATGAGGAACACATACAATTTTGAAACATTGGATCTGTAAATCCGGATCTACAGCATTATAAGAAGATACAAAGAGAACAAACAATGCAAGTGCGTCCTGTAGCCCCCTCCCTCACCCAACCCCTAACCTCTCACCCCTTGACAATTTAATAATCCAGTGGCTCACTCGCGTTCACCCATTAATCCTTGCACACCTGGGGAGAGTCCTTATCCTCTTGAGCAAGTGATAGTTCCAAAGTGTATGTTAACCTCTAAATTGGGACCGTCTGTGCTTCGTATCATGAATAGGAAGTGACCCCTTGATCTAATGAATATATTTTTTACAGAAATCCAACCATTCCATTTCGACAGACCCAGCATCTCCATGAATGGCTGCTGTTAAACATTCCATCCGGTATAGGTTCTGGGCCCTGATGACCCATTCATTCTTTCCAGGGGGAAGCTGTCTTTTCCAGTATGTTGCCAAACATGCCCTTCCAGCAAGGAGCACATTGTGAATTATTTTAGGCAATCTAATGTATTCTCCTTCCTGTTCCTGTAGGCCAAAAAGTATCAGTATCCGTGTTTTCCCCCTCGTGATCCCATCTAGGTCTTTAATCCAACTAAGTACCTCATCCCAGTAGGACTGGACCACCTTACACCCCCACCACATATGCCAGTAGTCCGCTCTCACTCCACACTCATGTCAACACATGAGGCTCGCTCCTTGATACATCTGCCACATATGCAAGAGTTTGATACCATGTACTTTGTACTGACAAGAAATGGATGACTCGGAGGCCCCACGGCACATCTGCCACGTCCACAGGGAAAGCTCCTCCCCAAATCCCCCTCCCAGGGTTGTCGCAGCTTGTCTGAAGTCCCCCTTTTCGCGTCCACTAGGCCCCTGTATAATGCACCAATGAATCCCCTGGAGCTTGACCGGGTGTCCAAGATCCTTTGTAATTTCTCCTTCCAGACCTCCCTCGTCATCACCCCCTTCAATTGTAGGTATGGCAAAACAGAGAGTGGGCCTATCCCCAATGCCTCTTCCAGCTCCTGTATAGTAATGATTTTGCCATTTTTCCATAATTGTCCTGCCCTTTCCAGAACTGCTTCGAACCAATTTTGGAACCTCTCTGGATTTGCGATTGCGTCCCTGATCCCTGGGACCCAAAGATGACCCTGCGGGGAAGCCAAGTTATAACACCACCAGATCCCGTTCCCTGATGCCAAATGCTCCAAAGGGTGCCCAGAATGGAGTGCCGCCTTATCCTATGTAAACATTTCAACCTGGGAATTTATAGCCATTCACAGACCATCACCGGCCTCAAATGGTGGTTGTCAAGGCCCACCCATTGCAGGTCTTCCTATCGTCTGAGGTGTGGGAAAAGGACCCTAAATTGAGTGGCTTTATAATACATATGTTTGTCCGGGAGTTCCCCCCTTACCTCTCACTGTTCTTTGGGATGCTCAATGTTACGTACAAAACCCTGAGTTTCTTACCCTGCCAGAGGAACCGTGAGAGAGCACCCCTGGCTGCTTTGAAATAATAGTCAGGGATCTGTATGGGGAGCATCTGGAACAAATAGAAAATCTTGGGAGGCACTACCATTTTAATCGCATTAAGGCGCCCCATCACGAGAAGATCAGCTTGTTGCATTTTCCCAGATCTTTTCCATCCCAGTCACCAGGGGGGAGAAATTCGCCTCATGAATGCCCTCCAATTCTCTTGTGACGTTAATGCCCAAGTAGCGCAGTGTCCGCAGGCTGACATTCATGCCCAATGATAACCACCCCTCCCCTCCGTCCTTGCTTTTGTCTAGTGGAAAAAGAACCGATTGGCCTGTGTTTATTTTGCACCCTGCCATTCGACCATATTCATCAACCACCTCTACTGCGGGCGGGATAAAGGTCAGTGGGTGCACCACATGAAATAACATGTAATCAGCGTACAAGCCCAGTTTATATGTTTTCTTGCTAACACTACTCCCCTCCACCCACTGGTGCCATCTCAGTCTGTGAGCAAGGGGTTCCAGTAAGAGCATAAAGAGAGCCAGGGAGAACGAGCAACCCTGTCTCGTCCCCCTTCCCAGGCTGAACCACCTAGAGTATATCCCCCGTTAACCGAGACATATGCCCTTGGGGAGGAGTAAATTGGCATAATGCCCCGGAGAAATCTCTTGCCCACCCCTATCTTAGTGAGGACCCCCACAAGGAAATCCCATTCCACCCTATCAAAAGCTTTCTCAGCATATACTGAGAGGAGGGTGGGGCCCCCCTGCATCCCGTGGGCCTCATTTATCAGGTGCAATGTTTTTCTCATGGTGTCCCGTCCTGGCGTCCCCTCACAAAACCCACTTGGTCAGAGTGAACCAATTTTGTTAAATCCACCTCCAATCTTGCCACCAGGACCCTAGCATGGATTGTGGCGTCTGTGTTTAAAAGCGAGGTTGGGCGGTAAGAGCCACAGGATCCAGGGTCCCTGCCCCCCTTGGGTATCACTGTAATGAGGGCCTCGACGAAGGAGTCAGGTGTTCTCCCGGCCTCCATGATGTCATTGAAAAGTAGCATCAGGAAGGGAAGCGGGACCACCGAGGAGGTCTTGTAGAAACCTAGTGTGAAACCGTTGTCACCCGGTGCCTTCCCTAGTCTGAGACGCCCTATAGCGGTCTGAATTTCCTCCCCTGTGATTAGGGCATCCATGGCCTCCTTCTTTGTCCCCTGGAGAGAAGGGAGGTGGGAACCCTCAAAATATTCCTTGATCTCCCCCCTGGGAGCCTTCCCTTCACTTTTATATAGATCCTCATAAAATGACACAAATACTTCCTGAATCCCTTCCACTGTGACCCCTTCTGCCTCCACCACACCCTCGACCTCTGTGACTCATCTTTCTGCCCGTTGTCCCTGCAGTCTCGCGGCCAGAAGTGCGTCAGTCTTATCTCCTTTCTCATAAAGTTTCTGTTGAAGGAACTGTAGGTTGCAAACTATCTACCCTCTTCCAGTAGTTTTACCTCCTCTCTCAGGCCCCTAGCTTCCAGAATACAGTCCTCTCCGTCTCTAGGTGCCGACTGAGCCAGCCGCTCCAGGGCTCCTAGTCTATCCCTTAGACCTTTTTCTATGAGTGGGCGTTCCCTTTTCTTACGGGGCCCCTACAGGTGGCCTTAGCCACCTCCCATACCATGCCCTTCTTCACCTCCCCAGTGTCATTGATGGTAAAGAAGTCCCTAATGCTGTTCTAATTTCTCCTTTAAACACCGGATCGTTCAGCAACGAATCATTATATCTCCACTTGGAGTTTCTAGAATACAAACCCTCCCAATTAATGTCTACACAGATCATGTTGTGGTCTGACCACGAGATCGGGTGTATCCCCTAGTCTCTTGCCACATCTCATAGAACCCCTGATATGTACAGGTAGCCTATTCTCGTGAGAGTACCATGTGGGGCGGAATAGAAAGTGAATCCTCTCACCTGTGGGTATAAATGCTGCCAAATATCCCTCAGACCATAGAGCTCCATGACCGTATTGAGCTGTGAGTCTCTCTGTTTCTGAGGTTCCCCTCTCTTTCGCGCCTAGTCTGCCTGTCCAGATTCACCTCCATCCAAACATTGAAGTCTCCACCCAGTATAAGGTGTCCCTGTGCCTCTACTATGATTATTTCTAAGGTTATTTGCAGGAATCTCTTCTGGCCCTGGTTTGGGGCACATATTGTTGCAAAGGTAACCCTTATTTTCTTGATCAAGCCTGAGATCAGCAGGGCCCTCCCCTCTGTGTCAGACAATTTTTTATTACTGGAGCTTTTTCCGTACCAAAACCCCCATTCCCGCCTTTTTGGAGATTCCCAACCCCCAGTATCCACCACTATAAGGCCACAGTGGATCTTCCGCTCATTGCCTCTCTGATATATGCTTTCCTGTAAGAATAGGACATCAATCCCGATCTCTTAAATTCTCTGGCAACCAGAGACCTCAGCTCTAAAGGCTTGATTACACAGGTAAAAATGACAAGAGCCAACACATCTAACCTGACCCCCCAAAAGCCCCCTCGCCCCACTCCCACAGTGCTCGGTGCCTCCCAGTTTCCATCACCAGGCGAATCTGAGCCATCAAACAATCCCAAAGCCCAGGCCACATCTCTGCTCCTCCGTGTCAGGTGCCCACACCCTTGCCCCCAAACTCCAATAATCTCCTTACGAACTAAACATTTAAAAACCTTTTCAAACTTTCTGAAACCCTGAGCCGAACCCTTCGGCTCTTTGTAAACCTTAAGGTGCAGACTGTGCTTGACTCTTTTCTCTGAAATACCCTTCGGAAACACAGACAGAGTCCAATGGTGCTTGACAGAGGACCAAAAGAGCCAAACTGTGTCATGACCCTTGCCCCTGGCCCTCACTGGCAAGTCAGCCTTCCAGTTAGGGCCAGGTCAAAGGCCTTAAAACCTCATCTTAGACTCTCTTGGAGTCAGTCCTGGCGCCTTTGGCGCCAGGCTCATAACCATCATGAAGACCAACATTAGAATGGGACTATTTACTTGGGACTATTTAACTTGGGGGGGTTCAGCCAACATGGAGGCAAACACATAGCTCAGTTACAAGGAACTGAACTATGCGGTCTAGTCTTTTGGGTGTGGCAGGCCTGGGACTACTTTGGGTGTGGCAGGCTTGGGACTATTTTACCTGGACTACTTTACCTGAGACTATTTAAACCACACCCAAACTGCAGAACATGCTTTGCGTTATTCTGCTGTGGGCAGCGTAACGCTCACCGTGTCCAGTTCTTTGATGCCAGCTTACCTGAAACCAAGGACCTGCAGAGAGAGAAAGAACACTACGAAACTTACCTGGAACAGTACCCTGTCTTCAATCCGTGGCTGACTTTAGTTCCACTCACCTGAAGGTACGAACTCCATCATCCGGCACCGCATGCATCCTGGAATACCATAACCTGGGAAGAGGAGAAAGAAAGACAGCATTAGTAAGTGTTTACTCACGTTTCCTCCCGAATGAAGAAAGCCGCACAATTCTTAGCTGGGTAGTCATCTCCTGGTCAGTATCATTGCTGGAACGTTACGGCGCTCGGCGAGGAACATTGCAACCTGCAAGGAGAGAAAAGACGCAGGTTAGCAATATAAAAGACGAAACAGCGCCGCGCATCGCGCATTACTCACCGGACAGCATCGCGCACACCGTGCTTTTGCCTACCGGCCCATGCTCATCTTCAAACTGCATGACAACACCAAAATACCTTTCCATACCTAAAAGGAAAGAAGCAAGACTTTATTATTCGAACTAAGAGGAACATAAGAACTGCATATAAAGACTGTAAAGCAGCAAACCTACAGAGTCGCAGCAGGACTGGATTCCCACAGGGGGGCTTGCACCAGTGAAGTAACTTGGTCGCTGCTCGCCCCCACATCTACGCGCCCCTGCCACAAGGAGCAGGATGGAGAATCCACCTCTTACAATATTAAGGTGAGGAGAAGGCCCAAGGGGGAGGAAGGAGTTGAGGCCAAGGGAGGTGGGAAACATAAAGATAATCTGGTATTGAATTCAGCTCTCCTATATTGCAGACCCATCTTTAACCAGTAACTTTACCAAGGGACCGGGAGAGGGTTCGAGAGTGCAAATCATCCAACCAGGGCTGGGTGGAGTCCCCGTGGATACCAGGTGAGCGTAACATCTGTAGCTGTGAATGAACATTCATGCCGAGGTTACCCCTTGTTATGCCCAAGAGTTTGATCAGGATGTGTTAAGATGTGTTAGAGGGAGAGGCATTGAGCTTCATACATTTCCTGGAGCCCGGGATTTTCCTCCTTTTCGGTCCCTTTATGTGCCATCCTCTGCCTCCTCCGTAATCCATCTGGGATCCCAGGGTGGCTCCTTCCTCGCCAAGTAGCCCTCTCGTGGCTCTATTTATTTCCTCCTCTGTTGCGAGCATGTACTTCTGACCCTCAAGCTTGTAGGAGATAAAAAAAATGGAATCCCATCTCGTTTTCACTTTTCCCACTGTGAGGAAGAGGGACGAATCCTCAGCTCTGGTGTACCGATTTCCTACGGATTTTCGGTCACTGTGGAGCCTCCTTGGTCCCTCGTCCACACCCAGTGTCAATTCACCGTGTTGGGGGCAATAGGTGGGGGCACACTCAATATTTAAGGGCCCGGGCGACGGAGGGATGCGTTCAGGAGTCCTGTATTCGCGCACCCCCGGGTGTCAGCCATTTAACTCTTTTAAAACATGAAACAAAATGAACCATTTTGACAACTGTAACCATTAGGATAGGACCCCATTCCAAGATGGCAGACCCGCCCCTCTCCACCAATGAGGGTTAGAGCCTGCTTATAAAGTCCCAGGAACATAGTCCTTTATCCTCTTCTGTAGCTGCGAGTCAAGAACAGCAAAAACAGTCCACTCGAGAGTTGAGACCCATTCAGCTAGCGATCTGCAGCTCCCATGGATTTCCTTCAGGATACTGTGTGAAACCTCTGCACAAACTCCATCCTCAGAAGGGAACTGCAACAAGGCAAACACAATATGAGGGAGGGCGGGGGTATAATACTCAACTCTGTTTCTCTTAATAGAATCTAACCCCCTGCTCATGCCAGTGCGGGGGGTTAGCCATTCTATGTCGAGGTCTCATATTATGCAAGTTCAAAACTTTTGCAAAACCACATCAGAATGTCACCTGGTCAGCTGTAAAAATACTCGCCTGTTGAGTCTGGACTAGGGCCTTAGAGCATCGCAGACAAAACTGCTCTTTAGATCTTACCGGAGACCCGTAAAGTTATTCAGGAAGCAACTTTTGGAGAGTGAGCTTTGCTGGAAATGCAAGAGCGCAAGAGGCTCCCTCAGTCATTTAATTTGGTTTTGTCCAAAGACAATGAAGTTCTGGGCAAGTATATGTGAGAGATTAGGCTTGGTTTTGAGCTGTACAGTCCCCTTGACTGCCTCTTTGTTGATTCTGGGTGATGTATCTCTGATGGATGAAATCACCTTTGGCAGAAAAACTTGGTTGCTCCGTGCTTGCATGGTCGCCAAGAGGATGCTATTGAGAGCTTGGAAGTCAAGCAGCTCCTTCAATATCGATGACTGGGTGGAAGAGCTTCTCACTATTTCAACCTACAAAAAAGCCATCTATAACAATTCAGGAGACATTGAGAAGTTCTGGGACATATGGAGAAGTTTCCTTGAGGTTTACGGATGATGCAGGAATTTCTTTTGGGCGGTAATGTCTCTGGGAATGGTCACTACTATTGCTAAATGATTACATATACCTCTACAGAGTTGTTGTGTGATACTTCCATAATTGATAGAAATGATTGTTGAAAATATTGTATTTTGGTTCTTTATTCCTAAACTGTTTTCCTTTTCTTTTTCTTTCTTCCTTCTATAATTCTTTTCTTTTCTTTAGTTTCATTAATTAGATGTGGTTGGATAGTCAATTGTTGTTGTTAACCAATTGCCTGGTATACTTAGGTTTTGATTCTAATGTTATTTATATGATTGGTTGTTGTTGTATTGTGTTCCCATTTGCTGTATTGAAAAATAAAAAGTGTTAAGTAGCAAAACCACATTAGCAACATGCTGGACCTTCTTGTGATAAAAGGTTTTAAAAGTAAACTCTCTGGGGCGTGTGGCCTGGCTGGAGGCTAATGAAGGCGTGGGCCTGTTAGCTACTGCAGCCCTGAGACACGTAATGACAGAAACAGCCCTTTAAATGTACAGTTTTACAGCAAAAAGGAGCTGGGTGCGTGAACATAAGGAGGTCGTGCCCACGAAAGCTGGAGTCGGGGAAGTGTAAGAGCCCTGCAGTGAAGGCGGACTCGCACCCCGACGAGACGTCTCTAATGCCTGGTCAAGATGGCGATCCCGCCAAAGAAAGGGGAAGAGGAGCCACGGTGATCATCTGCTACGCCCCGTGGAGCGGGGAGCCCAGCAGAGATTAAAAACCCTGTCCCGGCAGGACGGATTGAGTGAAGGGGTGCACTCAGAGGAGGCCCTTTCCTCCCCACATACAGAGGTGAGGAGGTGCAGACACTGGGGAAGCGGGAGCGCGAGGAGCGAGGCAGCAGCCGCCGGACCCTCTGAAGAGAGGTAGCTCGCCGAAGAGGAGGCTTCTAGCCTCGCACAGCGGAAAAAGTAGGAGGTGCATGCAACCTCCCTCCCGTATACCGCCTGCCCTTAGGTCTTAACACAGCACCGGGCCCCTGCATTGGCGAGCCCCGTGGAGAGGCAGCCCTGCGCAGAGCCAACCACCTGTTCCCAGCATCAGGCGTATGAAGGTACTCTAACCGCATGCAAGGAAAAAGATCTAGCGGCCCGCAGCGGAACTGAAACGGCCGCAGCTTTCCCATGCACACGGTGGTGAGGCGGGAGAGATTAGCCACCCCCCAAGGACAGGCAGGTGCAGTGAGCACAGCGGGGCGCAGTGGATTACCAAGCGGCAGGTGGGACCCCCCCCCCACAGGGGAAAGCTAAGCCAGCAGCCTGCAACTAATTACTTAATCCAAAGTAGTCCACAAACAGGCAATATGTTTCCCGGCAGGTTGACCCGAGGGATAGTGTCACCTAATAAGAGAGAAGAGATTCAATACTATAACACATCACAAGATTGAACGACACCCCTGGCAAGGGGTCCAGCTGGATGCAAGGAGGCCTGCAGTATTGGGCAGAGGAGGAAAGTAGGTCCTCAAGAAAGCAGATCTGAAGGAGTAAGGTCAGCGAAGGCCAGAACCATGGCGCAAAGGAAGTGAAAACAGGGGGCGAGCTAAACCAACTCAACCCAGAAGCAGTAGAGGAGGTCACCGACATCTTCAGCTATAGCGGATCCCCGGGCGCATCTGCCCCATGACAGTCCGTCGACAAAATAAATTAAGTCAGGCAAGGCTAAAGACAAGACCACCACATCTATCAGAGAGTTGCTCCAGCAGACTAAACCGGCGGAAGAACCACCCCAAGCAGGGGAATATGAGACCCAACCCGCCACAAGAGGTGATATTTCGCACCTATTTCAATCCATACTGAAGGAAATGGCCTCCCCAATGCAGGAACTAAAAAACTCCTTCCAGGATCTCTCTCGCAATGTGTTACAGAATGAAGTCAAGTTAAGCGAGCTGGAGATGGCCCTCTGCGATCAAGTCAACGTGCAGGATCAAGTGGAACAGAGAGTGGCAGCCCTGGAGATGTACAGGAAAGCTGCAGAAGAAAAACAAGAAGACATGGAAAATCGCTCCCGCAGGAACAATGTACGGGTCCGTGGCTTACCCAGAGTGATAAAAGACTCGGAACTAGAGGACCATATTAAGGGGCTGTTCCAGGATATATTAGGAGACGAGAGAGCTGATATCACGCTGGACCACACACACAGAGTGTACTCTAACTTCCAAACGAGACAGAATGTCCTCCCGGATTTGCTCACGAGGGTTTACTTTTTCAAAACAAAGGAACTGATTTTTCAGAAAACCAGCGATCAATGAGAGCTGGAATATAAGGGGTCATCTATACAGCTATTTCAGGATCTCACAGGGCATGATCCAAAGGCAGCGGCTTATGAGACCCGTGACCAACTGGCTAGGTGATAAAGGGGTCCGATACAGGTGGGGGTATCCCTTTCGCATCATGTTTCAGCTAGATTGAATCCAGCATCAATTTACTTCCCTTCGAGCGGCGGTAGAGACTCTTAAGATAAAATAAATAGATCTACACCTGCTAGACGATAGCTCCCAGAGCTCCTCGATAACCACCTGGTCCAGGCCCCAAACTAGGAAGAACAGGAGGAAGGACCACTGTAGACCATCAATGGACAGACAAGAGAGAAGTCCGGACAGGGAGGTCCCTGCCTGAAACGGAGCTTTGGGCAAAAGAGGCCCAGGGCCAAACACCTAGCAACCCGGCACTTGATTTAAGGAAGGAAAAGGGCAGCCAGAGGTACAAAGGCTGTTTCTGTCGACGATAAACAGTTCTTATTCAACTAGAAGGGCACTAGGAGAACACGTCCTGTCTCAGGCAATGTGCCTGAAGGTTACCCCACAAGGGTTGGTTATGGTTCGGAAGTATTCTTTTGTAGTTTTTGTTTTTCCTTTTATTTTTTCGAAGAATAGTGCAGCTCAGCAGGAGTATATATAGTAAACGATTGGTGCGACAAACTGAGGGCAGGCATGGATGGTGGGGGAGAAATCTGGAAAGGGGAGTCAGTTAAGACGAAAGGTTTAAGCATGAAGGGCATCGTCGGTGTTAGACACAAGGAAGTAGAGAGATGGCAGATGTGAAGGTTGTATCCCTCAATTTCCAGGGACTGAACTCACCTAGGAAAAGAAAAAGTGTGCTCTTCAAACTCATTGACTTGAAAGCAGACATAGGGCCTCATAATAAGTTTGCCGGTCTGGTCGTAACGGCGCCGATAAGCTACCGACACCATTACTACCAGACCGGGAAACCACAAGTTGTGCTCACGGGGTGTATTTCTGCCCGCTAGGTCTGACCTGGCGAGCAGAGCGGCACCCGCGAGCACACCCCTATGGGGCTCAAATGGGAATGGGGAGTAATGAATACCGGCACCCGGCAATGGGGTCGGCCCAGGTCCGGCGGGGTCGGAATACCCCCATACGTCCCCATTGTCGGGTTCCAGTAATTTCACGAGTTTGGCCGCAGCCGTGCCAGTTTTACCGGCATGGCTACCGGCAAACTCGTAATGAGGCCCATAGTTCTGATTCGGGAGACCCATTTGCTGAAGCAGGATTGGCCGCGAATGAGATCCCGCTGCTTCCCCCACCAATACTTTGCATCCTCCACCCAAAAATAGGGGGGGGTCGAAAATTCTCATAGCTGGATCCCTCCATTTTGAACAAGGGACGTTCCTGAAGGACCCACTGGGTAGATACATTGGGCTAACATTACGAGTGGCAGGTAGGGATCTAACATTAGTCTCAGTATATGGCCCAAATCAACACCAGGACCAGTTCTATACGCACCTAATTCCACGTATAGCACAATTCCAAATTGGGGCGTTGGTAATGGGGGGGGGGACTTTAACATGGTTCCGGAGGGAAGCGAGGATAGGACGGGCCTATTGACCCTTCTGGAGGTGGCTAAGGCGGCATCCCTCAAAAAATCCATGGGGGACCTGGGGTTGGTGGACATATGGATACACTTGCACCCTCACAAGCGAGTCTACACACATTATTTGTATGTCCACAGAAGCTACTACAGGATTGATTTCTTTCTGGTATCTAGCCCACTTATTCCGGGAATAACTTCAGCCACCATAGAGGTGGCTCTGGTGTCGGGTCACGCCCCTATTACTTTGAGCTGGACGTGTATGGGATGAGTGGAAGGAAATCTCAGGGGTGGAGGCTCAATGACTCCCTGCTGGCAGATCAGCTAATCTGCACTACCATCACAAAGAGGATAACCCAGTACTTCTAAGACAATATCACGGGAGAGGTTGCCTGATCTGTGGTGTGGGAGGCGTTGAAACCAACATTAAGGGGCGAGCTAGTTAGTTTGGCGTCAGCTAGGAAGTGGGTCATCACAGCCCAGCGGGTGAGGGCTGAAAACTTGGTCAAGGATTGAGAAACCCAATGTAAGTTGGATGGGGCTAGGAGGACATACAGGCAGTTGCAGGTAGCAAGGACCGAATTAAAAGCGTTAAGGGCAGACGACAAAGCACTTTTACGACAGCACCTTCAATAAGGCCTCCCCGGTGCTGGCGTACAAACTGCAGGCCCAGCGAAATAGCACAGCTATTGGGGGACTGAGGGACGCCCATGGACAGGAGCATAATGAGAATCGGCTAAGATCGGTCTCCTGACCCAATTTTATTTGGATTTATATGCAGAGGACCCCCTACATGGCCCGACACAGGATGTGTTCTTAAGGGAATCCCCCCTTCCTCAAATATCTGAAATGCAAAAACAGGTGTTAGAATCACCCACAGCGATAGAGGAGGTTGAACAGGCTATCTGGGCCCTCCCTAAGAATAAAGTTCCAGGGCCTAATGGGTTTTCGGCACTGTTTTATAAAATGTTCTCGGGGATCCTTGCCCCCCACATGGCAGAGGTGTTTAACTCCTTTCTGGAGAGCGGATCAATTATACCATCCATGGGCAAATCGACACTTACACTGCTGGCCAAGCCCGGGAAGGATCACACGTTATGTGCCTCATATCGACCCATAGCAGTCCTAAACTACGACACCCGTATATTTTCTAAAGTACTGGCCACGCGCTAGGCAGGAGTTCTCCCATCAGTGGTGGCAATGGACCAGACAGGGTTTGTTACAGACCGGCAGACGTTTGATAACATCCGCCGGACAATAGATCTCACGGCATGGGCACGGAAGTACAAACAATCATTTGCAGTGCTTTCGATCGACGCTGAAAAAGCGTTCGACCGGGTGGATTGGGGATACCTGGCCAAGGTTCTCACAGGATTTGGGTTCAGACCACGGTTTCACAGGCTGATACTGGCCAATTTTATTGTACCCTCCACACGGATCAAGGTGAACTGGGTCCTGACAGACCCGGTGAGCCTGCGCATAGGGAATCGGCAGAGGTGCCCGTTGTCTCCCCTTCTTTTTGCTCTGGTGATGGAGCACCTGGCCTGTTTGGTACGGTCTTCAAGCAACATTAAGGGGGTGGAGATAGCGGGCTACCAGCACAAGTTAGCGCTCTACATGACAACCTCCTTTTTTACATGAGGGATTCCCCAACATCCTTGCTGCACATCATCACATAACTAGATAGGTTCCGGGGGTATCCGGTTTTAAGATTAACTATTCCAAATCCATGAATCCTGAGCATCACAGAATCTCGGGAAACAGAGGAGCAGTTAAACGCTAGCTCTCAGTTCACCTGGGCCTCACATTCGATGAAATGCCTAGGGGTCCAGCTAACGGCAAAACTAACCGATTTATACACAGCAAACATCCCATCGCAGTTAAAGAGAACTAGACAAGACCTGGCAAGGTGGGGAACCAAGATCTCGTGGCTGGGTAGAATAACAGCAGTAAAAATGACCCTACACATTCCAGGCTCTCCCAATATGGATTCCCAAAATGGCGGCGAAAGAATTGCAGGCGCAGATCTTTGAGTTCATTTGGGCCAGGAAACTTCCCAGGGTGGCCAGGGTCGCGCTTATGACAGGGAGAATAGCGGGGGGGGTCTGCAAGTACCGGCCATAGAAAGCTATCTTTTTGCAGCTCAAATTACCCCTGTTCTAGAGAATCAAGCGGCTGGGACTAATCCGAAGTACTGGGTCACAATTGAGCTAGAAGAGCTGGGAGCCCCGATACACCACTGATGCTGGCTCTCTCCTAAACTTAGAAAATTGAGCGGACAGGGACTCCCAACAACAAACATTACATTGGAATATTGGGACAAAGCCGCGCGATGGTACGCTACCACCACTTTTCCCTCCCCCATGTCAAGGATTTGGGCCAATAGCGAGTTCCCCCCAGCCTTGAATAGGGGAACACTCCCGAGGTGGTCAGAAGAAGGGCTTCATGGGGGCACTGTTGAGCAGCCAGCAAGATGGCCGCTTAGCTTATAAGCTCCGTGGCCCGTGTGCTACATATCCGCTTCGATCAGCAGTGCTTCGTACTTGCGGGAGACGAGACCACAGGTATTCTACTGCCCACCGCCTCTGCTGCATCCTGCCTGGTTTTCGGGCGAAAACGGACCTCGGAGGGCACCCTGCCGCCGTTGGAGGCCTGCGGGCCGCGCTACATCATCTGAGGCCCATCCCCCCTCCGGCCGCGGGGGGTGCTTGCCTGGGCACGCGGGCCTGGGGCTTTGGCATCGCCCCCCTTCTCCGCCCTCCCTCCCCGGACTACACTGCCGGCGACTCCTGTGCAGCGCTTTCAGCTCTAAGCCGCGGCCTGCTCCCCCCTCGAGGAGCGTCGGATCTTGGATACTTAGATCTCCCGGAGCGGCTCCTCTCGCCGTCTGCTCCTGCCCGGGGGCGAGGACGCGCTGGGACGTGGAGGGGGCTGCCGGAGCGGCCCCCGCACTACCTCCTCCTGTGGACTCCGTCTTGTGGCCTCACCGACCGTTCTTCGTGGTCCCCCGTTGCGGCTCGGGCCGGGGCTGCACTTGGCCCTCCCCGGGTCGGCGGCGCTTTCCCCCAGTGGAGTGGGCCGTGCCCCGCACCGAGCTGTCGCGCATCTATCGCCGCCCACCCCCTGCCCTTGGGTGGGTGCGATGCTGCAGGCCATGTGCGGGCACAGAGAACTCCGGAACACTGCGGGGGCCGCTGGAGCGCCCCCCGCACAGATACCATCAGAGCGAGCCGGCTCTGCCGCCCGCTGCGCGGCTCTCCTGCGGCGGCTTGGGAGGGTGGCTGTGCCGAGGCCTCCCCGTCGCTGGCTCCGGCTGGCTCCGGCTGGGGTCCTGAATATCACTGTTGCAGATCGGCAGCCTGCTTTGGACTGGATGTGCACCCACTCTGCGGACTGTTGGGCCCCGAGGTGAGGAGTGGGTATTAACTGGCTACAGTGCACTGCGCCCATCTGCTCTGCCTTATCTCTGGCCTTCGCCTGTTCTTTTCCTGGAATTGTAATAGCCCCCCAGGCTAGCCAGGCTCCCCTGCGACTGCTCTCCTTTTGCTGGTGCCGCCCTGCACGACCTTCATCTCCTCAATCTACGTGCCTACTACCCACGCACCACGCTGCTCCTCAATACTTGCCCCCCTCTGCCTGACCCCCCTGGCTCAGGGTCGGGCGCCACTGAGTGCTGTCCCCCCCGGACCATACTCCCACCCTGATTCTTGGCTCGACCACTGGAAGTGGGCTCATACCCCCAGAGCACATCAGTTTGGGGTGGACCTTTGCTTCTTCCTCCCAGGCGGATACCGACCCATCACTGACTACGGGCCCTGATCCTTTCTAAACCCCCTGGCCCCTATTGCTGCCTTTCAACGAAGCGCTCGCTGTTCTTATCAAGGCGCCCCCTAAAATGTCCGGCAAAGCACGTGGGGCAAACAAGGCGGGAGCAATGGACAAGTTTGCCAAAGCCCTAGCCAAGCAGGACCAAGCTGGGGCTGCCCTTCTGCAGGACGAATCCGAGGCATCCGCATGTCCTCCTCAACCCGACCTCACATCAATCATGGAGTCTATGGCCAAGAACTTTGCGTCATTTCACGAAAAATTAGATGATATAAATGCCAATGTAGCCTCCCTGCGCACCAAACTGGACCAGCATGGCACTAGGCTGGTTGAGGCCGAGACCAGGATTGGGGCCACCAAGGATGAGGTGCATGTGCTCCAGGATACGGTCTCTGACTTGCTGTGAGATATGAAGCAGGTCAAGGCGAAGTGCGATGATTTGGAGTCCAGATCCCGCAGGAATAATATTCGCATCGTAGGGGTTCCCGAGACAGCCCTTAAGGGCAGAATGGAGCCTGCAGTCGAGACCCTTTTGAGAGATCTTCTGGAGGATCCACAACTCTCCCCGTTCTTTACCATCGAGAGCGCCCATCGCTCATTGGCCCCTCGCCCCAAGCCGGGCGACTTCCCTAGACCGATTATAGCCAAGGTTCTCAGCTTTAGAGATAGAGACCACATCCTACGGTTGGCCCGTGAAAGAGGAGAACTGAGACTTGAGTCCCAGGTTATCCGCATCTTCCCTGACTTCTCTGTTAATGTTCAATTGGAGCGCAGGCAAATCAACGGTGTGAAACAAAATGCTCAGAGAGAGGGGGGTGGAATATGCCGTGTTATTCCCTGCTAGGCTGAAGCTCACCCACCGTAACAAACTGTACTTTTTCACTGTCCCTGAAGAGGCGGTGAAATTTATTGAGGCACATATTCCTGTTCCAGGCCCCGAGAGGGATCCGGTTGAGGAGGGCTGAGCCGGCCTGTCATTCACCTGTTACTTGTGGCATTGCGGTACTACTACCGCACCTGTTATTTGCAATCTCCTTGGAATCTCATTTAGCCTTTTCCTCGTGTAATCTCCTACAGTCGTAACTCATGGTGAAACTTCATGAAAGGCATCAGGGGGCATTGCTGTATGGTTTACTGAATATGGTACCTGTAATTGGATCCTTTTCCCGCAGCCCCTGCTCACTATATCCTACTGTGTAGTCTCCTCTAAGAACTCAACTTAGGCACCGCTGTACGCTATTTGGTGCACTCCACCGTTCAATTATCTTAACCGGGCTCACGGCAGCAGCTACCCCCGCTGCAGTTGCAATGCCTTGTTTGGCTTCTTTAGTTCAGTGGATGTTCCCCTGTTTGGTTTGGGGACTGGTCCAGCCCCGTTGGGCTGGGCGCAAAGGCCATGTGACTCTGGGTGGGTCCTTGGGCACTGCTATGTTGGGGATGGCAGTGAGGGAGGGGGGAGGTGTTGTTGTGGGATGTTATAAAAACAAAAATGGCAAGATAGCGGCAGCCTTTGGTACCACACATCTGGTTGCTGTACAAGTGACCTACGCTCACTTCACAAGGTATGACACACATTACCCGGATCCCCCCTGAAAAGTTACTGAAAGGCTATTAGACTAATGTCCTGGAATATCAGAGGGCTCAGCAACTACACGAAGGCACGTAAGGTCATGGCTTATGTCTAGAGGCACGGGGTCAAAATACTTTTATTTCAAGAAACCCACGCCCTCGCTCCATTATCGTCCTCTCTCGCCCCGTCATGGGGCCCCAACAGATTTTACCCATTGTTCTCCTCACAATCCAGAGGTGTCCTCACCTTGATTCACAAGTCCTTGGAGTTCTCCCTCCGCACCAGCCACATAGATGTCCAGGGTAGATATGTGATCCTACACTGTTTCCTTGCCAATGTGGAGTGCCTTCTGGTCAACACATACGCCCCATGCATTGATACACCCGACTTTTTCGACCACATCCTCGACATTCTCCTTGCCTATGTTGGGGTTCCCATCATCTGGGGTGGGGACATGAATCTCATCCTTGACGCCGACCTTGACAGATCCGGTGCGGCACCCAGAACATTGTCCAGGGCCGCTCGCTGCCTCCAGGCACATATGCTCACTGCTGGTCTCGTGGATGCCTGGAGGGTACTTCATCCAATGTCGAAGGAGTTTACATTTTACTCCTCTGTCCACGATAGCCACTCCAGGATAGATCTCTTCCTTCCCTCTGCCGGGCTCATGGGCAAAACTCTCACCACTCAGATTCTCCCTCGCACATTCTCTGATCACTCCCCGATCACCTTGGACATCGTCCTGCACCCGGCCCTCCCTCAGCACTCTAACTGGAGGTTTAAGTCTGACGCACTACATGATATAGTCTTTAAGGCTGACATCCTTGCAGATATTACCTCGTTCTTTGATTGCAACAAACGCCATGATACAACGGACGGGGTGAGATGGGAGGCCTTTAAGGTTTTTATTAGGGGCATGTGTATCTCCAGGTAGGCTGGGGTCCTGAAAGATATCAGAAACTCTCTGCGCTGTTCGGAGTCCAGACTTGGGGAGCTGGAGCGCGAGTATGCGGCCCACCCCTCCCCACCCAGACTGGCGCAGATTAGAGCTGAACTAGACAACTTCGAGTCCCTCGCCCAAAGTGAGGTAAGATACCTTGCTCGCCCTATTGCTGCCCGTAAGTATGGTGAGGGGGAGAGACCAGGCCACACCCTTGCCCGACTTGTTCGGACTGAGGGAGGCAGAGCCCGAATTGACAGTATTATTGGCAGCGACGGAGTGCGACATTGGGCCGACCGGCCCATTCTTGAGACCTTTGCAGATTTTTATGCAACCCTTTATGCCCAGAAACCAGAGCACAGCCCGCAGGAACTGGACGACCTCCTTGACCGCATTCCAATGTCCCTTGTGTCCCCGGCCACCAAAGAACAACTAGATGCTCCTTTTACCCTCAATGAGATCACCACTGTCATTTCAGCCCTCCCTAAAGGGAAAGCCCCTGGTCCGGACGGCCTGACCGCCGAGTTCTATCAGGAACATGTTGCTCTACTGGCTCCGCGCCTCCATGAGGTTTGGGAGGAGTCGATGCGTCTTACCTCCCTCCCCCGATCCCTGCGTGAGGCTATCATTACCGTGCTTCCTAAACCGGGTAAGCCTCTGGATGAATGCGGCTCATATAGACCTCTATCCCTTATCAATACTGATACTAAGATCTACGCCAAAATCATAGCAAACAGATTCCTCCCTATCATGAAATTCCTGATTCACCCGGACCAGAGTGGATTTGTTCCTGCTCGGTCCACCGCCTTAAACATTCGGCAGCTATTTAATGTCATGTCTAGAATTGACCCTCAAGCCAACGCTGTGGCCGTGACATTAGACGCCCAAAAAGCGTTCGACATGGTCTCGTGATAATACCTGTGGGCGGTGCTAGAGAAGATGGGGATTGGCCCTTACATGATGTCCTGTATTAAACTTCTATACACTGACCCGGTGGCCAGAGTCCTGGTTAACTCTCACCTTTCGGCTTCTTTCTCCCTCCACAGAGGGATACGACAGGTGTGCCCCTTCTCTCCCCTTCTATTCGCGATGGCCATCGAGCCCATGGCTGATAGTGTACGATACAACCACGTGCGCAAAGGGATTCGCCTGCGGGATACCCCCGAAATTATATCACTTTATGCTGATGATGTGCTTTTGTATATCAGGGACCCCTCAGTTCACCTCGACCCGATCATGCGTGACATTATTAAATGATTATCGTTCCTAAACTAGTATACGTGTTTGCTAATGTTCCACTCTGGCCCGGGAAACAATACTTTGCTGATCTGCACTCTGAGTGCGCCCGCTTTCTTTGGCATTCTGGTGCTGTGCGCAGAAAGTGGCAACATATGACCCTACCTTACGAGAGGGGTGGCTTCAATGCACCTGACATTGCTCAGTATTGGATAGCCGCCCAGGCCCAACATGCCACATACTGGTACCATCACCAAGAACTCCCCCCCCGCATGTTAAACTTGAAATCCTTGCGACTGAGGGGGTGAATGTCATGTCCCTGATCCTGTTTCACACATATCGCACGCAGGCCCCTGCTGACCCAGTGGCCTCCACTATTAGAGCGTGGCGGAAGATACTAACGCCTGGTTCCCACTCCCCCCCATACTACAAGTGGCTTCCCCTCTGGTCTTTCCCCGGTCTCACCCCCACTCAGGATCAGCTGCTCATACGCCACTGGTCGGACTTGGGTTACCGATCATTCTCCGACCTCTTCCCTGACGGAAAATTCACCACCCCAGATACGTGGAGGCCAGGGCACTCCGGGTCCCCTCTTGAGCTGCTGCAATATTTCCGTATTAGGGCGGCAATCCAGGACATGTGGCCTTCATACCCGGACGAGTCCCCCGAGGTCCGCTATATAGCCAATTCCGCTGGTGGTAGGGGTTTTGTATCCTCCTTGTATAAAATGCTGATGGCCCGGGCCGCTGAACCCCCCCGCACAGTTCGTGAGGCCTGGAGTCGGGATCTAGGATTAGACATCACAGATGATATTTTGTCCAGTATGTGTACGCACACTCGCAAAGTCTCATCTAATTCTAGAATTAGATGTATCCAATACAAGCTGCTCAATCGCCTGTACTACACCCCTTATGTGATTGGGAAATTTGCCCGGGATCTTCTCCACCCCTTTCAGAGATGTAGATCTGAAGAAGCGGACCACGCACACATGTTCTGGTCCTGTGAAGCATTGGCCCTATTCTGGAAAACGGTGCTTGAGACCCTCTCTGAAATCGTAGGGTTCTGTGTAGACCCTGAACCCCTGTCTCTCTTGTTTGGGCTCTGGGAGGGGGCTGAGGCGAAACGGGTGGCTAAATTTTTGAATGTGGCGGCGAGCATGGCCAAGAAATGCATTCTGCAATGCTGGAAGCGCAGATTCCCCCCTTCCCTGGAAATGTGGCAGAAAGCCCTCACCTGGACGCAATCCTGCGAAGAAGACTATATTAACTTGCTCCCTGCCAATGCTCACCCTAAATACATATGGACAGAGTTCTGTAGCTACTTGAACACTAAGGTGGACTTAGAGCTCTTATCATCCCCTCCTTCCCCCACCCTGGGAGCGGATAACTCTGCATGATGCATGCTTTCACTGTAATCTATCTCTGGTGGGTCTCTATCGACCCTTCTGTAGAACATATGGTTCATCATTCACTATTGTACATGCAATGTGTGTCTTTGTTGTAATGTATATGGTACTGGCTGCTACTTCTTGCCAATAAAGAAAAGTTTTAAAAAAAAAAATAAAAAAAAAAAAAGAAGAAGGGCTTCATAGACTGGGACAACTGTTTCAGGATAATCTCCCCCTCACGTTCGACCAGTGTAAACAAGCCTTTGAAATTGGGGTCGCGGATAGATATGGCTGTATTCAGTTGAGGCACTGGACATCACAGGCCAATGTAGCAAATCAAGGTAAGCGGAGCACGACCACTTTTGAAGATCTATTCATATGGGACCCCCATCAGCAAAATTGTCGACCCTGTAGAAATTATTCAACTCCAAGAGGTTTAAAGCCCCACATGGATATATGGGAAAGTGGGAGGAGGATGTGGACAGGCCCATTGATGACCTGGCGTGGTATAACATCTGGACGAGGGTGGGCAAGGCGTCTCAAGCAGTTCAACTCAAAGAAAATGGTCTCAAAATATTGTGCTGGTAGTATCTGACCCCCGAGCGGTTGCATAAGATGAATCCGCAGCTATCCCCCCAGTGCTGGTGATGTGGGACCTCCCAGGACTCGTTCATTCACATGTGGTGGGAATGTCCCCAAGTACAGAGGTTTTGGGAGAAGGTAACTTCACAAATCAAAGAAATCTGTGGATTCGGACTTGAGCTAGACCACCTGGTGATGTTACTGGACAATGAGGATTCCCAGGGTCATTACAAACTGGGGGGCAAGAAATCCCAGCTGGTCACTCAACTATTAGTGGCGGCTAGATTGGCAATAGCAAAAAATTGGAAAAGCCAAAGCGAGCCAGACATTAAAGGATGGTGGACACGGATATGGTACGTAGCTGCCATGTGTAAAATCGATGGGGCAATGCTGGGGCGTATGCAGCAATATCTGGCAGATTGGGCACCACCGATTGCTTACGTCAGTGCACACGGTAACCCTAATGTTCATCATAAACCTCAGGAGATTATATCATTTTCGCTAGTCTAGAATGAATAGAAACCGCTGAACAGTAATACACCATGACTGTTTGAATGTTAAATGCTGAGCTGTACTTTTTCACTTAGTATAGTGATTTTGATATGATTTGAAGTTTGAATTTTGGTTTCTTAACAGTTCTTGAGAGAGATTCAATGCACTAGCTCTATGAGCACATTGGACTGCGACTTAACATGAATACTGAAGGGGCTGTGCGGGAAGATGAACCGCTCCTTCCCCCTCCACCCCCGCTTGTATAAGATTAAGGTGCAATACAGAGGCATATGGAGTATGTTGTAAATGTGCTAAATAATAATGAAGTTCAAATTACAAAAAAGTAAACTCTCTGGATCAATCAGCTGCTTTGAGGATATCTTGCAAACTACCACCAAGGAGAACTGACTTGGAGGCCATAGCACCCCTAGAAGAATGGGCCCCAAAGACAGACACATCCACCCACGCTACTTTCATTATCCAACAAACCCAGCCGCCCAAACTGGCAGAAGAAACTGCCCCAAAGGGCCTCCTGATAGAAATAAGCAGCTGAGAGGTAGAGGGAGGCCGATAAACAGAAGTCATAAGTTCATAACATTGTAAACAGTTAACCACACTCAATTTCTGATCCTCCCTAAACAAAGGATAAGAAACGGAGGTGGTGAAGTTTTTTGTGCGACGTGTAACAAAGAAAGCCATGCCTTCAGCAGAATGCACCTTATTGTCAACATCTAATGTCCTGACATCAGAAACCCTCTTGATAGAAATAAGACATAACAATTTAGCTAGTTTGGCAGACAGCTGTTGACTTGACAAAGCCTCATTATCAGGCCAGGACTGAAACAGGCAAAAAACAGATTACCATCCCAAAAGGTAGAATACTTAGCCTTAGGTGGAACCGTAATCCTAATGGACCACAACACCTTCTGAACCAGGAAATGTTACCCCACTGGCTCCCCTTTCACTAGCACATGACCCGCTGGCATTGCAGACCGAAAATTATTAATTGTCATATATGCTTTCCCTCCTTTGAACAATGTCACCAGAAAATTGACCACATCTACTGGAGGGGCAAAAACGGGATCAACACCCCTGTCCATACACCAGCATGCCCACGCAGAAGAGTAGGAACTGTGCATGGATCTAGCCCAAGAGTCCCTGAGAACCTGGAAAACGTCACCTGAAAGCCCAGGTAAAGCACAGGAATCACAGAAATCTTCACAGCGATGAGGCAGCTGACAAGCTCGTGCGGACCCCACCCCTGGGATCTGTGAGAAGAAGGGGAAAGGCCGGTAGCAGGCGGGAATGTCTACTGCCAGTTCCACTAGAAGTGAAACCACACCTGAGCCGGCCAGAACGGAGTAAGCAATATCAGAGACACCTGATGTCTGCGAACATGAAGGAGAACCCAAGGAATGAGCGAGAAGGGGAGAAATGCGTACCCCTTGAGACTCCTCCAGGTCCTTAGAAAAGTATCCACCTCCCTGGAGTCCAGATCCGGACGCCAACTGAAGAACTGCAGCACCTGACAATTGAGGCGAGAGGCAAAGAGGTCATTGCAAAATGAACCCCAGACACCCACCCAGAGTTGGAAAACGTATACGTTCAGTTTCCAGTCGCTTCCATCCCAAAGAAACCTGGAATTCCAATCTGCTACTGTGCTCACTGGACCCGGGAGATATTCCACCTGCAGCATTATCCCTCTGTTGAGACAGAAATGCCAAAAATCCCGGGCCAGATCTACTAGCCCCTTGGATCGCATCCATCACAGCTTGTGGATGTAGCATACCACTGAGACATTGTCCATCCTCATGAGGATACAACAGTTAACTGTGTCCTTGGCCAGACTCTTCACTGCAAAGGACCCTGCTCCCAGAAGCTCCAGACAGTTGGTATGCATCGACTTCTCCTGAATAGACCACTTTCTGCATGTGGATACTTCCTGACACCTTGACCCCCATCCTGATAGACTGGCGTCTGACTCCAACAGAAAATCAGGCGACAGACCAAAAATAGCCTTCCCGTTCCAGGCTTCGATGTACTGAAGCCACCAATGAAGCTTGTGTGAGGCTTCCTGAAAAAGACTGACAAAGTGTGAGTATGGAACCCCTTTCCTTAATTGAGCGATCTTCAATCTCTGAAGCGCTCAATAATGCAGGGGACCCGGGAAAATGCCATGAATAGAGGCCAAAAAAATCCCTATTACCCTTGCTAGAACCTGCAGGGAAAGAGATCCTTTTCTCAGCACAGACTTGATCTGGCTTTGAGTGCCGTGAATTCTCCTGGGGGGAAGAAGAAGCTGGCACAACTGAGAATAACAAAGTCAAGAAATGAGATGCATTGTGAAGGATCGACTTGTCCAGGTTGATGAAAAACCCCATTCTCTGTAGCAGAGAGGCTTCCAACCTGAGATGGACCTGCAGCAGTTACTGCTATTGGGCTAACAGAAGCATGTCGTCCAGTTAAATTATTATCCTGACACCTCTAGCCCGCAAAAGCGCCATCGCTGGGCGCAAATGTTTTGTGAAGCATCACGGAGCCGAGGCCAGCCCGAACAGGAGAGAGGCAAACTGCCAGCAGCGACCTTGCCACTAAAACTACAGATACTAGTGATGAGGGGGATAAACCAGAACTACCAAATAAGCATCCATGAGATCTATCTTGCCCATCCAGTCCCCCGGAAGGAGAGAGTCTCTGAGGAGGTGAGCCCCCTCCATTTTGAAGTGTCGGTATACCACAAACACATTGTGGGCCTTGAGATGTATTACCGGACGGAACCCTGTCTGGATTGGGCACCAGAAAAATTGAACGGAGGAAGAGAGCGTGACCACAGGAAGCAGGAACCGCAGCCCCTTTGCAAATTAGGTCTTGAACCTCTTTGTCCACTACAACCTTATCCTCCTGTCTGAAAACTATTGGGCCAGGAAAAGTCTCCTGAAAGGGGGGGGAGTAAAATTCTATCCGAAACCCAGACACCGTCTGCAAAACCCATGCATCTGAGGTTAGAGCTGCCCAGTTGGGTAGAAAAAGAGCTAACCGCCCTCCTCAGTCCTCCCTGGGAAAAAACACTTAAAGGATAGTTCCGGGACTTTTTTTTTATTGTTCCTACGGTTCGGCCATGTGTTTTTAAGCATAAATCGGTAGATCGTAGAAAACTTTCCTATGGACCTTACCCGACTTTTCGTCCATTAACGCACTCGAAATCAGCCGCCATTTTGTGATAATCCTATCATTTCCCCCCATCGACCTGGCTCACCTGCGTTTGCGGCACTAAATCAAATCCCCCGCCCCTGAGCCTGACATCAGCAGACGCGTACCGCCCATTTCCCAACGCCAAAGCACGTTTCGTGTCAACAATCGCTGCGCCTCAGCTAATGAAGTGTCGCCATGGAAATGGCAGGATGCCTCTTTCCTCAATAAGTATAAACACACCGTTTCACAACACACAGCAGCAGATTTTCGATTCCATTACTCTCTCTGTGTTACTTTGAGTATTCTGTGACTCGTTTCTGTGCTCTGGTCAGCTACCTTCGCCGCTTCTAGGCCTTGTGAACACCTGTACCATCTCTGTAAATTATTTTACTTTCTTTACCACACAATGGCTACAATAATGCCGTATATGTACGAGCCCGAGTACACCGAGGAGGAACTACTGGAAAGGCAAGCATGCGAAAACGATGGGGATTCGGACGGCAGTTGGGAGGACCAGTCAACGGATGAAGAGCCTGGACCATGTCGCATGGACGGCGTCTCCACCTGGTGCACGTGCAATCGGTGCGAGCTAATGCCAACTGAGGAGGAGAACTGCTGCTGCCGTGAAAATTCCGGGTGCTTGGCCTACATTTCGGAAGGCGAGCCAAGTCCGCAATGCATCACCGAGCTGCCAGAGTTCAGGAAAGCCTGCCTCTCACGGACCGTGTTGAGGATGATGATGGTGCTTACGCACGAACTTCGCGGCACTGTTCGTCCGCGTAATCCGAGTAACGAGTAAGTATACTCTGGTTGTGATGTCAGTGATGCCACTACTATTTCATGGTCGTCTCCCACATATAAAATTACATCTACATATCATTCGAACGCATGTAAATTGGTTCCATATTGTGCATTTTCTAGATAGAATTTTTTTCAAAGCAGAATGACATTTTTTACCTGAATCGACATTGATAAGAAAGTTTTGTCATTTTAATACAGTTTGCATCTTTCTTTTTCACAGGTGGTACAGGCTGGTGGCCTATCGTTGCTTCACTTGGTGGCTTCACGGGAGGCTCGGACACCGCGTTCGGAGAGTAATACCTGCCTGTGCGGTACTTGCCATTAGACAGCATTTCCCCAGCGACAGTGGACAATACCGCGGATTTTCCCTGGATGTGCTGCAACCGGAACTTTACAATGTCTAATGTTTCTTATTTATGTTCAATTGAAATTAAGATCTAAAATAAAACCCAACATATATTTTAACAATGGTTGTTTTGATTTTTTAAATGAATCTAGTGTGTCTCCATTGAATAGTCTTCCTGTGCCTTGTCTTGTCACACCACATGTCTCCGGCCAGCATCCTCCCTCACGCTGGCGCCCACCTTCAATCCACATAACCGTTGAACCCATATGCAGCAGACATACATATGTTATTTTGCGGGTTGGCATCAAGCCTCCCGGCCTTGCCTCCTCCCCCAAAAATACTTACCACACCACTTTGTTCAAGCGTTGGCAATAAAAGGCCGTTGGATTTTATTGATACAAAACATGGTTATAGGTAAATAATCAATATGGTTGATCATAATAAATCATCCTTTTGTGCACCGGGTACAGAGATGACCCCCTCTGGCCCGTGCCGCCTTGCCACCACAGGCCAGCCTGCTGCTGACTAACTGCCTAGGCATCCAGGGTCTCCAGGGTGAACTGCACCCATATATTCTCCTGGGAGGGTGAGGTATTTATAAACTCACCCCCCTGCCTTCCATGTACTAGATCCTGCAGCCTGCCTCTTACATGCAGTTAGATGGCCTCTCCTTGGTGAGGCCCTGCGGCAAACGAGTCTTGTCTGCACGACCACCGCCCTAATCCACCCCCCGCCCTATCAAAGGCAGTTCGCACCGGGGTACTTGCGCTGGCAAGTGGAGCTGTCAGGGAGCGATAAAGGCCAAGAGGTGCCAAAGACCATGTACACTTCAAAGTGGTCTATAGAGCATGGGTTGTTGTTCCCATGTCTACCTCCAGACCCCGTGTCTCCTGCCAAGCATCCCCCCTCACGCTGGACGCCCCCCTGCAATCCACATAAGTGTGTCTCCATTCACGAGTCTTCCTGTGTCTTGCCTGCAAGACCACCGCCCCAATCCACCCCCCGCCCTATCAAAGGCAGTTCGCACTGGGGTACTTGCGTTGGCAAGTGGAGCTGTCAGGGAGCGATAAAGGCCAAGAGGTGCCAAAGACCATGTACACTTCAAAGTGGTCTATTGAGCATGGGTTGTTGTTCCCATGTCTACCTCCAGACCCCGTGTCTCCTGCCAAGCATCCCCCCTCACGCTGGACGCCCCCCTGCAAACCGCATAATGCCACGACATATTCACGTCATTCATTCACAAACACACCCCTGTTTCGAATTCTTTATAACCCACTTCATATTTCTAATGATAACTTCTTTGCGCTTTGCTAGTCAACCCGTGAAGGTGCTGGTTATCTGCTCTTCGTCTCTGTGAACTTCCGTGACCACTTCGAGCAAACTCGTCAGTTTGCAACCTGTGAACTGCTCCCTGTTCTACGACAAGAAACTACTCTGATCCCTGCATCTAACTGTTTGTTCGTCAAGGTAAGGCCATGTACCATAATCATTTTGCGTCCAATTTTTTAATTTATATCTATTTGCTAGTAGTCATCAAATTGCATCCATGTTTTCTTTTCGTTCAAGACAGTACATGCAAGGAACTAGTCACATGTTCTGAGTTTAGTCAAATTATTTTTCTATTTTTTTAAAGTTATTCAAATACTTATCCACATGTGAATAACGTGTATAGTTCCAAGAACCAAAACGAACCTTGCATTGAACCTTTTATGTGTCATTTAATTTTTTAACACATTGGTATTCATAGAGAATTGTTGATCTTTACTTTTCAGAACTTTCCACAATGCCTGCCTGTTCCATTGGCGGTTGCCCTTCGAAGACCCATAAAAAATCTGAACGTACTATAATGCATGTTTTCCCTAAGACAATAGATCAGGTAAGAGAATGGGTCCGATATTGCGGATATCCACCGTCTGAGCTTGAAAGTAGAGTCCTAGAAGTCTTTGCGGACAAGAGGGGTGATCGATACCGCATCTGCAACAGGCACTTTAGCTCAGACATGTACTCCACATCATTGCTAATAAAGAAGAACACACCGCGAGCGAAGCGAAAATTGCTCTCAACCGCTATTCCCAATCTATTCGTCCACATCCCTCCACTGGTGAGTCAAGTTTACGGATTTAGCTCTCGGCCTTGCGGTAGTGTGTAGCATTAGCTAACAATAATTTCCCCATTTATGTATCCACTCAATATGAAGGCGGAAGATTCTCCATCCGTGTCATTATTGCAGTCATCAGCCACTTCAAGCGCCTATCGGGTAATCTTACTTAGCTATTCTGCCACTGACTTGTTTTAGGCATGTAAATCAATAGTTTTAATTTATCGTGTAATTATTTTACCTAATGGTACACCCTAGTACTCGTCCTCTAGTCTTTGTTTTCAGTTATAATTATTGTTATCCAAAATAATGCAAGTACTGTCTTTCAGGGAGATGCTGAGGAGTCCAACGCATTGACGACAACCGTTGATGTCACTCAGATGCTTGAGGTACGTTTCCGGACAGTTCCATCGATGGAGATCATCAGATCTTGCATTCTTGTAGCGTGATTGTTACACACAATGTTTCTTTCGTTTTTAGCCATTGATATGTCCTTCTGTCGTCGCCCTCCTATGTGTCTTCTTTTTTCAATATTGTGTTCATTACTAATGAAAGTCCTATGTTTCAGGGAGTCGATGGAGCATTAGTCCAAGAAGAAGTGGGAGCATGCAGTTACGGGTCGGCGCAATGTTCTACAAGAACATCACCCCTAGTAGTTGATGCAGATCTCTGGGTGGTGACACTTCCAATGATCGAGCAAATCGAATCATATTTAGATATCCATTACTTATTTTAGACAACTGATCATTTGTGCAGGTCTATTTAGATGAGCCGTTGACGCCTGCACAAAGTTTATGTTCTTTTTAACAAAATAGAAAACCATACTAATGCAATTACTGTGTTTCAGGGAGTTGCTGAAGCGTCATCTTCAATAATATCATCAATGGAAGTCTATGCGGAGCCAGAGGTATGGATCTTGACAGTTCCATCTAACTAGATCAACAATGCGTGAATAATTGTCGTTTGAATGTTCTACACAATGCGTTCATTTGTGTTTTGCTATTGAGATGTACGTGGGTATTGGTCCCCAAGTACATTTTGTGTTTTCAATATTATTATACATACTAATGAAAGTTCTATGTTTCAGGGAGTCGATGGAGCGTCAGTGCGTGATGGATGTGCTTATCATGAAAATATAGTCGTTGCAGCGCAAGAGGAAGTGGAGACATGCACACACGAGTCGGAGCAACAGCGTCCTGATGTTGAAGTTCGAGGCAAGAAAGTTTCAAAGAAAAGAAAGCAAAAGAAGGTTAGTGTCCTGGTCACTATATTATGTTGTTTTTCACTGTTAATAGTTCAATACTGTAAGTTGTGTTTAAACTGAACATCCCTTTTCCAATCTGTCCTCTAGTTGCGAGTGGGTGTACGAACTAGATCTACACAGACAGTGAAGCGAACGAGAGATGTTGCTTGTCAAACCTTTTGGCAGGGACTTGAGACTGGAGATGCATCGTGCCAATGGGAAGAATATGAAGTGATTGACAACGGAGCTATACCACCACCAGCCATTGATAGTGAATGTCCTCCTGGTAGTTCGGATGCAGTCGGAGATCAATTCACAGAATCCACACCTGCAAACACTAAGACCGCGAGAAAGTTGAAGAAATTGTTTTATTCACCCATCGCCGGAGAAGGAACAGATGTTGCAATGGAAGAGAATGAAGTGGACGACAATGAAACACCATCAATATCACTGAACATAGCGGAAGACGATATCAGAGATTCTACCTTTCATGTGAGTGACATGTCCTCAACGTTACAGGCCGAACCAGCTGGGATGCAGTGTGACAGTATAAGGAAAGAGGCCAAATTCATTGTATTCGATAGTTGTTTGATTGATATTATTATTAGGATGAAATGTGGGCATTCGGTTGGTGGGGAAGTATGTGGGGAGCCATTGATTAATGTGACTCGTGCAATTCGAGGCACTAACCTTAAAATACATGCCACCTGTACAAAATATCATCCTTTCTCATGGTCTGCACAACCCATGCTGGGGCAACTGCCAGCAGGCAATCTACTTTGTGCAGCGGCCGCACTTTTTAGTGGTTCAAGTTTTAAAAAGTTAGAGTATTTCTTTCAGTTTGTGGGAATCCATTTCATTGCGAAAACTCAGTTCTACAAATACCAAATCGATTATCTATTTCCAGCCATTAGCGAAGCTTGGAGAATGGAAAAAATGTCTATTGATAGTACATTCGCGGGCAAACGGTTCAGGCTAGCCGGTGATGGACAGTGCGACAGCCCAGGATTTTCAGCCAAGTACTGAACCTACCACTTTCAGGATATGGAAAGTAAGAAAATTGTGAGTTCGGTGGTCGTGCAGGTGTCACAAAGTACATCCTCAGTGGCCATGGAGAAAGTTGGCTTTGTAGCATCATTGCAAGAACTACAATCGCGGGGAATGGTGATCGACCTGATAGCCACGGACAGACACGTTTCAATTGCCAAGACAATGAGAGAAGAGTACGAAAATATAAATCACCAATTTGACGAATGGCATCTTGCAAAAACAATCAATAAAAAAATGTCGGCTGCAGGTAAAAAAAATGATATGCAAGGTATTTCACAGTGGTCCAAGTCAATCAGCAACCATCTTTGGTGGAGCTCAAAAACATGTGGAGGGTCGTTGGAAATTCTACTGGAAAAATGGCGGTCAGTAATGCTACACTGTAGCAACGTTCACCGCTGGACCACAAACCAACATTTCCACAATTGTGAACATGGCCATTTGTCCACAGAGAAGGCACGTAAGAAGAAGTGGTTGATTCCTTCATCACCCACTCACAAAGCCATTGAAAAGATTGTATTTGATAAAACTATAACAAGAGATTTGAGGGGACTCACGGAATTCTGCCACACAGGAGATTTGGAGGTGTTCCACACTATGTGCCTAAAGTACAGGCCAAAACGATTGCATTTTGGCATGGAGGGCATGATAAATCGGACTCTTCTAGCGGTCTTGGCACATAACCATAATGTTGGCCGTCAACAAAGTAGGACGACCGGAACTTTAGGGACGCTTTGCTACAATAAGGCCTTCACTAAAAGAAGTAAACAATGGGTGATCAAACCAGTGTTTCAGGATATGCAATATGAGTTTATTGAGAGACTTATTGTTGATGTCCTAGATAGGCACATACATGGAGTTGTGAACGAACCTGTGCAGGGGACAACTGCATTGCCACCCAACATTGCCTCTGTTCCATGTCCACCTAAAGCAGAGCTCATTGAGAAATACACATCACGGTTTAAATGATTGTAATTTGATTGTCTGTTCTCTCGAGTCTCCTCATGTTGCAGGCCCATTGAATATGTGTATCTATGTAATGTGTAAATAAAAGTGATTGCTCAGTGTACATGCAATGTGTCTCTCCACCGTTGCCCCTCCCTTCACCGTGCAGTTGTGCGAACCACCCGGGTGTCACCTGTGAATTTGCTCTGGAGTCTCCTCATGTCGCAGGCCCATTGAATATGTGTAGCTATGTATTGTGTAAATAAAAGTGATTGCTCAGTGTACATGCAATGTGTATATCCAACCTTGTTCATTTGCGCATTAAATTAAACCAAACAGTAATATAAATCATTTTTCAAAAAATATAGAATGTCTCCGTATTTATGGTTCTCTGGGGCTGCAAATGCACGCAGACAAAATGCAAAGATGGAGTGTAAATTTCAAGTCCTGTGAGATGGCCTTACACCGAATGTAGCTAACTAGGAATGTGTGCTCGTTCAAAGTGAAGGTCAGCTGCTTTGATTTTTTGCTCGGGTGCCGGAATGGCCCACGACTCAGTATAAGGTTCTATTGTTATTTGACCTTGACAGGCCGGGACCATCCCGAAAGACTTCTTTTTGGGGGTGTGCTGCAATAACGTAAACGATAATGAATATAATTTCAGAAACGAAAGCCATTTAATGTTCGTTCATTAGAAGAAATAACGTCGGCATAGAAGGAGTGGTATTTCGGGGCTGCCCTACGCACAGACACAATGGAAAATGCAAATATAATGTAAGTAACTCTTTAGATGAGTTTATACCGCAATTTAATTACTATACAGTAGCTTTAAAGACGGGTTAGGTTGTACTTGTTCGTTCTATGTGGCATATTGTTTTGTACCGCGCACTATCTTGAGGAGAACCATCTCCTTTTACGGAAGCACCTCAAAACCTTCCTCTTTGCTTCTGGTTTCTCTCTCCCTCTCCCCTGCTACAACTGGTCCACTGTCTGCGACCTCGGTCCTGGGCCCTTCCACTCTCCACCTGCATTGCCTCCCTGTCAACCCCTGCCCCGGGGAACTGTCTCAGTATCCTACAGCCCCCCCTTTCCAGCACTTGTTCTGCACTTACCTTGCACTCGCCACCAGCTGGCCCTATGTATTTATTATTTTATGCTACTTACCTTGTACTCCACTTCCCCCCTCCCCTTCCCCTTGCACTTTTACCTTCCCCCTACCCCTGCACTTGCGCGATCTGAATGACACCTGGCCTAGTAGGATCGTTGTTTGTCTTCTCCTTGTTCCCCCCCCTCCCTGCCTCGCCACGCCTTGAAACACTTGTGTATAGGCGCGTTGCAAATGCCATATTATATCATATCAGTGACGAAGTGGTCCACTGGCGCTCAGGCGGCTCTGAAAAAGGCGGAGGAGAGGGGGTGGGTTACTGGAAATGACGTATAATACCCAGTTGCACTGTCCTAGCTATGAAATAATTTCCCGACCTAATATATAAAATGAATAATTTTAATAAAGATCTGATGGTGAGACTAATTTCATTTTTTGTTTTTAAAACAGGTACATCCTTCATTATTGTATGTGTCACGAGTACCAGACACCGGCGGATGGCTTTTACAACCGCCAGTTGCTTCTCCGCGTGAACAACGTTACCACCCTGACCATTTTATGGGACGATCGCCAAGTACAAGTATGCCCTTACGCGGTACTAATGGCTAGATGCAACATACATAACGTTGTGGTGGCCTAGTGCCTCGTTGTTGGAACAGCCATGCGATTATCAGTGCGACCGAATAGCTTATGTTATCGTAAACCAACACCCTGTGTACTGCACACGAACATCGCTTGCCTCAAGACGAACTATTTTGGATCGAGAGCAAAGAAAAATGCAAATCGCTGAATATTCTCTAAACATTTGATGTCAAATAAATGTACTTTACCAAATTTACAATCTTGCGGTTTGATTTAAAAGTACAGTTTCATATTCCGAATTGTGGCGCGCTGTGTTGTGAGCTGATCTGTGTTGGTTTCCGGGTTCTGTGTGGAGTCGCGTAGAAGACGCCTGGGCGCGTTTGCCTACGCAGCACAGTCACGTCACGGATAGAGGCGGGGAATATGAATGTTTTGATAAAGTCTGTTTCAGGGGCGGGGGATATGATTTAGTGCCGCAAACGCAGGTGAGCCAGGTCGATGGGGGGAAATGATAGGATTATCACAAAATGGCGGCTGATTTCGAGTGCGTTAATGGACGAAAAGTCGGGTAAGGTCCATAGGAAAGTTTTCTACGATCTACCGATTTATGCTTAAAAACACATGGCCGAACCGTAGGGACAATAAAAAAAAAGTCCCGGAACTTGCCTTTAAAGACAAACTGCTCTCCTGCTGCAGATCTGTCATGACCTGCACCTCTGAATGCACAACCCCTCCATTGAGCACCTTGTTGCGGGAAGACATCTGTACTGCCCCTGGCAGCAAACGATCCTGCACGCATACCCCTGGAAGCATACAGCGCTGGACGCGCAGAGCACTGAAAGGGGCAGTCGAAAAAGCGGGCTCTACCTCTCTCAGCCCTGCAAAAACACTAGGAGACAAAGCCTTCTTGTTGTTTGTTTGGGCTTTGTCTAAATCCGTGCATGTGTGGACCAACGAGGACAGCTCCCTTACAAATTCTTGGAGCAACCACCCCTGTGCCTTCGGACCTGCCTCAGAAGGAGTCATATCGGCAATTTTGGATCTAAATGCATAAGCAGGCCTTGCCTGCGCTCTGTATATAAGGCCATGTTGGCATTACCCAGAAGGCATTTACACCTTTGGACCCAGCCCTGGAGAACTGGCACATCCACTGGAGATTCTAGTGCTACACTTTCCTCCAGCATGTCGAAGATCTGCATGAGGGGCCCCAATACATCTAGCAGCTTATCTTGGCACGCACAAAGAGCCTTATCTCTGCCTTTCCTAGGATCCTTTAACCTTGTGGACTGAAAAACCACCATGGACTGATCTATCTCAGGGGTAGAAGCCACCTTATCAGGCAGGCATGGACGTGGGCACTCAGCATTTAACTTGTTACATGCCTCTTTCTCCACAGGCTTCCTGATCCAATGCCTCAGAAACGACCGTACTGATTCAGAAGGTTTCCACTCCGCCGAGCGCCTGTGTTGATTATTTTCCGGGTCAAAAAGGGGCTCTCCCATAATGTCCATTAGCACCCCCTGCTCCTTTTTAACCTCTGTCTTTTTAGACCTCATTCTTTTGGGGCTAGACTCCGCTGAGGATGAGGAGGAAGAAGAAGAATATGGAGAATCCCTGTGTCTCTTGCACCTTTTCCAGGACCGGGAACCCATATCCTCCATGGACCCCTCTGCGCTGACCTCTTTCTCCAAATGTTTAGTCTTGGGCGTACACTTCCCCTGAGTAGAGACCTTAGGCCCTGAAGTATCCTCTGGAGCAGCCGCCTCCCCTGAGCGGTAATTCGTAATGCCTGCAATAAGGTGGTCAAAGGCCAAAGCCAGTGTAGAGTTAAGGTCCCACAATGCCCCATCCACTGACTCCTATACTACTCTACGGACCTCCCTACTCACTTCCCAAGGCCCAGGACCCACCTGAACCTGCTGAATAGGGACCCCTTCTGAGGAACTACCATCCTCCACCAACAGGCTGTTACCATCCACCAGGTTCCCAGCACCTACAGAAGCTGCCATACTACTGCTAACAAACAACTCCAGTACTAAAACTTAATATCCTCACAAGAATCCTCGCCAGGCCAAAGCCACGCTTCAGAGGACAGGAGGAAAAAAGGCTGGGCAGGTCTTGTCACAACGTAACTGATCGGAGAGTCTGAGGATCACACAGACTCTCTAGGGCGGCCCCCGCCGCTTGTACCTACTTTCCCACGCACACTGTACCCAAAAGGAGCTCACAGGCTCCAAACATACCTCCACAACACTGTGTTCACAGGTGCCAAGCTCTGTCAATGCGGCCAATTCAGGACTGCGTGCGACCAAATGAAACTCTGTCGAACGGCCTGGACACTATTTATAATTCGTTCTGACTTAAAAGCGAGCCAAATGCCCTGGGGACTCTCTGACAGGAGCTTCCAATGCCTGCCTACCTCAAATCTGAAAAGTAGAGGCGCGCGCGAGCGGCACAACGTGAGCCCCTACTTTTGTGAACGCTTGTGCTGGGGCTGAGAATAAAAAAACACTCCCGGGCAGAAGCCCAGGACTGTAAGGAATTGAAGGAAGCCTCCAACAAAGTTATCTAAGCACGCACACAGCAAAATTAGATAAAAATGTATATATCCAGCAAATATTACGAACAAAAACTTGTTGCAGTAGAAAACACTCATATGCTGGGACGAGCAGCAAAGAAGAGGACAAGGGACAATGTTCTTGGGACTTTATAGGGAGGCTCGTACGACCATTCGTGGAGAGGGGCATGGCTGCCATCTTGGAATGGGGTCCTATCCAACTGGTTAAAGTTGTCAAAATGGTTTGTTTTGTTTCATGTTTCGAAAGAGTTCAATGTCGAAAGCATGATGTTTTCTTTGCTGCTGTTTGTCGAGAGTAAAGAAGACTAAGCATAATATGAAGCCTCCGGTCTCGACATAGAACTGATAAACTTGGTCACAAAGCTTGCATACATTGTGACAGAAGGCCCATCTTGCGATGGAAGGATAGTCCAATGTTTTTTTTTTTAATTCTATTGACATGAAATGGTGTGGTTAATTCTGTTCCTGGAATGGATGCCTGCTATCCCCTTTCATAAATGATCCGTGACAGAATTATAGAGCAAACCTGTGCCTTTACTGAGACAGCCCACACTTGCCCTCAGCCCCAGCTCTGTAGCATGTTCAAAGATTACATATGCATTCCTGACAACTGTCGGGACACAAAGTGCCGGCAGGCAGAGGTGTTTATTTTAATCTTTTGCACGTGTGTTTCAAGATGTAGGCCCTCATTACGACCCTAGCGGAAAGGGGTTTACGCCGGCGTAAACCATGGCGCCCCTTTCCGCCTGACTACGAGTTCCCGTAGCGCCATGGTGATTTTTACGCCTGCTTTTTGCAGGCGGAAAAATCCATGGCGCTACGGGACTTGTTGTTAATTACGCCACCGTAATTTACGGTGGCGTAATTAACGCCTTCCCCACTCCCATTATACCCTATGGGGCAAAAATGGGAATGGGGAAGGGTAAATGGGGATTGGGGACTTACCGCCCCGCCAAGGTCGGAATGGGGCGGTAAGTCCGCCAACCACCATGGCAGAGTTGGCAGCTTTGCGCCATGGACCATGGTGCAAATTGCACCATGGTTCTCCGCCAGGGTCGTAATGAGGCCCGTAGTAATTGTATGCCTTAGTGAGTCCGGTAGCATGTACACCTTTAACTATTAGCCATGCCTGGGTTTGGTATGGTGAATACTAGGAGCTGTGAATCATCATGAAGCAAGACACAGACAACAGATTTAAAGTCCATTAAATCAAATTTCAGGATGGTTGAAGGCCTAACTTGCCCTATGCTAAGGTGGGACTTCCCTGTTTGTGCCCAAAACCTATCCTTGCCCTCACAACTAAAGCTAAACAATGGGCCTCATTATGGGTCCAGCAGTAACCGTGCTGGTGCTACCGGCAGGTTACCGCCGGACCCGTAATGATTCACCGGCACCTGACTTCCCGGTAACACCAGGGATTACAACCCTGGTGGTCCGGGAAGTCAGGCGCCGGCAAATGGTAAGTCCCATTCCCACAGAGTCCCATAGGACTCTGTGGGAATGGGGACCATGGAAGCATCGGCACCATTAATAACGGTGCTGGTACTTCCGTGAAAACTCTGCGGACGGGTGCCGTTCCACCCGGCAGGTCTGAGTTGTAATAAGCGGCACTGTTGTTTCCAGACCGGCATAGTTGAAATGAGGCCCAATGTGTAGGGATTTCAATAGTCAAAGAAATGGTGATCAAAACAAAGTTCTGAGCTTTTTCCAGCTCTTAACTTTCAAATCAGCTCCCCTTCCCCAAGTTAAAAAATGTTCCACAAACCCTTGAGGTTCCCTTCACCAAGTTCAATGCAGTACAACTCCACACAATTTTCTGGGTTCCCAAGTTCCAGGCAACACAGTTCCCAAGAAATGGGTCCGTCCTCAAGACAACATTTGCAGGTCATCAAGTCTTAGGGTTCCCTTCCCCAAGACTTTAACGTAGCAACTTGTACTTGTTTCAGTCTCTTAATGTTCAACACAACTCCAGGTCAACTTGACCCTCCTTCTGGATTGCATCAATAGTTCACTTATATTGCTCCTTCTTGGTTTGTTCCTCAGTGTCTCTGGTTTTCACAATTTTAGGGCTCCCTGGTCTAGGTGCAGTTATCAGACCACACAGTCCACCCATCACAGGCCGCGCATCCAGGAGGCCTAGGCTCTTCAGCCCACACAGGTTCTTCTGCATTTGCCCCTGCGTACAGATTCATATAGCTTCTCCTTGTTGGCCGCTTGGCTTTATGTGCAGGTTTACACTTTCCTGGCTTCTCCTGGTTAGCCTTTTCGCTTTGCCATCACATGTCACACATCTCATGCCAATCTTGTGCGTTGCCGCAATGTATCCATTCAGAAGGTACACTCTGTGGTGGTCTATTTTATTCCCCACCTTTCTGTCATGCTCTTTCATACATGCGCTCTTATTTCGTAGATTTTCAAATGGGCACTCTCCCTTTACACTGTTATCAGCTAATAGCTCTGCCTGCAAAGTTTTCATGCAGTTCAATATTCAGTGTGCATGATTGAGTCATACAGTACTTCATTACTTATGCGTAGCCCCTAGTAGCGCCCGGTCTCGAGTGTCATTTCCTTGCACTACCGGTCCTCAGTGTTCCCCTCAGGCGGCCTCGCTGCTCCCTTTCTGCTTTGTCAGCTTGCAGCCAGTCCCTGCGAGCCCCTCTTGCGCTCCAGGTGCTTCTCCGTACACGCAGCCAGCTCTGCTCATCTTCTACACACACGGACAGCATCCTTTCTTGTTTCTTCCTTGTCCGCAGTTCCAGCTGCACTCTCCTGACCACAGAGGCTTCCACACCTGTGGAAGTCGTACGGCCCAAATAGCCCTGGGCTCCACAGGTCCTTTGGGACTTTGGCCGGCATCCTGGCTTCCTCTCAGGTCCCACCATGGCTGCCTCCTCACATGCAGGGTCACCTGCTGGTCTCTCCCACACAGGCCTCCCTGGTGGTCATACTCTTGCTGCTCTCTGCCTCTCATCTTATACACCTGCAACTACTTGACAGGTTACAGGTGTGCTTTCTCAATTGAATTTGCCTGAATGTAGTTAGAGGGGCATGCCTGACCTTCACAGTACTTTTGTCTTGGGAAGGGTGTAAGTACACTGCTGGGATCAGTCCACTTACCATAAAGCACCCCACCTCCCACTCCCAGGTTCGAACTTTGTGGTTTAGCGGTCAAGTCTATGGGCCTCATTACACGGATGGCGGTAGGGATTTACCGGTACTGGTAAAATACCGGTACCGGTAAATCCCTACCGCCTTACTACGAGGTCCCTTTGCGGGTTGGGGGATTTAACGCCTGCTTTTTGCAGGCGTTAAAATCCAACCCGCTAAGTGACCTCGGAGCTAATTACGGCACCGCAAAATTGCGGTGCCGTAATTAGCGCCTTCCACATTCCCATAGAGCCCTATGGGGCAGAAATGGGAATGGGGAAGGGCAATGGCGGAAGGGGGATTTACCGCCCCTCCAACCTTGGAATGGGGCGGTAAACCCCCTTTCTGCCAAGGCGGTGCCGATATTTTACCGGCATGAGCCATGGCGGTAATAGCGCCATGGCTCACCGCCTACCGTGTAATGAGGCCCTATGTCTCAGGAGGGGTGAGGGTTATCGAAATCCCACAATGAGCACACACAGTAAATGACACCACAAATTACTCTCAGGTGTGTATATCAAAAATACATATACATTTATTAAAGGCCTTTTAACTCAAACACAAAGTAAAACTCAGCAATATTAACAAAACTAACACAACACTAACCCTTGTTTATCCTTAATAAGGACATGGCTGCCTCCAAACTCGGGTCCGGGTTCCCTGAATGGGGAAATACCGGGCCATTCCGACCTTGGAGGGCCCGGTATTTCCCCATTCAGGGAACCCGGCCATCCCCATTCCCATTCGAGCCCCCATAGGGCTTAACGGGAATGGGGAGGGAGCTAACAATGGGCCCGTTAATAACAAGCCGGTTGTTAGCTCCCTGGTCCCCTCGCGGGACCCGCAAAGGACGTCTGACCTGACCAGATGTCCAGAGCGGGTCCCGCAAGGGGACCTCGTATTAGGGCAGAATGGGTTTAACGGCTCCGGCATCTTTACCGGCGCCATTAAACCCATTCCGCCAGCCTCCTAATGAGGCCCATACAGTGTGAATATACTTTAGTCAGTCCTTCATCAATTCAAACCCTAATAGGCAGTTCAGTCCCTAAGAAGTGTGGAGCATTGTGCTCAAACCTACATTCAGTGCTGCAGTACTCGATCATGCAGTTAAGTTCGAAACGGATCTCTTCAAGGGGATGTAGTGACTCAGGAAGGTGGGTGAGGTGATGAAGAATAAGATCCCACTATTCAATGAGGGTCTCCACAAGAGGGCAGAGCGAATTCCAAGAATCAGGAATAGCTTGGTAGCACAAGCTACCATGACAAAGGAGAGTGGCCCTCAGGGGACACTTGTGCGTAAAAGTCTATGGAAGCACCAGGGGCCACCGATAAGGGATGCAAGTACTTACCGACCCTCAGCGCACTCCGGACCAAACTTTGCCAGTCAAGCCCAGTTCGTTCGCAGGTTGGAATCCTACAGTTGTGCGTCCCTGCGGCTTTCTGGTGCTGCGTTCTGGGACCTCAGTCTGTGGCGGGACAGTGGCGATTTCTTCACTTCTGATGAAGGGATCGGGCCAGTTCCACTGCAGCTCATCCCAGGACACAGGGGGGCACAGCAGCAAGGTATCCACGAAGTGTGTCACCACAGCGGGGCGACACATTGACCGCGTATGCTTGGGTTCAGGCGGACTCTCCTAATTCCAGATCTAGGAATGCTAGGTGTATGAAACTCGACGGGAGAGTGCTCTCTACCCAGAGCTTACAATCTCCAAAGGCTCAAGTTGAAACTCGAGACGGCGACAGTTCCAGGAAAAAGCCTCCATACGGGCTGGTCAGTTCACTGGGCGGTCCAGGAACACTTCCAAGCAGGTTTGTTTGCAGGTTAAGCAGGAGGTGCAGAGAGTAGTTATTCCCACTGCTCCAACGAGTCGAAGCGCCCTTGCAGGCCTTCTGTGATTGATGTGAAACAGGGGCTCCAATGGGAAAACAGCTGAGTCAGCATGCCAAACCTTCCAGCGCGTCACCAGCGGTTCCATGGATCTGCTTCGGCAGTTCAGGATACTTGACTTCTTTAATAAGTTTGGTGTGAACTTAGAAGATCAAACTGGAATAGGTTTAGAGTGCCTTCTCTTATCCAGAATCTCCTTCGCGCCAAAATGAAGAGAAACCAATAGGAGATCTGCTCACTTACAACCATTCCAGAGGTGGACCAATCATGGACCACAGTGGTCCCAGTCATCCCAGCACACCAGACATCCTGGCACCCAGGATGTGCATTGGAACTAGACAGCTCCAGCTCACATCCTGGGCATGCACACACATGGCATGCAGAAGCCTGTGAAAGTTTCGGTTTGCATGGGGGTCTGCATGACCAAATAAGGAATTTCCTGGGTCTGCTCAACTTGGGGAAGGCAAAGGGACAAACTGCCCAAAGGACAGAACAAAGGACCTCGTGGCATGGCCATTTTAGTCACTGGCCACTGTCCTGGGCCAAACGTGGTAAATGAAGTTTGGACCATAGAAAAGAGTCAGAAATCTGGGGTCCCCCTTCACATGGACATTTGCTCCACAAGCCACATAAGATCCACTGGGTCTTGGGACATAGAGAGGCTTACTATAACCAGAGTTCTGTCTGGGAGTATAACTCCCACTACCTTGACCATTCCCTTAAGAATCTACCCTTGTTTATCTTTTTGTGGCTCTTTTGGGAGGGTGTTTTATCAGATCCCCCACCCTCCTTATCTTTGTTCTTTTTCCCCTCCTCCTGCTTACCAGGAGTAGTCGTGTCCTTATGGGACACTTGGTGTGATACCCACAAATCTGCTGCACTGGCCAGCTCTTTAGGATCTATCGCCTTTGAATCAGCCAAGTGCTGCTTAAGCTCAGGGGACCAAGATGCAAAAACATGTTCAAGCATGACTAAACATATCATACCCTCAAAGGTAGGGACCTTATAGCCTTCAACCCAACCAGTCAAGTTTTCCAGTGTTACTTCTTTCTTTGTGTACTCTCTAAATCTCTTTAAGTATTGAGCAGGTGTCTTCCCAAACTTTAAGATGTAAGTTTGCTTTAAATTTGCAAAATCTGCTCTATCAGTCTTTGGCATTTCCATAATGGCACTGCAGCCAGAATGGGGTAGTCGACTGAGCAGCCATGCAATCTTGTCAGCATCCAGAACCTCTTGTACTTCACATGCATACGCAAATGCAATCAACCAGTCCATGATGTCATTCTTCTCATCATGCATGCTGATCAGATCTTTAGGAAACCGTGGATGAGCGGAGGACCCAACCCCATTTCCAGGTCCTTGGAGGACCCAGTTGCAGCCTGAATCTTGGCCAGTTCCAACTGGTGATCCCTGTCCTTCTGTTTTTCTGCTTGCTTCACTCTCAGCTTTGCCATGTTGAAAGAAAGCTCTTTCTGCTTAAACAGCAGTTCTTGCTTCTTGAATTCAAGCATGACTTCAGCATCAGACACAATAGATAAAACGTGGGACTCTACATCATCCCTGTCTTCATGGACCTCATGGATGAGGGCAGCGACAGCTCTGCTAGAGCTGTCAGTGACAGCAGCCCCACCATCTTCTGCTCTCTCATCTGAGGTAATGGCATCGAGCTGAGCCTCTTGCCAATCCATGATCCTTTGGATCATTTCACCTTTGGTACCTTGAGCGGATAAGCCTCTCTCGGTACACAACATTCTCGGTGTCTCTGATTTGGAAGCATTCAAGGTTATGTTAGTTATTGCTTCCATGTTTTAAGATAGGTCGTTAACCTTTACAGTTAAGTTTCTACTACGGTCACTATGTTTCCTTGGTAAGTGTAATCTGGGTACCCTTACCGGTGCACAACACTGGGTACCTCCGAACCTGTCCCAGCGCGTACACCAATTTGTTAAGATGGATTTCTGAACTCTGACCTGGTGGGCAGAGGTTCAGAAGGCCAGCCTAGTTTCTTGGAACAGGGTAACCTTCTGGACAAGCCAGACCAATCAAGGTAGCATTAGCGGCGGTCAAGATTAGGTCTCAGGAGGGGTGAGAGTGATAGAAAGCCCACAATGAGCACACACAGTAATCAACACCACAAAATACTCTCAGTCAAGTTTATATATCAAAAATACATATATATTTATTAAAGGCCTTTTAACTCGAACACAAAGTAAAACTCAGCAATATTAACAAAACGAACACAACACTAACTAGGAAACATATATACAGTAACCATTGGCCTAAAGGAATATTACACAAGCCGGCAACAGAAAGGAGTCATACAGTGTGAATATACTTTAGGCAGTCCTTCATCAATTCAAACCCTAACTAATAGGCCTCCCAGTTCCTAAGAAGTGTGGAGCCTTGCGCTCAAAAGTGCATTCAGTGCCGGAGCACTCAATTGTGCAGTTAAGTTCAAAACAAGTCTTTTCAAGGGGCTGTAGTGACTCGGGAAGGTGGGTGAGGTGATGAAGAATAAGGTCCCACTATTCAAGGAGGGTCTCCACAAGAGAGCAGAGTGAATTCCAAGAATCGGGAATAGCTTGGTAGCACAGGCTGCCTTGACAAAGGAGAGTGGCCCTCAGGGGACACTCGTGCGTAAAAGTCTATGAATGCACCACAGGCCATCGGTAAGGGATGCAGGTACTTATGACCCTCAGCACTCTCTGGTTCAAATCCAGCAGTTACGCTTCCCTGTGGCTTTCAGGGGCTGCGTTCCGGGACCTCAGGCCGTGGCGGGACAGTGGCGATTTCTCCGCTTCTGATGAAGAGATCGGGCCAGTTCCACTGCAGCTCGCCTTAGTGCAGAGAGGGGCACAGCAGCAAGGTGCCCACGAAATTCCTCACCACACCGTGGCAACACAGTGACCGCGTATGCTCGGGTTCAGGCGGACTCTCCCAATTCCAGACCTAGGAATGCTAGGTGTACGGAACTTGGCGGGAGAGTGCCTTCTACGCAGTGATTGCAGTCACCAAAGGCTCAAGTCGAAACTCGAGATGGTGGCGGTTCTAGGGCAAAGGTCCCGTACAAGCTGGTCAGTTCACTGGGCAGTCCAGGAACACTTCTGAGCAGACTCGTTTACAGGTTAAGCAGGAGGTGCTGAGAGTAGTTATTACCACTACTCCAACGGGTCTAAGCGCCTTTGCAGGCCTTCTGTGATTGATGCGAAACAGGGGCTCTGACGGGACAACAGCTGGGTCAGGGTGCCAAACCTTCCAGCGGGTCATCAGCGGTTCCACAGATCTGCTTCAGCGGTCCAGGATACTTGGCTTCTTTACTAAGTTCGGTGTGAACTCAGAAGATCGACCTGGTATAGGTTTAGAGTGCCTTCTCTTATCCAGAAGCTCCTTCATGCCAAAACAAAGAGAAACCAATAGGAGATCTGCTCACTTACAACCATCCCAGAGGTGGACCAATCACGTACCACAGTGATCCCAGTGATTCCAGCACATCAGACATCCTGGCACCCATGTTGTGCATTGGAACTAGACAGCTCCAGCCCACATCTTGGGCGCGCACACAAAAGGCATGCAGAAGCCTACAAAAGCTTCGGTTTGCGTGGGGAGCTATATGAGCAAATAAGGAATTTCCCGGGTCTGCTCGACCTCGGGAAGGTAAAGGGACAAAATGCCCAAAGGACAGAACAAGTACCTCGTGGCATAGCAATTTTCGGCACTGGCTACTGTCCTGGGCCAAACGCGGTAAATGTAGTTTGGTCCATAGAAAGAGTCAAACATGCTTTAAAAGTAACTGCTGCCACCAGTTCTGTCATGGGCACATTTGTAAATTCACCAAAAATCCTTTAAAGGTGTCTAGGGCCTTAAAAATGAAAAAGAAACCCCAGCGCACTGTACTTTAAGGTACTGTGTGCACTGATAAAATGTTAAGAAGAGATTGTAGCAGAAAATGACAAATTGAGGTTTTGGCGCACTTGACAGGTTGACGGGCAGCCAATAGGAGCAGTGTGTGAACACCCTGCCTACAATGTGCACATAAATAGAATATGATGAGGGTTGGTTTGCTCCCAAGGATTGCGCACACAACCAAAAATAAAAATTCTCAATTGGGCATAGTTTAATGCAATTCAAACAGCAGCCGACACGTGTTTTGAGCAAAAGCTCTTCTTCCAAGGCTGAGGAGGCTTGGCACTAGTTCTTTGTATACGGTAGAAAGATATCCAATAATTGTTTTCATTTTTCACAAGTGCGGCCCCGCCATATCAACGCGTGTGCGTATTCAAATGTAGCGGCGTTTCCGCCCGACTGATGAGATGGAGCCTCATGAAAGAAGAGCTTTTGCTCGAAACACGTGTCGGCTGCTGTTTGAATTGCATTAAACTGTGCCCAATTGAGCATTTTAATTTTTGGTTGTGTGCGCAATCCTTGGGAGCAAACCAATCCTCATCATATTCTGATAAAATGTTACCAATAAATGGCAATAAAGTGAAAGACTAAGGGAAACAAAGTCTCCCAGTACTGACAGTCTGAAGGGCATGTCAGTTTCCCCATAACAAAATGAGCAAAAGCCCAGCTGCGAACAGCAGAAGGCTAGGCTCCACTGGTAGAAATCAGGCTGGGATGGTCAGACGAAAGCAAAAAGTTGCGGGTTCACAACTGGAGGGAAATGTACCCATACATGGAAATCTTTCCTAACACTAAGCATTTTTCAACTTGTCTGTCAGTCTGTATATCATGCTAGAGACATTTGGAATCAATCTGCGGTAGTACCCGATTTGTCCCAAAAAGGCCCTTAGATCTTTCTTAGTTTTTGGAGTGGGGGTATAGAGAACAGCTCTCACCTTCTCTTGTCTTGCTGTATTTGGACTGTGCCGTTACCCACAACGAACCCCAAATACTTTACTGCAGATTGGGCAGCTTGCATTTTCTGGGATTAGCAGTCAGCCCCGCCTTTCTCAACACACTCATGATTGTGTAAAGGTGATAGAAATGATCTTCCCGTGTCCTGCTATGCATCACAATGTCATCTATATAGGTTCTACAAAATTCTGATTATGGCTGTAAAATCTTATCCATTAGTCTCTGAAATGTTGCATGAGCACCTTACAGCCTGAAAGGCAGGACTTTAAAATGAAACAACCCTATGGGAGTGGCAAAGGCATTTTTTTTTCTTTATCAGGCCCATACAAAGGAACTTGCCAATACCCTTTCCTAAGATCTAGCGTGGAAAGGTAGACATAATTACCCAGAGATTCTGTTCACCTTCCCAAAGTCTATGCAGGATCTCCAACTTCCATCAGGTTTTGCCACCAAAAGGATGGGGAGGACCAATGACTATTAGAAGGTTCAATGATGTTAGCCTCTAGCATGTGTTTAACTTCCTGAATGATGGTATCTTTCCTAGCCTCACGTAACCAATAAGATTTCAAGTGTATCACTTTGCCTATGGGTGTGCGGATGTGATGAAAAATACCCTCCACTCTCCCAGGCTCCTCACGGAACACATTAGGACATTGGGCCTCATTACAACTCAGGCGGTAAGGGTTTTACGGCGGCGTAAACAGCGCCGACCCTTACCGCCTGAGTATGAGGTCCCTTAGCGCCATGGCGGACTTAACACCTGCTTTTAGCAGGTGTTAAAATCCATGTCGCTAAGGGACCATGGAGTTAATTACGCCACCGTAATTTACGGTGGCGTAATTAACGCCTTCCCCACTCCCATTATGCCCTATGGGGCAAAATGGGAATGGGGAAGGGAAAATGGGAAAATGGGGATTTACCGCCCCGCCAAGGTTGGAATGGGGCGGTAAGTCCGCCTACCACCATGGCGTAAACGTAGTTTACGCCATGGTGGTAAAGTCACGGCCCAGGCGGTAACTTACCGCCTGGGTCGTAATGAGGCCCATTGTCAGATAAAGTCATATAGGTCTTGCTTTTGATTGTTACTGAGGTCAGGGGAAAGTAAGGCTTTGATTTCTCTGTCTTCTGGTAAAAGACAGGACAACATTATAGCCTGGAACTCTGAAGGATTTTCCTTCCCCTCCTTCAATAAGTGTACGTAGTAGACTGGGGTTTTAAGACAGCGGTCGGGTTGTGAGATCTTATAATTACAGGGACCCATTTGCTCCAGTACCTTGTATGGCCCATGCCAGCTTATTTTCAGAAGTAGGAAAAGGTACCAGCACCTTTTGACCTATGGAAAAGGATCTGAGAGAAACATTTTTATCATTGGTGGTCTTTTGTTGTTCCTATGATTTAACCATGTGCCTCTGGACTAACGATCTCAGCGCTGTCATATGTTCTTTCAACCTATTTGCAGTTTGGAAGAGTGAAACGGGAGCCTCCTCGCTTTCTTCCCATGTTTCTCTCAACACATCCAGGACATCCCAGGGTTCTCGTCCATAAACGAGTTCAAACGGGGAAAATCCTGTTGAGGCCTGAGGGGTTTTCCAAACTTCCAACAAGGCCCAGGCTATCATTTTATCCCAGTTCTTACCATCCTGCTCAACTAACTTTAAGAGTATGATTTTGAGGGTTTTATTAAATCTTTCCAACTGGCCATCTGTCTGGGGATGAAACACAGATGTTCTGAGGGTGGTAATATGCAACAGTTGTTTAACTTCCCCCATAAGCTTGCCCATTACAGTAGAGCCCTGGCCAGTCAATATCTCCTTCGCAAACCCTCCTCAAGAGAAGAAGGGGTGCATGTGTTTCAGGATTTGTTGTGTTATGTTGGCTCACTGGGGGAAAGTCTCAGGGTAATGTGTGGCATAATCTACAATAACCAGAATGTATTTATTCCACAGTTTGGAAGTTTCAGGGATCCCACAATGTCCATACCCATCCTGGAAAATGGAACCTCAATTATTGGTAATAGATTTAGGGGAACTGGTGGTGGTATGTGTGTGGTAGTTTTCTGGCAGATTACACATGCTTGAATGCAGTTTTTAATGTCAGCGTGAATTCCAGGCCAGTAAAAGGTATTCGCTATATGTTTCTGAGTTTTAGACTGTCCCAGATGGCCTCACATCAGATGTGAATGGGATATCTCTAGGACCACCTGCTTGTGACTTTTAGGGGCTACCAATTGTGTTTTTACCAGGCCATCTGAAGTGGTGTCTCCTCTATAAAGAAGTTCATGTTTCAAAAAGAAAAAGGATCGCCCTTTCTCACAACACTCTGGCTGCGATATCACTTGCAAAAATGCTTCAGCTACCCAGGGGTTGTTTCTTTGGGCAAAGGCTAAGTCTGGTGGTATCTCCGACTCTTCCTCTTTATTTTTTCTGGGTTCAGGGTTGGGAGGGCCATCATGTTTCATCAGCCCCCCCAAAGCCTCGAGTTCCTCTATCTGTACTTTCCTTTCCAGATTCATCTTAAAGCCTAGGGAACAATGCTTTCTCAAGCACCCCTTGAGAAATGTTATCCCCTTGATGGATTTCGAATATGTCCTTCCTGTGATTTTGTAACAATACCTTAATGTCACCTCTAAAGTCAATTCCAAACTGATCTTAGGGTCCCCCAAATAGTATCGGTTGAGCCACATCCCATTCCTGACACCATTTGTGAAGGCATCACGATGGGAGACACAGACAACATATTCAAAGTTCAAAATCAAATGGTTTATTAAATCAAATGTCAGGATGGTTGAAGGCCTAACTTGCCCTATGCTACGGTGGAATTTCCTTACCTGAATGAAACCAGGGAAAGTCTGAGTCAAAGAGCTCGACTTAAACGTCTGTCTGTGTCCAAACCCTAGCCTTGCCCTCACAACAATAGGGATGTCAATAATCAAAGAAATGGTGATTAAAACAAAGTTCTGAGCTTCTTCCAGCTCTTAGCTTTCTTTTTAGCTCCCCTCCCCAAGTTCTAGAGCGTTCCACAAATCCTTGAGATTCCTTTCCCCAAGTTCAAGGCAATACAATTCCACACAATCCTCTGGGTTCCCTTCCCCAAGTTCGAGGCAACACAGTTCACAAAAACAGTGTGCCACACAGGTTCTTCTGCATTTACCCCTGTGTACAGATTCACATTCACTTAGCTTCTCCTTATTGGCCTCTTGACTTTATGTGCAGGTTTACACTATCCTGGCTTCTCCTGGTTAGCCTCTTGGCTTTGCCGCCACGTGTCACACAGCCCATGCCAGTCTTGGGCCTTGCCACACTGTATCCATTCAGAAGCTTCACTCTGTGGTGGTCTCTTTTATTCCCCACCTTTCTGTCATGCTCTTTCATACATGCGCGCTTATTTGGTAGATGATTTTCAAATGGTCACTCTCACTTTTCACTTCCATCAGCTAATAGCTCTGCCCGCAAAGTTTTCATGCAGTTCAATATGCATAATTTAACTTTTCTTTAAGTTTTCATTCACTTCGGTATTCACTTTGAGTCATACAGTACTTCATTGCTTATGCATAGTCACTAGAAGCGTCTGGTCTCGAGTGTCACTTCCCTGCACTCAGCGGTCCTCAGTGTTCCTCTCCGGCAGCCTTCCTGCTTACTTTCTGCTTCACCGGCTGGCACCGGCCAACTCTGAGTGCTTCTCCATACATGCCGGCAGCTCTGCCCCTCTTCCACAGACGCGGGCACTGTCCTTTCTTCCTTGTCCGCAGGTCCAGCTGCGCTCTCCCGACCACAGAGGCTCCCACACCTATGGAAGTCATATGGCCCAACTCGCCCTGGGCTCCACAGGTCGTCTGCGACTTCGGCCGGTGTCCTGGCTTCCTCTCAGGTCCCACCATGGCTGCCCCCTCACACACAGGGTCCCCTGCTGGTCTCTCCCACACAGGCCTCCCTGTTGGTCGTCCTCTTGTTGCTCTCTGCCTCCCCTCTTATACACCTGCAACCACTTGACAGGTTGCAGGTGTGCTTTCTAAATTGGATTTGCCTGACTCTAGTTAGACGGACACTCCTGACCTTCACAGTACTTTTGTCTTCTGGGACCAGCCCACTTACCATAAAACACTCCACACTCCCGCTCCCAGTTTCAAACTTTGTGCTTTAGCCATGAACTCATGCCAGAGAGACAAGTCAAGCATAAAAACATAGCATTTATTTAACAATAAGCAGACTAATTAAACAAACAGCAATTTCAGTACACTTTGAAGAATAGAATGCAAGTTATAAATCACAGATATTTAGAACACAGTCTCATCTAACGTTCCTTTTAGGCAATGTTTAGGACCCTGCTCAGCTTAACGACCGGCCTCTCATCTCCACATGGCACCCCTCTGGTCAGACAGTGCACTCCCTGCACCCCCCTGCACCAGTCAGACCTTACGTGAGGACGTGGCAATCAAGGAATGCCGCTTAGGGGCACACACTCAGTATAAGCCCACGGGAGAGTCCCTCCCTACCAGTGTATGTGGCCATTTTTATAAGGTATGCCTTTCATTCAGAGTGTCGCAATGTTCCAGAACCTTCCTTGAGTGCAAAACATGTTTGCGCTCTTGTAAAAACCCACTCAGTATCGATCCAAGGCACTCCTACCCTTCCCAACTCAGAGCCCAGCTGCAAAATCTCTGGTATGTCTCTTATCAGAACTGCTTCGTCATGTGAATGAGGGCCTGTTTACGAAGGATGGCAGAGCCACTGTTGCGAAAGAAAAATGTTTCAGGGGAAGCTGAAACATATGCAATGCAATTAACCCCTAGGCAGCAAGCCCTACAGGCCCTGCATTCTGCTAGTTAGTGTCATAGTATTACAAGACTGGCCCTTTGGGAGCTATAATGCTTTTATACTGCAGGTCTGCAAGCACTCAACACATGCCTCTATTAGCTACTAAACCCAGTCCTCTGTCCTGTCTTTACAAGCTACACACTTGTGCATAATGTAGTTAGCTCAGCAGGTTTTGCACTTGTGCATCATTATATAACACTAGCTCAGCCGGCTGTAAAATATCTAGGCTTTTTTGTAGGAAATGGTAGTATACCGCCTCATCAAGAGAAAGTAAAATGCACCAACACCCAAGACCAAGCAAGACCTTAGAGCATGTTTGGGTCCAATTGGATACGATCGCAGGTTTTTCCCTAATTTTTCAGAAAAAACATCCCGACGGAGAAGCTAAAAAATGCTGAGCCACAAAAGATTTGTTGGACGGATGAGGATGAAGTCTGTTATAATAGTTTAAAACAAACTTTATGTCAAAATCCCATATTGAAAGTGGCAGACTTTTCAAAAGAGTTTATACTTCAGACTGACGCCTCTCTGATTGGACTGGGGGCTGTATTGTCCCAAATACACGACGTCTTAGAACATCCTATATTATTTGCCAGTCGCAAGTTATTTCCCAGCGAGAAGAACTATTCAGTGTTAGAATTTGAAACATTAGTCATCAAATGGGCTATCCTTTACCTCAAATATTACATCTTGGGAAGAAAATGTATCCTATTTACTGACCATTCTCCCCTTGTCTGGATAAGTCAGCGAAAGGAATCCAACCCATGTGTTAGGCGATGGTTTCTGGACATACAACCATACTGTTACACAGTAGAACATCGGAAAGGTAAAGATCAGAGCAACGTGGATTTCCTTTTACAGTTCCCCTGTGAAACAGATTTGTTCACATCGAATAGGGGAAGGGTATGTGAAAAAACAGCGGGTGTTTCACAACCTAGTCCCCCGGGATCCCTTACTCAGGTGGCCAGTGAAGGGCCATCACTTTTGGATACCGACCCTGGGGGTGGACAAGCGAGGGTGGATCACATGGGTAGCATGGATAGTGAGACATGGTATCCCCCCTTTTCCCATTTAGCCCCTATCCTGCGTGTTTTTTGGGAAACTACAGCTCCCATTATTCCCCCCATGTTACATTTCCAAAACTACTGAGACGAGGAAGATAAGGATTGAGGCCAGAAAGATTACCTCTACTAACTTACAATGGCTCTGTCTCTGTAATGAGGCTGGGCAGAGTCAGTCACGTAATCCTAACTATACACACCTGCCACTTGTTAACACTCCCTGTCAGGCGGATATAAAGTGGCGTGCACAAGCACACTGGGAGCGAGGCTGGGTACGAGAAGGCAACAGCTCTTTCGGGGCTGATGCAAATCAATGGAAGATGGAAGGCCAAGGGGCTGATCAGCAGTTGCAAAGATCGAGAGAGAGCCAGGAGAGAATTCCACATGTTCGGGAAGCCGTAAGCGTTGTAAGGCTGAAACTGAGTGAGCGGAAGAAAGGAATCTTCAAGTTACTTAACAGCGGCCTACAACGCTCCCGTGTGAACAACGGTGTTGGGGAGGATCAGAGGAGGCATTGGTAACTGCCTTAACAGCTGCGTGAAGAGCGTTGATGAAAGAAGACTGATTAACACGACCAGTGAGTTATCAAAGGCAACAAAAGTATGGATTGTGTTTAAAGCAAAAGTAACTGTAACTTAAAAGTTGAAGGTTGCGTGTGTGCCGATAAAACGTGTAATGGAAAGGATAATTGCTGAAATGTAAAAGGAATGGATACAAAGTAACAGAGTGGTCCTGTGTGGGAAATCGCACATTCGAAAGTCTCTTTAAAATGTTATGAGTTGAACGGGAATCAAAGGCAAGAAAGTAACCGTGATCCCGAAAGAAAGGTGAATGAATGAAAAGCAAAGTATGTGAACTCTGAATATGCTAAGAGGGCAAGTATATGAACTTTGAAAGAGGCCAATAACGCAAACAAAAGAGAATAAGAAACTACAAGTACCAAGAGTCATTGGTGCTGCAAGATTAGAAATATTGTGTATTGTATGTAGAATTGTATATTGAAAGAGGTCGAAGTGGTCATGCAGAGGTCTACGTAAAACCCTTGCAGTTTTGAAAGTCTTCACAGCGAAAAGACACCTGAGACAAAATGTGGAGAAGGAAGACAGGCTCGAGCCCAGCAGAGGGAAGCCTGTGCAGAATTGTGTGATAAAGTGAATAGACAGGCTCAAGCCTGGCAGAGGGAAGCCTGTGCAGAACTGTGAGAAACTGAGAAAGTGAAGGCAGACTCGAGCACAGCGGAAGGAAGCCTGTATTTTTATTTTGACTAGACTGACTTGTTTGTTATTTATTTAATGGTCGAGACTACTTCCATTCTAGAGTTAGGGCCAGATGGGAATTCTACCAACCCAACCAAAATTCCAAATAAAGGTTTTCGAAAACGTGTTTCCATTGTGTCTGTGTCTACTACTTGACACCATGCCTTCCTTACAGTAGGAACATTAAGACCTTGAAATGTGGGTATATTTCTTGCATAATTTCAGTGGCACGGTTATCTGCTGCACGTCTATTAACCAGGAGAACAAAAGGGTGCTATTTACCAACACTGCAGGTGGCAGTGGTTTTGGCGCTATCCTGGGCAAGAAATGGTGTGCAGGTTTTTGGCCTAGAAAATGACAGTTGCATGGCTGCACCAGAAACATTACACTGTTTGCGATGTTGCTGATATGGGTTGCGATCTGTTTATGGAGCAAACAGTTACTTAAGAAAGAGTTGGCAATATGGTTGGATAATATGGCAGTGGTTCAAGGGCTCAACAGGGTGTCTGCGTTATGCCCTTTGGCGTTAGAAATATGAAGGGCAAAAACAATGACTGCTTTGAAAAATAGCGTGGTGCTCAAAGCCAGGCATATCGCCAGCAAGCAAAATAACGTCGCTGTTGCCCTGCCTTGTTCACAGTGGGGAATTTTCAGGCAAATGCGACCGGGCACAGGCCTGGTGATGACAGCAGCACCAGAAGAAGCCTGGGAGATCAAATGAAGAGGCATGACGTGTCAGAGAGGACAGGCTACACAGTGCGAAGCAGAACGCTTCATAGAAAAAAGCACCGACAAAGCAGGGCAGTGTTGGAAAGAAAGCACAGAAGTATAATAATGGACCTTGCAGAGAATGCTTTGGCCCAGAAAATGGCTAAGCAGTACTGTTAAGTACCTTCAAAATGTTAAGGATGTAATAGAGAGTGGGAATTTACATAGAGTTATGTCAGTACGTTTTTGGAATGGGTATTTTTGCATGACCAAAGGTAGGCCTGGGCAGCGTCACATCTAGCAGCAGTAGCATATGCTGTGAAATTAGCAGGCGGGACCGACCCAATAGGCAGCCCTCTGGTAAAATATGCTCTCAAAGGTTGGACCAAGCTAAAAGGGAACAGGCCGGACGCACGAAGGTCACTGGGCCTCATTACGACCCTGGCGGTAAGGCAACAACGGCACCGGTAGTGCTACCGGCACCGTTGTTGCCTCACTGCCTCATTACGAGTTCTGCTCGCGGGGCCGCCCTGTACGCCTGGTAAGACCAGACGTGCAGAGCGGCACCCGCTAGCAGAACAGGATGCTAACAACGGCCCTGGCATTAACGGGACCGTTGTTAGCATCCTCCCCATTCCCATTGAGCTCTATGGGGGCTCAAATGGGAATGGGGACGTACCGGGTCCCGGTCCCACGAATGGGAACTACTGGGCCCGCAAAGGTCGTAATGGCCCGGTAATTCCCATTTTTTGGGACCCAGACCCGAGTTTGGGGGTAGCCACGCCGCTAAAAACGGCATGGCTACCTCCAAACTCGTAATGAGGCCCAGTATTTTGGTAAAGTTATAAAGCTCCAGCAGTTATGAGACGGCTTTATTTAGGGCAGCCTTTGCCCTGGCCTATTTTGGGGTGCTTAGGTGAGCTGGTGGCAAAGAGCACGTCAGCTGGGGACGGGCTGGCATTAGAGGACATTAGCATAGGTAGCAGATGCATAAAGAGATTGTTCAGGAAATCCAAAACAGATCAGCTAGGAAAAGGGAAACTCATAACATTGCAATGCATTGAAGAAGAGGGTCGCTGCCCAATTTGCATCAAGGATTCCAGCAAATACAGCCACATTTGGGGAACCATCCGCTAATTCACTGGGGCAGCAGGGCCCTCAGCAGGTTCCAGTTTTAGGCAGTACTAAGGAAAGTGATTCAGGATGTAGGCTGGAATCCAGCAGAGTATGTTACCTATTAATTCCTAATTGAAGCGGCTACATCTGCCTGGGTCTGGGGCTTCCGTCCCAAGGGGGTAAATCGAATAGGGGGCCGGAGATCTAACGGTTTCAAGAAATTCATTAGCAAAGAGCTTGTCTAACACAAGATGTCTCTCCCGCAGGTGTTGGCCCATTCAGATCAGCATGGATCATAGGTCATTTGTTTCTGAAACGGGCAGGCAGGTGGATAGAGGACGTAGAGGACTGTGCAGCATAGCCCATTGCTGGAGGGGTACTGAAATCTTTCTGTCAGTGGAAGTGCCCAGGAGCAAATGGCATGCGGCTGTCTGCAGGAAGGCAGCAGAAACTTCAAGAAGAACATTTAACAAGGCCTTAAGAGAGCAGGAACATAGGTTTAAATTTTATTAAGCATGGCTTGTCCCAAAGCAGCCCTGATCTATTTCACCAAGACGGCGTGCATCTGTCAACAAAGGGCATCGAGATTTTCACAAGCAGCATATTCAAGACTTTGGCAGAAAGGGGCTGTAAGTAAGAGTACTTTTGGGGGTAACCTGAGTGCCCGTGGACCCACTGAGGTGTGATGGCACGGCCCAGAGGAGAAAATGGCATCTGGACAAATAAGGGGCGCCAGCCAGGAATGCAAGGGATGGTAAAAGCTAAAGAAGCAAACATTCAGCTTGCAGACGCAAAATAGGACATGGGAGCAGAGCTCGGGAACAGTGGAAAGCCACTGCTGGGTGCAAAGAGGAGCTCTGGAAGATGAACTGACTGGTGGCAGGCATTGCTCTCCTTGACCGCGAGGTGCCCAAAAGCACACACACCTTGAGTTTCTTCATTGAGTCATTTGTAAATAATAAAGCTTACGGGCGAATTTTTATTCCACACAAACCATATTGCAGCGTGGTTCATTCGGGTACCTGGTGGTTTTGCATAGAAATGTATTGTGTCGTATCCCTACTCAGCTTAATGAAAGGAGGTGGGACTTTTGACTGTCCTGCACAAAACGTGACAGGTGGCCACCACGGCTACCCAGCACAGCCCCTCAAGCAACAACTGACAAGGGGCAACAACCTTGGGGAAACTGTTGCCTGTGGGGCAGAGAGATTTTCGCCCCAGCACGGTGTGATGAACAGATCGTTTGGGGGTAAAGGTGTAGGGTGCGTATGTTTTGTAAATATGAATGAATGAGTAATAAGAGAAACACCAGCCCTAAAACTTTTTCACAGCAGATGGGATTCATGAGCGGGGCGAGAGAAGAGAATGGACTTTCGGGCAGTCTGTTCCAGCAGTAACTTGTGCACAGTGGCCTAGCATAAGGAGTGAATCAATCTCCCTTTGATGTGTTGCTGGCCTGTCGGGGGAAGGGGGTTCGGCTGTTGGTATCGTATATGACGGCCATGTTGGGAGGGTTACTGCATTCAGAGCTCTATGGGTCAGGGACCAGGAGGTCCAAAAGGGACGTAGGCGACGGTTCATGACAGGTAGTCACTCAATGTATCCAGAAATATATTCCTTAGATCTTTCAGGGATTCACATTGCAGGACAAGATGTTTTATAGATTCTGGGTTTGTTCGACAAAACCTATACCCAATTTCATCTGGATTGTATTTTTTTCCTTCTAAGGAGAATAGCCTTAGTCAGTAAGATGTTCCATTTTAATCTTAAGAGCAGCCCATGGTAGTACCGATTGGGAAATTGAAGAACAATTGAAGAGAGGGAACCTCTGCGCTTATGCTCATGGGCCAAATTGCTCAATGATGCATAGGAATGAAAGGCGTCTGTGGTCAAGATCCAATCATCATCCAACAGCAATTCTTTGGCTAACATCAGGTTGCTGACTAGAGTTTCCAAATTTGAGCCAATATTGTAAAGGATAGATTCCCATGTGTCTTTGAGATCTAACAAACCTGCAGTGAAATTCACATTGTTACCCATCAGCTCGTATAGGGTTTTAGGAGTCGGGCCATAATCTTAGCGTATAGTGACAATAGCCGCCATTGCACTCGGCCCAAAGTGAAGCATACCCTAATTCATACCTAATTGCCACTAGTGGCACAGCATTTCGTATACCGAGGATCCGTCTCCATATTTTCCCCTCAGTTCTATCCAGGATTTTCACCATCCTACCAGGCCACAATTCGAGGCCATATATTAATTTTGGGGCAATCTTCCCTTCAAAAAAACATTACTGACAGTTTTAGCGAGAAACAACCACATTTCCGATCGATTTTAACGATCTGGGATTCCAAAAGCTTACCCTTGTGTAGGAGAATCTCGGTCCTAATTTTAGTTCCTTTATGGGCCCCAAAATGAAATCCCAAATACCTAACACTCGGCGCTGTGTTCACAGTAGTTCCTTTAATATGCCAAGAAGGGTCAATATTCTTCCGTCGTGCTTTCATGAATGGCAAGATTTTAGTTTTATTAGGGTTTATAATAAGTGCATTTTCTTTTGCGTATTTTGAGATGTCTAAAAGGCGCTGCAGACCTACCCTTGTTTGATCAAAGATCAGGAAATCATCTGCGTATGCAAGCCATATGATTTTAGATTGGCCTACTTTTGGCACTATCAACCCATCATTCATCAAGCTCTCCGTGACATATCACACATATTGGTTAAAGAGCCAGGGGGCTAGCACACAACCCTATCTAACCCCCCGGTAAGATCGGACTCTCTGTGACACATCACCATTCTGACTCAGGCATACCTGGATCTCACAGTTCATGTAAACCCCCCTGAATAAGTTTCAAAAGACCCAACAGCAGTCCCCATGATGCCAGTTTCTTCCATAGTTTGCTGCGGTCAACGCAATCAAATGCGTCCGACAGATCAATTGAGGCCATAAATGTACACCCCTTTACCCTCCTCCACGCATCTTCCTGTATACATTTAAGGTCTAGCCCGTTGATGTTTGTAGCATGGCCTTAACCCCGTCTGATATTTGCTGAGGGGATGAGACTGCTTTGCCCATTCCTCCAAGTGCGAGAGTAGTAGTGCCGAGAAGCTTTTACAATCGGCGTCAATTAACAAAATCGGCCAGTGATTTTTCAGATCTGAACTACTTCCGCACTTAAAGATTGGCACCACATGTGCTGTGTGCCACGATAAGGGAGTAATACCTGTCCGGAAAATATCCCTAATTTCCAGGTACAGGAGATTTGCCCAGAGGTTTTGTTCCGACTTAAGGTTGTTATTCGTTAGGCCATTGGGTCACGCGGCACGTGACCCTTTAGATTTTATGATTAAGTCATTTATATTGCCAATCTCGAAAGTTGGTTCCCATTTATCATATTCCAGATTCCCAGGGTTTTCCTTCTCTTGCTCACCTTGAACACTTATTGGGGCACCAAACCTTTTAGCAAAAAACTCAACCCATTCCAACTCTGAAATGGGGTTCAGATGGGATACTACATAGTTAGGATGCTGTCCATTCACCAATGACCAAAGAGCATTAACTTGGGCATTGATCAAATCGCCCAACATAGCTTCAGCATCCTGTTGCAGTAACTGGTTTTTCATAGCTTTGCAGTAGCTTCTAAATTGTTGTTTGGTTTTCCTAATACTCATTTGTCGGGAGGAATCATCTAACTTAGAGCTCCGGATTCTAGGTAGTTCCCTCCTCATTGTTAGTTTAACCAGGGCTAACTCTTGGTTATAGCAGTGTATATGCCTAGTGCTTGTTCTGCTTCTTGTTATCCTTGAGGAAATATCTGAGACCGCAGCCCCAATGAGTCTCTGAAACTCATGAATATTGAAATTATTCATCTTCCAATCCAGAGTGGTTTTATTCAGGGTAGCCCATAGGTTCTGATTCAGGGCATCAATATTTTTGGAGGTCCATCTGATTGCCTTCCCTGCCTTGTTAGATACCATCTGAGGTTGAGATCTAAACTCTCTGGTAGTTACAACCATATCAAAGAGTGCAGTCGGAATGGAGGGGTCACGCCAGGCGTTTTGAGTGACAGTAAATGATGTGTATCTATTCGTCAGATAGTCGTCGAGATAGATGTAATCCAAGAGGGAAGAACTATTCCCTCAATGCCACGTATGCCACGCTGTTTCATTACAGTCAGTATTCTTTGTCCCCACCAAGGGTAGTAGGCCCAGGGTCCCTAAGCCCAAATACCAGATTTTATAAGTCTTCCTTTTTAGTGAAATTCCCCTTTGTGCCAAGTCCATATAGAGTTCCCAAGGAGAGTTTTCCAAATCACAATCTGCATTCAAATCACCCACCACCAGGACTCTTCCATTCTGGTGCTTCTTCACCCAATCATCAATTACTTGACGCTCAATTAATATGAATAAAAGCGTTGTTCTGGCCGTTTTAAACGCCAAAACTGTGATAGCATCTTCATAGAAGTCTGTGTCCAAATTGTTTGGGGTCTCCAATGGGATCCACGCATTTTCACCGCCAGTGTTTTGCACGTCTGCACTTTCAACGTGCAGTTTTTTCCTGGGTCTTTTTTGTCGAATTTTCTTTCTTTTTTTTAATGAGTAGGTTCCCGCATCTAACCCACCTTACCCTACCACCCACCACCCCCAAACTCCTACCACAAACGCACACCACATTCGTTTTTTAGAATAAAAAAGGCAACGAAAACACCACGTTTACACTGCAGACATGTCTAACACTGGCGGCGAAAACCCAGCCAACTTTCCAATGTATTACAGTGCGTCTCGAGTATATGCGTGAGCAGGGCTGCACATAGGTTAACATTTTGGACGGTGGCCAGGGGGGTGACTAACCCTTTAAATGTTGGGAGAAGTGCTAACTTCAGAGACTGTAGGGGAGGGGCAAACTTAGTTGTGTGGGGGCATCTAACTTTACACATTCTAGCTGGGCTATTCTAGTGCAGCTTCATTGTTACAAGTGGTTAACCCTGCCCTTCATGTCAGAAACCGCACGATTAAGGACTGCTGTTAGAAGGAGCTGTCTCCTGTCCCCTGACGCACTCCTCCCAGGGGCGCAACAAAACCTACATTTCGGGGGGGCTAAGTGATGATGAGAGGGGCCACTTCAGAAAATAGGCGCCCCCCACTGTTCTACCCTCCCGCCCCCACAGTCTGGTGTGGGGACCAACTATCAAATAGTATATTTAAAAGTGCAATATGCAGAGAGGCGATGGAAGTCTTTCTTGAAAGGAGCAGCTTTAAAGTTTTACTGCGTTTGTTCAAGTACATTTTTCTGAACAAGCACAGTAAAACTTTAACACTGCCAGTTTCGGAGAAAGGCTTCCCTCACCTCTCTGCCTAACAAAATGCAAGTGCGCACATCCAGGGGTGCACCTAGGCTAAAATGTAGGTAGGGCTGTCCCTTCAAATCTTGGGAGAGGCGCTAACTTCAGAGAAGGTGGAGGAGTGGCAAACATACATGTGTAGCGGCATCTAACTTCATTACTCATTGTAATGAGACTATTCTAGTGCAGCTTCAATGTTACAAATAGTTAACTCTCTCCTTTAAGTCTGAAAACACCCACTTTTTGCAGACCCTGACGGTCCTAGAAAGTGTGAAAATGGCAGAGGGTGTGCAATGAAAGACTCAATATCATAGCATAACGGGACATAGCAGAGTGTGGGACAGTACTCTGGACGGCGCAAGCAACTTCAGTGGCTGGAAGCAACAGGGTAGAAAATGTATTGTTGGTTCTACCAAAGTTAGTCTGCTATACTAGAATCACTGGTGCACTGACTGGCTGGTGAGACTATGTCTGCATGTCAAATCAAGTGTTACTGGACTGGGGAGGGCCAGTGCAGTAATAATGCAATTCTATCTGACAGTATTGGAGCCATTAGCAGAGGAGCACCAGGGTACACCAATTTGTCCCTACACTTATTAAAACTGTCCTATTGTAAGAGTGTAAACGTAATCCCTTATAAGCACTCCCATTTTTGCAGTTGAAGTCATTATTTGCCCGGGATCACACACTTACACTAAACAGCGAAGCAGGGATTTTAATCCACTCTGCATTTTGGGCATGGCCACCTTTTCCACACTTTACTTGGAACAAATATTTAAGTTTTGGGTGTCAAGACCTACAATAATACTGTCCTATAGAGTTTATTTTGCAAAATACACAAATTGCATAGTAAAGCATCATGATAACATGTAAATCCTTATAGCAGCAGCATGTTGGGACAAAATAATATCAGTGTACCTTTATTTTCCACATCTTGCATGGAAAACTATAAGATGCAAAAGGCAAAATATGTATTCACCCACTTTATTTTCAGCGCTTTAAGACACACAATCAAATAAGTTGTGTCACAAACTCACTTAGGTTTGGAGATTCGTCACAAACCTCCAACGTGTTGTTATGTATGGTTTTAAGAACATTCAACTAAGGACATCAAAGCAAACTTCACTTTTTGGCATATCAAGCTATTAGACGTTATGGGTATGAACACGTTTTCAAAGGCTGCTTTATTGTGTTGCTCGCTTTAACTGTCACAGATTTGCAAGATGACGGGTGGTCTTCCAGTTGAAAATTCACCATCATGCATAAGAAAGGCTATGCTGCTGATGACAAAAGAAACGTGTTGACAAGTTGATTATGGTACTGGCTCCAGACCCAGGGGCGCAGCCTGGGTGTGTCAGGGGGGCTGTGACTCAGGGAAACAGGCAGTGCTTGATCATCTGAGCTGAGCAGATTTTAGATTTGCCTCGGAAGAAACCAAATGCGCCCAAAAGCATGTTCCTGATCCTTTGAACTGTTACAGGGCAGCGAATCCCCACCCCTCAGCTAATATTTAAGGGATGGGGGGGATCTAAAGCCCTGTCAGCTCAGTGACGTTGCGCGCCTGCCTCCTCCCCACCTCTAATCACTCATGGACATGCAAGTCGCGGAACTATAGGTTGGCCAGGTCAAGTCAATATAGCCCATTATTTTGGAGGGGAGAGGGCTGTGGCTGTGCACTGGGCAGATTAGATCATTGAGCACCCACGGGGGCTAATCTACCCTGTGCACAGCCACACAGCACATTACATTACAGTCGGTTCTATTTGTAAGCCCTTTTCATTGTGTTAATTAGCAGTGACTGGAGCATTTTTTTTTAACAATCCTCGAGCGCTTTGGGGCTGTGGCTGGCCAGATCCCGAGATCCAGCTAGACATCTGATGCCGGATCCGGAGAGATCCGGCCCATTGGCCAGCGCTGGGTGTGTGTGGACTTGTCACAGTAGGGCTGGTTTTACAGGGTCTTTGCCGTGATGGACCACGGGTAGTGGTCGAAAACTACAAACCTTGTTTCCTGTTCCTCCTTTATATATCCCTCCATTCTTCCTGATTGGTTCTCTTTCACTACCCAATCGAATCAGTTCTCCCATCCCAGGAGCTGCATGTGCAGGAAAGAGTTTTGAAAACTGACCCACTGGCTCTGCGGTTTTTCACTGCGTTATGGCGGTGCATCTGGTAGGAGTTTGGAAGTCCTTCTCCCAGCCTATACCAGTAATTAATTCCAGCTTTCCCTGGTGGTTTACTGGGTGTTCTTCTGGTACATAGGCTCCCGCTGGTGTTTTCTGCTGGGCTGCACTCTTTAGGGGTGACGCTCATGCTCGTGGCTTCCCCCTGAGATTCTCTCTCACCGACTTTGCTGGGCCTTGATTCCGTGACCTCCCTCCGTCCTTGCAGTATCCATCAGCGTTCTTACCACCTTATTGTCTTTGTACGCTGGCTTCGACTACATTAGCAGCTTGCTGACAAAAAGGACAATGGTTTTTCAATGGGCATTTAGTGTTTCAGCTTCTCTCTGGCTGCCTTTCTTTGTTCTTCGGTGGCCAATAAACCTTCCCACTTCCTCTTTTCTTTTGTCTCTCTATTATAATCTTTGCACCCCACTGGTCCCTAAGACTGGTTTTCCCAGCTGTACGAGGGCCCCCAAACATTTAGAAAATAGTCGCAAACGAGCCAAGTCCCTTCAGCACGTCCTGTAATTCAGGGGAGTTGCTAGGTCTGGAAAAGACCCAGGGCTAAGCTGATGTCGGAACTGTTGGGACTGGGGGCTCGCTAGTCTTTTGGCTGTAGCTCCTGAGATTCTATCCGGGGCTACAACCAAAAGATCAGGGGCTATAGCCCCCTTAGCCCCCCCTGTATAGTAATGTGCTTGCCAGGAGGATCAGGCTGTGCATGGAATGTTAGTGTCAAGGAACTGGAATAAATGCACTTGTATATCTTACCTTGCAATCCAGCGTGGTGCATCATAACAGGAAGCAGGTTACCTCACCCTGCCATTATCAAATAACAGTCCCGGGGGTTACAAGGCATTGGAATGTCTTGCTGCAATCAGAAACCACACTCACATAACTCAACCTATGGCTGCCCCTTAAACTCAGATTGAAGGTTGAACTTGATGGGTTTGGGGGTTGGGGTCCAGCGACAGTTCACCCAGCCATGGGGCTAACACATGCCACAAGGCGCCATGGATTCACAAACAAAGACACTAACAAGGGAAACTATTTAGAGTAGTCAGTGGAACAGTGAGTCACACAGCTGTAGAGGCGCAGGATGCCGAAAACATCTGGGGAGCAGGCTCAGAGGGGAGAGGCGGTCACCATACAGTGCCGTTTCTAGGGGTGGGCAAAGCGGTTGGCTGCCAGCAGCACTTGAGTTCTGGGGGACGGGTGAGTGGCAACAGCACCACCAGGGAACAATGAAGGCAGCAAAGGCCAGGGTTCTGTCATTCTAAACAGCCCTATGCGTGCTGGACCGTGTAGGCATTGGGAAAGGCGCTACAGTTAACATCTTGCAGAAGGAGACTTGCCAAGGTTGAGGGATCGGAAGGAAGCCGACACCTAACGTTGTCTAATTGGGACTAATACCGTGCTGTGCTTAAGTTGTGGGGGGACTTGCCAATGCTCATCCCTGGTACTTCTTTATGAGCCCTGGCACTTATTGCCGATTCCAGCTTGATTATGTTTTGGTGCTTTGGGAACTTTACTATGTTAACTGGCAGTCAGTCATAATAATATAACAGTGCAAGGTTTCCAAATTGCTGGGAGCTATTTAGCTCCTACCTCTACCCAAGGAAAGCCTGGTTACCTCGAAACCAACAGCTACCAGGAGCTACTTTTGGCTCCCCCGTCCAGTTGGTGCCTTACAAACATGCATATGTGACATTAACGTGGAGTGTTAATGAAGAACTAGGACCCATTTACATAATGGATCATATATAATAGCCAAAACGTTAGTGTGCCTCTCATGTGGAAGTTAGATGCGTGGTGCACTCTGTACCCGCTCCTAGTTACCTCGCCGTAGCTCCTGCTTACTGGGTGATGCCTGACATTGAACCTTCATTTTGAGCTCTGCCATGTCCACTGGCCAGGGTTCAGCAGGGGCTAGCCCATTATTGTTCATGAACCTGAGGGCACAGGGTGCCAGGGCTATTTATCCATTTTCATAAATAACAATGAGTTGGATGGTGGCAATGCTGGGCGCTTATGCTGGCCATGTCGGCACACTGCTCCACTCAGCCCGCATGACATTGCTGCAAATTCTCTAGTGTAATAACCATCAGGGTGGGTTGCTACCAACTGGGCAGTCACCAGCCAGCCGCCCCAAAGCGGGGGCAAGGTCAGTGAAAAGGTCAATATTGAAGAGGAGTTCCTGTCATGAGTGACACCCTATATAAGATAATCTTGCTGCAGTGTTTGATAGTCAAGTTCATCAGTTAAGCAATGATGTTGCCTGCATTTGTCTGTCAATTTACCATCAGAGGAGGAACGCATGCTTGCTCTTTTTTTCGGTGAATACATGGTTAGCATGTTCCACTTGCCACCGACGGGATCAGAGCAAAATGCTAACGGCGAGGTGTTTTAAAGAAACTAAACATTTCGTTTATTTCAAGACACAACTAATATTTGTGTTGATTGGTAGCTGTAAATCGTACTGTTAACTGGGAGTTGCAGCTTTAACCACAAATGTGTTGACACAGTATGGAGCAGCCGTTGGTAGTGTCAGCAGTGGGCGGGGAGTTGCCCACCCCAATGTGTAATAGGCATTGGGGAACTGATACTTGGGCACTGACAGTTATTCTGTTACAAATTATGCACTGCTAATAAGAAATGCAGAGCGAGCAGGGGAGGGGCAGAGGGGGGTTATGCGAGAGAGGATGAGGAGAAGGTGCAATAGAAGAGACAAGTGGGGTCATTACGACCCTGGTGTTAAGGGTTTAACGGCGCTGTAAAAGGTGTTGGCGCCGTTAAACCCTTAATGCCTGATTACAAGGTCCCTTTGCAGCTCCCGACCTTAACGGCTGGTCTGGACCAGCCGTTAAAGTAGGGACCCGCAAAGGGACTTCCGAGGTAATTACGGTACCACAGTTTGCGGTACCGTAATTTCCGCCTTCCCCAGTCCCATTGAGCCCTATGAGGCAAAAATGGGAATGGGGAAGGGCCAATGGTAAATGGGGAATTACCGCCCCGCCAACCTTGGAATGGGGCGGTATTTCCCCATTTACCATTGGCAGACTCGTTACAATACCGGCAGCAACCATGGTGCTAATAGCGCCATTGGTTACTGCCGGTGTTGTAATGAGGGCCAAGGTTAGTGTCTGGAAGACATGCAGCCTCATTACGGGTCCGGCGGTAACCAGGCCGGTAACACTGCCATATAGCCACCGGACCCATAAACAGGTCCCGGCGCCTGACTTGCCAGTAACACCAGGGTTTTACAACCTTGCCGGCCGGAAAGTCAGGCGCCGGTGAAACGTTGTTCCCCATTCCTATAGAGTCCCATAGAACTCTACTGGAATGGGGAACACAGAAACATCAGCACCGGTAATAACGGTGCAGTTGCTTCCATGAAACTCTGTGGGCGGGTGCCGGTCCGCCCGGCAGGTCACACCTGCCGGGCGGGAGGGCACCTGCCCAGCAGAGTTGTACTTTGCCGGTCCAGAAACAACGGTGCCAGTAAGCTTACCGGCACCGTTGTTTCAGGACCGGCAATGGTTGTAATGAGGCCCATGAAAAACATAGAAAGCAAGTGAACAGTAGTGCGAGAAGAAAATGCAAACGGGAAAAGTAACATATAGACTAGCCAAGTCTCCTGCAACTCTGCGGAGACGCCAGCAGAAGGTTAACTGCTCATAATCCTTATGCAGATTTGCTTTCATGGACATTTCTCCTGCCAGCATGAATATCTGCTGCTGGCAACATCCTTTATTAGCTTTCCCAAAGCACAAGCAGTCAGTATGCACGGGGAGATATCTTGACGCCTGTAATGTACAAAAGCCGTTCAATGTGGCTGCAGCTTCAGTGTGACGTGACACCGTTTTAAACTCTCAAAGGGCAAAGGAGAATAAGAAATGTAAACGTGCAATAGCAAAGAGGAGTTTAGGGGCTCTACCCGCCCTGGATGAGGAGTTGGCCTAAATGTTACTATTATCAACCCACACAACACGCAAGTCTCGGCAGCAATTTTCATCTAATCACCACACATTGACAGCCACAAAAAGTGGAAAACCGTTACACCCAAAAAATTGGATTTGCCTAAGATCACAACATTTGTTGAAGTGTGTGAGCCAGGATTAATTCTCAGGTTTATTTCTACACATCAGTTAGTTTATCCACTGGAATGTGTCTGTGGATTATGAAACAAAATAAATAAAAGCTATACAAAATCTTTTTTGGGACAGGGATCGGATCATGGTCGGTTGGAGGGGTCATTGGAAGTCACTGAGTGATGGGAATCCTCTAGTAAAATCAAATGTACACCTCTGCATCTTTGAATAAAAAAAATGAAGAAGGGGTGGGTAGACAAAATAAGAAGAATAAAAGAACGAAGCAAGTGTCGCAGAAAGAAGGAGTAGAAGAGATAAGGAAAGCAGGAAATGTCCTGTTTGAAAGATAACAAGTTGGCATTTGTTGTGAGTGCTGGACTGGCAGATGATATAGAAACAGGAGAAAGAAACATGAAGAAAGACCAAGGGAGAGAAATAGATAGAGTGGCAAAATAAATTCAATGAAAGGATGGGAAGTAGATCATGAAATCAATTGAGCCAAGCGGAAACGGGCTGTTGGTGGCGAGAGAAAAAACAGATGTCATAAGAAGATGAGAGGCTAGATAGAAGGAGGAGAGCGAGAAACAGGAAGAATTGCAGGAGTAATACTGAAACTGGGAGTGATATAGGCGAGAGGCTTGACAATGGCAGAGATGGGAAACATTGAGATACAAAAGTGTTAGTAGCACAACTTGAGGTCCAGGTGAGAGAGACCTCAAGTTGGCAAACCAGTCAAGTTGCTGTCTGGCAAAGTTCTTGACTGGTTCGTATCCTTCCCCGCCGATCGCTCTCAATCTGTTTCCCTTCCACCTTTTCGCTTGAGCCCAGTCCTACTTTTCTGTGGTTTCCCACAGGGATCTGCTCTCTCCCCTATCTTGTTCAATCTTTACATTAGGCACCTTTTGTCCCTCATTCTGCGCCATGGCTTCCGTTATTATTCTTATGCTAACGACACACAAATCCTGGTTCGGCTTGACTTAAATCAAGCTGAGACGGCCACTCGATTTACATGTTGTCTTCAGGAGGTCGGGGAATGGATGACATCCAATTGGTTGAAACTTAACGCCAGTAAGACTGAGGTGCTAGTGGTTGGTACCACCCTACTTTACTGGACAAATGAATGTTGGCCCACCGCACTTGGCCCCCTTCCGGTACCTGTGCTATCTGTGAAAAATGTGGGGGTGACTAGCACCTCATCTCTTACCATGGATGATCAGGTGGCGGCAGTATGCAAAAGCGGCCATTTCAAACTTTGCATACTTAGGAAAGATCTTTCCTTTGTGCCTGAAAAATGCCAGGCTCCGGTGGTAGCTGCGCTTGTCATGAGTGGCTTAGACTACTGCAACTCGTTGTATTTAGCTCAGCCACGTTATTTGATTAACCGCCTTCAACTGCTGCAGAACGCTGCTGCTAGAGCTGTCTTATGGCCCTCTTTCGGCACCCACATGACCCCTCTACTGGGGCAGCTCCATTGGCTCTCGGTAGAAAAGCAAATCTTGTTTAAATCTCTGTGTATGGTACACCGGGCATTCAACAGCGTGGGACCTAAATACATCCAGGGCAAATTCTTGCACTACACTCCCACTCTTTGTCTCCGCTCACAATCTGCATTTCTCATTGTAGTACCCCACCTCAGATTGATGCGCACTGGCGGTCGTGCCTTTTCAGTTGCCACCGCTAAGGCTTGGAACGCTCTCCCCTTGCTACTGTGCAAGACCGCAAATCACCTCGTCTTTCATCGCCTTCTAAAGACATCTGTATTCTAAGTCCTGGCTGTTAGGTTCTTGTTCACTTCTCTAGCGCCTTGGTGCCTTCGGGCATTTGTGTGCACTCCAAATATACATAACATAACAGAGACCGGAGAGATACATTTTCCAGCCCAAAATACACAATTATGCCCTACACCGAAAGCCTCTCTCATGCACAGGCTAATAGACTTCAGTATCATGCAATGGCGATCCTTTGTGTGGTGCACTGCACAGGATGAGTTGCCCCATGGCTTGTTCGTGGTCTCACTTCTGGGTCACCATCCTTTCATTACAGAGGGTTATGGCCAATTAAATGTTGCAGTGTTTGGAGGGTTGGGGTCGGGGTTTGCCTGGGTCATGGCCCTTGGTTGAGTGGGAAGTCCGTGGGTATCAGTGATTTTGCCCACCCTCCCTACACCTCCAAGTCTTTGCACCTTTGATTGTGGATGCTACCTGCTGCAGTGTTCACGCCGGAGGCAAAAGGGGGCCCATTGGTCTTGGGCGAAACGTTGGAGTGCCTTTGTGGTAGGGATGGAGTTTGCAGTATGGGAGTGATGCGCACACGTTGGGGGGACATTTTAGATGTTTGCCCTGGGTGCAATGTTGCCTAGAAACAGCCCTGGGTGTGGCAGTGCGTCAGTCAGTAGTGGACTTGCCAATAGGAAGCATGTTGTCCTTCTTATGCCTCATTATTTTTCTTATCTTTACATTTCTATTTCCTTCTTTTCTTATTCCATCCCTACATCTACACGTCTCCTTTCTTTAACTTGCTTATCATCCCATACTTCCATTTCCTTTCCTCCACCATTTTGCTTTCTCCTCCTTTCATTTACCCATGCTTTAGTACATTTAATTGTCCTTGTCCTCTTTCCGACTTTCATTTCTTCATTCTCTTTCTTTCTTACTTTCCATTTCTCTATCACCTCTGTTTCTTCCCATCTTTCCTTTACATCTGGTGTTCATTCTTTCTTTCCTTCCTTCCATATTCCCAATCGGCATTCATTTAATTTTTCTTTCCATCCCTCACTTTCCTTTGCTCTTATTTCGTTCCCCTTTCCATTTTTCAACAAGCTTAGATTTATAATCCTTTCTGTCTCCCACTCACTTCCTTTCCTTATTTGGCTCTTCTCCTCAGTCTTCAATTCTATTTTTATCATTCCTTTTTCCTTATTCAATAGGGCCCCCACGTTAAACTTTCTTCCAGCTGTCCATCAGTGCATGTATTTGGTGGGTGAGGCATTATAAAATCTGGGAAATCAAACAGAAATATGTGCTAATTGTTTTCCTAAAAAAAAAAATGAGTGCCAACCATACCTGCTGTCCTAGACACTGTGACCAGAGTAACGATATGATAGGTTATTTATAACGCGCTTAATACCCAGGTTTCTAAGCGCGCAGCCAGGAATCGAACCCCTGTTGCTCCTGTCGTCTTGCTTCCAATGCAAGCACGTTGCCGCTAAGCTATCCTCCCGAGACAATGCCGTTTCAGGCCGTCCAAGGAGTGGTAGCAAAGTATTCGCACTCTTCCAACTTGAAGGCTTGGGGAATGTCGTCAATGCTTCAGACTGAATATCACTCACGACGCCTCTTTGCATCCAGCCCAATTAACATAACTGTTTTGTATTTGTGGTATGGTAGGTCCTCTGCTGAACCAGCACATTCCAACAGCCGCTGCCCACTGAAATGACATTCAGAAAGGCCAAATTCCACGGAGTGTTGCTGCAGTGACATACATAGAGGAGTTTAAAAGTAATTTCATAGCAGTGCACTTCTTTCAGAGTCACTACCTCTCACCATGGGAGGCTTGCAAAAAGATGAAAGCAAAAAACGAGCATTTAGCGAGAATGTACACAACATGGGGCAAACAAAATGTTCATTGATGCATAAATGAGAGAACGAAAGAAAAATAACTAGTAGGAAAGATGTATTAATATGATCTGTTGAAATAGGTAATGCGCTCGCGCGGCGAGTTTTATTCTGGGTTGGAGCAGGAAAGGGCGGACACATTATTACTCCGAGGACGGTGTTTAGTGACAGGAATGAAAGTTAGTCTTCCTTTATTGAAAAGATTGTGGTTCGATTGGTCAGACCTTCTAGTGTATCATCCACGACAAAGCTGCTACGACAATTAAAAAAGAAAGATGAAGCTGCTTAGCTTCTGTTTATCACTTTAACAAGGAAAAGAAAGGAGGAGAGGTGGAAAGTAAAAGAATTGGAATGCATGAAAGAAAGAAGGATTAAAAGATCGAACGGAAGAATTAAAAAGAAAAAGCAAGAGAAAAAGAGGGGGAAGGACGAGAGCAAGAATAAGGAGACCTAGGAAGAAACGAACACTAGAACAAATAAAATAATGAAAGAAGGAAATAAAAATAAGAAAAGAAAATAGAAATAAGAAAAACGACAAATGGTAGAAAAAATGTCAAAATAGCCTTATAAATGCACCACTTGTAAACTAGCCAGTTTCAGAACTGTGTCATTGCGTTTCAGAGTTAGCAGTGTTTCTTTCCTATAGTCATGCCCATTAAGGATACATACCAAGAGCAGCCATGCCTCTGATGCTTCTAGACAGGAGGATGCAGTGTTTATTATTGATACTTTGTAGCACGAGCAAAGAGAAGCAAGATGGCAATCAAGGAACAGCAAATTAGGGGCTCATTTTTGGGGCTATTTAACATTATTCCATAAGTCTGTAAGTGTTCTCCAAGGTACCACTGGTAGTTAAATGATTAAAACACATTGTTCAGGACAGTGTCCCTTGAATGCACAAATAAAAAGAACATTTTACGAAAATATAAATACTTTAATAATTTAAATATATAAAATGTACAGTGTCCTGAGATGATTAACAAGTTCGGAGATGATTGCAATAAAGTGCCATGGGTTCTGGCGTCCCCCATGGGCAGCTGGGCTTAGTGCAGGAGCCGAGGAGGGCAGTGTGAGGCCATGCCAGAGTACAGCTCCTTCTGCAGTCGCCTTTGTCCTGCCTTCCATTGAGGCTTTGGCAGTCGTAGTAGCAGTGGCTTAAGGCACGGGGACGCCCCACCTCATAGGTCTTGGCAGGCAAGCGTGTGAGGGATGGCAATTGCCCCAACCCCCATATCTAATTCATGAATGTATTTAGGTAAGGAATGACGGATACTTTCCAATGGTGAGCTACCCAAATCTGCTCCAAATTCTCACCATGGTTTGCCAAGCGACAGGACGCCGGTGTATAGGCCTCTACAATATGGTGGTCTTCTTGGCGGCAACAGGCTAAGCCCGAAGCGTAGGCAGTCAAGAATGGCAAGGCACCATAAGCCCCCTCACAGCTGCTCCACACTCTCACTGCGGTAAGACATGTTGGGCACCCCAACCGGGTCTGGGGCACTAGGGCCATACAGTAAGGATTTTCGACGGCGGCCGTGGCAGTACCAAGTTAGGCCAGAAGCCCCCAGAATTAGCAGAGCAGCTGCACCAAGTCCCAGTGCCACATAGAGATAGCGGAGCTGGTTACTCGGAGTCTGTACAGTGCGGCAGGGCCCCCACTCTGTCCGGCCAACCTCACTGGCTCCGGCTCTGTTCAACGCCACCACACACACTACATAGTCTGTGCCAGGCTGAAGGCCCTCAAAGGTGGCCAGGCGGTGGGTGGCATTCACAATGGCAGCCTGCAGCACCTTCAAGGGATCTTCCAACTGCAGCTCGATGCGGTACTGGTCCACAGTGGAGGAGGGGGCACACCAGTGCAGGGTGACTGCTCCCTCTGAGACCTGGACCTCCCCCAATCTAGGTGGATCGGGGCGCACATGGGAACCCGAGATGCCTGGGCACAGGCAGCGGCTGAGTAGCTGCAGTTCCTCACATGGCACTTGCAGATGGCGGCAGCGGTCGTAGTCGCATGGCGTTGCAGGACCATGGGTGGGCGCAGCAATGGAGGGGTCTTCATAATCTGTTTCGGGGTCATAGTCCTCGTAATCTGGGCCAACAGCAAAGTGGATCCTTGTCAAAGTGGTGCGGAGACTGCGGTTGGCCGGTGGGGAGGACCTTGGCAAAGTGGTTCCCAAAGTGGTTCCTTCCAAGTCCTGGGGGGTGCTTCGAGGATTGAAGGGCGCAGGGGCCTCCCTTGTGGTGCTAGGAGTCGCTGTCGCTGCACCCAGGAGAAGCAGGATAAAGGCAGAGATGGAGCGGAGCCTCCGACGGACCGCCATTGGAACCTAGGAAGCAAGAGAACGGAGAACGTGAGTGATGGTCTTGCATACAAAGGCATTGCCTTAGCAGGGACACAGTGAACAGTAACAGGAGAGAAGAATGCGAGGGTCTGGGGTCAAGGCAAACCAGTGAGTGAATGTCCAGAGAAAAACATAGGGAAGTGAGTCACAGGGAACGAAAGGGTCAGGAAATGAGTGAGGACCTAAGGAACTAGAGGGAAACCGTGAGTGAGGGTCTGAAACAAAAAAGAAGGGGGGGTGTGAATATTTGACCAACACGTGTGGCGCGAAACCCATGTTGGAAAAATATCCATCATAAGAAAAGTACATATATGACCCCATGCTGAATAAAAAACTGGAATATTTAAGAACAAAACAACAGCAGTGTGGAGTGAATTATTTCAACCACAAGCATAACATTGAAAATTAAAAAGTGCAAAGATAGGAGACAAAGCATATTGCAGTCTAATTTGTGGACATAAGCAAGGACCCTGCACCTAACTTGCTGCACTGGATGATAAAAGCATCCCAGATCTATTTAAGCGCTGGGTTGTGCCTGGTGCCTAAACTGTCCAATGAATATTAAGAAAGGTGTCCTGACACAGGCCCCAAAGGGAGGTTCGCAAGCAGTGAGCGCATGCGCAGGGCTGCTAAAGGAATAAGAAGAGGGAGAGATGTATTTATTTTGTACATTTATGATCAGCGCACCAAGCCCGTGGGCATCTAGGCGCAAGTTAAAAAGGGTTTGGGGCCATAGTAAAAGTCAATTGAAAAGGTAGGTTTTAAGTGTTTCCTGAAGGGGAGAAGGAGGAACAAAATTAAAGTAAGATAAACGAGGCCCTTAAAAATATGACTGAGCACCCAAGAAGAGTTAGAAAGGGAGTGAGGGCTCAAGACTAAGCAATGAAAAGAGTAAAGTGAACGAGGGCCTTGGTAACAAGACAGCGTGAGCGAAGTGACTGGCGGTGTAGGAAACAAACTGGGGCCAGATTCTGGAAAACAAGTTACTAAAGTGAGTGCCTAGGAAACAAGAGGAAGTGTCTGTGAAATGAGAGATGGCGGAAGTGAGTCAGGGTCTGTGGAATGGGTGGAGGATGTGAGTGAGAGCCACGGGGGAAAGGGAGAGGGGGTCTTGGGAAACAAGAGAACGAGGGCAGTGAGTTTGGGGAGGAAGTGATAGGCAAAACTGAAGCTTGGTCGCTAGAATGTTTTGAATTAATCAAAACCTCTGGCATTGTTCTGGGGAACCCTCCAGACGATCGTTTTTCAACCTGCCATGCTATTACAAAAGGGGAAGACATAGTCAAATCAGGCCCGATTCAAAACCCAAAAAGGGCAGTGCAGCGCAAACTGCCAGGTCAGATCGCTTCTGCGCGCGACACCACAAACAACCCCAGAACCAAAGAGGTGGGGACCAAGTCTGATTGCGTATATTCTTTTACATTCTGCACTGGCACGGCAGACTGAAAACAATTGTCTGGAGGGTTGTCCAGAGCCATACCAGTGGTTATAATTAATTCAAAACCTTTCAGCCATTAACTTCCAGTTTGATGAGGGAGTGAGGGGGACCTTAGGTGAGGCATTAGACAATAAGAGGGCATGAGTGGAGGAGACCTCTTGAAAGGGGGCGCTGGCAAGCGAAGGGTCGAAGAAAAGGTGTGAAGGTTTTGAAATAAGAGGTTGTACATAAGGGCGAGTGAACGAGAAAGGGTGCAAAAAAAACGGTCGGTGATCAAGTTGGGGCTAAAATGTAGAAAACGAATAAAGCATTAGGAAAAAAAAAGCGAAAGGGAGTCCAGTGGGAGATAATGAGAGTAGGGGAATGGAAGTAAGAGGGTGGGCTCGAGCTAGGGTGTAAGAGTGAGGGTCCGGGGTTCACAAGAGGATGTGTGAACAAGGGACAAGCTGGGAAACAGGCGAGGAAAGCAAGTGAGGAGAGACCGCGAAAAGAAAGTGAGGAGGAAGGGATGTCGCATGAGAAAAGGGGGTGGCTGATGGCCGGGAGGACAGAGAGAGATGGATCATGGAGAATAAGTACTGCGGCCCCAGGGAAGCTGGAGCATCAGTTCAGAGAAACGCTATTAGGCCAGGCTAGGGTGATCCCGCTGGCATTGCTGGTCCCCAATGCCTGAGCAAAGCATGCCATGCATGCGAGCCTGAAGCCGCCCTCGACCAGCTATGCAACATGTATGAATGTCAGAGACGATAATCATAACATTCACTGCAACGGCCACGCGGCACGGCTCCCCATCGAGAGCCCGCTGAAGGCATGGGTGTGTGCTGTACTACAGCACACCACAGTGGGAAAGAACACGCCAGGGCCCAATTATGCGTGGCGTGAGCCTTGCAGCCACGCTTCTACTGTCCCCTCAGGAAAGAGACGCGCTGCGCAGGTGGGCGAGCGCGCGGCCTTCATCCTGTCACGGAGGGGTCTGAGCGCGCGTGGGCCTGAGGGGGGAAGGGAGATAGGCCCGGGAAAGTGAGGCGAGTTCCTAAAGCGAGGGAGGGGGTGCAATAAGGGAAGAATTAAAGACAAGAGTCGGGTGAAGGCAATGATCGATAAAAGTGACGCTGGACCGGGGCGTTTGCGAGCAACAAAGGGCCGGGTTACCTGCGCCCGTTCACAGCCGGTGTTGGTGCAGATGTGTCGGTCACTGGCGCTGTCCGCCCACGGGTAGCCCCCTCCCCGCCCCAGTAGAGCAGTCCAGGCGAGGCCCTAGTCCCCAGAAGAGGCCCTTCTAGCTGCTGGTCGCGGTAGGCGAGAGGCCCTCCTCACAGGCTTGGAAGCGAGCGCAGTGTGGACGCAGCAGCCTCAGCACTGGGATGTGGCGCACATTCTTTTCTCCGTCTGTTTCTGCTCCGAAATCTGAGAGGCTTTTATAGCCCCAGGTGCGTGATCTCACCCCCCCCCCCCCCCCGCAGCCCTCCTCACTTCACCCTCCCTCGCCTAGAACCCATCCCAGCTGAGCCTGAGTCAGAGGCCGAGCGGAGCAGGAAAGGGGGGCACCAGACAGCCCCGCCGCCGCTCAGCGCCAGGTGTGCCGCCCGGGTGCTTCCCTTATTAGGAAATGTTCACAGTCTGGGGTTTTCTGCCAAAATATGAGCCAGAAAGGGCTTGTCCGTCTCCCCACGCGCACCCCACGCCGAGCGGCCTCGTGGGCCTCCCAAAGCTAACAGCCTCCACCCACAAGAATGGCAGGTGTCCAGGAGGGAAGCGTCCCTCATCCAGCAGACGAGATCCAGATTCGGGGGCAGTTGCAACCCCACCCGTGAGGAGCCTATAAACTGCTCTCTTCACAGCAGTCCGCGGTTTTATGAGAACTTGGACACTTGTGATTGCATTGCACTGCCCTAGAGCTGAGGGCAAGTGGGCAGGAGGGAGAGAGTAACGATACCACTGACCACACAATAAGTTGTTAGAGGGAAGAGGAGGGAGAGTGTTGCCACTAAGCGGTCAAAGACATTTCATGGATGAGCAGGGTTCCCGAAAGCTGCAGGCCCAACAGGGAGCCATCTAAGAGTGATGCGGCTTAGCCCTGGACCCAACGAATAGAGATGGGGGAGCCAGACTACTCGTGAAGAGCGCCGGGCCAGAAAATACACAGACCTGGCCTCCTGCCTCCACACAAAACCCAAACATGGTGTTAGGAAAGATTTCCCTTCAGTGCAATTTTCCTTCCATTTATGGACCCCCAAAGCTTTTGCTTTTGTTTGGCTTACCTAACCTAACTTTGTCCAGCGGAGCACAGCCTTCAACTGCACTCCTCTGGGCTTTCAATCGTTTGACACGTCCCTCAGGCTGTTAGTACTGGGAAACTATGTTTCCCTTAGTCTTTGACTATGTTGCCATTTCTTGGTAACTTTTTTATCCAAGTGCCAAGTACCTTGCAGTACCGTCCATAGGGGTCATTTTACTTAGCCACCCTCTAAGGATTTTTTGGTGACCATGGATAGAATTGTGAATGTTAGCATGTGCCACAATTATAATTTACACATCAGCCGGAGTTGCATCCAGATAGGATAGTGGAAGGTTAGCTGGTCCCACATTAAATACTATTGTGAATGTTATCCTGGAATTACGAAGATTAGCAAGTACCGCGCTTGAACAGAATTGTGAACATTATCCTGCACCGCACCTGGATGGGATTATGAAGGTTAGCAAGTGCCACAAGTAGATAAAACTATGAAGATCACCAAGTGCCACACTTAGACTGAACTGCGAAAGTTACCATGTTCAATTCCAAATAACCCACTAACCAAAAAAGCCCAAACTTTCTGCATACCTAACTCACTCAAAAAATGCATACAACCATCTCTCGCGCAGCAAACCGCACGCACTTACTTCACCACGCTGCAACAACACATAAACTGACAACGATCCGATACTCCCACCTAAGCTCAGCACCCAGTGTACACTGAATTGAAGCTGCCAACAGAACACCACTTCTCTCACTATCCTGCACCCTCTTCACCTTACTAACCCATCCCACCTTCTCGTTTACAGATCTGCCAGAGCCACTGGGGACCAATTCCGTTGGTGACGGTGCACTATAGAAGTACCTTTAACATAACATAACATAACATAACATAACATATCGCGTTTGGCCCACAACTGTGGCCAGTGCCGAAAATGGGCGTGCCACAAAGTCTTTTGTTCTGTCCTTTGGCCATTTTGTCCCTTTGCCTTCACCCAGGCGGAGAGACCCAGATATTCCTTATTTGGGCATGCAGCCTCCCGCAAAAAACACATCTTTTGCAGGCTCCTGCATGTCACATGTGCTGGTGCCCAGGAAGAGGATTGGGACTCTCTGGTCCCAATCCACACTACTGGTGCCAGTATGTCTGGTATGACTGGAACCACTGTGGTCCACGATTGGCCCACGCCTGGCCTGCATGCAAGAGAGCAGATCTTCTATTGGCTTTCCCAGATTTGGGCGCAAAACAAATCTTGGATAAGAGAAGGGGCTCTGCAACCATTCCAGGTCAATCACCTGAAGTTCCCACTGAACTACAAAAGGAGCCAAGTATCCTGAACGAAAGAGCAGACCCGTGGAACTGCCGGAGACATGCTGGAAGGTTTGGCACCCTGACCCCGCTGTTGTCCCGTTGGACCCCTGCTTTTGGATAGTACCAGGAAGGCCTGCAAGGGCGCTTTGACCTTTTGTGGTAGTGGGTCCAGCTACTCTCGGCACTTCCTGGTTACCCTTGCAAGGAGTCTCTTCGGAAGTGTTCCTGGGCCATCTAGTGAACTGACCAGCTCAAAACTAGGGTATCGTACAGGAACACTGCTGTCCCAAGTTCAGACTCGAGACTCTGGGAATAATTTACTTGTGGTCCTGGGCCCTCTCCCACCAAAGATCATTGTCCTGGCTCCTCTGGGTCACGATTTATAAAAGTGCGCCACGCCCTGACCATTTATGGTCCCTGATTCACCCCACTGTGGTGACTGTCGCACTAAGTGCCTGCAGACATGCCCCTCTGTCCTGAGACATGCTGCACCGGAACTATACTTCTCCATTCTTTGAGAGCTGAGAAAAGGCTACTGTCCCGTCACAGATGATCGTCCCGCAGCCGCTGAGAGCCGAAGCATCCTGTAACTGCAGGGGTGAAACCTACCCGTGAACTGGACTAGACTGGAAAAGTTTGGGCCAGACTGTGTCGAGGGTCGGTGAGTACTTGCAGCATTTACCAGTGGCCACCTTGCACATCCATCTGTTTTACGCATGAGAATCTCTGAATAGATATTCCCCTTAGCTGGGCTAGCCTGCACTCCCCAGCTTTTCCCAAACTCCGAAAGTTGCTCTATCTGCAAGGGTAGACCCTCCTCAAGGAGTAGTGCTTTATTCTTCATCGCCTCAGCCTACTTCCTGAACAGCTTCAGCTCCCTGAAGAGAACCCTTTTTAGGGCTGGACTACATAAGATGATGATTGACTTCGAAGAACTGCCTAGTAGAATATCTGTGTTGAACTTACCTCTTCTGTTGCAGGTTGTGGTTATTGTCTCCCTTTCTGTCTGCATCAGGCTAAACACATTTTGTATATATCTTACATAGTGGAAAGTGTGCGTGGTAACTGTTTTATTATGACTGTGGTTTATTTGTGTTTAGTTATAAAGACCTATAATAAATGTATATTTGATATACATCTGTCTAAGAGTAATCGGCAGAGTTTTACTGTGTGTGCTCATTGTGGGCTTTCGATCACTCTCACCCCTCCTGAGACTTAGTCTTGACCGCCTGCCAAGCTACCGTACATTGGTCTGGTTTGTCAAGTAGGTTCCCCTGTTCCATTAAACTAGGGTGGCCTCCTAAACATCTGCCCACCAAGTCAGAGTTTAGAAATCCATCTTAACAAATTGGTGTACAGCAGTGGGACAAGATCAGAGGTATCCAGTGTTGCGCACTGGTGAAATACCCAGGTTATACTTACACTGAAAACACAGTGATCTTAGTTTAAATTTAACTGTAAGCCACCTGCCTCACTAGCATGGAAGCAATTGCGAACATAACTTTAAGTGCTTCCAAATCAGAAACGCTAAGGAAGATCTGTGCGGAAAGAGTCTTGTCAGCCTCTGACACAAAAGCTGAGATGATCTCAAAGATCATGGAATGGCAGGAAAACCAGATCACAGCCTGTCCCTCAGATGACAGTGCAGAAGGTGCTGGGGCTGCTCCCAGTAACAGTGCTGAAAGGGTTGTTGCTGCCGTCATTGGGGAGATAGAGGATGACGGGGATGATGTAGAGTTCCATGCTTCTTTTCCTGGATCTGAGGCCGACGAGGCCATGCTGGAATTCAAAAGTTTAAGCAGAAGGAGCTTGAATTCTGAATGGCTAAGCTAGAACTGGAGAAAGCAGAGAAACAGAAGAACAGGGATCACCAACTGGAGCTTGCCAAGTTACAAGCTGCCAAGAAGATCTGGTAATGGGTCTGGCTTCACCTCTCATCCAAGGTTTCCAAAAGATTTGCTTGATATGTATGATGACAAGAATGACGTCATGGATTGATTAACTGCATTTGAGTATGCATGTGAATTGCAATAAGATGTAGATACTGATAAGATTGCATGTTTTCTCAGTTGACTACACCATTCTGGCTGCAGTGCCATTATGGAAATGTCAAAGGCTGACAGAAAAAAAAGACTTTGCGAAATTGAAGCAAACTCTGGTCTTGAAGTTTGGGAAGACTCATGCCCGGTAATTGAAAAGATTCAGAGATTACAAAAACAAAGAAGGTTATACTTGGGTCTCATATCTAACTGATTCCTTAAAAAACTTGACTGGCTGGGTGGAAGGTTATAAGGTCACCACCTTTGAGGGTATGATTTGTTTAGTCATGCTTGAATATATTTTGGCTTCTGGTTCCCCTGAGCTTAAGCAGCATTTGGCTGATTCAAAGGAGACAGATCCAAAGAAGTTATCCACTGGTGCAGATTTATGGGTGTCACACAGTGTGTCCCATAAGGACGCCCCTGCTTCTAGAAAGCAGGAGAAGGGGAAAAAGCACAAAGATAGGGCCACATAAAGCATGGTAAGGGTAAGTCACACAAGAATGTTCAGAATAGTGGGAATCATCCTCCCAAGCATAACTCTGGGTACGGTAAGCCTCCCTATGTCCCAAGACCCTGTGGCTCTTGTGTAGATTGTGGAGCAAGTGACCACGTGAAGGGCAGCCCCAGATGTAAGGTATACACCTTGGGGGTCCACTCTGTGAGCCTGTCCTTCCCCTCCTATGAGGAGGAAGACAGGGGCATCCTTCTCTTCAGACTCCTTCCCCAACTGGATAGAGTCTGAAGCAGTGTTAGCATCCCTGGGTTCCTGGGAGCCTAAAGTTTCAGAGTCCTATGGTAGTATTCTGGATAGTACCAAGCACTACTTTAAAGACAGTGTGCTTGCTAATCAATGGAGGTGACACTCCTGCCCTTAAAGATAGCGGTGCCAGAAGAACTGTGGTAGATTCCACTTTGGTAAACCAAGAAGAGCTTGCCAGAGCTCCCTTGATGCCCACAGAGTTAGCTGATGGCCCCCTCCCAAGTTCCCAGTAATGCCTGTAAATCTAATCATTAATGGTACAGTACTAAGGATACCTGTGAGTGTTCAGAGGCAAGGATAGTCTCGGGAGGATAGCACAGGGGCAACGTGCTCACCTTGGAAGCAAGATGACACAGAGCAACACAGGTTTGATCCCCGGGTCCGCACACAGAAACCTCTGGGTATTAAGCACATTATAAATAACCTATCATATCATATCCCTGGAAAGGTTCTGCTGGGAAATGACCTCAGAGATTTAGGTCTTGTGGGGAACACAGCAGAAAGACCACGCACAAGGTCACCAACAAAGGCTGCTCTGGCCAAGTCCAAGGCTGAGCCAAAGCCAAAGGGGAAACCCAGGGCTAAGGAAGTCAAAAAACTCAGAAGAGGGAAAGAGAATATTCCCCATATCTCACCTACCACTTAGGTGGAGGTAGTTGGCCAAGCACCTGAACCTGATGAATAAGAGATGCTGCCTGAAATTCTCAACCCACACAACCATCCCGAACTCCAAAGTTTATTGGTTGAAGGTGGTCCTGATAGGGAAGAGTTTAGCAAGGGCCAATGTGAGTGGCCATCTTTGGGAGGCCTAAGGAGACAGGCTTGTTCCCAGCTTGAGGGTGAACCTCCTGGAAAACAAAGGATTTATTGGGAAGGTGGGCTCCTGTATAGTGAGCCCACAGAGTCCACTGAAGGTGACCATAGGCGGTTGGTGGCCCCCCTTAAAGTGGGACCCTTCCTCCTACTGCTGGCACATGAAGTTCCCTTAGCTGGGCACCGTGGGATCAAGAGAACCAAGCAGAAGCTATCCATGCATTTCTACTGGCCCAAGATGGGGGTCCAGGTATGATATGATATGATAGTTTATTTATATAGCGCCTATACACAATGTGTTTCAAAGCGCTTCAAGGCAAGGGAGGGAACAAGGGAAAAAACAATGACATTCTTACAAGCCATGAACAGTAAGGATGTGAAATTAACTATTGTACTCGGTCTGACGACATTTCAGATAGTGCAAGAGCTAAGACATAGATAAGGAAGGGAGGGGGAGAGTGGGAAGGAAATGGAAACAGACAGGCGACTACCGTACTAGGCCTGATGACATTTCTGGTAGAGCCGGAAAAAAACAAGAGGTGAGGGAGAGGGGTGCAGAAAGGTAGGGGAGGAACAAAACAAGCAACTATCATATTAGGCCTGACGACATTTCAGATAGTGCTGGAGGGGGGGTGGGGAGGAAAAAACCAGTAAGGGGAGGGAGGAGGTTACAGACGATGCTATCATACTAGGTCCAGGGACAATTCTGATAGAGTAAGTGCATAGAAGAAAGTAAGGGGAGAAGATAGGAAAAGGAAGAAGGGAAAGGAGGAGAGAACAGAGAGCAGTCAAAAGAGTGGAGAAGCAAGAAGGGAGAGTGAATACAATTGCAGAAGTCAGTAGTAACACATAATGTTGCAAGTCAGGATACAAGATGAAGATGGGAACAGCATGAATCAGGGCCACCATGAGTACACGATGCAAAAGAAGTTCAGCATGAGAGTTGAGAAAGGGTGACGCATCATGAATGAATGAAGTCCATAAAAATCAAATCCAGCATTGTCCACAAGACGGTGATGATGAAACCAGAATGTATCAGGACAGACTCCTGCAGAAGTAGGCTTGAGTGGGGTGAGGGGGGAGCAGGGTAGAAGAATCAAGCAAAACAGGCAACACCTGTGTGCGAAAATGGGGGGCACAGGGGGACCAGAGGGGAGGGAGGCCATTGTAGGAGTTGTGCCACTTGTCAGATTTCTGGTAAGAGTGGCTCAACAATCCAGGCTCTATTGGTGCCACTCCATATGATGGGGGTGTCATTTGAAACGGTAGGGATTGACATTGTTGGTCCCCTTGACCCTCACTCATCCTCTGGCAATAGGTTTATTTTGGTGCTGGTTGACCATGCCACCAGATATCCTGACCCCATCCCATTGAAGACTGTGACTGCCAAGTCAGTTGCAAAAGCATTACTTGTGATTTTTACTAGGGTTGGCTTCCCTAAAGAAGTTGTGTCAGACAGAGGCAACAACTTTATGTCAAAGTGCATGCAAGCCACGTGGTAAGAGTGTGGGGTTACTTATACATTTTAATCAGCTTATCATCCACAAACTAATGGCTTAGTTGAGAGGTTTAATATAACTCTCAAAAGCATGATTGGGGCTCTGGAAGAACCTCAAAGGAGAAAGTAGGATCTCATGTTGCCATGCTTACTCTTTGCCTACAGAGAGGTACCTCAAGAGAGTGTTGGTTTCAGCCCCTTTGAGCTTCTTTTTGGTCACCCTGTTAGGGGACCACTGGCCATAATCCAGGAAGGGTGGGAGCTCCCTACTCCCTTCCATCACTACCAATGTAGTAGACTATGTGCTGGGGTTAAGGAAGAGAATGGACCTTCTGATGGCTCAGGCCAGTGATAAGTTCAAGGCAGGTCAGGCTCTGGTGAAACATTGGTATGACCAGAAGGCTTAACTTATTCACTTCACCACAAGCCAGGAAGTCCTGATTATGAACCCTATAAGGCATAGAGCCCTACAGGATAAATAGTCAGGCCCTTACACAGTTGTGAAGCAGCAGGGTAGTCCAAAATAGGAGGGAAAGTCTGGACGCAACAGGTGAGGCCCTTTGTGTCACTGTGCTGCAGTGACCACCATCCAAAACCACTTACCTGCATCGGGTCCAGCCCTGAGAGGGGTCCTGCATCATGTTTTTCTGCATTCTTCATCCGAGAGTCCTTGCACCAGCGAAAGACACCAACCGGAGATCAGCTCGAACCTGCGAATCAAGGACTGAGGCTGATGGCAGGACAAGCAACCTCAGACCTTCTTCCATTTACCTGCCAAGTCCAGGGAAGAATCGGAATAAGGGGGGTAAAGTTACAGTGGTTCTTACCTAAACTCCCTTTAAAAGTTTTCCTAACTTTTACTAAACTTTTGCTATACTTTGGATTTGCAATTGCTTGCTCGCTCAAGCCTTCCGGAAGCTGGGGACACTTCTATTAGTTAGAATACACTGTCGTCTAATCCTTGGAACTGTTCACTGGACCCCAGAGACCCTACCTTAATTTTTTCCTGCATCACAAACTATGTCAGAACGTTCCTGAACCTTTGGGCATGAGGCCCCAGACAACTTAGGGAAGAACTTTTGAAGTTAGGGTTAAATCTCTGCGGACCTGTAGTACATAAAAATAATCTGCACTTTCTTTTACAGGAGTTTGATTTGTGTTATGCCCTACTCTGGTGGCTTTACATATGTAATCTATTATTAGTGTTGTGCAATACTTCTACCTGTTAGTAATCATTTTTCATAGTGATATTTGCCCATAAATAAATAACTGTATTTTTATACATACTGTCTAAGTGTCATTTGTGATTCCCATAGTGCGTACTCATTGTGGACCCTTTGTAAGCTCACCACCTCTTGAGACTTAGCCTAGATCTCTCGTCACTGCTACTTTGAACTAGTTTGGCTACAGGTCCCAGCGTTGTCCATGTCACAATATAGGTTGGCCTTCTATACATTTGTCCACCAGGCCAGAGTATAGAAAATCAGTCCTAACAAATTGGTGCATGCGAACTACAAGGAGTGAGTGATGCTGATAGAATTGCGTGGTTGCTCAGCAGACTGCCCCATTCTGGCTGCAGTGCCATTATGGAAATGTCTAAAGCTGACAGGCAAGAGTTCGCAAAACTTAAGCTAACTCTTGGGAAGACCACTGTCCAATACCTGAGGAGATTTAGACAGTACAAAAAGAAGAAATGTATGACTTATGTTACTTTTGTTGCAGATTCTTTGAAAAACCTGTGTGGCTGGGTAGAAGGTTATCAGGTAACCACCTTTGAGGGCATGATTCATTTGGTCATGTTGAGCATATTTTTGCCTCTTGTTCCCCAGAGCTAAAGCATCATTTGGCTGACTCAAAGGAATTACTTCCAATAAGGCTAGCCACTGCTGCGGATGTATGGGTCTCATATAGAGTGTCCCATAAGGACAAGCCTGATTCAGGTAAGCAGGAGGAGGGAAAGAAGCAGAAGTAGTTTAATAAGGGGAAGTCACAAGAGTCAGGTCAGGGTAGTGGGACTAATCCTCCCAAGCATGCAAGTGGATTCTCTAAACCTCCCTATGTGTCAAGATCCAGTGGGACTTGTTACACCTGTGGAGCCAGTGACCACAGGAAGAAGGACCCCAAGTGTAAGTGTAAGACCCTGGGGGTCCACTCTGCAAGTCCGGCCTTCTCTCAGTATGAGGAAGAAGAGTTTGCAGGAGTGTCCTTCCCTTTAGATTGCTTGCCCTCAGGTGAAGAGTCTGAAGATATACTAGATTCATTAGAATATAGTAGCGCTGAGGTTCTGCTCCCATCCCAGTCCTGCCCCTTAGTCATGGATTCTCTGAGGATAGTGTTCAGGTAGTAGGTGTAAATACCTTACTGTTAGGAACACTGGGCCCAGTCTTACTGAAGTAGCTTCCTCCATGGTAAACCCACAGGGCCTTGCCAGAAGTCCTGTGGGGGATACTCAGTTGAATCTAAGGCCCTCTCTCAATGTCGCAGTAGCACCTGTCAGCAGAGATGTGAATAGTGAACTGGTCAGGGCATCTGTCACTGTTAGGAGAGCTGTTCCTAGAAGAGTTCTGGGTGGGATTAGTCTTCAAGACGTAGGTCCTGATAGACACTCACCAGACCGTTCAAGGACTTGGTCTCAGAATCAGGCTGCCTTAGCCAGAGGAGTCAGAAGAAGAGGCGGGAAGGAGAATATTCCCCCTGTCCTACCTACAACATCTGTTGAGGTAGTCGATAGAGTCCATATTCCTGGTTTGGAAGAAAGACTCCCATAAAATATTGTATCCTATAGGGCTCCTGAACTACCTAGCATGCTGGTAGAGGAGACCCCTAGGGAAGAGATTAGGCCTGCTTCCAGTGGGAAGGTTCCGCTCCAGAGAAGCAAAGGATACGACAGGAAGGTGGGCTTACTTGTGTTCCCCAGTTTTTCCATGTACCGCACATTGAGATGCCATGCTTTGTCGAAGTAGGCATTGAGCCAAGCCCACACTTTCGGCACTTAAGCCTGTATCTTCTCAACTCTGGCAGATATAAATGTGTTAATAAATGGCGTTAAAGAGCTAAATGTACACTCTGTTTAAAAGTGGTGACTTGAAAAAGTACACAATGACTTTCAAAACCCACCTGATAAAGATGTGCATCCTTGAATAAAGGCAAAATGAGCCCAATTGTAGCTAGATAGAAGCCCACAAGTACCAAAATGCAAATATACACCTCCCAAAAAAATCTCCCATGGGTTTTTCTACTGCGCTTTCAAGACTAGATAGAAGCCCACAAGTACCAAAATGCAAAGTAATATACACCTCCCAAAAAAATCTCCCATGGGTTTTTCTATTGCGCTTTCAAGACTAGATAGAAGCCCACAAGTACCAAAATGCAAAGTAATATACACCTCCCAAAAAAATCTCCCATGGGTTTTTCTACTGCGCTTTCAAGACTAGATAGAAGCCCACAAGTACCAAAATGCAAAGTAATATACACCTCCCAAAAAAATCTCCCATGGGTTTTTCTACTGTGCTTTCAAGACTAAAGGCACAACATATCCTGTGGTACATAGCCACATGCTTGCAGCCATTGTTTGATGCATGTGTGCAGTTTGTTACTGTACATGATGTGAAAAGAAAGTTCCACGTAAGTAACCCAGGTCTTGTGTGTATTAACCTGCAGACACCACAAAAATATTGACAGTTTAAAAAAAGTGGGTATTTTGAGACCCAAGTTTATGGTTTCGGAAGAAGGCACAGCTGTGGCAGGAGGAGGGGATTTCGGGTGTAAATGTACCTCTTGCTGTTCTTATCAACCAATCACTTGCCCTTGACGGGTAACAATCAATTCCCTGTGCAACCCACTTCCTGTTGTACACATAGAGAGCTTCCCACGGAAATGAGTGGCTGAACACGAGACACGCGACGAAGGATTTTCATGCCTCCTCCCTCTCCCTCCTTGGGGCAGCACAAGTAAGTCTGACGTTGACACAACCGCCCCCCGTACCCTCTTTTTTTAACCACACCTTTTTTTTTAACATAATGCAGGCATGGGCTGGGCCGCATTTTCCAGCTAGTGGCTTTCAACTCATATCCAGCTTGAACTAGTCACTTGGCCAGAGCTGGCCCGAACCCCACTGCTACTCACAAACACCCTGTTGTAAAGGGACAGGGGGCAGAAGGGCACCTAAAAGACGCTTATGTGAGGTTGAGCTTCAGTTTGCAGGCTTGCTAATGCCGTGAGACGGATCCTCAAGACAGTCAGTGGCCTGGATGCAACTACTTTGGGGCGTCTGACTTTTTGGGGTCTGGTCCCCACTTTCAGCATTGCTAAGCCCCTCGAGCTACAGTTGAGTGCTTTTTAAAGCAGATATCGGTGTGAAAACCTGCTCACAATAGGGGACATTTGCAGTTCACAGGGGGACCTGCTCTGTACGAAATACTCTGCTCCCATAGCAGTCCTGAATCCCTCCCGACCCAGAAAACTACTGTACCCAGCATGCCTACAGAAGCTGGGAATGAGTGAGGGCCATAGAGGACTGTGTGCAGCAGGGCCGGCCTTAGGCATAGGTGACCCGGGCAGTCGCCCATGGCACCACATTAGCACCCCCTGCCATGCCAGCTCAGGGGAGTCTTTCAAAGGCTCCCCCAAGCTGGCGTAGTGAAGGTGCCTTATTGAAATTAAATGCGCCCTGCTCTCATGCTGGGCGCTCCAGCACGAGAGTGGGGCACTTTCCATTTTAGTAGGGTGCCACTGCCACACCAGCATGGGGCAGCCTTTGAAAGGCTGCTCTTTGTTGGTGTGCCAGAACAATCCCAAATGTGGCTGCCCCTTACCTCCAGACCCGTTGGAGGTGAGGGTGGGAGGGGAGCACGATGTTGTTTTGGTCTGGGCCCTGGCCAAATTAAAGCCTGTCTGGGGGTGTATGGAGAATGTGTTTGGGGGGGATGGGAGGGGCAGGATTAGTTTAGGGCCCAGGTGAGCAGAAAAAAGCACAGACGTTTTGCGAGCCACCCTAATTCAAGCCTCCCCCACTATTGGCAGTGCAGGATTTTAAAAAAATCCCACCCACCCACTAAAGTTTTTTTTTAACCCTTCAATACTTAGAGTCAGGCAGGCTCACCAGATCAGTGCCTAGTTTGCCTGAAGCCAATCCAACATGGCCACCAGTTTTCCATGCGACCCCATCACAATGATTGATACCTGCTGCACCGGATTATGATAATCATAGCAGAGATTGGAGCAGCAGCAGGCACCAGTAAGTAATTACTCGGGCCCCACCATGAAGCACCAGAAGCCAGCCCAGAAGAAACTTCCAACCACAGGCACCCACCCTGCTGACTACTTGGGCCAACGGCTGACTGAGTTAAGTTCTCACATAGACTGGTTCTCAGCACAAGGGTAGAGTGACCAGACGTCCCGGTTTTGCCAGGACTGTCCCGCTACTGGGCCCTATGACTCCCCTGCCCCAAGATTTTCTTTAAATTAAAAAACCCAGTCCTGTTTTTGGGGAAAGGAAGGGTGACAGTCCCCCATCTTAGGTAGTGGCCTTTTGGGGAAAGGGAGGGTGACACATTAATCTGCAACAATTATAAACTAAATAAACATTATAATACTTTCACAATTTTACCATCACAGGATGGGCTAGAACCCACAACCCTTTCGGATAACTGCCACAGGCATTAACTGATTGTGGCAGAGAAACAAACAGCAAGGCCTGCAATATCCATAAGAGCAAAAACTCCCTTTTATTAACATTATCCACAGTGAAAGTGCACCATTTAAATGCAGGAGCAGTGCTTTATATACTATGGGATCACAGCAGGGGTGGAAAGAGGGGCTCACAGTTGGGGGCGGCGGTAATCCTATGTTTGCCGTCCCAGCTGTGCATCTTGAAATTCTGGTCACCCTACAGTAGTGCTATGGTAGGTCTGTCTGGACACCGGAGATTGGGTAGGTGTGGAGACAGCCATCAATGCGGTGGACGGCAGCAGCCCAGGTCCGCAGTGGCTGCATCAGGAGATCTAAATGCACACGAGACCTGCAGGAACCTCCAAGTAAAAGCCTCACATGATTGGGGGTTGGGCACCAGGCACCGGTAACTCCACCCACGCTCCAACGTGATTGGCCATTGCCCTTGAATTTGTGGCCAATCACATAGAAGTGGGCAAGTAGTTAACCTACAATTTACCCGCATCCCTGTGTTTTCTCAGTTATGGGCCAGCACAGGTGAGACAGGCAACAGGTCGATGCAGAGGCGCCCCTCACCCTTAGAATGGCACACTGCAGCCCTGGGCCCGCAACATACCTGGATGTTCCCAAACTACTTCCAGCATCAGACAAACATCCTCATTATGCAGCCGGGGAATTTAAAGCCCAATTTGGGCTAGAAGGATGTTCCCAGCTTGCCCAAGCCCTACCTGGATGGGCCCATTGGCTTTTGGCCACTCCTCACAGTTGAGTGGAGGCAGCTTGTGGGCCAGAAGGACAGCCCACTATGCAAGCTGAACCTCGGTTGTCCCCCTTGGGGGCGGGTCCAGCTTCTGAATGTAGGGGGTGCTGATTTACTTGCCACACTACACCATTTCAAATGTTGGTTTTTCTGATCCAGTGTGTTAACAGAGGATGAAGCACAGGATGTGGGGGCATTTCCTATCTTGCATCATCTCCATCACGATTGGGGAACTGGAATAGGCAGCATAAGTGTAAGGAGCAGAGTGTGTGATGCAGTGTCACGTAACAGTCAGCATGCACCATGAGGCAAAAAGGAAATGTGTGGCGCTTTCCCAATGGGCTCGGGTCACTGACGCCGCTCCGGTTCTAATAACTTTTCGTCATATATTGACTGGCAATGCTCATTCTTTGCAAACTTGTCACAGGCTCTGGTAGTGAGAAGTTATATGATCGCGGCAGCAGTTTGATATGTTGCAGTTTTAAAGACATTCCAGGATTGTAGTAGTTGCTGGCCAAAATTCTTTCAGAGCTGGTGACATCATATACACACCCAGCAAATCCGGGTTGTGTGCTTGCAAGCCTGCACCACGCTTGTTAGCTGATCTATAATTTCGCTGTAAGAATTTCATGGCTCCAAAACAGCACTCATCTACCACCGACAATAAAAGTGCCACAAATTCTCAATACACCGGCTGTAGCAATTCTTGGGATCTCGTCACTTCTACCCAGAGGGGAGCCCTTCCCTGTGAGGCTGCTACCCAATTGTCCCCCTAGTGGTGGTCGAAAGCGAGACCTCATAGGGAGAGAATCCCCTCATGGGGATAAGGACTACAGTTCCGTGAAGGAACTCCCTACCCCGTTTCACTTGGGACTCAATCCCTGTCAGAAATCCCTGATCACACTACTGTCTGTTATGGTAATGTCTCTTCCATCTTTGACTCACAAATTGATATGACCCAGATGAAGGAGAGCCAAAGAAACCTGCAGAGTAATAACAGGTTGCCTTACCATGGTACTCAGAAGAATTGGCCCCAAGGAGGCATAAAGAATATTTCACCAACAGTAAAGAAGGAATTTGAATTTACGCGGAGGAGGATCCAGCTACAGGAAATAAAGAGCAACAAAAGACTGGAAAGTAGAGAAAGCAGCCCTCGTGGAGCCAATCCAACCCAGGAAGTTCCAACCAGTGAACACGAAGCTGCAAGGAAGCTGATCCCCAGTGGCGGGGACATCTAGGAATGATCTGCAGAGCACTGCGGTGGAAGCCAAGCCCAGAACAGTGGAAGAGTGAGAGAAAAGCCAGTGGTGGCGTGACCTCAGGGTGGTGGACTGTGTAGCCCTGTAACTGCACTGGAGCCATGTGGCCCAAGTCTCTGCAGAGCCACAAGGGCAAAGCGGGGATCGGAATAAAGGAAGCAGATGCGCTGAAACAGCGCAAGTCAGGTCCTCACCCCAGGAAGAACCAGCAACGCAGTCCCTACACGTTACAGGTAACGGGAGCAGCGGGAAACCGGGTGGGGTTTGGGGCAGCTTGAGAGTCAAGAAAGCCTCAGGAGTAATCTCCCTCGTCACAGTAGTGATACTCAGTGAACCAAGAGTCAAGAGAAACTTGGGGGTGATCCCCCTCATTACAGCAGTGATATCCAAAGAGTCAAGAGAACATCGGGTAGAACCTCCCTTTTGCGAGTGGTAATCCAAGTAAAACTAAAGAGGATACTAAACAAGAGCTGTCTAGAGGTAATCTACATAACATCATAAAATAGGGAAGAATTGCTGGAACTGTAAAGCAAGCTTTCCAGAGCCCTTGGGAGGAAGTGAAGAGACTTTTGAGGAGCATTGCTAAGGGCTAGCCCAAGACAGACCTCAAGGCTGTGCAAGGTGGGTCAGGAGCAGGGAGTCATTCTCCTGACCATATTCTCTTTGTTGAATCTGAAGCTAGTGCAAAGGATTGTTGGAAAAGAGATAAAGACTGAGCCAGTTCACCAGGAGAAGGGAGTCATTTGCCTGGTACTATCTGCATTTGGATGCTGTTGTAGATTAGTGTTGGTTTCTGGACAGAGGATGGATACTTTTTATTTGTACAAACATCACGATGACGAGCAGCCGAGTTGATAATTGTTTAGGTAGGGATAACCCTTTAGAGGGGCAAGGTAGGTTATTTTCTTTATTTAGAAAATAAAGTGTTGTTCAAACATGTCACCCATTTGCCCAACTCCTTACTCCACTGCCTCCCCCCCCCACAGCCAAGCTCTTGCACCCATTCTTGGCCAGTCAATCACCACTAGCAAAAAAGTCTATGAGGCACTCTCTAATGAACCGATACTCATTATGTGGCCCTCCAGATGTTTTCTATTAAAACTCACATGATTGCTCACCACTGACTAAACTGGCTAGGGTTTATTGGAATTGATATAAAAAATGTGTTCAATATGGACAAAATTGGATCTGCTGATGCGCAGAAATCAGGAGCCTCTGCCAAAGTAGGAGAGTGAAAGGATATTCTGCGAAACTTAGGCAACAACTTAGAACTCCATGCGCTGAAACCATCCGTCAGCTTTAGCACTGCGGTAAGCTCTGGCGCCCCTCAACTGGGCTTGTCCGACGAGCCTGCTGGAGAAAAACCAGAATGTTACTGTTAGGAAAGATTTCATAATTATATGTAATTTTCCCTCCAAGTGTCAACCCCGAAACTTTTTGCTGCTGTTTACACACCATTGACTGACTTTGCCAGAGAAGCACAGCCTTCAGCTGCACTCCTCTGGGCTTTCGCTCACTTTTTATGGGGAAACTGACATGCCCTTAAAACAGTCAGTATTGGGAGACTTTGTTTCCCGCTTAGTCCTTTCCTCATGTTGCAGCTTTTGTGCAACATGTAACAAGTGTGCAATGTATTTGACCATACAGCACACTTGGGTCTCTAGTCATTTCCAAAGGCCCTAGAAACTCTCGCTGGACTTTTTATGAACTGTGCAGATGTGTCATGGACAGGACTGGTGGCAGCTATCGTTTTGCATTATTTTTAACCCTTTCCTGCCATGTTAACCGCATTAACCGTGTTTGGTACGATTAGGTTGCCTGGCTCCAAAATGGCAATGCCACAAGGTTCTTTGTCCTGTCCTTTGGCCATCTTGCCCCCTTCACCTTCCTCAGGTTGAGTCGTCCCGGGTCAGTCCTTATTTGGTCATGCACTTTCCTGCGAATCCCAATGCTTTTGCTGGCTTCTGCATGCCTTGTGTGTGTGTGTTAGGCAGAATCCTGTGCAGTGCCCTTAGGGACCACTACACACAATTAAGACTACAGGTGGCAATACAAGTTTTACCTTTGGTACAAGCCTGTACTACTAATTTATAGTGGTAGCAGTAGCAGAGCAGCCAGGCTTATCTCAAGAGTATATGAGCAGTAGCAGAGATTACACAAAGGGACCACAATTACTATGACTCAAGCAAACACTGACTCAAGGTTTCAGGTAGACAAATATAAGTACATTTAGTTTTAAACCATCAGTTATAAACACAACACTTCTATTAAACTTTAAACAAAACCAAACGTTAAATATACTACAACTAATCCAATTCACTTTGTACAGTATGTCTCAAGGTAAGTACCCTGTGTTTGAATGAACCGGTGTTATGAACAAAACACGATACTGCGGATACGGTTGCGATAACTTTTTGACAGTTCGGTCTACTCAATAAACGCGTATCCGTGACATGAAATGCTACCGGGGCAAAAACACACTTAGCACCTGAGATACGCAGAGGGAGTTGGAGGCAAAAATCACAGGCAATATTTAGGTTAGGCAGACAAGATCGAGAGACACCCAGAAACAGGAGTTCAAAAGTCAAAGGGTCGGAGCCAGGATTAAGTGACACCGGAGACCTGTTGCCGAAGATCAAACCGTTAGACAGTTCACAATTCAACATAGCCCAAAAGTACTTTGATATTGTCAATGTTCGGAAGCAAAAGTTATAAGAAGCAGGGAAGACAGGGGCGAGCCTTGAAGTTGAAGAAAAGGGGATTCACCCAGTTTCCTCGAGTAGAGCACAGTACCTTATTCCAATGATGCAGCTGGTGCCCTGGCAGTTGTTCCTTTTGGTTTCCCGCAGACCCACGATTCCTGGAGCTTCGTTGGGAAGGAGGACGTCTGAAGGGGGTCTGCACCACACAGGAATTAAGCCGGGAGCAGCGACAACGAATAAAAGGTGTGCTCCTTAAAAACAGGAGAGACTCGGCAGGTGGCTATCCGGACCACTACAGCAGTGTGCAGCGATTTTGACCACGGTGGAGATCTCTGGCTGAAGAAGATGAGCTGGTTATCCCCACCAGGCTCAAGGGAAGAAGACTCCGGACTGGATCTCCTCTTAGTCGTCGAAGGGTAGATAGCTCAGGACTGCAGCAGGGCTTCACCGGGACGGGGTAGTTGCAGCAGCCATCGTTCTCTCCGCTTCTCTTCAGTTCCTTGTAGTTCCAGAGGTGACTCTGACTTCTAGCCCAAGAGACCTGCCTTTTATGCGCAAAACCCCCATTCACACAGCCTGGCTGTCAATCACGCAGCAGAGGGGTTGTCCAGCCGGGACAACCACCTCAGCCAATCATGGCAAAGTGTGACTTGGTTTTCCTAAGATACCCTGTGCAGGGGGTGACTACACCCCTCCCTCACATTCAGCCCACCTAGACACCCAGACGCCTTGAGGAGGGCTTCTCTGCAGAAGCCCGCCAAAATACGGTGAACAAAGAAGGCAAACCTAGTTTGCCGCGCAAAGTAAAACACAAGAAGGACTTTAACAAAAAGAAATGGTGAATAAACCCAACCGGAGCCAAAAGAAAGACTATTTGGTCAAGCGGGTTTATGTTCGAGGCTAATATAATAGCCAAGAACAGTACCACGTTTATCTAATATAATCGTGGTAGAAAAGGTAGGGTAGATACCACTGCCACCAACCAAGTCTAAATGTTAAAAGAGCGAAACAATGCTCAGGGAGGTACAGACAGGAAAGGGGTACAGATTAGCCCTTTCCAGTACTCCATGTAAGATGGGGTGTACTGGGTCTGTGGTAAAAATGACTATGTAAAGTAAATGGCAACTTTACCCTTCTCTGGGGGACAGTAGTCAGCCCCAGCTAAATGGAGTCAGAGGAAAGTCTTAAAGACAACCCTGGGTTACTACACTGAGGGTGCAGTGTAACCCATACAAGAACAGGGGTATCTGGAGTGGTGTGCTCCAGTGCCCAAGATCACACAATGAGTAAAAACACATAGGCCAAAACCCATGTAAGAGTGGAAAAAGGATGTACACTCTTACCAGGTGGAAAAAATAAACTCCAGAAATCCAGCAAAGCTGCTGGGGGACTCACTAGGTGAGGGAAATTAGCCCTAGAAGGAGAATTCTCCCTAGCAGTGTGCCTCCAGGATGTGGGCTGGGATGTCTGATCCCAAAACACATCCTGGGTGCCATAGAGTCTGGAGTGTCCTGAATGCCTGGGACCACCGTGGTCCGTGATTGGTCCACGTATGGAGTGTGTGTTTGTGAGCAGATCTCCCATTGATTCCTCTCCGTTTTGGCATGAAGGGAACTTTGGATAAGAGGAGGCTGAAAACACCACTACCAGGTCGATCTCCTGAGTTCACACCGAACAAAGGAGAGGAGCCAAGTATCCTGCAACACGAAGCAGAGTCGAGGAACCGTTGGTGACCCGCTGGAAGGTTTGGCACCCTCAGCTTGCTGTCGTCCCGTGGTACCCCTCTGCATCTGGTCATCCTAGAATGTCTGCGAAGATGCTTCAAACCATTGGAATAGTGGGACCAACTATTCTCGGCACCTTCATCAAACCCTGCAAGTAAGCTTTCTCGGAAGTGTCCCTGGGCCAACCAGTGGACTGACCATCTTACCCAGTTGCTTTGCTCTGTCACTGCCGCTGTTTCGAGGAGGTCCTCGAAACTTGGTACACTGCTAGTTCTGTGTCCATGGCACCCTCACACCGAATTTCGTACACTTGGCATTCCCAGGTCTGAAGTGAGACAAGTGCGCCAGGAAGAAAGTAAACGCGGTTACCGTGTTGCCCTGCCGCGGCAACAACCTGTGCAAATTCGCTGCATTTGTGACCCTCCTGCCCCTGATGCCTGCTGCAGTGAAACTGGGGTGATTCCACCTCCCAGAGCAGAGAAATCGCCACTCTCCCATTTGGGAATCATCGCTGTATCTCAGGAACTACATGGTGCCGAGACGTCCTTTTTGCCGCATTCAAACCTGCCAGCGAAGTGGACTGAACTGGAGAAGTTTGGATCTGCCTGCGTCGACGACCGGTGAGTACCCCAACCGGTGGCCCCTAGCACAGGAGCCCATTTTTATGCACAAGTGGCCCCTGAAGACTCCTTTCCTTTCCACAGCTATTGCAAAATAGCGACTCCATCCCGCACTCTCAAACTGCCTCTGCCTTCAAGTGGAAGTCCTCCTTGAATAGTGGGAATTTGTTCTGCATCACCTCATCCACCTTACTGAGCTGCTAGAGACCCTTGAAGAGACCCTATCCTGCCCATTGGTACAAGCACATGCATGTACTGTTGAGCACAAGGCTCCTCTCTTCGTAGGGCTTGGACTGCCTCTTAGTTAGGTGTATTCTTGATGTGGCACTGGGTCTAAAGATTACCTGCACTGCCTGTTTCCTTCCCCTCTAGGTTGTCAACATATGTTGTGCATTTAACCCTTTGGACCCCAATGGTCTTGTATATATATTGTATTGAGTGTGATGTGTTGGTTTACTTAGTGTTACTGTGATTCTTTGCTATGGTCTATGTTACAAATGCCTTGTAATAAATGTGTCTCTATTTTTAATAGAACACCTGTATGGAGTAATTTGTAAGTGTCCTTGCTTTGTATGCTTATTGAGGTCTTTCAGTCACCCTCAACCCTCCTGAGACTTAGTCTTGACCGCCTGCCATAGCTACCCTGATTGGTCTGGCTTGTCCAGAGGTTACCCTGTTCCAAGAAACTAGGCTGGCCTTCTGAACCTCTGCCCCTACAGGACAGAGTTCAGAAATCCTTCTTAACAAATTGGTGGCAGCGGTGGGATAGGACTGAAGGTATCCAGTGTTGCATACTAGTGAAGGCATTTCAAGTTATTTCTACCAGGACACTTAGTGAATTGTTGAAGTATAACTGAAAAAGGCCATAGTCCTATCTAACAATATGGAAACAAGTACCTTGTTAACTTTAAATGCTTCTAAATCTGAAACATTGAGAAAGATGTGTGCTGAGAGAGGTGTCTCTGCTCAAGGTGCACAATTGGAAATGATCCAAAGAATCATTGACTGGCAAGAAGCTCAGCTTAGTGCTATAACTTCTGAGGACAGTGCAGAAGGAGGTGGGGCTGCTCCCACTGGCAGAACTGGTAGTTCTGTCGCTGCACTGATCTCCAGGAACCATGAGGATTTGGAAGATGTAATGTCTAATGTTTCCTCTGCCAGTGCTGAAGGTGAGGCCATGCTTGAATTCAAGAAGCAAGAGCTGCTGTTTAGGCAGAAGGATCTTGAATTTAACATGGCCAAACTGAAGATGGAGCAGGCAGAAAAACAAAAAGACAGGGATCACCAGTTGGAAGTGGCCAAGCTTCAGGTTGCCAATGGAGCCAAGGGTCCTGGACATGGGTCGGGGGCCTCCTCTCATCCAAGGTTCCTAAGGATCTGCTCAGTGTGTATGAGGAAAAGAATGACATTATGGACTGGCTGAATACATTTGAGTATGCATGTGAAGGTCAACAAGTTGACAATGCTGAAAAAAATTGCCTGGTTACCTAGCAGACTGCCCCATTCTGGCTGCAGTGCCATTATGGAAATGTCAAAAGCTGAGAGAGCAGATTTTTCAATGTTGAAGAAAACTCTCATCTTAAAGTTTGGAAAGACTCCTGCCCAATACTTAAACAATTCAGAGAGCACAAAAAGAAAGAAGGTGGTACTTGGGTATGTTATGTAACTGAAGCCTTAAAAAAACTTGACTGGGTTGAAGGTTATAAGGTCTCTACTTTTGAAGGTATGATGTGTCTTGTCATGCTAGAAGATATTTTTGCATCTTCTTCCCCTGAGATTAAGCAGCATTTGGCAGATTCAAAGGAGATAGATCCTAAGAAGCTTGCCATAGCAGCAGATTTGTGGGTGTCACATAGAGTGTCCCATAAGGACAAGACTCATCCTGGTAAGCAGGAAGAGGGGAAAATGGCCAAAGATAAGGAGTGTGGAGACTCTGATAAAACTTCCTCCCATAAGGGACACAAAAAGAAAAATAAGGATAAGGCACAAGAGAACTCAAGGGTAGTGGAGGTCAGCCTCCAAAACAGAACTCTGTTTATAGTAAGCCTTCCTATGTAAACATACCCAGTGGATCTTGTTTTGCTTGTGGAGCAACTGACCATGTGAAGGGGGATCCCAGATGGATGTAAGGTCAAAACCTTAGGGGTCCACTCTGTTAATCTGTCCTTCTCCTCCTATGAGGAAGAAGAGATTACAGGGGCATCCTTCTCCTCAGAGTCCTTCCCCAGTGGGATAGAAGCTGAGGTCGTTTTAGTTTCCCTGGGTTGCTGGGAGCCTAAAATCTCAGAGGCTTATGCTACGATTCCAGATAATACCAAGCACTACTTTAAAGACAGTGTACTGATCAATGGATTAGATACTCCCGCTCTTAGGGATAGTGGGTGTGTTCGAACTGTAGTGCATTCTACCTTGGTAGACCCAGAGGAAGTTGCCAGAGCTCCTCTGTTGCCCACTTAGTTGGCTGATGGCCCACCTCTCATGTTCCCAGTAATACCTGTAAATCTTACTATAAATGGTACAACAGTCAGGATTCCAGTGAGCATCCAGAGGAGTGTCCCAGGAAAGGTCTATCTGGGAAATAATCTAAGAGCTTTAGGGCTTGTGGGAGATACAGCTGAGAGACCCTACACAAGGTCTCAAACAAGGGCTGCACTGGCCAAGACCAATGCCATGCCCCAGCCAAAGGGGAACCCCAAGGCTGAAGGAGTAAGAAAATCAAAAAGAGGGAAAGAGAATATTCCCCCTAACTCACCTACCACTGAGATGGACGTAGTTGGTCAATCACCAGGACCTGATGAGGAGGTGGTGATACCTGAAGTATTTGACCCCAATGGCCATCCTGAACTAAAAGACTTATTAGTAGAAGGTGGTCTTGACAGGGAAGAGTTTAGTAAGGGCCAATGTAAGTGCCCATCTCTGGAAGGCCTAAGGAGACAGGCCTGCTCCCAGCTTGAGGGTGAACCTCCTGGGAAGCACAGGATTTATTGGGAAGGTGGGCTCCTGTATAGTGAGCCTACTGAGTCTACAGAAGGAGACCATAGGAGGTTGGTGGTTCCCCTTGCTGTAAGACCCTTCCTCCTGCAGCTGGCGCATGAAGTGCCCCTTGCTGGTCACCTTGGAATCAAGAGAACCAAGCAAAGGTTATCCATGCACTTCTACTGGACAAGATGGGGGCGCAAGCAGAAAGTCGCTGCAGGAGTTGTGCCTCCTGCCAGTTATCTGGTAAGAGTGGCTCAACAATCCAAGCTCCATTGGTACCACTCCCAGTTGTGGGGGTACCATTTGAGAGGACATTGTTGGGCCCCTTGACCCACAAACATCCTCAGGCAATAGGTTTATCCTGGTGCCGGTCGACCATGCCACCAGATATACTGTGGCCATCCCATTGAAAAATGTGACTGCCAAGTCAGTTGCAAAAGCTTAGCTTGGCATATTTACTAGGATTGGCTTCCCTAAAGAAGTTTTGTCTGACAGAGGCAGCAACTTTATGTCAAAGTATATGCAGGACATGTGGAAGGAATGTGGTGTCACCTATAAGTTTTCATCTGCATACCACCCACAGACCAATGGTCTGGTTGAAAGGTTCACCAGGACCTTGAAAAGCATTATTGGGGCTCTGGAAGAACCACAAAGGAGAAAATGGGATATTCTGTTACCATGCTTACTGTTTGCCTACAGACAAGTACCACAAGAGGGTGTTGGCTTCAGCCCCTTTGAACTTCTGTTTAGTCACCCTGTAAGGGGACCCTTAGCCATAGTCAAGGAGGGATGGGAGATTCCCATTCCGCCCATTACTACCAACGTAGTGGACTATGTGCTATGGCTCAGAAAAAGGATGGTACTCCTGATGGGTCTGGCTAGTGAAAAGTTGAAGGCTCTGGTGAAACATTGGTATGCCCAGAAGGCTTCCCTCATCAATTTCACACCTGGTCAGCAAGTCCTGATCATGAATCATATAAGGCCTAGAGCTTTACAGGACAAATGATCAGGCCCTTACACAGTGGTGGAGTCACTGGGTGAGGTCAACTATTTAGTGGACCTTGGAAGGCCTGGACAGGCTCCAAAAGTGTTCCATGTAAATAGGCTGAAGGGTTTCATCCCAAGAGTTCAAATCGCTGCACTACTGCTGACTTCAGATGTTGAGGAAGAGGAGTCAGAACCCCTCCCTGACCTGTTCCAAAGCAGTCCTTCAGACAGCTCCTTTGAGGGTGTCTGAGTGGCCATCACCTGACTTCTGATCAACAGGCTGAGGTGAAAAGTTTGCTTAGGCAATTTTCCCCCTTGTCTTCACACACCCCTGGTTTGACACCTTGGTGCAAACATAACATAGACACAGGAGACAGTGTACCTACTAAAAGTAGGGTATACAGAATGTCCGACAAAGTAAGGTCTTACATTAAGACAGAGGTCAACAAAATGTTGGATCTTGGGGTGATTGAACCCTCCAGTAGTCCTTGGTCCAGCCCAGTGGTTTTGGTTCTAAAGGCAGGTACTTCCGAATTGAGGTTCTGTGTGGATTACAGGGCTCTGAATGCTGTCACCAAGACAGATTCACACCCGTTGCCTAGAACAGATGAGCTGGTGGATACCTTGGGTGCCTCCCAGTACCTCAGCATGTTTGACCTCACTGCAGGCTATTGGCAAATAGCCCTTGCAGAGCATGCCAAGGAGAAGACAGCTTTCTCAACTCCAAAGGGTCTTTACCAGTTCAGGGTAGAAGAATGCCCCTGCCACTTTCCAGAGGCTTGTGAATCATGTGTTGAATGGGTTGGATGAATTCTGTCTTGCATGTCTGGATGATATAAATCCTTCTTAACAGTTACCGAAGGAAGAGACCCTCACTACCAGTATGTATATGAGGGAGCCACATAAGGGGATAGGGAAGAATTCAGACATTCCAAGAGTAACACGTCAAATTAAACATTTTGCGAGACTACCATATCAACTCAGATAACTCAAGACCCATTTGTCCTCCTGCCAAGCCTAGCAGACCTGAATTTTAAATGAAGGGTGGGATAATGCTCACCTCCAAGTCTTTAATAGAATCAAGAATTTTCTAAAAGTTATTCTGGAAAATATTAATTCTATGTCAAGACCGGAGGCAAGCATCATGGTTGTTTAAAGCTTACTCACCACCAATGTTGCCGGTTGCTCTACCTGTTTCCAGTATAATTCTTTAGAAACTGATTCTCCTGCCCAGTCAGCCATTCTCATTATGTCCTCCAGTCTGACCCCCAGCTGAAAGGCTTTGGAGGCCATGGTACCCCTGACAGAGTGAACCCCGAACTGAGCAGTATCTATGCTTGCCTGCTCGAGCGTCCATCGAACCCAGCGAGCCAGCGTGGGGGTGGAGACTGGTTTGTGCGGTATGTGAAGCGCAATCAGTAATTGACCTCTAGAATCAGTCTGTAATGGGTAGGTCATCTCCTTATATGCCTTAAGGCACTTGACCACTCTTGAGTGACATTTGGTTCTCCTAGAGATATGAAAGACCACTCCGTCAGGAGAGTGTACCAGGCCGGCTAAGTCTAGTGCCCTGACATCAGAGACTCTCCTGCATGACACTAAGCACAGCAGGGTAGTGAGATTGCCGGAGAGGGCTGTGCGTGATAATTCAACATTGGGTGGCCAGGAGAGAAAAAGATTGAGTACGGTGTTCACATCCCAGAGTATGTTGTAACAAGCCGGGGGTGGCGCTGCCAACCTAACACCTTTGAGCATCCTGCACGCTAGCTGGTGCTCCCCGACTGGAGGCCTGACCACCAGGTTGTGAGGTGCCAACATCGTTAAGCTGTAGGCGTTCACCGTCCTGTACACCAAACCCTGCTCTGCCAGTCCAGCGAGGACATTTAAAACCTGTGCTGCAGGGGCTGAAACTGGATGGAAACCCTCTTCCAAGCATCAGCGCGTCCATGCACCCCAAGAGTTTGAATATCTCTTGGATGTTGCAGTAGCACAGCTCTCCTCGATGAGGCCAACAACCTTGCACAAAATCCCTGGGACTTTCCAATTTGCCCTGAAAATCCTCCATGCTGCCAGGTTAGAGACCCGCACTGGAGGAGGGGATGGTGCTCTCCACTCGGACCAGACAGCAGATCTTGAGTCTGGGGTAGTGTATTGAAAAGGGTATTTCTCCCCAGGGACCAGCCCTTATTAGCATAAATTACCCTATTTCTCCCACTTACAGGTCCGATCGTGCTAAACAATGAACTCATCACTATAGAAATCACACCTTCAGCATAGATTTAGCATTTATTAGACATAAAGCATAATATAATAGAGCAGTAAATATAGCAGTATTTTGGGAAATTAATGATTAGAGAAAATCACAAAGTTCATTAGAGAAACACAGTCTTATGTCCCTTGCATGTTATTATCAGTGCTGAGGGATCCCGGTCATCTAAAATGAACTGCTTGCTCAGCTAGCTCTATAGATGACAGCGCTACAAGGAGCCGCCTAGGTCATCACCATTCTCTGGGCACGTGCTCGAAGCGAGTCCGCAGAAGAATCCCCCCTGAGTCATGGGTGCATGTGCATTTTGTAATCTCGTGCTGTCAGTCAACGTGACTCACTATTCCAGAACTTTCTCAGTGCAAAAACATGTCCACTGATGGAAAATCCCAACTTGCTAACTCTCCAAGAAGCTCCTTTCCTCCCTCCCTTGGAGTCCATCTGCCACTTCAGGAATGTGTCTTATCAGTTCGGGCGAGGCCGTACCATGCCTTCTCATGCTTTGTTTACCAAGCATGGCAGAGCCACTGCAGCGAAAAGAGGAGCTGAAATAATATGCATCGCAATTAACCCCTAGTGAGCAAGTTTTGCCGGCCCTGTGCTTCACCAGCTAGTGTCCTGATGCTACAAGGCAGGCGCTATACAAGTGCTATAATGCTTCAAACACTCAAATACATGTCTTTATTAGCTACTAAACTTGGGCCTCTGCCCTGCCTTTCTATGCACAATGCAACCTTCCTTTTCTTTGAGGCCTGCACATTCAATGTAGCTCTTCATACCCTATTAATGTAGCCGCTACTACCACATTACTAGATCATCTATAAAGATCTGTTTCAGCATTTAGCACGTACTTGAATAAAAAGGACCTCATATATGATATGGTTAGCTCAGCAGGCTACTGCACCTAAAGAAAAATGCAATTTCTGTTCCACTACAGGTAGTAGGATTGGAAAATCCGATGAAAGTTCCAGAAGGACTGGATACCAGGACTGAGAGGTCTAGATTGGGGCTACGAGGACTAATTCTGCCTGTTCCTGGCGGGCCTTCGCCAGGGTCCTCGCTATCATCGCAAAGGGAGGAAAAGTGTAAGCTATCCCTTCACACCACCACTGCAGGAATGCATCCACTGCAGTCGCCGCTGGATCCAGCCCCCAGCTGAAGAATACAGGGAGCTTTGACCCGGGAGGCAAAGAGGTCCTTGATTAGAGGGCCCCATCTGCATTGGAAGTGAAGAAAGACCTCTCTGCACCATTTCCAATTGCTGTAATCAGACAGGTGACGTGAGGGCCAATCCACCACCTTGCTACTCAGCCCCGGAAGGTATCCCGCCATCACAGAGATCTGACGTTGCAGACAGAAGTGCCAAAAATCCTTGTCTAATTGCCACCCAGATGACTGATATATCTCACTGCTGATACGTTGTCCATCTTGAGTAGTATACAGCAGTTTACTTTGGTTCTGGCAAAAGAACGACCTGTGCGGGAACCGACAAGGAGCTCTAGGCAGTTGATATGCATCTCTAATTTCCAGGGGAGACCACTCCCAGCCCCGTGGCGACCAGATTGCACCTCGCTCCCCCTCCTGTGCGCCTTGCATCTGACTATCACAAGGTTGGGTGCTGATCCAAAGATCGTCCTGCCGTTCCAGGCCTCCATGTATGTTAGCTCTGTCCAAGCTTCTGTTGACAGGGCTAGCCGCTAAGAGTAGGAGCAACTGCGACACAGGTGCTGTCCTTTCAGTCTATGCAGTTCACCATGGTGCAGCGGCTCTGGGAATATGGCCTAGATGGAAGATGTTAGTATCCCAATCACTCTTGCTAACTCCCTCAGGGAGAAGGTCTCCTTCTCTAATAGCTTGCGTATCTCCCGATGCGTGCCGTGCAACTTGCAGGACGGAAGCCGGAGCTGGCAGTCCCGCATGTCCACGTTGAAGCCCAGGAACTCCTGTCTGGAGGGGACCAAGGTTGACTTCTCCCAATTGATGAGAAATCGCAGGCTGTAGGGAAGTTCTATAGCTGACTGGGCCGGCTGTCTGATTTGGGCCTCGCTCTGTGACATCATGATAATGTCGTCCAGATATAGGATGAGCCGTATGGCTTTTTCACTAAGCGAAGTGACCGCCGATGAGCTTGGTGAAAGCCTAAAGCGCTGAAGAGAGCCCGAAGGGCAGACTTGTGCACTCCCATTCAAGGTCCTTCCAGGTGAGCCCCAAGTGTCTCATGTGTCGCGGAGAAACTGGCACTGCTAGATAAGCATCTTTGAGGTCAAGACGGACCAGCCAGTCTTCTGGACGGAGTATGTCCCTGAGCATGTGAATTCCCTCCATTTTGAAGTTATAGTAGAGAACAAAGTCGTTCAGGGCTTTGAGGTTTATCACAGGACGGACCTTCTCCTTCCTTCTCACTAGGAAGATGGGACAGAAAAATCTGCCCTGGTCTCTGAACTAGCGGATCGCAACCTTGGCTTGTAAGATGTGCACTTCTGCATCTAGCCCTGCGCTGTCCGTGTCCGACATCACTATGGGGTGGGGTGGTGTGAGTGAGTGGGTTCTGCAAAGAGGTCGATGTGGTAGCCCCTTGTGGTGTCCCTGACCCAGGCCTCTCCTGACAAGGAGTCCCACGCTTGCATGTATCATGCTGTCCTGGCTCCTATCGGCACTTGCACTGCTGGTGCTACACAACAGAGACCCTCCTGTGGTTTGCGGTGTTGACTGTCTCGCTGGTCTTCTCCAGCTGCAACCTCCGGCTCTTCCTCTGAAGGGGAAGAAGGTGTCAGATCTGTCCTTCCAGTAGGAGTGGGTGTCAAGTGCTTGAAGGGACCTCCTGTCCAACGAATATTGGCTGGAGGAGCGGCCTCTGCCTCTTTCGGCCTGAGAGAAAACCTTGGATGAAAAAACTCTTTTGATCGAAGCTTGAGCCTTGTCTAAGGCCGTGAAGGTGCCAACAAACCTGCCATTTCCTTGACAAAAGGGTCACCAAGTAGAAGCCCCTGGGTGGCCGATCCGGATTCTGAAGTAGTTAGCTACCCAAATTCAGGTCTATTTTCATGAGGATGCCCTTCCTCCTTTCTGCTGATACAGCACACTTTTAATTGCGTAGGAGGTAAAGAGCCCTCTGGGCACATCCCGACAAGATGAGTGGGTCTATCGGATTCCCTTTCTCCATGGCTTTCTCTGACAATTCTAGGATGTTGGTGAGGGAACCAGTAATATCCAGAGCCTTGTCCTTGCAGGACGTCCAGGATGTTATATCCTCCTATTAAATTATTTATAGGTTATCAACTGTATTGCGTCATGTATTAAAAGTAATATATGCCTTCACCTTAAGTAGGCATTTATTACTGTTAGTTGAGATATGTATATTAAGGTGGTTAACTGGTACACATAAACATGTTATGATGCCACTTCCATTTATGGGAATAACTAGTGTGTGTTGTACATAGCTTTATTCAGTATTGACCATAAAAGCAATTAAATATCACAATATGAACATCTTACAGAAGATCGTCATTTCATATTACAAAACATGTTAACAACTACTGTATAAAAGACTAGCTCCAGCACATATAGTTTCTTTCACAAACTAAAACTACAATGAATCCAACATACAGACGTTTCCATCATACTTTGCCCTATGTAACCAGGCCCTATGTACACATGTTGCAATATAATAGGCTAAGTTCACATCTAGTGGGTTCTTACAGAACTCTGTGTCCGAATCTGTTGTTCTGATGTCTTTCAGTGGAAGTACTGGCAATAAGTAATGCTTTCTCAGATTTTAGTAGGCTGGGCAGAGTAATAAGAAGTGTTTTACTGACTTTTCAGAGCTGCCACACACTTTACATCTCATCTCGGCTCAGGCTGACCACCTAGCCGTATACTCAGCCACTTTGAAGGTGTTAGTACGAAATTGAATGTATAAACTCATGGCATAAGCAGGTGCGACACAGTCTAAATACAATTCAAATCCCTCAGCTGGTTTCGACATCATATAAGGGGCACCAGTCCTCAGTGTAACACAAGCACATTTCATCTGTCTTATGATGGTTTCATGGTGCTTTGTTTTAAATCGATCTTTATGATCTTAGTTATCTCCTTCAGTTTGTCCAAGACAGTCCCCATACCCAGATTCTGAAGCCCTTTGCATACAAACCAGGGCCAACCAGTGAACTAGAGTCTGGGGTACTTAATAAACTGCTCATTGAGTCTTTGTATTTAGTTAATTCTGGTTTAGTACAGAGCCTGATCCAGTACAGTAGCGGCTTGCTGGCAATTACTTCATTTATGGGCTTAAGGCCACATTCCCAATGTAAACTTGCCATTGGCCCTCCCTTAGGTTGCGCTAACAGGCCCCGCAAGAAACGTTGTCTACCACACATAGCTCGGGTGAGGGGCATTGTCCCCACAATTCTGCGCCATACAGTGCCTCTGCCCTCCCTTGTTTTTGGTATAAATTAATAGCTGGGGAAACTGCACCCCTTCCGAGCCTATTGTAGAGGCAGAGGATTTCACCGCTATATTTTTGAAGGGCCACTGTGGCTTTAGGGAGGTGGCTGTCCATGATAGATCTTCAGCTAATCATATCCCCAAGCAGCCATAGTAACACACCTGTTCCAACACATAGTTGCCAATTGACATGTTCACTTTAATGTTCTTCTGTTTTTTCCTACCAAATGCAAGCACCTTTGTTTTCTTTAGGTTCTGGCGTTTCTCCATAAAGATTCTCAGGTTATGTTGCAGCCCCATCGGTGTTGTGGATAGTAGCACGGCATCATCAGCATGGAAGAGTGCTGGGAATCTTTCCCCCCCAAGCCTAGGTGGGTGGAGACATTCCCCCAGCAGTTCCTCAATGATGACATTTATAAACAGTTTAAATAGAAGGTGGGCCAGCACACACCCCAGTCGGACCACCTCCTCACAGCAAAATAGTCGGTGAGCTCCCCATCCAGCCTCCACCTCACAGCTGCCCTGTTGTTAGAGTATAAAGATTGTACGTTGCTCAGTAGTGCCTTTGGGATGCCCTATTCTCTCAATACCGACCATAGCTTGCTATGGGATACACTGTCGAATGCTGTATTAGTCCACGAAAATGGCATAGACCCTGAAATCCTGAACAGTAACATATTTCGACACGATAGCTTTCAATCAGAGGCATTGATCCAGGGTACTAATGCCGGGGAGAAATCCAGCCTGTAAATGGTTAGATATACCTTTCTCAATAACTTATTTTTGTAAGCAAGTGGTTAACACTTTTGCATAGACTTTTCCCAGGGCGTTCGAAAGCGAGATGGGTCTGTAGTTACATGGTTTCCTATAGTCCCCTTTGTCTTAATCCATGCAGTAACTTTGTGATCAAAACCCCATGTTATATTTTAGTTCCATGTGTCATTATAAATCCTCTTTTGGCCCATAGACGACCGAAATTATGAACCACCCCAAAAGCATATTGGCTGTCAGTGTAAATGTTGACTACAAGACCGGAGCTCAACCCACAAGCTTGGGCGAGGGCAATGATTTCAGCTGCCTGAGCTGAATGCTGGGGTATCCTACAGGATTCAACAATTGTTTTCAATGTTGTGATAGCATACCTTTCCATCACCTTTCTGTGTTGCTAAAGTCACCCCGAGTGGGACGGGTATGCCCAGACGTGGGTCCCGAGTCTGCCGGGCCTAGAGACGCAACCTACTCCTCACTGATGACGCCCAACAAGGCTGAAACATGTCTGGGGATGCTTGTGGTCTCGTGCTGAAGGGATGTGACCTAGCATTTCGGGCTGGACTGCCCCTTTTGGGGTAGGACCAAGCCTGATTTGCATATGGTTTTTCCCCTTCTGTAATGGTTTGGCAGGCTGAAAAACCATGGTCTGGAGGGTTGCCCAGAGCTTTGCCCGTGGTTATGATTAATTCAAAACCTTCCAGCCATCACCTTTCTGTTGTGTTATTACAACATACATTTTTATGCTTTGTGTTTAGAAATCAAAAAACATATGTAAGTCACAAACAATTTGTTTCTAGATGGCAGGCCGTCAATACGGTCTCCAAATTGGTGAGGCTAGTTAATTAGTGCCTCGTAGATGGTCTACGTATGCTTCGGCCTTTCTTTTTATTAAGCGCCATCTCTAGCGCTTTTTTCAGTACGTTTTTTGGCCTTCAGGAAGAAAAGATTTCTTTGTTTTGAGATTCAATCACTGGAACCCCCTTCGGTATCACCGTGGTTTACACACTAAAGAATACACAAACACAAAACAACTAGTTAAAAACTGGAGGGGATAGTGTGAGTGGCTTGTATTTTATCTCAGCACTTAGTGGTCACTAACCTGATTATCAAGAGCATTTGTACTTAAGTGTCTATGTCAAGCGTAGTTCCTGCTATCTTGACTGCACAGATAACTTGTTATTCTTATTTGCCTACAAAAAAGAGACCATGTTGTTTTTCTATTTATATTTCATGCGTGTCTCATTTTTGAATTTGTCCATTTACTCTAAAGTACAGAACTTGTCATGAACCGTCGGATGCGTCCTTTTTGGACTTCCTGGTCCCTGACACATCGAGGCCTGCACTCAGCAGTACTACTATCATGGCCGACAGACACGGAACGTTGTTTACCAGCTTCCGCGTCGGACGTAGCACACTCTATAAAGAAGCCACGCCCCCGCGGGCCCGCGCGTCTCAACGCTACCGCTTGCAGTGGCTAGACGTGCGTTGCCGTAGTTCGCTCTCGCTACCTGTTTCCGGTTCCTGGACCCTTTGTTCTTGCTCCTTCAGTCCCTTCCTTTCCTTACCTCCTGTATCCTGGACCCCCGTGTACCCGTCTCGAGTACACGTCATCATTTCCTGGATTTCCCGGACATACTGAACGTTCCAGGAGTCGAAGCGCTGATCATACGCTGGAACCCGAAGAAGCCCACACGGGGCTGTACAAGATCCGGACTGTACGCAAGAAAACTCCTTCAAGGAGCTCCAGTAAACAACAGCAACAGGTGAGAAGGGGGGAATCCTGTGACAGATTGAGACGCTAACGAACCAAAATAGACACAGGCATGGAGGCGGCGCTTCAAGATCTTATGCGCGGCATGCAGGAGTTAACAACGGAAGTGCAGAATCTTAAGGCTGAGAATGCTGCGCTAAAACAATTAGTCTTGTCCCAGGATTCCGCGACCAATGAAAGTGTATTGTTGGGCGGAGTAGTTGATAAATACGACGGTTCTTCAAAAAACCTTCACGGATTCCTTGACTCGTGTTTAGTCCATTTCACCTTCAAGCCCTACTACTTCTCCACCCCCAGGGCAAAGGTGGACTTCATGATTTCGCATCTCTCTGGGAATGCTTTGACTTGGGCCACACCCTTAGTTAATTCTGGGGATGCCCTCCTGGATGAATACGACGCATTCGTACAGGCTCTAAAGACCGTGTTTGACCGCCCAGAACAGGTCTATAATGCCCAGGAACGCCTACTAGATTTCCAACAAGGTTCTCAAGACTTGTTGACATATGTGACACGCTTTAAGCAATTGGCCAAAGAAGCGGATTGGTCCTCAGAAGCCTGCTTTACCCTTTTTCGAAGAGGACTAAATGAAGAGATAAAAGATGAGCTAGCCAGAGTGGCTCGTCCAGGCACATTCCAGGCTCTCATGGATCTATCTCTACAGATAGACTTCTGTATCTAGGAACGGAAGGCAGAGAAGAAGAAGACCAGAATGTCCTTCCAAAAGACCTCCATGGAAACTTCCTCGAAGGCTGAGCACGCTCCTACCCCTGCTAACGAACCTGAACCCATGCAACTCAGGGCCTTTCACGGACCCATATCCCCGCAAGAAAGAATGCGACATATTCATACTGGGCTTTGTATGTATTGTGTCTCAGATAAACATTTGATAAGAGAGTGTCCGTTAGCCCCTCCACGGCATTAGGGAAACGCCAGCTCCCGATCCTAGATTGAGTGCAGCTTCGGGAGAGAGATGTTTGCTCCACGTCTATTCCATCCTTGAACTCTCCTGGACAAAATAATCTTGTGGTTTTACAGGCCTTTCTATCACCATCCAAGAACGAAACCTACCCCATTTTCATTGGTGGATTGTGGAGCCATGGGGATATTTATAGATCAAGATTGGGCCACTGCCCATCACATTCCTTATGGAACTCGAGGCATAACGCAACCTGTAGAGGCGATTGACGGAAGACCCCTTTCTTCTGGACCCATAACTCTACAAACCTAGGAGTTGCAACTCTCGATAAATCACCATCGAGAGTCGATCAAGTTTGACATCATTAAGTCTGCTCACTACCCAATGGTGCTGGGTATGCCCTGGTTACAGAAGCACAACCCATACATCAACTGGGCAGCAGGTTCCTTGTTCCTGGGTTCAGAGCATTGTATGTCTCATTGTCTATCCCTGGATTCCTCCCCGACATCTTCTGGAGGTACACCGTCAGACCAGCAAGGGCCATTCACGGTCTCAAATATCATCCAGGTTCCTAAGGCCTATCAGGACTACACCGATGTGTTTTCAACTGCTATAGTTCAGGCCCTACCACCTCACAGACCTGAAGATTGTGCTATTCACACAGAACCCTCCGCCGTGATTCCTTTTGGAAGAATGTTCATTTTATCCGAACCGGAAAAGAGAGCCCTCTGTGAATATTTGGATACCAACCTTGAAAATGGCACTATATGACCCTCCAAATCACCAGCAGGAGCTTTGTTGTTTTTCGTTCCTAAAAAAGACACCAAGGAGCTTAGGCCTTGTCTCAATTATCGCGGGTTAAATCAGTGCACCCTGAAGGACCACTACCCTTTGCCCTTAATCTCAGATATCCTGGAAGCAGTGAGAGGAGCTCTAGTCTTTACGAAACTGGATCTCAGAGGTGCCTACCATCTGATCCGTATTAGGGAAGGAGATGAATGGAAAACAGCCTTTAGAACGCCCTTTGGTCATTTTGAGTACCTGGTCATGCCCTTTGGGCTCGCCAATGCTCCAGCGGTCTTCCAACGTTTCATGGATCGGGTGTTCTCTGATATGCTGTTCATCTTCGTTATAGTGTACCTGGACGATATCCTAATATTTTCTAAGGACCATCTTCAGCGTGAAGGGCATGTTAAGGCAGTATTACAGCGGTTACGTGAACACAAGCTCCTGGTTAAACCCGAGAAATTCCTTTTTCATGTCTCTACTGTTCACTATAAAGGATTCGTCCTTAGCCCAGAAGGAATCGGAATGGACCAAATCAAAGGTAAAGGCTATACTGTCCAAGCCTGTTCCGAGTACTGTGAAGCAGATCCAATCCTTCCTGGGGCTTGCCAATTTCTACCGGAAATTCATATCCTCCTTTTCCGAGATAGTCCAACCGATCATTACATTGTTTAGGAAAGATACTCCTTTTCACTGGACCACATCCCAAGAGGAGGCATTCCAACGGTTAAAGACAGAGTTTACACAAGCCCCCATCCTGGCTCAACCTGACATCAATCGGCCATTCCTAGTGGAAACGGATGCCTCTAACTACGCCATTGAAGCTGTTCTAAAGCAGGAATTCGAGGATAAATTAGAACATCCCATCGCTTACCTTTCACAAACTCTAACTCCCAGCTAAACCCACTATTCCGTTTTGGAAAAGGAATTGTTAGCCATCCGTCAAGCCTTCACAGAGTAGCATCATCTACTTCTAGGTACAAAACATCCTGTACAAGTCCGTACGGACCATCAGAATCTTCAAGTTTTACAGTCACTGGAATGTAGAAACAGCCGTCAGGCTCGCTGGGCCTTCTTCTTTGCCCAGTATCAGTTCCAGATCCACCATGTCCCTGGAACACAAAACATAATTGCTGACGCCTTATCCCAGCGTCCCGACTATGAAACTCTTGAGGGTCGGTCCTTCCCAAAGATGTTTCCCAACACAATTTTTGTAGCCCAAGCAATTAGCCTCCTGGAAGACGTTCGAATATAAACCCAGTCCTCTGACTTCTGGAAGGAATTCACAGGGAAGAATCGCTGGAGTCTAAAAACTAAAGACGGGTATCTGTTTAAGGATAACAGCCTGGTCATCCCCACACAGAAACTACAACAAAGGATCATAAATCTCTGCCACGATACCCTTCAGTCAGGACATCGCGGCGTCACCAATGCCCTCCGTCTGATACAGAGACAATTCTGGTGGCCAAGAATGAAGACTGATGTTCAGCTGTATATCCAAGCCTGTGCAGTCTGCAATCAAAATAAACATGATAATAAGAAGCCGGCGGATCTCCTACTTCAACCTTCATTACCGACAAGACCTTGGGAAGTCATTGCTACGGATTTCATAGTAGAATTACCCCCTTCCAGGGGATACACGACCATCATGGTCACCATTGATTTATTCACTCACATGGCCCATTTTACTCCACTGTATAAACTACCATCTTCATCAGAACTTGCTGGAATCTTCCTCGAACACATATTCTGACTTCAGGGACTCCCCTCCAAGATTATTTCAGACAGAGGGCCCCAATAGATTTCTCAGTTTGGAAAACACTTGTGCCGAATACTAGGGATCCAACGTGCCCTCTCCTCTGGTTATCATCCACAGACCAACGGAGCTACGGCACGGGTGAACCAAACTCTAGAACAGTATCTCCATTGCTTCACTACTAAGGTACAGGACGATTGGTCACTCCTAATACCCCTGGCTGAATTCGCCTACAACAATTCAGACCACTCAGCTGTCAAGACCAGCCCTTTTTTCTGCAGCCAAGGATTCCATCCTTCAGTCCTACCTTCCGTTCTTCCACATCCTACACCAGTACCCACACTCGACACCTGGATCGAAACTCTCCTCAATGTACACAAGGAGGCCAAGGAACATCTAGAAAAGGCCTGAAATCACACCAAGCAGTATGCGGATTCCAAAAGAAGATCAGGACCATCCTATGCAGTGGGTGATAAGGTTTGGCTATCCTCAAAACTACTGCCTCACCATCTACGACCTAATAAGCTGGCTCCACGGTACTATGGCCCTTTTTCCATAAAGGAAATCATTAATCCAGTGGCCTTCCGGCTCAAACTACCAGACTCTTGGAAGAAGATCCACCTAGTGTTCCATACATCTTTAATGAAGCCATACATCCAATCCTCCCGGACTGCCCCCAGGCCTAATCCTGTAATCATCAATGACCAGCTGGAATACGAAGTGTCCAGGATATGTGACACACTCTATAAAGAAGCCACGCTCCCACGGGCCCGCTCCTCTCAACGCTACCGCTTGCAGTGGCTAGACGTGCGTTGCCGTAGTTCGCTCTCGCTGACTACCTGTTCCCGGTTCCTGGACCCTTTGTTCTTCCTCCTTCAGTCCCTTCCTTTCCTTACCTCCTGTATTCTGGACCCCCGTGTACCCGTCTCGAGTACACATCATCATTTCTTGGATTTCCCGGACATACTGAACGTTCCAGGAGTCGAAGCGCCGATCACACGCTGGAACCCGAAGAAGCCCACACGGGGCTGTACAAGACCCGGACTGTACGCAAGAAAACTCCTTCAAGGAGCTCCAGTAAACAACAGCAACAGGTGAGAAGGGGGGAAACCTGTGACAGAACTGATATTACAGAACCACATTTCATCGCACCATTTAATCCTGCTTCTTTTCAAACATAGTTCCCTCGTTTGCTGGTTACTTATTTGTCGTGTCTACAGGCATAAAAAGGCATTTCAAACTATCTCTCTCTATTTAATGAATGTTTAATTATTTACATAATTTTGATGGTTCAATATTTAGCCATTTCTGCTGATTGCTTCATTTCATGTCATGCAAAGTGCCTTCATAAATTAATTGTGATTATGTTTTCAGCCAGTATTTTATCACAGGCTTTATTTTGATAAAAAAGGGCCATGTGTGTATGACAAAACGTCTTCTCTACTTGGCCTGCGTGTGTTTAAGTATTTGGGTATTTACTTCAAATTTCCTTACCTTCCTTTTTTCAAATGTTCTGCCTCGTCCGCTCATGTTCTCTGTTTGCACAATGTTGTAAAACAGCCGCGGCTTGATTTCCACGTGTTTTGTTAATTTTGTGCAGTCACGTAAGCGTTGTGCGTGTGCCACATGAATATGCATTGCGGCGGCTGCTGCACCGTGGCTTTTTTCACTCACTGGGCCTCATTACGAGTTGCCCGGTAATAGCGGGTCCATTTCCGGCATGCCGGAATGAGCGTGTCCGTGCACGTATGAACCCGCTAACAGCGGGTGATTACGAGTGCGCGAGCACGCGCGTTCCCCCATGCCGGTAGTGGCAATCCTGCCATGCCGGTAAAGTGCCACCAACTCCCTTATACCGGCATTGCGCGGCCCGCCCATAGCGTTACCGCTTCATACCAACACCTGAATACCGGCACGGTGATACCGGCACAGTATCACCGTGTACTTAAAAACCGGATCCGGAAATTACGTCATCGCGCAGGAACGGGAAATGGGCAGCCGGCCATCTTTAAAAACACAATCCATTGCCATCCTCCATAATCACCACTACACCCGTGTTGTTGAGTGCCACAACTCAATCAGGATGTCAAAGGCCACCAGAAAAAGCACCCAAAGGAAGAGGAAGCAGCTTTTTTGTGATGCTGAACTGACAATGCTGGCAAACACCCTCAAACAGCATGCTGACATCATCAGAAGCACAGACCTTAAGCATGCGGCCCAAACCCAAAAAAAAGAGGTGTGGCAGGAGGTTGCTACGAGGGTGTCGGCAGTGGGGAGCACCCCAAGGAGCGTACGGGATTGCCGAAAGCGCTGGGACGACCTCCGCCTCCGGGTCCGGAAGATCCTGGCGGAGAACCGGAGGGCTGCAATGGCGACAGGCGGTGGCACACACTCCCCTGTAAAGCTCACCGCATGGGAGGAGACCGCAAGTGGATTCATTGACCCGGAATCTATAGAGGGGATAGGAGACCAGGAGTTTGGCGCAGCAACTACAACAGAGGAAGGTGAGTGAACCATCACATCCACGTATAACAAAACATGATGTGACACAAGTGATGTTGAAGTCAGATTAGGCACGCCAATGCATGTCCCAAGGCGACATCAACAAATCAATAGAATAATGAGTGCCACCCCCTGCACCACACGCATGATGAGTGAAAATTCCAATCCCAACAGAGGTGCAACATAAACCAACCATGCCCATGGCCCCCCCACAGACACCAAAACAATTATTATTATTATTTTTTATTATTAATCCAATGCCACCAGCCATGCAATGATTGCCAACATGTCCCCTCAGTACACCAAATGCCACACAACAGAAATTAAATTGTGCCTGAATGTATGAAAATATCACACCGCAAAACATCACAGCTGCCATTTGGCAACATCACTGATGACCTGCATCTCTTCTATCTCCCAGGCACCGATGAGGAAGGTGGAACAGAGGACAGGGGTGCGAGCACATCCAGTGCACGCAAGGGGACCAGGGCCACCGCCACCTCCTTGTCCAAGAAATTGCCTGCAGCCACACCCAGTGTGCCACGCAAGGCATCAACCCTGCAGGGGGCACCTGCTGCGACAGTGGTAGCTGTTCCGCCGGCCACCACGGACGTCGTTTCCACAGAGGTGGCTGAAGAGGCAGAGGTAATGTCCGGAACGCCCAGCCCAACGCCCATTGCCAGCACCCCCCACCTGCAGAGACTGAGAGCCAGGATTACCCATGTCTGCGTGACTCCGACCTTGGAGAATCGGACATTGGCATCTTCGAGGAGGACACTGCCCAGGACGAGGACCCCACGCAGGTGCCTTCCACCACCCCGCCAGCCACCACCCTGCCTTCCACCACCCCGCCAGCCACCACCCTGCCTTCCACCACCCTGCCTTCCACCACCCCGCCAGCCACCAGTACACCTGCTGCTGAAATCCCCTTCGAGGTCCGTCTGGCAAGGGTAGAGGCCCGCCAAGAAGAAATGCTCCAGATAATGCGACAACAGGTCGTCGCTGGTGATGAGGCCATGAAGGCCATAGCCACGGCCATTGCTGACAATACAGCTGCCGTGGAGGCGTCCACGTGTGCATTCCGGGAGTGCATGGGGTCACTGACCCAGGCCCTTTTTGTGAACATCACGCAAGTGCAGCAGCCACACCATGGCCCAGGCAGGGGACTGACAATAGACACCTCCACCACGTTATCCCCTTCTACCTCGGTGCAATCAAGCCCTGCGCACGGCGCTCGGCCATGGCGCCCCCAGACCCAAAAGTCGCAAAGAAATGACATTATGGGAATGACAAAATGTGAGGAACTACAATGGTGAAGTCAGCACTGTTTGTTGCACACATGTGGACATTTGGGATCTGTGGGGTGGGTGAGGGAGTTTTTTGGCCTATTCACTGGGGTATGTGGGGTGGGTGAGGGAGTTTGTTGGGCTATTCACTGGGGTATGTGGGGTGGGTGAGGGAGTTTGTTGGGGGGTTCTGGGAGGGGGGAGTGGGCACAGTGTTGCTGTTACAAATAATGCACAAGTTGTGATGAGAAAAATCCATTGCTGGACATTGTTATTTTTCGTGTTCATCCATTTAATGTGTAACGGTGTTCAGTGCCCAACCACCAACATTCCCTTTGTGCATGTTCACATTGGCCCAGTGTCTGACTGACACAAGTCATTCATCGTCCCTGTGTTTCAAAAGTATTCGTCAATTAGTGCTTGGCGTTCAGCATGGTCGTCCCGTGCATCATGTACTGGCAGGGGGGCTCCTTCGCCTCCGTCTCCATCCCCTTCATCCTCACCCGGCCCATGCATATCAATGTCAGGTGGCAGTGGTACATTCCTTTGGACGCACATGTTGTGCAGCATGACACAGGCCATGGTGATCTTTGCCACCTTCTCAGGCCTATATAGGAGTGCCCCGCCAGACCTGCTTAGGCAGCGGAACTGCGCCTTCAACAGGCCAAAGGTCTGCTCAATCACAACACGGGTACGATTGTGCACAGGATTGTACTCCTCTTCATGGCTGTTCTGCGGGTTCCGCACAGGGGTAAGGAGCCACGGCCTCAAGGGATATCCTCCATCACCTGCAAGCAGATACAAATAGGTGTGTGTCACTCTGAACTGCCACCTTCAGGGAGCACGATCATGGCAGCAGCTATTTGGTGTGGGCATGCACATGTCCCTGTACGTGTACCAAATAGTCACCTATATGGAATGTATACTGTAAAGAGGTGTGGAACACTGGATGGGGTTGAATAAATGATGCAGGGTGTAATCATGCATGCTGAGGCAGATGTGCTGTGGCAGTGCAACAATGTTTAGCCTCCAATTCATGCTGTATACTCTTCACTATGCATGGTCACACTAGCCACAGTTGCCATCCTATTCAGTCATGCATTGCTTGCCATCACCATGGTGCCCCGGTTGTGCCTCTTGTTGTCATCCATATGCATTATTTGTGATATGTGGCCCAGTGATGTGTCATTTTCCGTTTGGCTGGGTCAGGTGAGGAGTGTTTAGCTCTGCATTCATTCTCCACTCACTGGCTATTGCCACCCAGGTGTACTATTAACCCCCCCTTTCCCACCCTGGTGAAGTATCCCCCCCGTTTCCCACCCTGGTGAAGTATCCCCCCCCCCTTTCCCACCCGGCTGCAGTAGCCCACCCCTTCTGCATCCGCACACATGAGTACCCCACAGCATGGCCATGGGCCTGTTGTGCAAATCACCGAGCAGCCAGGCACGTGGTCCAGCATGTCGCTCCATATGACGGGGTAGCGTGGAGTTGCGCAGTACCATGGCATCATGTGTAGATCCAGGAAATCGGGCACAGCAATGGGTGATGATCTTGCTGGAGTCACATACCATTTGCACATTGATGGAGTGGTATTGCTTGCGATTGCGGTACACTGCCTCTATGGCATGGGGGACTACCAATTCCACATGGGTGCAGTCGATGGCAATAACACAATTGGGCATGCCTGCCAGTGCATGGAAGCCTACTTTGGTTTCAGCTATCTCCTGGGCAGTCTGTGGTAGGGACATGTGGGTGCTTGCGTGCTTCAGGAGGGCATCCAGCACTTGGTTCAGCATGCGTGAGAATAGTGGTTGTGAAATGCCATGCAGATGGCCCACTGTGTGTTGGTAGGTGCCTGTGGCCAGGAAGTGTAGCACAGACACCACCTTTAGTAGTGGTGGGATGGCAGTGCGTATTTGTATGTGGCTGGCAATGTCGTTCTGTATCATGTCCACTATGGTGGTGATGGTGTCACGGTCCAACCGGTACAGGGTGTGGATCTGCTCAGGGGTTAGGTTGAATGGGCTGGGTCTGGTCCAAGGGATTGGTGGCAGCCTACGAGGCGCTGGTGGCTGTGCTGGTGGTAATTGCTGGCCCTGTCTCACCCTTCTTCTCCTCCTGCGTCTCCTCTGTGCTGCCTGTTCTTGCTGCTGTAGTTGTTGTTGTTGTTGCTGTTGTTGCTGTAGTTGTAGCAGTATAGGCATGTCCTCCTGCGCCATGATTGCAAATGCTAGTGGTAGCATTTTGGTGTAGGAAGGGGTGTGGTGTGTAGGTGTGCTCCTTTTGTACTGGGCCACTCTACATTGCCTACACCTGTGGGGGGGGGGTTGTGGTGTGTGGGTGTGCTCAGTTCATACTGGCACAGCCTCCTTTGACTCCACCTGTGGGGATTGTGTGCACCTGTGGCAGCTGCCTTGTATCTTGGTTGCTGTTTGCGGGTGGTCCGCGATGCCTGTTTTGCCGGCATCATCCAGCCCGTTATTTCCTGGGTCGCGATGCCGGTATTTTCATGTTTGCCTTGGTTGTAATTGGCACCTATTACCGTCATGCCGGTATTTCCTGCCTGAAGAGGCGCGTGTACGCGCCTATGCCGCTATTTGCGGCACAGTAAATAACGGTGCCGTTAATACCGGGTTTGTGGGTCAGAATGCTACGGAACGTTGAATGATGCCGGTATTTACATACCGGCATCATTTTTCCCTTACCGGCATACCTCGTAATGAGGCCCACTGTCTTTCTTTTTGTCAAGACCGCAGCACCATGTTGTTATCCTTAGTACACTTATACGTTGGTGTTAATAACATGGGGCGTTCATATCTTGGCAAGTACGATGGTAATTCTTACTGAGCCATATTGTATTTCAGCCTTCAAAGCAAATTGCAAGAGGAGGCCTTTCCTATTTATAAGTGGAAAACTGCATGTCACATATACCAAAGGCCAGTATAATATCAAAGTATATTTAGCTATTGATACAATGTCTGATCCAAAATTTTGGATAGATGCATAGCGGCAACATTCCTTTTTTTAATGTCATTATGGGTTTTCTCTCAAAAATCAATAGTTGGGCTTCTCAATATCATGTTGTGAGGCATAGATATTTATGTTAGCAGTAGATGTTATGCTGTCACATAAAAAGGCTCCATTCAACTGAAGAATTCAGACCATTTTTTACAGTGTCTAAATTATTAAATCCAATGTTGTTCACATTTTCTGAGTGCAAGGTCTCAATTTCCACCTCTTGTTGATGTCGTCATCACTTGAATCACAAACCAAAAGATGTCTGTCGGTTTGTGTTGATGCTGTATGTAGTGTGCCAATAGAGGTTTATTTTCCACTTTGTTTTTGACACACGATCTGTGTTCAAAGATGTGTTGTCGTACTTGGCGCTTTGTTTTACCGATGTAAATTAAGTTACACAGGCATTTTATGCCGTAGACAGCCCACTCGGTCATACAATTCGTGAAGCTGTTGAATTTCCACTCTTTCCCTTTTAGATATATAGATTTGATGTCTTTTGTTAGTGGACAAACAAAACATTTTCCACACCTGAAGTGACCTACCACAGGTGGGAGGCCCACAGGGTTGGTTGTCTCATCTGGACACTATCATTTCTCGGGTAAGTATGTACCAGTGTGTCCCTTCGATTTTTTTTCCATTTAATGGCAAATCTTGGGGGTGCCGAGTTAAAGTCTGGTGTTTTTACTATATACCAGTTCCTCAAGATTAATTTTCTTAAGCTGTTACTGATAGGGCTAAATGTGCGGACACATGTCATTTTATCTAGGCGTGTCTTTTTTGTGGGTTCAAACATGCTTCTCTATTTGCATGTTGTACCCTTTTTTATGCTGTTTGCACCGTTTTTTTTCAGATACCCTCAGTTTTTGAGCTGTGATTTTAAGGCTTTGCTATATTGTTCAAAATCGCTCAGTTGCAAGCAATACCTACGTATACTGAGGAATTGGCCTATTGGTAAACTGTCCCTTAGGCTGAGTGGATGATAACTATTATACTGAAGTAACATATTGTATCTGTCGGTTTTTTGAACAGGGTAGTTTCTAGAGTGTCTTGTACTGTTTCGAGAATTTCTAGATCTAGAAACGGCATTTTGCTGTTATCGTGGCTGATAGTGAAGTTGATCTATTCATTCTGGTCGTTCATTCAAATCACAAACTGTTCTAGTTCTGGTGTTGACCCTTTCCAAATCATAAAAACATTGTCAATAAAATGATACTAGCGGCTTATGTTGTTTTTATGAGGGTTGTCTTTGTGATAGATGGAATGTTCTTCAAGATTGTCCATATATACATTATAAATAAAGTCTCCTTATTTTTACCATCAACCGAATCTACATTTGACACACGTGAGGCCTGTGCTGAAAATCACAGCATCTCCGCGATTAAAGTGACAAATTCCATGCCTTCGGTTGCTATCGACACCATGGATTCTGAAACAAATAACACAACTAAAGACGCAGCGACAGACGCCGGCATCTGCTCTGTGGCAGCAAAGCAGTTAGGCTGCCAGAGCCAGCATCAAAATCTGGCAGCTGTGTGTCAGATCGGTACAATTGATCTCTCTCGGACATATCGAGCTTCGACCTCTGAGCAGCTGGCCAAAAGGCCCACACACGAGCCTTTGCCACATAGCTCGCACAAAATAGATCTCGTTGGGAGAGAAACTCGACTAACAGAGCGCCTGACTGCTGATTTTCATCTAATTAAAGAGAAACTGATTAATAGTTTCTCTAATACATCAGTGGATAAGGCCTCAACACCTTGTATTCGTGCAACAAAGGAAGGCATAGTCAAATGCCGCCACTCCACTGATAATGGTCACCCCGAGGAGCCTATCCCAATACTTCCACCAAGACGACCTTTCTAGAAACAAACAGCCGACCTCTGCGGACAAGTCATCATACCCAAGAGTGGCCCATTTTTCCATACCAGCTGGAAAAAACTTGCCGAACTCCAATGATCCTAAGTCACATGACAAAACATGTCAGTTTCCTTCAGCATCAAATAAGCATAACGGTTCACACCTAACACTTTCCCCAGAGCAAAATAAAGCTCCAAATACAAAATCCAATCTGTCAGTTGCTGCAGGGATTCAAATCCACAATAATGTGTTGGCAGCAACATCTCTAGCACTCATTCCTTTTGTAAAATGATATGACTCCTTACATGATGCACTTAAAGATCAAGGCGCACTAGTAAACACTCTTATAACAAAAGTGGAAAATATGAACCAAACAAATGCTGCCATAGTAAAAAGAATGGAGAGAGAAGCTGAAATTTCATCCCAATGGCAATATCGCCTAGGAGACTTAGCCGCCAGACAACATGAAGATAATTCTTCCCTTATGAATGCTATACTTGAAAGCATGAAATGGCTAAGGCATAAGGAACAGAAGTCAACGCAACCGTCTATGGTTGCTGCCGGTTCGCAAAATAAGGGAAATGTGCAGTCTTCTCAAGTTCCAGTTGATCAATCTCACAGTCAACCGAAAGAGCTTTTACCGCAAAATGCTAAGGCGACGAAACCAACAAACTTTTCACAGACCGAACAGCCAAGCATTAACATCTCTAATCTCGGAGTGAATGAGCTGACCTTGATCCCAAATGGTCCAATTGAGGCTAGAAACTTGCAAATATTGCCTGTGACATCTAATGTTTCTCTTCCATCGGAACAGACAACCAAGGACACCGCTCTAAACGAAGGTGCGAATTGTACCAAGCAATTGACTTTTGGAATCTTTTCTGGCACAGCACTGCAAATAAACAGTTAAAGCACTGTCTAAGCCAAAAACAATGACTTCAGCTTCAAGCAAGAATGGTAAAAAGGTTAGAGAAAAGAACTCGGGCACTGTCAAGAAATTTGTCAGAAATCTATCCACACCACAAAAACTAGTCTTGTTCGAACGCACACAGGAGAAAAAAAAACAACTCCAAAAGGAGCTGACACACCTGAAGTCCAAAATAGTAGAGACATTCTGACCGTATCTCAAAAACAAAATCCTAACAAGCGGGCTCGTTTAGAATCAGAAGATCAAATAAGCGATACACAGGATAAATCATTGGAATTATGTGAATATTCTACTTATTCCATCGACTCAGAAGACTCAAAGAGCTCGGAAGAATCACTAAGAATCTAACAAAAAATGGTCAATAAACATGATTCAAATCTGAGTCTTGGACTGGGCAATATGGCTAATCCAACCAAAGTTTATTTTTTAACAAGAAGAATGGCGGTGTCCTGGAAGTCGGACATAGCAGTGACGCCATCTCACTAAACAAGGCTGTTGCTTCAATCTCTCAACCTTCAGGTGTAAAGCCGACCAAAAAATCCTCAATAAATTTAAATCCAAAAATGACATTTGCCCAATTGAAAAATCAAAAGGCGATACAACCAAGAGTATCCCAAAGGCGATCAGAAGAACAAAATTGCTCGGCCTGGAGGATCCGGGTAGAAAACTTGTTTCCCGATGATAATGAAGTGAATCTAAATAGACGAAATGTGATGAGGTTACTACACAACATACCTTCACTACATACAATCCCTTCAGATGATATAGTAATTGTGGAATACATATCGGAGGACTCAGCTGACAAGGTGTTTCTACTTATAAGGTCAATAGCTGTGAAAAAAACACTGTTAGCCGCCAAAGAGGAGATCTTAACAAATGGCTTTGACATTCAGCTCGAGAAAGGCCAGCACAAATTACAAGATGTTCCATCTGCACAGGACAATGAAGAAATCTCACCCTCTGAATTGCATCGTCTGTTATTGAGACAACAATTCAATGTAAAATCGCCAAGGTCATCTACTGAATTTCGACGCAGAGATAAAAATTCAAACGCCAACAGTTCCGGTCACAATAGCGACACCCACCCATAACTAAAGACATCCTATGAAGAAGAACTATGTGGGATCATATCATGGAACACTACAGGATTTCATCATCTTTTCCGAGACTTCCCGCTGTCCCTAATGAACAACTTTTCCATCTGCTTACAGGAAACCTGGTTGCGGGAAACACCAATTTAAGATGGCTATACTGTTTTGCTAAACATGGCAGGAAAAGATCTTTGAGGTCGTTCCTTCTCTGGTCTTATTACCATGGTGAACAATTCCTATGGGTGGACAGCTGAGCAAATCTTCAATCCAAATATTTTGATCCAGGGGACACTCTTGTATCTTCCAACTCCAAACATGGATCGAACGAAACATCTACTTCTGATAAATACGTATTGGAACCCTTCAATGATCTTGACAACTGGTTTCATAAGAGCAGTGACCTCGATAATTGACCCATGCTTGACATCCTATTCAGACCTGGTAATAATAATCTGCAGTGATCTGAACTTTTCCTGGTTCGAGGTACAACAAATATGTTCCTCTAATACCATCACTCGCACCGCAAGAGGAGATTTATGGAGACAGGCCTTTCAAATAAAAAACTGCGAGATGTTAAACGGCTCAGTTAAAGGCGACATACCAGCTGGCACCACATGGCAAAGAGGCCTAAGCAAGAAAATGTTAGATTACATCTGGATGTCCTTATCTTGTTGGTCAAAAATCGACAACCTGAAAATTCAGACATCCAGTAGTGATCATCACTTATTGGAATTAACTTGGTCATTACAACGGGCAGTGAACTCGAAGATGTACACTTGGCCAGTGGAATTGAATCAACGGGGTAATAGACTAAGAATCAATGAAAGTCACATTAGCCTATTGAGACCAAATTTAAATGAAAATCTAAGCTCAACATTCTCTAGAATGAATTACGCCCTTTTTCTGACTCAGTACTGCACTAAAAATACTCTACAAAGATCCAGCCATAGCCAAATAAATACATCTTTAGTGCTCAAGTCAGTTTTGAGAAAAAGAAAATGAATATGAAGATTAGACACATAAAAAGGACAAGTTGCGATTCTGACATCTCTCGAGCGATAAAGACATGCAAACAGAAATATCGCAATTGGCTCAAATCTTTTAAGATCATAAGAGACCAAGAACGCGGAGAATCCATTCTGTCTCTGATTACCCAAAATAACTCCAAAGAAATATGGAAAATAGTAAATGGAACTGCAAATCAAGAAGTAAGAATGACAAATGGGATCTCTACGTTAGCTTGGGAAAAGCACTTTAAAAGTGTTTTCAATAGAGGCCATGACTGTCCAGTTCCTCTGTCTCAGCTCGACATGGAGCCTTGGAATGTATGTGAATCCTATGAAAACATTGTAAAAATGATTCAACAATTAAAAAATTCCCGTGCTGCAGGTCCTGATGGATTGGCTAACATGATTTGAAAAGAAAAAAAAGAAGCATGGGCAGAATTTATTGTTGAGTTATTTTCTTTCATAGCCACATCAAAGGAAATTCCGGTCTCTTGGAAGACAGCAGTCATTATTCCAATATTCAAAAAAGGCAACAGGGAAGATCCAGCAAATTATTGTCCCATTGCTTTAATGGACATAATAGGTAAGATCTTCGCCACATGCCTACAACTTAAGATTACTGTTTGGGCCACTAACATCGGCCTGATCGACTGCCGGCAAACCGGCTTCACCAAAGAAGTTGGCACGGAAGTAAATCTGTTAATCGTCAATCTTCTAAAACTTGAAGCAATGAAGTCTCACAAAAAACTGTTTATGGCTTTCATTGATATGAGACAAGCCTTTGATACTATCAATCGCTCTAAACTTTGGAAAAAATTATCAGCATGGTCTTGTCCGTTATCGTTACTTCACCCGTTAATGGCCCTACACAATGAAACCTCAATCAGAATCAGAATTGATAGGAGTGGGCATCTTACTAACGAAGTACGAACAACAAATGGTGTAAAACAAGGCTGCCCTTTGGCATCTCTCTTGTTTAAATTATATATTTCTGACATCTCTGAAGACCTGAATAAGGTGCGATGTTTTCCACCGAAAGTGAATGGCCAACAAATTAGTTGGGCTCTCTATGCTGACGACATTGTGCTGTTTGATCAAACGGAGATTGGCCTACCTCGCCTATTGACCAAACTAGTCTCCTATCTAACAGCCAATGATCTTGTTATCAATGCCAGCAAATCAAAAATCATAGCCTTTGGATCTAAACAACAGTCCATCAGTAAACCCTTTAAATGTATTGCTTCCGGCAAATCAATTGAATCAGTCTCAGTCGTTCGATATCTGGGAGTGCGGATCAACAAATCCATCAGGGAATGGGATTGGACAACAGACTTGAAACATCGCATGGCAACATTCACCATGCAAGGTAAAGGCTGCACTCTGAATATGGCAAATTCACACTCTCCCCAATAAGATCCTTCTATGTGCAGAAGGTCATCCCGGCACTAACCCATGGAGCGGAGGCTGGTCTGAACATAGACTATAAATTCTGGTCATTATTAGAGGGCCTTTTTTGGAGAAGGGTGCTGAACCTGCCTCCAGGTACTTCCACCGAAGCTATTAGACATGAAATAGGTCTAGAGCCCCTGTATGGAATCATACAATGGAAATCCATCACTATGCTACGAAAAATCTGCCTACATAAGGTTGCCCCACCCTATTAAATATTTAAATCAACAGTTGATCACCCACACTCTGGGATTCTGCTGACGTGGGTCAACAAAATCATGAAGATCATTGAAGTGGCCGATATATCCTTGCATTTGGTAATGGACATACCGCAACTTGCTAAAAAGAAACTTCGAAAGTGGAACTGGATAAAGAACAACGAGAACCGTGATTCCATGCTGACCTCTCTTTTCACAGGAGTAACATGTAACAGTTTGGACAAATTACCAAAATATCTGCAAAGAGTCCCCTCAAGGTATCATCGAAACAAGTTTTTAAGAATTCGCTTGAATGCTTACAACACAAAATAAATTATGTGGATGAAACACATAAAGACTCAACGGATAATCTGTGCAGATTCTGTACAAAATCAACAGAATCGTTAAAACATCTAATCACAGAGTGTGTTGAACTATCGTCCCGTCGATCGTCCTTCCTAGGCAGATTTTTTTCTCCAGGGATATACATTGAGGACTGGTGGTTTAATCTACTATCTGGAAATAGGCCTCCATTAATTTGTGCAGTAATTGATTACCTGGAAAATATCTTAGACAATGATCTAACTTTAACTGAATTAATTAAGCTAAGGAACTAAAGAATTGACTGCATTTTACATGTAATTAAAGTTTTGTAATAAAACTAAATGTTACAATAAAAACAAAAAAAATATATATATACATTTGCGAGTTCAGGGGCAAATGTTGCCCCCATGCTGGTGCCATGTTTTTGGTTATAGAAAACCCTTCGTACAGAAAGAAATTCTCTGCAAGGGCTATCCTAATACACTCCAGGATAAATGCCGTAGGGTCTTCATTAAGAGTCGATGTGCGTTTGTTTAAATATTTCTCCATAACTTGAATAAAAGCCATTTGTGGAATGCTCGTATACACTGATGTTACATCTAGGGATACTAAAGTGTCATTTGAGTCAACATGTTGATTTTCTAAGATGCTGATCATACTCGTTGTGTCCTTTATAAAAGAACGCATGTTTTTCACAAAAGGGCGCAGAAACCAGTCTGCATAGATTGATAATGGTACAAGGATGTAGTTATTCGTCAACACAATATGTCTTCCGGTGGTGATGTCTGGTTTTTGTGTATTTTTGTCACGATGTAGAACGCCGTTATAGTGGGATTGATATTGGTGAGAAATTGTTGTTCATCCATATCTATCCATCCTTCTTGTAAGGCATGTTGCATAAGGCTTTTAATTTCCTCTTTTAGACTCGGTGTGGGATCTGTATAGTTTTCGATACAAAAACGGTCTTGTAGCTGTTTCAGGGCTTCTGTGTCGTATACTCCCTTATCCCACAGGACAATTCCTCCACACTTATCGGCCAGTATAATTACAAATGTTTTGTTGTTTTGCAAGCATATTAAGGCTTCTCTTCCGTCTTCGGTGAAGTTGTCTTTGTGATGGTTTTCATGCTTTAGCAAATCATGAGTTTCATGAATGATTTTATTTTTAAAAGCCAAAATGGCAGGGCTGACCATCGCACCAACGGGAGTAAAGGTAGAAGGTGATTTTAAACCTGTTGTGTTTTTTTCTTTTGTAGACTCTGTAGGCTCTCGAAAGAAGTATTTCAAACAAACCAATCTAAAGAATTTCTGTAGTTAACAACAATAATTACATTCTGTTCCTTGGCATGTGTACTAGGTGTCTTGGGTTTTCACTGTCAAACCCGGAATCCTCCCTCATGGGAAATACTTGGACAACAACTGGCTTTGTCACTAATGGCTTTGCTGGGGCTTCCACGATCCTTTTCAGAAAATCATGGACTATCTTTGGACAATGTTTTGGATCAATCTTATTGGTTTGCACCGCTTGGTCTATATCCAAATATTTATTGGGAAGAGGATGTTTCACCTCTTTGTCATTACGCTTTTTATGCAGCTTCCATATCCTTTTACTGATGTCTAACATTATTGCAAGCACAAGTGTGTCTTCGCACTGGTGCACATAATTATTCAGAGAGATTATGGTTCTGGAAGATATCTGGCGCTCAAACCATGGGAAATCAGTAGCATTTCCTAATACAAGTTCAATGTCACTCAGTATTGGTTTTAACAAATTCAGTGTCACTCCAAAAGATCTGTTTCAGTGATAAATCACAAAAGTATTTTAATTCTTCAATATGTGAAAAGCCGACACGTGTTTCGACCACCGGTCATTTTTAAGGCTGTACAAAATAAGAGTGCCACAAAATAAAGGTAATGCACAGATAAAAGCATATACATTTCATCAAGATTAGAAAAACAACATTGCAAATTGTTACATATTTAAAAACCATACAATGTTGTGTCACATGTCAGGTCAGGATGGAGGGATGAATTCACACAATAGTCAAACGATAGAAAAATGGTTGGATAAAAAAAATATAATAAAAAGCCACGTATTAGAAATTTGACAAGTATTCCCGTCCATTTGTTGTGCTTGTGTCTTAAACCCCTATTAATGGGTCAGTATTTATGTTAAGTGGAATTATCTTCATGCATATCTCATTCAAATATCCCTGGTGCAGATAACACCTTAATGTTCATTATTCACACATCTATGTCAAAAACACCTTGTGAAGCCATCCTAGCCAGTCCAATATTTTAGTAATATAAAGTAATTCAAAGAAATCTAGTTACAATTCCAAAAAGTGTTTTGATAATGCAACCTACTTCCATATCAGTGCTTATATCAGTAGCATGCAATGCCATTAGAATGGGCTTACCCCATATGTTTTTCTCTATACCCTCTCCCTTTGAGATTCAGCTGTGCAAAGTTGTCGCACGATTTTCCCCAAATACTTCCAATTTCACTCCTAAATGAAAAAACCCCATGATGACCATACGATCTCTTTGTATGATGAAAATACCCAAATGAATGGGGTAATGCATAGAATCCAGCGCACAAGTGGCGCATGCGGCTGGCGCACAGAGTGCGCGTGTGACTGTCTGCGCCAGCCGCGTGCGCTAAAATCCATTTCCGTGCACACCGTATTCATGGATTTTAACATCCAAAACCAGCCGTGGCGCAGAGTGGCGCAGCGACCCTGCAGCAGCGCCAGTTATGCCCCCAACCCCTCCCTGTGCGCCATGCACAGCGCACAAATCCTGTACATGGCACACAGGCCCCCAACCACGAAAACGCCTGCAAAACTCCCTGCGCACCCCTCCGAATACATGTACACCCCGGCGCGGGGAGTTTCACACACGATTGGCCCTGTGCGAGCGGGTTACGTGTATTACTGGGGTTCGCGAGAAGTGTCACACGCGATTGGCCCTGTGCGAGCGGGGTACGTGTATTACTGGGGTTCGCGGGAAGTTTCACACGCGATTGGCCCTGTGCGAGCGGGGTACGTGTATTACTGGGGTTCGCGGGAAGTTTCACACGCGATTGGCCCTGTGCGAGCGGGGTACGTGTATAACTGGGGTTCACGGGAAGTTTCACATGCGATTGGCCCTGTGCGAGCGGGGTACGTGTATCACTGGGGTTCGCGGGAAGTTTCACACGCGATTGGCCCTGTGCGAGCGGGTTACGTGTATTACTCGGGTTCGCGGGAAGTGTCACACACAATTGGCCCTGTGCGAGCAGGGTTTGTGTATTACTGGGGTTTGTGGGGAGTTTCACACACGATTGGCCCTGTGCGAGCGGGGTACGTGTATTCCTGGGGTGCGCGCGAAGTTTCACACGTGATTCCGCTGTCAGAGCGGGGTACGTGTATTTCGGGGGTGCGCGTGAAGTTTCACACGCGATTTCGCTGTCAGAGCGGGGTACGTGTATTTCGGGGGTGCGCGTGATGTTTCACATGCAATTTCGCTGGCAGAGCAGGGTACGTGCATCCAGTGGGGTGCGCGGGGAGTCCCACACATGAATTGGCAGTGTGGGTCCTCCCAGGTGTCCCCTCTACCCCCTCCACGGACCCTGCAGGCAGCCCACACCACAGGGGACTACCCTGCACCCCTGGTCATGTCCCGCAGGCAACCCATCCACCATGGGCATGCCCCCCAGCCAAGCCACATATCACGTTGCAATATGATCACCAACTCATGTCCCCCTGCACCCCCACCCCCCAGCAGTGAGGGGCACCTGCCAGCAGGGCCCCACTCATGTCCCCCTGCACCCCCACCCCCCAGCAGTGAGGGGCACCTGTCAGCAGGCCCCACTCATGTCCCCCAGCACCCCCACCTGCCAGCAGGCCCCCACTCATGCCCCCCCCAACATGTCAACATGACCCACAATCATGGCCCTCATGGCCACCGAAATCCCACGGCATCCCACCCCTGCCCAAATAACCAACCAAGCATAACATACACCCCACATTGAAATGCCCATTACATGAAACAACCGTAATGGCATGTATGTACATCAACACATGTCCGTCACACACACACAATGGGTGTCAGTGAATGTCAAAACCCACATCGTGACATGCATGAAACCAATGAGAGAATACCACACATTGAAGTACGGGAACAAATGTATTGAACAAAAAATGTGGTGAAAGAAATTCAAATACCAAACAATGGACATAAGGAAAACAATGCAGAATGTCACATAATGATAAAAAAAGGAAATCAGAATCCAAAATATATGAAATCAAAAATGTCTCCAAAGTCTCCTTCCAACAAAGCAAATCCAAACAGAAATGAAAAAGTAAAATCCATTGCTCCATGGAAAAATCAAAAAAGAAAATGCCGACAAATCCACACTCCAACTATTTACAAGGATGAAATCCTGGGTCCATGAGCCCAACTGTCCAAATGAAACCTACAAAAATACACTAACTAATGAAGAACTATAAACAAAAATGTGGGGTATTGTCCAAGCGCCCCAAAAAAAAATGAAAACCAAAATGAAACCTAACACTAACTAACTAACTAACTATTTACAATGGCAACGGGCTAGTCCGACGGCTCACTTTTGGATGTCCCGGGCCAGGGCATCATCGAACTCCCGCTCAATGTCCTGGAGGCGGTCCTCTTCCATGGCCCCGAGGGTTTGCAGGGACGATGACATGTTGGCCTCCAACTCCCTGCAAATTGCCTCGAGGCACTCGGCCCGCCTCAGTGCCCTCTGCATGGAGTTCTCCGCCCTGACCATTGTGAGCCGTGCCTCTTCCGCCCGCTGCCGCTCCGCATCTATGGCGTGGCCCAACTGCTGCCACACGGAAGACACTTGCAATCCTGGGTCCTCCTGCCCTCTGGCCGATGCCTGCCCCTCCGATGTTGAAAGCCCCGAGCCATCATTGCTCCCACCATGTTGCTGCTGCTGCTGTGCCTGTGCCTGCGCCCTGGCTCTTGCTGCCTGCACGTCCTCCTCTGGCTGGGGTGCAGTTGTCGTGGTGGCCACCCCTGCTGGACGTCCGACTCCCGACTGTGGCAGGGATGTGTCCTCCACCAGCCTGGCCGCTGGGTCAGAGGCAGCTCCACAGGGTACCCAGGTGATACATGGGTGGGAAGATAGCATGGAGGACGACTGGCGCGTAGAGGGTTCAGGTGAGGAGGGGGTCGCAAGAAGGTCCAGCACACAGAGGAATCCAGCACTGGTGACCCGTCCCAGTAGGTCAACGCGGTCAAAGAGGCATCCGAGATGACGCAGTGTCTTCACGAAAACACTGCAGGTCACCTCGCATGCCCCGTTGACGCAACGCTATCCCAGCCAGGACAGGCTCAACGCGGTCCAGGATAGCCACGTCCGCAGGGAGAGGAAGGCCAGTTGTTGTGCACCCATCCCCTCCCTAAAAACGGGTCTGGACGTAGGCATCCCTGCTGGTGCCGGATGATACAGTCACAGGATCAGGGACAGGATTACACACAGGCACCTCCGCGGCGGCCTGTGCTGCCTCCTGTCCCTGCACTGCACCACTGGCACCAGTGGAATCCCCACCTCCAGACCCCGTGTGTGTCCCTTCCACGGCCTCCTCCTCCTCCAAACCCCCCACCAACCTGGATGACTCCATGCCATCTTCCTCCGTCAGACCCTGTGGGGTCTCAGCTGCCCCTTCTGCTGCCAAGGAGTCCATCTCCAGACTCCTCACTCCCCGAAGAGATGACAATCTGGGAGGGGAGCCGTGCCTTGCATCTCCGGCTGGTGGTGCGATCCCTGCTGCTTTGCTCCACAGCACCCTCTCCGCCCTCTTCATCAGTTGACGCTGCAGACAGGGATAGATAGAACACAGGCATCAGGGCACTGTACAATGGACTGATACACATATGACAGTTGTGGCAGTGTCAAACTTCAGACATGGCATCACACTCCCTAACACACATGTCATTTACTCACACACATGAGCAATTCCACAGCAATATTGCACCAGGCAGCACCATCCATACACATACAACAGCATCAGCATCCGAAGGTGAGCCTGACGTCAAATGAAACACGGGGAGTACACAACACATGCACACACACCAACACACTTACATGCATGTGTGCATGTCCACCAACTGTCAGAGTGATGAGATCGCCATCCATGTCACATCTGGCATTCAGCCTTCTACATGTCAGTGCCACATGCATCCATGTTGCATCACAATTGCACACTTGTCAAATACACACACATGCACATGTACACAGTGCAGATACATGCAGCTGGAACCAACATCCATGTGTGACACCACAACCATGCCAACGTACATACACAGTAATTCAAACATGTGTGCTCCAACATCTGCATGCTTATCCACACATACACCATCCATGTGTCTCACACATGAGAGGACTTGTATGTGTCAGCCTCACGCCCCTGTACATACACATCCATACATGGCCCTACAGAAACACATGTGCAACCTGCACACTACTGGCACACCACGACACGCACAACGTCCAACCAGTATGTACACTTACCGATCGACTCAAGACGGGTCTGCCTCTCAAGGACCTGGACGTGGAGCGCTGGGCATATTCGTTCCAGGGCCCTCATTTGGTGGTCGGACAGGTGGCCCCAGCTCCCCTTGGCATCCGCTGCTTTCAAGAGGTGCCGGGCCTTGTCGAGGGTCCTGGACCTGAAGTCCTCCCAGCGCTTCTTGATGTCGCGGACTGCCACCCCCTCCTCGTTGATGGCAGTCACGATGTCCATCCAGATCCTGGTCCATCCTTCATAGTCGGCGCGCGAACGTCCAAAGAGGGCATCATACTGCCCCAGGACTTGCTCCACCAGGACACCAACTTCCCTGGCACTGAAGCTGGTGGCCCTCTGTTACTCACCAACTAGGATGAGGATAAGGAGTTGACCAGGACTGGTATTCACAGGGTTTGATTGAAGAGCTCGGATGGGGCCTCCAACCGAGCCTCCTCTCTGTGAAGGTATAGATCTTTAAAATGATATGACCCTCTACTGATTAAAACAGTACAAGAGCCTGATCACCCAAAAGAGCGGGGAGAACACACCGCCACGATTTTACCAGCTGTAAAAATAAAGAAGAAGAGATGAGTTTTATGATTGCAGAGCGAGGATGGATTTTCCTACCTAAAGACAATATCACTGTCAAGACTATTCAAGGAACTATGACAATGGGTTGGAATAGGAAAGAAACACTCCTTACCACTAGTAGAGTTGGGATCAATCCAAGGTGAACAAAACGGCAGTATAAAATAATAAATGGGAATGTTAGTGAGGGTTCTAAACCGAACGGCACGAGGAGCGCACTAGGTCCGGGTTGGTGCACACTCTGCGCAGCGTCCCCCTGTGCACTTGTTGAAGAAAGGTAAACGCAATCCCCAATGTCCAATAGATCAGAAGTGATAGAAATATCAATGAATCCCAGATGGTAAATTCCAAGGTGGTAAGTTCCACAAAGGTAGTTAGAGATCCTGTTAGATGTGCTGTTCAGGGCTAGTAGCAAGGGCCAGTGTAATGACAGAAGGCAGGTGTGGTGTGAATGGAAAACTTATAAGCAACTGCAGTAACAAGGCTTGCAAAAGGGAGAGCAATCCGAAATGCACGGGCACTTTCCTTCTTTTTTACAGGCTAGAAATAGCAGTGATAAATGTTAGGTGAATCACTCAAAGAAGGCTGGAAAGGGTCCTGATAACGTGCGGGCGGCAGAAGTACAGAATCGTGAGGCAAGGCAGTCCGTGAAAACAAGATATAGGTCCTGGTACACTAACCTGGCAGTAAAGTACAAAGGTCAAGAAATCCAGATTTCCAAGAAAGGACGAAGACGAAACTTCAAAGGCGCCTGCAACTTCAATCAGAAGCAGCGAGCCGAATGAAAAGACTGCTTTTACCCGAAAGTGAAAGCAAAACGTCAGAGCATGGTGATTGGAGGCGCAGGACACATGATAGTGCAGTGGAGCATCATGGTACTCGTAGTTTGTTCGATCCCAGCCGCAATCTCCATTGTAAAAGGAACGGGGGAATGAAGCGCCGCACACCATAAGGAAGGAAAACAGGTCTGCGCGTACCTTTTAAAAAACAAGCCCGTCTTCTGGAATGATGTGCACGGCGGGATGTAACAGTATCCACCCCCAAAAACAGCGCCAACCCCCTACGGGCATGGAAACGGCGCAAAAGGGCAGGCGCATGTATATTGCACAAAGGCTCCCAAGACCGGTCCTCAGGACCATAGCCCTTCCAATCAACAAGGTAGAAGGGACGACCCCTGCGCAGACGATAATCCAGTATGCCAGCCACCTCATATTCCAGGTCACCATCCACGTGCACCGGAGATGGACGAGCCGGCAGCCTGGTGGAGGCAATACAAGGTTTCAGCAGACTCACATGAAACACGGGATGCACTTTCCACGAAGAAGGCAAAGAAAGACGCACCGCTGCAGGGTTGATCACGGCCGTTACCGGATAGGGACCCACAAATTTCGGAAGGAGCGCACGTTTGCCAGGTATGTTCAGATTGCGCGTGGAGAGCCATACCTTCATGCCTACCGTATAATCGGGTGCAGGGATCCGATGCTTATCGGCATAGAGTTTGGCCCGTCTCTGAGCCTTCAGTACGTGTCCATGAACAGAGTCATGCACCGTCTGCATGTTCCGGACGCAATCCAGAGCTGCCGGGTTATCAATTGGACGAGCCGGATGCAGAGGCAAGGAACGAGGTTGTTGCCCGTATAAAGCAAAGAAGGGAGAAACACCAGAAGATGAGTGTAAGGAATTGTTGTATGCGAATTCAGCCGGTGGGAGCATCACCAACCAATCCGACTGGAACTGAAGACAGAGAAACCTGAGATACTGTTCCATGGTGGCATTAACCCTCTCTGTCTGGCCATCCGTTTGTGGATGAAAGGCCGGGCTGAAACGGTCCTCGATCTGAAGTGACGCCGTTAAGGCTCTCCAGAAACGTGACATAAATTGGGACCCACGGTCTGAAACGATGATAGAAGGAAGGCCAAAGAACCTAAAAACGTTCTTAAGAAAGAGGGACGCCAATGCTGGGGCAGACGGGAGACCGATACAGGGAACAAATAAGGCCAGCTTTGTGAAATAATCGACCACAACCCAGATGGTGTTGAAGCCGTTCACAGGAGGTAAGTCCACTACAAAGTCCATGGATACCAAATACCACGGCTTATGTGGCACAGGGAGCGGTTGTAGGAGACCCATGGGCTTGGATCGAGTAGTTTTGCATTGGGAGCAGACTGAACAGGAGGCAAGGTAGTCAATGACATCTTTAGACATCGAGGGCCACCAAGCCCAACAGCGAATAGCCTCCAAAGTCTTCTGTTGACCGGGATGAGCTGCCGAAATCGAGTCGTGTGACCAGGTTAAAGCACGAAGACATGCTTCTCCGGGAGGTAAGTATAGCCGACCCTGGATGTAAGGCAGCCCCTGAACAATGTCCAGATTGAGGTTGAGGCATTCCTTTGCATGAGTGGCAACCCATTCCGTAACTATGGAACGCAAAGACGGATGTGGGGTGCATCCGCAGACCACCCTGCAGGGTAAAACCAAAGGTCGGTCAAGAATGGTAATCTGAGGATCTTGAGGCAGGCGAGACAAGGCGTCAGCACATGTATTGAGACGTGCCGGACGATAGGTGATAGTGAAGTTGAACTGTGAAAAGAAAAGGTGCCAGCGGGCCTGACGAGCAGTGAGACATTTCATAGATTTGAAAGCCAACAGACTGCGATGATCTGAGAAAACCCCGTAACAGGATGCTGTGCCCCCAGCAAATGATGTCTCCATTCTGAAAAAGCCTCCTTGATGGCCAACAATTCCCTTTCCGTAATGGGGTAATTCTTCTCATAGGGAGTGAGTTTCCTAGAGAAAAAAGCTATAGGGTGTATTTCACCAGAATCAGGGCAACGCTGAGATAAGACGGCCCCAACAGCGGATCCCGAAGCATCCGCTCCCACCAAGTATGGTAACAGTGGATTAGGGTGCTGTAGTACCGGGGCAGAGGAGAAGGCCTCTTTTAGAGCATCAAAGGCCTCTTGTGCCTCAGGAGTCCAACGGAAGGGTTGCTTGGAACTAGTCAATGCTGTCAAAGGAGCTGAGATGGAGGAGAAGGAGTGTATGAAACGTCTATAGAAATTTTAGAAGCCCAAGAACGACTGAAGTGTTTTGACTGAGGTGGGAATAGGCCATTCTAAGACTGCCTTAACTTTCAAACGGCTCATTCTGATACCCTGATTAGTGAGATCATAACCAAGGAATTCGACCTCAGTAGTATTGAAGACACATTTCTCGGCTTTAACGAATAAATGGTTCTCTCGCAGTCTCTGCAGAACAAAAAGCACATGTTCCTTATGTGCCTGCCTAGATGAAGAGTATATCAGGATATCATCCAGGTAGACTACTTCGTTGTGGTCCAAACTGTCACGGAAGATATCGTTCATAAAGGCCTGAAACGTGGCCGCAGCATTGCATAGCCCAAAGGGCATGACAAGATACTCGAATAATCCGTACCGGGTTTTGAACGCCGTCTTCCATTCGTCCCCCTTGCGTATACATACAAGATTGTACGCTCCCCTCAGATCCAGTTTGGTAAATATAACAGAAGTACCTAATTGATCCAGAAGAACAGAGATTAACGGAAGGGGGTACTGGTTTTTTACTGTGACCGAATTTAAGGCCCTATAGTCAATGCAAGGGCGAAGATCACCCTCCTTCTTAGGAACGAAGAAGAGCGGGGAGGCTGCAGGGGACCTGGACGGCCTGATGAACCCGTTGCTCAAGGCTTTCTCAATATGACCTTTTAATATCTTATCCTCTGGTAACGTAAGGGAGTACACTCTGCCAGCTGGAATTTTGGCCCCAGGTGTTAAATCAATAGGGCAATCGTATGGACGATGTGGTGGTAAGTGGTCGGCTCCACCCTTGTCAAAGACATCACGGTAGGCCTGATATTCCAATGGAATAGTTATATCAGGAGCAGTGGTAACAGCCCCGATAAGGGCTGTGGAGGCGACTAATGCCTGACAGGAAGAATCGGGTGACACATTAGTGCTTTGAAAGCATTGTTCATTGCAGACCGCGGATGTAAACTGAACGACCCCCTTAGCCCAATCAATGGTGGGGTTATGTTGTTGAAGCCAGGGAACCCCTAAGATGACCCGGAACTGGGGGGCCTTGATGAAGTCGAATGTTATGTTCTCGGTATGCCCTTCTTTGGTTTGCATTCGAACCAGAGAAGTGTTTTGGGTGACCAACCCAGATACCAAGGAGGTACCCTCCACTGCATGAACGGTTTCTGGACGTACCTTAGACACCATAGGCACATTATGAGAACTAGCATAGTCATAGTCCATGTATTTCCCTGTGGCGCCGGAGTCAATAACGGCTAAAGAAGAAAAAGAGATGTCAGGAGTCGCTGTAAAGACCACAGGCAAGCTAACAGGGGTAGAGGTGACCCCGTGTGAGTCCAAAGAATGTACCCCCGGCGTAGGGACTCTTACTAGCGCCGGGTTCTGGCGTTTCCCGCCTTCCTAAAAGGTTTCTTTGGACAGTCCTTAAGTAGATGGTCCGCCAAACCGCAATACATACAAAGATTGTTAGATCTGCGGTATTCCCTTTGGGCTGGAGTAAGGGGTCCCCGTATAGCCCCCACTTGCATGGGATCAGGGGCAGACAAGGAAGAACTGGCGCTTTCCAGCAGTGGAGGGGTCAAACCTGCTGGTTTGCGTTCCCCTTTTCTTTCTGCTCTTCGGGTGTCGATCTGCAAAACCAAATCCAGGAGTTCACCAAAAGCCGTGGGAACTGTAGGTACGGTTGCTAGTACGTCTTTTAATTCCTCTGATAGCCCTTTGTAAAAGATTGCCGATTTTTTCTCTTCTGGCCAGTCCGTTTCGGCTGCCAGTTGATTAAACCTAGTAAGATAGGTAAACGGAGAGGTTGTCCCTTGGCGTAAATTCAGGAACTCAAGGTCCGTAGCCTGGGATTTGTAACGAGTGTCAAAAACCCTGTTCATAGCTGTGATGAGGGCATCGCAGTCATATAGCAGGTAGCTGTTTGACTCGAGTAGAGGGTTAGCCCAGGCTGCAGCGGTTCCACCAAGATTGGAAAGGATAAAGGCAGCTTTTGTCGTTGAATTAGGGAAGGCAGTAGGGCGACAAAGAAAGTGCAGCTTGCACTGATTAATAAAGGTCCTATAATTTTTTGGGTCACCAAGAAATCTCTCAGGAGGAGCTAACGGGAATTGGGAAGCCATCAGTACTGGGGCCGCAGCAAACCCCGATGCTGAGGGATTAGAGATCCCTGAAGTCGATGCAGAAGCGTTTGAGACGTCTATCCCCAAAGACTGCGGCTGTGGAAATCTTTGTAGGTTATCAATCCTGTGACTCAGAGCATCATGAGCTACTGAAATCTCAGCCCGGAGTTCTGCCACCAGACGTACCATGGCGGCTAAGGGGTCCTCTCCTTCCATTATTAGTAAGGCTTCTAATTCTGTTACTCACCAACTAGGATGAGGATAAGGAGGTGACCAGGACTCGTATGCACAGGGTTTGATTGAAGAGCTCGGATGGGGCCTCCAACCGAGCCTCCTCTCTGTGAGGGTATAGATCTTTAAAATGATATGACCCTCTACTGATTAAAACAGTACAAGAGCCCGATCACCCAAAAGAGCGGGGAGAACACACCGCCACGATTTTACCAGCTGTAAAAATAAAGAAGAAGAGATGAGTTTTATGATTGCAGACCAAGGATGGATTTTCCTACCTAAAGACAATATCACTGTCAAGACTATTCAAGGAACTATGACAATGGGCCTCATTACGACCCAGGCGGTAAGTTACCGCCTGGGTCGTACCTTTACCACCATGGCGTAAACTATGTTTACGCCATGGTGGTTGGCGGACTTACCGCCCCATTCCGAGGTTGGCGGGGCGGTAAGTCCCCAATCCCCATTTACCCTTCCCCATTCCCATTTTTGCCCCATAGGGCATAATGGGAGTGGGGAAGGCGTTAATTACGCCACCGTAAATTACGGTGGCGTAATTAACAACAAGGTCCCTTAGCGCCATGGATTATAACACCTGCTAAAAGCAGGTGTTAAATCCTCCATGGCGCTAAGGGACATCGGAATCAGGCGGTAAGGGTCGGCGCTGTTTACGCTGCCGTAAATCCCTTACCGCCTGGGTCGTAATGAGGCCCAATGGGTTGGAATAGGAAAGAAACACTCCTTACCACTAGTAGAGTTGGGATCAATCCAAGGTCAACAAAAACGGCAATATAAAATAATAAACGGGAATGTTAGTGAGGGTTCTAACCCGAACGGCACGAGGAGCGCACTAGGTCTGGGTTGGTGCACACTCTGCGCAGCGTCCCCCTGTGCAATTGTTGAAGAAAGGTAAACGCAATCCCCAATGTCCAATAGATCAGAAGTGATAGAAATGTCAATGAATCCCAGATGGTAAATTCCAAGATGGTAAGTTCCACAAAGGTAGTTAGAGATCCTGTTAGATGTGCTGTTCGGGGCTAGTAGCAAGGGCCAGTGTAATGACAGAAGGCAGGTGTGGTGTGAATGGAAAACTGATAAGCAACCGCAGTAACAAGGCTTGCAAAAGGGAGAGCAATCCGAAATGCACGGGCACTTTCCTTCTTTTTTACAGGCTAGAAATAGCAGTGATAAATGTTAGGTGAATCACTCAAAGAAGGCTGGAAAGGGTCCTGTTAACGTGCGGGCGGCAGAAGTACAGAATCGTGAGGCAAGGCAGTCCGTGAAAACAAGATATAGGTCCTGGTACAATAACCTGGCAGTAAAGTACAAAGCAGCAGACAAGACAGTCCGTTAGGCAGGCAAAGGTCAAGAAATCCAGATTTCCAAGAAAGGACGAAGACGAAACTTCAAAGGCGCCAGCAACTTCCATCAGAAGCAGCGAGCCGAATGAAAAGACTGCTTTTACCCGAAAGTGAAAGCAAAACATCAGAGCATGGTGATTGGAGGCGCAGGACACATGATAGTGCAGTGGAGCATCATGGTACTCGTAGTTTGTTCGATCCCTGCCGCAATCTCCATTGTAAAAGGAACGGGGGAATGAAGCGCCGCACACCATAAGGAAGGAAAACAGGCCTGCGCGTACCTTTTTAAAAAACAAGCCCGTCTTCTGGAATGATGTGCACGGCGGGATGTAACACCCTCTGCCTCTCTGGCTGGGGGTTGCCAGTGCTGCCAGATGGTGTTGTGCCCGACATTGCAACCGCAGAGGCAGGTATGGGTGGGCAACTGGGTCCTGGGGCTGGGCTGTGGAGCGATGGTATCCCAGTCGGGAGTCTTCAGTTCCAGCAGGGGTGGTCACAGCAACTTCACCCCTGGCTGACATGCAGGCAGCAAATAGCAGGGCACGTGGGCAGCAGGCAGGCAGGCAGTAGCAGATGGCAGGTGGGAGCGTGCTCGGGGCTCTTGGGGGCAGTAATTCGGCCTTCTGGGCAGGAGCGTGGTCTTCCGTGTGTTGTCACGTGGCCAGCTTGATACAGAGTGATTTGGCACGTGAAAAAATTGCACGTCAGCGTGTAATTCGAGGAAAGGGCCTTAGCGCATAAGCGCGTCTGTGACGTCATGCGCAAGGGCGTTTCCCTCAACACGGGTGCATGTTCATCGTACACGTGCAAAAACTGCACGTCCGAGTGTCAGCTCGTGTAATTGGAGGAAAGGGCCTTAGCGCGTACACGCGTAAGTGACGTTGTACGTGAGGGCCGGTTTAAAAGGTACGTGTAGGACGCCATTTACTTGTATGTGCTTTTCGTGGAGAGCGAGTGGGTGAATTTTGTACTTCTTGTCGGTTCACACGCGATTACTTCACAGCGTTTCAAGTTCGTACTCCCTGTTACCTCTGACAGCGTTCAATTTTTTGGTTGGCCCTGTTTCCTCGAACAGCGTTCACTTCTTCTTTTGTCCTGTTTCCTCAGACAGCGTACAATTCTTCTTTTGGCGGGGGTGTTGCCAACGCGCACACGCGCGTCTTTTTCACGTTCTTTTTCCAGGCATATGGTGAGTTTCGCATGTATTTCCCAACTGTGCTTGCCCCGTGTGTCGCATACCCCTTCAGAGGTCATTGTAGGCTGCCTGTATTACGCATACGCTTATTTTTGTGTTTCTGGGTGTCACAGCGTAGTGCGGGTTCATTTTTCCACACACGTGGTCTACGAGGGGGTGCGTGCACGTTCATTTTTGTTTTCGGGGTGCCTGTGCGTTGTGTGACCCGTCATCTTCCCCCAGGGGTCACAGACAGCCTTGCTAGAACACTAGGGTACGAATTCCATCTAGTACCCTACCCCTTTCACCCCCAATTGCCCAGGACAATAGTTTACTGCTACTCCCATACGCACAACAACATCAGTGCCATGGTTGGGAGGCGACCAAGCGGTAAGGGAGGCAAAGGTGGCCGGCCTTCAAAAGGTGGGCGTGGTAGGGGACGTGGCCAGGATTTGCAGTGTGCCCCTAGACCCCCATGTGTGGAGGACCAATCAGGGACACCCATGCCCCACCCGCCCATGGTTGTGGGAAACGTAGCTGACACCATCCCAGCTCAGCCCTTGTTGGACCGGCCCATTGTGGCACCTGAACCGGCACAGGAAGACTCCCAGGCTGACTTCCAGGTCAGCAAGTCTAAGCCACATGTGGCGGTGCAAGTTGTTGTCACCAGGCCACGTGGATCTGGGGCAGCAATGTCATCTGCTGCCCCAAGTAGGCAGGGTGGGGAGGCTGCAGGGGCAGCTGCAGCTCTATCCACCCTAGCTCTGAGTCTCCCAGCCGGGACAGTGTCGGTCCAGGTCCATCAGACCGAAGTTGCCCCTGCCAACATCACCCTGCAGCCAATGCCTGCACCAAGACCTATGGTCATTGTGCCTTTGCACACTCCTAGTACACAGTCCACCAGCGCTTCTGCCCCTACTGACCAGAGTGGCGTAAGCCACTCAGGATCCACACCACCTTTGAAAAAGAAGAAGAAGGGTGCTCTGGCACTACAGGCTGAGACCCCAGACACGGCTACACACTCCGGCACTTCAAGGAAGCCTAGCTTTAATGACGCCGAACTTGATGCACTTATGGCCTATGTGTCGGAACATAGCCGCAAAATGGTTGTGACTGCAGAGTGCAAGACCACACCTGGTCAACGTAGGGCACACTGGCAGACCATCGCGGACCACATTAGTGCCTTTGAATTTGTGAGGCGCACAGCTGATGATTGCTACAAGCGGTGGAATGACCTGAAACCCAGAGCAAAGAACAAGCTGGCCTCAAATCATTCCTCTACTCTGGTGACTGGCGGTGGGTCTCCACCAGAGGACAACCAACTCACTGAACATGAGTCTGTTGCTGGAACCTTCATCACAGAGGAACAGATCCAAGGCGTGGGAGACCTACCTGATTACGACGCATTGTCCGGTGAGTGCCCATGCATGTGTGTGTAATCCATGTGTATGTTGTTTGGGTGACGGGTTCTGATTGAGTGCCAGGTGAGGGTGTGTACTCCAGAGTGGTATGGGTCACCCATGTGCTTCCTCCAATACATTCACGTGCCTTGGATTTGGGTATGACAGTATCCCTTCTGCCCACAGTAGCCAATTAGCGCCACATTACTGCAGTTGCCCTTGACCTGTCATCTTGCAACAACATTGTTCAGATTTTTTCAGTGTTCATTCTGGCTGATTGTTTCAATTCTCCCATTTTAGCTATGCATTTTTCAGCCCTAATGCCACATATGTGACATGCTTCTGTCATTGATTACACCCCACATTGGCGCACATTTGTTGCCTTGTTATGTGAATGATTAGACCATTCAGGCTGATTGAGTATTGGCCTGCTCACATTAATTCTTGGGGCCTGTTTGCATGTGGAAGATGATAGTTGTTTGCTGTCATGTTAAAGTGACCAACCATTGATGTGTACATCTGCCTACAATCACTGTATTATTGTACACTGGATGTGTTGCAGTGTGTGGCACATGCATCTTTTGCCACACTATTTAGCATTTTTCATCTCATCATGTCCATCTCATATGGATGGGTGACAGTACTCATTCACTGACATATCGCTGTAGTTGTCTAATGTACCATGGCTATGCTACATGCCATCTGTGTGCTGGCATGTGTCATGTATGTGTATTGGACATGCCACTCACGGGCTAATGTGTGATGCCAGTTCTACCCACCATGCAGGAAGTGTGTTGCTTTTCCATCTTGGTGTCCTCAGTGTCTGCTTTTTGCCTCCCCTTCCAACTCATTGACAGTGCATGCATGCCAGGGTTATAGTCATGTGGGACATGTGTAAATCATGTACAAGATCTCTGTCTTGTCAGGCCTATGTGTGCGCTATGGTGCTCATGCCTGTTTGCATTTGTTGTATTTCATGTTTTTGCAGGTGATGACGCACTTGATGCTGGTGAGGGTGAGGAGATGGTGCAGACCCAGGAGGGATCTCAGCCACGACCAGGCACCAGTGGAGGACGTGGTGTGGTGGGGGGTGAAAACCCTTTGTTACTGCAGATCATACTGTCCAGGGGTGCCTCTGGGTGCACCTCCCCAGACCTCTATTCAGGTGCTGAATCGGATGATGAGACTTATGTGTTGTCGCAGGTGAGTGCTTCTGGCAGGGATTCTGTTCTGTCCAACCCACCTGCACCAGGGGTAGAACCCTATATGGGGATGTCAGTGTTGGTAGGTCTTTGATGGTTACGGATGCAGGGTCACACTCCACAACATCTGATCCTGTTCCTGGGCCAGCAGATCAGAGGGGGATTGCAGTCCTGCAGCCTCAGGCAGTGCCAGCACAGCAAGGTGCAGATCGCCTTGCCCCAAACAGGTGTGGTGCCCGCCGACGCGGTGGCTGTGCGCCACCAGGCAATACTGTATGGGAAAACTCCATGTACGGTATGGCAACCCAAAAGGCAGCATCAGTTGAAATGATGGCTCAGGCAATGGAGAAGGTGGCCACTTCCATTATCCCCCCTGAAAGGCAGATGGAGCAACAACAGCAGGCAACAGACTCCATTTGCCAATCACACAGGGAAGAGATGTTGGCGTCCAACAGGGACCGACGGGCGGCACTGGAGACTCTGCACGAACCCATATCAATAGAGTCACAGGGCTACAGGGAAGCCCTGAGGGTAGAACTCCATAACATCAGTGTCAGGAAGCGTGGGGTCAAGGGGGGGTACTAAGGTTGTAGGAGCCACCTTAAGTAGATGTCACATTTGCCCTCTTTGCAGATGTACTAGGTGCAGCACTGTGCTAAAGCCAGGGAAAGACAGAACCAGGAAGAAACTACACTTCCCAGCATGCCTGGCCACGAAAACTACTGCCCAGGACCTACTTTCATGCACACGGAGCCTGCAAAGTGCAGGCCGACGCCCAAACCAATGCCCGAGCGTGTGCGCATGCGCGCAGGAACTCCTGCGCATGCGCGAACAATGCAAATTCGTTCGCGCTCAGCTTTTTGCCGGAACGGACGCATCCCTGAGGATCTCCGGGCAAAACACTAGACGCGGGGCCAGACCTCGCCTGCAGAAAGCTCCTGCGGCCCCACGAGACAAAAGCTAAGTTATTCTTGTTATCCCTAATCTCCTCGGCAATCGGAACAGCCGCCCGCGAGAGGGAGGGATCCTGGTAACCCTGCAAAGACATTCCAGGGAGGGAGATCAAAGGGAGACCCGCACCCTGGGGGGAATACATTGTTGCAGCCCAGAGCAGAACACTAACAGCATGTGGCATCAGCAGACTAGCATGCGCTTTTACTAACAAGCGACGGGCGCAGTCTAGAAAAAGCATACTAATTGATTCCTTTTCGGCAGGCACCGGCGCTGCTTCTTGTGGCAGAAACAACCGACTACTGTGCGAACTTCCTCTTCGTGAATGGACACGAACAGCCAGAGCTAAGTGCTGATTTAATTTAATGCTTTGATAATATTGAAAAGGCAGAGCAGTAGCTCATTTCGGGGGAGAAACGTATTGCTTATATGTTGTGAATCTTCTATGTTAAAGCAGATTGGTGTGGGGGGTTATTTTGGTAACAAGGGGCAAAGTCAGTGCTGAACCATAACTGAGTGCTGCGCCTCGGGTTAACCCTGAAGTGGCAAGGGGCACGCACAAACAATGTTACAGAGTGTTAGAGCCAAGGCACATGCGAGAGTGTGAGTGTGTGTGAACCAAAACTGAATGTTCGTGGAGGAGCTCACAGGACGGGAGCTCAGGAGCATGTTTTCCCTATAATTCCCCCTACCTACACACCACCAGATTCCTAACCCTCAATCCGGTTTACCTAACTCCCTGAAACCAATTCAATCCAAGGACCCTAACCCTCTTTCCCCAAGGGGGTCACGGCGGCCTGCGTTTTGCCCTAAACCAGGCGCCAAGACCGCTGAGGGGAGGCAGGTGCTCGTGCTGCTTCCGCGCTGTAGGAGAAAAACGGAATCTGACAATCAGGGAGACTCTGCTTGAACTTGAGGCTTCCTGAAATTTTAGGGCAGAACAGCAGCTGGAGCATCTCACACTTTCGCTCTCAGCTGAGCTGCAGGCAACCCGTGAGGAGATCCGGGCATCACGCGAGGCCATGCGTGCAGAAATGCAGGCAACCTGTGAGGTGCTGCATGGGGATCTCTGCACTATCATCCTCCAGAATCAGACCTTCCAGACCTGCATACTTGCTGCCATGGAGGACCATACCAGGGCTTTGCGTGGGCTGCCTCCCATTGCAACACCACCTCCTGATGCAGCAGCAGAGGGTGAAGAGACCGACAGCAGTTCTCCCACAATGGCATAGCCGTGCAGGCCATGAGCCCCTGGAGGTATTTTTTTTCCCAACATCCATGCAGGTGGGTGTTGGTGTGCACTCTGTCCTCGAACCTCCTGGGTTGCCTCCCCACTGTACCCCCCACATGGCCATTTTTGATTTTTTTAATTTTTTTTTTTACAGTGTCTTGCCTTGTGTGGCTCCCGTGGGCATCCACTGTGTATTCCGGCTGGGCACATGCAGGCTTGTCCTGAGTTTGGGTTAGATGCTTGGGTTCGTGACACACACACCCCTCCTGCTTCCCGTTTCCATGGGCTTGCAAAGGGTGTGACCAAGTGACAGTGACTTACACAGTGACATTGGGCTCCCATGAGCTGGGTGGGCAATCTGTAGTCAATACTGTGTGGACATCCCTAGTAGGTATTGTTGTTGTATTGAACACTGCATGGTGTATTGATATGTGCTTGTGCATCCATGTCTTCCTCAAAATTTGCAGGTACCTTATTCATGTCTTCACAAGGCCGTCTCCTTTGCAGATAAAGTTCATGTTGTATGCAGTACACTGACACATTTGCGTGGCAGCAACACTCTGCTGTTGGAAGGGGTCGATGTGCTGGCTTATTCAGGTTGTAAGACTACCGCTACTTTGACTTTGTACTGTCATGTTTTTGCAATGTTTCATGCTGTGTTGCTGTATTGTGTTGGTGGTAAGTATTTGGTCATGTGTGCTGTTTGTTATTGATTACTGGGAGCATATTGTCTGTGGGCTGTTTCCATTTGGGTCAGTGCACTTGGTGACACTTGTGTCAGGTCTTGTGCATTGCTTTGTTTGCTTTCACATTGCATGACATGCCATGGTGTGTTGGGTGGCAGAGATGGGGAGGGGTTGGGTGACATGGCGCTATTTTCATGTTGTATTTTGCTAGGGGGTAGTCATTCATGCAGCATGAATGTATGTCTTTTAATGACACAGCATTGGTTTTCTTTGGGTAGGTAGGGATGCACACAATGTAACACTTCCAGGTGACCAATCTCAGGCTGGTCTGGTTGCGACAGTTGACTGTCCCTTATGTCATCATCATTGATTGTCAGCTGGTATGTGCCAGGGCTGTGTGCACTCCACAGGGGTGTGATTTTAGGTGAAGTAATTAGCCACCAGCTGCGTACGGGCTGCCTCACCACGTGCCCTTTCCCCTCCCATGCGCAGCGACCGTGCATGTGGTTGGGGATGTGGGGGCACCACCATGTCCACCGGCGGGCCCCGGCGTGTTGGAACGTTGTACAGGACACATGCTGCCACTGTGATCCTGCACACTACTGGGGGAGCGTATAGCAGCTGTCCACCAGAACGGTCAAGGGAGCGAAAGTGTGACTTGAGCACTCCGAATGTGCGCTCCACTATGCCACGGGTTGCAATATGGGCAGTGTTGTATATTACCTCGGGTGGTGTGGTGGGGTTCGGAATTGCATCATCATGTGGGTGCTCAGAGGGTAGGCACTGTGCCCTGGGGAGGTGATGATGGGTATCATTAGTGGGGTTGTGACATTACTCAGTATCTGACATGCATGCATGTGCAGTGGCATTTATACTCACCAAGCAGGCATGTATCGCCATGCTGCCCAGCTTCTAGGTCACGGTTTAGGGTTGACATTCTGTATATGAAACTGTCATGGGTGGACCCTGGATAGTTGGCATCTACTGAGGTGATGATTCCCTTGGCATCACATACTACCTGCACGTTGATGGAATGTCAGTGCTTGCGGTTTCTATAGATGTGCTCTGATGCCCTGGGAGGACGTAGAGCCACATGGGTGCAATCAATGGCACCTAGCACTTTGGGGAAGTATGCCACCCCGTAAAAATCCTGGACAACAGCCTGCCTTTCTGCAGGTGTTCTGGGCAGGTATATGTGCTTGCGGACTGAGGGGCATGCAGTCATGATGGCCAAGACCTGGTGTAGGCAGCGTGACTGCGTGGCCTGTGACAAACCCCCCAACTATGGCACTTGTCCGCTGAAATTACCCAGTAGCCAAGAAGTGCAGTACATTGAGCACCTTTTCCAAGGGGCTCAGTGCTTGGGAGCACAGGGTGGGTGATGTGAGGCCATCCTCCCACTCACTCACCAGGTCGAGTATTATGTGAGATGGAACCCTGTACCAACCATACACGTGGTCATCAGGCATCCCAAAAAGGCTGGTCCTGGGTGTAAAAATTCTGGCCCTGACTATCCTCTTCCTCCTCCTGCGGTATCCCACGACCACTGCTGCGAGGAACGGTAAATTCATCGTAGCGTCTGAGCTTGTTTGTTGTTTGTGCGCACTTTTATGCTGCGCGGGTCCACTTACGCCTGCTTCCTGCTGGCGTATGTGTTTCCGGATTAGTGGGTCTTTCTTGGCGCACGCGTTAGCCCCGTTCGATTCCATGAATACGTGTTGTAGGCGCGTGTGTGGGCATTTTGCGCATTTGCCTCCTGTACTTCCCCCGCAACACCCACATTTTCACGCATTGTTCCCCATTCCGCGTGTTACGCACTGTGTTCCGCCTACTTTTGTTGTGTGCGCTGCGCTATGTGCGCTTTCACTGTGCGTTTAGCGCACGCTGTTTGATGACGTGTGCACCCGCGTGCGCCATGCAGGATTTTAGTGCACATCCATGGATTTACATGCGCACGGACTTCCATGCTTCGCTGTGCGCGGGTTTCGCTGCGATTTTCGCACTTGCGCTGCAATTTGCACGCTTTCGCACGCTTGAGCGGAAATTTTCAGCGCACATTAATTCCATGAATCGGCCTGTAAGTCCTAATCGGGCATACAACCCACCTGCAGGGAATGTTCTGATATTTCAGTGCTTTGTTTGGGAGTGAAATTTATTGAATGGCCCAAAATCTTTGATGTTATAGTCCAACTTGAAATTCAAGCTCCATATATTAAGCGTAACTTATAAAATAATGAGATACCTCTATTGGAAGGTATATAGCAAAGCACTCTTGAAATTAACCAGAAATATGCTAATCAAAAAGCCACTCTTCTGAAAAAGTATTCATTTCCAAAATTGGCCTAACTGATCAAAAAACCCCAAAAAATATGGTTCTCCCACTATATAAACCATAAGAAAATGATTATCACCCTTATTTACAAAAACCGTCTTCAAACTGTACCACATTGTCATCTCATTGAATCTGAAAACACAGTCCCCCCTCATACGTAATAAAGATAGAAATATGTCATGCTCGCAAAGTGCATAGCGCATGTGTTACCTGATGCCATATAATAGGGCTCAATCCCTTCTTCTGCAGTCCCTGGGCAATGCCAGAACCAGTCACTCCTTCCGCTGTATCGGAAAAAGCCACCATTATCGCCCGCAAGAAAATGAAACAAAATATGTGATGATGTCACGCGTGTAGATACGCGTGATGTCAGATATAAACAAAAACAAATACAAAATCATTTCGCCAACATCATTTCCGGCGTTAACTGATACCACGCGCTGATAAAAAATGTAATTTGTACCGCAATGGAGAATAAGTCTCCAGTTTTGTCACAAAATTAAATCTGTAATGTACAATGGTATTGTGATTTAAGTGCAACAATAAATTAGTATGCTTATTCAAACTTTACCTGCATGCTACTGATATAAGCACTGATATGGAAGTAGGTTACACTATCAAAACACTTTTTGGATTTGTAACTAGATTTCTTTGAATAACTTTATATTACTAACATATTGGACTAGCTAGGATGGCTTCACAAGGTGTGTTTGATATAGATGTGTGCATAATGAACGTTACAGTGTTATCTGCACCAGGGATTTTTGAATGAGATATGCATGAAGATAATTCTACTTAACATAAATACGGACCCATTAATAGGGGTTTAAGACACAAGCACAACAAATGGACGGGAATACTTGTCAAATTTCTAATACATGGCTTAATATTATATATTTTTTCTTTAACCATTTTTCCATCGTTTGACTATGGTGTGAATTCATCCCTCCGTCCTGACCTGGCATGTGACACAACATGGTATGGTTTTTAAATATGTAACAATTTGTGATGTTGTTGTTTTTCTCATCGTGATGGAATGTAAATGCTTTGATCTGTGCATTACCTTTATTTTTGGGCACTCTTATTTTGTACAGCCTTGAAAACAACCAGTGGTCGAAACACTTGTTGGCTGTTCACAAATTGAAAAATTAAAATACTTTTGTGGTTTATCACTGAAACAGATCTTTTTGTTAAAACAAATACTGAGTGACATTGAACTTGTATTAGGAAATACTAATGATTTCCCGTGGTTTGAGCGCAAGATATCTTCCCGAACCACAATCTCTCTGTTAATTAGTTTAAAACGTTGTGGGAAGTTTGAGGGAATGGTATTACTCGCTGCCACCCTTTCATTTAGCCATTTATTTTTGAAGAATTAATTCAATAGTGGAAACTAGCGCACAGGTAATAGAGCGATCCCACAATCTCAATCAGCACACATAATTATTCACCCTCGTTATCCCCTCTGCCCCCTTATTTATCCATGCCGTCACTGCTTTCCCTGCGGCCTCCGTGTCCTTAATCGTAATACTACGAGTAAGGGGATGTGAAAAAGAATCTGCATCATTAGTGCAGTTATAAGGGGGCACAGGAGGTCTTTTGACCAACAGACACTCCAATAGTGGATCTGACTTCTCTTCAGGAGTCATTTCAGAAGTCAGCACAAGGGAGTTCTAGATCTTGCCACACACACTCCCTTTATTTTAATTAAGCCTTCCCGATCCCATTGATCCCATTCCTCCTTCATTTCTTTATGCTCGTAAGCACGGGCATTGTCTTTTTCTGACTAAGGTTTCTTTTTCTTAAGTTGTGCTTCTCTCATACACATCTGTCTGGAATAATCTTCACATTGCCTATACGTTTACCACTGCAAGGGTCTGATCACTTTATCGTCCTTGGTGGCTAATGTCTCTCTCAAATATCTTATTTTCTCCAGGTCAAAAGAACCATGCACAGGAAACTGTTAGTCAGGGTTGTTGGCAGTGTTTTTGTGCCATTTGCGCAGCACTAATACTACCCCCAAGCCTTTCTTTATCATTAACTCCCAACCAGGCACACCTTCTGGGGCAGTAGGCACATGTTGCTCCAATTCAGATCGGGCTTTGCAATGTCGTAATCCACAACACATCATTTTAGTACATGAACTACCCATTGTCAAATGACTCTCTTCGTACAATGTCACTTAGCCTGTGATCACAAGGCTGTATTGTTTTATGGCTCTCTTAATGCAGTGCTCCCACAGTCGATACAACACTGTGTCCTCATAAAATCACAATACGTCATATTCATCATAATACGTAATTAGAACAACCTCACCCATTCAGTAATCTTTGGTGCCGGCATCACAGTAGGAGCACAAGACTCTTTTCCACACAGGTGGGGGACCTCGGTCATGGGGATCAGTTTGTCGAAGAAACCAGCTGATGGGCGAAGGCTGTGGCTGCAGGAAACCTTAGTCTACCTCGTACCGTGCGCTTCACAACCTCTGCCGTCCATTGCTTGCTCTCCGACTGTGGCAGGACTGTCCAGCTGTATCTTAACCGCGACAAGGTCCCATCTGGGGTGCCAATTTGGGGTCAATAATTCTCATAATGCCCACCTGTGAACATAAACAACACGAGACATTGGCACAGACGGTTCAAAATGTAAACAGTCACTTTTTGTTCATATAATGGACTTAAGCCGGGAGCGAACGATAGCAACGTCTTCGTCCGGACATCTGCTTCCTAGTTCGAACACACATCTTTTTATACGTTTCGGTTAACTTCCCTACATATCACATTTCCTACTATGCATAAAAATAGAGGATGAATGTGCTTGTTAGACAGTTTCCATGCCTCAGGGGGGCTTCGGTTTTAGTGCATGCGGCTGTGGCGTCGGATGTCCTTGTGGGAAACAACATGGGGTCAGGGTCTCAAACAAGGCTGGTTCAACTGCCACCTGTTTCCATGTGCCTGTCTCATGTGTATACACAAAGAGGTTGAAGTGTAAACGATTCTGCAAGGTAAGCACGTTTCTCATACAGTGTCAGCAAACTGATAAAAGAGTGGTGTTCATTACTGCAATTTACCTTTTCACACATAATACTCGCCTCCGGTCTTGACATAGAATTATCTGTGCAGCTAGGCCAAATTAATCGTGGGGGATAGCTGCATTCTATTGTTTTATGGTGCAGAGGCAAGAGTTAGCATATTGGTAGGTATGTGCGAGTATCTGTGCAGTTGGAAGAGCGCCACGGTTCCTGGTTACTGTCCTGTGCCTGCTGAATTAACTGTGTTCCCAATTATAGAGGTTTGGTGCTTTAGTTCTCCAGGAACTTCTCAGTCTAGTGTGGACTCAATTCTGTTTCTCAAAGCATGGCCGTACCTCTCTCTGGCTTAACAATATAATCAATGTTGAGTTTGACCATTTCCCACCTGCTTTACCAGGCTATTGGCTTCCCTACGCTTTTGGAATATTGAGTGTGTAGGTCTAGGCATGACAGGGACTGCAGAGGGTAGTGGCAAACAGTCCAGGTGCATTACTGGGCCAAGCAATTGCCGATCTACTGTCCATCCCTGTGTCTACCTGAGCGGGCTAAAATACGTGGTTGGGTACTCTATGGGTACTCTATGGACCCGAAGGATCCATCGACAAAAGCCAAGCCAAGCCGTGCTATTAGTGCTGTGCCTGTCTGCCATTTTTAGGTGCAGCGAATGGCTGAGTATTCCAGGTGTAGTGTATGGTTTGAGTTGTAAGCGACAGCTCATCGTTGTCACTTACAAGAGCTAACTTTGCCAGAGTCCTAACATGATCTGAGAGTTCATACATTGCCAGTAAACAGAATGCCAGCCCAGTTATAATATTAGAACATAAGTGCTACTAGGTCCAGGGTTTGAGTCCCAGGTATTCATTTACAATGGATGGCTAAGTATTCCAGATGTAGTTTATGGTTTGAGTTGGGAGCAACATCACATCTTTGTTGCTTACAAGAACTGAACTTGCCAGAGACTTAACACTAAGAGCGTACTGCCTACCCAGTAGAAAACAAAAAGCCAGCCCAATCATAACATTAGAACATAAGTGGTAGTAGGCCCAGGGTTCGGAGTCCCGGGCATTCATTTCCAGACAAACAAAGGGCAAAAAGTCATCACGTTAGCGCATAGGTGATACTGGGCATTCATTACTGAACATGTAAGGAGCCAACACGATCATAACGTTAAACACTGGTAACAGGGTTTGTGTCCTGCACATTCATACCTGTCCATAGTAGTGGATTCTAGGCCATTTCCTAGCCACGGGGGGTTGGTCAGGAGGCATGGTTTGTGGAGGGACAAAAGCCAGATGGGTCGTTTGCACCATTTGGGGGGAAAAGCCAGGTTTGAGGGCTTTCCGGAGTGCTTTCCGGAATGCCATGTAGTCTTGCATGAGTCAAATTAGCGGTTCAGAGGGGGTGGCAGTGATGCCAGGGTTGAGTAGGCAGACCCTCAGATCAAGGCTGATTTGGAGGCTGGGACCACTAGGAGGAGTGCAGTGCTTGACCTTAGAGTGTGGTTTGGGAGCTAAGGCGTAATCAGTATTTGGGGCCGTCTTTGTGCACAGCTCAGTGATTAATGCACATGATTTTGAAGGTGGCCCGTCACCGAATCGGGAGCCAGTGTATTTTATTTTTTTATTTATTTACTGGGCATTTGTAAGGCACTTATACATCAAGAAATTGTGTTTCAAAGCTCACAGCACCCACAAGGCAAAGGGAAGGGAGCAAGGGAACAATTCAAGACAATGGAATAAAATAACAATGATGAGCAAAGAACAAAAGCGGTCCTATTAGGCCTTGTGATCATTTGGAGTGTACAAGTGCAGACAGAGAGAAGGGACAGGGGAAGGGGTAAGAACCTTACTAGAGGTTCCATAGAGATGGTGGGTGGCAGTGCAAGAGAGCCAATTGCAGAAGCAACAGGCAAGTGCAGGCAGTGACCACTTGGTAGAAGAGTGCTCACCAGCCAATAAAATAAGTGCAGGCCTGTGAGACATCCCAGGCGAGTCAGTGCCCGAAGGCAAGTGCAGGGGGAGGGCAGATGTTGCAGGCGATTGTACAGAAAGCCATGACCCAGAAGGATACATAAGGGCCCAGGCCACCAATCTCAGTGACTGTGGGTTTAGCACGGGAGGAAGAGATGGAAAGAGGAGGAGGAGAAGAGGAAGTCATGAGGTGCTTGCAGAACTTGAGGAGATCCAGCTCAAGACAGAGAGAGAGGGGGAGGCTATTCCAGAGGAGGGAGCCAGCTGAGGAAAGTGAACGGCCACCCGCTCTCTGCTTAGAGAAGCGTTTGACAAGCCTAGAGTTGGAGCTGGAGGATCAGAGGGATCTGGAAGGAGAGTATTGGGTGAGAGCAAGTTGCAGATAGTGTGGTCCCCGGCCCCAGACAGCCTTTTGGATGATGGAGGGATTTCAATGTGTTCCTTGCAGCAACCAGGAGCCAGTGGAGAGGGTTTAGGGCTGGAGAGATATGGTACATGGGCTTGAGGCGAGGATAAGTCCTGCAGCCCTTTTCTGGATTAGCTGGAGGGGACAGAGAGAAGAAGGTAGAATAAGGAAGACGCTGTTGCAGTAGTCCAGCCTGGAGAGTACCAGAGGTCTGGAGACATTACGCTTCTGGGGTGTAGGGTGCAGAAAGCAGGTGTGATGTGATGCCTTTGTCCGAGGCCAAGGCGGAGCCTGGCTGCGGTGTTCTGGACTATTTGGAGTTTGTTTAGTTGTTAGGCCGGTACACACAGGTATAGGAAGTTCACATGGTCAAGTCTAGATATGACAGTGGACATAATTGCTGCAAGTCTATGCAGGTAGGTGAGGTAAGGGAAGATATGTTTCAGAAGCCTAAGGTGGAATTTGCAGGATTTGGATACACTGTTAATGTGGTGTGACAGAATAGGGTCAGAGTCCATTGCGCAGCCAAGGTTTTTGACAGAGGTGGGGGTGGGGGGTTAAGGGAGAGTGGTCAGGGTGACTGTTGTGGGAATACAGCTGTTTTACCACACACCATGATCTTGGTTTTCCCCGGGTTGAAAAGGAGATGGTTACTCATCATCCAGAGATCAATGTCTGACAGGCATGCAGCTAGTTCAGGGTGAGGGTCGCAGGTCGATTTTGGAATCCTCTGGAGTATTTGTGTGTCATCTATGTAGTTATAGCAGGCGAAGTTGTGAGGGCGGATGACCCCAGGCAGAGGGGTCATGTCAAGGTTGAAGAGAAGGGGTGAGAGGGGCAGGCGCCTTGGGGTACTCCAGTGCTCACTGGGTGTGCAGTGGAGTAGAAAGAGGGCATACAGGCGATTTGCTGTCTGCTGGTGTGGAACAAAGCCATCCAGTTGAGCACTGAGTCTGAGATTCCTAGGGAATGTAATCTGTCAAGGAGGACGGTGTGGTTGACCATTTCAAAGGCTGCTGAGTAGTCAAGAAGAACAAGTGCAGTGCAGCCTTCAGAGACTGCAGTGACTTTGAGGCCATCCCAGATAGAGATCATTGTGGTTTCAGTTCTGTGACCAGGACGGAAGGCTGATTGCACAGGGTTTAGGAGGTTGTTGGTTTCTGTAAAAAAGTTCAGCTGGGAGCATGCCGCTCGGTCGATGAGCTTTGCCAAGAATCAGGTGTTGGAAATGGGCCTTTAGTTGGTTGGTTGAAGGGTTCTGGGAAGATGCCAGAGGTAAGGGAGTCATGAAGGATGGACCTGGCCAGTTCCCCTGCGCATGTTGAGGTGAAGATTTCTTTGAGGAATGAGGCGGGGCAAGGGTCGAGCGGGGTGCCAGAAGGTCAGCTGTCAGACAGCAGTTTGATGAACTCCTGGCTCGAGACCGGACTGAAGGAGCAGAGCAGAAAGGTCTGTGCAGGCATATGGGTTGGTTCTTGGGGAGAGGGTGTTTGACGGGTGATGAGGTTGGAATGTTTGGTTTTGAGGGTGGCCGTCCTGTCTAGGGCTGTTTTGTGCAAGTGTTCAGAGAGGGAGTTGCAGAGTGTTTGGGAAGTGGTGATGGGGAGGCAGTGCAAGATGGGTTCAGGAATTGAGTGATGTTCCTGTGGAGCTCTCTACTGCAGCAGCTCAGGATCCGTTATTGTAATAGGCTTTTTCACCTTGCAGATCTCCGATTTGTAGTTGCAGTGATGGAGGGCGTACGCTGATTTGTTTTGTGGGGTTCTGGAGGCTCCCCATTTGCGTTCAAGGGAGGGGTTTAGAGTTTTTAACGCATTGAGTTGGGGTGAACCACTTGGGTGGTCGGTCCTTGGCGGGTAGGAGTGGAGGTAGAGGGGGTGAGAGGAAGGAGTGAGTTGTTGAGCCAGGATTCGAATAGGTCAATGGGTTGAGGTCTATCTGCTTCAGGAAGTGAGTGGAGGGCTAGGAGCAGGGCTTCTCCCAGGTCTGGGATTATTGTAACCTTGTCCCAACACTTGAACTGTGAGGGAGTAGTAGAGCAAGCTTTGTCAGGCAGAGGGGGTGTGCATAGAGAGAGAAAGGGATGGCTGAGTGGTCTGTCCAGATGAGGGCCCTGGGGTGGAAGTGGTAATGAGATCGGTTGAGCTGAAAATGACATCAAGGGTGTGGCCGGAAGTGTCAGTGGTTCCTGTAATCCGCTGGGTAAGGTTGGGTGCCTCCATGTTGTCGACCAAGGGTTGAGTCATGGGGTTGTTGGGGCATCCAACCAGATGTTGAAGTCCCCCAGTAGGGTGAATGGCGGGTGGGTAATCAATATGGCTGCTAGCGAGTCGTATAGGTTGTTGACGAAATGCCTGTTGTATCCGGGGGGCCTGTAGAGGAGTAGGAAGCTGTGGGAGAGAGTGGAGTAGGAAGCTGTGGGAGAGAGAGTTTAATTAGTAGGGATTTGCAGTTAGCTGTGCAAGGTTGAGTTTCAGAGAAAATGATGGTTATGTGTGGTTTGTGTAGGAAGGCTACTCCGCCTCCTATAGAGGGTCTGTTGTGGCTAATGTGTGAGCAGTCAGATGGAAATGCTTTTTGTGCGATTGGTTTGAAGTCCTCTGAGAACCATGCTTCAGTGATACATATGAGATCAGTGATTTGTTAGTTAGTGTTGATCCACCAGCACAAGACAATTTCTTTAAAACCACTATCTGATTAGCATCAGAGCACCACTACCTTATTAAATGCATCCTCCTCATAGTCTCCCTGAGAGACCATTTGTCATAACGACCATTAAGTTCTGTCTTAATTCCGACAATCTCACTCGACCTTGACCTGTATAAAACATAAGTCTCAAAATGGTGTTGCACACCACAACCAGAATGGAACATGAAGGAAGCCCGGGTTTGCCTCAGATTTGAAGCTAGAAAGGAAACAAAAGGTCCCTCTACAGCTTCTGCCGAATATTCACCTTCAAAACACAAGCAGAACCACAAGAAAACCTAAAATACCCTGCCCATGAAATACAGCACTATTACAGGGACAACCTTGCTCAAAATACCTCATGCAAGCAGGGCAAAAGCCCCAAACACCTCATCCATCCAAAAACGTCTCTAGACTTAACAGAACCACATCCAAGCAAAGCCTAATAGATTCTCACATCCCCAAAAAAAGTCTAATTCAAGCAGAACCTATACTTAATCACATCAAACCCCATATTCCAGACCCACAGCCACCAGCCAAATTATCCAAAAACAGATAAACCACAACCAGGCTCACAAACACTTCAAACCAAAACCTCCTGATGTCATGATCTCTGCTTCCAAAAGATCAGGACTTGCCCGACTCCCTTGGAAGCAGACCCATAACCCCGGTTCCGAGTGCCAGCCAGTCCCAATTGGGACCTTTTGGACCCTGTCCTGGCGCCAGTGGCACCAGGCTCATAAAGATGCCCAGTCCCAGCGCTGGAAGCGCCGGGCTCATAATGCTTGGGTGGACTTACCTGCAGCAGACCATGCTGCTTACTTATCTGCCAGTTGAACCCCTGATCCTCTTCTGTTTGGGACTACTTTTCCTGTTGGGTGGGGCAGGAGCCACTCCCTAGGTTCAGAACACTGGAACTCTTCTGGAAAGCAGGAACTCTTTTCTTACCTAGGCGTGGCTGTGGAAGGAGACACCTAAGCACTACAGGAGGCTATTTAAACCACACCCGATGGATGAATCTTGCTTTGCGTTATTCTGCATTCTCTGCAGCAGAACGCTCATCGTGTCTTCTGCTTCTGATCCTGGGCCTAAGGGAACAAAGGCTTACCATCCTGGAATCCAGTCTTCAGCAGCACCTGTAAAGACAAAGAAAGAACAGGTTAGCACTACGGTCTTCAGTGGCAGCGCATCTCTTACCTGATCCATCGGCTGTCACCAACGCCTCGCGCTGCATTCCGGCATCTGAAAGACAAAGGCTTACCTACTCTTCGCATGCTCCGGAGGTCTTCGCACTGCATTCCGGCATCTGAAAGACAAAAGCTTACCAGCTCTTCGCACGCTCCGGAGGCCTTCGGCGCTGCATCCCGCATCTGAAAGACAAAAGAAGGTGCGTTTAAAGACATTTGGCAACTTTATTACTCACGTGCCATTACTCCTTCCCACGCCGAATCCAGTGGGTATTCCAGCACCCTTCAGCTTCTCTAAAGCTCCGAACTTGTACCTGCAAGATAAAAGGGACAGTTAGTGCGCATCGTGAAGCAGGCAACAAGCGCTTACTTACGTGCTTCCAGGCGCTTCTATTCCTCACGCGGGTTCGATCCTCAACTCTCATCAGCCCGCCATCCGCCATCGCCGGAACCCTGCAAAACAAGAGATATCATTACAAAAGACTTTTAAGACATTTGAAGTGCCCAGAACTTACCGTTCGTGCAGTTAACGACGGACAGCAGTCCTCTGAGGTCAAGAGGCCTGCACCCTTATCCAGTGAAGAATCTGGTTACAGCACCCTGCCCCGAGGCAGATGGAGAGCTCGGCGTTCACTTACCTAAGACATCTTACTCTTCGAGTCAGACATACAGTGCACAGAGGTCCAGCCCAAAGAGACAACCGTGTGTTACACATCACCTTTGAAGATACGGCATTCACCCAGTCAAGACCGGCGCCTCTGCGGGAATCAGGTGAGCGTTACAGAACGCAAAGCCAATCGCAAAACTCCCACCCAGGCGCTATGGAAACCTCGGATACCGACCAGCTAGCCCAGTTACTTGGGGAACTAAGAGCAGAAGTGCATGCAGCCCGTCAGGAAACGAATGCTCTAAGAAGGGAACTGATTATTTCCAAGGAGCGAACAGACGATCTCGCTAGACAATTGCTACAGTCACAAGCCGGACAAACTCCGTTACCCGCATCAGGGGCAAATCTTCCTTCTACCTCTACGAACCCAGTGCAGATCAACCTACCTGGGAATGTACCTCTGGCTCCGCCCGAATGATTTTCTGGTGACCCAAAGAGGTTTGCAGTATTTATTAATCAGTGCCGGTTGCACTTTTTATGCCGGCCAGCAGACTTTCCAACTGATCAAGCTAAGGTAGCTTTCGTGCTTTCGTACCTTAGTGGCAATGCGGCAGACTGGTCGATCCCTCTAGTTAATCAAGATGATCTGGTTCTCCATGATTTTCAAGCTTTTCAGCTCAGTATGGAAAAGCTGTTTGCAAGACATTCACAGGGGCAGGCCTTGGACAATGAGCTCCTTTCATTGCGACAGGGTAATCAAGACCTTTTGGCTTATATTGCGTCTTTCAACAGACTGATAGTGGAAACTCGATGGCCTGAGGACAAAAGGATAACGCTGTTTTATAGAGGTCTACGTGGAGAGCTCAAAGATGTGTTAGCCCAAGTAGTGAGTCCCCCGCAAGACTGTTCGGACTATATTGACTTAGTCGTTCAAATTGACCAAAGACTGCAGAACAGGAAGGCCGATCGTTCCAAGTTTGATGCTCGAGTATTTTCCAAACCACCAACTCCTACCAAAGGAGTAGACTCCGGGGAACCCATGCAAATAGGGGGCCTGAAAGGACCACTAACACAAAAGGAGCGGTAAAGGAGAAAACAGCTGCAATTATGCCTCTATTGCGGAAACTCGGGGCACTTTCTTCGAGACTGTCCGGTGAAACCAGCCAAGAAGGCAGTAGGAGCTGCAGTTACCAGGGTCACAAACTCTGAGCAGGGAAATGACCTCGCCCGACAAGAATAGAGGTCCTCTTGCCGAGCGTTAAAACCAGTTCCGTGACCTCGCATTTCGTGATACCTATGGTCCTCATTAGCCCTGAACATCCGGATCGATTACATGCGATTGAAGCTTACGTCGACAGCGGTGCCATCGGCAATTATGTGGATCATGAAATGGTTTTGAGGATGAATCTGACTCTTTGTCCAAAGGCTGTAAAGGACGTCATTACTACGGTGGATGGTACGGAGATAGCCTCCGGACCAGTAACGCATACCACCCAAGAAGTGACGCTAGTAAGTCAAGATGGACACCATGAGAAGATCGTGTTCGATGTGATCAAGGCCCCTCAGTTCCAGATTATTCTAGGAATTCCTTGGTTAGAGAAGCACAATCCTCAGATCGATTGGCGAGCAAGAACGGTTCAGTTTCCAGAATGTGTCTCTACTTGTCACCCTCGACCTGGTGTTGCACTGGCAGCAACTTCCTCGGAGGCTCCTCAGTTACCTCCTGAATACCTAGAATTCCAAGATGTTTTCCGGAAGGATCAGGCTAACTCTCTACCTCCTCATAGGTCTTATGACTGCCAGATAGACCTGATACCTGGATCTACTCCTCCTTGTAGTAGAATTTATGCCCTCACCGAGCCTGAGAATCTTCACCTCCGACAATACCTGGATCAATACCTAGCAAATGGGTTTATTCGTCCTTCCAAGTCCCCTGCTTCCTCAGCTTTGTTCTTCGTTCCAAAAAAAGAAGGGGACCTTAGAACTTGTATAGATTATCGCGCCCTGAACCAGATCACCGTTAAGAATAGATATCCGTTACCTTTGATCCCTGAACTCCTGGACCAAGTCAGAAAAGCATGCATATATACAAAGCTGGATCTTAGAGGAGCCTACCACTTGGTACGAGTAAAAGAGGGCGATGAATGGAAGACGGCCTTCCGCACCAAGTATGGGCTATTTGAATATCAGGTCATGCCCTTCGGACTTTGCAATGCCCCAGCCGCCTTTCAATATTTTATGAACGATGTCCTCAGGGAGCTCATAGATGTGTGTGTTGTTGTTTACATTGACGACATCCTCGTTTATTCTTCATCGGAAACTGAACATCGGAAACACGTGAAAATGGTCCTCGAGAGATTGCGTCAACACAAACTTTTCGCTAAGTTGGAAAAATGTGTTTTCAACGTGACTGAAGTTGAATTCTTGGGATTCATATTATCACCTAGCGGAGTGCGTATGGATTCAAAGAAGGTCGATACAATTCTCAAATGGCCATCACCATCCTCCGTAAAAGGTGTTCAAAGCATGTTAGGCTTCGCTAACTTTTACCGCAGGTTTATCCCCGAATTCTCTCGAATAGTCCAGCCCATCACCGCCTTGTTAAAGAAAAACAAACGTTTTGAATGGTCTACCGAGGCGGAACAAGCTTTCCAGAATTTGAAGACTAGATTTATCTCTGCACCGATCTTAAAACATCCTCGCCCAGAACTCCCCTACATCGTTGAAACTGATGCTTCGAGCCTTGCCATGGGGGCAGTTCTATCACAAAAGGACCCAGTAATCAATCAGTTGCATCCCGTGGCATTTTGGTCCCGCAAATTCTCGCCTCCTGAAATCAATAACACTATTACTGATAAGGAACTTCTAGCTATCAAGTCCGCCTTTAAGGCTTGGCGGCATTATCTTCTGGGGGCCCGACACACAGTTACTGTGATTACAGATCACCGAAACCTGCAATATTTGAAAACCGCAAAAGCTCAATCCTCTAGGCAACTCCGTTGGGCACTATTCTTTGCCGAGTTTGACTTCATAATTACCTATCGACCTGGTACAAAAAACGGTAAAGCTGATGCCCTTTCTCGGATGGGAGTGGAAGAACATTTGATCAATCCTAAACCTGTACCTATCATTCCCGAACAAAGAATTCTAGGTGTAATCGCCACACAATCCATAGAGGAAGTTAAGGATAAAGCCAGGCTACTGGTAACTCAAGCAGACATACAGAATTGGCATCTGCAGGGAAAAGACTTTACGGTGAAGGACAACCTATTATATTTCCAAGAACGGTTATACCTGCCCAGCACAGATTTACAGAAAAAGGTAATCTCTTGTTATCACGATTCTTTAATAGAAGGACATCCCGGTATGACCAAGACCTCGGAAAAGATCAAGCGCTACTTCTGGTGGCCGTCTTGGAAAAAAGATATCAGAGACTTTATAATGTCCTGTGGAGTATGCGCCCAAAACAAGAGTCAAAAGGAAAAACCAGCCGGCCTCCTTCGCCCTATTGACATCCCGCCTCGCCCTTGGCATACGCTTTCTATGGACTTCATCACCGATCTACCTCCATGCTCCGGATACAATACGATCCTAGTAATCGTGGACCTATTCTCCAAGATGGCGCATTTCATTCCACTCAAAGGCTTACCAACAGCAGCAACTCTGGCCCGAGAATTTCTCGAAAACATCGTCCGACTGCACGGTTTTCCTTCAGTTCTAATTTCGTATCGAGGTAGTCAATTTATTTCTCATTTTTGGCGAAGTTGCTGTCGGTCGGCTCAAATTGATGTGAGACTTTCGACCAGCCACCACCCTCAAACCGACGGACAAACCGAGAGGACCAATCAAACTCTGGAACAGTATTTGCGCTGCATGCTACAACAAACTGAAAAAACCTGGAAAGATATCCTTTGGATAGCCGAATATGCCTACAATAACTCTGTCCACTCGGGAACTGGGAAGACCCCGTTTTTTCTTTTATACGGTAGTCACCCTCGAACCTCGGAGATGGATCCACTCCAAGATCTTGGAACACCAGCAGTAGACCACCTGCATTCTACAATCACCCAAGCCTTTAAGGAAGCCGTTTCTCACCTTCAAAGGGCTAAAGAACAATACAAGAAAGGAGCAGACCAACATCGGAAGGAAGCCCCCCAATATCAAGTAGGAGATCAAGTCTGGTTATCCACCAAATATCTACCTCTAAAAGGACCACGCACATTCAACCCAAGATACCTTGGTCCCTATTCCATCACTACCATAGTAAATCCAGTAGCGGTCAAGTTGGACTTGCCCCCTCACATGAAGATACATCCGGTCTTCCACGTCTCTCTATTAAAACCCGTGCAACCTCAAACCCGACTAACTACATCTCCAAAACCTATTCTAGTTGATGGAGAACTCGAGTTTGAAGTCAAAAGCATCTTGGATTCCAAGATCTCCAAATCTAAACTATTTTACCTGATTGACTGGAAAGGCTACGGTCCCCAAGAAAGATCCTGGGAACCTGCAGAATATGTCCACGCGCCTCGTCTAATCAAAAGATTTCATCGAACATTTCCTAACAAGCCCAAACCCCCGGAGAAGCCCGGTTTGGGAGGGGCCTTGAGGGGGGGTGCTGTCATGATCTCTGCTTCCAAAAGATCAGGACTTGCCCGACTCCCTTGGAAGCAGACCCATAACCCCGGTTCCGAGTGCCAGCCAGTCCCAATTGGGACCTTTTGGACCCTGTCCTGGCGCCAGTGGCTCTTCTGCTTCTGATCCTGGGCCTAAGGGAACAAAGGCTTACCATCCTGGAATCCAGTCTTCAGCAGCACCTGTAAAGACAAAGAAAGAACAGGTTAGCACTACGGTCTTCAGTGGCAGCGCATCTCTTACCTGATCCATCGGCTGTCACCAACGCCTCGCGCTGCATTCCGGCATCTGAAAGACAAAGGCTTACCTACTCTTCGCATGCTCCGGAGGTCTTCGCACTGCATTCCGGCATCTGAAAGACAAAAGCTTACCAGCTCTTCGCACGCTCCGGAGGCCTTCGGCGCTGCATCCCGCATCTGAAAGACAAAAGAAGGTGCGTTTAAAGACATTTGGCAACTTTATTACTCACGTGCCATTACTCCTTACCACGCCGAATCCAGTGGGTATTCCAGCACCCTTCAGCTTCTCTAAAGCTCCGAACTTGTACCTGCAAGATAAAAGGGACAGTTAGTGCACATCGTGAAGCAGGCAACAAGCGCTTACTTACGTGCTTCCAGGCGCTTCTATTCCTCACGCGGGTTCGATCCTCAACTCTCATCAGCCCGCCATCCGCCATCGCCGGAACCCTGCAAAACAAGAGATATCATTACAAAAGACTTTTAAGACATTTGAAGTGCCCAGAACTTACCGTTCGTGCAGTTAACGACGGACAGCAGTCCTCTGAGGTCAAGAGGCCTGCACCCTTATCCAGTGAAGAAACTGGTTACGGCACCCTGCCCCGAGGCAGATGGAGAGCTCGGCGTTCACTTACCTAAGACATCTTACTCTTCGAGTCAGACATACAGTGCACAGAGGTCCAGCCCAAAGAGCCAACCGTGTGTTACACATCACCTTTGAAGATACGGCATTCACCCAGTCAAGACCGGCGCCTCTGCGGGAATCAGGTGAGCGTTACACCTGAATCCCCACCTAATCCAACCTAGATCAATCTTCTCCAAAATCTCATAATCAACCAATGCCTACTGAAGCGGCCCTAAACACTGCATGCAACCAAAACGCACTCAATGCTCCCAAATGCCTCATCAAATCACAACCTCCTTCAGACTCAACACTTCCTTCAACCAAGCCCTCCATTGTTTGCAGGAATATGTTGCAGATTTTCACTTCAAGGACTTGAACTATGGAAAGCAACATCCAGATTGTTAACACATGACTGGTTGGAACCCTCCATGGAGGGCTAATCAAAAACATGGTGCTACCAGAGCTCCCTGGCAATCAAGTGTTCATAGCGATGTCATTGATGAGCACCAACAGGCCTCTTAAACATCCTTGGTTCATCTTTGTGGTGAGGTTCAGGTATAAGGTTCAAACGGGCTCCAACCAAAGGTGGTTACTTTGATCACTTCACAAAATAGCGATCATTGATCATTTAGCCCCATCTGTTTAAAAATAGTGGGGAAGGAGGGCTGTGGCATGTCTGATGGCTAATGGAGGTCTAGCCCTGTGTCTTCGCATCCCTGCAAAGCTTTTCCAGCCTGCTGCGGCTCTCTACGCTATCATCCGAGGTAACACTGGACAGAATCGGAAGAGGCAGTCTGTTTGATGCTGGCCCCGCTAGACCCATGGAACTGCACATGCTCTTGATTTTTATCCCAACCTGATCAGCGGCCAAGACCGCCACAGCGAAACAAGATGGCAGCCGCAACTCAGCACAGCATTAGTAGCTGAGTGCAGATGGCATCTAGATGAGGAACAGTGCAATGAGCTCAGAAAGATATCGCAACAACATAGGAGCACCCTGATATAGGGGAGGTTCCAACCTCTTAGAGAGCAGCGGAGCGAAGTGCCCAAGAGAGGACCGGGACCAGTGCGATCCGCGCCAAGGCAGCAGGTACCTTGGGTACACAGTGCCCATATAGCGCCGCAGAGCGAGGCGATGCATAAGTCCCTCTCATTTTCCATCCCTCTGTGTTGCTGGCGCTGTCCTAACGCCACGAGGTGCTGTCCGGCCACTTGGATAACAAGGGAGGCAAGCGGAATATGTAGCACGGTGGCCCGAGATACCAGTGTTATAGACTAACTCTTCAGGCAACCCTTGTGGATGTGAGTGTGTCAGCCACTGGGGCTTAGTGCATTGGTGAGCCCGCTAAATGGTTTGTGGATTGTGCATACTTCGAGCTGGCCTGAAATTTGTGGAGGCTTGATTGCAATATCCTTTATTAATCTTGGACCTGGGTGAGCAGCAACATTTTAATGGGCCTATGTGTAGACTGGGGAACATGAGACTGCCTCACCCTGGACAGTGGTGGCACTGACCATCTATCGATCCAAATATGTCCCTGTGAGTGGTGTGCCTGGCGGCTCAAGCGTACCGGTGAGTTCCGGCTAGCAAAAAGAGGTAACTAGTGGAAGCTTATCTGGGACCTCTGGCAGAACTGTTTGCACCACGACCCGTCTGTCATAGATAAACTTGGTTGTGGGTTGCCCAGTGGGAGCCTGGGGCACTCCCGAAGTTACTCAAAGCGCTCCCCTCCATTGAAGGTCCTCAGGACCTTCATAACCAGATCTAAAAGCGGCTGAAAAAACACTTCCACTGTACCTCACCCAGGCAGTGCTCTCTACGTCCCTTACTAGAGGAACTCATCTATGGGCAGGATGAAGTCAGGAAAAGTTAAAGAAAAATCAGGGACTTCCATCAAAGACATGCTCCAACATCCGAAAGCCACCACCAGATCTGTCACCGATATTAGAGGAGGAAGCGCAGCCCACCACTAAAGGTGACATTTTGTGTCTATTTCAGTCCCTGCAAAAAGAGATGGCGAGGACGGCAAAAGATTTGAAGAGCTCCTTTCAAGAACTCTCACACCATACAGCAGAAGAGTCTAAATTAGATGACTTGGAATGCCTTCTGTGAACAAACACACTTGCATGACCAGCTCGAATGAAGAGTGGCGGCATTGGAATCCTACCAACGTACAGCGGAAGAAAAACAGGAGGATGCTGAAAATCGTTCCCGCAGGAACAATGTGCGCATTAGAGGAGTTCCGAGAGATGTCCAAGATTTAGAAAAGTATGTCCGAGCTTTGTTCCAGGAGATACTCAGAGACGAGGCGGCGGATCTCACAGTGGACTGTACACATAGAGTATTCTCCAATTTCCAGATGAGACAATATCTGCTCCCGGATGTCCTGGTGCGTGTTCCCTTTTTCAAAACAAAAGACCTCATCTTCCAGAAGGCCAGAGCGATGGGGAATCTACTCTACTGTTCCAGGGGTAAACCCTGCAGCTGTTCCAGGACCTTTTCCAAGGGAAAATTCAATGACGCAGGCTAATGAGACCACTGACCAGTTGGCTCTCGGAAAAGTGGATCCTTTATAAGTGGGGTTATCCATTCTGAATCATGTTCCAGATGGACAGGACCCAGCACCAATTTACATCTCTCCGGGTGGCGGTGGAAACCCTAAAGATCCCTGAGGCGGAAATACACTTGCCAGGTGAAAGTGCCCCTGAGACATCAGCGGCCCAATGGTCACAATCCAAATCAAGGAAGAGCAGATGCAGAGAACGTAGGAGACCCTCTATGGACAAAAGGGAAAGGAGCGAGGATATCGAGGCTCCAGACTGAACGGCAAGGTTGGTGATCTAAGTCAATTTTGTCTCACAGGAGCCTCATGGTGAACTTAGGTTGTTGAACACTGTGGCACTATGATAAGTAGCTGGGTGCTAGCGACAAGAATCATAGATGCTGCAGCACGCTGTTTCAGTTGCAGTCATTCCTACATATGGGGGCATTAGGAGTATGTGCCCCCTTTTCAAGCAGATTGCTTGATGTTTACCCCGCACAGTAATTCTGTTTTTGATTTTGTTTTTTCTTTTTGGTGTTTTGTTATACATCCAATACTGTTATGAGAGGTGTTATACGGCTGAGAGCAGGAACATTGTACGATATCCCCTGAGCGAGGAGGGTATTACTGGTCTGTAATGTTGTGTGGTTCTTGCGTAAAGGGGAGAATCCGGGGTAGTGCCCCAGGATGCCAGCTGTGCTTGAGACTTACCTAAATCCCCACAATGTCTGATATAACATTTGTTTCTATAAATGCCCAGGGGCTAAACTCCCAGAGGAAGAGGAAAGGTGTTCTATCCAAATGAATAAACCTCAAGACAGACATTGCCCTGCTTCAAGAGACCCATTGTTTGCAACAAGATGAGAAGAGATCGAGATCACTTTGTTTCCCACTTCAGTACTTTGCCTCCTCATCAAGTAAGAAAGTGGGAGTAGCCATCTTGATGGTTAAGACTCTACATTTTGAGCAGGTGAGGGTAGTTAGAGATACCCGGGCAGATATATAGGGGTAATTCTGCGCATAGCAGGTAGAGTCCTCACAGTGGTGTCAGTATATGGTCCCAATCAACATCAGGATCAGTTGTATGCACACTTGTTTCCTCAAATCACACAATTTCAACAAGGGGAGCTGGTAATTGGTGGAGATTTTAATCTTGTGCTAGATGGCAGCCTGGATAGGTCTGGCTCAGAGACTTCCACTGAGATGGCAGGACAGCTCCTCTTAAATGGGCCATAGCTGACTTGAGCCTGATTGATGCATGGTGGAGCCTTGATCCCCAGCATCGGGACTACTCTCACTTCTCGCATGTACATCGTACTTAATCTAGAATTGACTACTTTATGGTATCTCAGTCTTTATTACAGGGGATTTCATCAGCCACTATAGAGGAAGCACTGGTATCAGATCACTCCCACATTAGAGTACACTTGGATGGTTATGGTCTGGGAGGTCAAAAGTCCATGGGATAGAGGTTGAATGATTCGCTATTAACAGATCCAGCCATATGCTCTGACATTGTGGAAAAGATTGCACAGTATTTTCAGGAGAATCTCAAAGGAGAGGTGTGCATCTCATGGGTATGGGAGGCTCTTAAACCCACTTTAAGGGGGGGAACTGATTAGCATAGCTGCGGCCCGGTAAAAGCTACTGTCCGCCCAGAGAGTCTGAGCTGAGGAGAGGGTAGCCAAATGGGAATACCAATACAAGCAAAATGGGGCTAGGAAAACGTACAGGCAGCTTCAAGTAGCCAGGACCGAGTTGAAGGCACTGTAGGCGGGTGATATCTCACATAAATTGCTTTGGATGAAGCACTTCTACTTTAGTACGTCCAATAAAGCGTCTCGGATGCTGGCCTACAAACTCCAAGCGCAGCGGAATAGCACTGTTATAGGGGCTCTACGAGATAATGGGCCTCATTACGAGGTATGCCGGTGCCGGCAAAACCGCATCCGTGTCCGTGTCCTCGGAATGAGGACTTACCGGACCATTCCGAGTTCGGATGGCCCGGTAATTCCTCACTCGAGGACACGGACACGGTTCATCCCCATTCCCATTTCAGCCCCCATAGGGCTGAATGGGAATGGGAGAGGGAGTAAACAACGGGCCATTACGAGATGGCCCGTTGTTTGCTCCCTCTTCCCCTCGCGGGACCCGGTATGCATGCCTGGTTTTCCCAGGCGTGCTTAACGTGTCCCGCGAGGGGACCTCGTAATGTGGCGGGACGGGTTGAACGGCGCTGCAGCCTTTTACGGCGCCGTTTAACCGTTCCGCCAGGGTCGTAATGAGGCCCAATGGACCGCAGTTGCATACTACGGAATCTGAGAAAATACACATTCTATCCCAATACTACTCTGAGCTGTTTGTGGCGGACTAATCTGCTAGCTCACTGCAAGAGACGTTCATCTGGGAAGCCTGGGTTCCCCAAGTTACAGCAGAGCAGAGACAGTCCCTAGATACACCCATTACAACAGAGGAACTAGTATATGCCATTCGATCCCTCCAGGGCAATAAAGCACCAGGGCCTGACGGCTTTATGGCCGCCTTCTATAAAAAGTTCTCAGCAATCCTCTCCTCCACCGTATGGCAGACTTGTTTAACTTTTTTGGTGAGACGGGTTTGATTACACCTTCTATGGGGGAATCGACTTCGACTTTACTCGCTAAACCGGATAAAGATCCCACCTTGTGCTCATCCTTCCGAACAATCGCAATCCTCAATTACGACTCTCAGATTTACTCAAAGGTGTTGCCCGCAAGACTGGCTGTAATTCTGCCAGAATTGGTAACCGCGAACCCAACGGATTTTATACTGGGACGCCAAGCATATGATAACATCCAGCATACAATTGATATTGCGGTTTGGACGCAGAAATATAAACAAGCCATGCTCTCAATTGATGCAGAGATAGCGTTTGACCGCGTTGATTGGTCCTAGCTGTCTAAGGTCTTGGAAGCGTTCAGGCTGCATCTGCATTTCCACAGGTTTTTACTAGCAAACTTCGTATTACCATCTAGGAGGATTAAAGTGAATGGGATTCTCTAATCCAGTGCGCCTGTACAGAGGTACACGCCAGGGGTGTCCGCTGTCCCCATTATTGTTCGCCCTGTCTGTGGAACCTTTAGCCTGCATGGTATGCTTATCTGGGAATATTAAGGGGTTGGATATAGTGGGCACCAACATAAATTGGCGTTGAACGCAGAGAGCCTCCTCTTTTACATGCAAGATTCCAGAACCACATTACCACATGTTGTCTCATTATTGGAACAATTCCGTGAGGTATCTGGCTTTAAAATTAACTTAACAAAATCAATGATACTTAACATTTCAGAGCCACCAGGCGTGGTTACGCATTTGAAGGGAGCCTTTCCTTTTTCATGGGCTTCACAGACCTGGAAATATCTAGGGGTGTTCTTGACAGCAAGATATGCAGATCTCTATACAGCCAATATTATACCGCTTTTCGCTAGGGTCAAACAGGATTTGGCGCGATGAGGGGAGTCTGAAATCTCTTGGTTGGAGAAGATAACAGCTATCAAAATGACCCTATTGCCATGCTTGTTGTATGTGCTCCAGGCGTTGACAATTTGGATTCCGAGAGCGGCCCTGAAGGCACTACAATCTCAGATATTTAGGTTTATATGGTCCCAAAAGAGGCAGAGAGTAGCTAGACGTACATTGATGGAGTCCAAAAGGGGCAGGGGGTCTGGCAGTGGCAGATGTCAAAAGCTATTTATATGCGGCCCATCTGGGGCCGGTTCTGGAGTGTCAGAAGGCGTCTCAGGCACAGGAAATTAAGCACTGGGTATATAATGAACAGAGCGTCATGGGCACCCCTTTAAACAAAACGTGTTGGGTTTCTCCAAAGATCCGTCAGAGGGGTGAGCAGGGTCTCTTAACCTCTAGAGCCACGTTAGAATATTGGGCCAAAGCTGTGCGCAGATATGGTGTGATGATGTTTACCTCGCCTAGGACGGGTCTCTGGGACAATAGGGAGTTCCTCCCGGGGATGGACAAGGGTTGTTTTATTTGTTGGAAAGAGGAGGGTTTGCACACACTGGGCCAGTTGTACAGGGACAATCATCCTCTCACATTTGAAGGGTGCTGGCAGGCCTATATGGTCGGGGAAAGGGATAGGTTTGAATATTTACAACTTCACTACTGGACGACTCAACCACAAGTGGCAGCCCAGGAGAAGCGCAAGGGTACTCTGTTCGAAGATCTGTATATAGGTGATCATCCGAGAGCCAAGCTAGCAACACTTTATAAGGTGTTTAATGGATCCAGGTTTAAATCAGTGCATACCTAGATGTCCAGGTGGGATGGAGATGTAGGGAGACCTATAGATGATATCACATGGTTCAACATTTGGAGGAGAGACAACAAGACTTCTCAAGCTGTTCACCTTAGAGAAAGAAAGCTGTTGTTCCGATGGTACCTTACTCCTGAACGGATGCATAAAATCACCCGACCCTCTCCCCTTCCTGCTGGACGTGCAGGGCATCCTCTGGATCCTTTTTTTCATATGTGGTGGGAATGTCCTCAAGTTCAAACATTTTGGCAGGCACTGGTCACTCTAACTAGAGAAATATGGGGGTTTGAATTGGAGATGGTCCCCCTGGTTTTACTCATGGGAAATGTAGACACTGAGGGTCATTACAAGTTGAATGGCAGAAGCTCCAGACCGATTACCTTTTTCCTGGTAGCAGCACGTTTAGTAATTGCACAACACTGGAAATCACAAGTCACGCCGGGTATAAAGGAATGGTGGTCCAGAATGTGGTATGTGACTGCCATGGCCAATATTGATGGAGCAATGAGGGGAGAAATGTCGCAATATCTGGCGGATTGGGCCCCACTGATCATGTTTGTATATAACTCTGATAACCCCAACATTCACCATAAGTAAGCCTCACAAGATGTCCTCCTTTTCACTACTGTAATGAGAAGAATTAGCTGTTCTACTTATGTCCTCGCACGTGATCTAATCCGCAAACCGCACCTCACTATATACTCATGAACAATGACTATGGATGTATTTATGAACCTGTTTTGTTTTGTATTATTCTTTCATTGTTTTTTGTTTTTGGGTATGATTTGTTTAAATTGTTGAAAAATGTGACATACCAGCGAAAAGTTAGAGTCAGATGTGATCTTACTTTAAAAAAAAATATGATTCAATAAACTTTAAATGGTAATAAACAAAATAGTGGGGAAGATTAAAACTTGAGACCAACATGCCAAAGTCTTTGTTAAGCTTGGAATGTTTGTAGTTCTGCTCAAAAGCGATAAACCTAACACACAGTTAGTTTTTAAATTCTCAGAACCAAACAGGTTCTTGACAAGAGCTGAAAGTTATTTACAAATCGTTACGAAATACAAACTCACAAAAGGGGACTCAACATCTGTGTGTACGTTTGTCACTGTACACTTCCCACACACACTGGAAAAAAGCAGGAACAGGATATAGTGAAGACTCCAGAAGGAGACTAATGCTTTCCAGCAGCACCTTCAGGCAATGAGTAATATTTATCACCAGGCAGTGGCCTTTTGGAACATAACTTTGAGCAGACGGTGTCCTAAGAGCAGATTCAAGGTTGGATGGCCCCAGCATGGTTCTTAACACTATCCCGTGGAGATTGTAGCTCCCCAAGAACCACAAACATGCTTTTTTTCCAATGAAGCGGGCACATCTGGTCCAGGGTGGATACGTGGTCCAGTAACTCTTTGATGTTGCTGTGAGGAATTCGACCATCCGCACGTGGGGATGCTCTCGCATATGCTTTTTTGAAATGTTCAATGAAGCTGAATGATGCTATATCACCCTCTGGAAAATGTGTGGGGCTAATCAGCACACACTTTCATATGCTTATCGCATGACATACACATAGACCCATGTACTCAAGGTGGACACAGCCTATATGCGCAGTGCCCCCCTGTCATATTTATTTGGGATCTGACAGGTAGAGTACACAATCAATCTCTGGAATGGAAAGGGCCAAACCTTCCCTCTGCCATGGACAGCCTAATTAACTAACAAAGGTTCGAAGGATCTGATCTGTCCTTTTATTGAGACATGTAGCTGGTAGGCAGCATTTGCATACTAATCAGAGTTTAATTCAAACAGGCCCACATGGGACATGGCTGCAGAGGCTAACAAAGGAGACATTATACCCCCACACTCTTTCATATGCACTGTGTGAACCTGAAGCCAGCTCCCACCCTCAGTATCGATTGAGAGCGACATCTCATGTCTGTGACAGCTTGTTTACAGTAGTCATCCTCAAACGGGGACCCCATTTTGAAGGTACGAGTAAGTGGTTTGACGGAGCCAGAATGTCTGGTCTCGCCACAGATTCAAGGGAGACCTGCCGCTTTAATCAGGAACCACAGAGAGCTCCATTAACCAGAGGGACACCTTTGATCCACAACAGACAGGAAGATGGGTGGGTGGCACTTAGTATTACATGATTTCTCTCCTTCAACTTTTCTGTTGCAAAGCACTCTGGTTATGACTTCACGCATATAGGAGGTTGTTGGTGGGGTCCCAGGAATGGTTAATTAAGGTAGGCTTAGCCTACACACATGTCTGTGGTCCAATCGTCTTTAAAAGAGGCCCGAGCACCTCTTTTGGCAGATCATCTGAAGGCTGTACCAGAAGCAAGAACTCAGCACTGGACAATGGCTGAAGGTAAAGACTGCTTTACATCTTCTACCAGTGAAGGAATGCCAGGACCTCCAAGAGGGAAGCAAGATCCCTCCCCTAAACATCTCCCAGAGAACAGAGGAAGATACTGACTCTAGAGGACCCTCCAGCAGCTCCAGAACCGGTACCCAGCCAGCACACTGCGTTCCCTGCTGGGCTCTGCAGCAAGCTTCCTAGGTGGGAAGTACCAGAGCGTCTCTGAACCCAACAAAGGACAAGGCAGCTGCCTGCAACAGTCTTATGGGCCGTCCAGCTTAAAGGATGACACAAGCCCAGTGAAGAAGCTAGGAGGAATGCATCATCAAGCATCTACCGATGCCAGCCTTTAAAGGACATTTTCGAGCCAGTCGAGCCCCTAGTTGTTACGCCACAGTCGCTAAAGCCATCTGAGACGCCTCAATGAGTGCTTATCAACAGCCGACCAGTAATGAGACAGCGAATCCTGACTCTGAGCCACCATATAGGCCAGCCTGCAGCCGTCAGTCCAGCTTTGCTGGCTGAACTGCCAGCCACCTGATACCCACAGCAGTCTCCTGCCTTGAACTATATCACAGCAGCTGCAAAGTGCCCTGAAACCGACTCGCCCCGTCGAGCACCAAGAACTCCTACAGCGCAAGGTACATTGTGGTTATGTCCTCGAGGCCCTTCTCCGAAGGCCCATTGCTCCCTTTGTGCTGAAACCAAGTATCCTTGAACTGTTGCGATTATTTACTACTAGCTGCGGTACCCGGCGTTGCCTGTGTCCTGATCGAGTGGTGTTTCATGTGCCCTGGAGGATGTTGCTCTTGTCCTCATGTCAGCAAGTCTTGCTTCAGTTTGCTCTGGCATCTCATTTGCCCTGGATAAAGTTGCTCTTGTCCTCTGGTCACCAATATGCGCTGCTGTTTGTTGTTTTTCAGAAGCTCTTGATATTGATTTTCGATTTCCATCAGATGGAGCTTTTCCTAGTGATGTTTGATTTTTGTGCGGCATGTTTCAGTCACTCAGTGCTTTCAGCACATTTGAGAAAATGTCCAAGAAGGATTGATTGATTGTGCTCTCTTCTTGTGAATGAACTTAGGTAAACTGTAACCTTGCCATTTCCCATATTTGGTGTGGCGTGATAAAAAAATGTTGTATTCCCTTTAATAATGCTTTAATAAACACTTTTGAACTGTATACAGCAGTAATACATTTCAAAGGAATAACAAACACATCGAACATTTTGCTTCAGACACTTTTCCAGATTTTGCTTCCTTCTAGTACCTGCTGTATTGAATCGGCGTGAGCATCAGTAAATGAGGGTGTCTACAGAGTGAATTTTTTGCATCCAAACATAGATTACAATCTTGCCCCAGACAAATGAGGAATCATGAAAAATTTGGTAGCAGTGGGTTGAACAGTGTGGATTTGTGTAGCCTGGACAAACATACACACAAACATCCAACATTTTTTTGCATATAACATTTTGGCGTCCAAACATAGATTACGATCTTGTCCCAGACAAAAGAGGAATCCATGCAAAATTTGGTAGAAGTTGGTTCAACGGTCTGGATTTGTATAGCCAGACAAACATACACACATACATACATTCAGCTTTATATATAAAGATACCGACTTCCCTCCTATCAGTATCCAGAGTCCATTGCTTTTCCTTATTTGAAACTGTCTGTCTTCTGCATTCCATTACAGGATGGATTTATTTCATAGTGTGCGGGAATTGTCTGTTGTGATAATAATAAAGTGGATATTTTTATATAACCTTGACTGCACAGTCCCTTTTATCATTGGGTAATAATTGTATTTTTTCACTGTGTTGCTACTAACCAACGATCCACGACCTTTCAGAGATAGGCCTTCCGTTCCATCCACATTACCAAAATTGGACATGGAGGCTTATAATTTGCTTGTGTTTCCAATCTGTTCGAATCCCTTCTGGTGTGCTAGAGGGGTGGGGCTGTTGATGGTTTAGAAACCGATATTCATTCCTGGACCACTGGTGCCACAGAAGTTGATTTGTCACAATTGCAACCCTGAAAGCAGGAAGATTTTACTTAAGGCAAGCCAGCCATTTCATACAGGTCAGGCAGCAAGATGTCCTCTCAAGTGTACTTCAGAAAGGTGTATGGGCAAGTAGGCCAAAGACGCAAACAAAAGACACAGAAAAAGCAGGGCAGGGTTCTTTGAATACCAAGAGTATCTGCTCCCTCTCCCATCAAGAATTTAGCCCAACCTAAATCTAGAAAATACACACACCACATAAAAATAGGACTGTTCCTTTTCAACCTTCATGCTGCATTCAGCTCTTTGTTGGTGCCTTTGAATCCACCTCTTGGGCTCAATGCTTGGTAATTCCACATGTAAGGAGTTATAGCAGAACGGCAGAAACACCCACCGTTCCCAGCTTCACAAAATTACTTCCTCAGCGTGATTAACATAGTAAACAGAGGCTATGGTTCTTGTAGGTTTAAAACTCATGCACTTTATTGTCAAACACGCACTCACCATGGTAACAGATGTGAGAAACATACGTGAGAAACATACTTTAGCTATAAAATCCCTTATGGAATGTAATCATTATAATTATCTCTGGGATAGAAAATGGCACATCTCAACATCACAAATCCTAATACATGAGATGTATACATTAAAAGTATGCATCAAGTCAATTTAATAAAAAAATATTTTTACTGTATTAACAGCATTGATAATGACTGATACTTTGTGGTTTCAAACACTTCCAAAGAAGCAAGGAAAAAGATAGTGGTGATGAACATCACGCAATATCTGGAGACAGTTACTAAACACTATCGGCTATGAGAAATTATCATATTCATTTTGTATATTCATTGGGTCATCAGAGGATTTGCTCGATGCTTGGCACGATAGCCGTCTACATTAATCTGATTTGGTCAGAGCCTGTTATATTGCCACAATGGGCAATGGTGAAAGCAGGAGCTTTAGTCAGAGCACCTCAAAGCCACCTCCACCTGGCAACAACCCTTCCTCAACTGTCACCTCCCAATGTTCTTGTTGTACAGTAATCAGGTGAAAGTCGAGAAGGTGTTGAAAGGTGCAGTTAGAATTCAAGGAGGGCAGGTGTGTAATCTAGGAATAGTGGCGAAAGTGAATAGAGGGATGGTTGCAGATGAATGATTCGTTGGAAAGAAGGGAGACATGTTATATGTATCTGGCGAGATGGGAATGGATTCAGAATGTGGCTGTGGAATGTTGATGGTGGAGTGTTGGGGGAAGATGCCATGATCTCTGGTGTTCTAGTTTGCAGCAGTTAGCTGAAGAAGGAGATTGGGTTGTATACGAATTGTTCGTTTTACAACTGTTCGAATTACAATTGACCTTTTCACAATTGACTGAATTGTGAAGATCAATTGTAACATATATGTGGGGAGAAACCCACCCCACCCAACGCCAAACCCCCCCAAAACCCCTATATATATATATATTTATACGGTCAATTGTGAAAAGGTCAATTGTGACCCTTTAAATTCGGTCAATTGTTCATTCGAACAATTGTAAACGAACAATTTGGGTAATACCGGAGATTGAACTGGTCATGCTGGGGTTTGTAACTACCGGTGTTTGTTAACAATAAACATTGACACATAAGGTCTACTGTGTCCTGGCAATTATTACATTGGCGACAAGCTGTTCTGGTTGAGCAACCCCTGGCGTGTTATGGAAGAACATTTTTTGAGAGGTGCAGTGAAGAGCTGGAGGAACAGAATGTGATGTCTGCGGTGAGGAAGAGAATTTCAAGGACTACACCGCCAGGTCCTAGGACGGTGACTGCAGTAGGGAAATAAAGAAGTCGTCAACTGGCGTGGCGATTTGGGCACAGCAGCGGTGGCCAAGGTACGGTTAGTTTTCATTGCTGGTAGTTAGGAGAGCAGAAGCCATGAAAGCTGCATCATTCTTAGCGGCCTGTGTGGATCCTGGTGACCCGTTGTCAAAGACGCTGTGTGCATGTCATCGCATTTGGTCCACAGAGAACACCAGTGAATAACGGCGCACACAAACCGCATTAAAAGTGGTTTCACTTTGCCAATAAACTTTATGATGGAGTGACTGGATCAGTGGAAAAAGAAAATAAGGGGGCAGGGGCAATGCAACCCTCTTTTTTGTTTCAGGGGTGCCTGACTCTAGAGGGTAGACAAGTAACAGAAATAACAAGTGCAGAGTCAAAAGGCTACCCCTCTCTTTGATGCACAGGAGGTGCGACCACACTACAGAAGGCTAGGTTAAATTAGATAGGTTTCCTCCTACAGAATTCCTTTAACCTTATGTGCAAAGTCTTAGATCACAATTTTAAAACTATTCAAAACATTTTTATATTATTATACCAATCTACTGCAACAGTCTATTTTGTCCTGACGACATTTCGGAACATCGCACAACTGATGTCACATTGTGATTCTGATGCTACAATCCTCTCCGAACCAGAAACACCTACCTATTGTGTCGACAGTAGTTACATACTGCTAATGTTCAAGCAGTGCATGCAATTTCACTCTTGCCATTACTAACCACATGAAATACAGAACTGTTTGCTTTTTTAACTCTGTGCAAGACTAATTATTTAGTCCCTGTTTGTTTTTTTGCTTTTTTAATACTTAGTACGAATAAACATTGTTTTACTTGTTCAGTCATGTGATCTATTGGTTAGTTTATAATTTAAGCTAGCCTTCTGTAGTGTGGTCGCACCTCCTGTGCGTCAAAGAGAGGGGTAGCCTTTTGACTCTGCACTTGTTGTTTCTGTGACTGGATCGGTGCCAGGAATAGAGACATCACCTTTTTCAGTGGAAGTTGTTGAACTACTTGAAGTAAGGAATATTGCAAAGTATTTTATTGTTTTTGTTTCTTTAATCATTTCAACAGTTAGATGGGCACGTGAGGGCTAAAGGCCTAGAGATGCTGTGGAGTAACACACTGAGAGTGCCTCAGCTGTGTGACCATAAAGAGGAGTGTGAGGACTGACTAGAGACGCTGTGGAGCAAGAGGAAGTGACATGTAAGGACAGGAGTAGAAGTGGGCAATACATTGGAGCAGCTCTCTGCCTAATTATTTTGTGACGACTGTCTGCCCATGACAACGGCCATGTAGAGTGTACCAGGGCCGATGTTGTTTATGGTCTCACCTGCTCCCAACAAGATAATATGGTTGCAGTGGAAAAAGAGGTTCCTGTGTTATGTTCAAGATGTATGTGGGAACGCCTTTGCGACTGACAGGAAGGTGTCTCTTTTAATTCATGATTTAGGCTATGGGGAACAACGAATATTTCAAACCCTACCTGATCTGCCTGGTGCAATGGTGATAGATGGTATGAATGAGTTTGACATAGGTCTGGCCGAGTTGGGGGTTGTAACTATCCGTCTTTGTTAAAAATAAACATTGTCTTTATTACAGTTCCAAATTAGCAGCTGATATCACAGGTGATGAAACCATGGCAACAACATGAGAGAAAAGACCATGTTAAAACATCAACATATACAACTCCCCTTCCTCGTACAATACTTTAAAAAGAGCAGTGAATAACTGAACAAAAGAAAAAGGACTATGTTGGGAACATGTACATGGGTTACACAATCCATATATTTTCAGAAAGTGGTCAACCCCTACTAGGATAACAGATGCACCATAGGGCTCAGAACCACGGGCAGGATTTTGGTAGAATCACAACCAAACTCTGCAACAAGGCTACCATTCCCCAGGGGACCAACAAACATGATGGATGGAAGATTTTGAATGAATCTGTCAGAATGTTCACCCTCACCACCCTTCTCCTCACCTGATGCTTCCTCTTGCTTGTCCTTGGAGTGTTTGGAGGATCTTCGGGGGGTTCTAGTATCTTCCTTGGTAGACTTGTCTCTGGACCTCCTGTCATGCAAGTAGGGTCTGGCTCCCTCGGAGGCCACCTCGACAGGAGGTGGAACCTGTCTTGGGGGGCCCCGAGGAGCCAAAGCCCCGCGACAGGGAAAAAACCGATGGGCGGTAAAAAAAACCCTGTGTAGTCTTCCGGAGATGGTATGAAATGGGAGACTCCAATGGTGGATGTGGTAGCAAGAGATCCGGAGCGAAATCAGGAAACAAGAGGATCCAGCGAGTTCGTTCGGTCCACCAATGTGATGATGACTCGGGAAAAAGAAGGCGGAGACCGATCCGAAGAGGCTTGGCCGAATACAAGGTAGCAGCTACGAGAAGCAATGAAGGAGGAAAGAAAAGAAGGAAACGGGGAAAACGGACCGAGCAGAGTGGAAAAGGAAGGGAAAGAGGGAGAAACAGTAAAGTCCCTACTTACCAGAAACGGTTGGATCCACGAAAGGCACAGAGAGGAACACGAAGATACGTGAGGATGGCGGCGGACCGCTAGCGCGAGTGGCAAGATGCCTAAAGCAAAAGGAAAGTCTGAAAAGAAGTGATGGGCAAAGTGCCGAGGACGGACAAGGGAGCACGGAGAGGCAGAAGAAAAGACAGAGGTAAGACAAGCGGGAAGGAATAAGCACTACTGGAGGGGCACTGGAGGGGCACGGAAGGAGCTGAACAGAGTATAACGCTGAGCGCTGGTATCAACTAGGAGTAACAACACAGATACAACGCGCCGGGAGGTGGGCGGGGCTTGCTTAAATAACAAAGGCCGCCATGTTGGATGAGGACTGGACTGCTAAGTGAAGGTTCTCTGCGGCGAAAACTTCCACTTCTGCCATAGTCTCCAAGGATGGATCCTGACAGTATAACCCTTCTCCCTCCAAAAGCTCCCTGGTTTTCCCGGGTATCTCTGGTGAAACTCTCTCAGCAATCTTGGAGTATGCAGATGTTGTCTGGGTTCCCAGGTCCTTTCTTCAGTGGAGAAACCCTTCCAATGGACAAGATATTGGAGACTGCCTCGATAATACCGAGAATCCACTAGGTATTCCACTTCATATTCTTGTGGTTCTACTGTAGACGGAGTCTTGGTTTTCCGAAACTTTCGTGAGAAAGGATCCATCTTATATTCTTTAAGCAGTGATGTGTGGAAGACAGGATGTACTCTCTGGAGATTCTTAGGCAGGCGGATTTCGTATGCAACTGGGTTTATTCGTTTCACTATAGGATAAGGACCCAGATATCGTGGAGCAAATTTGCCGGTGTGTATCCACTTGGGTAGATATCTTGTGGATAACCAGACCCTTTGTCCGGACTTCCAATCTGGGTTGGGTCTTCTGCTTCTATCGGCCCACTTCTTTTGTGCTAGTCGGCTGTCCTCTAATGCTTCTTTTGCCAACTTATGTACCTCTCTTAGTTCTGATAACCGGTCATCTATGGCAGGAGATTTAGTGGGTTGCATTCCGGACCAAGGCATCTGCTGAGGATGGTAACCATAAGTGCAATAGAAAGGACTCATCTTAGTCGAGGTGTGGTAGTTGTTGTTATAGGCGAACTCGGCCTGCGCGAGGTAGGAAGACCAGTTCTCCTGTCTGTTGCTGCAGAAACATCTTAAGTACTGCTCAAGTCCGGCATTAAGTCTCTCTGACCGTTGCTCTGTGGGTGAAATCCTGACGATAGTGCTCTGTGAATACCCAACTGTTGACACAACAATGTCCAGAATCTAGAGGTAAATTGGGTACCTCTATCCGAAACTATGGTACGAGGCAGGCCATGCAAGCGTACTATATCCCGGAGGAAGACTGAAGCAGTCTTTGGGGCTGACGGAAGACCTTCCAATGCTGAGAAGTGGGCCAGTTTACTGTATGAATCAATAGTTACCATGATTGCGGTCATTCCTTCTGATTTTGGGAGATCGACAATAAAATCCGTAGACACGTGTTCCCAAGGCTGGGTGGGTAGGGTAGGTTGTTGTAGTTCGCCCAAAGGTTTGCCTGTTTGGTATTTGTTGGTAGCACAGATCGGGCAGGTCGAAACATATCTCTCTACATCCTTGTGGAGTTCTGGCCACCAAAACCTTCGGCTTATGAGATCTTGGGTCTTCTTGATACCGGGGTGTCCAGCGAGGGGGGTATCATGACACCAGGAGAGGATCTGCTCCTGAAGTTCTTTGGACGGGAGAAACAACCCAGTACCATGGTAGTACAAGCCATCATCGGCCTGATTGACAGTGGTTGGTATGGTTGATAGCGAATCGTATTGGGAGGTAAGTTCTTGCAAAAAGAGAGAGACACCTGCCATGATCTTAAGGTTGGGAAATAAGAGATTGTGATCTTGACTGAGGTCAGTTTCTTCTCCTGGACATCTGGAGAGGGCATCTGCCATCTTGTTCTCTGATCCTGGTAAATAGGTGATGTGAAAATCATATTGGGAGAAGAAATATGCCCACCTAGCATGTCGGGCATTGGTACACTCCATCTGCTGTAACACTCTGAGGTTACGATGATCAGTTCGTACTAGAAACGGGTGTGCTGCTCCTTGTGATAAGTGCCTCCACTCTTGGCATGCCAGTTTGATGGCCAGTAGTTCTCTCTCTATAACAGAGTAATTCCGTTCGCTTTTGGTCAGGGTCTTGGAATAATACGCTACTGGATGTGTGAGACCGTCTTCTACCTCTTGCAACAGAATGGCTCCCACTGCTCCCCCCGAGGCATCAGTTTCCAATATAAATGGTCTTGTTTGATCTGGTTGCACCAGTATGGGAGCGGAGGTAAACAGCTCCTTGAGCTGTAAGAAGGCTCTTTTCTGTTCTGTTCCAAAGGCGTACTGAACCCCTTTTTTAAGGAGACCTGTAATAGGTAACATTAAGTTAGAAAAGATGGGGATAAATTGGCGATAGAAATTTGCCAAACCTAAGAAAGACTGGATCTCTTTGACGCTTCTAGGCTCCTTCCAGTCCAGGATCGCCTTTATCTTCCCGGGTTCCATCCTGATCCCTTCCTTCGAGAGGACATAACCTAGATAAGAGACCGAGGTTACTTCAAACTGGCACTTTTCTGGTTTGACCAGGAGGTGATTTGCTCGGAGTCGATGTAACACTCTTTTGACTTGTTCACGATGGTCCGGTAGTTCTTGAGAATAGATCAATATGTCGTCTAAATAAACGACCACCGAGACAAACAACATGTCGGAGAAAATCTTGTCGATAAACCTCTGAAAGACTGCAGGGGCATTTACCAGACCGAAGGGCATAACCCTGTATTCATACAATCCGAATGGGGTCCTAAATGCGGTCTTCCACTCGTCACCTCTCCTTACTCTGAGGAGATGGTAGGCTCCTCTGAGGTCCAATTTGGTGAAGTAAGAGGCCCCTCTCACAGCTTCAAGGATGTCCCTTATGAGTGGCATAGGGTAGCGGTCACGGATTGTGATCCGATTCAACCCTCTATAGTCTATGCAGGGACGTAGTTCGGTGGTGTCCTTTTTTGGAATGAAAAACAATGAAGCCCCCCCTGAAGACCTTGATTCCTGTACTAGACCGTTCTGCAGGTTGTCATCCAGATATTTTCTTAAAGCCTGTTTTTCGGCTAGAGATAAGGGAAACATCCTGCCAAATGGGACAACAGACTCCGGGGTAAGTTCTATGGCACAATCCTCTGGCCGATGAGGTGGTAGGAGTTTGGGCATAGTGTCTTCGAAGACCTCAGTATATTCTTGGTACTGACGGGGAACCGATGAGACCACCTTGAGTAGAGGGGATCCCTTGTTCCTGTCCTTTCCTTTGACCCAAAGGGCAGATTGACAATGCTGTTCACAGTAGGAAGAATCAAAACGCACACAGTTGGTAGTCCAGTTTATTTGGGGATTATGTCTTCTTAGCCAGGGTATTCCTATCACCAAGGGAAAGTGGGCTGCTCTAATGAGATCGAATACCAGCAGTTCCTGATGCTCTCCCAAATCCAGACGTAAGGGTATTGTCTCGGATTGGATCGGGCCTGAGGACAGGGGGGTACCATCCACGCCTTCTACTGGAATGGGCCTATCCTTCTGTTTAAAAGGGATCTGTTGTTCTCGAGCCCATCCTTCATCCATAAAGTTCCCTGCGGCACCGCAGTCTAGCATGGCTAAGACTTCCACACATGAAGTTTTGGTTGTCCAAAGTTTGACTCGAAATACCATCAGGCTGTTATCCTCACTTAATTCTGTTGGTCTGGTAAGGTTGCAAGGACTGTATCTTGTCCCCCCGAGACCTCCCTTGCAAAGGACCGAGGGTGGAAGTTTTCCTTCCTTCTTGGAGGTACTTCTGGGCAATCCCTGAGAAAGTGCTTTGAAGAGCCGCAATACATACAGAGGCCTGAATCCCTGCGTCTCTTGCGTTCTGCAGGTGTGAGAGGGCCTCGGGCTGCTCCTATCTGCATAGGTTCCTCTCGGGTGGATGGTTCCCTCGAAGGGTGAGGAGCTGGGATGGATGAAGGCTGGCTAAGACAAGGTCTTCTCCTTTCCTGGCGGCGTTCGTTGAGACGATACTCTAATTGGAGAGTGAGTGACATGGGATCTTGAAAGGACGGAGGTCGAGCTACTCGGGCTAATTCATCCTTCAACTCATCCTTAAGTCCCCTCCGAAAGATCGTCTGTTTGGCAGATTCTGGCCAATCTGTTTTCGCCACCAGTCTCAGGAAGCGAGATATGTAGGTCTGTACAATCGTGTTTCCTTGTTCTACATCTAGTATTGCTTCGAAAGAGGTGTACAAAACCTCTGGACGATCGAATCTGGCTTTGAAAAGGTCCACAAAAGAGTCATAATTAGCCAGTGCAGGATCATTTATTGTTACCAAAGGGGTGGCCCAGGCTAAGGCATTTCCGGTGAGATTAGCTATGAGGAACCCCACTTTCGCTCTGGCTGTTTCAAAGGCGTGGGGACGAAAGGCAAAATATACGTGGCAGGCGTCTAGGTACTCCTTTAGACCACCTGGATAGCCATCATACTTTCCGAAGGATAAAGGCATGGGTGGTAGGTCTCCTTGGTCATCCCTATGTAGGACTACTTGTTGGCGTAGGGCGGCATTTTCGGTTTTCAGAGATTGGACTTCTAGGGTTAGTCCCTGCAATGCTGCCACCAGCTCCTGATATTGTTCAAGGGAAGCCATGATTCTGTCTGGGCGTTGTATTCTGTCAGAATGTTCACCCTCACCACCCTTCTCCTCACCTGATGCTTCCTCTTGCTTGTCCTTGGAGTGTTTGGAGGATCTTCGGGGGGTTCTAGTATCTTCCTTGGTAGACTTGTCTCTGGACCTCCTGTCATGCAAGTAGGGTCTGGCTCCCTCGGAGGCCACCTCGACAGGAGGTGGAACCTGTCTTGGGGGGCCCCGAGGAGCCAAAGCCCCGCGACAGGGAAAAAACCGATGGGCGGCAAAAAAAACCCTGTGTAGTCTTCCGGAGATGGTATGAAATGGGAGACTCCAATGGTGGATGTGGTAGCAAGAGATCCGGAGCGAAATCAGGAAACAAGAGGATCCAGCGAGTTCGTTCGGTCCACCAATGTGATGATGACTCGGGAAAAAGAAGGCGGAGACCGATCCGAAGAGGCTTGGCCGAATACAAGGTAGCAGCTACGAGAAGCAATGAAGGAGGAAAGAAAAGAAGGAAACGGGGAAAACGGACCGAGCAGAGTGGAAAAGGAAGGGAAAGAGGGAGAAGCAGTAAAGTCCCTACTTACCAGAAACGGTTGGATCCACGAAAGGCACAGAGAGGAACACGAAGATACGTGAGGATGGCGGCGGACCGCTAGCGCGAGTGGCAAGATGCCTAAAGCAAAAGGAAAGTCTGAAAAGAAGTGATGGGCAAAGTGCCGAGGACGGACAAGGGAGCACGGAGAGGCAGAAGAAAAGACAGAGGTAAGACAAGCGGGAAGGAATAAGCACTACTGGAGGGGCACTGGAGGGGCACGGAAGGAGCTGAACAGAGTATAACGCTGAGCGCTGGTATCAACTAGGAGTAACAACACAGATACAACGCGCCGGGAGGTGGGCGGGGCTTGCTTAAATAACAAAGGCCGCCAAGTTGGATGAGGACTGGACTGCTAAGTGAAGGTTCTCCGCGGCGAAAACTTCCACTTCTGCCATAGTCTCCAAGGATGGATCCTGACAGAATCTTTACCACTGGCAGTACTCTGGGCAAAGTTTCACACCACCAAACATGATTTACACATGATCTTTCACAGTCTGTTCTAGCATAGCAGGCTGAAACGGTATACACGCATTTCGCCAACCTATTTTTGGTCGTGGTACTTTTCATCGCCGGATTTTACATCGCCAGAAATCCCGTTTTTTATTTTTTTATTTTGGGGGGTGTTTTGTTGGGGTTGGGGTATTATTATAATACTAAGGGAGGTGTCTGGGGGGGGGGAGAAACAGCCCCAGAATAAAAAAAAAAAATAAAAAAACAGGGTTTCTGGCAATGTAAAATCCGGCGATGAAAAGTAACACGACCAAAAATAGGCCGGCGAAATCACGTAGAACCGCTGAAACAACATGGTCTGGCGGTTGGCCCAGAGCTTTGCAAGCTATTTTATTTTTTTCAAAACATTCCCGCCATCACTCTTCAGTGTTACATTTTTGACAGAGTGGGACAGAGTTGCTGAGATGAGCTTGCCATGACTATAAACCCAAGCTACACCTCTTTGATAAAGCTCTATCGGGGTAAAGGATAGGTAGGATAAGGGAGGATAGCTCAGCTGCAACGTGCGCGCCTTGGAAGCAAGACGACACGAAGCAACACAGATTCGATCCCTGGTCCGCGCTTGGAAACCTCTCGGTGTTTAAGCGCGTTACAAATACACAACTAAGACAAAAAAGAAAAACAATTATGCACCTAAAAAACAAACAATTCCTGTAACAGCGCCTCGATGCCCGTGGGCTGTGTGAGCGTTTTAAAAATGTAAATAAATAAAATAAATAAAACATGACTGGGGCTGGTTGTGGTCTTCTGCAGAAGTGATGCGACCTACAAGTTCAGGATGGACTGCTGATTTTGGGGTGGGGCCAAGCTTGATCTCCAAATGTTCTTTCAACTTCAGCATTGGCATGGCAGGCTGAAACACTATGGTCTGGGGTGTTGCACCGAGCATTTGTTGCAAGTGGTTTTTGATAAATTCAAAAACATCCAGCTAGTGTAACATGCCACCCTACCACAACATCCGGAGAGCCTTCATCCTGAAACTCTGGTACAAACATTCTTATTGGACTCCAATATCACAAAGACATAACTCCTCCACATAACCCTTGCTCTCCTGAGTCTCACTCAGCGTTTACCTGGCCAAGGAACCCATGCTTCACCTGGTCCCATCACACATAGCCCTGGCATACTTTTTCTACAACTTTATGAAGCAAAATCTCTGGCAATCCCTTACCTAAAAATCTAGGAATCCAAACCCTAACTACATTTCCCACCTTCTAAGTTACCTCTTTTGCACCAAGTGTGTGATCACAGTAACACGCACCCTTCCCTTGCTGATTCCTGACATTTTGCACCTCTCAATTCATGTCCACCACCATGCCATCATTACACTCATGTTATGGGAGGCGGGGGCCATACTTTCGTCCCTGCCTTCATTCCACATCTAGCTCAAAGAGTGTATATCCTGTCACACCGTAATTGATTTTTTACACCACCACCTTCCGGGCCATATTTTTTCCAACCAGCCCATTGACCTTTGGGTTATAAAGCCCATCCTATGGAGTTCAATGATCAAACCAGTTAGAAAGTCAATCATCCAACAGGATGCAAATTTCACTCGGTTGACAATATTGATCGACTGTGGAATCCCTTCTACATCAAACTCAATAACTTTTTCTATGGTCACTGTCTCCACTTTAGCCAACTCAAGCCACTGATCAATGTTCGACCATTACCAGATAAAAAGGCACCTCACACTAAACATCCATATATTCCATAATGTCTATTGTGACCTTGTTCTATACCCAGTTAAGAACTTGCAAAATCTAAATATACACCGTCCGACACTTGTTGCTTAATGCACATGGCACCCATCCCTTCACAATGTCCTATGTCCTCATCCATACCCAGCCACCAGTAAGCTCTGAGAAACCGCCTCCCTGTCAAACCGCTTCTTAATGCTACCCATAGACAAGAACCATAACCTTTCCCCCTGAAACAACGATGTAAGAAGTCTTTCTTCTCTACTCACACCACAGGGAGCTTCAGCAAGATCATCCAGCACCACAATGTAGCCCCCTTTGATTCCTCCTTCAGCCTTTGCCAGTTTTCCCAATTTTGACAGACTCCACCTGAATTACTCATCTCTTTATTACAAGGTCAACCATTCCTTCTCAAGAACGGGTTGGATACATTCAATTCTCATCCCATCACACCAGGAGACACTTATGCACCAGAAGATGGAAGGCATGATCACCTGCCACACAATGTGTGCCCCCAAGAACATAATCAACCACAAAGTTAAAATCCTGTATATCCACTATCCACTTTACTATGGATAGGCCACATGGATAACAAGCCCTTGGTCATGAGCAAACACACAAGGGATTTATGACCAACCTCAACAATACATGGTAAAATTCCCAAAAATGTATGAACATGTTTACATGCCATCCCTCCCACCATGCCATTGCATCAAAACCACCCCACGCCTATGTCACTTGCATCAACTGTCAACACAGTTTTCCTTTTACCATCAAAGATAGCCAGAGAAGGTACTTTGTCCACATCGCGTTTTAAAGCATCACATTTTGATAGACTCTTCTGACCACAAGTATTGACACCTTGTTTATTCTGAATAGGCATCTCATGTATACCATTATTCTGCATAAATAGTAAAAAGATGTTCTTCATATTTTGGTCATGGCAAAACCATGATCATAACTTTCTTTGTTTCAGGCATAGGGGTATTAATCACCTCGATCAGGCCCTTCGGATGTTTACTCCAGTGTGCTCCATATAGGCGACACTGTACCCTGGGTGAGTTCTTTTGCTACTTTAATGGAGGCTTTTTCTCTCCCATACTCAAGAACAGCCCAAAACCATTAGCAGGGACTTTTACCATTAAAATAGTCCATTTTGTTCTGTCATTTTAGGTGGCATACTCGCCCGCTGAGACACTCCCTTTGTCTCTATATACAGTTGTCTGAAGACTGTGGGAACATCCCAGACCCATTCTTGACCCTTGAGATTCAGTGAGATTCCGTAGGTAAGACTATGGATTTCCCATACATTGCAGGTTTTTGGTCCTTTTTAACTATCAATGAACAGCCTTATGATTCCTGGGTTTTATGTCTCCGCTATAGAAATCAGCCAAAGATTTTTTCAGCATTCCAAGGGATACTTTGACACACATAAAATTATGTTATGGTGAATAACATGCGAAATATGGTAAGGATCCGGGTTGTTATGTTTCTCTACTTGTTATCTCTTTAATTCAATCCACCTGGACTGAACATTATATTCTGGATGAATATGAGTTGGAGATGTGAACATGCCTTTTTCTATCTCCTTTTATTGACAGACCCACAGTATTTTCTTTGGAACTTTGATATTGAGTTTCTTTCTCAACATCATAAGAATTTTTTATCTTATTCTTACGATAACTTATACATCACCAGATGATTTCTGGAACTATAATCATAAAATATGATTTAGCAAGATTAAGGTGATTTTGTGAAATTGTGGATTTTTCTGAATAATATGTTTAAATACTTATTTTAACTGTTAGATCGCAAGTTAACTTCACAGCAAAGTGCCCCGGATGAAGAGTGTCTTAACTTGAAACACATTGGCCCGTCTGATAAATCAAAATCTGTGAAGAAAACAAGATTTGCTGTTAAATCTTTTTTCCTTAGAAGTTGTTCATTTAACTGTTTCTATATATGTTCATGAGACCATTACTACATTTTCTACCTTATCCCATATCTGAAGACTTTCGTATTAAGTTTCTGGCCTTTGACAGTGTGCAGGGGACGGGAGTTCCTATACATTGGGATCTTTGTTATGGTATTGCGTATATGTACGGTCCATATGCCAGGGCTGGGTTTTCTCCCCTGCACCTTAAGTTTCACATGTTACTAGTCTTATTGTATTATTAGTTATCTAGAATGTGCCAATATATTATCCATACGTAGGTGTGCGTTGTCAATAACTTTTGTTTCATACTGTACCTTGATATGACATTTAGCAATTGTCATGTATAGGCACTTCGCCTGCAACCGTAAGAGTACCATATGCACACACCTTTATCATGTTCATCTTCAGTCCAGTACTCTGCCTGATGGCCCAGTGAGATTCATTATGCACTGTTCATCAGGAAAATCTATATCTTTCCTGGTAAGAAGTCCTGTGGCCCCTACCCACTCTCCGCATGCACCCACCATACACCATTATTTTTTGTTTTCTCAATTATTTATTTTTCCGCTGCCCGGCCACCACCCGTCAATCTTCTTTATTTTTCTTTATTGATTTCCCATCCTCCTGCCCCCGCCCACCATCTGCCATTCCTTTCTCTTCATTTATTTATTTCACCCATTTCCGGCCCCCTTTTCCACGCCTGCACCTTCTTATGTCCCCTGATTGTCACCCTTTGCCCCCCTAGCCCCCCCTGTCGTCGTCCTCCCTGCCCAGATTGACTCCTATTGGTGGCCTGATCAGGAAATAGCCTTCTTCACCAAGGACCAAAGGGCAGCCATGCCCGGGCAGCCACTGGTTAAGGGCTAGAGGCAAAGGGCAGCTCCCTATCAAGCAGCTCCACGCCGTGTTTGCCACAAACAACCTACAGCGACAGATAAGGTAAGTGTGGTGTGGGCGGGGAGTACAGCCATTACTGCACTCCAGTAAAATCCCACCACTCTGATTCCCTATTATAATGTAGCCCAATTGTGTAAGGTAGTCATATTTTACATTTGACCTAATTGTGTATGGTATCCATATTTTGCATTTTGCATAATTGTGTATGGTAGGCATATTTCGCATTTAGCCTAATTGTGTGAGGCAGCCATATTTTGCATTTAGCCTAATTGTATTTGTCATTTGTATAGCTCCAATTTTACAGTTCATAGTGATAGTTTCGACAGTCAAAGTTTCGACAAACAAAAGTTCCGATACAAAAGCATCGAAAAAAAAGTTTTGAATGCATTTTTTTAATTTTATTTTTAATCGGAGGGTTCCACCCTGACCCCCGATTTTCTTTTTAAAACAAACTTTTTTTTCTAAACTAAAAAAAAAACATAACATGAAAAAAAATGCATTTGAAACTTTTTCATTCGAAACTTTGTATTAGGAACTTTTGTATGTGGAAACTTTTTTTTCGAAAGTATGACGGGACACCAATTTTACCGTTGTTATACCATTGCACGGTTAGTGGGAATGCCCTCGGAGGACCGAAGTCCAGCATGTTGGCAGTTCTGGGGCACGATTATGACATGTGTGTGCATTTGGCCAAAAAAGGTTTAGCAAGGCTGGCTGGACTCTGGCAGAAAAAGCCTCCCATGTAGTCAGGCATGTGGATGGGTGCTTGCTGAGAAGAATGGGGGTGTCATCAGTGCTGGTGACTCGCTACGTGTTCAGCGTGTCTGAAATTATTATAGGACTGCGCCGCATTCTGCTGTCAAGAGGTGTTGAGGCGTAGTCGGGTGTAGGTAGGCAGAAAATTTATGTGAACATCAAAACCACATTTTTCTTCTGTAGTCCTTGCTGTATACTGATGTGTGTGGTTAGCCATGTCTGCGGCCAGTGGAGTGGTGTATTATACATACCATTATCTCCAATTGGAGGCACTTTGATGTTAGGGCGTCCGCTCAGGTATTTGGTTTCTTCAGTTGGTTCTTACGGCTGTAAAAGAAACGGTTGGCAGCAAACAACAGTCGATGTTGCAACTAATCGCCACTGGAGGTCAGATTCTTTCTATGTGGGTTAGGTGTTCAAATACGGTGGCGGAGGCGTGCATCTAGTACTATTGTTGTGTCTAGCCCGTTGTTTTGTCCATTTGTCAGGTGCAGTTGTTCTTGAATTCTGTGACATTACATGTGAGAATGCTGTGAATCAGCTAGTGGCACTTTGAGGGAAGACAGGATCATGATAGGTGTATGAGAGTGTGTGTAGTCCGGGCCGCTGCAAACACAGTCAGCACCGTCAGGTGTTTAGAACGAAAAGGGTCAGAGATGCCACAAATGCAGCTGGCACCCCCCCGCCCGAGGAGACAGTTCATATACTTTGGATTAATGGGGTTTTCAGGATAGCGCAGTAAAGAGCAAGGTTTTGAGGGCTTTTTTGAAGGAGGGGAAGTTTTTGGTGCAGCGGATGTGAAGTGGAAGAGTGTTCCAGAGTGTGGGCCCTAGGATAGAGAAAGCCGAGCCGCCAACTCTAGTGGAGTTGTGTGGTGGAATAACCAGAAGCAGAGCTGAGCCCAATCAGACGTTTCTGGAGGGCTGATAGTGGATGATTTCTTTCTGAATTAATTCAGGTTCTGAGTGATGTAGAGCTTGGTGTGTGATGCACATGGCTTTGTAGGAAGTTCTTAGGCTAATTGGGAGCCAGTGCAGGATTCTGAGGGCGGGGGTGATGTGTTCTCTGGGCGAGAGAGCAAGGAGCAGTCTGGCTGCCGCGTTTTGGATACGTTGAATTTTCCTTACCTGACATGCTGGAACACCAAGGTAGAGGGAGTTTGCGTAGTCCAGGAGGGAGATGACAATGGCCAGGATTGCGGAAACATTTTAAGGGTAAGTGGGGTACGGAAATATTAGTTTTAGCATTTGTATGTGGAAGTGGCAGGTTCTGGACACAGAGTTGATGTGCTTGGAGAGGGAAAGGTCTGTGTCCATGGTGCTTCTGAGATTTTTGACGTCGGTGGAGGGGGCAGCTGGGGCTCCCAGAGCCGGCAGCCACGCTAGAGGTTGTGCGATCAGAGCATAAGAGGATCTCTGATGTGCCTGGTTTGAGGATTAGGTGGTTGTTAGAGATGACTAAGAGACAAGAGGCAAGGTCAGGGAGTGGCGAGGCTTGGTTTTGGGGGATTTTGAATATGATCTAAGTTGTAGCAGCTAAGGTTATGTGAATGGATGAGTGCTGGCAGAGGGCTACGGTAGAGGTTGAAAAAGAGTGCTGAGAGAGAGGCTCCTTGCGGCACCCCTTTTGTCACTGGGTGGCGGGGCGGCAGAGAAAGGGGGAGGAGAACGATTTGGAAGTGGTTCGAGATGAAGGAGGTGACCCAAGTAAGAGCATTGTCTTTGATGCCTAGAGTGAGAAGCCTGTTCCTCAGTATTGTGGGGTCTATTGTGTCCAATGCCACGGACAGATCCAGAAGGATGAGTGAGGCACACCCTTCTGAGTCTGCAGTTCTTTTTACGGCATCCCAGATGGAGACCAGAGAGGAGTCCGTTCCACAGAGGGGTCGGAAATCCGACTGGGCAGGGTCCAGGAGATTGTTGGCTTCTGAGAATAGACTAAGCTGCTTATATGCCGCGCTGTAAATTAGTTTGGCAATGAAGCGGGTGTTGGAGATTGGGTGGTAATTAGATGGGGATAGAGGGTCGGGGCTGGGTTTTTTGAGAAGCGGATTTACATGAGAGGGTTTGAAGGCCTCTGGGAAAATGCTTGATGTGAGCAAGTTATTTAGGATCCAGCGAGTTACGCTGCCAGCACAGGTTGATGAGAGGATCTTTTTTTAGAAGTGGGCGAGGGCAAGGGTCTCCAGGCAAAGTGCTAGTAGATTGCCGAAATCAGTCGGAGAAAGGGGGAGAAGGACCACAAGGCGGGACAGGCGGGAGGGGAGGGTTTGGAGTTTGAGTGGTGTCCAAGTGTGGGGGGCAGGATCAGAGCTAGTTTTGAGGATATGCTGTGGTGTCCTTCAAGCACCAGGTTATGGTTCTATGTGATTTTACTGAAATAAATTATAAAGAGGTATTTTTCAGAGAAACATTTACATAGAAATAAATTATTCTTTTTATTTGGGGGTTCCCCCCAAGCCACCTATTTCCCTAATCTTATATCCCCTACCATTTTAATACCTTACCCTACCCTCCATATATATATATATTTTTTTTTAATTAGTATTTTTTCGATGTAATTGGTTCTCTGAAAAATACTTCTTTGTAATTGTTTTCATTAAAATCACTGGATACTGTTATGAAAGTGGTTTGAGAGCTCATCGCAGAGATGTTGTGAATTCGGGGATGGGGGTTAAAGGGGAGTTGAACTCCCCTAGGATTTTGTGGAGTTTTCTGCATGGGTTTTTGGAGTTGGAAATTCTGTTCCCATAATGTTTTTTTTTTAGATTTCTTGATTTCATACAAGTATGCCCAGTTCAGTCTTGCAATCACCGTATTGTTAAGGGTGGTGGAGGTTTTCCTCCAGGCTCGTTGTAAGTGATGCTTGAGGGTTTTGAGCGCTTTAGGTGTGCGGGTGTACCACTTTTGGTGTGTGGTTGAAGGTCGTAAGGGTCAATGGGAATGTGTGGGGGGTCATAGCTTCACAGAGCCATTGGTCAAAGAGATCAATGGAGGTGTGTCCTTCCTTGCGGCAGAGGTCAGGGAGAGTAATAAGGAGAGAATCGGCCAGGTCTGGGTTGATGATGATTTTGTTCCATAGAGGGGCGGTGGCCGGGGTGAATGAGGGATTGATTGGGGGGATGGAGGAGAGGGGGAAAGAAAATGAAGTGTGAAAGGGATAGCGTGGTGATCAGACCAGTTCAGAGGGCGAGGCGTGAACAGGGAAACATGGTCAGATGTGCAGAAACGTGCATCAAGGGTGTGTCCTGCATTGTGGGTCGGATATGAGATCATTTGTGACAGGCTGAGAGCTTCCAGATTGTTGGTGAGGGAGTGAGTCATGGGGTTGGCGGCGACATCAAACCATATGTTGAAATCTCCTAAAATAGTGAAAGCAGGATGCAGGATCAGCGTTGGGGAGAGCCAGTCACAGAGTGAATCGGCATAATGACGATCGTAGTCGGGAGGTCTATATAGCAGAAGGAAACTATGGGTGACTGAATGGCTGAGTCGGTACTTAGCTAGGAAGGATTCACATTTGGGATTGCCAGGAAGACACTCTGTGGTTATTACTGTCAGGTGAAGTTTGTGCAGGATGGCTAGGTTCCCCCACTCTGCTGGGCATGTTGTGTATGAGCAGGGAGTAGCCGGGTGGGAAAGCTTTGTGTGCAGTGGGGTAGCCCAATTGTGTACGGTAGCCCTATAGTTGGCCACTGTGCTGTACATGGTAGTTAGCTGCTGTGTGTCACATTTAGATAGATTTGTGAAAATTAGCCCTGCACAGCAGCGTGAATACTGGTATGTAGCTATCCCCCATAACCAATTCAGTCTAGCTGCACACATAATCTTGTACTGCCTTGCACATCGCACCAATCATTAGAATCCAGCTATCCCCTATGATAAATTCGGCCTAGATGCACACATAATCCCACATACCCTACTCACTGCACAGCACCACATTCATTAGAATGCAGCTACCCCCACAACATATTCGGCTTAGCTGTACACATACTACCTGTATCACATACTCTGCACACCACCTCCAGCATTAGAATGCAACTATCCCCCACGATACATCCAGCCTAGCCGCACACATATCTAGTGCACACACACTACTTATTTCCGGACCATTTACACTTATCTGGACTGCAGTCCCTGAGGGCGTTCAACCTACAGCGCGTTGAGGCCACACCAATGGTCAAAGGTGCCATAAAATGCCCATTAACATAACATAACTGCGCCACCTCAATGGACGCATATGCTCAAACAGTCCATCTGAGCCACAGCAACATTCCAGTGCCTAACGTACTGATGCACCTGCGTGCACAGCTGTGCAGGGCCACACTCTCCAACCCTGCACAAAAGAAAGACCCCCAAAGTCTTGCAAAGTACCCCAAAAGAATGAAGTGCACAATTATGTTCTCCCAAAGAGCAAAATATACAATGGGCAGGGGTTGGTGCCCTCTATCCTCTCCCGATCGATTTTCCTCCATATTAATGGATGCAACATGCTGCGCCCTAGTGGGCTGCTCTGTTTGAGCAAAACAAAAGAGGTGATGGCTGGAAGGTTTAGAATAAATCAAACCTCTGGCATTGCTCTGGGCAACCCTCCAGACCATCGTTTTTCACCTGCCAAGCCATTACAAAAGGGAAGACCATATGCAAATCAGGCTTAATCCCACCCCAAAAGGGGCAGTCCAGCCTGAACTGCTTGGTCACGTCCCTTCTGCACAAGACCACAAGCACCGCGTAACATGTTTCTGCCTTGTTGGGCCTCATCAGTGAGGAGTAGCTTGGGTCTCAAGGCCCAGCAGGCATGGGACCCACGTCTGGGCGTACCCGTCCACTCAGGGTGACTAAGCAAAGCAAAAGAGGTGATGGCTTGAAGGTTTAGAATACATCTTAACCTCTTGCATTGCTCTGGGCAACCCTCCAGACCATTGTTTTTCACCTGCCAAACCATTACAGAAGGGGAAGACCATATGCAAATCAGGCATGGTCCCACCTCAGAAGGGGCAGTCCAGACTGAACTGCATGTCACTTCCCTTCTACACGAGACCACAAGCATCCTCAAACATGTTTCGGCCTCGTTGGGCCTCATCAGTGAGGAGCAGCTTGGGTCTCTAGCCCCAACAGGCACAGGGACCCATGTCTGGGCATACCCGTCCTACTCGGGGTGACTAAGCAAAGAAAAATAGGATGGCTGGAAGGTTTAGAATAAAACTTAACCTCTGGCATTACTCTGGGCAACCCTCCAGACCATTGTTTTTTGCCTGCCAAGCCATTACAAAAGGGAAAGGCCATATGCAAATTAGGCTTGGTCCCACCCAAAAGGGGCAGTCCAGCCCGAACTGCTTGGTCACCTCCCTTCTGAACGAGATCACAAGCACCCCGTAACATGTTTCTGCCTCGTTGGGGCTCATCAGTGAGAAGTAGCTTGGATCTCAAGGCCCAGCAGGCACGGGACCCACGGCTGGGCATACCCGTCCTACTCGGGGTATGATATGATATGATATTTATTTATATCGCGCTCATACACAGGTGTTTCAGAGCGCAACCAGGCAAAGGGACGGGAACAGTGGAGAGAACAAACACAACGATCTTACTAGGCCCAGTGACATTGAGAACGCGAAAGTGCATGGTGAAGGGAAAAAGGGAGAAAGAGCATGGGAGGGGGGAGAAATTGGAAAGTGCAGAGCATAAGAGAAGACAAGATAAATAATAAGTAAAATAAATAAATAAATACGGTGATCAGAAACACTGGTAGTGCAGCCTGTGCGGGCCAAGTGCAAGGTTAGTCAGATAGGGAGTATCTGATCAGTGCAGACAAAGAGTGGGGGGGCCTGTATCGGTACAGATACAGGCCACAGTGCATGGGGTGGACAGGGGGCAGTGCAGGAGGGCGACAGGGTGAGCAGGTACCTGGGCCCGAAGGGCAGACGGTGGCCAGGTGCAGCATTGCTGAGAGAGAAAGCAGATCAGCAGGGGAGAAGAGGGGGAAATGCAGAGGCGAAGAGGAAGGTCTTGAGGAGCTTCCGGAACCGTAGGTGGTTCTCCTCAAGTTTCAGGGTAGCAGGTAGGCAGTTCCAGAGGGAGGCCCCCGCAGAAGACAAAGATCTACCACCAGCTTGTTTCTTTGAGAAACGATTGACCCTGAGGGAGTTGGAGGTAGAGGAGCGAAGGGCTCTAGAGGGGAGGTATTTACGGAGGGATAGTTGAAGGTAATTTGGACCCAGGCCCCAGAAAGCCTTGTGGACAATGCAAAGGGTTTTAAATTTAATCCTTCAACCGCAAGGGAGCCAATGAAGAGATTTCAGAGCTGGAGAGATACGATCCCAGGGCTTGAGGCCAAGGACAAGTCTCGCAGTCCTGTTCTGGATTAGTTGTAAAGGGCGGAGAGTGGAGGCAGGTAGATTTAGAAAGAGGCTGTTACAGTGGTCCAACCTAGAGAGAATCAGAGCTTGGGAGACAAGGAGCTTCTGAGGGAAGGAGAGGAAAGGAAGGGTGCCTTTAAGGAGGTGCAGTAAGAAGTTAGACTTTTTGGAGACATCAGAGATGTGTGCGGAGAAGGAAAGTGTGGAGTCAAAGATGACCCCAAGTTTCTTAGCTTCGCTGGTAGGGGCATGAGAAGGGCCAAGGGAGGCCGGCCAGAGAGTGAGGGGAAAGGATGGAGGGGGGGTACCAATGAGGAGGATCTCAGTCTTGTTGGCGTTTAAACACAGATCATTTGCGGCACACCAATTTTGAATGGGCATTAGGCAGTCAGAGATGAGGGAAGGAGAGGAGGTGGCAGAGGGTAGCCTGAAAATGAGTTGGGTGTCGTCAGCATAGCACTGGGGTGACTAAGCAAAGCAAAATAGGATGGCTGGAAGGTTCTCGTCAGTGAGAAGTAGCTTGGATCTCAAGGCCCAGCAGGCACGGGACCCACAGCTGGGCATACCTGTCCTACTCGGGGTGACTAAGCAAAGCAAAAAAGAATGGCTGGAAGGTTTAGAATAAATCGTAACCTCTGCCATGGCTCTGGGCAACCCTCCAGACCATTGTTTTTCGCCTGCCAAGCCATTACAAAAGGGAAAGACATATGCAAATCAGGCTTGGTCCCCCCCCAAAAGGGGCAGTCCAGCCCGAACTGCTTGGTCACCTCCCTTCTGAACCAGATCACAAGCACCCCGTAACATGTTTCTGCCTCATTGGGCCTCATCAGTCTGGAGTAGCTTGGATCTCAAGGCCCAGCAGGCACAGGACCCACGTCTGGGCATACCTCTCCCACTCGGGGTGACTAAGCTCTGTTTGTCTATCAGCACTTGGCAGTGCCAAACAGTCGAATGTAATAGAATGACACAGAATCACAGAGACTCGAGGACGGTTCAAGGGTTATTGAGTTTGCGGGGCATAAGGCCATCCCTCTGTAACCCCTGCTGGCCAACCTCTGGTCTTGTACTGAAGTGGATTCCCTGAAAGCAGACTCTCTGACTCCCTCTGGGCCTTCCTAGCTGTCCCAACTCTGCCCAGTTGTTCGTATTCTACTGGAATTGGGTGGTGCCTTTCACTCGCTCAGGATTCCAGGCTAGATCGATCACACTCAGGCACCTGTATTCCACTACTCTTAATACCACTCCCTCCACTGTCTCCTCCCTCCGATCCAATATCCCTTTAATGATTCACTCCTCCAACCTTTGATGTAACCACTCCTCCACACATGCCGCCATACCCCTTGGTCCCTGTGCCTCACTGTCACCCCACCCTTTGAGACCTGTGTTGTCACTGCGCACCCCACCCTGGCTATTGTGATTTCGTTATGTACCCTAGCGACATCGTGCAACCTAACAACATCATGCTGTCATAAGTGCCGTCGCCATGTACCTCTGTTCCCTGGCTTATCGCTGTCTGTCCAACCCTCTAGTCCAAGTGATGTCTCGATATATCCCCAGCCCCTTTCTCCCCATACTGTCCCTGTGTCCCCCGCCCACTTACTACCCCTATATTCATTGTATCCCCCTGGCCCCGTGCTATCGTTGTATACCCAACCCCTCTATGGCCCTCTAGTCCCTCAACAACACATCTAGTCCCTGTGATGTTGCTTTGTGCCCTGTGCGTCGCTGTATACCCCTACCCCCCTGCTCCCGTGATGTTGCTATGTATCCCTCTGTATTGCCCTCCCCTCTAGTCCCTGTGATGTTGCTGTATGCCCCACTGCGCCCGTGTGTCGCTGTGCTCCCTGCCCCCCATCCCCACGTCGTTATCTATCCCTCTAGCCCCCCCGTCCTGTCACTGTAAGCCCAGCCCTCCGTCTCTATGTGCCCCTTCCCTCTAATCCCTGTGATGTTGCTGTATGCCCCACTACGCCCGTGTGTAGCTGTGCTCCCTGCCACCCTTCCCCTCGTTGTGATATATCCCTCTAGACCCTCCGTCCTGTCACTGTAAGCCCAGCCCTCTGTCTCTGTGTGCCCCTTTGTGCAAGTTTGTCGCTGTATATTCCTGCCCCCCTGTTCCCGTAATACCGCTATATATCCCTCTGCGTCGCCCGCCCCTCTAGTCCTCAGGATCCCGATGTGTGCCCCACTGTGTCCGTGTGTCGCTGTGTACCCTGCCTTCCTGTTCGCCATGATGTCACTATGTATCCCTCTGATCCCCCCATCCTGTCGCTGTAAGTCCAGCCCTCCGCCGCTGCTTGCCCCGTGTGTCACTGTGTTACCCTCGGGGGCACACCACTCACCTGCCTAGTGTAGTCAAGACGCTCCCGTGATATGGCTATATTCCCTCTGTAGTATCCCACCACCTTGAATCCCTGTGATGTCGCTGTATGCCCCACAAAGCCTGTGTGTCGCTTGTACCCTGCCTTCTTGGCCCCCCGTCCTGTTGCTGTAAACCCATCCTTCCAGTCGATATGTATCCCTCTGGCCCCATGTCCTGTCACTGTAAGCCCATCCCTCTAGTCCCTGTGATGTCCCTGAGTTCCCCAACCCCTCCAGCACCTGTACTGTCGCTGTGTACACCTGCCCCTCAAGCCCTGCCCCGTAACCCTCTGCCCCCTGTGACTGTATGCCCAGCCCACTAGTCCCTGCGATGCCCCTATTGTGCCCTACCACGCCAGCCCCCGTGCCATTAATGCATACCCCCCTGGTCCCGTGATGTCGTTGTCTACCCAGCCCCTCACCTCCCCTCAATGTCACTGTGTACCCACTATGCCTAGGTCCCACATTCCACTGCTGCCCAGACCATCCCGTCGCTGCGCCAATCCGCCAATACAATATGACGCAAGTATGTGCACAGCCCTTGCCTCCCCGCTGTGACGAAATACGCCCACCCTCCTGGCCCCTATGATATCTCTGTACACCCATGCCCCCTCGTGTCCCACGTTGTGACTGCCTGCCCAGCCCCTCCAGTCCCGCTATGTCTTTACAAACCCAGCCCCTCTGGTCCTGTAATGTCTCTCTATACCCTGGGCCCCTGCATGCTTGCTGTCTGTCCCTACCACGGCTCCCTGCGATGTGTACCCAGCCCTCCCGGTCCTCATGTACCGTTCCGGGCATGTCCCCACAGTTCGTACCTCACCACTTGCTTCGAAGCGCATTATGCCTATGCGCTTCATTCATGAACCATCATATCATATAACTACGCTTACTCTCTACACCATTCACTCAATTAGAGTAATGCTATACCCCTCGATAAATTCAGCCTAGCTGCTCATATACGAACACTACCCCACAAACACCTCATCACTCTAATAAAACGCATCTATATCCCATGACAAACCGGCCTAGCTGCTCACATAATCGTCCTACAGGCCTAACGCAGCCAGAAACCAGTCTGGGTGTCCACCCACCAGACTGCACACATTCAACTGATATCTCCACCACCACACCTAATGCTAGGATGCAGCTACCATCAGGCAATTCTACCAGCTGCAGACATAACTGGTGCACCCACGCAGGGCAGTTTCTAGTCCATTTGGTGCCCAGGGCGAAACACTAGGAATGCGCCCCACCCACAACCCGTGCGCCACTCACACTGCACCCCGCGCACCACTCCGAACGCACCCTGTGCGCCACCCCCACCGCACCCACGCGCCACCCCCACAGCACCCCACGCGCCACTCCCAAACTACAACATTAAGGAACTCCTACCCAAAGTCAATAAATCACTGCTAAACAAATGACACCCGGGTACCCCAGTCCATAACAAAGGGCCTGATTCATGGATTATTTGCACAAAAAAAAACAGGATTTGTGCGCCATTCTGCACGCAAATCCCCATTAAACAGGGATTTGCGGGCAGAATGGCGCACAAATCCCGTTTTTTTTGGCGCACATAATCCATGAATCAGTCTGAAAGTGTGCTAAACTAAGAATTGACCTCTCACAATGTAGTGCACCTTAGTTCAGTCATTTTTAACATCGCAGAACTGAATGTTACTCGCACGTGTTTGCGGCTGCAAAATTTTGTGAACAATGCTGCAATTGCATGCTCCATTAAGGAGGGCCATACACAGTTGGAGTGAGCTGGCCTGATGTGTGGATGGGCCAGTGTTTTCTGTGCTGATATGTATGTACTACACTTAGTTTACAAGTGTACATCCGGGCAGAATATGCATGCTTAATGTGCCTGGTCTTCAGCGTGGTAGTCGGAGGAAGAACCCGTCTCTTGTTATTTCACAGGGCCTGGAAATATGGATATCAAAAGTCTCCACAAAAGCCGAAACCATTGATTTAGCCAACACTGTTAGCATTATGTTAATCTAGGATACTGTACTCCAGAATGGATGATGTTAAAAATGTTGTGAATTCCGTGGAACCCAATCTATTACTTTATAAGGTAAGTCTTGTCAGTCCTTATAACCGGTCAATGGTGTGATTACATATTTACACTGGGGATATAAAAATGTAAATGCTGCTTCTGTGCAAAAATAGCATGCAGAGCATTTTTCCGATGCCCTTTGCATTTGAAAACCTTCAACTGCGCCACACGAGTGCACTGATAGTGCTGAGGTACAATAGGCAGAGTACCCGGGATGTCAGCCATGGAGGCCCCCAGACATTTCCAGACACCCCTGCTCATGGCCTGCTGTACTCTGCCCTGTATGATTGAGGGGGGAATGGGGAGCGCAGGTGCACCACGGTGCTTATCAGTGAACATTAACATTACCGAGGAAAGTACAACAGTGGAAAGCCATCCTGTGTGCTGTTAATGCATAATGCCAGATTCGAGTGGCGGGGATGGGGCGGAAGACTGAAACTGATTTACAGTGCGTTAAGCAACTTTTGAGCTTCGCAAATCATGGCATGTTTCCTTAAGTTCAATTATTAAGAATTTGAGAGCATTTTTGTCGCTTTTCCAGGGAGAGGTTGCTTCGTTTGAAGGCTACAAAGAAAGAATTTGGAGAGACTTTGGCAAAGAGGTTGATATGGCTGTCAAGTCTCTTTTCCACTTGGGAAAAACGTGGACTTATTTTTGTAACACACGTGGATTTATTCACCGAGCTTAATGGAGCTACATCAGCAAGGTTTACAGTGGCACGTAACCGCCACAACAAAAAGAGAAGGGGTTTAGCAAACTTGTCAGGAGTAAATAAAACATGAAATAGGTCCCAAAGAATGCCGAAGCTATGCACAGTTGAACTGTGCATAGCTTCGAGCATAGCTTCGGCATTCTTTGGGAGTTGGAAGAAACATCGGGCTGTACCGATCATCTTTCTCATGATGAGTCCAGGATCTTCTTGCTTCACAGGGTCTGGGAAGCCTGGAACGCTGAACCGAACGTGTAAGTCCTGCAGGACGGCCATAAGGAAAGGTGCCCTTTTGTGCCCCCACCCCAAGAGGTGCGAAAGTGGTCAGAGGGAGCCTCTGACTTTCGTAATGTCACGTACTCGTACTTGCGTACTGCGTGACATTACAGTCAGAAGAGGCAGCACTTGCTATGGCGCTACTGTGCTGCCGAACTTTGCCCACAGCAATCGCGCTGCCCACATTCATCCCCTCCAGGGACGGGGCAATTGCGCCCCGGGCAGCTGCCCGCTTCGCCCCGGCCAAGAAACGGGCCTGCACCCACCACGCACCCTACGACACTAACTCTCTCTACTTGCTCTACTGACCTGGACTGCGGTCCCAGAGGGCTTTCAACCCTACCAGCGCTTTGAGGTCATACCAATGATATATAGAGCGCTATACAAATGCCAAATAACATAACATTGTGGTACTGCCAATCTGGGACCTACAGTGTCAAAAAGGGCAGGCCGATAGGCCTGGGGAATGGTCAAGCCACTGCACATGTGACAGACTGCTCAATCATGTGACTGCTCTGAGGGAGGGATCCTTACAGAGCAGAGGACCAGGGAGGGGAGGGTCGGCTTAGCAGCTGTGGGGAGTAGGGCACGCAGTCCGTGGCGCTTCGAGGCCTTGGGTTTCGGAGGCAGCAGACGGAGTGCGAGCCCCCGGGGGAATGGGGACTGAACGTTGAAGTGCGGTCGCCATGTTTCGGGTCGGTCGTTGGGCTGTTGAGAGGTGTTGTGCGGATGGCGGATGCGTTTGGTAGTGGTGGGAGTAGAGGAGCTGGGGTCGGGGTGTGAGTTGGTGGGGGCGTTTGTTTGTGGTAGGGTAGCTGTAAGTGTAGATTGGTTGGGTGTGGTTGGTGGTAGGGTGGCTGGTGGTGTTGGATTGGGGGTGGTGGTTGTTTGTGGTTTGGTGGCTGGAGGTTCGTGTGGTAGTGTGGGTGTCGCTCGGGGTGGTCGCGGTGGGTGGGCGGCAGCGCGCGGTGCCTCGCCTGAAGCACATGTGTAGGCGTACGGACTGGGGTCTCGCGGGTCTGCGCGCCGGTCTCCGGGCTCGCTGGGTGGTGTGAGTTTGGGGTGTTGTGTCTGTTGGTGTGGATTGGCGGGGTGTGGTTGTTTGCGGTGGGGTTGCGGGTGGCTGGTGTTGGATTGGTGGGGTGTGGTTGTTTGCGGTGGGGTTGCGGGTGGCTGGTGTTGATTTGGGGTAGTGGTTGTTTGTGGTTTGGTGGCTGGAGGTTCGTGTGGGAGTGTGGATGTCGCTCGGGTTGGTCGCGGTGGGTGGCAGCAGCGCGCGGTTCCTTGCCTGAAGCGCATGTGTAGGCGTGCGGGCTGGGGTCTCGCGGGTCTGCGCACCGGTCTCCGGGCTCGCTGGGTGGTGTGTGTTTGGGTTGTTGTGTCTGTTGGTGTGGATTGGTGGGGTGTGGTTGTTTGCGGTGGGGTTGCGGGTGGCTGGTGTTGGATTGGTGGGGTATGGTTGTTTGCGGTGGGGTTGCGGGTGGCTGGTGTTGAATTGGGGGTAGTGGTTGTTTGTGGTTTGGCGGTTGGGGGTTCATGTGGTAGTGTTGGGTGTCGCTCGGGTTGGTCGCGGTGGGTGAGCAGCAGCGCGCGGTGCCTCGCCTGAAGCGCATGTGTAGGCGTACGGGCTGGGGTCTTGCGGGTCTGCGCGCCGGTCTCCGGGCTCGCTGGGTGGTGTGAGTTTGGGGTGTTGTGTCTGTTGGTGTGGATTGGTGGGGTGTGGTTGTTTGCGGTGGGATTGCGGGTGGCTGGTGTTGGATTGGTGGGGTGTGGTTGTTTGCGGTGGGATTGCGGGTGGTTTGTGTGGAAGTGTGGCCTGTGTGTTGATTGGTGGGGATGGTGCACATCATCCTTTAGGATGGGGAAGCGCCTGCGTGGGTCCGCCCACGCGTTCGATAATTAAGAAGAAGAAGACCAGGGAGGGGCCTTGGATAAGAAGCTTTGAAGGTAGTCGGGGAAGCCCAGAAAGGCACGTAGCTGTTGTGCGAGGCTCAGAAAAGACTAGCGAGTCATAACAATGCCCCAGAGAGTCGACCGCCCTTTGTACTATGTCAAAAAATATATGTTTTTGACGATCCCGTTGCCACCGCAGCTCAATGGAAAGTTACCAGTTGCCCTCGCAGTGCAATGGAAAGTTAATGTTGGTCTCCATGCGAATGTGGGAGATCGCCTGTTATAACTTGGTAGATTGCCACGGGCGCGCCATGGCGCCGCACCGAGCCTCCGACACGTACTCTCCCCAGGAATGCGCACACCCAGCCCTGCAGGGACTCGGCGAGCACTCGGAGGCCCAGCGCCTTGCACAACCGCGGCCTGGCGGTGAACGGAGCCGAGTGGTACCGCAACAACAGCAGCATTCCTAGACACTGAGGCGGGCTGCTCTACAGGGTGGGTCAAGGAGAGCTGGGACAGGGTCAGTCCAAGAGCTGGCCATGGGACACAGTCGCTCGCCTGGAAGTTCATCCATGGCACAAGGAGGGAACAACACGGAAAGTGAGGTGGAAGATTCGTGACTGTGGGAGACGGATTAACTATACTTAACATTGAAAAACTCACAATGCTTTCTACCAAATACAGCTAGTGATAGTCGGTTTTAAATTCTCAATAGCGTTGCTCTGGCCAACTTTTCATACCACACATTGGTGGCAGGACAAAGACTGGTTTGCAAGTGGCCGCTGCCCTTCTCTAAACAATGAGGGCATGGAAGGCTGCTTAGAGAGAGGGCGATGGTTCTACCTTAAAGGCTTGCACTCATCACTTTTGTAGTGCCAAAAGGGCGCACAAATGGCCTTACACAAAAATAACTTATGTCATGTTATGCAAGCTGTCAACCTTTTTGTGTGCCTAGGACGGATGAGAACCCTTTTAAGTGCAGGGGGCTTGGCAGGTGAATAAATAGATTACAGGGCGGGTGACAACTGCCAAAAGCGCGATTTGGGAGGTATGCATGATAGTATCTTGGACTATAAAACAGTATAACAAAAAAATAGCATTATCTTTTGTATTTACTCTTCTTTTCCCTACAGAATTACATTTCACACATACCAAGTCTTATATTTCACCTATCCTTGAGGTAAACCCAAAGCATAGATCATTTGAATATACTTTGTAAGGTATTTGTATTTAAGAACAAGGCGTAACTTCAAACAGAATGACTTTCCAAGTGGGCCCTAAGCAGAGGCAGGCCTAGGGTAAACTACCTTTACATTGGAGCATTTTTTGATCAAATGACTAATATAGTTGGTGAGGGGACAGGATTAGGGACACAGGCGAAGACTGTGATGCACATCCTGATGCCAGTCTTTACACATTCCATCGTGTTCCTGGGGGCAGTATACAGCCGAAGTGGGTCGAGCGGTTAGCTTGGATTGGAGGGAGGAAAGGTTTGTGGGGGCTCCTTGCATTGTTAGCAAGTGAAGTTTGATCCACGCTGAAGATTTCCAATGAGGAGATGGCTTTAAGACAAGGGAGAAGAGCATGCCAGTCGAGTGGGACAAGTGTGGAAAAGCAGAAAAAGTGAAAGGAGACAGGGAACTGAGGAGACAAAGAACAGAGTTCAAGAGGGAGAGTATAGTGGGGTGAATAGAGTGAGCAGTGGGGGTAAGACCATGGATGGATTTATAAACATAACAGGAATTTAAAGAGAGCAACTTTGCAAGGAGAGTCATACAGCATGCTGATTAGAGGAGCGGAGGCTAGGGGTAGGTTGAAAAATAAGTGTCGCAAAGCTGAGGACTTTGTTGAGGAGAGTAAACAAGTCCACGCGTTGACAAGTAGGCTCACACAGTAGTCCCGTTTGCTGAAGTGTAGAGTTAAGGGTATTAGTTGAGTAGTGTGGGCAGGTTTTTCTAATGTTTAGGAGGTTGAGTCTGGCTGTAATGAACTGGTAAAGTTTTAGGTCACTGTCAAAGAGATTCCCAAATTTGCGAGACAAGGCTGAAGAGGTACGTGGGAAAGAGATGAGTAAGGGGGTGGGTGGGTTGGTGTTGAGGTAGAGAGAAAGAGCACTTCTGTCTCATGCTAATTTCTTTGAAGGCAAAGTAGAGATATCCAGTAGCAGATGGCGGTTTGGTAATTGGTAATGCATCAGAGATCGCAGGTGTGAGGGTAGGGGGAGGACAAGACTATCAAAGCATCATTTGCAGAGAGGTGATGGTTAAAGACAGAGGAGGAAATTGTACAGGGTTAGGAGAAGTGGGCCGAGTACTGATCATTAACAAAACACCCAATGGAAGGTTATTTTGGAGGAGGAGGTGCTGGAGTTCCATGAGATGGAGAAGGGGCAGTCAGAGATAGGACAGTCAGTATGAAGTATGGTGTCGTTGCAGCCAAGGAAGGAAAGAGTTTTAAGGAGGGAGGGATGAGCCAGTGTCAAAAGCCAGCAGAATGGTATAGGGTGAAAATGAAGGAGAAAGCGAGTAGTGTGCAGTGCTACCACCACACTCCTTCGGCCATACTCAAGGCCCCTTGGCTCGCAAAGAGATGCAGTCCCATTCTTCACTAAGTTGTGGTTATGATCACATGGCTGATAGCCATCACCACTAGGCTCCTCCAAACATCTCCTATGGGCCCTCTAACAGGCTCTATAGTTGGGGCCCTCAGGTACGAGATTGTTGGATACCTTGTCCAGTAACAAGGAAGATGAAGATTCTTTGCAGGTCCATTTATCCAACGGTCCACGCAGGGTTAGTTGTCTTTTCATGCCATCCCTCTGATTTGTATTAGCTGTCTTCTGACCTGTATTACAGGCCCTGAGACTTTTTTCTTTATATCCTCCCTTACCATCATAGACAGTTTGTTGTAAAATGCATCATCATCATTCTCTGCAAAGATTGTTAAAGAGTCAGGGTAGTGGCCAGCTGATTGTAAGTGATACGGCCACGGCTGATTTTGCCGCGGCCGGAATGTTCGCATGAGAAAGGTGCGAACTACCAAATGTTCGCACCTTTCTCATGCGAACACACTTACATACTACGGGGGCTGCAGGGGTGGCCCCCGCAATCCCCGCTCACTATACTGTAAAGTATAGTGAGCAGGGTGTTGTGGGGGACTCTCATGCGAACACACTTACATACTACGGGGGCTGCAGGGGTTTCTCCCGCAACCCCCGCTCACTATACTGTAAAGTATAGTGAGCAGGGTGTTGTGGGGGACTCCCGTGCAGCCCTCGTTTTTATTTCCATTTTATTTTGCGGGTGTGCTTCGGGGGTGTCCCCCACAACACCCCGCTCACTATGCCACACAGTATAGTGAGTGGGGTGTTGCGGGGGACAGCCCCCGCAGTCTTTTTTTTTTTTACTTACCTGCAATGCTACCACCATATGTTCGAACTTTTGGTGTTCGAACCTTTGGTGTTAGCATTTTTGGGCCTTTTTGTACGGTCGGACCTTTTTTTTCGGTCCGATCGTACAAAACCGGCCAGCTGGGGAAAAGTGCTGAGACGGCATGTAGTACAACAGGGCCAAGTGCACTTTCCACCTGTGGCATCCTAGAGTCTCTAGTCCTGCTCGATATCATGGTCCCCGATGGTTTCTCTTGTGCAATTGTTGTAGCCTCTGGGAATGAGTCCAATATTTCCACGGTTCTATCCATCATGGTGTTTAGCTGCAATTGGTCCGCAGCCATATCAGAACAAAGATTATGCAGGTCTTCCATTTTAATTAAAACTAGCTGGGGGTACCCAGCGTTGTCCATGTCCTGATCGAGTGGTGTCTCATGTGCCCTGGAGGATGTTGCTCTTGTCCTCTGGTCAGCAAGTCGTGCTGCTGTTTGTTGTTGTGCTTCAGAAGTTCTTCATATTGATTTTCGCTTTGCATCATATGGAGCTTTTCCAAGTGATGCTCGTTTTTTGTGCGGCATGTTTCAGTCACTCAATGGCTTCAGCACATTTGAGAAAATGCCCACTAAAGATTGACTTTGCTCTCTTCTTGTGAATGAACTTTAGTAAACTGTAACCTTGGCATTTCCCATATTTGGAATGGCGTGATAAAAAATATAATTAAAAAAAGACCTTTTAAAAATGCTTTAATAAACACGTTTGAACTGTATACACTATTAATACGTTTCAAAGGAATAACCAACACACAAACATTTTGCTTCAGACACTTTTCCAAATTTGGACTCCTTCTAGTACCTACTGTAGTGAATTGGGATGAGCATCAGTAAATTAGGGTGTCTACGGAGTGAATATTTTGCATCCAAACATAGACTACCATCTTGCCCTAGACAAAAGAGTAATCCATGCAAAATTTGGCAGATGTGGGTTCAACAATGTGGGTTTGTATAGTTGGACAAACATACACACTTGCACACATACAGCTTTATATATAAAGATTAAGGCCATTTTATGTAGCATAGTTTCAGTATCAATTTCCATAGCGTTCTTTTGCAGGAAACTCGATGTAACCTTGTCAATGCTGTCTGTGTCGTCTAATCCAGTCTTATTAGCCAAGCCTATGAAATTAGGATTGTTGGACAGAGTAGTTACTGTAGGGATGTCATTCAGCAGCAAGTTGGTCCCCAATTAATTGTGCTTAAAAGTTCTACACATTTTGAGCAGCAAGCCGTTATCTATCGAAGAAATAGGGCTCAATATTTGTTTATCGTATTCTTCACTCACAACGCCCTCCACATTTTTAATTTGCTAGCCGCTTTCCTCTGCTCATGCTCACCGATAGTTTCTGTTGCAAGGCATAGGGCAGGCTGAGCGCTCGGCAAAAAGAAGGAAGGGAGCGATATTCTTCTCCTACTGACCCCTTCAAAAAAGCCAGTGAGTAATGGTTGGTTGGGGCCCAATATAGACTTAGATAACTGGCTGTTAGGGAGAATTCTCAAAAATGTGCTAATTCCCTTCACATTAGAGACCCCTAGCAACTTTGCTGGATTTTGAGGACCTGATTTATTTATCTGGAGAGAGTGTGACCCTTTTTCCCCACTCTCTCATGTGTTTTGAAATGTGTTTTACTCTTGTGTTTTCTTTGGTTATGGATTTTTAGACAACTCCATAGGCATCATCTTTCCATGTGTGTCACACAGCACCCTCAGTGCAGTGGCATAGGGAAACCTTTTCAGGATTTCCCAAGGTTTAAATACCTTCTCTGGGATAAACTACTGTTTCCCAGAGAACGTAAAGTGAAATTGAGTGCTGAAGGGGTTACTTAGTATCCCCCGTGACTAGATACTCATGTAGCAGTCAAATGCTACCCTTTCCTCTCGAAATGGCTGGTGGTAGTGGTTTTACAATGAATTACCATGATTTTTGCCGACCGCGAACACCGGTAGCGTTAAATCACGGGAGCCATGTTTTTCAAGATGGTGTCAGAGCCCCCTTTGTTTAAACAGGTCCCGGTCTTCTTTTTTCACCATTTCTTCATGGAAAGGTCCTTCTAGAGTTTTGCTCTGCGTGCCAAACCTAGTTTGGTTCCTTTGTTCATTCGCCTTTGGCGGGCTTCAGGACGGAAGACCGCCTCTGGCGCCTGAGTGTCTGGGGTGGGCAGGAGGTGATGGAGGTGCCGAAACTCCCTGTGCTTAGTCTCTTAAGAGACCCAAATACACTCTGGTATGATTGGCTGGCTGACTGTCCGGTAAGGACAGCCACCCTGCTGGGTGAGTGACAGCTAGGCTGGAATGAATGGGAGAGAACTGAATAAAAGGCGAATCTCTTGGCTTGGAAGGCAGAGTCGACCACTGGAATGAAAGAACCGAAGACAAGCTGGAAGAGGACGGCTGCTGCAACTCCTGGCGGAGCAGGACGATTAGGTGCGGCCAGTTCGGCGCGGGCTGATTCACCGCGACCGATTCGACGCAGGGGACAATTGGGCGCGCCCATTTTGGCGTGCCCAGTTCAGCGCTGCGACGTTTGGGCGCGGGGATGTTTTGGCGCGGGGGGATATTCTCATTGTTTTGCGTGGTTCAGTATTTTTTATTGTGAATTGGCCAAATGCTTTGTTATATATCACGGGGATCTTTTGGCACAGGGGGGATATTCTCATTGTTTTGCGTGTTTCAGTATTTTCTATTGTGAATTGCCCAAATGCTTTATAGTATTTGTCATTGTGAATTGCCCAAATGCTTTATTATTATTATTTTTTATTAGACTGTTCAAACATGGGAGTTAAATATGTAACTTTTGCTGCCCAAGGTACAAGGCAGTTTGGTCTTGTGGTTAAGTTCCAAGCCTCACAATCTTGCAGGCCATGGTTCGTGGCTGGGCTAAAGCTTTTTATTTTATTGCAAAATATCACATTATTTTTATTTAAAAGGGGAAATTAAAGAAAGGTTCAGTTTATCCACAAACCATGGCCTGCAAGACTCTGGGTTAGAGAACTTAACGCAAGGCCATTACCTCCAGCGAATTTACAAATACAAGAGGGAGGGATACGCAAAACCCAAAGTCTCACTGGCCAGGGCACTTCAAGCAATGGCACACATATAAAAAAAAAACACCCCAATGAAATTACGAAAACACAGGACTGCACGGATGATATGTTTATTATTGCAATGTGCACAAACACCTTAAAGTAGCGGGAAATACATCTGTGTCTACAATGACCACGGCTCTGTCCAGGTCTTGAATTGGCACAAAGGCAAGCGCAATGATCATGCGTGCTGCCAGTGCGAATTCCGGTTCATTGTTGTACCTTGGGAGCAGACTTCCAGCAGCAAGCTTCTTGCGGACATTGCGGGCTAGGTGGAAGAGGCATCCATGTAATTGCGAGCCTGGAAATGTTGCTCTTGCAGCCCCAATGGAAGTCTGTTCAAAATCCATTGAAATGGATGCCGGATCAAGATTAGGCCACATGTCTTTGACCACCTCAAACATGCGCTGGTAAGTACCCCTTTCCTTGTTGGGCAGCAAGACATAGAGGACCGGCAGCACAAATCCTCCCTGCTCTGCCATCAGTACATAAATCTGCACAAAGAGCGCTAGAGCCAGGCTGAATGTTCCATCCACATACAACTTCTCCATTTGACTAGCCCATTCCCTGTGCGACTCACGGCCAAATATGAGAATGCGGTTCTCATCATTCTCCCCCGAATCCCAAAGGAGAAAGCGTTCCGGCTGATTCAGTGTGGCATGGTAGACCCTGTAGGCTTCTGGTATCCTGATTGCCGCTATGTGTTGTGGTTGAGGTGGTACCCCGTGGGTTGAATTGCGACACCTCTGGATCACCTTGCGAATCGCGTCCTTGCTTGGCATCTTCCCTTGCACGGCTGTTGATGTCCCCTGCAGGGCTCCATTGATGATCGACGCTGGCGACTCCACTGTCCCCACCGCCTGCTCCTTGATCCCTGATAGGATGCGGCACACTTCCCCTTTTGCGGCATCACTGCCATGGCTATGCTCATGCATCCTACTCAACACCTGGTCATCCAACGTTGCTGTGTGTAGGCGTGCTTTGCATTCGCCTTTTTCCTCACAGCGCAAGAATATCTTTGACCGGTCGGCGCTGTGCCTATCGAAGATATACTGGTAAGCCTCTTGGAGAAACTTCCGCTTGCCATGCTTGGAAAGCACGCCGGCCATTCTCCTGGAGATAAGTTGGGGGAAGGTTTTTGCTCAGGCCTTCAGACACTGTGTCACAGCCCAGTCAGTGCAGCAGACTAAAGAACAACATGTCAGTGCACCAAGCCTCCCTAAATACTCCATGGCAGTGGCGGGAAAAGGCCTCATGAGTACCTCATTGGCCCAGTACAGTCCAGCAAAGTAGCAGCTCCTCCCACCCCTTCAGACCTTTGGCCTCCAGGTAGCAACCAAAAAATGGATCAGTGTGGGCCCTTGCACTGGTGGACAAATATCTATTTATGTTTACACATTCATTCATATAATGTAGTGTTCTTAAAAATATTATGCACATATACTAGGTGTACATGTACTTATATGTGCTTTACAGATGCAAACAATATAAGAAAGTAAATAAATAAATATCCACTTGCTTCCTGTTTTTTTTTTTTTTTTTTAGGGAGCTCACAGTCTTCTACAAGCTAATTATGAAAATTGGTGATGTTTCATCATTGCAAACAATATAAAAAGTAAATAAATATCCACTTGCTTCCTGTATTTTTTTTTCTTTTTTTTTAGGGAGCTCACAGTCTTCTACAAGCTAAATATGAAACTTGGTGATGTCACATCATCGTACTGCCTTTGGCCTAGTGGTTAGGTGTTTTAACTCCGGGAGCCAGAGTTCAAGACTGCACAGATCTACAATCTAATTTCTTTCTTGCGCTTATTGGCGCTTTGATGCAAACAATATAAAAAGTAAATAAATAAATATCCACTTGCTTCCTGTTTTTTTATTTTTTTATTTTTTTTTGTAGGGAGCTCACAGTCTTCTACAAGCTAAATATGCAACTTGGTGATGAGGCTTGGTCACAAGGCTTTGGCCTAGTGGTTAAGTGTTGCGGATGAACTCCAGAGAGCCAGAGTTCAAGACTGCACAGATCTATAATCTAATTTCTTTCTTGCGCTCATTTGGCGCTTTACTTTTCAGGCCAGTAGCTAAATGTCGGCATTTAGCAGCTGCTCATGCCACCCGTCGGGATAAACGTCCCAGGTGCGGTGGTTCATGCTTTGCAAATGCAGCACGTTAACAGGCACTGTACCTGTCAACGTGCCGCATTTGCAGAGAATGAAACTTTGGCATTTTTGCTAGCTGCTAAAAGCCAGCATTTAGCAGCTGCCCATGCCACCCGCTGGATAAACGTCCTAGGTGCGGTGGTTCATGCTTTGCAAATGCAGCACATTAACAGGCACTGTACCTGTCAATGTGCCGCATTTGTAAAGAATTTTGGCGCAAGAGGCCATTGGACTAGCCACAGATGCACTCAATGTTTGGACAGCTGTAGTATTCACATTGGGAACCTGGGGGTGGGGTGAGGAGGGGGTGGTGTGGCACCAGAGACCCCTCCCCAGCGTTGCTTCCGGGCAACTGGGCTGGACTTGACCAAGGGCGATTCGGTGTTCAGAATTCAGTCAAAGATCTTCAATGAGGGATGCTGTGTGCGCAGTGTGAACATTTTTGTGGTGCGTTTAATAACAATGTAAATTTGATGTATGGGGTAGGTGTGAGAAGAAAACATCAGTGTTCCTGTGTGCGTAGCATGTTGATGTGGCACGGAGCGGCCCTATCATTGAACGTGTGCGAGGAAGGACCAGTCAACCTGGGATCAACATGGCACTGTGTTGCGTGTACTCCTCAATTCTCACTCGTGGGTGAAAAAGAGCAGCATACCCCTCAATTTACCCACATGTCTCTGGCAGTGGACAGTGCCCAGCGAATGGACCTGGATGAAACTGGGAGAGTGGGAGACGCAACAGTGGGCCCCTAGCAGACAGGGAGTAAGGTTAGTTCATGAGGATAATTGAGAGTAGAGATCCTAGATATGGCGGGGTTCAAAGGAGGAATGTAAGCTCCCTGCCAGTTTCTTGCTGGAGTTTGTGGTTTTGGCAGTGGAGTGTGTTCTTCTGCCAGGGTCAGAAAAGACAGAAGGTCCTACATCATGCCTCTCATTTCTATGGGCACAGAGAGAATATGTTTGAGATTGCCTGAGGACAACGTAGACGTGTTACAGTGTCTTCTGGAGAAGGGTATAAGTACGTAGAAGATGCAGTAGAGCAATAGACACTCTTGGGGCACTTTAGTTTGTTTGCAAGGTGATAGTGCCAGGAAGAACAATTTGCCGCACTATTGCTAGGGCAATGTCAGGAGCTAGATTACCTCCTTGCAGTTAGGTGTTATTAAGAGTTTCAAGGGAGGATCCAATGGTGTGGAAAATGTTTCAGCAACAATTGAATGGGTTCTCTATGTCACTGACGGGGATTCCTGTGTAGTTGCCAGCACCTACATTTTCAGACGCAGCAGGGGCATCATGTTTCGGCACCGTGACCCCTGATCCTTCACACACTTCCCTGTTCTACACACTTCACGCCAGTCACTTGACCCCAAATTATTTTCAAATGCAACAATTTGTCAGGCAGAGTTCCTGTCAACGTGCTGCATTTGAAAGTAATTATGCTTTTAAATTTGGTGTGAGGAAGTTTAGACGTCCCTCGCACCAAATCGGTGGCGCCAGAAAGGGTCCCGCACCGAAATGGGCGTGCTGAACTGGCTGCTGAGGCCAACTGGCCACGCCGAACCGGCCCGTGGCGAAACGGCAGCAACGAAAGGGGGTGTACCGACTCCTGGACCGTTGGTTTGCCCGGTAAAGCCCTGCTGCAGGTCCCAATCGCTAAGTTCATCTCGACCGAGAAGCCCTGCAAGGATGACTTCTCCCTTTGAGTTGGTGGGACCAATCAACGCGACACTAAGCCACCTGCATATCATTCTCAGAGCTGGTTGTATTTTCCTCAGAGTGCTGCAGGAAACCGAATAACCAGGGAGAGGGACACCAGTTAGTGTGTTTTACTACAGCTACCGGAATTGAAGATTTGGCAAGTGCCAGCTTTTTGACCAGTCCCAGTGTAGTGCAGGAGTCTCCCGACGTCCTCCCTCTTGTCCCCACGACTGAGTCTCAGGAAAAGAAAGATCTGCAGGAACTGCCAGGAACAGAAGTCTTCAGCTGCATCTGTTTCTTCATTTGTAAGGTACTGTGAAACGAGACTGAGAGTACTTGCCTCTTGCGGTGAAAGTGCTTGAAACTTTCGCAACTAACAGGCCTAATCAGCTTGTCACCCAACATATAATTCTTCTTTTTTCAAACTACTTCTGAGAACTTGCCTCAGAAACGTAACGAGTATAGTATTGAAGTATATTTGTGTATGATATTTAACTGCCTCCTTCTAGTGAATGTTTTATAACTGACTGTTGAATAAATTAATAAGTGTTTAACCAAGAAACCTTGAGTGTAAGAGTTTATTTGAACACCTGCGATTGTAGACCTCTGTGTAACATCCTTACAGCTCAAATTCCCTCTTGAGATAAGTCTGGCTGCTCAGCTCCACTACCAAAAACTGCATAGTACAGACTTATACCAAAGGTTGGTTGTGCTTACACCTAGAGTCATAATTGTGTGTAGTGGTCCCAAATGATACTGGATACAAACTTTGCCTAACACTGGCGACAAGCCGTGAGGATAAATTGTAGAGTTTTTACATTGAGTTCTGCTTTACTTTTGTTCAAATGGTAACCTTCACAAGGCTAAGCACCACTAGAAAAGCAATTTTATCATGCCTGATATGGATAACTTCAGACATAAAGCCCTGATCATTCTAACAGTAGATCAACTGAAAGATATGTGTAAAGACAGGAATCTCCCTGTTAAAGGAAAGAAAAATGAATTGATTGAAAGATTGTTGAATTATCAAAGTCTGAGAAGTAGGGCTGTCACCCCTACTCCTTCAGAAAAGGTGGAAAATGTTGATGAGGATGATAATGATTCACAGTCTAACTCTAATGTTATTGAAGAGTCAGAAGAGTTAGAGGAGTCTCAGGATGTGAGCCCCTCTGCACCTCAACAAGCTCTTAGGCCTCAAACTTTAGCCACAGGGACCCTACCAGGTCCAATACTGAGTCCAGAATTTGTCTCTCTTGAAAAGATGAGGCTTGAGTTAGAGTTCAAAAGGCTACAACTGCAAACTGAAAGTAAACATCAAGAAATCAAACTCAGAGAAATGGAAATGCAACATGATCTTGAAATGAAGAAATTGGGCCTCGTTATAGGTCCGGCGGTAGCGGTGCCGGAAAAAAACTGGCAGGCTGCCGCCAGACCGGTAATTCCATTCCACCTCTGTGATTGCCGGAATCACCGGGGCATTACAACCCTGGTGAGCCGGTAATTCTGGAGGCAGAATTCTGTTAAGCCCCAGTCCCATGGAGTCCCATAGGACTCCATGGGGATGGGGACCATGGAAACACTCGTTCCATCTATGACAGAGCCGGTGTTTCCATGTCCGCCTGCAGACGGTTGGTATTACTTCCGCCAGGTCAGACTTGAAAATGTTTCTATCCCAGAGTCTTCTAGGTCTTCCAGTCCCAAGAGACCTTGCATGCCTAAGGAAACTGTGAGTATTTATGAGGTGAAACTTGACATTTTTGATTGGTTGGGTGCTTTTGAGTATAACTATGGGATTCAGGGTTTCACAGGGAATCAGTTGATTCCTTGGCTTTTGTCTAGGCTCCCCCAGGTTGCAACTGATGCTGTAATGGAGGAGGGGGAACTTGAAAGATTGGAGTATGAAAATGTGAAGCTAGCTTTGATAGCTAGATTTGCGAAAACTTCTTCCCAGTACCTCAAGAGGTTTAGGACCCTCAAAAAGAATGAGGGTGCCCCTTGGGCTACCTGGGTATGTGCTTGTTTGAGAAACTTAGATGGATGGGTTAAGGGTTACAGAGTTAACACCTTTGAAGGAATGAGAAATCTGTTTATGTTGGAATCTATTTTTGATGCCTGCTCTCCTGAGCTGAGACAGCACTTGGCTGACTGTTAGGAATCGGGGCCGGTACAGCCACAAAAACAGAAAGGAAGCGTTACGGCATACAACCAGAAATCGCCTATGCTCATTTGCTCTGCATCGTTTCTGTCTAGGTACAGGTTACCATGGCAACAGTATACGTCTCATTACGCACATCTGTTACCCGAAAGCAGCGTAACAGCTGTCCGCCGTAATGCACAGAGATGTACACACAGAACGTATAAGTCCACCCCCTTGACTCGGCGGGTTGCTTCTGATTGAGGTTTTGTCCCGCTCTTGCTTCGTTTCGTGTGTTTAGGATCTTGTGTGTGAAATTGGACTTTTGTTTAGCTCCTTTTTCTCAGCCTCCCCTCATTCCCTGTGTATTCTGTTCTGCCCTCTTGCTACCTCATCTCCCCCCCCCTTGGATCCTCGTTTGCTGCTTCTGCCTCATGTTTCTGTCATTGGACTGCCCGCAAGTAAAACAGGACTCGAATTGTGCAACTGACTTCTTCTGCCTTACGTTTCTGTCATTGGACTGCCCGCAAGTGAAACAGGACTCGGATTGTGCAACTGACTTCTTCTGCCTCACGTTTCTGTCATTGGACTGCCCGCAAGTGAAACAGGACTTGGATTGTGCAACAGACTTCTTCTGCCTCACGTTTCTGTCATTGTTCTGCCCGCAAGTGAAACAGGACTCAGACTGCTCCTCTCATCTCCTTTTGCCCCATGTTTTGAATGGAACTTTGCCTGCATGTTACGAATACAGATTGTTTACGGATTGCAAGTAGCTGTATTTCAACGTCTTCTGCACAATACCCACACCAGGACTAGAGACGATTGCTGCCAGGTGCCTGTGTTAGGCGTCCTCGTTCCGTCGGGTGTAGGGCAGAGGAATTCACCTTCATCTTCCGGAATTTCCTACTTTCAAAGACCACAGCTGCTATTGGAGACACATCTCAACTTCCTTACTCAGGTACTGTGATAGCCTGTTATTTTCGAATCTGAATATTGTTTGCTCCCTCTTGGTGGTTGCCTTATCTTGGGTTGTTTTCTTTAGATATCGTACTGGGAAATTGGGATCTTGGGGTCTTGCCAACATTGCTCAGATTGACCCCTTCTTCTGAACATTCCAGGTTGGTGCCATGTACTAAGACTGGAGAGGGGGCACAGTTTTCTTATCATAGATACTGACCATTTCCTCTGTCTTTGCAGCCGGTGTATCCTGGGCATGTCTCCTCTTCTGACTGCTAGATCTTTGTGTCTGTTTTGTTTAAAAGCAGAGGGATACAACAGTAGGAAGGATTCCTCAGCTACTGCTTCAGCTTCTTGGATTTCGACCCTCACCAAGTGATACATCATCCAGAGAGTGGATCGTGACACTGACTCTAAAGAGCTTGATCCCAAGAAGCTGGCAAAAGCTGCTGACTTGTGGGTTGCTAACGGGGCTACTCACAAGGATTCTGGGGCAACTCAGAAAAAGGATGAAGGGAAGCTGCAAAAGAAAGATGGTAAAGAGAATTCTAATGCCTCCAGTCCAAAAGAGGGCCCCAAACAGAAAAAGGGTAAGCCACAAGTGAAACCGAATCAGTCTAGTGATACCTCTGGTGCCAAACCAGAGGGAGGTCAGCCGAAGCCCCCATTTGTCAAAACATTTGGAAAATGCTACGCTTGTGAGTCAACTGACTATGTGAAAGGGGATCCCAGATGCAAGGGTAAACCTTCAGGGGTCCACACTGCCTCCTTAGCCTTCTCCCCAGAGGAAGAAGTACATATGGCAAGTGGAAACTTACAAGTATCGGCTGCAGTGTCCGTGGGTCTGTGGGAACAGCTGAATTTAGATGTCTATAATTCTATTCCAGATAACACAAAGAATATTACAGACAGTGTATTTGTAAATGGTCAGGAGGCCCCTGCCATTAAGAGACACTGGGACCAGCATTACAGTGGTGGATGAAACCTTTTTCAAGGCTGAAGATGTTGCTAAGGCACCCAAAGGCCTCACTAAGCTTGCTAGAGGCCCTGTCCAAATGCTTCCAAGACTACCAGCTCTCATCCAGTGCAACAACATGACTGTCAGAATACCTGTTAGTGTACAAAGTGAGGTGCCTGGGAGAGTCCTGTTGGGGAATGACTTAAAAACTCTTGGAGTTGTATCAAGCACCCCCAGGCCTCCCAGTAAAAGGAAAGCCAAGGCAGGCCAGAGAGAGCACCCTAAATGACTCTCAAGAGGTTGTTACAGGAGAACCTATAACACCCAGTCCACATGAAATGACAACTTCTACTTCCAGTAAAAGGAGACAATGGTCTCAGGAAATAAGAAAGATAGCACTCATGTACATCCAACTAGGACATCCCAGAGAGAACTGTCCAAAGTCACGCCTGTGACTACTCCACAAGCTGAGGCTGAGTGTGAGAACCAACCAAGAGAGGTTGACTCAGCTGCTGAAGATTCAGAGCTGGAACAAGACCTTCCCCCTGTTGGAGATCTGGATCCTAAAGACCACCCTGAGCTGCAGTCTTTACTGGCAGAAGGTGGCCCCTGTAGGGCAGACTTCAGCAGAGGTCAAAGAGTGTCCTACTCTTGAAGGACTTTGCCAACAGGCATCTTCCCAGCTGGACGGGCAAGAGCCAGGGAAGCACAGGTTGTACTGGGAGGATGGCCTCATCAACAGTGAACCTACTGAGTCTATCCCAGAGGACTACAGAAGACTTGTAGTGCCTCAGGAGATAAGACACCAGTTCCTACAGTTAGCCCACGAGATTCCTTTGGCTGGTCACTTAACCTTTAAGAAGACCAAGGAGAGGTTTTCTCTTTATTTCTACTGGCCTAAATTGGGGTCTGATGTAGATACATTCTGTAGGAGCGGTCACACTTGTCAGACATCTGGCAAGAGTGGAGCCAAGAATGTGGCACATTTGGTGCCTCTTCCAGTGGTGGGAGTTCCTTTTGAGAGGGTAGGAATCAACATTGTTGGTCCCTTAGATCCTCCAACCTCTTCAGGCAATCGATTTATATTGGTTGTAGTAGAACATGCTACTGACACAATCAGTTGCCCAAGAGCATGGAGTAACCACCCCAGTACTGTGGTGGGGTCATTACACAAAAGGTACATCTGTGGCATCACCCCAGCCAACACTCAGGAAATGCGGAGAAGGGCCACTTGGACCCAGTCCTGGCGCTTCTGGCACCAGGTTCATGGAGTGTGCATGGAGTGTGCAGAGAACACTAAAGAATCAGCAACTTCCCAGTACCCAAAATATGGCAGAACTTTGAGCCGGAGTATTTGTCTGCATCATACAGGCCAGTTTATGGGTGTGCCTGGCCTATTTGGGGGTGGTAGACTATATAAGCCACACCCCGGCCTAGCACAATGCTTCGCGTTGCTCTGCCGATGGCAGTGAAATGCTCACCGTGACCCGGAGACCAGCAAGAAGACAAAGAGCACTTTCTGCAAGCGGAATTCAGCCGCCGAGAATATACTCAGCTGGAACTTCTGCCCACGAGGCATCCAGATCTTCTGCAAATTCAGCTTCATTCCGGCACCTGTAAAAAGAAAAAAAGCAACGGTAAGCACAGGAAGGCAGCGTTTGGAAATGCACAGTACCTGTGGCTACACGCAACATCAGCCGTGCACACATACTCACCGCAGTTGTCCGGCGCACCAAATCTCCTTGCATCTGTCACCCATGCCGGAGCTGGCCTTGCTAACATGCATCCATCACAGCGGCACTGTGCATCGGGCTGATGCTAACATTAAGACCTGCAACACAAGGTAAAAGACTATTACTCATAAATAGCACCCAAGGAAAGGAGAATCAATCATAAGCCAGCAAACAAGGAAACCGCACACAAGCAAAAGACTGCTAAGCATAATCATAAACTGGCTAACAAGGAAGCCCCACACAAGGAAAAGACTGCTAAGCACAAAACAACTAACAAGGAAAAGACTGCTAAGCACAAAACAACAAGCAAGCGAGAACAAACTGAGTCGCTGCCGCGGCTGGACTGGGCTGAGCCTCAATGAACCGTTGAAGCAACTAGGTTCCATACAGATACCATGCCCCTGCTGAGAGCAAGCAGGATGGAGAGCTTGCCTACAATAACCACAAGGTGAGGAGAATAGATAGTGGGACTAAAGGGACTAAAGGGCTGACAGCCTTCATTGATTGCAAATTCCTCATTGTAGGAGCCGAACCCCAGAGCAGACCAAGCAGACATTACTGCAGACCCACCCCAGAGCAGACCAAGCAGCCGTTGCTCGTCCAGCCAAGGGGAGTTATGAGCCGAGGTCCATGCCGCCCGGCAAGAGACCAATGCCCTGAGGCGAGAGTTGATTGTTAATAGAGACCGTACTGATGACCTAGCAAGACAGTTGCTTCAAATGCAAGCCGGCCAAGCCCAGCTACCTGGAAAAAATCCACCATTCGCCGATTCACAATCCATGCCGGTACAGGCAGTCCTTCCCGGAGCAGTTCCCTTGGCCCCGCCCAAACGATTCTCAGGCATCCCAGTAAGTACGCTATATTTAGGAATCAGTGCTGTGTGCACTTCCTTTGCAGACCTGGGGCGTTCCCCAATGACCAGTCGAGGGTCGCATTCGTATCATACCTGGGCGGTAGTGCTGCAGATTGGTCAATTCCCTTGGTGAACCGGGATGACCCTTTGCTTCACGATTTTGGGGGATTTCCAACGAGAACTCAAGAAGATGTTCGCCCGTCATACTGGAGGTCAGACACTAGATAACGAGCTTCTGTCGCTCTGACAGGGCAGCCAGGACCTGCTGACATATATAGCCACCTCCAACAGGCTGGTAGCTGAGACTAGCTGGCCGAAGGAGAAGAGGACCATGCTGTTCTATAGAGGCCTGCGAGGTGAGCTGAAAGACGTCTTAGCCCAAGTGGTGAAACCCCCTCGAAGGATGTGCGGAGTACATTGATTTGGCCGTTCAGTTAGATCACAGGCTACAGAACCGAAAGACCGACCAAGCTCGATCAGAGGGATGAACGGTTTCTGTATATCCCAGGGAGACCCAGTTCCGACAGTCTGAGAACCATCCGGAGCCCATGCAGATCGGGGGGCTTGCGGAGTCCACTTACTAACGCAGAGAGGGAAAAGAGAAGACAGTAGCAACTATGCTTGTACTGCAGCAAATCCACCCACTTCCTCCATGAGTGCCCCGTTAAGCCACCTAGAAAAACAGTAGGAGCCACAGAGGAGGAGAACTCTGAACCAGACTCGGAAAACTCCAATGCCCGGCAAGCGTAGGGGTCCGCTTGTCGAGCATAGAGAAGGAACCATAGACCTCGCACCTAGTTGTACCAGTGATCTAAATCTGCCACCATCAACCACCTAGGATGCATGCCTTGGAGGCGTACATAGACAGTGGAGCAATTGGCAATTATATAGACCAGAACCTGGCAAACAGGATAGGTCTTGCCCTCCGTCAAAAGGTGACTACGGAAAACGTCACGGCAGTCGGCGATACCCAGTTATATTTGGGCCCCGTGACACATTGTACGGAAGAAGTGACTCTTCTTTGTCAGGACGGCCACCGGGAAGACATTGTCTTCAACCTCATTAGTGCTCCTCAATTCTAGATGCTTCTGGGGATACCTTGGTTGGAGACCCATAACCCTCAAATCGACTGGCGTGCAAGAGTTCTACCCTTCTCCGAGTATGCTCATTCCTGTTATAGGGTGGGAGCCTTTCCTGGAGGACAGGTGAAAACCATCCCGAAAAGAGAAGCAGTGTTGGGTCTAACAGGCACATTACCACCGGAGTACAACTATTTTTTTAAATCTTTTTTTTTAATTATTATTTTCATTTAGTTTGTACAATACTTTTTGAAAAGAATTCCCAACCCCCTCTTGCCAAGTCATAACAAAATACTGCCAAATCTCAGGGTACTAAGGCCACTGCCTTGCTACAGATGACCACCTCTTATTCACCCTATGATTCCATCTTTCCCAGACACAGTTCAGTTAGGAGGGTTAATTTCTTTCGTACCAAGGTTTCCGGGATTACTCTCTATCCCATGTTCGCATCTCAGCTTCCTTAACACACCAACATCTTACTTCTAGCCAAGCTGCATCCTATTTATCTGACCTTTAGCAAACTTTCAAGATTTTGTAAAAAGTTTGTTAGCCCAAGAATGTCTTTTTCACAAGGGTTATCGAATTTTCGCCATAGGTCTTCTCTGCATAAAGTGGAGTATTGTCGAACTAAGTTTCCTAAGTGCAAGGATCTCAGGTCTTTCAGGGTTTCACAGTACAATGTGAGATGTTTGAGGGTCTCTTGCCGTTTATTGCAGAGGCAGCAACTGAGTGTCACTGTCATTTTCTGAGCTCTTATGGCTTGACTTACTCTGGTGTTAATTCGGTTCAGTCGAAATTTCATGTAAATTGCTCGATGTCTTGCATTGGCTGCCCTCATCAGATATTGTGGCATTTTCTTCCGGTCTTTAGCTTCAATCGCTGCATCCTCCATGAGCTTATGACGGTTTCGATCAACTACTGTCGAGCACCAGTCCTGTTCCCATAGCTATTTCTTAACATAGTTTGGGTTATTTTTCAGTGTGTCTTGATCAGTGCCCAATTGCTCTAACTGGTTTCTACAACCATTTGCCCATTTGCACAATAGGGTTTCCGGATTACCCTTCAGCGCATCTTGTAAGATCTTAAACTGAGGAGTGCAATCAACTATGATTATTTTCCGGTATATGGATAGCATGTTCCATAACACTCGGGCCTGCATGGATATCAGATTGAGTTCATATCGCACACATGCACTTGAGATTCCTTTTGTAGGTGCAGAACTCGCCTCCAATATTGATTTTCCAGTTCCGGCCATAGAGTAGCAGACACTCCTATGGCGCTTTCCGCACTATAGATCAATGTTGGTATGGCTTTTTGTTTGTAGTGAGCTAATACCGGTAACAGTGAGAATTTCCCAAACTTTTTATTTATGATTACACCTTGACATGCTAATTGTCTGCATTTTTGTTTAGCATTCTCTATCCAAGGTGCGTCATTTATGTTACTGGTAATCCACACACCTAAGTACTCTGCCTTTTTCACGCTTCTCAAATTATCATTACACAATCTCCATTTCGGCACACATTTTATGTTCCGTTTGTTGTTTCGAGTAAGATCTTGAAGGACTATTATTTCGAACTTCGCTGGATTGATTTTTAGTTTTTTTTTTCCACGTATCCCTCCAAAGCCGCTAGCTTTCGTGATAGCCCAATCAGTGTTAGATCCAATACTGCAATATCGTCTGCATATAGCATCCAATTTATAGTCAACCCATTAATTTTCGGTGGAAAAGAGTTTACAGCTTCTAGACCATGGGTGCACAACATAGAGCCCGCGGGCCAGTTGCAGCCCGCCATGCTGTTTTGTCTGGCCCGCGAGGCACAAACACTTTCCTAATGGAGGGCGACCCGCAAGCAGCATCGGCCGCCCTCCATTAGGAAAGTCTTTGTTGTCTTCCGGGCCGGACAAAACACTGGCCATCATTAGCTCAGCACACACGCACCACGTCACTCCTACGAGCCACGTAGTGCGTGTGTGCTGCACCAATGGAGTGCCAGCACTACGGCTGGCGTGGCCAGTAAGGCTTGATGCCGGAAGGCATTTCAGCCTTGCTTGCCACGCCAGCCGTAGTACGATTCAACTTACCTCGCCAGCGTTCCAGTTTACCTGCCTTCCAGCACGTCTCCGGTAAGTGGTCTGTGTGTTTGTGTTTGTGTGTCGAGTCTGTTCTGCTGTATGGTTGTGTTGTGTATGTTGAGATGGGGGTGGTGGGGGGTGTGTTGGATGTGTATGAATGTTTGTTTTTGAGTGTTTGTGTTGTGTATGTTGAGATGGTGGGTGGGGCCGTGTCGGAGGTGTATGAATGTTTGTTTTTGAGTGTTTGTGTTGTGTATGTTGAGATGGGGGGGTGGGGGGGCGTGTCGGATGTGTATGAATGTTTGTTTTTGAGTGTTTGTGTTGTGTATGTTGAGATGGGGGGGCGTGTCGGATGTGTATGAATGTTTGTTTTTGAGTGTTTGTGTTGTGTATGTTGAGATGGGGGTGGGGGGGTGTCGGATGTGTATGAATGTTTGTTTTTGAGTGTTTGTGTTGTGTATGTTGAGATGGGGGTGGGGAGGTGTGTCGGATGTGTAGGAATGTTTGTTTTGAGTGTTTGTGTTGTGTATGTTGAGATGGGGGGGTGGGGAGGCGTGTCGGATGTGTATGAATGTTTGTTTTTGAGTGTTTGTGTATGTTGAGATGGGGGGTGGGGGGGTGTCGGATGTGCATGAATGTTTGTTTTTGAATGTTCGTGTTGTGTATGTTGAGATGCATGTATGGGTGCATGCTTCAGAGTTTGTGTGCTGAGTTGGGGGGTTTGGGTCTGTATGGGTGCATGTTTGAGAGTGTGTGTGCTAATTTGGGGGGTGGGGGTTCGGGTCTGTATGGGTGCATGGTGTATGCTTGAGAGTGTGTGCTGAGTTGGGGGTTGGAGGGTTCGGGTCTGTATGGGTGCATGTTTGAGAGTGTGCTGATTTGGGGGGTGGGGGGTTTGTGTCTGTATGGGTGCATGTTTGAGAGTGTGTGTGCTGAGTTGGGGGGTGGGGGGTTCGGGTCTGTATGGGTGCATGTTTGAGAGTGTGTGTGCTGATTTGGGGGGTGGGGCGTTCGGGTCTGTATGGGTGCATGGTGTATGCTTGAGAGTGTGTGCTGAGTTGGGGGGTGGGGAGTTCGGGTCTGTATGGGTGCATGTTTGAGAGTGTGTGTGCTGAGTTGGGGGGTGGGGGGTTCGTGTCTGTATGGGTGCATGTTTGAGAGTGTGTGTGCTGAGTTGGGGGTGGGGAGTTTGGGTCTGTATGGGTGCATGTTTGAGAGTGTGCTGATTTGGGGGGTGGGGGGTTCATGTCTGTATGGGTGCATGTTTGAGAGTGTGTGTGCTGAGTTGGGGGGTGGGGGGTTCGGGTCTGTATGGGTGCATGTTTGAGAGTGTGCTGATTTGGGGGTTGGGGGGTTCGGGTCTGTATGGGTGCATGTTTGTGAGTGTGTGTGCTGAGTTGGGGGTGGTGGAGGGGTCGGGTGTGCATGAATGTTTTTGTATGTTTGTGTTGTGTATGTTGAGATGCATGTATGGGTGCATGCTTCAGAGTTTGTGTGCTGAGTTGGAGGTTTGGGTCTGTATGGGTGCATGTTTGAGAGTGTGTGTGCTGAGTTGGGGGGTGGGGGGTTCGGGTCTGTATGGGTGCATGTTTGATAGTGTGCTGATTTGGGGGGTTCGGGTCTGTATGGGTGCATGCTTGAGTGTGTTTGGGGCATAGTGTTTGGTTGGGGGTGAGGGGGCCATGGGGCATAGTGTTTGGTTGGGGGGGAGGGGGCCATGGGGCATAGTGTTTGGTTGGGGGTGAGGGACAGGGGGCATAGTGTTTGCTTGAGGCGTGGGGGCCATGGGGCATAGTGTTTGTTTGGGGGTGAGGGGCCATGGGGCATAGTGTTTGGTTGGGGGTGAGGGGGCCATGGGGCATAGTGTTTGGTTGGGGGTGAGGGACAGGGGGCATAGTGTTTGCTTGGGGTGAGGGACAGGGGGCATAGTGTTTGCTTGGGTGTGGGAGCCATGAGGCATAGTGTTTGCTTGGGGGTGAGGGGGCCATGGGGCATAGTGTTTGGTTGGGGGTGAGGGGGCCATGGGGCATAGTGTTTGCTTGGGGGTGAGGGACAGGGGGCATAGTGTTTGCTTGAGGCGTGGGGGCCATGGGGCATAGTGTTTGGTTGGGGGTGGGAGCCATGGGGCATAGTGTTTGGTTGGGGGTGAGGGGGCCATGGGGCATAGTGTTTGGTTGGGGTGAGGGACAGGGGTCATAGTGTTTGCTTGGGGGGTGAGGGACAGGGGGCATAGTGTTTGGTTGGGGGTGGGAGCCATGGGGCATAGTGTTTGGTTGGGGGTGAAGGGGCCATGGGGCATAGTTTTTGGTTGGGGGTGGGAGCCATGGGGCATTGTGTTTGGTTGGGGGTGAGGGGGCCATGGGGCATAGTGTTTGGTTGGGGATGGGAGCCATGGGGCATAGTGTTTGCTTGAGGCGTGGGGGCAATGGGGCATAGTGTTTGGTTGGGGGTGAGGGGGCCATGGGGCATAGTGTTTGGTTGGGGGTGAGGGGGCCATGGGGCATAGTGTTTGGTTGGGGGGTGAGGGACAGGGGGCATAGTGTTTGCTTGGGGGTGAGGGGCAGGGGGCATAGTGTTTGCTTGGGTGTGGGAGCCATGGGGCATAGTGTTTGCTTGGGGGTGAGGGGGCCATGGGGCATAGTGTTTGGTTGGGGGTGAGGGGGCCATGGGGCATAGTGTTTGGTTGGGGGTGAGGGACAGGGGCATAGTGTTTGCTTGAGGCGTGGGGGCCATGGGGCATAGTGTTTGCTTGGGGGTGAGGGGGCCATGGGGCATAGTGTTTGGTTGGGGGTGAGGGGGCCATGGGGCATAGTGTTTGGTTGGGGGTGAGGGACAGGGGGCATAGTGTTTGCTTGAGGCGTGGGGGCCATGGGGCATAGTGTTTGGTTGGGGGAGGAGCCATGGGGCATAGTGTTTGGTTGGGGGTGAGGGGGCCATGGGGCATAGTGTTTGGTTGGGGGTGAGGGACAGGGGTCATAGTGTTTGCTTGGGGGGTGAGGGACAGGGGGCATAGTGTTTGGTTGGGGTGAGGGGGCCATGGGGCATAGTGTTTGGTTGGGGGTGAGGGGGCCATGGGGCATAGTGTTTGGTTGGGGTGAGGGACAGGGGGCATAGTGTTTGCTTGGGGGGTGAGGGATGCGGCATAGTTTTTGGTTGGGGGTGGGAGCCATGGGGCATTGTGTTTGGTTGGGGGTGAGAGGGCCATGGGGCATAGTGTTTGGTTGGGGATGGGAGCCAGGGGGCATAGTGTTGCACTCCAAGAGTGGAAAAGCCACCCTTATGATGAGCATAAAGACGGCTTCCTTCTCGCCTCCCTCATTTATAAAGACGCCATCATCATTGCTAAAAATGAATCGCTTAATAATCGTATCATGCAAGCCGACTCTAATTCCAAGGAACTCTTCAGAGTCCTAAAAGAGCTCGAAACCCCAGTCTCCCCGCCAGACACTTGCACGAAAGACAGCAAATGGTGTGCTAACATTCAAGCAGCCCTCCTAAACAAAATCTCTATGCTCCAATCTAAAATAAATGAAAAGCAGGACTGCCTGAGGCGTGACAACCGCTCTTTCTCCCCTACTAGGCCCACCTTCTCCAACTCTGCCAACACCAAACCTTTCACCTTTGCACCGCTCACTGTCACCGAAGTAGAAAACATCATCCTCAGGATGAAACCATCCAACTGCCAAGGTGACCCGTGCCCAGCTCCCATCATTAAGGACTCCGGCCATGACCTAGCCCCATTCATTACAACCTTCATTAACTCATCCTTTGAAACAGGTATTGTCCCAGACAACCTTAAAGACGCCTGGGTGATCCCGCTACTAAAAAAACCTTCCCTTGACCCAAGCATACCCACGAACTTCCGACCTATTACTACAGTACCATTTCTGCTGAAGATACTGGACCGGGCAGCTTACCTGCAGATCCAAAACTACCTTGAATCAAACAATCTGTTAGGTCTACGACAATCTGGATTTCGGCCCAGACATGGGACCGAAACGGCTCTATTAGACCTAAAAACCCAGATCGAAGTCCTGAAGGACAAGGGCAAATTAGCAATGCTATTACTCCTCGACCTCTCCACCGCATTTGATTTGGTTAACCACCAGATCCTTTGCAGGCACCTCCACTCTGCTGCCAACTTCTCTCCCTCCGCAGCGGCCTGGATCAAATCCTTCCTGAGCAACAGATCTATGAGGGTCTTTGCACCTTCCGCTGCCGCAGCTCCCTCCCCTATTCATTGCGGTGTTCCTCAGGGTTCTTGCGTGTCACCTACTCTTTACAATATCTTTACGAAACCACTCTTTGATGTGCTTGATCATCTGGGTGTCTCCTACACCAACTATGCGGACGACACCCAGATACTCATTCCCATTTCTGGTGATTATCTTGCTGACACCAAGGCCCTCAATGACGTCTACTTGGTCATCCAAGCCTGGATGGCCCAGCACCAGCTATGTCTGAACGACGATAAGACGGAGCTACTTATCCTGGGTACTTCACAACGTCTGAGCAAACTTGAGCCATCCTATCAGTCATTCAACATAGACGGCAACTCCATACAAGTCTCGAAAGACACCAAAACACTAGGCTTTTACCTAGATTCCACCTTATCCTTGTCAAGACAAACTAATGCAGTCAGGTCCACCTCCGCCTACACGTGCAAACTCATTTCAGCCTGCAGACCATTCCTCACCATCCACAATAGCGTCACACTAGCGAGAACACTTATCATGGCAAAAATAGATTACTGCAGTGCTCTATATTTAGGCACCAGCCAAGAAAACCTATCCAAACTCCAAACCACCCAGAACAATGCAATTCGAGCGGCCCTGAACATCCCTCGTAACAACCACATCTCAGAAGCCAGAACTAGCCTTAAGTGGTTACCCGTGAAGCAGAGAATTTCCCTAAAAACGCTTGCCCTCACGCACAAATGCCTAGCCAACAAGGCTCCGATCTATCTCTGCAGTCGGCTTTCGCGCCACTCCACTGCCCGTCCACTAAGAATTGCTCAGACTCACTGCCTTACTATCCCCAGGTTTAAGCTCCAAAAAGCGGGAGGCACTAGCTTCCCTGTCCTAGCCTCCAAACTTTGGAACACCCTCCCCGCTGCCATCAGAGCTGAAGACTCCTTCAACACCTTCAAGAATAAAACCAAATCTTGGCTCTTTGACCAGCAATAGTTGTGTTAGACATCTGTCCTACTTACCCAGCCCACCTGTTCCCTTACATGATTTCCGGTCTGCTACCCTCCCAACTACCTCAGTGATACTCCCTCTGCGGAGCCTAGGGATACTGTACCCTGTTGTAATATTTGTAATTATTAACATTGTATTATGCTGTTTTGTTATACTTTTATTGTAATTTATTTCCCTGTATGTTCTTTTCTTGCAACCTTGTACAAATTGCGCCCTGATGCCCCCGGGCCTGATGGTCTGCGCGTTATAAATAAACAAATACAATACAATACAATACAAAAGCTAAAACAGGCACAGTTAGGAGATGTACATCCTTTGCTTTTTTGAGGAAACCTGACTCCATACTGAGGCAATACTCCTCTTGGGCATCCCAAACAGCAAACTATAGCAGTCCAAAATAACAGAATGTCCAATCAAGGGTCAATAAAATATACATAATTTAAGTAAACAGACGATATACAATAACTAAATCGAAATAAATGATAACAATGGAAAATGTGTAGTACAAAATGTAAGTTTGAAATGCAATAAAAATCGTTACCCCTCAAAAACATATTCTTTTTCCATGTGTTTAATACAAATTGGGGGTTGAAAAACCCTCCTGGCATGTCCCGCCTACCGCCCCGCCCACTTTTACTTTTCGGCCCACTATAGCCCTCATGTAAGGTACTTTCGGCCCTCTGTCAAAATCAGTTGTGCAGCCCTGTTCTAGACAGTCACCAATGTCAGACAAAAATAGGCCAAACAACATGGCTGCAGCGGGCAGCCTTGTTTCACACCTTGATTTGTTTTAATTGGCTTACTCAGGGTTCCGCCAGAATCTAATCTGATTTTAATGTCTGTGCCCGTATGCAGTTCTTTTATACGCTGGAGTAAATTTTCCGGGCATTTCCATTTCTTCAACTTGTTCCAGAGCATCTCTCGGTCAATGGTATCGTAAGCGCTGAACAGATCAACAAACGCTACATAGATCTTTCTATTTTGGCGAATAGCTTCCATCTTTATGAAGTTCAGAATTGTCAAGTTCAGCCCACATCCAACCCTTTCACAAATCCTGTTTGACGAGGATCATATCTTTTGGAATCTTGGATCCATTTTAGTAGTTGGATTTGTAGCTGGGTGGCAAAGGTTTTCCCAACACCATCAAGCAGGGTTATGGACCGATAGTTCTTAGGGTCTGTTCGATCTCCCTTTTTAAAAATCGGTACCACGATAGCTCTCTGCCACAATTTGGGTATCTTTCGCATCTAGAGAATTGTTCTAAATAATGAATAGCAAAATTCTGCCCATAATTCTGGATGTTGTTTTAGTTGTTGATTTGTTAGACCATCTGGCCCAGGAGCTCTTGATGTACTTAATTTTAAGATGTTCCTGTATATATCTTCTTTTCTTTATTTCGATTGACCACTCGTGCTCTGTAGATGGTGATGTTCTCAGCTTAATTGAATTCTTGTAGAAGGTTCCCGCATAATGCCTTACCCATAGATCTTCTGGAATCATAGATTTTATAAGGGCGCCTTGAGGAGTTGAGATGTTATTCAGGTAGGTCCAAAAGTCACTGGTATTTCTGTTAGCAAATACTTTCATCATGTTTTCAGCGTCTCTTTGTAACATAATGCGTGGCTAATTAACCAGTTCTTATAGGTTTGTTTCAGTTGTTTTATCTTACTTTGGTTGCTCGGATCCAGTTTGTTCTTAAACATTCTTAACGATGTATTCAGATTTGTTTTCTTTATGTTAACCTCTGCGTCCCATACATGAGGCTGTAAGAAATCCAGTTTGGCTTTGCGAGTTTTTTTCTCTCGGTAGGTCTCCAAGAGGATTGTATATTCAATTTGTTCCATCTCTGGGTTTTCTTCTAATAGTTTCCGCAGTGAAATGACTTTATTCGCGTTTAGTCTTAGTCGATTATGACCTGGGCCCACTTCAAGGACACTTTTTTCAGTGACAGTTGGGCCTCCAATTTGTTTGACTTCAAATCCATCTTTACTATGCAGTGGTCGCTAACCTCCATTTCGGTAATTTGTAGACATGTAACATCACTTCTCAGGTTTTTGTCTACAAACATGTAATCAATTGTCGATCTTTGCATATTGCTTCGCCAGGTTGGTTGGGCGGGAATGTCTCCTATCGTATGTCCATTCAGCATCTGGAGGTTCCAGGCTTTCATTTCCAGCATCCAACGCATGGCTGCCTGTGCACCATTGGTTGCCTTTTCCTCATGGGGGGCTTTATTTTTATTGGGCAGGCAGTTTATGTTTAGATCACCGCATATTAAGATGTTTACGTCTTTTTCATTCATTTTGGTGTCAAAGATAAGTTCAGAGATGGTTTCTATGAAGTTGTCCAGTTGTATTGCTGCATGTTGCCAGTATATGTTGACCAATATTAATAAGTTCTCTTTATTCACTGATTTCGCAGGGAGTTTTACTTTGCAGACTTGTAAGTACGCTGACACATTAGTTGAGGATAGAATACGTATGCCGCTTTTAATTTTTGCAAGAGTAACCATTCCTGACATTGGGCAACCTTTTTTCCCTTTGATTGCACTATTAAAGGCAATCTCAAAGCCATCCGCCACAGGAGTTTGCAATAACCATGTCTGTTGCAGACAAAGTAAATCTATATCCTTTAGTTCATTTGGTGTATTTTCAAAAAGATGCATATGCCCTTGTGTGTTCCATGAGGCTATGGATATGTTGCCATACTCCTGGGACTTTGGGCATTAACTGTTTTTTGTGATGTTGATGGTTTTAGCAACCCATTTCCAAGCAAGATCCTCATTTCGTGGATTAGAGTTCCTCTGAGTTTTGAGGTCTGGGGTCCCAGGCGTTGTTAGAATTGGATGTTGTTTCAACGTTAGAATTTCGCCATTAATTTGTCTCTTTAGGGAGACGAATTTGCTCTTTGGACTGCGTTCATCTGCATGTTGCACAAGTATGTTGTTGGTTGTGGCTTTGGGTTCCGAGGACAATCCTTTTTCTATCGGTTGTTCTGTGTCCTGTGGGTTCCGAATTTCATGTATATCGAATCCCAAGGAGTTCAAGATGGCGCCCGTATTTAGTAGTGAGTCACGAATGATTTCGGAAGCTATATGTAGTATCACACAATCGTTGTTTTTTCGTCTTCAAATTCTACTATTTAGATGTCTTCGGAAGCCACAGTTCTTAATTGTGGAATGTGATGTAGTAATCTCATCACATTTTTCCTGTTTAGAAGAAGACCATCTTTTTCTCTCAATATTCGCTCTAAGCGCAGAAGAAATTTCCCCATTTTCTTGTTGCTTCGTACTTGCTGGCCGTGGTCTTTACCAACCACTGCATTCACTCTAGCATTGTTCTGCGTTTTCACACGCATCGATTGGCGATGTTCACAGTGACTCTTTTGTTGCAATGAAGGATCTTTCACCAACTGTTTAGAGGATTCAGTTTTTATGGGTGCCCCTGCTCTAAAGTCGATTTCCGTTTTCAGTCGGGCTTTGATTAGCCCGACATCCATTAACGCCATTTCGGCCTGCAAGACTGCAAATTCTTGCTCATATTTCCACAAGTCTGTGTTACGAGAAATAAACTTCAAGTCAAGCTGTTCTCGTTTCTTAGTGGCTATAGTTAATGCTCTTTTGGCCTCTATCGTGATGCATTCCGGGGATGAGACCCCTGCCGGAGGATGCGTATTGCCATCTTGTTTAATGAGGTCCAATGTAACACATCTTGGCCGGTTTACATGTTTCTCGTTTTCTAAGCAACAAGAATTGGTAATTGAGATTTCTCTAGAGGCGAGCTGCTTTAAAGAATTGTTCTTATTTGGAGACACTTTGTCTTCATTTTTTCCAGGACTAAGGTCAATGTTTATAACGGCATCTAAGGATGAACAGCCCTCGTTCAGAACAGAATCTGGAATCTCGGACCATTCACCATGGTCGCCTTCAAAATGCTCATACGTAGCGAGGTCTAAAAGATCTTCTGTAGAGCTCTCATTTCCGGTTAATGGATCATTTGATGCTTCATTACTGCTTGATTGTTCTGCAGATACAGATCTCTTTGGATTGCCGGAAATGGCTTTACAGAGCATCTGTATGGGAGCGAGGGGTCCTCAGGCCCCCTCGCGTCGTACCCTCCTCAGTACAAGGCTTGGACCACGTGCCTCCGGTAGTGGGATTGCCCCTTGCCCTTATGTAAAGTTAACCACGGTTGACTGCTACATAGATGGGACTACTGAGCAGGACACGGGGCATCCATCTTTTGTGCCCCCTGTCGACTCCATCTTGGGTAAACAGACCTCACTGCGATAGTACAGCAATGCTCAGCTCCCCTTCCACCGCAGCAGCCAAGGACAGAGACACACACACACGAGGCGCGCAGGCAGCTGGCTGGCCCCCACCCTTGCACTCCCCCTGCAAAGGAAAGCTCTGCGCTTCCATTCTCACGCTGAAGCTGGAGAAAGTTGCATCAATCAATATGCTACAGTTTTCTTCCTCTGAGATCACTGTTCGTTTGAGAACCGGCATGTGAACCAGGATGAGCTAAGCACTTTCTGCTCGATTCGTCCACATAAACGTGCAAGCCACCCACCCCCATTAGAACGATGTATTGCCATCCTGACCCTGCACCCCCTGTAAGGTATTTCTTTCAAGTGCCAGACCCTCGCCTGTGCTGCGAAACCCACCCAATGCACTCCTTACTAACCTTAAGCATTTTTACTACTATATATGTTTTTTTTGTACTAATGAGTTTTGAAACCTAGGAAAAGATGCGAAACACAGCCTGATTCTTCTACATGCACAATAAGGTCAAGGCCTCGAATTAAAGTCACAAATGACCCAATTGTACTGACAATAATCATTGTGTGTGACTTATGTAGAAATGTGACAAGTAGCATAAAATGTTTTAAATAATTTGTTATTTAGTGTGTAACATATTAGCTTAGGTAGTGACCACAGTGACCGGATCCTGACCTGCGTGGAGCACAAGATGTTTGACGTCTGTCATCTCGTCAGCCACTCAGCCAACCAGGAGGAAGAGATGCCACCCACACCTACAGCACCACACCGCCTGGCCAATCGGGTCCATTTAGCATTTTTTGTTACAGTTACTTTAATTAATAAAAATATAAGTGTGATGTAATGAGGGGCTGGAGGGTTTTTTGGGTTATTTCCTAGCTGGAGAAATAAACCATCCTTTGAACTCTTGCAGCCGGGTCTCAGTGCCTCTTTCCCCGACAAGGGGTTGTGTCGGCTATTTTATTTTCTCTCACACGTAGTAAGCCGGGGAAAGGCACCTACATTTTTGGTGACCCCGACGTGATTTAGAGAGGTGCCTTGAGGCCTGCGCCGCCCAGCAGCGAGATCCAGGGCGCCCCCCAGCAGAACCATCGACTCCGCGGTTGACCAGACTGTGCACACCAAGAAGAAAGGGTCAAGGGTTCCCGGTTGACGAATACCCGATCGAAAAAGCTGCTCGCCAAGGCAGGCCACGGCTTGGTTGGGGGACGGAACTGAGCGAGGTCCGGCCGTGAGCGGCGACCCTCGGAGTACCTGACTGAACATGCAGAGTCCCGGTTGCAAAGACCCCAAAGGAAGGTAAGGAGAAATACGGGAAGAAGGGAATTAGCAAAAAACGGAAGGTAGCTAAGAATAGGGTCTGCGTGAGTGACGGTGAGGCTTTTCTGATCTATCCTTTATATGGCCATTAGGTGTTGTAAGAAGTGAGAAGAAGAGAAGTGGTATCCTAGCCCGTACAGGGTAGAAGGCGGCGCGCGTAGCATTTGTCCCGACCAAGTGCAGAATAGAGATAAAGAGAAAAATAGTAGGGGTCTCGTATAGGCTCGGAGTAGTTTTTAGAATATTCTTTTTCCGTGAAGGAGGGAAATCTTGAGATATAATAAAGGTGAAAGAGGTGGGGAGTGAATGCGAAATAGTAGGTAGAATAGGGAAGAAGAAAAACCAGGGACAGGAAGGTGAATAGGGAAAGAACAAACGCGCGCAGGCAGTGCATGTGTATGTTGCATGATTATATGTTTGTTGGTCTGCTTTTGTATATATGTCTTGTTGAACACGCTAAAGTATTTCAGTACTAGTAATTTGTGATTGATATAAGATAAAGCAAAGAAATAAATTGTGAGAGGTGACCAGGTAACACCTCTCAGACAGCTAATGCGACATATGGTAATTGTGAGCATTGATAAAGAACGTATTATTTCCACATATTGTAACTGACATACCAAGTGAGAGGTGGGAAGAGATTCAAAGGTACCAGAATACACAGGAAAGGAAAGGCAACATTGCCATGGGGGAGTAACACCACTAGGACATATTTGCCAGCACCTTCCACTATATAGCGACAGGATACAGATGTATCACGATCAGTGGATCACTGAGATAAAAGGAGACGGGGTTACACCAATTTGGCCAGAAGGAGGATCATTTGACAAAAGAGTGTTGGGCCCAGTATCAACACATTTCCTAGCGCGATACAAAGGGAAACAGTTACAGAACCGGAGAGAAGTGTTAGATTTATGGCGAATGTTTGAGGAAGTTGCCCCCACGGCAGAGGTAGGTACAAGCCGAATGACAGAAAAGCAGAAAAACCCTAAAGAAGTAGGCGGGACACCAAAAGGGGAATGCTCAACAACTACAACCCAAAACAAAGTAACACAAATCTATCCCTTAATGACTAGGCCAGCGGTAGGGTTTAGTGAACCCTGTATATTCCACCCTCCGCCACTGCTCAGGGTGGGGCAACAGCCCCCGAACCTCCACCATATGACAAAGGAGGCCGGTACGACCCCAGGCGCGCGCCTCCTGTGGATATAGCACGTTTAACAGGTGATTTGAACCGTCAGTTAGCACACGCACAAATGGAAATAACACGGTTAAGAGCTTTATGTGACAAAGGGCAAATGCTGCCAGGGGGAGGGGAGGTACCCCCGCTGTCACTGGCAGATCTCACACCCCTGATAGGGGCAGCAAGCAATGCAACCCCAGCAGCCTCGGTATCAGGGCAGTCTATAGCATCACAAGGGACGTCATTGCAGCAGAGGCAAGAACAAGAGTGGCAGTCAGGACAGTTCCTGTTCCAATTGAATAACAAACCAGTGAGAATTATACGCCCAAACACACCGGAGAGTCAACAAAGTGGAGATCAAGGTGAAGGACAAGGGAGTGAACCCAAAGAAAACTGGGAGGAGAACAACAAGCTAGAGTCAGAAATAGAAGAACTATGGGACGATTTAGATGAATACGAAGAGGCAGCTGATGCAGAGGGTTCCCCACTGCCAAACCGCCGTTACCCAGACACACTATCGCCACCATTATGGCAAGGTAGATTAAGACAACGAACAGGGAGGACAGGAAACATACTGGTAAGTAAAACGAAAAAAGGGAAGACAAGCAAAACGGGAAAGAAACAGAAACTACAAATGCCACTGATACATAAAGGAGCAGGTAGGCCAAACTACATTCCGTGGGCCCAAATGGACGAAACCAACTTGTTAAAACTCCTCCCCCTGCTGACGGGAGGGGCAGGTAAGTGGATACATGTATTTGAGAAAACACGGCAGGCGTGCCATTAGCTAAAGGTGATGTAAAAAGTCTATTAGTATCAGCAATCGGGGGCCAAGCAGACACAATCTGGGAAAGGGCAGGGTTCCCGGGAGTAACGATGAGCTGTGACCGACACGATGGATCACCATTCAACAATGTTCGAGCACAAGTGTGGGATGCATTACGGCGTGCATTCTCAGACGTTCCAGATTCACATGCAGTGATGCAGTGCACGATGCAGAAGAACGAGGATCCTGCGCAATTCATTTTGCGAGTGCAAGACTTATGGAGAAGCAAAACTGGTACGGCATGGAATCAATCAACAGCTTTATTCTATTTTATCATTAAAAAGGGGTTGCCGAAAGAGGTGCAGAACAGAACGCCTTGGACAAAATAGCTGGGATCGAAGCCAAAGGGTGGCCTGAAATTCAGAGCATAATTGTACACAACTGGAGGAGGATCAAAGAGAAGGAAAAGGAGGTCATGCAAAAGAGGCTGGCTGATGAATCAAAATTAGTACAGACGAAATTAGTGAAGGTCGCCGCCATTACTGTCAGCGCAACAGCAGACAGAGGAAACAAAGGAGAGGAAAACGCGGGAGGAAGGCCCGTTGGGATAGCAGCGAAGTGGGTTGGAGAGGACCAAAGACAGTGGAACGGAGAGGAACAGCCATGCTAAGGATCGCAGTGGCAGAACAGGCCGGCCCAAGTAAGAGGTGGGTACCGCGGGCAGAGGGGAGGATATGGAGGAATGGGAAACAGAGGGTATGGTGGGCAAGGACCAAGGGGAGGACAACAGGGGTCGTGTTGGAATTGTGGAAGATGGGGACATTATTCACGAGATTGTAGAATGCGACCATCAGGGTATTTTCAAGGGCAGCAACAACAGGCCATGAACAATGAACAGGGGTGGGGCTGCCCACAGCCAGGTAGCCCTTGTGGAGCTCCAATGGGGAGAGGGGACAACAGGATCAATACTGCTATGACCCCCAAATGCAACAGAGACAGCCAGCCCCACAACAGCAGCAACAGCAGCAGCAGCCACAACAGCAAAACGCACTACAGCCCATGGCGAGACAAAACCCAGTAGGGAACATAAACAATAACCCTCTTGCAGCGGCCGCAAACGGTGCTCCTGCACCATTCCGTGGCGTAACGGTCGTGGGTGACAATGTTTTTTCAGTGCCAGGTCAGCAAAGATACCAAGACTAGGACAGCCCACAGGGAGCACTTACGTGTCCAGTCCTAGCCACCACACAAAGTGCAAATGAGGAACCACTAGTGGCGGCAGAGATAGGAAACGAGCAGTTTATCTTTATGGTAGACTCTGGAGCAGAAAAATCATGCCTCACAGACGGGTGGTTTCAGCAGGGACGCAGGGGTTCTCTGGGGCTATTTTAAAAGTTCCTTATACAAAAGATCTTGATGTAACAGTGGGGGGAAAAACAGTGTGTGCACCCTTATTGTATTACGAAGACGCACCAATCAATTTAATGGGACGAGACTTGCTCAGTAAGTTAAACATGACCATAGCCTTTACTGAAAGAGGAATAGTGTGCTCGACGCCAGGGGTATGCCCCGTACGAGCACTCTTGATAATGAGCACGATTACAAAGGAAGTTGCAGCAAGAGGGATTCCCATTGACATGGACATGTTTGTCTATGGAATACAGGTATTAACCCGAGTAGTGCCTGAAATAACACAAAAGGAGTGGAGAATACCATCAGACTTCATATTCCACCCAATCACACCAATAGATGTAGTGCCAGGCACAATTATATCTATAGACATTGAGCAGTTCAGGTTTCCAACAAACGCATTGTGGTCATAGGCCTGGACACGCAGGGACGCGAGTGGAGAAGTATGCTATGCATAGAGATGTAACTGATGAAGAACTGTTTACTGATTACGAAGGGGATGGAGAAATAATAATGGAAATAAGCATACCATGTGACATTATGATCCAATACAGAGAAATACACAACCCACTCATGGCTAACATAAAGGCCCCACTGACAATATTTGAGGAAGACATGGCCAGGGTAGCACCTGAAATTTGGACTACAGGGCCACACGATGTGGGATTGTTGCACGAGGTGACTCCCATAAAGATAAAACTGAAACCAGGTGCCCTCCCACCCAGAGTGAAACAATACCCAATATCCAAAAAAGCAGAGGAAGGTATTAGAGAAACAGTGAATGCACTCCTAAGCCAAGGTATTTTAGTGCCATCAACTTCCCCATGCAACACAGTGATTTTTCCAATTAAGAAAGCATCAATATTGAGCAGTATACCAAAAGAGGCAACTTGCTTCACTGTCATTGATCTGAAAAATGCCTTTTTTTCTGTGCCACTCCCACCAGAGTCGCAGTACCTTACAGCTTTTACATTAGGAAACAGTAGATATGAACATCGCAGACTCCCAAAGGGGTATTGCGAGAGCCCAAGCATTTTTAACAGAGTACTACGAGAGGACATTGGCAACATAGATGTAGGGAGCACCATTATACAGTACGTAGACGATTTACTCGTCTGCAGCAAAACAGAAGAAGAGTGTAGAGAAGACTCGATAACACTGCTTAACGTATTGGCTGCCAAGGGATACAAGGTGGACAAAGGAAAGTTACAATACTGCCTTGCAGACGTTGTGTATCTTGGCCAGCAAATATCTAAAGATGGAAAAAGAATACTACCAGACAGAGCAGCGGCCATTCGACACATTAATTTACCAAAAAAAGTGAAGGACATGCAGAAATTTCTTGGCATATGTAACTATTGCCGAGCATGGATCCTCGATTACGCAGCGTACACACGGCCCATGTTACAAGCACTGAAAGAAGCACAAAAGAACAGAGCCCCAATAAAATGGACACAGGAGACAATTGCACAATTCTCTCGATTAAAAGACCTTATTTCAGGCGCCCCAGTCCTTGCAAATCCAAATTATGAAAGGGAATTTTTCCTGTTTTCACACAGCAATGGAACATTAATGACAGCAGTATTGACACAAAAGACATCGCTAGGCCACAAACCATTAGCGTACTACAGTGGAATATTAGACCCAGTAATGCAGGGACATTTCGCTTGCGAACAGGCCCTCGCTGCAGCGGCCTTCGCTATTGAGAAAAGTGCTGCAATCGTAATGGGATGTTCAGTGACGCTATATGCGGAACACTCGTTATTTGCTATCTTGGAAAGATCAAAATCTACTCTCACAACACAGAGAGCCTCTGCTTATGAAATAATAATATCAAGTCCAAATGTACATGTGGTCAGATGCAAGACAGTGAACCCAGCCACATTCATTACAGAGCCATGCACAACTGAGGATTTACAGGAACACGATTGTAGCACATATGAGGGAGAGGGCGATGACATTCCCAAAGCAAGAGAAAACGCCCTTACAGAAGGAGAAATTTATTTCATAGATGGGTCAGCATCCATAAACTCAGAGACAGGAGAGAAAAATGTGGGGGTGGCGGTAGTACGCATGGAAGAAGACCAACCATACGAAGTGATTGTTCAAAAACGCCTCCCCTCACACTACTCTGCACAAGCAGCCGAACTGACCGCACTAATCAGCGCGTTACACACAGCCAAAGATTGTGCTGTGACAATATATTCAGACTCAGTTTATGTCACCAGCACAGTTCACTCAGGGCTATCACGTTGGCGAAGGAGAGGGTTCAGAAGAGCAGACGGGTCCCCCGTACAACATGCCACGTTGCTAAATGAACTAATAGAAGCTTTAGCAGAACCGTCGGTAGTAGCGGTGGTTAAATGCCAAGCCCATACCAATAACACAGACGCCGTCTCATTGGGAAACATGGCAGCCGACGCAGCAGCGAAGGAAGCCTCGTACTTCAATAAGACATCAACATCAGAGTATATTGTAAAAACAACCACAGCAGAACAACCAGCAGAAGCATACAGTAACACGCCCATAGCACAATTGATAGTACTCCAGAGAAGGGCCCCACCGGAAGAGCAGGAGTTGTGGGGCAAACGAGGGTGTAAGCAATTAGCCACAGATCTCATTTGGAGACAGGAAACGACAGGCAAGGTAGTGATGCCTGTAGAATTATTAGAAGTAGCATTCCAACAACTGCATTTCCCAGCTCACGTTGCAAAACAACACATTGCCTCAGATATTCAAGAGGATTGGTTTGTTCCTAATCTGCACGAATACTTGTCTAAATTTGTGATTGAATGTACTACATGCCAAACTTACAATTCGGGAATGGCATTACGAACTCTGCGTGGCACTTTGCCACGCCCTACAGGTCCATTTAGAGAACTACATATCGACTATGCCGATATGGGAGAAAGATGTAATGGAGCAAGATACTTGATTGTGGTGGTATGCCCTTTTTCACGGTGGGTAGAAGCGGGCCCCTGTCCCCATCCTGATGCAAAATGTGCTGCCAAGTTCCTTGTGCGAGAAGTATTCTCACGGTGGGGAATCTGTGACGTGATCCGTTCAGACAACGGCACGCACTTTGTGAATGACCTCTTCAAGGAAGTAACCTCCCTTCTGGGGGTGAAACATAAACTATGTTTGATTTATCATCCAATGGCTAATGGAGTTGTGGAGAGGATCAACGGGCTGCTCAAAAGCAATTTATCGAAATTATGCAGCACGTTGAAAATAAATTGGGTATATTGTCTGCCCCAGCACTGTTCCAACTCAGAAATCAACCATGCAAGGATCACCATTTAAGCCCGCACGAAATCGTGACGGGAAGAATAATGCACACGCCGCTCTCCCCTGTTAGGAGGGCATCTGATGCGCACAGGGCTGCCACAGTGCTGGGAGAAGAGTTTAAGGAATACCTAGCACAGCTAACGCGTGCGGTACGCAGCATAGCAAACCAAATTGTTTCACCATTTACTGAAGATGTAGCAACAGACACCTCCATGCCGACAGCAGAAAGCCCGGAGGGGCCTTTAATGCCAGGGGAGCATATTTATGTCAGAAATTTTGTAAGAAGGTGGAATTCACCAAGATTTCATGGTCCATACACAGTGGTGTACAGCACCCCAACTGCAGTTAAGGTAAAAGGGTTAAAATACTGGGTGCACCTCTCAGATGTGAGAAGGGCACACAGTGTTGCACTTCCCCAAAATGAAACCGACTGTGTGGATGCCATCACTGGCACAGGTTGACATGATGAAAACTGCAACTTAGACAGGGAAAGTATAGTGGAAAAGCAAAAGGTTTTTACATATTTTGTCTCTCTCTCTCTTCCTTTCTTTTCTTCTTATATAAATTGTGTTGTCTTTTCTATTTTCCCTCATTATTTCCATGATAAAATGAAAAGGAATTGTTAAATGCCTAACTGAGTAAAGAAATGAAAAAGAATGAACAATTGCAAATATGTTTCTTTTCATGATGACTTAACGAATTTGTCTCGCCCACATAGGTTCAACATGAGCCAATGCGAAGAAACGGCTGAGCAGGCTGAAATGTTAGATAGAAATAGGGATGCCACTAGGGCCAGTAGACTGAGCAATGTAGAATGCATTATAAAATATGCTGCCATACTATTTGCAATAATGATGTTTTATTTTATTTGGTATAATGTTGTTTTATATGTGGAAAATAAAATGAACAAAGGGGGGAGCGGAACTGGTATGACAAAACCAGGTTCTAAACTAATATGGACTGAAGCAACAACTTTTTTGAAGGACACTTGTAACATTGAATCGAATAGTATAAATATAATGTCACCCTTTGAACAATTGCATGTAAACAAAACTGCTATTCCATTGTTGCGTAATACTATGGCCAAGGAAATAGAGCTTGGATGGAATGTAAATGATGATTACTATTGATTGACTAACTCCAGAAATACAAGCATGCGTACACGCACTGCACCAGAAACCACTACTGAATACACAATGTCACCATGAACAACATAGATGATGCATGGTCTAAGATATTCCTGCTGCAATATCCACAAGTTGGTACCCAATTAAAAAACACAAAGAGGAGGAAAAGGGCGGTGGGAAAAAACAGATATGATATTTATCATAACCTGGGGTTAGATGAAATAGAGGACCCCCGACACCCTGACCAATCAAACAAATGGTATTCAGACATGAGCGCCGCAGCAAAGCAAGCAAGTAATGAAAGTTGTTTTGTGTGCTCACTTATTCCTCATGCAACTGGAACCCCAAAAATGTTAATCCCACAGGAAGTACCCTTGTCTGAGGCCCAATGTTTGATTCATGTGATGCTGTGTAGAATAAAAAAGACATTTCAAGCACACACAGTCACTATGGAAAAATTGGAAAACGAACAAACTTGCACCAGCAGACGACAAGGAGTAATCTGCCTCCAAGAGCCATTTTTTATTATAAAAGGGACAAGGTATGCAAACGACAAGTGGCATGATGAAACGATTAAATGCAAAGCTGAGGGGCTTCGAGGGCTGCCAGATGAAACATACGAGTGGGCAAAAGAAACGTGCATCCCCATCTGGTCACAGCATATCACCAAGCTGACATGGATCACACCCCTGGAGAGACCCATAAAGATTCAAAAGGAAATACCGCACAAACTTTGCTTCCATGGAGAAGGGAAAGTGAACATGGGAACTGTGCAGCAGTGTAATAAGACTTTAATAATGCCAGATATGAAAAAAGGCACTGCTGCATTAATGGACATATACTGGATCTGTGGCAAACGAGATTACCTGCATCTCCCAGCATCCTGGAGGGGCACTTGTGCCCTAGCCACACTTCACACAGCACTAATGGTGATACCAGCGAGCCACGTCCAGTTTACAGCAAGGCCTTTGGCTGACACATCGACACCAGGCCAATCGGCTGACACATCGGCAGCAGGGCAATCGGCTGAACCATCGACAGCGCCCGATGAGACAATCACGGAGCCCCCAGCATACGAACTATTGTCAGAAGAAACAAGTTGTCACGCAGCAAAAGATCCAATTATATTTCGCCCAAATCGTCAGAACTCCTTGCTGAAATCCCACAACAGTATAAGCTTTTTTTCATCTGCAGAAACATTCCTTGCATCATTTCTAGCACCAGGCGTTCAACCAAGGGCAAACGCGAAATGGCTGCAGATAACACGCTGGGAGCTCATCCAGCTGGCCAATGACACTGAAGAAGGATTCAACATCATAAAAATAAAGCTCCGTGCACTGCGCCTGATGACGATGCAAAAAATATATGTCTTAGATCTTATCACGGCGATGGACGGTGGTGTTTGCAAAAAAAATTGGGGGGGCGTGTTGCACGTTCGTACCAACTTCAGATGCTGATAACGGGACATTGTCACATGTGATAACAGCAGTGCATAATTTAGGAGAAAGAATGAGAGCAGAAGGTGGAGCAGATAACGACACGTGGTTCGACAATCTGTTCAGCTGGATACCATCATGGGTGAACATAGCAGCGAAGATACTCATTCCTATCATAGTCTTTCTTCTCCTAATATTCTGTGTGTGCCAACTGGGACTAAGATGCTGTGAAAATAATATGCCTAATTTAGCAATGATGATGGTAACAGTGGGCCGACAGACAACGGTGGCTACCATGATAGATGCCCAAGTACAAACCGGAGAATACACCACACCGCAGTATAGGATGACTGCCATCTATAGACAGTATGGGGACATGGTCGATAATCTACATTACACTACCATTAAAGAACCAAAGAACTTGCTGTGGTATAACGAGGTTTGGATAGATTTAGATGGGGATGGTGGGATATACTTAATGGTCACCCCAGAAGAATACTCAAGAAGAGGTAACAGCTTAAGAAATGTGTGCAAAGCATGGATGCCAATAAAGGGTACACCTGCTTGGGACGAGGCTGTGGCTGAAGCTGAGCGCTACTGAAGGGAGAACAGAAAGAACGAGATAAAGTAGTTCGTTACTTTAGATGTAACGAAAGGGGGGAATGTATGGGAGCGAGGGGTCCTCAGGCCCCCTCGCGTCGTACGCTCCTCAGTACAAGGCTTGGACCACGTGCCTCCGGTAGTGGGATTGCCCCTTGCCCATATGTAAAGTTAACCACGGTTGACTGCTACATAGATGGGACTACTGAGCAGGACACAGGGCATCCATCTTTTGTGCCCCCTTTCAACTCCATCTTGGGCAAACAGGCCTCACTGCGATAGTACAGCAATGCTCAGCTCCCCTTCCACCGCAGCAGCCAAGGACAGAGACACTCACACACGAGGCGCGCAGACAGCTGGCTGGCCCCCACCCTTGCACTCCCCCTGCGAAGGAAAGCTCTGCGCTTCCGTTCTCACGCTGAAGCTGGAGAAAGTTGCAACAATCAATATGCTACAGTTTTCTTCCTCTGAGATCACTGTTCGTCTGAGAACCGGCATGTGAATCAGGATGAGCTAAGCACTTTCTGCTCGATTCGTCCTCATAAACGTGCAAGCCACCCACCCCCATTATAACAATTTATTGCCATCCTGACCCTGCACCCCCTGTAAGGTATTTCCATCAAGTGCCAGACCCTCGCCTGTGCTGCGAAACCCACCCAATACACTCCTTACTAACCTTAAGCATTTTTACTACTATATATGTTTTTTTTGTACTAATGAGTTTTGAAACCTAGGAAAAGATGCGAAACACAGCCTGATTCTTCTACATGCACAATAAGGTCAAGGCCTCCAATTAAAGCCACAAATGACCCAATTGTATTGACAATAATCATTGTGTGTGACTTATGTAGAAATGTGACAAGTAGCATAAAATGTTTTAAATAATTTGTTATTTAGTGTGTAACATATTAGCTTAGGTAGTGACCACAGTGACCGGACCCTGACCTGCGTGGAGCACAAGATGTTTGACGTCCGTCATCTCGTCAGCCACTCAGCCAACCAGGAAGAAGAGATGCCACCCACACCTACAGCACCACACCGCCTGGCCAATCGGGTCCATTTAGCATTTTTTGTTAGAGTTACTTTAATTAATATAAATATAAGTGTGATGTAATGAGTGGCTGGAGGGTTTTTTGGGTTATTTCCTAGCTGGAGAAATAAACCATCCTTTGAACTCTTGCAGCCGGGTCTCAGTGCCTCTTTCCCCGACAAGGGGTTGTGTCGGCTATTTTATTTTCTCTCACACGTAGTAAGCCGGGGAAAGGCACCTACAGCTCCAATAGCTTGCTTGGTGGTTGTTGTAGTGCAAAGGCCTTTTATGTTCCTTAGGAATGATCGCACACACGATCTGGTTTGAGTTTTTCTTTTCCTAATATTTTTGGATTTTTTCCCGGTTGTTGGATCTCCAGCTTTATTATTTAGTGCTGGGTCCATTTTTTTTTGTTTCAAAAATAGGGAACATCTCTTTTTGTGTGGTCCAGAAGGAACATGCAAATACGCTCCCCCCACACAGGCCTTACGATTGCCAAATAGACCTCATAGCGGGCGCTCAAATTCCCTGCAGTCGGATTTATGGACTAACAGAGCAGGAGAATCTCCACCTGAAGACCTACCTCGACCAGTATCTGGCAAATGGGTTTATCCGCCCATCCAAGTCTCCAGCAGCCTCACCCCTCTTCTTCGTGCCCAAGAAGGAGGGGGATCTGAGGACCTGTATCGACTATCGATTACTGAATCAGATAACGGTTAAGAACCGATACCCCTTACCGCTCATTCCCGAACTCTTGCACCAAGTCAAGGAGGCTAAGATCTACACAAAGCCATACCTCAGGGGGGCGTACCATCTGGTGCGAGTAAGAAAGGGAGATGAATGGAAAACTGCCTTCCATACAAAGTATGGCCTCTACGAATACCAGGTCATGCCCTTTGGGCTCTGTAATGCCCCTGCTGCGTTCCAGTTCTTCATGACATCTGTACATTGGTATACATCGACAATATCCTGATATATTCTGCCACTAAACAAGACCATGTCGTCCACGTTCGAGCCGTCCTAGAGAAACTCTGACAACATCAGCTGTACGCCAAACTGGAAAAATGTGCTTTCCATGTTTCGGAAGTAGAGTTTCTGGGTTTCATCCTTACCCCGGACGGCATTCGAATGGATAATCAAAAGGTGGATGCTATCCTCAACTGGCCATCACCATCTACAGTGAAAGGAGTCCAGAGCTTCCTTGGATTCACAAACTTTTATCGCTGTTTCATTCCTGGATTCTCCCAGATTGTCCACACGATTACAGCTCTGCTACGAAAAAACAGGCACTTCAACTGGTCCGAAGAAGCAGAAGGAGCCTTCCAGAGTTTGAAACAAAAGTTTACCTCAGCCCCGGTTCTACGACACCCGCGACCATACCTCCCGTATGTGGTCGAAACCGAAGCCTCCAACATAGCCATGGGAGCAGATCTCTCACAGAGAAACCCAGAAACCGGTCAATTACACCCGGTGGCGTTCTGGTCACTTAAGTTCTCAGCACCTCAGCTAAACTATGCTGTCACAGACAAAGAACTCCTGGCAATCAAAGCAGTGTTCAAGGCGTGGAGACACTACCTTTTGGGGGCCAGGCATACGGTCACAGTAATCACTGACCACCGTAACCTGCAATACCTGAAGACAGCTAGAGCGCAATCGTCGCGTCGACTTCAATGGCCCTGTTCTTTGCAGAGTATGACTACGTGATCACATATCGTCCAGGAGTTCCCATCGGCAAAGCCGACGCTCTATCCTGCATGGGTGAAGGAGAAGATGCGTATGCAACAACAGACCCAGTAGCTATCATTCCGGAAGAGAAGATCCTGGGTGTACTGACAGCAGCCTCCCCCTTGGATGACCTAAAAACCGAAATCTGACGCCATATGAATAAAAAGGCGCGGCAGACCTGGGTTGCAAGGAGTGGTCAACACACGATCACTGACGAGCTGCCATATTACTGAGGCGCCTTTATCTCCCAAACAAGGAATTATAGGAACAGGTCGTTACCAGTTACCACGACGCACTAATGGAGGGGCATCCAGGAGTAGCCAAAACACTGGCTAAGATCAAGAGGAGCTATTAGTGGCCAACCTGGCGGAGAGATGTGATCCAGTTTGTACTATCATGCAGAATATGTGCACAAAATAAATCTCAAAAACAGAAACCTGCGGGTCTTCTACACCCTTTGACAGTGCCGCCCACACCCCGGCACACGCTGTCACTCGATTTCATCACAGAGCTTCCCCCTTGTGATAGCTACAACACCATCTTGGTCGTGGTGGACTTGTTTTAAAAAATGTCCCACTTCATTCCACTGAAAGGCCTACCAACCACCTTCACCTTGGCAAAGGTTTTCTTGAAACAAGTCGTCCTGTTACATGGGTTCCCATCAATCCTGATATCAGACCTGGGCAGCCAGTTTATTTTGAAATTCTGGAAAAAGACCTGTGAGCTCGCACAAATCGATGTTCGACTGTCCACAAGCCATCACCCCCAGACTGATGGCCAAACAGAACGAACAAACTAGACACTGGAATAGTATCTGAGGTGTATGTTGCATCAGACAGAGGGCAACTGCAAGGGCATGCTATGTATAGCAGAGTATGCGTATAACATCTCAACCCATACCCGTACCGGTCAGAATCCGTTTCACGTGTTATATGGGCGGCACCCACGTACTTCCATCTTTGACCCACCTGAAACACTAGAAATGCATGCGGTAAAGACTCTGCATGCCACAATCACCCATGTTTTCCAAAAGGCAACCGAACAGAGACATAAGAAGTTCCCGGACCACCACCGGAAGAAGGCTCCAATTTACCAAGTCGGGGATGCATTGTGGTTGGCGTCCAAACATGTTCCCATGAAAGGGTCTCGAACATTCCGCCCTAGATACTTAGTTCCGTACACCATTGAGGCAATAATCAATCCTGTTGCTATGAAACTAACCGTACCCTCAAACATGCAAATCCATCCAGTGTTCCACGTTTCCCTCCTGAAACCAGTTCAACTTAGGACTCGTATCAAAACATCTCCAGCCCCCGTAATCGTGTATGACGAACCAGAGTTCAACGTCAAGGACATTCTAGACTCCAAAATGGTCAGGTCAAAATTGTACTACCTGGTAGACTGGAAGGGATACGGACCCCAAGACAGAACATGGGAACCCAGTGGTCATGTCCATGCTCCACGGCTAATAAAGCGTTTCCATCACAACCACCCAACCAAACCCAGACCAGAGAGAGAGGCCTGCCCTTGAGAGGGGCTTTGGGGGGGGAGTACTGTCACAATCGGTTGCCCAAGAGCATGAAGTAACCACCCCAGTACTGTGGTGGGGTCATTACACAAAAGGTACATCCGTGGCATCACCCCAGCCAGCACTCGGGAAATGCGGAGAAGGGCCACCTGGACCCAGTCCTGGCGCCTCTGGCACCAGGTTCATGGAGTGTGCAGAGAACACTAAAGGATCAGCAACTTCCCGGTACCCCAATATGGCAGAACTTTGAGCCGGAGTCTTTGTCTGCATCATGCAGGCCAGTGTATGGGTGTGGCTGGCCTATTTGGGTGTGGCTGGCTATATAAGCCACACCCCGGCCTTGTATCGTGCTTCGCGTTGCTCTGCCAATGGCAGCATAACGCTCACCGTGACCGGAGACCAGCAAGAAGACAAAGAGCACTTTCTGCAAGCGGAATTGAGCCGCCGAGAATATACTCACCTAGAACTTCTGCCCGTGAGGCATACAGATCTTCTGCAAATTCTGCTTCATACCGGCACCTGTAAAAAGAAGAAAAGCAATGGTAAGCACAGCAAGGCCCGTTTGGAAACGCACAGTACCTGTGGCTACACGCAACATCAGCCGTGCACGCATACTCACCGCAGTTGTCCGGCGCACCAAATCTCCTTGCATCTGTCACCCATGCCACAGCTGGCCTTGCTAACGTGCATTGGGCTGATGCTAACACTAAGACCTGCTATACAAGGGAAAATACTATTACTCATAAATAGCACCCAAGGAAAGGACAATCAATCATAAACCAACAAAAAAGGAAACCACACACAAGGAAGAGACTGCTAAGCATAATCGTAAACAAGCTAACAAGGAAGCCGCACACAAGGAAAAGACTGCTAAGCCCAAAACAACTAACAAGGAAAAGACTGCTAAGCACATAACAACAAACAAGGAAAAGACTATAAGCAGAACAAGCAAGCAAGAACAAACTGAGTTGCTGTCGCAGCTGGACTGGGCTGAGACTCAATGAACCAGTGAAGCAACTAGGTTCCATACAGATACCGCACCCCTGCTGAGAGCAAGCAGGATGGAGAGCTTGCCTACAATAACTACAAGGTGAGGAGAATCATGGGGAGGGTAAGGGGGAGCCCAAGATATTGATACACAGGGATAGTGGGACTAAAGGGCTGACAGCCTTCATTAATTGCAAATTCCTCATTGTAGGAGCCGAACCCCAGAGCAGAGCAAGCAGACATTACTGCAGACCCACCCCAGAGCAGATCAAGCAGCCGTTGCTCGTCCAGCCATGCCTGACGCCCCTGCAGCGACAAGGTGAGAGTAACAGCATCTAGGTATCCTGAAGCTATACCTATAGGGACTGTTACTGCTCAGGCAGTTGCTAAGGCCCTACTTGGTATTTTTACCAGAGTAGGTTTTCCTAGGGAGGTTATCTCTGACAGGGGGTCTAATTTTATGTCCCACTACATGCAGGCCAGGTGGAAAAACAGTGGAGTAACTTAAAAGTTCTCAACTGCCTACCTTCTACTGCCATGACTTCTCTTTGCTTATAGATTTAGTCCCCTTGAGCTCCTTTATGGTCATCCAGTTAGAGGTCCATTGGCCATAAATAAGAAGGGGTTGGAGAGTGCTCCCCTTTCAGTGAAGGTCACTGACTATGTGTTAGGTCTCCGAAGGAGAATGACACACATGATGACAGAGGTTTCTGATAACTTGAAATAAGGTCAGGCTCTGGTGAAGAATTGGCATGACCAGAAGGCCAACATGGTTGAGTTTACTCAAGACCAGCAAGTTCTAGTTATGGTACCTACAAGGCAGAGGGCCTTACAGGACAAATGGATTGGACCCTTCAAGGTTGTGGAAAAACTTGGAGAGGTCACTTTTTTGATGGATTTAGGCAATCCTAAGGAGACCCCCAGGGTCTTTCACACCAACCGTCTAAAAGCCTATGTCTCTAGACCAGAAGTGGGAGCTTTGCTTCTAGCCTCTGCTCAGGAAGAGGAGGAGAAGGAGGAGGAGGAGGAGGAGGGGGAGGAGGAGAGTGAACCTCTACCTGATCTCCTCATAGGACAACCTTTAGACGGGAAGATAGGAGTTAATCTCTCTTCTAATCTGACACTGGAACAACAGGAGAAGTGCACATCTCTGTTAAATCAGTTTGCCCCTCTGTTGTCACTATCACCCTGCTTGGCCCCTTGGGGCCAGCATGATATTCTCACTGGTGACTGTTTACCCGTTGAAAGCAGAGGTTACAGGATGTCAGACCATGTAAGAACCCAAATAAAGGAAGAGGTCAACAAGATGCTTGATCTCGGGGTAATAGAGCCATCTACAATTCCATGGTCTAGTCCAGTTGTATTAGTGCCAAAGGCAGGATCCAAGGAGTTGACATTCTGTGTGGACTATAGAGCTCTTAATGCAGTCACCAAGACTGATGCCCATCCTTTGCCAAGAACAGATGAACTGGGGGACAAACTTGGTTCAGCCAAGTACCTGAGTACATTTGATCTAACATCAGGCTATTGGCAAATAGCTCTGATAGACCATGTCAAGGAGAAAACGGCATTTTCAACCACAGCAGGCCTCTACCAATTTAAGGTAATCCCCTTTGGATTAAAGAATGCACCTGCTACGTTCCAAAGGATGGTGAATCAGGTTCTGAATGGGATGGAGGACTTCTGCATGGCATACTTGGATGACATTGCAGTGTTCAGCCCTACTTGGAAAGAACATGTTGACCACCAAGGATATGTAATGCAGGCTCTGAGCAGGCCCAACTGATCATAAAGGCAAATAAATGTCAAATTGGTCAGAGCAAAGTGGTCTACCTTGGACATGAGGTAGGAGGAGGTGAAATCAGGCCGTTGCCTAGCAAAGTACAAGCTGTACAAGAATGAGCCACCCCCACTACTGAAACCCAAGTGAGAGTTTTTTTAGGTCTCATTGGTTATTATAGGAACTTCATAGAGAACTATGGGTCTATAGCTTCTCCCTTGAATGTGGTCTCCTCAACCAAATTCACCAAAAAGGTCAGGTGGAATGAGGAGTGCACTAAGGCATTTGAAGGACTTAAGAAAGCCCTTTGTCAAGCTCCAGTCTTACAGATGCTTCCAATACAGGTATAGGTGCAGTTCTGAGTCAGCTGGATGAGAAAGGTATGGAACGCCCCATCTGCTTCAGCAGCAGAAATCTGAAGGAACCTGAAACAAGGTGGGTAACCATAGAACGTGTTTTGCCATTGTGTGGTCTCTGAAGAAGTTTAGACCATACTTGTATGGATCTACTTTTGTGATTCAGACAGACCACCAACCCTTGAGATGGTTAATGCAGATGAAGGGGGAAAATCCTAACTTGTTAAGATGGTCAATCAGCCTACAGTGGTTTGATTTTACCGTTGAACACAGGTCAGGGTGTAATCAACAAAATGCTGATGGTCTCTCCAGAATGTATGACCGACTGGAGTAAGGAGATTCATCCAGGGGTGGATTAATTCCTCCTGTCCCTTAGTTTGGGGGGGCGAGTTGTAGGGAGAATTCTCAAAAATGTGCCAATTCCCTTCACCTTAGAGACCCCCAGCAACTTTGCTGGATTCTGAGGACTTGATTTCTTTACCTGAAGAGAGTGTGACCCTTTTTCCCACTCTCTCATGTGTTTTGAAATGTGTTTTACTCTTGTGTTTTCTTTGGTTATGGAGTTTTAGACAACTCCATATGCATCATCTTTTCCTGTGTGTCACACAGCACCTGTCAGTACAGTGGCACAGGGAAACCTGTTTAGGCTTTCCCAAGGTGTAGATACCTTCTCTGGGATAAACTACTGTTTCCCAGAGAAAGTAAAGTGAAATTGACTTACTAGTCTTTTTTAAATTCCTAGACCCAGCACACCCAATCTTACTTTAGAGTACTGGAGGGGTTACTTAGTATCCCCTGTGTCTAGATACTCATGTAGCAGTCAAATGCTACCCTTTCCTCTTGAAATGGCTGGTGGCAGTGGCAGTGGTTTTACAATGAACTACCATGATTTTTCCTGACTGCGAACACCGGTAGCGTTAAGTCCCGGTCTTCTTTTTTCGCCATTTCTTTATGGAAAGGTCCTTCTAGAGTTTTGCTCTGCGCGCCAAACCTAGTTTGGTTCCTTTGTTCATTCGCCTTTGGCGGGCTTCAGGACGGAAGACGGCCTCTGGCGCCCGAGTGTCTGTGGTGGGCAGGAGGTGAGGGAGGTGCCTGAAACGCCCTGTGCTTAGTCTCCTAGGAGACCCAAATGCTCTCTGGTGTGATTGGCTGGCTGACTGTCCGGCAAGGACAACTACCCTTCTGGGTGAGTGACAGCTAGGCTGGAATGAATGGGAGAGTACTGAATAAAAGTCGAGTCTCTTGGCTTGGAAGGCACAGTTAACCACTGGAACGAAAGAACCAAAGACGAGCTTGAAGAGCACGACTGCTGCAACTCCTAACCGTTGGTTTGCCCGCTGAAGCCCTGCTGCAGGTCCGAATCGCTAAGTTCATCTCGACAGAGAAGCCCTGCAAGGACAACGTCTCCCTTTGAGTTGGTGGGGCAAATCAACTCAACACTAAGCCAGCTGGATGCCATTCTTAGAGCTGGTTGTATTTTCCGCAGAGTGCTGCAGGAAACCGAATAACCAGGGAGAGGGACACCAGTTTGTGTGCTTTACTACAGCTACCGGAATTGAAGATGTGGCAAGTGCCAGCTTTTTTGACCAGTCCCAGTGCAGTGCAGGAGTCTCCCAACAGCCTCCCTCTTGTCCCCACAACTGAGGCTCAGGAACAGCGATATCTGCAGGAACTGCCAGGAACAGAAGTCTTCAGCTGCATCCTTTTGTTCATTTGTAAGTTATTGTGAAACCAGACTGAGAGTACTTGCCTCTTGCGGTGAAAGTGCTTGAAACTTTCGCAACTAGCAGGCCTGATAAGCTTGTGACCAACATATAATTCTTCTTTTTACAAACTACTGAGAACTTCTACAGAGACTTTAGCGTTTACTTACCAGAACCGTTTTATCCTATCCAAGACTTTAAGCCCATTGACTTTGGCCTAGCCTATTGAATTGAATTGACTCTTCTGGTGAACTCAAAGTATCTGCACTGTCTAAGAATAATTGTAATCCTTTTATGTTCTGAACCTATTCCTTTTTGCTCCTCCTTCAAAGTTATCTGAATGCCATTTTGCTCCTCCTTCAAAGTAGTCTGAATGCCTCAGAAACTTAACAAGTATAGTACTGAAGTATATTTGTGTATGATATTTAACTGCCTCCTTCTAGTGAATGTTTTATAACTGACTGTTGAATAAATTAATAAGTGTTTAACCAAGAAACCTTGAGTGTAAGAGTTTATTTGAACACCTGTGATTGTAGACCTCTGTGTAACATCCTTAGAGCTCACATTCCTTCTTGATATAAGCCTGGCTGCTCAGCTCCGCCACCAAAAACTGTGTAGTACAAACTTATACCAAAGGTTGGTTGTGCTTACACCTGTAGTCATAGTTGTGTGTAGTGGTCCCAAAGGATACTGTATACAAACTCTGCCTAATACTGGCTTGACTCGTCTGTGACTTTCCTGATGTTAGTAATGGCTGCACCATGAGGGGGAAGTGTGAGGGGGCTCAAAGGCACTAAGGCCTACAGTCCCTACCCTCTTCAATATTTCCTTGTTTAGGTTTAGCGTTGGTACTTGCTCGATAGTCAGAGGCAGATTAGACCCAGCAAAGGCTCCTCCTTTCCCAAAAGAACACACTGAACTTTCGGCGGCCTGCCACTGTTAGCGTTCTCACCTGGTCCCCGAGGAGTCTTTAGTAAATGCCACAAGTGGAATGAGGCCACCCATCCAACCGGTCCGGCATGGACTGCAGTGACTCTGCCTCTCTGCACCGCTCCATGGTGTAGAAGAGGTTTTGTGAGGGATGACATGCCTCCAGTACACAGCAAACAGACCAAAAGAGAAAAAAAAGTAGTAGTGACTGTAGTGACTACCGCCTCTCCGTCAAATGTCAAAGACAGGGGACAGATCCAAAAACATCAAGAGTACTACTTCTGTTTTTGTAACAGGCTTGGAATATTCCAATTGTGTGAGATAGGTGGAATAAGGCAGAGTGGTGAGCAGAGGTGCTGAGTGAATGTTCCTTAATTTGTGGTGGGAAGGGGTCAACTGGTGCACAGGACGGGTTGGCAGAGTGAAGGATGTGTAGAAGTTCATTGGCTGAGGTGGGAGAAAAGTAAGAGAGAAGAGAGTGGGGAAGATAAGGGAGGGGAGAGTGAGTGAGTGAGGGTCTGGATGGCATAAAAGGGTGGGCAAGGGGTCATGTATTTGGTTGAGACGTAGGTGGCAAAGTTTTTGACTTGGAGAAAGGGAAAAGGAGTGCTTCAGGGGTGTTGAGGGAAGAGTGGGATGGCCAGGAGGGCCATGGATAGTTTGTGATGGTTCAAGCTTAGAGAGAACATATTAGTTTAATAGGAGGATTTGGCTCTGTCGAGAGCTGTGGGCAGGTTCAGTAGAAAGTCCTTGTATGCAGTGAGAAGAATGGGAGGAATTTTGTTTGTGCAACAGCAGCCTAAGCAATAACAAATGATTGTCCTCATAAGGTATGTCATTAGGGTAATGCACTTGCTGTAGTGATCTGTGCATGAGCTTCATGTCGTAAGTTTGTATCCTGGATAAACCTGCAGCCAACAGTACTACATTACTATATAAAATGCCAAGCCCAATTCCGGCACAATCCTGTTCTAAAGTGCTCCGTTGCTCTTGACCTAGGTTCACGCTATAAGCAATAACATCTAATCCCTCAGAGGCTGATATACGAGTATAGTGGAGTTAGCACATGCCCTCTTGTCTGGGGAGGAACAGGGAACCAGAAACAGAGCTGCCAGCGGGCTTAATCTCTCAGGGCACTTTCCCTAGTCTCCCGCCAGATACAAGAGGCAGTAGCATGCAGCACCTGCGTTGCCCCGAATGATGGGAGCGAGGGGGAAAAACAAAAGCAACATTTGGAAGACATCAAGACTCAGGAGTAAGCTAGCATCCCCCATGGCCACAACCATTGTTCACTTCCCCACCACCCCACTCAAACTATGTAGCAGATAGAGATCTGATGACGATAGCCCATAGACTAATGCAGGGGCCAATAAGAGTAAGATTAATCATGCTGGCGTACTCCTTACACAGCCAAGGCTCTGGCAAGCCCTCTCGTCCAAACATTGTAGGACTGAATTGTTTTTGCTTTTCTGATAGGAGAGAACCAAGGCTTCCAAGTGACTGTGCCATGAGCAATGATCAAGATAAGAGGCAAGTCGGCCTGTGACATGCACTATGTTATGTTATTTTAATAGGCTTCAAACTACACCACATCACCACTGCAGTAGCTCTACAGTGCCTAGGCTTGTCCACGTAGTGGCATACTGTGTCAGGGATCGAAAGTAAGATTGGATTAGCGGGAGCTAAAAGTAGCTCCTGGGTATCCAGCAATAAACTGACCAGGAGCTACACTGGGGAACGAGAATCTAGTACATAGCATTCCACAAATCTAACTTCCACATAAAATTAAAACATTATTTTGTCCATTATTTATGAGCCCTTATGCTTTATATGTCATGTAGATGTGTCTTAATGTTTATTTATAGATCGTTCTTTAAGCACAGACTTAAATTCACATAGGTGTGTTTGTTCTGCATCATTTTCATGGAGAGCACAAGTAGCTCCTGGTGGCTGTTGGTTTCAAGCTAACCAGGCACTTCTAGGCTACAGGCAAAGGCTAAATATCTCCAAACTCCCCTCAGAAAGGGATACTAGAAATAGAAAGAGGGATGTAGTGGTCAAAGAATGTTTTGTGAAAGCATGGGTTCAGCTCAGTTCTGTCAGGTGGACTATAAAGCTCTACAAAAGAGGAGGAAGATGTGATATGTGTCCTTAATTTATGATACATGCGTTTCCTTTACAAGGCCTATTTGGAGAATGAATAAGTAGCTTACATGTAACTCCTGTTCTCCGGCATGGGTATCTTTCATAGATTGACATGCTGTTAAATATTCTCAGGCTAGGAACTTTCAGTAACAATAAGCAGTTTAAAAGAAATACAATTAATTGCATTCATTTTAGTGTTGGGTTGGGTCATTTTCCCTTTGGCCCATAGGCAGTCACCCCCTTGGCTCCACCCAGTACTCCAGATAAGATGTTGGTGTGAGAGTATTTTACTTCCAATGTTTAGAATTGAAAGGTAAATTTCAAGCGTAAAAATTTGATTTTTCCGTCATAAGAGGGTAAAAAAGTCTGATAACTATACAATTACATTAGTGACAAAGGACTTGTTGAAATGTACTACCCAGCTGCATCTTCATTATACTTGGACACTAAAACTGTGCTAAGAACAACTACAGATGCCAGCGAGTTACATCATAAATCAAGTCCCTCACTCTACCGGCATCACTTCTCTGCCTCTCGGGCCTACTGTTGCTGCCTGGCACTACCTGCTTGACAGCTGCTCCATGTTTTTGCTCCATCTCTTTTATCCTTTGCTACCCAGTCTCCCCGGTCTCTGCCTCTCACCAGTAAGTGTTGCTATACCATGTTTTGAGGTCTGTTGATGTGTCACTCTGCCTCTCCCATCTCTGCATTGATTATTGAGGTTTCCCTCCTGCATTATTCTGTATCGGTTGATATAACTGCTCTTCCTCTCTCGTGTCATTACTCTGGCTATATCTGTTTTTTTCGTTTTCTCTCTTGTCATTGCTATTCCTTTTGATTATCTTTCTTGCACTCCCTCTTTTGTTACTGGTCTGTTTTTCTCTAGTCTTGAGTTTCAATTTCCAGGGAGGGGGGGGAGAAAGGGTGTGTGTGTGAGTGTGTGAGTGAGTGTGTGAGTGTGTGAGTGTGTGTGTGTGTGTGTGTATGTGTGTGTATGTGTGTCCTATTATTTACCTCAGTTTCCCTTCTCACTTTCTTAGTTGCTCTGCTAGAGTTTCTATTTTGGATTGTTTAACACATACTCTCTTCTCTCAGCCTCTCCCCCACCCCCACGTTGTTCTCCTGTATTGCTTAGGCTCAAAGTTGCTCTTCCTCTCCTTTTTGACCTATCACCATTAAATATTCAAAAAGCTGAAAATGCCTTTTCCATTTACTAATCTAGTGCAGCTTTACCATTGGGGCTCCTTCTTAGATGTGTGCAAACCTTTTGGCATTGGGCTTGGAATTATAGAGTTAGAGGTTTGTCTCAACAGATGCAGCACTTGCATGGATGCAGATGATTTACCAGCACTGTACGCCATTACAAGTACAAGAGCCCAGATGAGATGTGTGTTCTGAGCCATTACAAGTATAGCAGCCCTCATGGGGGGTGGGGGTGTGTTCTACTTCTGAGCCATTACAAGTTTTGCAGCTCTTATGGAATGTGTTTCTACAGAGCCATTACGGATATAGCAGCCCTGATGAGATGTTTGTTCCGAGCCATTAAATGTATGGCATTCCTGAGAAAATGTGTGTTCTTAATAACTGAACATTTGGTAGTCCTTTTGATAAGTTGAAAGCTAAGTCAGCTCTGTTACAATTGAATGTTATCTGCATCGTAAACATGTACCTCTGATGCAGACACATTAACTCACCCCTACCAAAAGGGTTTGAACTAACAGGTTACACAACGGTCTCTGCAGCAGGGTGTTAAGATGGATTTCTGAACTATGAACTCGAGAGGCAGAGGTTCAGAAGGCCAGCCTAGTTTCTTGGAACAGGGTAACCTCTGGACAAGCCAGACCAATCAGGGTAGCTATGGCAGGCGGTCAAGACTAAGGGCCTCATTATGAGGAAGGCTGTAGGGGGTTAACGGGGCCAGTAGAGCTGCCGGCCCCGTTAACCCCCTAACGCCTCATTACGAGGTTCGCTCGTGGGACCCGCCAACGGGTCCGTTGTTAGCATGCTCCCCATTCCCATTGAGCCCTATGGGAGCTCAAATGGGAATGGGGATGGAGCGGGTCTGGGTTCCTAGAATGGGGAAATACTGGGCCCTCCAAGGTCGGAATAGCCCAGTATTTCCCCATTCAGGGAACCCAGACCCGGTACCCGGAATGGGGGTAGCCATGCCGCAAAAAGCGGCATGGTTACCTCCAGGGTCGTAATGAGGCCCTAAGACTCAGGAGGGGTCAGAGTGACTGAAGGACCTCAATGAGCACACAAAGCAAGGACACATACAAATTACTCCAGACAGGTGTTATATCAAAAATATAGACACATTTATTACAAGGCCTTTGTAACATAGACCATAGTAAAGGAATCACAGTAACACTAAGTAAACCAACAGAACACTATCAATATAATGTATATACAAGACCATTGGGGTCTAAAGGGTTAAATGCACGAAATATGTCGACAACCTAGAGGGCAAGGAAACAGGCAGTGCAGATAGTCTTTAGGCCCCGTTCGACATCGACAATACACCTAACTAAGAGGCAGTCCAAGTCCTAAGAAGCAAGGAGTCTTGTGCTCAATAGTACATGCAATGCAAGCGCACGCGGTTGTTCCAATGGGCGAAATAGGGTCTCTTCAGGGGTCTCTAGCAGCATGGGAAGGTGGATGAGGTGATGCTGAACAAGTTCCCACTATTAAAGAAGGACCTCCACTTGAAGGCAGAGGCAGTTTGAGCATTCGAGATGGAGTCGCTATTTCGCAATAGCAGTGGAAAGGAGAGGGGCCCACAGGGGCCACTCGTGCTTCAAAATGGGCCCTTGCACTAGGGGCCACTGGTTTGGGTATGGAGTACTCACCAGTCCCCAATGCAAGCAGACCCAAACTTCACCAGTTCAGTCCACTTCGCTTGCAGGTTCGAATGCGGCAAAAAGGACGTTTCGGCACCTTTCAGTTCCTGACATACAGTGATGATTCCCAAACGGGACAGTGGCGATTTCTCCGCTCCAGGTGGATGAATCGACCCAGGTTCACTGCAGCAGGCTTCAGGGGCAAGAGGGTCACAAATGCAGCAGACTTGCAAAAGAGATTGCCACGGCAAGGCAACACGGAAACCTTGTTCACTCCGGTCCTGGTGCACTCGTCTCACTTCAGACCTGGGAATGCCAAGTATACGAAATTCGGTGTGAGGGTGGCGGGGACACAGAAATAGCAGTATACCAGGTTTCGAGGGCCTCCTCGAAACGGCGACGGTGACAGAGCAAAGCAACTGGGTAAGCTGGTCAGCCCACTGGTTGGCCCAGGGACACTTCCGAGAAAGCTTACTTGCAAGGTTTGATGAAGGTGCCGAGAATAGTTGGTTGCACTATTTCAATGGGTCGAAGAGTCTTTGCAGACCTTCTAGGATGACCAGATGCACAGGGGTCCCACGGGACGACAGCGGGCTCAGGGTGCCAAACTTTCCAGCGGATCAGCATCCGTTCCTCGGCTCCGCTTTGTAGTTGCAGGATACTTGGATCCTATCCTTTGTTCAGTGAGAACTCAGGAGATCGACATGGTATGGGTGTTTTTGGCCTCCTCTTATCCAAAGTTCCCTTCTCGCCAAAACAGAGAGGACCCAATGGGAGATCTGATCACAATCACACACTCCATACGTGGACCAATCACAGACCACGGTGGTCCCAGTCATTCATGGCACTCCAGACTCTTTGGCACCTAGGATGTGTATTGGAACCAGACGTTCCAACCCACATCCTTGAGGCACACACACAAGGCATGCAGAAGCCAGTGAAAGCATTGGGTTTCGCGGGAAAGTGCATGACCAAATAAGGACTGACCCGGGTCGACTCGACCTGGGGAAGTTGAAGAGGCAAGATAGCCAAGGGACAGGACAAAGAACCTTGTGGCATGGCCATTTTGGAGCCAGGCCACCTATTTGTGCCAAACGCGATTACCGTGGTTAACATGGCAGGAAAGGGTTAAAAAGAATGTGAAAAGATAGCTGCCACCAGTCCTGTCCATGACTCATCTGCACAGTTCATAAAAAGTCCAGCAAGAGTATCTAGGGCCTTTGGAAATGACCATAGACCCAAGTGTGCTGTATGGTAAGATACATTGCACACTTGTTACATGTTGCACAAAAGTTGCAACACAGGAAAAGGACTAAAGGAAACAAAGTCTCCCAGTGCTGACTGTCTTAAGGGCATGTCACTTTCCCCATAAAAAGTGAGCGAAAGCCCAGAGGAGTACAGCTGAAGGCGAAACTTCTCTGGCAAAGTCAGTCAATGGTGTCTAAACAGCAGCAACAACTTTGGGGGTTGACAAATGGAGGGAAACCTACATACAATTATGAAATATTTCCTAACACAGGGTTATTGATCCACTGAGCTACCTTTCCCAACAGTCTTTTGACTCTGAAAGACACATAGGACACTGGCGCTGTGTGAGGCTTGTGTGAGGTGTCAGAAATGAGAGGCGGACACAAAGTTGTAATGTTTTCATCATCATACATCTTTATTAACTTAAAAGGGTTGGATAAAGGCCTTTCTGTCCCTATCCTAAAGGGAATTTACCTACCTAGAAAACTAAAGCTAAAGATCAGTCTGTGTCTTGTTGTCAGAGTTATACAAACAGCTCTTGTGTTCAAAATATATCTGTCCCTCACACTTAAACAATTAAAGGTGCAAGGTAAATGTTTCTGATTCAGGCTTAGCAAAAAGTGTACAGAGGTCAGATATGAAGAAATCAACAAATAATCCTTTAATACAGGAGGGGGTTTCCTGCCCCTGGATTATTTCAGCTAGCAGAATGAAATTGTTCCTTTAGAACAAAAGACGTCCCTTCTACTTTAAAGGATGTCAAAGTGTCTATTTTACACAACTGCTTCACAGATGACAAAGTGTCTCTTTTACACAACTGTTCCAAATATGGTTTCCTGGTGTACTCCCCTGCCAGGAATTCTCCAACAGATTCTGTAGATCCTGTGGTGTACTCTCCTGCCAAGTATCTTTCACCATGTTTCTTACTCTAGATGTCTTATGGATTAGCTGTTATACTCCCCTGCCAGGAATCCCCCTGTAGAGGTGGAGCCAAGTACCTCCACCCAAATCTCCTCCCGCATGATGCCTATATGTTGGGAGCCACGATATGAAACACGTGCATTCTCAGTGAGAATACCTATACTAAAGAGAATCCTGGAAGTAAGATTTCCATTGAGAAAGCCGTACATGCATACACGACAATTTGATGGCCATTTGAATGAAATCCCGGAAAAAATGGGAGACGCAAGCGAAAAAGCAGATTGGTGACATCATAAAGAGCAGAATCGACACACCCAGAAGAAAAGCAGAGACAAGAGAACATAAAGATTCTATAAGCGCTAAGTTCAAAGTGTTAAAGATGAGCAACATTTTGGACTCGAGATGAAGCTGCTCATGATACAAAATAAATAAAGAAGATATTGAGTCGTTTCACAATTGTACAGAAGCATCAACACAAGTAGAAAAAGTATTCTTTAAGGCTGGATATGTAGTGAATAGATAGCAGCGATGCACCAATGTATATACATGGGAAAATTAAGGACTATGGATGCACAATGCGTTTTAGCAGAGCTGCACTCTGAAAGCAGAAAGATGTTTTCAGTGTGTCGCAGTTAGAAATCGGAAACTTAACCACGGAGGTGAATCAAAGAAAGGTTTGGTTGGATCAACACCAAGAAGTCAAGGCCATCTTTGACTTGGATGTGTGTACAAACAATTAAAGATTGTGTGAAAGAACAGAGCTCTTTTCTCTAGTGAGAGGCGAGAACATTGAAGACATCAGAGGTTCATCAAATAGTATTTTAAATGCAGTAAGACTTGAAATCGTGGTCTACAGTCACGTCGGCAGATGAAAATAGGCACTATGATGAGCTGTATCAAAACCAAAAGGACAGAGTATGCTATACTCCCTCATATTCTTCAGCACAGAGAACATTTCCAAGGCTGAGTTCAAAGCCTTAATTGACTAGTTGGCAGCAAGTGTGATGATGGATGCCAGGGCTAATTGGTGGGAAGCTATGGTTGTGACCATCCCACTGGCACCTGGATGCCAACCTGCGTGCTGCTTACGCATGTGGAATATTACAAAGGGATACAAGGGTGCCAACCAATTATAGAGGGAGACGTAATAGAGAGCCCTATAGTTTGTATAACCAATGGGACGTTATGTATTTGATAACGTTCGTAGTGACCTGCACTAGAGGAGGGCTTAGTTGCCCCATCGGATGTTAGAGACCCAATCACTTTCCCTGACTAGTATGGAATGCATACCTAGATGTTCCTTGTAAGCCTATCACCATTCCACATAGGTTTTTGTAGTTTGCAACCTAGATTGATGTCAATTGAGACGAGTTTGTAGTACATAACCTGCTTTTTTTATGTGTTGAATTGAGTGTGAGGATCGAGCAAACGCGTTGAAGTTCATTGTAACTCCCTGTTTTAGATAATTGACATTAAAACAGTTGCACTTTGCCAACTTCCTGAGTCAGTTTTATTATTGTTTGAGTAATATTCTGCATTCCCATCTGTCTCTAAGTATTGCTAACTCGTCTTAAAGGGCTGGGTCGGATGCCCCAGTTCACGTGGTAGCAGAGCTGATGGTTAAAAACCCATCGATCTAGTAAGCTTTGGGGTCCCCAGTAATATCAGACATCCTCTGCCATTTAACTGGAAGAATGTGAGGCTCCCTGTAGATAGCGGCGGTTAGTTTAAAAATCTTGCAAGTTGAGGTCGGATGGGTCCATTGTTTTAAAGTGCAATCCTCTCCTGACATCTACAGGAAGCTGAACGGATTGAAGGCTGATGCGACTGGTTTGAGGAGAAGACAATCCCGAGGGTCGGATGTCGAAAACGTGAATGGTGAGTAGGCTGAGTGAGGTGGCAAACTGAATGAGTATTGAGTGTGGAAGAGTGATAACGAGGGTAGAGTAAGGAGGGTTGGTTGGGGAATTTTATGATTTATTTATTTGAGACGATGAGCATCACAGTTTAATGTATATAGACGAGGAGTGATATATATATAGGAAGCCCGTTAACCTAAGTCACAGACGTTTAGCAGGTGCTTGTCCTAAAATCTGAGCGGATATCTAGGCTATGAATGACCAAGGTGTTGTTAAGGAGGACAGCTCATACTCTGTAGGAGTCATTTTAGGGGCAGAAATAGTCACAGGGAGCGTTGACTAAAGTACATGTGGGCCGGCCAGTCTGTCAGTACTGTCTGTCTATAGATTGCATGAGATAGATGTGGTAAGGAAATGAGAAATTGAGAAATAACGAAAAAATAGACTGATGGAAACGAGATTTGAAGAAATGTGATTATTTATTTATTAGTTAAACTGATAATATTCAGTGAATAAGAGAGACTGAAGTAAAACGTGATATAGAAGCTTGGAGCTGCGACGATTGGTGCACGCTCATATTGTATTTTTTTCTGAAAAGCATTTATTTTTGTGACATAACGGAAAATGGGGATAGTCAATTGTGACTAAGTCATGATGGACGGTATTACCCAGCTCGTACATTTGTACAGACAGCTGCCAGAACATGCGCCCAAGCTTAAGCAATATAGTGCAGAATGGGTTAAGAGTACAGCAGATAAACTGTTCATGCCATGGCCACAAGGGGGATAGTTGTCTAAAGCGGTCCTGCAACAAATGAGGACATACTTGCATGCCGCATATACAGGAAAGAAGTTAGAAAAAAGATTAGCGAACTTAGAACTCTGGAAGATGTACCAGGAGGAACGGGAAGAACTGCCTCCTGAGGGCTGGATGCTTAACCTATGTAAAGAGGGGGTGAAAAGCCTTCTGCTCCACCTTCTGCGCCTGAAGTAAATGGCAATAGTGTGAAAGACGAAGGACTATGGGCCTCATTCCGAGTATCGCGGTAAGTAATAGTAATTACCGCCATGGCGTAAATACCATGTACGATGTGGTCGGAAGGCGCTATTTCCACCATATTCCGACTTCGCGTGCACGAGTATTCCGCCATGGCGGTAAACTCCCTTGCGGCATAGCGCAAAAGGTCCCGTCAAACCCCTTACCGCCATCAGCCTAGACGCATTTAACACCACCGCCTTCGATCGAATCCGTAATTAGCGGTGACCGTAAGTTACGCTGACCGTAAATTACGGCCACCGTTAAATACCGGAAACGGAAATAACGTCATCGCACAGGAACGGGAAGCATCACGGCGGCCATATTTAAAATCACAATCCATTGCAATCCTCACCATACAGGACATACAGGACTCCATACAGGACTCAGATCGACCAAATATACAACAGAGAAGATCATCATGCCAAAAGTTCTGAAAAAGGGCGCTGCGCGCATCCGAAAAGAAAAATTCACCCAGGATGAGTTACAGGTCCTGGTCGACACCCTGCATGAACATGCAGATATCGTATTCTGCGGCGACATGCGTAGGCCCACCATCCTCAGAAAGAAGGAGATATGGGAGTTGGTCGCACAGAGGGTGAGCGCCGTTGGAAACACCCCCCGCAGCACAACGCATTGCCGCAAACGGTGGGATGACCTTCGTCTCAGGGTGCGGGCCATCATGTCAGCAAACCGTCAGCAGGCCCTGGAGACAGGAGGAGGCCCAGGCTCACCCATTTAAATGATGCCCTGGGAGGAAACATGTGCGGAGATGATGGGCACAGAAGCCATCGAAGGAGTGGGCGAAATGGATTGCGGTGACCCCTCATCCGCTGATGCAGGTGAGTGTCATGAGTCCAAACAGTACATGCATCCTTAATTTAATTCACCGCAAAGGGCCGCCCAAAGAGTCACATCATGTTTGCTTCGTAGCCCCCCCCCCCCGCAACCATGTCGTAACAAGTGGGACCCAGGATGATGTCAGGTGCAAGGCAGACACCCATATTGGCCATTCCACACAGAAAGCTGGCCAATGTCACTCACCACTGTACTCCGCCAACATGATTGACCCCGCCAACAGTATGCTTTTACCATCCAAGCCAAGTTCTCTCACCAACCAAAATATCACCAAGACGCTGCTCTCCCAATGTGTTACCATAGGCTTGTAGTCATGATGACCCCCAGATCATTGATCATGCTGTCTCTCTCCCTCTTGCCCCCCACAGGTAGCGGACATGAAAGTGAGGAGCAGGAAGGCTCCCGGCCAAGTACCTCCCGGGACAGGGGCAGGGTACAGCGCATACCTGCTGGCAGACATAAGGCCCATTCCACGCCACCTGCTCCAGCAAACCCCATGGAGGGTACACAACCCCCACCCGCGCACCTGGACATGGCTGCAGTTCCGCAGGAAACATGCCCCACGCTGCACCCTGAGGAATCCAGCATGTCAGGGGAGAATGCTGCCATGTGCCTCCTTAGTGTGCCAGACAGCCCCACATCCCATTCCGGGGTCAACGTGGAGGAGACCAACGTCTGCAGCCCTGAGTCACCATCATACAGCCAGGTTGCACACAGCGACTCCGGGTCGAGTGATGGGCCAGGCCTCACAGGCGAAGGGGCAACACCTGTCTCACATCAGCCCACATCCCCTGGCGCAACACCTGAGAGGCCTGCAGGCACAATACCGAGCCTGCAAACCACATCCCCCACAACGGCCGCAGAAGCTGTGCACTCCCAGAACCTCACGGCCATGATTGAGGAGTTTCTCCGGGACAACCGGGAATCAGGGTTGGTGCATCACAATGACCTGCAGGCTCTGGGCGAGGTCATCACTACATCAACAAACCGGCTCTGTGAGGTGCTCGGCAGGATTGCTGATGCCCTGGAGGCAGCTACCCCCAGACCTCAGCCCCAGCAGGAGGAACCACCCTCCCAGTGCTCCTCCACGCAGACCAGCCCGGTCCGCAGGTCACAACGCACAATGCGTAAATGATTCCTCATGCTCGGGGCGTGCCCATTGACTATGAAGCCACACACATGTGGCCTATGTAGTATTGATGGGACCATTGTGGGGCTGTTGTGGGGGGAGGGTGAGGGGGGTGAGGGTGTGCGTGGGAGTTGGGGGGGAGGGGGGTGAGGGTGTGCGTGGGAGTTGGGGGGGAGGGGGGTGAGGGTGTGCGTGGGAGTTGGGGGGGAGAGGGGGGAAGGTGGAGGATTATTTGTACACGTTTTCACATGATTGTAAAATACACAGTTTGGTGTTTCCTTGAAAACAGAGTGGACATTGATCATTGTGCATGTGTCTTTTAATGTCTCACAGTGCATGTAGTACACGTATCCCCACACCCAGTGCCCAATGTCCTGTCAACCTCACCCCCTCAGCTGACTTGTGACTCAGAAATATTGGTCAATCAATGCTTGTCGCACGTGACGTCCCTCCTGTGCATCGGCCCCGTGATGCTGTCCTGCCATTCCTTCCTCCTCCTCCTCCTCCTCCTCCTCCTCCTCCTCTGGTGGGAGCAGACCCACGTCAGGGGGCAGTGGCACGTTCCGATGGATGCACATGTTGTGCAGCATTGCACATGCCATGGTGATCTTGGACACCTTCTCGTGGCTGTAGATGAGGGCCCCACCTGACCGGCTGAGGCAACGAAATCGTGCCTTCAGAAGTCCGAAGGTCTGCTCTATCACCACCCGTGTACGGGTATGAGATCTATTGTAGTCCTCCTGGTGCCTGTTTTGTGGGTTGCGGACGGGGGTCATGAGCCATGCCTTCAATGGGTAGCCAGCATCACCTGCATGTGAGTGGAATGAAGGTAAGTGTTCGTGCAATCATGGTGGAGAAATGGGCTAATCTGACATTGCAGCAGGTGTTCACTGGCCATGCACACATGTCCCAGGATACAGTGACCCCATTACATCGTACAATGGCGTTGACTGCCCCAACCTTATGCATCTCTCTACCCCACCCTTTACCACCCTGGTGGAGTATGCTGGCAGCCTACTCACAGCCCCAATGGACTGCCATGGCCCATTCCGGTTACTCACCAAGCAGCCAGGTACGTCGTTCAGCATGTCGCTCCATGTAGCGTGGTAGTGTAGAGTTGCGCAGGACCAAGGAGTCATGAGTTGATCCGGGGTATCGGGCATTGCATTGTGTGATGGTTTTACTTGCATTACACACCATCTGGACGTTGATGGAGTGATATTGCTTGCGGTTGCGATACGGCACCTCCATGGCATGGGGCACCACCAATTCTACGTGGGTGCAGTCGTTGGCACCTATGCAATTTGGCATGCCTGCAAGTGCATGGAAAGCAGCTTTGGTATCATATGTCTCCTGGGGAGTCCGGGGGAGGCATATGTAGTCCCTTCTGTGCTTGAGGAGGGCATCGAGCACTTGGTTGAGTATCCGGGAAAATATGGGCTGTGAAATGCCATGCATGTGCCCCACTGTATGCTGGTAGGTCCCTGTGGCAAGGAAGTGGAGCACAGACACTACCTTTAGTAGAGGGGGGATGGCAGTGCTGATTTCTATTAGGCTCACTATGTCGTTATGTATCAGGGCCACTATGGTGGTTATCGTGTCCCGGTCAAGGCGGTACAGGGTGTGTATCTGCTCTGGTGTGAGGTTGAAGGGGGTGGGTCTGATGCGTGGGATTGGGGGTTGACGGCGTGGTAATTGTGGCTGCACCGGTAGGGCATGCTGGCCCTGTCTCTGCCTCCTTCTCCTCCTGTGTATCCTCTGTGGTGGGGGCTGTGGTTGCTGTGGTTGCTGTGGTTGCTGTTGTTGATGTTGTCGTCGTTGCTGCCTTGCAAGCAGGGCCTCCAGCTCCATGAATGCTGCGAGAATTGGTATCATCTTGGTGTGGGAGGGGGTGTGGTGTGTGGGTGTGCTCCTTTTGTGCTGTGCCTGACTCTATGGACTCCACCTGTGCTGATTGGGTGCACCTGTTCCTCTTTCTGGCACTGTTCAGGGTTGTTAACACCTTCTCTGCGATGCCGGTAATTACGCCATGGCGTTAAGGTACTTTGCGCCCTTGTGGAGGCCGTTTTTACCGTGTCCGCTTTACTTGGGATCAGCACTGGTTTACGCCTTGGCGTTATTTCCGACGTGGTGTGTCGGGCGCGCGACACTGGTACGCTATTTACGGCGTCGTACTTTACGGTGGCGGTAATTACGGTGTGAAGGGTCGGAATAGTCCACGGCGGTAAATGATGGCGGAATTACTTTACCGCCATCGTTTTTCCATTAGCGCCGTACTCGGAATGAGGCCCTATATCTTTTAAGAGAGCATAAGGCAGCAACAGGGTATAGTAATCCAACGTATAAGTCACCTGCATGTAGCAGCAATGAGAGTCCTGAAAAGACTCTAGAAAAAGATGTGCTTCCTCAAGTCCCACGGGACAAGGAAAGAAGTGATGGACCAGGTATGTCTCTAGATATATAGAGAGAAATAAAAAAATGGAAGGGAGAGAAAGATAAAGCTGACGAGGTAGCGCTCATACAGAAAGAATGGATGGGCGGTCAGATATTGCTCAAACTTGATGGAAAGAGCATTGGGGAAGTAAGACAAGAAGAAGATCAGGATGAACAAGACAAAAAAGACAGGGAACGAGAGAAAAGATTGAAAGAGGACGAGGCTAAAAGAAAGGACAGACAAAGAAGAGAACAGCTGTATCAAGATGAACAGTTGAAAAAAGAAAGAGCAGAAGAACAAAGAAAGTATGATAATAGACAAAGAACAATCTAAGAACGAGATAAGCTAGAAAGGAAAAGAGACTAACAGGAAGAACAGAAATTAAGAGATAGAAGGATACAAAGATGAAGAGATGAAGAAATACCTAGAGCAAATGAAAGGAGAGAGGTGAAAAGACAAGAAGAGGAAAGGGTTAGAGAAGAAGCAAAAAAATTATGGGAAGGCAAGTCGATGAAGAAAAGGAACGGAAGAGAAGGCAAAGGGCATGCGACATTGATCGCATAGATAATGAGTTAATGGAACCTAATCCAGTATTAGCATGTGAAGACATAGAAGAATTATTCCTGGGATATGAGCCAATACCAGGTCCATCTAGAGCAAATCTAGAAGATTATTTTGATTTCAGAAGCATTAGCAATACAATTGAAAAGGTTTATCATGATATGAGAACCAAGAAAGAATCAAAAGGCAAGGGAAAACATGATCGATTTGAAAGTACGCAGTCGCAAGGCAAAAAGGGAAGCTTGTTTAGCCTTGAGCAAAGAGCTTTGGACAGGCTGATTCTAAAAAGAGACGAGAAAGAGGAACGTGACACGAGTTGGGGACAGGATATGTCAGATGAACATAGAGAAACCTTTTGTGGAGAGGAGGGCGCCAATGTATATGGTTCTGAAGGGTGTTCTCCTACGGATAGAGAAATAAGATGGTCAGATCTAGACCTACCTAAATGATCTAGACCAGGCTTGTCCAACCTTCTTGAATGTGGGGCCGAAGAATTCACTTTTTGTCACCCGGAGGGCCGGCGAGCCAAAAGTGAACACCCTGACCCAAAGCAGTATATTCAAAAGCGATGGTGTGTGACCTTTCACACAATAGCATCAAAGGCATAGCCATGCAGTGCCAAAGATAGCTTTTGGTGTCGGGGGCAGTGATGAAAGGTTAGTTTCTTGTGATTTCGTCTAGTGTGTATGTGTTGATATTTCTCGGAAATAGTGGGGGCGACCGAGCGTAGCGAGGGAGCTATAACAATATAGGGAGGGTTTTTTGGGGGGGGGGTCTCCCCCCCAAGATTGTTTTTCCAAATATGGGGCTGCAATTGTGCATTTTACAGCAGGAAAAGTGACCAAAAAGCCATACGTTTACAATCAGTTCTAAAGGGGAACATGTACATTCCATGTCACTAAAAGCAGACAAGAACATTGTAGAACACAACACATTTTAATGATCAATGTGTCCACAGTGTAAGACAGCACTGTCACTGATGGAACACATTGACATGCTGGTTGTGCCCAAAATAAACCTCTGTAGCAACATGTCTATGCTGGCTGTTACCAATTTAGGCCAGCATTGTCCTCTACAAAGCATGATTGATGCTGCCTGAGCATGTGCAGTGTGCCCAATACATATGCCAGCTCATCTCTGTAATACACATTCAATACTTCTGTGATAATGAAAGAAGCATAATCCAATTCCAGGGGGCACCTGAGGCAGTAAAAGTCCTCCGCCACAGCCCGGTTTATTGGTTGGACCCAACATTGCAGAAATCAATTAATTAATCGTGTCCAGGGACCCGACAAACATTGAACAAATAAATAAATCGGACAGGGCAGCCGACTTATGAATTTCCCGGGTGGTGCCCAAATATAGGAAGTGACATAACCAGCACTTATATGACCGCATTTGCACGTAGTCGCCAACTTGGTGCGAGGTGGGGTGCAGAACAGTGGAAACATTGGCTAGCATGTATTGCATATACTAAAAGCAAGTAAGGAGGAGGTTTAAGCCTTCCAGTTGCATCCCAGTAGGCCGATACTGCCCCTACTCCACCCCTCTATAATCATCCAGGTTGTAGTAGCCCTCAAAAGGCAGAGCAACACAACTAGGATAGGAGAACAAAATGCCATCCCATCCTGTGAGTGTGTCAAACCTCAGAGCAAAGACTGTGCGTGTGCCTTGGAGCACAATCTCACTAATATGGTGCAATTCGCACAAGTGGGTGCATGGGAATGCCATGCGTGTGTGTGGGCTGCATACCCCGGATCACTTGCTCACTTCTTCACTGTGAAGCTCTGTCCAAGGCAGTACTGTCCCAATGGTGAGAAGTGTCATATTTTCACATTAACTATGCTTAAGCACTTTGGGTTTTTGAATAGTGCTGCTACATTCGTAGTAATTCTATCCCTTTAAATATATTAGCTCTTGTATAACCACAACAGTGTTGATTTATTCTGATGATGATGAAGACAATGTTAGACTTGCTCAATAGTTCTGGTTCTGTATCATTAAATGTACTTCAGATCTTCGGAGTCTCGGGAGGATAGCTCAGGAGCAACACAGGTTCGATCCCGCTGGGTACACTATACCTCTACATCTGTGCAACCCTCTTACCTAGAGGGGTGCACAGAGGGGTGCACAGATGTACAAATACACCCAACCCAAAACGATGTTTTAGAAATTGGGGGACAGACTTGCTTTGCATCTGTGCCTCCATTTCTAAAAATCGTTTTGGGTTGGGTTACTTCTACATCTGTGCACCCCTCTTGCCAAGCGGGGTGCACAGATGTACAAATACATCCAACCCAAAACGATTTTTAGAAATTGAGGGACAGACTTGCTTTGCATCTGTGCCTCCATTTCTAAAAATCGTTTTGGGTTTGGTGTACCTCTACATCCGTGCACCCCTCTTGCCAAGAGGGGTGCACAGATGTACAAATACACCCAACCCAAAACGATTTTTTAGAAATTGGGGAACAGACTTGCTTTGCATCTGTGCCTCCATTTCTAAAAATCGTTTTGGGTTGGGTGTACTTCTACATCTGTGCACCCTCTTGCCAAGCGGGGTGCACAGATGTACAAATACATCCAACCCAAAACGATTTTTAGAAATTGAGGGACAGACTTGCTTTGCATCTGTGACTCCATTTCTAAAAATCGTTTTGGGTTGGGTGTACTTCTACATCCGTGCACACAGATGTAGAAGTATACCCGAACCAAAACGATTTTTAGAAATTGAGGGACAGATGCAAAACAAGAGCATCTTGCTTTGCATCCGTCCCACAATTTTTAAACATTGTTTTTTTCCCGGCTTTTACCCGGGCCGCCAGAGAGAGACACAGTATGGATGGAACAAAGGACCATCCATACAGCGTCTCTTCTCTCCGGCCTGGGTGGCCGGAGCACCCGCATACTCTGCGCCCCTGAAACTGGGCCGTGGTCTGTAACTGCCTCTGGTGCTGGGGGCACCAGAGGCAGTTACAGACCACGGCCCGGTTTATTTATTTATTTGTTCAATGTTAGTCGGGTCCGTTGACCCGATTAATTTATTTATGCAGAAATAAATAAATTAATCGGGTCCACGGACCCGACAAACATTGAACAAATAAATAAATAAACCGGGCCGTGGCAGAGGCAGTAACAGTCCTCCGCCGCGGCCTGGTTTATTTATTTATTTGTTCAATGTTTGCCGGGTCCGTGGACCGGATTAATTTATTTATTTCTGCAATGTTGGGTCCGCCCAACATTGCAGAAATAAATAAATTAATCAGGTCCACGGACCCAACAAACATTGAACAAATAAATAAATAAACCGGGCCGTGGCCTGTTACTGCCTCTGGTGCCCCCCCCCCTTTTAGAGGGCACCAGAGGCAGTAACAGTCCTCCACCACGGCCCGGTGTATTTCTTTATTTGTTCAATGTTGTCTGAACAGCCTCGCGGGCCACATGAAATGGCTCGGAGGGCCGCATTTTGGCCCGCGGGCCCTATGTTGGACAACCTTGATCTAGACCTACCTAAATCTAAGGCATCAGAATCGCTGGCACGGCAAGATCGGTCTAAAGGGTGATTCCATAGTGTGAGAGGGGACTTTCCACCTTATGTGAGTAGACTAAAGTCATTACAGAGAAGAGGTCAGTGTGGAACCATTGCCCCTGCTTTGAATAGGCAAACTATGGGGGATGAATGCGAGTTTGGGATTTTGCAATTCCCATTGTTAGAGAAAGGAGGGGTCAGATCACAGTATATACCATGGCCCCAGATGGATAAGAATAATTTAAGTTGCAAACTCCTGAGTTTAACGTCGGGTGGCGGAAAATGGATTTATGAATTAGAGAAAATGACAGGCAGAAACATGTTAGCTATAGGGGACATTAAGGGTCTTCTAGCAGCTATACTTGAGGAAAGAGCTGATGAAAGTTCACCAAGAGCAGGATATGCACGCACCACTGCTCAGAATACTGCTCATGATGAAGCACCGTTCAATAATTGTAAAGTGGCAGTCTGGAAAGTGCTTTGAGTACAGTATCCAGACACAGCAGATATGGGAGCTATAATGGCACAAAATATGCAGGAAGGAGAGGATCCGTTGATTAATATTCAGAATTTCCAAGAGCAATGGAGCTTGGAAACGCGTGAGCATTGGGGGACATCTATAACTGTATTCTATCATATATTATGTCACGGGCTACCAGACAAGGTACAGAGATAGTTCAGGAAGCTGGTGTGTATGGAGGCAAAACCTTGGCCAGAGATACAGTTGACAATAGCGCATCATTGCCGTCTATTAAAAGAAAAAAACAAAAGAAAGAAGAAGGTAGGAAGCTTGAGGAGGCTAAGCTGGTGCAGAAAAAGCTATCGAAGTATGATATAGGAGAGGCGATGTTAACTAGTGGAGAAGGGCAGGGAACACAGCAGACAATGGGTTTGCCACAGGTGAACAACCAAAGGCAGTTTGATCAAGGAGGGAATGGATTTGCATCACAGAGTAGAGGAAACTTCAGCGGAAGAGGAGGTTTTCAGAATAATCAAGGGAACTTTCAGAATAACCAAGGTGGGCTTCAGCCTGTACAGAGTGATAATCAGGGCATGCAGGGAGGACAGATTCAGAGATTTCCTCTTGTATGTTGGACATGTAGAATGACAGGACATATAGCACAAGCATGTGGGAGTCAAGGGTATGTATGGAATGGACAGTTCTTAAGAGGGGGGACCACTTTTCCACCTGCATATGACACACAAAATAGGGATGGATTTGCCCAAGATCAAGCAGTGTATCAAGCACAAGCACCGAGAACACAACAGGCTTTGTAACCACAGCAAGCACCATTGAGTCCACCCCAGGGCCAGTCACAGCATGCACCCATGCAAATAGAGCAGAGTGCAAACACGGGGCAGTTACTGACTCCTCGGATAGAGGGTGTCACCATCGTGGGAGGGAATCCTTTCACGGGCACAGGAATAAGCATGTTCCCACAATAGGACAGCTCACTAGGTGACTTGATGTGTTCAGTGCTATCGTAACACCAAATCCTCAAGAGGAACCAAGGGTTGACATCACAATAAAGGGCAAATCCTTTTCTTTTCTAGTAGACACGGGTGTGACACGTGCATGTATACGGGAGGGAACATTTTTACCCTCGGGTAATGCCATGAATGCTCAAGGTTTCACATGAACTACAGTAGAGTTCCTTTTACTGAATAATAACCAGTCTCTATAGGAGAATGTGATATGTCTGTGCCATGTTTATATTCAAGACAGACACCAGTTAACACACTTGGTCCAGATTTGATGATGAAGTTGAATATGATGATTTCTTTTATTGATGAAGGCATAGTGTGTTCAACACCGGGAATACATTACTTAAATGTTAGTGAATTCATTGTGGCATTTACAGGACAAATAGCCATACGAGGAGTACCGTTAGAACCAGAGGTATTCCATTATGGGTTATGTATTTTGTTAACATGGCTGCCTGGTTTAGTAGGTAGGATTATGAGAATACCTGATGAATTTCTCTTTAGATCAGCGATTCCCATGGACGAAGAAGGGGGACACATTTTTCCCTTAGAGCTGCAAGCAGCTGTAGTACAAGGGGTCTTGATTATGCTCGTAAGATTTGACGATAATGTCAGATCATGGAGCACAGTAATTGCTAGCGAAGAAGGTTACAAATTTGGCTGATGTCACTGATGAGAATATGTTTAAGGATGACCCATCTGATGACGAAGTAGTGTTCGAGATGAGCATTAGATATTGGGTTAGAGTAGAAAAACGTGAGATTCCACAACGATGATGATAGTGAGACAGCGTCCTACATTTTTTGATGAAGACATGGTGAAAATGCCAATTTCTTTATGGACCTCAGGCTTTTATGACGTAGGCCTATTAAAGGGGGTTTGAGAAGTTAAGATTATACTGAAGCCAGGAGCAATTTTACCTCGAGCACGACAGTATCCTATGTATCGAGAGACAGACAAAGGCATTTTTAAGACGATATCCAGCTTGATGGATCAAGGTATTTTAGTGACATCAGAGTCACCTTGCAAATCAAAGGGGGGGTTGTGGCGTTTAGTGTAAGGCATGCGCCTAATCAACCAGATTGTAGAGGCAGAGTTTCCTCTAGTTCCTAACCCAGCAACAATTTTATGTAGTATCCTTGATGAGGCACGATATCTCATTGTGATTGATTTGACAAAATGCGTTTTTCTCAATCCCGTTGCATAAAGATTCTCAGGATCTGACGTCATTTACGTTCAGACAGATTGAAGCACGAGATTACCTCAGGGGTACTGTGAGTCTCCATCGATTTTTAATAGAGTCCTGCAGATGGACTTAAGCAATATCTATTTGCCAAGTGTTGTGTTGCAATACGTAGATGATATTTTGGTCTGCAGCAAATCAGAAGAAGAGTGCAGACGTGACTCAGTTCAGCTAATGATTATTTTAGCTGAGAAGGGATATACGGTAGACAAAGAGAAACTACAGTATTGTCAAGAAGAGGTGTTATACATAGGACAGTTCATTTCGCATGAAGGAAAGAAAGTTACACCTGAAAGAGCTGAGGCCATTTTGAAAACAGCAAAACTGTGCACGATAAAGCACATGCAGCAGTTATTGGGATTGTGCAATTATGTGAGGGCATGGATATTTGATTATAGTTCATACACAAAGCCATTGTTGCAAGACCTGAAAACGGCTCAAGCAAGTCAGGAAAAGATTGAATGGACTGAGGAAATGGAGGAAAGGTTTGATGAATTAAAAAAGGCAATTTTCACAGCTCCCCTTTTAGGGATTCCTAATTATTCCGAGGAATTCTTTTTATTTTTGCACACGAATGGAACAGTTATGATGGCAGTACTCACGCAGAGAACTACATTGGGGTATAAGCCTTTAGCATATTACAGTGAGATTTTGGATCAAGTAATGAGGGGTCACTTCCCCTGCAAACAATCTTTGGCAGCCGCCGTGTTTACAATTGAAAAAGCTTCTAGTATAGTAATGGGGTGTTCCATGACAATGTTTGTTGAACATGCATTATTTGCTGTTTTGGAAAATCCTAAGGGTACATTGACGTCTGAAAGAGCTTCTGCTTATGAGTTAGTCATATCGAATCCAGCGATTAAAATAGTCAAATGTAAAATGGTGAATCCTGCCACATTTGTTGCCGAACCACTGGCAGATGATGAACAGGCACATGATTGCTCCAACTATGAGGAGTTCTATGATGAGATTCTGAGGGTGAAAGAAAATGCTCTAGCAGCTGGGGAGATTTTTATTGATGGCTCTTCGAAAATCGATCAAACTGATGGACAAATATATTACAGGTGCCGCTGTGGCAAGGCACATGGCTAATGGGGAATTTGAAGTATTGATAAGTGTTTGACTACCATCCCACTTTTCAGCACAGGCTGCAGAGTTAATGGCACTGATTGTCGCGCTTGAAAATAACGCAGACCAGGAAGTACAGTGACTCCGCCTATGTTACATCAACAGTGCACGCCAAGTTAGCATGTTCGAAAAGGAGGGGCTACCTCTGGGCGGACGGCACTCCAGTACAACATGCCGCCTTATTGGACTGACTTATTAAAGCACTACAGCTCCCAGTAGCCATAGCGATAGTTAAGTGCGCAGTGCAGACTAAGAGAACAGACTTTATTTCACGCGAAAACCAAGCCACAAATGAAGCAAAACGAGTTGCGTAATCAGAGGATATTATGAGCTTTGATACGCCTGATGTGAATGTGAGAATTGTGGTGATGATGATTATAAATGAAAGTTTTAATAGCTTGTCAAAAACACAGCTAATGGAAGTTCAAGGTGAAGCACCACAGGATGAGAAAGATCTGTGGACACAGGGGGGGTGTTCTTCATCCCCGTCTGTGGTATTGTGGTGACAGGAAAGCACTGGTAAACCAGTGATGCCTGTAGCCTTATTAAGGGTGGCGTTGGAACAGCTACACTACCCTTCACATGTTACTAGAGAAAGCCTTGCAGCAACCATTGCAGAGGATTGGTTCATGCCAAATTTGTTAGAACACATTGTATTTTTTGTAGTAAATTGCATCGTATGTCAAAGGTTTACTGCTGGGCAAACGCTGTGAACAGTCAGAGGTGTTTTTCCTCGACCAAATAGTCAATTTCAGCATTTACATATCAACTATGTTATTATGCTGCAGGTCTGTCATGGTTACAGATATATGATAGTGGTAGTGTGCCCTTTCTCAAGGTGGGTCGAAGCGGGCATGTGCACACATCCAGAAGCCACTTGCGCTGCAAAGTTCCTAGTTCGAGAAGTATTTTCTAGATGGGGAATATGTGAGGTATTAAGATCAGATAATGGCCCACATTTTGTGAATGAATTGTTTGAGCACATTAGCTTATTGCTTAGTATAAAGCATACGTTTTCTTCGGCTCATCACCCGCAAGGCAACGGGATATGTGAGGGAGTCAACGGCCTGCTTAAAGAAAGGATAGCCAACCTTAAGTTAACATTGAAAAAGGGATGGCTACATTGCCTGCCTCTTGCATTATATTTGTTGAGGAATCAGCCAGACTCTGACCATCATCTTATGCCCCATGAACTAGTAACAGGGAGGCGAATGAGAATGCCTCTCACTCCTCCATCGAGGATTGGAAGTGATGCACAGACAACAGCAAAATTGTTAGGAGATGAGCTACATGCCTACTTAACATGTATGACTACAAGTATCTGTCATTTCAGAACAAGTCAAGCGAACAGGGTGTAGGTCTCAGAACACAGATGAAGACCATACAGCAACTGGATCAAAATAACTTTTATTGCGAAGACTATTCCCTGGGGATCAAGTGCTAATCCGTAATTTCGTTCACAAATGGCACCAACCCCGATTGAATGGATACTTGAGGAAAAAGAGATCTTTTGGGCTTCTGCATTGAATGAAAAGAGAGAACTATTTCTCCGCCAAGTCAATAATGGCACGTACATGATGGAGGATGTTACTCCATCAGCAGTGAAAGTGCAAGGAAGACGCACTTGGATATTCCTGGAAGACGTGCGTGAAGATCTACAGCAGCAAGACCACCCCCCCCATTCGGAAGCAAGTCAAGGAGAAGTAGTTCAGCACATGCAGATGAGATTGATGACGCAGAAGGACGACGCAGAGACTGTCCAGTAGACAGATAAAGAGTTCATTTGACTTTGGTTCATTCAAGACACTCTTTGTATCTACCAAACAAGGATTGAAAGGAAAAATCTATTATTCTTGAGCCACAAGAATTTGTTGACATTAGACTGAGACATATTGAAGTCTTGAAAAGAAATGCTAGACTTAGAATGTATCTTTGACAGTTGGAAAAGGGAGCAGTACCCCGATTCCTTCTTCACTGAATTTCTCTTTGGAAGTGTCCATGGTGGTGCATAATGGCAATGTTCAGCAAATCCTTCTTGTTGTTTTTCTCTTGATTCTTCATGCGTATCCATCATTGGTTGGGAGAACTACTGATGTTCATGTATTGTTGCAAGATCCTAAAAATGGTCCATTCATGAGAAGATCGCTCACAGCTATAATAGAACATATCCTCCAACTACCTGAGTACTGTATGGAAAACACAAATGCCTCTGTCTGATGACGATGCAAACAGACTAGTTGGAATGGTCTTTTATTTCTTGATTGAAGAACGCCCGTATCTTGTTGTAAGAGAAACTGATGTTCGTACATTTCTGAGAGATCCTAGAAATCAATTGGCAATCAATCAATTACTATGTGACATAATCGAACAAGTGCATTTATTTTCTGAGGCAACACAATGAGCATCTTAATGGTGTTGACGAATTAAGACATTAAAAACTTACTTGTCCAAGTATTTTATTATCTGTTGGAAGAGCATCCTCATTTGGTCTGGAAGAAGTAAAATTCTTTTGTGTTCATCAGGAACCCTATCAACCATCCCACAGTCAGCCAATTACTTATGGAGCTTGTGGAACAGATCCAGTTATTGCCAGAATAATTTGAGGTTATTTGATTAAAGTTTGACTTTTTCCTTGCTTAAAAGTAAAAATTGAAAATGGGTAACATTGATAGTAACAACAATGTGGCAAACAACGAGAGGCCGCCATGACGTGCAAGAAGCTCTTGTTGCATCCAGATGTCCTATTGGTATATCATATATACATGCATTATGTCTATTATTCTACTTTCTCTCAAAGAGTGCACTGTCTATTATGTAGATCTGAATAAGGAAGTAGTTCCTGTGTATCTCCTTTGCAGCAGGAGGGTATAGAAGTGGCAAGTGTAAGACCACTGAGACCTTATGTAATTGTTCCTACTCCAGTAGCTTAAATGGAAGTGCCTGGTTCCAAAGCATTTGCCATAAAACATCCATATGAAGCAAGGTCTCTTATAGATATCATTGCTGAGCGCCAGGTACAGAAACTTAGAGAAAAGCAAAGAAAGAGATTCTTAATGAGTGTCCGTACATCAGTAGCACATGTAAAAACACCAGTTTTACTGACAAATGTTTCTATGATTCCCCCAGCAAAAAGGAACTATGCAGACATACTTCATGATATGATTATGATTGCTCATGAGGCAAGGAAGACATCTAAGAGAAGATTGAGGAGGATGATCATGGCTTTAATGATTATCTAGACAGCACAGCACATTTGGGAAGCACCATGTGGTATCAGCACATGAAAGAGGTAGGCAAAAGAACCTCGAAGGAGGAATGCCATGTATGTGCACTCCTACCTCTAGTATGGGGACGTTGAAGATATTTGTAGCCATTGAAATAGGTTTTCAGACAGCACACTTACTATCTCATATTGCACTTTGCTGAACAAGAGGTCAATTCATGAGCCAAACCGCTTATTTAGCATGGGCAACTGCATGGACAGATCTGGATGAAGATGACTGTGCAAGATACAAATACAAGAGCAAGAGCCCACACGAAGAATCATGTGATAAGATATGAACAACCTGGAGTGAAAAGGGCTGGAATTAGATGGGAAGTAAACAAAAGACTTCAAAGTCCAGGAAAATATACAGAAGACATTCGAAGATGAAAAACAGAGACCAGATGCAGATTTGGGGATCAGTGCCATCTCTAGATAGATGGGAAGAAGGAGTGGTCCTCTGCAGAGCATGGGTAGTGATTGGATGTTATAAACCGACCATTGACATTGTAGAGAATGGATGCAAGCCCCTATGGCCGAGACTTGCTACACTATTGACATGGGTCGAAGATAAAGGAGGGCCCCTGCAGATAATGCCTTTGGATAGTGCAAAGTTGTGCTTCAGAAATAATGGCACAAGAAAACTTGCAGAAAACCAGAACTGTGGTTGAATCTTTGATGTGCCCGGAACAAGCATAGGAACAGCAGTGATAATGGATCACTACTGGGCTTGTGGATCCAGAGCTTTTATTAAGCTGCCCAAGGATTGGGGAGGACTGTGTTCCATAGTGAATGTTTATGTTCCAGCATTGGTGATTCATAAAAGTGATCTGAGCATTGGCGAGTTTCCAAAAGCAGAGGCGCACTTGAGGAAAAAGAGATCTGTTGAGCTTCTGAATCGAATGAAAAGAGAAAACTATTTCTCAGCCAAGCCAATAGAAGCTTTTGATTCTATTCCATATGAGCACAGACTGTTCAGTCAGACTTCATCAATATTCACAAAAATCTTTATGCCAAGGAGCCAGACTGCAGCAAATACCAAGTGGTTACAGATAACCAGATGGGAACTTCTACAGACGATCAACACGACTATCAAAGGATTCAATGCAATCAAGGAAGAACTGAGAGCCATACGACTGATGACTCTTCAGAATAGGTATGTCTTGGACATGATTACAGCCATGGATGGAGGTGTTTGCGCCAAAATTGGAGAATCATGTTGCACGTTCATACCTGCTCATGACAACGAGAATGGCACCTTGACAGAAGCCATTGAAATGCTGACAAAATTACACGTCCAAATGATAGACGAAGTAGAAGACATTACTAATGACAGTTGGTTCAGATCACTTTTCTTGTGGGTTCCACAATGGATTGCAGATATGTTCAAGTTTCTTGGAGCCCTGTTGGTGATGATCATGCTAGGATTATGTGTGATCAGGATAATAATCTCACAATGCAAGAAGACTGCTAAGAAAGCAGTGGGAATGAAGATCATGATTGATGTTGAGTCAGGATAGAAGACTAAAGAGCTCACAGATGAAGAGATCAGAGACTACATGAAGGCCACCATCCATGCACCTGAGAGGACGAAGTTCCTGTATCCAAAGAACCACAAGAAGTATGTGGGGAAATTGATTTATTGCAGTCCCAATGGACAATACATGCTTATGTCCTGGAATAAGGATGAGCATGTGAAATCAACAGGATGCCTAAAGGGAGTAATAAAGATATGGGTCCCAAAGAAGCAGCTCTTCAGACGAGGATGTCTAGATGTGAAGATTGATGAGAGAGTGGTCGATGAATCGCCCAGAGGGGGGAGTGTAGAGGTGGAGCCAAGTACCCCACCCAAATCTCCTCTCCCATGATGCCTATATGTTGGAAGCCAGGATATGAAACACTTGCATTGCCAGTGAGAATACCTATACCAAAGAGAATCCTGGAAGTATGATTTCCATTGATAAAGCCGTACATGCATACACGACAATAAGATGGCCATTTGAATGAAATCCCAGTGGAAATGGGAGAAGCAAGAGAGAAAGCAGATTGGTGACGCCATAAAGAGCAAAATCGACACACCCAGAAGAAATGCAGAGACAAGAGAACATAAAGATTCTATAAGCGCTAAGTTCAAAGTGTTAAAGATGAGCAACATTTCGGACTCAAGATGAAGCTGATCATGCTACAGAATAAATAAAGAAGATATTTGGGCTGATTCATGGAATTATTTGTGCCGAAAAACAGGGATTTGTGTGCCATTCTGCCCACAAATCCCATTTGTTAAACAGGGATTTGCGGGCAGAATGGTGCACAAATCCCTGTTTTTCAGTGCAAATAATTCCATGAATCAGCCCCATTGAGTTGTTTCACAACTGTACAGAAGCAGCAACGCAAGTAGACAAAGTATTCTTTAAGGCTGGCTATGTAGTGAATAGATTGCAGCAATGCGCCAACGTATATACATAGGAAATGTAAGGAATATGGATGATTCATCAATGCGTTTTAACAGAGCTGCACTCCGAAAGCAGAAAGATATTTTCAGTGTGTCACAGTTAGAAATCGGAAACTTAACCATGGAGGTGGATCAAAGAAAGGTTTGGTTGGATCAACACCAAGAAGTCAAGGCCGTCTCGGGCTTGGATGTGCGTAAAAACAATTAAAGACCGTGTTAAAGAACAGAGCTCTTATCTCTAGTGAGAGGCGAGAACATTGAAGACATCAGAGGGTCATCAAATAGTAGTATTTTAAACGCAGTAAGACTTGAAATCGTGGTCTATAGTCACGTGGTCAGATGAAAATAGACACTATGATGAGCTGTATCGAAACCAAGAGGACAGAGTATGCTATACTCCCTCATATTCTTCAGCACAGAGAACATTTCCAAGGCCGAGTTCAAAGCCTTAATTGACTAGTAGGCAGCAAGTGTGATGATGGATGCCAGGGCTAATTGGTGGGAAGCTATGGATGTGACCAGCCCACTGGCACCAGGATGCCAGCCTGCATGCTTACGCATGTGAAATATTACAGAGGGATACAAGGATGCCAACTAGTTATAGAGGGACACATAATAGAGAGCCCTATAGTTTGTATAACCAATGGGATGTCGTGTATTTGATGACGCTTGTAGTGACCTGCACTAGAGGAGGGCTTAGTTGCCCCACCTGAAGGTTAGAGACCCAATCACTTTCCCTGACCAGTATGGAACATATACCTAGATGTTCCTTGTAAGCCTATCACCATGCCAAATGCCAGGTATCTTTCTTTAAAAGGTCTCACTACCTGATGTGCCTCCTTCACCAGGACTTCCTACAATGTTCACTTTCTTTCCAAGTATAACACAGTTGTACTCCTTCACTGTTTATACCTCATTGACTTCAGGTACTACTTGTTCTAACTCCCCCCACTCTGATAGATCAGCAAGGAATATTGAGGCTTAGTACCACCAAAAATTGAATTTGCCAGTCACGAAGTCAAAGTTATGAATATAACTTTATTCTGTACAGATTCAAATATCAAAGCAGATAACTATCTGGCTACCAAGCGCCTCACAGTGTGTACCAGCAGACACTGTGAGGGGAGTGAGTACTGGTCATCACAAAGCATGCAGTATTTATACACAGTCCTGGTCATAGGCCAGCCCTTCTCCAAACACATAAGTTACAAATTTGGGTTTGTGCCCAGTTCACATAACAAATATAACAGTATTAGTATACACTTTTCACATGTTGTCCTATCCTTGAAAATTCAATGGTGATGTTGGTTCTCCAGCTTAGGTTGATCCTAGTTTCAAGAAACAAATTCAATAGTTTATTGCTAAAGCACATATTTTTAGTTTGTCTACCATTCAGTTCTGATGTTTGTATATGGCTGATGCTATTGATGCAAACAACACTTTGAATTGAGGTTCACTGCGGCTCCAAGGTTCCTTAAAGATACGGGCAAACTTTGTTGTATTCAGCTGTGTAGATCTTTCCTTGTTTCTTGAGCTTTAGGATAAGTCCTATTCCAAGAAATGCACAAAGGATTTCTACCAAAACTCACAGCATTAGTTACTTTGCATTGTATGTCACTGTTTGAGGGAGGATGAGTCTGTAGACATAGATAACACTTTGAATGGGAGTTCATTTTGACTGCAAGGTCTCTACACAGAACAAATAGCCTGCTCTTGGCAGCTCTAGTGTTGACATAGGCTCAAATGTCAATCTGCTCTGGCAGCTGAAAACATGGTTAATCATTTCTGAACAGAGAGCAAGAGTCAGAATCAAAATGGCAGATGTTTTCCAAAATGGCGGCGAAGTCAATTCTGTCTAGATCTAGTTAAGAATAGGTTTTTAATACAAATGCGAAATGGCTTAGGCCAATGTTTATAATCAGGCAGTATTTACGCAACTATGGTTTAACTACTCCATATCAACATCTCATATATGGAGACTTGTTCAAGTTCTATCTGTCAACATCTTCATTATTATTTCTTTGCTTGTGGCAATGCTTGTTCCACGTTTCCCCCAAATTGACGTTTCATATACGGAGACTTGTACAAATGTTGGCCTTCAACTTTACATGCTCGGTATTCAAAAGAATGAATCAATTGTTTGTATGTCTGCCGACATGTCCCGGGGTTCCCAGCTCCTATGGGCCGCCACACCAGTGTTTGATGGTGTTTCCAGATCGTGGCGTGTAGCTGCAGCAAAGTTCTAACTCTGGGAAGTTTACCACTGCTTTTCAGACCCTCATTCAGTTCCCGCGTTGGCTTTGCATTCAGTTGCCGATGGAACCAATGCAGCACCACAGGACAGCGTCTCCAACAGCCTTGTGACCACTGTCTGCATTTCAGCGGTCCCTCTGAGGTGTCCGCTGCACTTTCACCGGTTTCCCGTCTCTCTGGGAAAAAAAGAACTTCCAGGCTGTTGCTTGTGGGCGTCTGACTCTCCCAGCATGGCTCGTCTCTGCGAATCTGCTTCTGCTGTTGGTTTATGCTTCCCGCTTCGCCCGCTTATCAGCTCCTTTCTGGAATTGAAAGTGTTCATTAGGTTTAAATGTCCCGCGCAGCTGATTATTAGTATGGCAACTAATCTGCATGTTTAAATTGATGTTTCCCTCATTCCACACGGACTCCTTCCTCAGCTCAGTACTTGAGGCTTTGTGGGAGCCCATAGGAGTTTTACACTTTTTAAAGCTATATTGCTGTAAATCTTTGTTTAAATCTAAACCATCAGAGACAGAAGATGTTATGTACAAATGAAGCACAGATGGCATTCAGCCTCGGATGTCTGGCAGAAAGGGGTGTTAGGATTCCACAACTGGAGGGCTTTGTATAATGACAACATACCATCAGGAATTTAGGAATGGTAGGGTCTTCTTCATTTGGAAGGAAGGGAGGAATACCATCACATCTCCCCGACAGCCATCTCCTCCCATGTGTTCTCCCTCATAACACCACCCCCAGGGTCAGGATCAGGCAGTGGCTGCCTTCCCCATGCCACATGCGAGGATATCTCAGGCTGGGGATCAGTGAAGACTCCACAGGATTCATCACACTTGCCAGGCATAACTGGCTTGTGAAAAGCTCTCAGTCTGTTTGGACTATCCTACATGAGTCAGGGGATTCATAATGAGGCTTTGAACGGTGCTAGATTTTTGTCAGTGGGGCTCACTATTCAGACATGGGAGAAGCAGAAGTTTTGAAAAGCACAAGACCGAGTAGAAGGTATTGAAGTATATGAGAACAGTGCCATCTTCTCCCACTGTCCGCCAGTTTGTATCACACCAGCTTAGGAGGATGGTGGGAAGGATCTATGTGAAAATACCAACTTTTTTCACTGTGAGGTTGAAAATCTTGCATGTAAAACACATTTTCTAAATGTTTAATTTGGGTGGATAGCCCTCAGAGCCCACCCCCTTATATTCCCTAACTTTATTACATCCTTCTGGCCCCCAATCTATTTTTTGGGGGAAATTTATTTTCCTTGCAAGGTTTTCTACCTCAGTATTTAGTAGTGATACCATTGGGAAGAGCCCAGACACTGTTCTTGCTCAGTACTTCAGCTTGCTGGAGAAAATGCCAACCCCAGTTTGTGCCTTGTCATTAGAGCAAATCTGATAAGAAATTCAGGTACTGTCCCAAAACATAGCAGTCCTGCTAAGAAATGTGGGCATGATGCAATCAGCCGTGCTGTGAATAATTGGCATTGTGTCAACACATGCGTCTAGCATCTCTGCTGAAAAAAATAGGCTACTTTGTCAGAATAGATAGCAGTCCTGTGTAGGCACCGGTACAATCTGTGCCACTGAAAATAGATACGTCACTGCTTCTACCTGCATCCATTACGCCCGCTTGCAGTGGGTGGGTGGTCAAAAAGGGGGCAAAAGTAAAAGTTCAAAACACATGCCCAGCTATTCCTTGCTCTCTAAGTTAACAGACTGTACAGTGCCCTTTCATGCATGTGCATGCATGTGAAAACATGCAATGTTAAGACTAAAAAAAAACACATTTTTGTATAGAACACCAAAAGCTTTTCCTTCTCACAAATGCCAACAAACTGCTTTCTGGGAGGCTCTCTTAAAACTTCAATACATTAAGAACCCAAAACTATTGAATGCAATTGATGTGTTTCTGTGGTGAAAAGAAAACACAGTATGAATTGCCAATGCTCCTGCAACTGCACTGCCTCTATTAAAGCTAATAAAAACAGAGGGTCATGAAGCAGAAATGCAGCCCTAGTTTAAGACGGTTTTCATTTTACACAATACTAGGTGTCCTAAAGCAAGGTAAAAAGCAGGTTCACAATTTAAAATGCTTTAATAACACTGTATCCTACAAAATGCATGCAGTTGAACAAAGTGAACAAAACACAAATGTACTTCTACATTACTCCAAGTATTATCTTGACAGAATTATTAACAGAGGAGAGTGTTGAAAGAATTAACAGACCAGGTCTCATCCAAGCTGCTTCTTTTAAGGATTTGTGTGGATTGCTAAAGTAAAGCGTGGATTTGCAAGCTGCTGCTGGCCAGGCTGTCACAAGTGAACTCCATTATTTAAGCGGGTGCTGCCATAAATAGCCTGCGTAAGCTCTAAGCAAGGAAGAATTAAAAGGGCTGTATTGACAATATCTCTGTGCGTAAAAAATCCAGATATGCACCTTATCTGGAGGGCTGGCTCCACCCCTGGAAGCCAATTTCAGATTTGTATAATGCATGTAATAGTGTAAAGATTAGACCCATGCAGGGTTGTTGAGAGGGTTTCACGTTAATCTATGAAAGATACCAACGCTGGAGAACAGGAATTAGTCAAGTAATTGATTCCTTGTCCAGTAGTGGATCTTTCAAAGAGTCACATGCTGTTGAATAAATTACAAAGCAGTAAAAAAAAGCACTAACATGCACATAAACTGGCTTTGACTACCTGTCCAACCCTTGACTCCTTCACAGAGTTACTTGTCAATGCACGGATACCTGGTGAAGATATGCAAGACCTCCACGTAGCCACTCTGTAGATGTCCAACAGCTGCTGTCATGCTAGAATAGTGGTGCTATACGAGACTGCTCAAGGCCAACTAGGAAGCGGCCTGTTAAGTTGACGTCAGAAAGCCATGCAAGCAGGCAGCCATCTGGAAATAGCAGGCCAAAAGGCAACAAACCGTTGTGATGATTTATGAAATTCCTTGGTACGATACAGCATTTTAGCACCCTCACGACACCTAGGGAGCAAAGAGCTTTCAGCGTTTGTCAAAAAATATCAGGACAAAGGGCTTGTTTGGGTGAAAAGAGCATGACACAAAAGGCAACATTTTTTAATTGGTCCACAGAACGACTGTCTTGTGAAAAGTGGGGTAACCCGGTTGCTAGGGGAGCCCATGAATTTCACCTATTCTGGCCGAGGTAATAGCCACAAAAACACTGTCTTCCAGGAGATGAACATAATGCTGGACTTGTGCATGGACTCGAACAGGGGCATTCATCTGGTGAGAACAATGTTCAGTTCCCAAGAAGGGGCAGGCTTGCATGCAGGAAGAAAAGACTCTTCAAGGTGTCACCAAATGTGCATCTGCAGAGGGAAATGGTAGCTAAATGAACTTTGATCAAAGAATGAGCAAGACCACTGGTAGACAAGGAGAGCAAGTACGACAGGATTAGCTGTGGTTCTAACGTAAGGGCATCCACAAAGTGACACCAGGCTCTGAACTTTTTCAATTTATTTAATACCAGGAGATGGTGGAATGTGCTCATGCCTTGAAGCGGGCACCCCTGAAGTTCTGTGGCATGTCAATGTGGTTGCATTCTGTGACGTATGAGCTGTGCTGTGAGGTTGAGCAAGTATGGGGTGTGGTGGAGAACACAACTTTGTCTCTGTAAAAAAGCAGGTTGTGCATCGGCAATAGCCTGATGGACAGGGCTCAAGAGAGAGCTAGAAGCTCAGGGGAGCAGAACTGCCTCAGCCACATTGGCACTACAAGGGTCAGACTGCAGGGCTGCTGTTTGGCTGTGCGGAGAACTCTTGGGATAAGTGGAATGGTGGAAAAGTCACAGAGGAACGTTCCATGGAAACATGAAAGCGTATCCCGGCAGGATGGCTGAAATAACCTGCTGGTGAACGAGTTTCAGTCTACGTCTGGTCTTCCCCATGTTCGGAAGGGGACTCCTACTTGGTTCCATAAAAGTTCCCATTTGTAGCAGGAGCAGAGTTCCTTGCCAAAGTAAGAGTGGTGTATGCTCGGAAGGAGAAATGGGGACAGGGACATACCCTGGGTCAGAAGCCATTTCTACAGGGGCTAGACATCAGAGGATAGGATATGAGATCTGGTACCTCTCGTTTTCGGATGTAGATCATGGTTGTGTTCTCTGTGAACATGCGCACTACTTTCCCCTGCAGTCGGGCAGGAAAGACTTGAAGGCCCAGAACACTGCCCTGTGCCCCAAAACAGTGTTATGAAGAGCCTACTCAGTTGACCAGTGGCCCCTGGCGGGAAGATTGGCAGTGGTGTGGGCTCCCCAGCCTGCCATGGATGCTCCTGTTGTCGTGGTCACTTGATGACATACGATTGCAGTGTTTGAAATTTCTAGGAGCTACAAACCTCCTGCTGCTAGCCTAGGGGAGCCTGGTTACCTTGACACCACAGCTACCAGGAGTTACCTTTACCTCCCCAGGCCGGCTGGTGACATACACAAAGTTGTCACATAGATACGTTTGTATTTGGCAATTTTTATGAGGAAGCTTTAGGGCACATCTATAACACATTCAAGGACAGTAGATATGATATGATTTGGTATTTATAATAGACTTTTACATGTGTTTCTAGGCCATACATAGATCATACATAATGGACAAAAACTTAACTTGTGTGAAATGCACATATGAGGTGCACAGTGGAGAAGCTCCTGCCTACCTGGTGTTTTGCCTGATATTTTGGTTTTAGTTCCTGCTTTTCAAATCTCAATTTGGAACCCTGGATTATGAAAGGAAAGGTACGGTTGGCACTGTCCGTCCACTAATGTAGAGCATTGTAAAAGGCACTGGTTAGGAAGAGCGTGTCGTCCCAATGTCCGGAGATCTGATTCCAGAGGGCATCTAGGAATTCCTGCATGGGGTGCATGTGGAGCCTGCAATTACGGGTGAGCAGAATGCATGAGGACATCATGTCCAAAAGGAACGTGATCACTCGTTCTGAGGAAGCCTGCTTTAGCCACAACGCTTGAGCCTTGACCAGTATTGTGTTCGCCCTGTCGGTGGACGGGGGTTGCAGTGGAAGTTTTGGTGACCAGGTGTACCCCTAGGAACACCATTTGTTGTGAAATAATCACAGATGGCTTTGTGTAATTGAATGAGAAACCCAACAATGTTAGACAGACTTGGTAGCCCTCATGTGCTAGGGGCCCTGTTTGAGGGATGGTGCTTCAATCAGCAGTAGTCCAAATAAGGGTAGACGTGGATCTCAGAGTTGCTGATGTGGGCCAAAGCAGTGGCAAGTCAGCAGCAGGGGCAAGGCATTTTGTAAACCCCATTGGGGCGGACTTTAGGCCAAAGGGAAGGACCTTGAATTGAAAGTAGCAGCCTTCTAACACGAAACAAAGGAGCTTGCAATGATGGTGAATGGGAACGTGGAAATGGGCATCCTCCATGTTCAAGGGTGAGTCTGCCATGGCAAGATGACCGTCTTTTGTAGCGTAAACATTTGAAATGATTGTGACTGGAGGAATTTGTTGAGGTATTTGAGGTGATGGATGGTCTCCACCCCTTCAACTTTTTTCAGAGCAGGAAATAGCACGAGTACAGAGACCAATTCCTCTGAGAACAAGGGACTTGCGCTGGACAGGAGTAATAGCACTTTTAGTTGAGGCGCATGAAGAGCTTCCCAGCAGAGGGGGTCATTTGCAGCCTTTCTACAAATTAGCGGGTTTGGCCATGGGCCCCCATTAAAAGCACCTATATGTCCAAAGTTATTTGCCTCCATTGCTGCTGGAAAGAAGACTGGTGCCCTCCCACTGGGATGCTGAAACAGAAGGCCGGCACTGAGAAGCAGTCGAAATTGCTTGCTGAATTGGACCGTGGGCTGAGAAAAGCCAGGACGTCTGTGGACAACTTTGTACGGTTGAGACTGAGCATTGTATTGCTCGCCTAAGGCACACAACACCCCCCTGTATGATTGGGAGCAGTAAGCAGAGCAGTAGTCTCTACCAAAGCAGTGTTGGTTAGAGCTAAAATTACAAAGCGCTGGCTTTGTTGCAGAGTGCCGAGGGACCTGGCTGTATCTGTCAATTCGAATGGCTTGCCGAGCATCATAGGTTCTACCAAAAAGGACTTCTCGGTTGAATTGCATGTCAACAGCCTTCAACTGCCCTTCAGGTCTAAAATGTACGGCCTTCTGCCAACCTTGGTGTTGCAGGACTGCACTGTTGGCCATTTGGTGGAATCCTGTGTCAGCAATATCAAAAACCACATGGTTAGAGGTGGATGCACTTTATTGAAGTAGCACAAAGGGCTACAATTTCTTGTTGCCAGGAAGAAACAGATTTTAAACCAGAGCTCCCGGTCATACCTCACCAGGATGATAAGCGAGCTGGCAGCTTTAATAGTGGTTACCCCCATGTAGATAACTCTTGCTGATAGCATCAAGTTGCCTACCTTCCTTGTCTAGAGGGACTGCACATTTGCACAGGGCAATGAAGGCTTATCTGATTTCTTTCTAGCTGCTGCAGATACTACGGAGCAAAGGGCTAGGATGTGTGTGCGCAGCTACTTCAGGGCATCATCTGGTGCCCTTTTGTTTATTTTCAATGAACCCCTTCCTTTTTCAGCAGTGTAGTAAACTGATTCTTCATGGCCATTAACCCATCTTCCCAAATGTCATCCAAGATTGGAATGGACATGACTGTCTTTTGTGACTCCTCCCTCCATTGGTAAATGAAGCCTTCTTTTCTCTGTTCAGTAGGGCGGTTGACCAAAAAGTGTTGCTGCCTTTGTCATGGTAGAATGGAAAGCTCTGATCTCATGTGGAGGCAAATCTCTGGTTGAAGTTTTTACAGCTCTCCATCAGCAGGAACAGGATCATCAAGCACATTTGTGCAGGAATAAGTGAGTGTAGGATGTATGCAGATGCATTTCATCATTGGTATGAAGAGACATCTGTGGGTTGGTGTGGAGGCAGTTGTTACTCTGGTAAGTGCGGTCTTGTATGGCGGTGGCTTGGGGCCCAGTATTGCAGGTGCTGCATCCTGACTTGAAGACCTGGTGGAAACCCTTGTCTGGGACTCGAGCACCAAAGTCTGCAAGCTGCACAACCTGTTCATAGACAGGTAATGAGCGTCAGGCCATAGCACCGATTGCGAGGGGCTAGGCAGGTCTATTAGATTTGGCACAGATTTTGGAAGCACTGGAGGAGGGAGGGGCTGTGCCAGAGGCAATCCAGATAACTCTGCCTCATCCTCAGGAAACCCCCCTACTGGGCCTTCAAAGTCAGTATCAATGGTTTGTTCCAGGATGTCCTCTGGAGGAATATTGAAAGGCTCCGAGAGTTGGCAGAGCAAATGGCTTGAGCATGAAAAGGGACTGATTAGGCCTCTTATGTTACCTGAGCAGGAGCTTTGTATGGACATGCTGACTAGAGTCGCGTAGATGAGGCCATCGACGAAGCAATGGTAGAAAAGATGACTGCAGACAAGGTAGCCGACGGTGTCATCAATGATTTGGATGTGGTAGTAGGCCAGGTGAGTCGACTGAGGAGGCTGGGAAGGTTTCAGAGTCAGTCAGTAGTCAACGGTTCATGCCCATAGACTAAGGCGTTTTGATCATAGACTGAGTCGTTGATGCAGAAGGAGTGATGTGGCTAGAGGAAAGGACTGTCAAAGATTACGGCGACAAGGCAGATGGTTTGTGCGACGAAGAAGCCGTTTTCTTTGGAATGGGAGGTCAATTAGAAGTCTTTTGAGCCCAGGTGGAATAACGTTTCTTCACCCTTTTACAGAGGAACCCCCCTCATAGCACCTTGAACTCATGGAAGGGGAACTCTCTATGGAGCCTGTTAGGGTGCAGTGAAGCACAGCTCCTCACTGAAGCAGTGTCTGAGGCCACAATGCCTTCATTGAACCAAGCCACCAGACTTCTGTGCCCATCGAGTCTTGTTCGAGAAAGACTAGCAAACCGAGCAGGACTTCAGGCTGATCTGAGTAATGGCACTACTGTTGCCCATCCTTCACATAAATGTTTTTCAATTCACAAGTAGAGCAGATTGTGAAAAGGCTCTTTTTAGCTTTGGTGTCAACCATGATGAGTAGAGGAAGAGACTTCACTGGGCTCAATCCTGGGGGAACTCAGAGCAAATATAGGTCCCCTGTAAGGGAGCACCAAATTAGTGCAGGAACTCCCAAACCCCATAATAGTAAAGTATTTAAGCTGGGCATTGAAGAGTCTTAGAGACAACATTGAATAAAGTGAGGCCTAAACATGAAGTAAAGAACCTGAAGATAGTCTCCAGTGGTATCACTAAGGGATGCACTACCTGTTGGGTAAAGGGCACATAACTAAACAACTCCTAAGAAAGCACTAACATAGATGCAGTTTCTTGTATTTCTTTAAAACTGCTTATTGTTACTGAGGGTTCCCAGCCTGGCGACAGGAAGTATTCAACAGCATGCGAATTTATGAAAGAGACAATGCTGGAAAATTGTATGTTTGTACTGTAAGGAAGGCATAGTACATTAAGTCAGACACAAGTGATCACTGCTCAGAAGTGTTTATTGAACTTCAATTGGGTTTGAAAAATGCCTACCTAATCCTATTTCTAAAGATGGGAGCAAGCTATGACCATCAAATAATAATGATGCAGTGCTAGTAGAGTTGTCAAAAAAACGTGCCTATACTAATAAACCTATTGCCAATCCTTACCTTTAAATACAAATAGTGTGGGAAACCATGTTATGCAAAAAAAAGTGTTCAAGAAATGATATCTCAGGATATTCAAGCCATTGGCTTCCCTTGCCTAAATTTTCAGCACGGGACAAGGCGGCACACTCGATCTTAGCACACTGTCTGGCTTCTCTAGCATGAGGATAAAGTTCAAAACCTCAACATCAGGACCTTCTGTGCCAAAGTCTCTTTGCCATTCAAAGTCTATTATTTCAGAGGGCCTGATGCAACACAATAAACATTACAGTTCCTTTCTTCTTAGGATTTCACATATACAGCTTTTCGGGTGATTTTCGGTTCACCCCGGGCCCCCCCTGCGCCGGGCTCAGACCCACTTTAACACAAACCTTTCAATTGATCTCCCTCTGTCGGGCTCGGACCAACTTTATCTACTTTTCCAAGCTTTCTTTACTTCAAAAATTGAAGACTTTCGGACTGTGTGCAGGATTTTGCTCAACCCATCGCAGGACCACTTTGATTCACAATTACTCGTTCTCTTCTTGATATAACGTTTTTCTCACTTTCACTTTTACCATTTCTCAGCTGGATGCTTTACAGAGACCTTTGATATGCGGTGCTGGACCACTGAGACAAAGGCATTGGGCCCCATTACACGGACGGCGGTAAGGGTTAACGGTCACCGTTAATGGCAACGGTGACCGTTAACCCTTACCACCGTACTACGAGGTCCCTTTGCGGGTTGGAGGATTTAACGCCTGCTTCTTGCAGGCGTTAAAATCCAACCCGCTAAGGGACCTCGGAGCTAATTACGGCACCGCAAAATTGCGGTGCCGTAATTAGCGCCTTCCCCATTTCCATAGAGCCCTATGGGGCAGGAATGGGAATGGGGAAGGGCAATGGCGGAAAGGGGATTTACCGCCCCTCCAACCTTGGAATGGGGCGGTAAATCCCTTTTCCGCCAAGGCGGTGCCGGTATTTTACCGGCATGAGCCATGGCGCTAATAGCGCCATGGCTCACCGCCTACCGTGTAATGAGGCCCATTGTATCTTGCTTTGAAAGTTCAGTCACTCATCAGCAGTTCAACTTTACTTGCGTTTTTTATCACAAGCTTTTTAACAATGTTTGGTCCAGCACTCGCCATGCAATGTTGCTGCTTGCAACCTTGGCACCAACACAGACTGGTCTTGTATCGGTCTCCCCAACTCATCGGCTGTGCTGATTTCACTGACGCTGCTTTGTTCTTAGGGCCAAGGTTGGTACCACGGTGGCTCATGCTTCTCCCCGCATTCATTATTGACGCGGGAGGGCACGAGGTACCTTCGACACACAATGCATGATTCTTCAGTCTGGTTTCCTGGTCTTACGCTTTATATTCTCAAGGTTTCCGGGAAAGTAACAGTCCCTTGTCGGAAAAAGGCCAAGGGGCCTTCCCGCCTTCCAATCCCCTTCTGTTTTGCCGTCTTTATTCTCTTGTTCAGCTAGAGTCACGAAAGTGCTGTTTCCTTGTGTGCTTTGCTCGCTCAGTGTGCTCTCATGCTCTGCCTTTTATCCGTGTGAGGAAGCTTAATGGAATGGCTTTGTCTCAGCTCTTCTGCGAGTTAATCTACATTATAAAGCCTGGTCTTCCCATCCAAAGCTGCAACTAGTTTTACTGTTAATAGTAATGTCTTATATAGCGCCCTTCCGCAAATAATGTTGGCCTCATTGTGCATGCCTTTGTAAGAAAGGAGGATAGGGTGTGTTAGTCGGATAGCGGGAAGGCAGATGCAGAAATCCTTGGTGTTGATGGATGCAGGTTGGTAGTACCTGTTATCTGCTTGTCAATATTAAAATCTCAGTTTGTGGTTGGTACCGACTGGGCAAGTTAGCCATGTGGGCAGCCCCCTGATTGTGAAGTGTGAAAATTAACAGCATGGTTGTTGATAGAAGATGGATAGGGTCTGAATCTATTAAGTACACTAGACCTAGGAGGTTGTCTGTAAAACTGTGGGAGGTGTAAATGTGCAAACTTTTAGTAGTGAGAAGTTAGTTGAGGGGTGTGGAGAGTGGGGGCGATGGCGTAATTTCCTGGCTCCTGGTGGTAGATTTCACTGAGTTTAAAGGTGCTGACCCATGCCATGCAGGAGAGGTTCCATGGGTCTGCTTGGTTTCCTGCAGATGGAGTGATACGCATGGGGTTATTGGGTCAATAGGGATGTAGAGTTTGCTTACTAGTATACATTTGCAGGTCTACTTCAGGCATTATGGTCCTTTCCCTGAACTGAGTGCTTCTCCGGTGTAGAATATATTTATTTGGGCAATTTGTGGAGTGCTATCTACCCCCATGTGGCTGATTCAAAGCGCTGGATGTTCATTTGAAATGGCAATATGAAACATGGCGATCAGAATCGGATATAGCACAGCCTAACCAGCTAGTATAACACCAGAAGCATCATGTCTAAAAAAAAACAAGAAAAAGAATACAACTGATGGACTAGCTTTATCCATTATAGGCCCAGGTTAAGCATTGCAGACTGAGGCAAGAGCAAAGAAAAGGTTAGATAGTCCAGGCCGTTCAAAACCATTTTAATCAATTTATGAGAGAAACATATGTACTTTGAGCACCCAAGGCGTTCAGCAATAACAAACTTCCGTTGCAGGGTGGAGAGGGCCTAGGGCATGCCGATCCCCGAATTTTTCAAGTGTGGGAGTCTGGGGGGTAAGGGGGAAGATGGATGAAGGGAAGAAAACCTACACATCACTGGCCACAGTTATCTGGCGGTCACGTGTCAGAGTGCAAGCTGGTACTTTGACATTGCAGGAGTCAATTAAATCGCTGGCCTGACTGGACAGTCCAAAGATGGCGCTGGAGCAGACTCGTGCACATATCGGGGTCCTAGCGATGGGGAAAATCCGAGGCATGTTCAGATGTCGAAGTGCGTGGGGAACTAATCGGTACGATGCGCTTCTGGTAAAATCAGCCATCATGTCCTTACTTTTTGTCGCACTGGGAACCGCCCCTGGATGGAAGGTAAAGGGCACATTTTGTTTTTTTGCTGCTCTTTAGCAGTTCTTCGCAAAAGACTGTCCAAGAATACATGATATCAAAAACACCATCATCGTCAATACTGTAGGGAATGTTGCATATCACCCCTCCCGGGAGCATGGTCGCTTCCAAGACCAAACAAATAAAATGGATGAGCCGTTTCCGGCTCGTCAGTCGAACAAGAACTGACTCCAGTGTGCTCCTTGGTAGCACCATGCTGGTGGCATGGTGATCCGGAGCAAGCAGGGTGATCGCTGCTGTGTCCCTGCGATGTGGGCGCAGCTCCATGGTGCCTGCTGGGAGGACCCGTCATCCGAGGAGGCCCGCTGCGGTGACCCGGGAGCGGGCCACAACAATGGCGACGAAGGGTGGTCCAGGGCCATTGTGCTTTGTTGAGCATGGGCCGCCTGGTGCCCACGACGATGTCAGCCGCCTATGGAGGAGGCAGTGGTGGCCGCAAGGAAGGAGGAATAAGCAGCGCCGGCGGCTGAAGCTGCGGGTAGCCCATGGCCCTGTGCTGCGGTTTGCATGGGCCGCCTGGTGCCCGCGCAACAAAGGAACAAGTTGCAGCAGTGGCGGCCTCGGCAGTGAAACCCGAAGTGCGGTGGCCTGTCTCACTGTTGGGTGTACCTGGAGTGGGACATCTGGCGCGCTGGTGAGGAGTGTGCAGCCTGCCGGAGGCCCAAATATGGATGCAGGGCTGGGCAGCAGAAAAAAATAATATCCCCAGGAACGCGCTCCGAGTGGGAGACGGTGCAGGGATAGCTGCACAAAGGGCACCCCGGACCATGCCGCAGTGAGTTTTGCTGTGGTCCATGCAAGGGCATGGTGGAGGTGAGTGAGTGCTCCAGGTTGGAGCGTGAAGAGCACTCACGAAGAAAAAAAAGGGGTGTGGCCCACTACCACCCGGGTCTGCAGCAGCGGAAAAGAAGTGATGCATCTGGGTTTCAACAAGGGGGGTGAGACCCGCAGCACCTCCGACAAGAGGGGATGTGGCCCACTTCCACCCGGGCCTGCAGCACCTGAAAAGAAAGGAATAGTAAGAACACGAACAATGATTGTGGAGGCTGCTGTCTGGCTCATAGCCAGAGTGTTTCCCAAGATACAACTGTTAACCGGGGGACCACAGAAGTGCCCATTCCTCAGCTCACCAAAGTCATCGGCTGAGAGCAGAGCAGGGACAGCCGGCTCTTAATCCGGGCTGCCTGGTGGGGGGGGGGGGGGCAACATCGGAAAGAAAAAGGAGGGTCACGTGCGTAGCCGCTTATCATTGCGCGACAAAGGGGGCCGCTTGTCATCGCGTGTCAAAAGTGGAGGAGCAGACAGGCCGCACCAGTGGCCCACAGTGCGCGATGGGCAGAGGAGAGGGCCTACATCCAGTACTCTGTCCACGGAGCACTGGCCCGGGCACGCATCGGCCCGAGGGCCTGTCTACCAAGGGTGTTGGCCACAGACTCCAGGTAGGAGTAACATCACGCACAGGGGAAGTAAGGGTGGGGCTGCCCATGCTCACCATACACGGGCAGGCCCTATGCCAGGATGCCAAACGTACAGTCGCCACCTTACAGCAAGGTGGTGGGACCCCAAGAGGAAGAAAAAGGAGTGGAGGAAGGTTGCGCGCCCTATGCCAGTAGCGGTGTCCTGCATCAGCCCCGGTGCGGAGGGGGAAATGATGTGAGTGGCCCATCATCCAACACCAGCACCCAGCCATCGTGCTGCCATGGTCTTCCTGCCACCATCTAGAGGCTAGGCCAAGGTGGCCCCTGGTACCCCCAGGTGCAGCTGTGCCGGCCCTGAACTTTGAGCTGACCCGTCATTGTGCCACCAGCAACCTGCCACGGTCTTTGCCCCACCAGCTAAGGACTAGGCCGATGTGGCCCCTGGTGTCCCCAGGTTCCGCTTTACCAGCCCTTGAACTCCGAACTGTCCTGAAGAGATCCCAATGGAAGTCAGGCTGGAATTCCGTGGACCTGAAAGTGATCAAAGTGGACCCAGTAATCATACTCATCAAGGCTGGGAGCCCGCAGACCCTGAACATGCTGGAAATGGCCCAGCCCAAAATATTGTGTGAAGCTGTGCTCCTGCGCTTGTGGGTTTTGTAGTGAGGGGTGCTAGATGCGAGCAATGGTGTTCTGTCTGTAGTGCAAGGTCCACTCACCCAGGTTAATAAAGGTTTTGCTTGCATGTGCAGTTTCCAATGTGTCACCAATAGCTCACCAACCCTGACTGTCACTCCCGAAGGTGACCTGGGCCCCTAAATGTGTGAATATTAGTTGTACATGTAGTCCTAGTATTATTGTGTGTAATGCGGTGTCCTGTCATGTTTTTCGGTTGTCATGAAAAAGGAGGAGTGTTGCATGTCACCCCTGCTGGGAGCATGGTAGCTCCCAGGATTTGTGCGATGGTCACATGGTGATAACCATGTGACCAAACCAATAAAAGGGACGAGCTGTTTCCCGTTCGTTAGTCGAACAAGAACTGACCCCGGTGTGCTTCTTGGTAGCACCATGCTGGTGCCTCACCATATGCAGCAGGCCCGCTGGCGGGGCCCTGGATCCGGACGGTGGCCGTGCTGGGCAACACCGTCCTCACAGAATGGTCGTGCCGTGTGACCATGGCTCTTGGTGCAACCCCGGCCTGGGTGCCCCCAGAGGTGGCTGGGTGCCGCCAGCCCATATGTTCAACTATAGTGATCCGCAGCAAGCAGGGTGATCACTGCTGTGTCCCTGCTGCGTTGACACAGCTTCATGGTGCCTGTCGGGAGGACCCGGCATTCAGGGAGGCCCACTCTAGTGACCCAGGAGCAGGCCACAACAGGGAACGCCCTGCCCCACCCACGCCAGCCTGCCTGCTTGCCCAATACAGAGAAACACAGATAAATGGTGTGTGTCAGAAAAAGGCATGCAGAGTCCTTTATTAGGGAGGAGCTGATTTACAGGTGCTTGGTCTATAGATGTCACAGTGTCAGTCAAGATTGTGCTCTAAAATCGCGTCCTGGCTGTGCCTGAGAAGTCCATACCTTCCAGAGGTCACCTGAGAAACATCCCAAGGATTAGCCTAATGAGCACTCCTTTCAGAGGAGTTCATTCTCTCCCAGCAAACAGCAGACCATTACGCTTCCTGCATTGAAATGTCTTTACAACCTTCCCACCCAAAACCCTGGGTTTTTTCTGTTTTTTTTGTTGCCTGGCATCTTGGATGCCTGCTTGGCCCCATAGCTGGTCTCCTGACATTCTGTTGCACTCCTTGGTCCTTCATTCATCATGTCACTTTAACCCTCAGCTTCCATTTCATGCCCAGTATCCTCCCAACACGTCTTCCACTCCAGAGTGCCGTAATTGGACTCTTGCCTATGCTGAACGCCTGTGGTTCCTGTCAGCATTTTTTGTGGCTGCACCCTGCAACTCTGACCACGAAATCCGAGGTGGTTGCTGTCATCAAAGAATCTCCCCTCCCATGACACGCCCTCCTGCACACACCCGCTCTCTAGCCAAACTGTGGTTCTGATGAAAAAGAAAGTTGAAAGGTTGTATAGCCAAAACAATCTTTATTTCAATTCAATAACTCTTAAAAAGCGCAAAGCTATGAAGCATTGTGAATGGTCATGACCCAACCCATACTCAATCTTTCAATAATTTTCACATATCGTCATTAGCAGGTCTTGTGGGCCATTCAACTTCCTACTGTGATCCTGCACCCCTCCAATTCTGCCCGTGAATGATTTCAGAGCAAGCAATCTCAGAGCAAGACAAAAGGTTCACCAGCTTCACAAACTTCTTTTGTAGTAGGCTGTTCCTTCCAACTTGCACCAAATCGTTGCCCCGCCAAATGCACTGCCAAAAACGCACATTCCTGAGCACCCCACCCACCAAATCATCCCACTGCATGCCCCCTGTGCCCATCCAGCAAATCCTGGTATTCCCCCAGGCTGCAATCTATTGTAAGACATGAACAAATCTTCCATGACCCAAACCTCCTGGCACCTGCAAAATAAATAATGCGCATCTCATGAAGACAGTTTGGCAAAAAAAATTAACTTGACCTTCCCTTGGCATGCTGCAATGCAGGTGCGGTACCATCACCCCTCTACTAAACCCCAGCCTCACCCGCAATGATAAACCCTTGGCATACCTGCTCCCCCACACTGAAACCCCATAACAGTTGCCTGGTGTAAGTGAACAACATGAGCAGGACACATGGACCATCATCAAGCGTATTCCAGTGTAAGGATCCGGCCCTCCACGCTACTACATAGAGCCTGTACTAGTGCCAGGATGCACAATATAAAGACTGATATGCATATGGGAATTTCCCATCTGTGAAAGGTACAGTGAGCAAAAAGCGTGTGCTGCAAACTCATCTCAGAACAGGTTCTCATGCCATTTTCTTTCTGGAGAAGAGCGCCTGCTACCTTTTTTGAAATGTTTGCAAGGAACTTGGGGTTGGTCACCGTGAGTTACCTGGAGGCAACCAGACGTGGACTCCCTGCTCACTGTGCTCAGAGAGACACAGCTTCACCTCACTCATGAGGCCCAACAAGGCTGCAACACGTGTATGGGGTTGCTGGTGGTACTCTTGTTCAGAGAGGAATTGCCATAGCATTTCGGTCCTGGACTGCCCATGTGGGCGGGACAAAGACTGATAGGCAAATGGATATATTTCCCATCTGTGAAGGGTACAGTGAGCTGCAAACGCTCATCTGAGAACAGGTTATCATGCCATGTTCTTTCTGGAGAGGAGCGCCTGCTACCTTTGCTGAAATAGGATGCACAATATAGTCTGAACCTGTCTAAGGACCACCTGCCCAGATCCTGAATTTTCACCAAGACCAGCCTTCGAGAAACACTGCTGTGGTAGCCCCAATCCTAAATGAGTGGGTAGTATATATGTCACTGGGTAGGCCAGCTTTGGCTACAGCCATTTATAGAACTCTTTAACTGGAACTCGGTCAAGGGCAACCATCAGCGTGCAGTAGCAAGTAACCCTTTACCAGTGACTGTGCACCCAAAAATCTTTGTAAAGTAATAACTGAATAATACACCCCATTACCCAGACTCCTAAGATGTAGAACTTTTCCCTAGTCCCCTTGGGCAGTCTTTGAGCACCTGATGGGCACCCGCATGCTTCTGGCTTTCACAGACACATAAATCAGCCCCAGATCTTGGCACAAGTTCGCTAAACCTCAACACAGCGAAGAAAGCCAACAAAAAGCCCTGCCTAATTAGCAATGCTTCTTAGCTAGAAAGACAGAGGACGGCCACATGAGCCAGCAAATGCTGCAAGGCTGCAAAGCCAATGGGCACCCAGTTGTCCCTAACCAATGGTGATTCTATCGAGGCTCAAACCTTCCAGAACCTTGACATCTGAATGATCTGACTCTTCATTGTTGTGGCAATCCAGCATAATCCTTACCTCAAAAGTCATTGTTTAACTGAAGACCAACCTTCACCTATACAGCTTCACTACTATCTGCAAAGCTGCTGACATTTTCCTCCGTTAACTGCGTAACCCTTACACACTGTGCAGTTCAATAACAAGATATGTCAACTTCGTTGAAGCCCCCCTAGTCTTTTCTGTTGCTAAAGAACAACCAGTTAGTTCCTCAGCCATTCTCGTGAATGTATCCAATAACCTATGGCACTCCTCCGTGCTTTTGGCCCCATCAAGTAAATACTCTCAGTAAGCATGCTTTCCCCCCAGCCGGCTCCATCTCATTCAATATGCATTCAAGGAAGTAACTAAGGCCTCAAAATAAGAGCAGACAGTCGAGCAACTCCTATGCATAGACCTGTACACGTAAACCTGATTGAAGTATTGAAAACCCATTAAGTGAAAACTTGCTGGATGAATGGATTGAAGCCTGAAGGCAGATTATTGGCCAGCCTTCGCCAGCAAGGCACCCTTCCAGACCCAGATAAAGGGCAATTTCTAGTACATTTGGTGCCCAGGGTGAAACACAAAAATACACCCTCCCTGCCCCCTCCCCTGCTCTCGGCATGTGTGCCACTCCCAAACTCCACTCCACTGTTAAGTAACTCCTACCCAACATCAATAAATCACTGCTATACAAATGAAGCAGGTTTTATTACCTCATTTTTAAATTTGGGAATCAAAATTTAAGTTCCATTCCCAATGGGAGTATTTTATAAGCAAGTAAACCTTGTTATAACTGTAAAATGAAAATGTGTTTATAATAAACTAGCCGTTCCTGGTGTAGCATACGCTGTTCTAGCATATCATAAAGGTCGAAATCGGTCGGTAATTCATAGGGTTACTTCTGTCCCCCTTCTTAAATATCGGAATGAACACCGATTGCTCCCAGGAAGGGGGCATTGGTCCCTGTGACTTATTAATAGTCATTGAAAAGGCTAAACGTATAGGTAACTGTTTTCTTTTTAATGTGAAAGGCACATTTATATCAGATGGAATGAGAGGTATGTGCGGTATAAGAACAGTATCTAAGTGCCATCGATTACACAGGCCTCTATGATGTGTCTTTGTAGATGCATAATTGTCAACCTTGTACCATTCCAGAGTCCCTGTGATGGTATAAGATTGCGTAGTAGCACAATTACAGCAGCTACTTCCAGTTTTAGCTCTTGAGGAGGCACTTGTCCTACAGAGTTTTGCTCTTTAGAGACTTAAACGTTGAGCGGGTAATTAACTGTTCATTGACACTAGAACCGCTGTGCCCTGTGTGAAGATATGTGTGGGTGGAAAGAAGTATCTTGGAATTATTCAGAATGTTTGCAATAGTGGAAGGTGAAGGGGACCACGCAAAACCGTGCTCATTCTGTTAGTTAAAATTATAGCTGTTGTTGAAATGGAAGGGCACACAGAGGTGTACTGTACCATTTGGACATCTGAGGGCAACCTAACACTGATAAATTGCATCAGCCGAGTATGGAAACATACCTAAGCATAATATACATTTATTTATTTATTTTTATTTTTTAAGAAAAGAGCCCGTTGTGCCAAGTGCAGTAGCCAGATGGGCTGCACTCCCAGAGCAGCCAAAGGAAAGAGAATGTTCTTCAGTGAATTCAAAGGCAGCACAACGTCCACTTAGCACTGAAATTTTATTTGCATTGTGCTGGAAGGGAAAAACCAAGGAACAGGATGACATGTTTCGCGGTGCTCTGACCACTTGATCACGTGGTTATATATATATTTATTTGCACTTTCATACACATTTAAAGATACAAGTTTACCTTTCCAGATCATGCAGCAATAATATAGTTTATTCCTGGGGCTCTGTATGTAGTATTCATCCAAAAACACAACTGGATCGGTGTGGGTGAAAGCAGGGGGCTAGGTTCCTATCTGTCTCCTATTTTTCTGATTGGGAGTATTTTTACTTCCTATTTTTAGGAGTAAAGTGGCTATACACCCATTATATGTAGGGCTGCTCAGTCAACAAATGTGTGCCATTGGTCATGTGGCAGGGAATGGACTGCATGATGGTCCAATGCGAGATTAATGAACTGTTGAACAAAGCATTACATTCATTCAGACCCTAAATATGATGTTGATTTGTACCGTGAACCACACCGCCAAAGGCAGTCTCAGGGGCTCGCGTGGCTGTGCAAGAGAAGAAGGTTGGGTGTGTTAGTGGCGATAAGATGATCTGACCAGAAAAAACTGGTTTATTTCTTGCATGTCGGAGTTGGTTTGGGAGGACCTGTGTGTTGTGACCGTATGGGTAGGACTCAGATGCGTGCTAGTGCTGGGGTTGAGTGTGCGTGTCGTGTGGTGTTAGGGTGGGGTTTGTGGTCATGCACACTGATATGTTTTATCCATAAGGGGTCCAGAGTCGCGGATGGCTGTTAGGTGCATGAATATATTGTGTCAAATGTGAATTGGGGTGGAGTTGATGGATTTATGGACTATGTGCAGGGGCGTTTCCACTAGTGTTTCCAGTATCTCAGCGAATTGGTATGGTGCGAACATTATATTAATTCTCTGTATGTTTATGTGCAGTGTTTATGTGTAGTGTGGCTAGCCTCTAGTCATGTGTAGTGGCGTTAGTTATGTTAGAGGAGCAGGAAGGGGGAAATGGGTTAAGTCGGTCGGTTTGGCCGGTGCCTCTGGCGTGAGTCTTTGGTTGCCGCTAGGTGGTATACACCACTGTTCTTCATTGTGGTTCACCGGACAATCTCGCCTCTTCTCCAGGTCTGGAGGCTGACTTCCCCTGCAGGTTTGGTGGCAGAGGGTTGGTTGTACCTAGTGTCTTCTTGGTTACTCGTCCAGGTTAGTCGTGGCAGTTGGATGTGGACCTGCGGTGCTGTCGTCTGCTAAATCGGTGCGCAACTGGTATTATAATAAATTGAGGAAGTGGTACTCGACCGGGCTGCCCTAGTTATGTGGGTAGGTAAGTTAGGGTGATGCCTAGGTTTTAATGCTTTACCTGTCTGAGTTTTCCTTGGTGTATAAATTGCACGTGGGTGTTATCCCTACATCTGTCTGTTGATTGGGCAACCTTCTCTTCGTTGACCACTCTAGTTGTTGGGCATGGCTTGGGGAGGATGCGGAGGGGGGGGTGCTGTGTTCTGGTCCCCTTTGATTGTGCCACTGTTATCTGTGACTGCATCTCTTAGTGTTTGTTTTGGTCTGCAATGTTTTTGCTGTCTGTCTCTTTGGGCTGGTCATAGTCTGTTGAATAACCAGGTTTTGTATCGTTTCCTGAAGGTGATGTGGTCTTCTGTGGTTCTAATTACTTTGGGCATGGTGTTCCAAAGGTTAGCAATTAGGTGTCAGAATGCTGTTCCTCCGAATTTCCTTTTTTTGTACTGTTTTGTCTCTATTTGTAGGTTGTCGCTTGATTTTAGGTCCCTTCTTGGCTGGTAGTGGCTGATCTTGGCTTGGAGGAATTCGGCTCCTTGTCTGGCTTTGTGGGCGATGCAGAGGGCTTTGAATTTGATGCGTTTGACTGGTACCCAGTGAAAGCTTTTCAGAGCTGGAGTGATGTCTCTCCTGTAAAATCTTAGTAGAATCCTGGCTGCAGTGTTTTGGACCCTTTGGAGTTTCTTGTTGAGTCTTTCCGCATTCCTAAGTAGAGGCTGTGTGCATAGTCAATGCTTGTTAGTATCGGGGAAAGGATTGTGATGGTTCTGTCAGGAAAGGAGAGGTATGGGAGCAATCCTCTGAGTTAGGAGGTAGAAGCACTTTCTATTGATTGTATTGACTTGCGGTTGCAGGGATAGTCCAATGCCCACAAATACTCCTAGGTTATTTACTACATTGGAAGTCTCTGTGTGTGTTCCCATGCCGGGCGGCCAGTCCAGTTGTGCGTTGGTTGCGTTTTCTGTGGGTGAGAACATTATTTCAGTTTTTGCCAGGTTCAGTTTGAGGTTGTTTGTTGTCATCCAGTTGTAGATGTCTGTAAGGCAGTTGTTGAGGCGTTATATTGTTCCTGAGTCATGGTCGTCTTTACAATCAGCTGTGTGTCATCTGCGTAGTTGTAGGCAGCTAGTCCGTGGGTTTGAATGATTTTCATCAAGGGGTACATCTAGATGTTGAAAAGCAGGGGAGAGAGGCTGGATCCCTGTGGAACTCCGCAGGAGATGTTTTGTGTGTTTAAGATGAACAGTGGTAAGTAGGTTCTTTTGGTTCGATTTGTGAGGAATGAGGTAGGCCACCTTAGTTACAACACACTTTTATTCAATATAAAATCTTCAAGTCTATACATAAATATAAAAGAAAAGAATCACAGCAATTCCATAAATGAATGTGCTTAAAATACAACAGAGCAAATCGAATCACATCACAGAGGAGAGCTCTGCTCGCAACCTCCAGCACTTATTGTTACAAATCTCATTACAGTTATCCATAGAGTTCAGCAGTTTCCTGCGCAACAGCCAGGACCTATGCGTATAACGAGCTGTCGCAAAAACTACATGCGTTGAATACTCTGCCTCCAAATTTCATAGCTGTTACAGTGTCCCTCACCCCCTACGCCTTCAGGATTAGCTTTAGATGCATACACCGCAGATATTACGTTTTGGCCCAAAGCAACATGAAATGCAACATTGTCTCTCTTGCCTCTCCACACATCCCACATTGATCCAAGACTGAATCTTTCCATGATTGCATAAATACAGCCACAGGGAGTGTCCCTAGTCTTACTCTATAAGGACTTTTCAAAGGGTGGTGTAATCAGATCTAGGTAGGATTTGCTACCAGGTATCCTCAGTTCAAAGTAATCTAGGCCTAGTTTTAATGACATTGCACTAGCCACCAGCTGGTCCCGTGTTCTTAGGACAGCACCATTCCTTAATGTTTTTCTCAGTCCTAATTGTTGGTTGCTCCTAGGTTATATAGAGCTTGCTTGACATGACAAAGCCATTTAATCGATTTCCCCCCATCCAGGGACATCACATGACTTAGAGCATCTCTATATTTTTATATTTTTCCAATCCTACCTGGTTCCACAATCTTATCCAGAAAGGAACTGGGCTAAGTGACGCAAACACACTCACCGGGGTTACAACTAGTCCCAGAAGTACCCAACTGGATGTACCACTCTCAGGCAGCAAAACCAGTTTTTTCATACATTTTTGCTCACTTGTCAGTTTTACAAGATGTGCATACCCCCACAGTTCTACCCCATATAAATCTGCAGGAATGGCCTGCTTCCCATATAATTCTAAGGCCGGTGATACAGCTCCTCGGCCGTGACTAGCATGGAAAGCATGAATTAACCCACCAAGCTTTTCCAAGTTAACAACCAAGCATTTCACTTGCACAACCCAGCCTTCCGATTCTTGAAACCGTAACCCCAGGTAGTCGAAGTTTTCAACTTGATCAAGATGAATTCCGTCCATCTTTAACACCAGTGGCCTTGTCCTTGCAAATCGTGGCTTAAACAACATTACTTTCGATTTTCCAATGTTCAGATGGAGTTGCAATTCTTTACATTTGGTCACAAAAATGTCCAAGGAGTTTTGCAGTCCTTGTGGAGTTGTGGTCAGCAAAACTGCATCATCCGCATAGAATAGCACAGGGTACCTTTCCAAACCCATCTTTAGACAGCCTGGCATCCCTCAAGCAAGGCATTAATCACTTCCTGTATATACAGGTTAAACAAAAGTGGTGCCAGAACACACCCCTGTCTCAGCCCCTTTGTAACTTCAAATGCAGTAGTGGTGTCCCCATCCAAGCCATAGCGAACCGAGGCATATTTCCAGAATAGAGTGACCTAATCTGAATCAAATGTGCTGGAACCTGACGAATAGATAACAAATTCCACATGGTATCCCTGGAGACTGAATCAAACACAGTCCTCATGTCGAGGAATGCAGCATAGAATTTCATTTGTTTCAGCACAGTGTATTTCTTGATCAGAAGATGAAGTAAAAAGCAGTGATCTATGGTAACTCTTTTCCTTCTGAAGCCCGCCTGAAGTTCGCTAATGGCATTGTTTTATCTACCCAGTCTTGTAACTGCATCAAAATGATTTTCCCAAAAAGTTTACCTGCGCTATCGAGGAGGGAGATCGGGCGGTAATTGGCCGGTAGCCTTTTTATGAAGAGGCATTACTGTGGCTTGTTGCCAAGACTCTGGAATTGCATCCTACCTAAGAATTGCGTTAAATACCCTGAATAATGTTGCGTGGTGAATTGTGTCAAAAGCCGCAGATATATCCAATAGTATGAGGGCCGATTGGGCGCCGTTGTTTGCATTTATTTTCAGGTCGTTCCATATCACTAGTAGTGCTGATTCTGTTTCTCTCATTGGTCTGAAGCCAACTTGTGAACGGTCGAGTATTCAGTTTGTTTCTACAAATTTAAGTAGGATCTTGTATACATGGTTCTCCAGGATCTTCAATGGGTAGGGCAAGTTAGATATTGATCTGTAGTTGCTTGGGTCTTGTGCGCTTTCTGATTCCTTTTTTAGCAGTGGTTTGACGTATGCCGATTTGAAGGCGGTTGGTACGATTCCTGTTTTGAGAGACAGGTTAATTAGGTTCCGGAAGTGTGTCGCTGCGGTTCTATATTAGGATTTCTTTGAAGATGTCTAGGGGGCAGGGGTCCCTTGGAGAGTTTGCAATGATACACCTCTAGCAGGACTCCCATATATTTTAAACTGTCCACGCACTCTGCTCCCCAGCATGGTGTAGAGTTCCTCACCGATACCCGGCTTCACCATCCCATGATCCTTTTACATTTGTTGGTATTCACTGAAATAAGTTGGTGCTGACCATTTCATTCCTCTTCTGAATTACCATTCGAGAGATGCATGTGAAAATGTCACGCCAGCAGCTCATGCAGGAGGGCATCGCTCTTAAAGTAAGCAGGCAGCTCGTGGCTGAGTTTTTATCTTAGGTCATCAACAGTATTTTATATCAGCGAGGAATTGACCCATCAGAGGCCTTCACGTGTATGCATAAATACGGGTTAACTTTACTTGGAATAACTGACCCAGATCTCAAAAAGTACCTTACCAATGTGGAGGAGCAGCTTCTAGATAGGCTGTACACATCCTTTGTTAAAAGGTTGGTGGTAGTGATTAAGTACTATTGAAAATAAGGAAATACTTGAAAGATGTCAATTTGACATTGAATACGACACGCCTGCACTGGAAGAGTGTGCTCCAAAAGAGAAAACACAAAAGGCTATCAAGGAAGAAATTAGATCTGTAAGCCGACAGATCACAGCAACAGTTACGTTCCTGCCACTGCCTGTGAATTTGACTTGCTGATCTATATAGCTAAGGATTTGGATGTTCCAGAGAAATGGGAGGAATTCGGACCACAGCTGGTCTCTAATTCGGAAAAAGTTTGCCTTCATTCCTTCATCCCTAAATTCATAATGTAAAAAGCATAGTGGCATATAAAAGAACATTCACTTTAAGCAGAAGCAATGACTGACTTTATAAACTGCAACGTGTGCTTATTCTGTTGTCAACAGACAAGACGTCTTAAAAATACAATTTAATATAAAAGGAACACACTTTCACAGGCAGGGTTACTTTTGCACAATAAGTGTTTCTTTGCCACTTGATTTAATTGTGTCTACCATGACTTGTGAATTGTCCCCCTTGTCAAGTGGGTCCGAGTCCAGTCGAGGGAGATCCAGGGGTGAAAGGTCCTCACCCAAAGTCCATTTGGAAGGGAACTCTTTGTTTGTATTTATTTAGTATTTATATAGCGCCTTAATCCAAAGCGCCTTTACAAAGCAAATTTATCAAACAGTACAATTAAAAATGTGAGATTTGTCATAAAATGCACAAAATCAGAGAGGATAGGAGTAGTTTAGATGAGTCAAAAGTTAGAAAAGAGCTACCTTTTTTGATGTTAAATAAATTAAACCGACAATTACGAGAGGAAATGGAAATATAATGTTTAAAAGATAAGGCAGAATCAAAATAGAGCCCCAGGTTACGAGCAGTGGATGCAAAGAAGAGCTGAGAGGGAGGAAATGAGATAAAAGGAGGAGGAATAGGAGAAGGGATAGTAATAGAGGGAAAAAAGATTAATTCCGTTTTTGCAGTATTGAGAGTAAGATAATGAGTAGCCATCCATGATTTGATGGCCATTGGGCATGCAGAAAGCTGGGCGTGAATGTCAGAAGAGAAAGAGGAGAAAGACAGGAAGAGCTGAGTATCATTCAGCATAAAAGTGGTGAGAAAGACCAAAAGAGGGAATGATGTTTGCAAGGGGAGAAGTGTAGAGAGAAAAAAGGAAAGGTCCTAGAACCAACCCTGGTGGAACACCGCGAGCAAGAGGGTAGGAATCAGAAGTCGTTCCACCCTAGGAAACAGAAAATGTTCGATTGGATAGATAAGATTTAAACCAAGAGAGGACAGAACCCGAAAAACCATAGAATGATGGGGAGGCTAGAAGAAGCTGGTGATCGACAGTATCAAAAGCAGCAGAAAGATCCAGTAGGACAAGAATAGAGGAATGTTTAGAATACCGATTTGTGAGTAATGAGTTAAGGACTGAGAGAAGGGCCGATTTAGTAGAGTGCATAGGTCGAAAGCCTGATTGGAAACGAGGAAGAATAGAATTATTAGAAACAAAAGAAGAGACTTGAAGATAGACGAGGCGTTCAAGCAATTTAGATAGATAAGGAAGAAGACAAATGGGCCGAAAGTTAGAGGCAAGAGAGGGATCACCTGAAGGTTTCTTCAAGTTGGCAATGATCGAAGCGTGTTTAAAAGAGGAAGGGAAAGTTGAAGTTGAGAGACAGGCGTTAAAGAAAGAGGTGAGATATTACTGTAAAGGATAGACCTTAGAGATAAGAGCCGATGGAACAGGATCTGTGGGTGCAGCAGTGGGATGGGCACGAGCCATCAGAGGGGAAAGATCTGTGTCTGTAACAAGAGAAAAGTGTGATATGGAGGCAGCCAGAGGAGGAATAGGTGGAAAGGATGAACTAGGAGAGGAAGATGGAGACGAGTCAATCGCAAGGCAAAGAGAGGTCACCTTAGAAGAGAAGTAAGAAGCAATATCCGAGGCAGATAAAGACGAGTTAAGTGAAGGGTCCACAGTAGGAGGGGAAAGAAGGCGAGACAAAGTTTGAAAAAGACGTGGGTGAGTTGACTGAGCATGAAGAAGATCAGAGAAATAAGAGCACTTAGCAGCTAAGAGACAGTTATCAAATAAGATGGACTGCTTTCGCGCATTCCCCTGAAATAAAAAAAATAAATAAACAAAATAAAAAGATGTGGTATGAAGAGTAGGATTGGAAGTCCTTATGTCTATGATGAAGCCATTCCTTTCCAGTCTACACAGAGCACACCGCATTGACTGCAGACTAGTGGAAAGCCATGGTTGGAAAAGTTTACGAGATGGAGTGAAAGGCGAAGCATGATATAAAGTGTCAAGAGATGAGGAAAGTGAGGTAAAAAGGGTAGAAGCTGCATCATCAGCGGTTAGAGCCGAGAAAGTAGAATGAGATGGTAAAGCAGCGGAACAGGTGGAGACAAATAATTAAGTATTTGTTTGTTGTTAAATATATCAGGCCCTCAAAAGCAAGAGACTTTTTTTATTGAAAAGAGACTTAACCATCGAAGAACCTGATAGCTGGAACTGAACTGTCGGCTAGTGCAGGGAAAGCTCGAGCGTGTGCTGCACTCCACGGTCCCACCTTGTCCCGTGCTGAAAACGTGCTGAAGTGAGACCCCTGGCAATCACATCCATGACTATATATCAATAGTGGGCAATCTGCTGCCCTCCAGATGCTTTGGATTACAACCACCATTACCCCTCACCATTCACTATGCTCAATAGGGCTGATGGTAGCTGTAGGCCAAAATCTATTTAAGGACACAGGTTATCCCTCATACTTGTATAGGGATCCCACAGGAAACAATATTTGTCCATAGTATTCATGATTGTTATTGCATTCCGGCACATGTCGGTCTGTTAATACAAGCCAGCATGTTTCAGAGCTGCCCCGTTATGGAAGTGTGGGATTTTCAGTCCTCAATGTAGTGTTGATTCTTTCCAAATACATTTGGAATAGCTTCCATATTGTCAGGGAACATTTTTAGTTCGACAATGTTTCTCAAAACGGACTTCGAAAGGTTTATTACAGTGTGACCGGTACAAACAGTGTGCTTTGCTTTCTGTCTTTTTTATGCTTGTATTTTATAGATGTATGTGAAGTAGAGACAGATAAATACCAATAAGGAAATGAAGGCCCTTTTCCTGTGTCTGGGCGGGTCCCATTTTGGTACCACAGAGAAAGGAACCAGTAGTCAGACAGCAACATCGGGTCCCTGTGCCAGCCTGCAGATTAAATGTGATCGATCTGGAGCCCAGTAATGCAGTCTCCTTTACTCCCAACTACTATGTGCATGGAGGGACATTCTTAGGCAGCAGCAGGTGTAGAAAAACGTGCAATGTGCACTGCAACCGTTCAAGACCTGTGATCACTTAACACCTGGACTAAGCACAGTGCACATCTTGATAATTTGCAGTGAAGTCATCATCTGATTGAATGGGTGTCTAATAAAAACCCCTATATGAATGAATTATCTGTGGATACATATGATTTTTCTTTCTATAAGAATGTGATCAGCTGCCTTAGGAGCAGGCAAAATATATAGAATTTAAATACACCACATGTGCAAGTATACTTAATTTTAGATAGCACAGAGGATAAAAGGGGGAGCTCGGAGGGGTCAAGAATGGTTGAGGCAGCATTATGGCCAACCGAAAATGCAGGACACCTGGAATTTAGGCCCATATGCGCAAACGGATCCGAATGTCCACACTTCACCATTGAGGAGAACACAATACATCCCAGCACAAATGCACACACCATCACATGCAGGTCAGTCATTCAAACATACATACAGTACAGCCAGAGGACAATCTGTAGAGAGCAGTTCCAGTGTTGGGGGGGATGAGGGGGGGCAATGCAGCCATCTTTCTTTCCGCACTAGTCCAGGTAGAGAACAATTGGAATTTGGAGGCGGGAACGCTCAACTCAGCCATCTTTCTTTCCTCCGTGGTGCGTCGATCCTGCAGCATGGCGGAATTACAAAGGAGGCCACCAGCGAGAGGCACCCTTTTATGTCCCCCAAGTGGCACAGTGCGGTGAAAAACTTCATTAAATGGTTGTGTGAGGTCAAAGAGCCTCTGACTCGGGTAACGTTACATAATACTACGTAACTACGCTGGTCAGAAAATGCAGCATCTGCTGCCGCCATTCGTCCCAGGGAAATCGCGGCCACCCACCCCCAGGGCAATCGCACACAGTACCCCCTGTTGGAGTGGTGGGGGCTGGCCAGGGCCCCCACCCGCATTCACACACACCTACACGCTCGCGCCAAAGGAACCACGCCGGAGACGTGTAGTACGCTCGAGTCCCCGGCGCCAACCTCCGGAGGGCCGTCTTTATTAACATAGCGCATGCGCGAGCCTCTGTCCTGCTCGCGCATGCGCACAACGGTGTAGTCACTACGCAACATCCTCCCTTTTCCCCCAAACAAGAACCCTTAACAACCAGTACAATCACCAATAACAATTTCAAACTTTAACTGACAGTCTGTCACTGGTTATGAGGCAGAGTCCATAATAAAGTCTTGGAACTTCTGAGGCTGCTTGCACCCCGCCCAGCTCGGGTACCTGCGTGCCTCAGCTGTGGGCACCTCTGGTGTCCCAGGAGTCTCTGGCGGTCCATCGTTTCTCGGTGACGATGCTGTGTCATGTTCTGGGCCCTGCATGATGCTTTCTTCCGGGTTTGGCACCGCCTCTATGCGCTTGAAGAATGATGCATTCCTGCTGACTGTCCCTCGGGCATTGGCTGCTGTGACCATGGATCCCTTGACGTGGGTCACCCCCAGTGGCTGCGTTTCGTACGGCAATGACAACTTTCCTTCCGGCCTCCGATTCCGCACCAGCACGGTGTCCCCCACTGTAATCACTTTATCTAGTAGTCCCCGCCATACCGCCTCTCTCTCGTTCTGGGCGGCACTCTCTGTTCACACCCGGTTGTTGTCAATCTCTCCCGGGGATCGACCTTCAACTTCGGGCAACAGTCCTCGTGGGGCCCGTTTGAAGAGGGCCTCTGCTGGCACGACCCCAGTGGATTGATGCAGGGTCGTGCGGTATTTGCGTAGGAAGTCAAACAGGTTGCGCCGGAGGTCCTCCCCTCCATTCAGCGATATGCGGAACACTTTATTGAGCGTCCGCATGAAGCGTTCTACCTCCCCATTCGCTCTGTGCCAGAGTGGGATGACTTTCCGATGTTTTATCCCTCTTTCTTCACAATAGTTAGGGAACTGCTGCCCCTGGAATGGTGCTCCGTTGTCCGAACATATCTCAAGGGGGAAACCATGGGTGGCAAACATCTTTTCCATGGCCAGGATGGTGTGGTCGCTGGCCGTGGATTCAACCAGCTCCACCTCTGGATAGCGCGACCACTGGTCTGTCCTTGCCAAAAAGTACATTCCCCGGCCCGTGGACCCGAAGTCTGCATGCACTGTCCCCCAAGGGCGGTCACTCCTCTCCATGGCCTGAATGGGTGGCCCCCTCTCCACTGGACTCGCTGCCTGGCAGGGGATACAAGCCTTCACAAATTCGTCAACCCTGCTCTCTAGGTCCGGGAACCACACCTTCAACCTGAGGCGTGCCTTCCCCTGGTGCCCTTTGTAGGCGAGCTGCAGCACTTTGCCCACCAGTGCCCTTGGAATCACAATTTGGTGGCCCCTCAGCAGGAGACTGTCCTCTGCCACCGACAGCTTGTGGCATGCCCTCCAGAGTGCTCGCAGGTCCTTTTGCACGCCGTCATCCCTTCGGGAATTGTTCATGAGGACCTCACGCCATTCCCCGCTGGCCACAGCTTCTTTTATTCTCAGGAATGCTTCATCCGCATTAGATTTGTCCGCGATCTCTTGGCGCGCTAGGGCGACGGGTAGCGCCGATTCCACCACCAGGTGTATGGCTTCCACGCAGTCCGCTACCTCCAGCGAGTCTGCATGAGCCTATTCACTCGAAGACGCTTGGTGGGGAAGAACCCATAGGGGAGGTGACAGACATACACAAGGGGAACTCGATCATTGACCAGTCACACCCGGAGGCTCAAATAGAGAAGGCTGAGGGAGAAAGGACAAAAGGGGTCGAAGCATCTGACTCAACTACATCTGAGGATTGGGAAGACCATAATGACGCACCAGGGTTGGGAGCCTCCTGTATACAATCTGGGGAAGTGGGGGTCCCTCTGGATGCAACAGCAACTCAGAGGGGGGGGGGGTGACCACAGAACCCCTAATTACTGAGTATGAGATGCCCCAGTTACAAACGGCCACCCAGATCATACCACCTAGCTTGGGGGGTTTCCCCCGTCCACGTGAGGAGCAGACAAAGCCTGATGCAAACATCTTTAATGACACAGACCTAAGTTTCGGAGATAGTAGGGAGCAGAGGTCTGGTCATCGGCTGCCCATTCCCCCTCAAAGTGGCTGTATTGGCATGACTCACGAAACCCCCAGTAACTCAAGTCTTGCTTCCAAATTAATTTTGGATATTTCAAACCTTACTGGTAAAATTGTAAGGGAAAAAAGGAGAAGTCTGTCATTCATTAAGGACAAATTGGCAGCGCTCGATGATGATGTGGACCTAATAGATCAATTTGATTCTAATCCCTTACAAAGAGGGGGAAATGTACATCAAAATACAGGCTCCAGACAAACTGATCCCAGAAGCCAAGCCCCTCAGGGGGCGATGAAAAAGGCACAGACTATGAGTATTGATGACATCTCTCTGGAAAAAATAAGTGATTTGTACTGCAAGGGAAAAATGGACGACATGGCTCATACTCAGAACCTGGTGATGGCATCATTAAATATCACGCTTGCCCCCTTTCTGAAACTCTATGAGTCCATGAATGAAACCTTGCAGTCACTACATTCCTTAGCATTAAAAACCGAGGAAGGAATGGGCGAAATAGCAAGCTTCACGAAGCAATTGGATGTGAGACTGCAAAAAGAGTCTGACCTGTCACACCAATGGCAAAACCGCCTGTGAGACCTGGCGCGCCAGGAATCCAATGATAAGCAACTCTTGATGGAAGCCATTCTTGAGGATCATAAGTGAATAAGGAAGCTAAATCAGCAGTCCTCCCTGAACATAGACCCCAAACGAAATTCTATAATGGAACAGGACCCGGAAGAGCCGAGGAGGAAAAATCCTGAAGTGATCAAGTCAAAGCAAAAACCAGGTGGCCCCCTAGTGCTAGGCAATGGCTTAAAGGCACCTAGACCCACTAACTCAGACTGTCTGTTAATAATAGACGATGAGGAGAAAAAAATCAACTTATGCGATCTTTAAAGAACCCACACAGCAACCAGAAAGAAGGAGCATTTGCTCAGAAGAACCTCTCCAAGACAAGAAAGGAACCAGTCAAAAGAAAGCCGCTAAACAGAAGGAAAAAGAACTAGATACAAGTGCCTGCCTGAGTGACCTCATAGAAACAATTGAGGAAGTCAAAGAGGATGAGTTGTGGGATAATATCACCCTATCTGAATGGCAAGCAATAGACAAGCAGTTAGATCCTGCCCCGTCAGAAAAAAAACTGAGAATAAAGTAAGACCAACGGAAAAAGAAACTCAATGAAAAAATAACGAACAATGAAGTGGCCAAACAAAGACATGAAGGCTCCCATCTTCCAAAAGAGGAACATTGGGATGTGAAAAGAAGTCCACGGGACAGGTACCAAGAAAATAGATCCCACAGGAGGCGAGAATCTCGAGATAATCTCCTAAATAACGACGAAGGAAACGTCAAATGGAAGTCACGGGACAGGCACCAAGGAAGTAGATCCCATGGGAGAGCGAAATCTCCCTATGAATCTCATGATGAAAGACCAAATGATCTTAAAGAAAAGAAGAGCGACGTCAAAGCCCAAGATTCTCGAACAACCACAATGGACAGGAAAAGGAGCCCTAACAACGCAACAAAGAACCTGGAGTTACTAAAACATCTTGAAGCCAAGCGAAAAGTAAGACTTCAAAAGAGCACAGGTAACCCGTCGATTTCGCAAGAGCGAAAAACCCCGAGATATAGGAATCTAGAAAAGCAAACGACAAAAAATCAGCAAGGGGATAGACGGGAGACTGTGGGCCAGTATGGTAAATTCCACACACTTAAATTGGAACGGATTTGGAGAGACAGAAAAAGGATTGTGTTAAATAGAGCCATGGTGATGGCACTACTTAAAGATCTACCATCAACTTTGAGAATCCATAGTGATGATGTGGTAATAGAGGAGTTCATTGATGAAAAAAAGCCGGATATGGTCTTACTACACCTAAGGACAAGTAAACTGAAAGAAAGCTTGTTGGGTGTAAGGAACAACTTGGAGTCTTGGGGATACAGACTTGACGACCCAGGTAGAAAAAGTGACCGGCGAGAGGTAAAGACCGTCGGACCTGCTATTGAGAGAGTGGAAAAAATAATGAAAACCTTAGAAAGGAAAGCTGCAAATACAGGACAGGAAGAGACGCCAAAGCAAAAGTCAAGTACCAGGCAACATCAGGAGGATACAAGGGCCCATAGCTCAGATCCAACAAGCAAAATAGATAATTACCGAAAGGCTACAGAGAATCAACTAAAAAAAAACTGAGATTTACGATTGACAATTCGAACCAGAGGACAAAAGGGGCAGGAACCAGCACTCAGCCACTGAAAAAAGTGGAAAAGCGAGGATGTACCCCCACCATCATATCAGAAAAAAAGAGACAATAGATTATTTGCAGTGGAGAAGGAATCAAACCCCTATTGGCACCATGGAACACACGGGGATTTGGCCATCTCTATTCGGGAGAAAGTAATTTTCCTAGTGAAATATGAATTAATTTGTATACAAGAGAGCTGGATCAAAAAAACTCCCGTGTGTGAAGGCTATCAGGTCTACATAAACCCGGCGCAGAAAGGACCCGCAGGAAAACCTCGGGCGGGGCTCGTAACCCTAGTGAAGGATGACTGCCAATTTCAGGTATTAGGACAAACTCCGAACCCGTTTCTACAGATACTTACAATTGTGAAAAACAGAGGTCAGAATGAAAAGAGACTCCTGATAATAAAGACATATTGGAACCCCTCAGAAGTAGCCACAAGTAAATACCTAGCAGAGATCATGGTGGCTATTGATGCATCAATGCTAGAGGACGAGGGCCAACTGATCATCATATGCAGGGACCTGAACAAATAAATTGTTGGACAAAAATGGCCTGCTGAAAAGAAGACATACTCTGCCGCCTAATGAAAAACTTTGGATGGCAGAAATGGACACCAGGGAGATGTCTATGTTGAACAGTCAAACAGCAGGGGACCTTCCAGGATCTGATACCTGGTCTGCGAACTCGAGGACTGCTTGGCTTGCCTGGACTACTGTTTCGTCGCTAGAAACACCTTGCCTTGGATCAATTTCTTCAAAGTAGTTCCTCAGAGGGTTAGCGACCATGCTCTACCAGAAATAGAACTTCGTTGGAAGACGGAAGAGCCGAAGTACCAAATTATCCCCGAAATGGAATTATCGGGGGGACGCACTAGGCTACAAATTAAAGCAAGCTCAATTCCCCAACTAGCAGAGCGGCTTACCCGCAACTTTGAAGAGAAACACGAAACAGTGGAATATGGTTGCCTACTGAAGGAGTTTAAAATTAAGACCAGTCCTAACAAAAAACAAGACGTGATAAGGAAACACGCATACAACAAAATCCTGGTGGTGAAACGAAGGGAACATCGTACAGAACTGAGACGTTTGCAGAAAAGCTCCCTCACAAATAAAGAACATATAAGACTCTGCAAGCAGTCTTACAAAAATTGGCTAAAATCCACTAGGATTTGGAGAGCACAAACGGATGCTGAAAAAATGATGGCAGCAATAACTATGTCTAACTCAAGGTCCCTATGGGAGATAATCAACAAAGGGGGCGAATTCCAGACAGCACTGACATCTAGTAATGTGTCAAAGGAGGACTGGGTAAAGTTTTACACAGATCTTTTTCAGGAGAAAGACTATCAAGACCGAGATAAGATCAGGAAATGAATGGATTATTGACATTGATAGGGAAGATATCCTAATAAGGATACAATAGTTGAGTCAATCTTGAGCGGCCGGACCGGACGGCATTTCTAATTGTGTGCTGAAGGAAAATAAGGAAGAGTGGGCAGATTTCATCTTAATATTATTTCAGCAGATTCTAACAACAAGATCAATACCTCAATCCTGGAAGGAGGCCCTAATCGTACCAATTTATAAGAAAGGAGACCACAACAACCCGAGGAACTACAGGCCTATCGCCCTTCTCGATTGCATAGGAAAACTGTTCTGTTCCATCTTGCTGAGAGATTTAAAAAACTGGGCATTAAGGACGGGGATCCTCGATAAGAGACAAACAGCATTCATGAGCGGCGTTGGAACATCACTGAATCTATTCATCCTGAATATGCTAACGCTACGGGCATTAAAACAAAAAAGGAACATATACCTGGGTTTCGTCGACCTCGAACAGGCCTTTGAAGGGATCTGCAGAGAACTCCTATGGGCCAAACTAAGGAAGTGGAACTGTCCGCAGGATCTGCTTGAGGCAATTCAGGAACTATACACCAACACCTCAGTTCAGATAGTGGTCTCAAAAGGAGGTGACCTGACAGAGAAAATCCCAACATCTAAGGGTATAAAGCAAGGCTGTGCACTAGCACCTTTCCTGTACGTTCTGTACTTAGCAGATATGAAAGAATCCCAGGATCAAATCCGCGCATTTCCTCCAGTATTTCAGGATGAAGCCCTCTCATGGATCGTATATGCAGATGACGTTGTATTTGTGGACCAAACCCCTATAGGTCTGCAAAGCCGAATGGTGGAATTTAAGTCTTACTTAAATCAAAACCACCTGAAGGTCAACGTAAAAAAATCCATGACCCTAATAATGCAGTTGGCGTGTGGATCCAGAGCCATAAAACAGAAAAAGGGATTCACTTGGTCATTGGACAATCAACCGTTGGAAATAGTGGACTCAACAGTCTACCTGGGGGTACAAATCAATAAAAACATCAATGAGCAAGGGCAATTAAATTTCATCAAAGAAAAGCTGATGAAACTTACTAACCAAGCTCAAGCCCTCCATCGACGTTACGGAACTTTTTCAATGATGCCAGTAATCATATTTTACAAACAAAAGGTAGTGGCAAGCATAACATATGGAGCCGAATCCCTGCTAAATCTCCACTGGAAAACGTGGGGGGTGCTAGAGCCTTTTTTCTGGAGAAGGGTACTTAGGCTTCCTAATTGCCTCCCTGTATCGACAATAAGACATGAATTAAGATTACAATCTTTGGAGTCAATAGTCCTGTGGAAGACACCTTCGTTATTTTGGAAGTGCATCCTAGATAAACCTCCCATCTCTTTTGAACTGTTAGCTAAAAAAGAGGTAAGAAATGAAGACCCGCGCTTTAATGCTTGGAAATAGAACTGTGTTGAAATACTAGAACATTATCATATCAAATTCGATACGCTGAAAGAAAATCCCGAGAAAGCGAAGAAAAGCATACGGGAAAAAGATTGGATATCCACGGGCAATCAGAATGACCCTCCACCATACCTGCAAAGATTTCCCTCTTCAAAATATAGGGATCTATTGATGAGATGCAGATTAAACATCCTGCCAACAAGAGAGGTCCATTATATAAGGAAACAAATTCCAGTGGAAGACTCTAGATGTCGATTCTGCAATGAGCCGGAGATGTCGGAAACAATAAAACATTGGCTGCTTTTTTGTCCGGCATTAAACACCCAAAGGAGCCTATATCTAGGTGAATGGGTGCAGAATATAAATGCATCGACGGCTGAGGAATACTGGGAAAGAATCCTGACGGTACAAAAAGTCGGCCGGACCCTGGAAGCACTAAGATTCATAGAATCGATCCTAGAGGGCCTAAAGGACGGTAATGTTGAAGCTCGAGAGGTCGGCTCAGCATAAGGACGGTGGGGTCTGGAAAAGGAGATCGATCATTTTGTTAAAGGTTGAAAAGAAATTTTATTTAACTAATAAAACAAACAACAACAAAAAAAAACTATCTTTCACACTTGCGATCCCACATCTCATACCTACACAAAAGCAGCGCCATGACATAACGAGGCAACAATCAAATGAAGATGGTATACTGCAAAAACAAGATTACTGAAACAAAATGGAGAAATGGAGGTAAAAGTGGTTAGCAGCGGTCCCAGAGTCTTTCCACACTGCTTATTTTCTGGAAGGAGGAACTACCTGTTTGGACAGCCTGTGCAAGCCTATCAAATCACCATTCATGCGCAGAGCGCCAGCCGGAAAAGAAGTGGAGATAAAAGTGGTTAGCTGTGGTTTGCGGATGGTGAGCTTGAAGAGTGGACAAAGGTAGCCAGCACACAAGCAAGTGCGTGATAAAGCAGACCATGTTGCTATTTGATCTGCCAGCATGCTCAAAGAGATACCATATGTGCAGCCATGAACGCGTTAAAAATAAATGCCAAACAGTGATTACTAAATCTGATAAAAGGATTGCTAAGAAGCTCAGAATGAAGGTGGGACCAGTTGACTTGATTAACAATATTGGCAGAGCGCAAGGAAATTCTAATACCTCACACGGGAAAATTACCACATTCCAAAAACCGTTTGTTTATTGCGACACGGCAGTGGTCCCTGCTCCTGACCTAATGGTGGAATCACGGAAACAAGACACTATAAATTCATCAGATTTGCTTCCCATAGACAATAACTTGTTATTGAATTTAGTTCTTAGCCTCCAAGGTGAAGCTACTGTTGCCTCGGAAACAGTGCTGGGCAATGAAATCAATCTGGAGTTGATGCCACCAGTAGACACTGTATCTTGTTCTTCTAATGATGTATCTAAAATACCAGACTTGGGAGTGCATAGAGGCTGACATTTATGTCTCCTCGTTGCCTAGATGTAATGAGTCTTTTACATCTTCGGATGAGGAGGAGCAAAGAGAACCAGACCATGCTATAATATTGAAAGCCCTATAGACAATGTGCTCAAAACTGTTGAGAAACGTGTTGATGTAGTGTTGGCTCGTGCACTTGACATGGACACCCAAGAAGGAATGGAATGACAAATGGCAGAACCCGCACGACCATCCTCCATAATACGTGTTGTGGACACACCTGTACAACAAGATCTGGAATTTATAAGGTGTAGTCTGGAAGAAATAGTAGAAAATGTGCCTCAAAAACAATATTGACAGAATGTACTAAAACATAAAACAAAAGTAAAAAAAATCACAGTTAAAACGAGCAGATAAAAAGGGAGGTTTTAAACTAAGCAACAAAAAGAAAAAATCTGCAAGTGTGGCACAGGTGTTGGCGATAACTACTGAAGACCCAAGATGTGATGAGACTGAAAATAGGTTCGAACTAGCTACAGTGCGGCAACCAAAGGTCTCGTGGAAAGATACAGGCAATCATAAGTCTATTGGCCCAATGGACAAATAGATCAATAACTAACATGATATTAGACCACCTCTAGAAGAACACACAATATCAGAAACAAGATCTATTGGAATATGTGAAGCTTGCACTACACAGGAGGGTATTTACAAGACTGACCCTTTTGTTACTGAGACCTTCTAGTCAAAAGGAATTTAGGGCGCCCAAGGCGATAAAGACTAGCACGGACGAGTTTCTAGAACAAATTATATAAAGTTGTGTACTTGTATGCAACAAACAGCCCATTCCTACATCGTGCAAATGTGCTAGAGCGTATTCATTGCCTATCACAACGTAGAGCTGTTACCTCTAGTGATTTCCTGTTGGTAGAAATACCTATGACGGTAATTGAAGCTAATTGTGCATGGATACATATAGCTTCACCAATTATTTATGAATTGATTATGCGTTATGCAACACATTTTCTGGTTTCTGGAACTCCGATACAAGATCAAGAAATTTGAGGAACCTCTGGTGACTGGAAAGAAATTGCAGAAAAATAATAAAACTTAATTAAAATTAAAAAGCCACTAAGCTTACAGAGGTGGACATAGAAATAAATTGCCAGAAGAGTAGCAGGTGTAATAAACGTAGCTAGCACTTATCCCAACTTCAATGACTATGAAAATCAATGGGGAGAGGACCTGGATGAGGTCAATTGACCATTGCCAACCAATTTGCGATTGCCTTCATGGAACACCAGGGGGTTACAACTCATTCCTGAATGAGGAGGAGGGCTTAAAGCAGCTATTGAATACTGAAAATCCTACCTTACAAAAAACGTGGCTGAGAGAAAAAATAACCATCGATGGATATCCCGTTATACAAAGACCCGCCTGAAGTAATGTAACAGGTAGACCTTATGGGGGGCTGATGATGGGGGCAAGAAATGCTCTAAAGTTGAAATAAGTGCTTGATGTATCAAGCCCTCACATTTTGGCGGGGATTGTTATAATGAAGGTGAATGGGGTAGATAATCAGTTGCCTTCAATAAACATCTACAAGCCATCTGGCAATGTAGCCACGATTGAAAATATTGAAATCATTGATATTATGATAAATTACTAGCTTCAGAGTAGTGCAGATGGCTTATACACCTAATTGAGAGAATGATAGATACATAAATGTAGCAATGAAAGACGCCTACGAATATACGCAGACCTTTGGGAAAACGATCAGACATGCAGGGAAAGAAGAAAAACGATTGTTTACATGACTCGACTATAGCTAGGAAGAAAAAACAATTTAAGAAAGAGATAAGTAGAATAAAGGCATTGAAGCTGGACTCTGAAATAGAGTATAAAACATTAAGAAGAATGCACACGCAATACAAAAATATGATTAGAGAACATAAATCTTCAGTAGCCACTACCCAATGGTTTCATATATTTGGAGTTCTGCACAAAAAAGACTCTTGCTGTTTCTAGTCACTATATAGAACTCTTCGGTGGAAACGACTGACAATGGGAAATAAATCAATCCAATCTTGATCCTATAACTGTACTTTAAAATTCCACAGTTGAGGGTGAGCCACTTTCTGAAGACAGCTATGTAAATATAGAGAGTAGCAATATTGACTACTCAGTTGATAACATCAAATGATTAATAATAAAACTAAAAAAATGTAAAGCAACTGGACCAGACGGGATACCAAATGAAGTAATAAAAGCGGACCCGCTTTTATGGTAAAAAATATTACACCATCTTTATAAGATAATACTATAGGAGTGGTACCACAAAGCTGGAATAGAGTTGATCCCTCAAATTACTGTTTACTAGCTGTGGTAGATGCTTGCTCAACGATATTTGCAAAAACAAAGAGGTGATGGCTGGAAGGTTTAGAGTGAATCTTAACCTCTGCCATTGCTCTGGGCAACCTTCCAGACCATCGTTCTTTGCCTGCCAAGCCATACCATATGCAAATCAGGCTTGGTCCCACCCAAAAAGAACCTGAACTGCTAGGTCACATCCCTTCTGCACAAGATATTTTCACAAATACTTATGGAAAGCATCAACCAGTGCATCAAATGACAGCAAATATTTAAAAGCCAACAAGCTGGCTTCAGAAGAGACTTCTATACCCTATCAAACCTGTTGGCTTTGAAATATTTGGAAGGAAAGGCCAAAATGAATTGTGATCGCACTCTGTAAGTCTGCTTTGTGGACTACGGAGCTGCAGTTGATACAGTAATCAGAACACATTTGTGGCAGAAATTGGAGAGTTGGGGCCTCAAATTAGGAATTCCCCATCTCCTAAAGGAATTATACACTAACACATCAGTCAAAATACATATAAATCAGGAGGGTGTTCTTCATAAGGACATAGCCACAAACCATGGACTGAAACAAGGCTGTGCCCTTGGCCCCCTCTTTTACAACCTGTACCTATCAGACTTACACGAAAGTATGTAAGACTTTCAGAATTCACCACCCCTCCCCCACATAGGCATGCAACAGATATCTTGGTTAACCTATGTGGATGATACAATACTATTATATCAAACTTAATTGGGCTTGTAACATTCCCTTATGGCATTGGAAAGATACTCAGAAAATGGCTTGAATATCAACTATAGGAAAACAAAAATTATGATCTTCCAAAAAACAAGCATAAGAAGAAAAAATGTAATTGAAAAATAGATAACTATGTTCTTCTACCCAGATAATGGCGAGAAGTTGGGGCACTCAGTTACTAACAAGACTCAATGCGATAAGAAATAATATAAAATACAAAGGAGGTTTCTCAGTTGAAAGCCTATTGAAAATGTATAATGCTAGCATTATAGCAGGTGTACTTTTGGCCTTGAAATGTACACAAATAAGGAAACAATGTGGATCACAGCACTGGGGGCAAAAATTTGGAGACGAGCTTTGGGTTTGCCTAAATGTATGTCTGTTGAGGCCATAACCAGTGAACTTGGCCTCACATCATTAAACACTTAAAAAAGAATTAATAGCGCTGTTTTTTATTTGAAAAGCGAATAGAAGAAAAGAATCCAGATTCGATGTACAGTAATTTGAAACATCTTATTAAGGACTGTTCCTCCAACTCCCCTATAGGAGTATGGATGAAGGAGATTTTAATTTTCCTAGAAAATATTGGTTTTGAGAAAAGTTCATTAAATAATATCATACTTGCTACGCAAGAAATTAAGGAGAAAGCCGATACATGGGATAGAGATAACAACTTTGTTTGGATATCCTCTAAGAGCTTATTTAAGAGAGATGTATTCCAGGTTTTCTTTATAAGGAACCATTTAGTTACTTGAAATGTACTAGAAATGGTAAAGGGAGATGTTTTATATTATTACTATGACTAGAACTGTTATGTACATTATCAAGATTAGGAACCTTGAACAAAATGCTCTATATGGAACATCGCTGTAGATTGTATAAATATGAAATAGACACTCCAAGACAATTTTTAACACAATGTACTGCAACTAAACATATTAGACAAGGCTACTGCAAAATCAGGTATCTCTTGGAAACATTAAATGCAGATCATACGTGAGCTTTTCTCTATTCAGGTAGCCGTTGGGTATTAAATTAGGCTATGTACTATATTTGGACTGAAATTCAAACACTTTTGAAGATAACAATGGAAAGTGCAATATCAATTAGAAAAAGTGTTTTAGATGCTTTTACATGTTGAAATTATTATTTTCTTTTGAAATTGAGATGATTTTATATTGTTTTTATGATAAGATTTTGATATGTTTATTTTCTGGTATTTTAACAGTGTTAAGGTTTTTTTGTAACAATACACTAATTTTTTTTTAAAAATGACATTTCAAAATTACTACACAATAACACTCAATTATTACTGACGACACGAGTGATACATAAAAGGATGACTCTCACACATACGTTGTGAGAAAGACCCATGCACAGACATAAAAAGTAATATACAGACGCAGCTCAATAATTCCCCACATTAACATGTGGCATTTAAAACCGAACAGTAAACACAACAGTGGCTAGAAATTAAACCGTATTTCACCAAGATAAAAAGTACATCACAATGCCAAACCTTCCAAAACATGTTAACAGCTATGGAACAAAATGAATTTCGCCTCAACGACAAATCACATTTCTCACAACACTTGATGTAGTTGTACAACATCAATGTACTCCTCCTACATGGCTGGCAATCTGCCGTGTCTGGGCCTGAAAATGACAGCTGACACCGCACATCCAAGTAAGAAGTCAATCAGAGGCCTGCTGCATGACGATGGGCTGGACTGCGAGTTGCGTTTGATTCATCGGTTGCACTGCAACAGGCAATCAGTTTCAGATCATTATTTGAGCGTCTCCACTCCTGATTGGTTAATAAACACAACATTGAGGAAGAAAGGTGTAGCCGCTCAGGGCCCGGGAAGGCACAGGGATTAAAGCGTCATGTGCGGCAGAGGCATCACAAATGAAAGTGCATAGGCTCCCCACCCACCTTAGAGGGAACATTACAGTTGAAGAGTCAGTTGCAACCCACAAGTTATTATTTTCAATTTAAATATACGTCGCGGTTCCACCACATGCCATCAATTGCTGAAGGCATAAGGCACCAGCATGCCCAGCAGGAGTCATGCTGCACTCACACTACAAAGATGTGGTGATGATTCCATCTCTCACAAGTGCTGGTGACAGAAAAAAAGTACCGGGGCTCGGTCCAGGCAAACACAGGCACAAATTAAGCACTGGTTGTATTGAGCAAAAGGCTAATAAGATAAATTTCACCTAAAGTACGTTTACATGTGATTATGCAGATAAGTGTTCAACCAGGCAGTTGGAAGACGTGTCTGAATCCAGACTTTGGCCAGTTAAACTATTAAAATTATTTAAGAGAACAAGCTTTTTCGGTTTTCAGGCCCTAAAAACACTCAATGGTGTCCACAGCCACCCTCTGAAAAACTTGTATGCACCCCCGACTTGAGTCCTGAGGTTTAGACGCGCATCAGGTTAACTAAGGCATTGCACTTTAGTGCAGTCTGTCCGTCGTAAGGCAGTTTGAGATCACGCCTCATTTAAAACGTACAAATGCATTTTGACGATTAATCAACATGAATACCTGTAGGTAGCAACCCTTCCACACCCCTGCTCTGCCAGATCCTGCAGAATGAAGAAAACTCAGCCCGCGTGGAATGGTAGGAATGTTAGTATTTAATTCAATTTTCCCTTTTCGTCTCCTTCCCCCAAATGTCCTCTTCTTACCGTTCCCCATCCTAGCCCTGCCTTAGTCTATCTCTTCCATTATTGTGTCTGTGTGAAAACACAACACCTCCACTTATCTGTTTGTCTCTATATTTCTAACACAATTATAATTGTTCTTTTATAACTTGATTAATACCAGCAAGTGGTTTCTAGATGCAGGATCGGGATTTGAACCTGTGTTGCGCTGCATTGTCTTGCTTCCAATACAAACGTGTTGGCCCTGAGCTATCCTTCCTCCTGCTTGATTGTTCTGCCCAATCTACTTTGTTGACCTTTTCTATGGGACAGTCCCTTCTGTTCTTCTGTGCATACTGACTGCAAATGGTAATTTCCGGCTATTGACATAGTGTTAGGCGCGGGTCGCGGATGCTGCGGCTATCGCCCGCAACTCAGCAGGCCATTCCACTGCCGTTTCGGGTTGCCATGGCATCTAGGGGATCCCAGACGCTGCGGCCCATGGCAAAACTTCAACACAGCAGAACGTGACACATGACTTCACGCAGCATGAGGTCCTCTTACTTTTATCTTTGCACGCTTCCAGGCTTATAAAAAAGCTCTAGGAATCAGGACACGGTGTCTCGCGACAGTATTGATTTCACGTTGTCACGGACCTGTGCACTCTGACGCTTTTTAAACCATGGTCATAGGTAATTAGGTATAGAATATAATTGAATATTTCTAAAAGCACCAGGGTCATTCACAGGTGTTCCATAGATGCCAGGAGCTGCAAGATAAAGGATAAGACGCTGCTTCCTGTGTTTTGTTTACATCTTTCCTTGCATGTTTAGGCTGCCCTGCTTATACTGTCCCTTTTTCATTTCTGTAGCTCCTGTTTTCCGTGTCACCAGTGCCAGAGGGGTTGTATCCAGTAGCACTCCTGCCTGGGGCCCTAGTCACACAGCCTGTTCAATTAGGTTGTTGGGCTTGGTCTTTCAGGGAGTGGGAGCACATCGTCCAAAGACTTCCGAGAGCTACGGTCTGCGCCAGAACAACCTGACCCATCGTTTGTAGCACATTTCTCTTTGGGCCTCTTGGTTCCATTGTCCATTCTTCTGCTATTTGGAATTGTTGTCAATAGGATGCATTCGTTGAGCTCCCTTTCCCATTTGAGACAGCAGTGAAAACAGCTCCTTTTTGTGGGGGTACTTAAAATGTCTCTGGTATGAATCGGGAATCTTTCTTATTTGACATGGTTGTATGATAACTTAATCACCCATTCTGAATCCTCCGTGTTGTGCAGGTTTCCTTTTGTCAAAGTCTTCTGTGGCTTTGCCGTTGGCCTCGCTATCTCATCTCATGTCATGGGCTCTGCTGGGGACAGGACTGTTGCTTCATGAGAGGTCATGCAATACTGTAGCAGGACTCTGCATAACGTTTGTTGTAATGCTATGCTCTCAAATTACAGTGGCCAGAAAGCATTCTGCAATTCAATTCGCCTGAAGCCATAGTGGAGCGATTTTCTTGTGAGGAAAACGCATGTGCAGCCAGCCTTCCGAAATCCTGTCAGTTAAAGGGTGGTTTGGGGTCTGATTTTACTATGCATAGAATTCCCCACTCACTGAATACCTCATCCAGCACATGTGCAATGGTATTGAAATGTGTAGACCCCACTATTCTGGCGATGAGCAAATGTCAGTATTTGTCAATTATCACAAAAACATATATACTCCACCACCATAAAATACACGCTGCTTGAAGCCGCCATCAATCTTCAGCTGCTGGCCTTCGACCTGACTTCTGTTCATGAGGACGGCTCAGCAGATTACAGTAATAAAAAAAGGTGAACCATTGCAATCTTCTGTACAGAGATGCCCCATGGAAGGACAAATACATTTAGGAGTGCCAGTAGTAGAAGAAAACCTGCCACTAAGCACATGATGAAGCCCGCTGATTCTGGCTGCCAGGCAGAGTCCCAAGAAGTGTGAACAACATCCCAAGCACGATCTTCACATGATAGTGTCCTTTGCGAGAGGCCCAGGCGAAGAATTAAATGTTCAAATGGTTGCAACTCAAGCTTCTAAATATACAGCAGAAAGTCTCTTGGTTTTGGCTACCGGAAGTGCTTATGTCAGAGAATACCCACTAGATTGCTTCAGCAGGGGGCCCGGGAAATTGAATTATGGTCTCTGGGAATACAAGAGGTTTTACACATTTCCTAGAAATAAGCAACATTCAATTTGAGGATTATGACTTGATATGCCTACAGGAGACCAGGCTATAACAGAAACCAAGTTTGGATTGCCTTATGGTTAATCCTGCCACGGGTGGTCCAAAGCAGAGACCAACATCTGGGCTACTCTTGGTCATCAAAAATGGTAACGGCCTAGAGATGATTAATTTTGAAAATAGAAACCCTTATATACAGCAAGTGACATTAAGATGGTTGGCTCCTCTGTGTGCTTGCAGAAAAGATCAAATAAAAGACATAACCATTATTAATCTTTACTAAAACCCGACAGCGATGGCTGACCGAGACTTTACTGAGGAGGCGATGAATATAATTGATGAAATATACAATAAAAAAGAAACCGGATCAATTATATTATGTGAGGATTTAAATATTGCATGTTTTAATAAGATGAAGGACTTGATTAGAGAAGAGTCCTTACATATGAAGCCGTCTGAAAGAAGAGGTTTGGCATGGATAACACTTAAGAAATCAAGGGATTCACATATTTTGAATGGTTAAAGAGAGGGAGATAAAACACGGTGTCTGACATGGTCACATGGGAATCAAGTTGCAATACTCGATTACATTTTTCTTTCAAGGGAATTATTAAAAGACATTAAGAACTTCCAGGTTATGTCCACTCATCAGTGATCATAACCTCATGAGAATGTGTTGCAAAATGTAGAAAATAAGGCCTGGTGAGGTCTGGGAGCTAATAAAGAGCAGTGATATGCCCCAGATGGCAGTATAATCAAACTGGGTTTCAGAGAAGAAATGGGTGGAGCACTTCACAAATCTCTTCTCAGAAAAAAGAAAGGCAGTCAGCAAGCCTGAAATTAGGGTGCCAGTGAAGAACAAGTTACTTACCAACTGGTAACGGTCTTTCGACTGGATGTTCCTCCAACGTAGTCCACATCTTTGAGATGTAATGTCCACAGCTGTGTAGTTCGAAACTTTTTCGACAGAGGGCGTCCTGCGTCGATGCCGTCGGGTCAATGTCCATCGAAGGCCTCCGTCGAGGGCGACATCACAGGATGTTATAAATAGGACGCACGGCACCCGTAGCCTCAGTTTAAGTTTTTTCCCCCAGAACGTGTGGCACCAGTTTCATGCCTGCTTGACTGCACTTAGTCTTGCAGAAACAGAAGCTGCAATCGTATAGGAAATTCTCCAGAGGTGCAGGCTGGGAGGGCGATGTGGAATGCGTTGGAGGAACATCCAGTCGAAAGAACGTTACCAGTTGGTAAGTAACTTTCTTCGAATGGATTGTGTCCTCCAACGTATTCCACATCTTTGACAGACTCCCAAAGCAGTACCAGTAAATGGAGGAGGGAAAAGAATTTAGAGTACTGTAAAGACTGGAGGGGGGTGTCTGTACTTCTGCTCTCTATTTGGTAGAGGAGAGGCACAGAGGACCCCAGCCAAGATTCTCTATTTGGTAGCTATGGTCTAGCAATCAAGGCCTAGCTTCTCAGGAGGTGATGCAGGCTGGTTCTTAAGTACAGTGTAGTCCCCAAGCCCCCACAAAGGAATGTCCACACACTGTATTAGTTAAAACACAGTCTTTATATAATTAATATTCAAGGTTATGTATACTATCACAATAACTGACTTTGTGCTCAGAAAATCAATAATGGTAAATATATACAGTTCTACAGTGGTACCACAAATATTAGCAGATCTCAATAAAGTGCATCAACTATACTGTCAAAATGTCACACAGATCCATAAAGAGGAAACCAGCAGTAGAGAGAGGAAGGAAAGCGAGATGGTTGAAACAATAGGCAGAATACTGGCCTCTACCGTTAAGCACAGTTCTGTGTGGAGAACCCCCCACCTGGGCAACCTGTAAGATAAAGATATAGCACAAGCCCAGTCCGTATATTGTTCTATGAGTCTTATTTCCCTATACAATAGTTCTACAGCCCCAATGTACCTGGAATTGTAGCGTTCGTCGTCGGGGAATCGACAGCCCTTCTTGAGTGCCCTCCCTTTAAGGCAGGAGTCACGGGTCGTCAAACGTCCGACGGAGAACAGGGTGAACTACAGCCGTGAAGTGGCAGCTTCGTCCCTAGCAGTGCTCGTCGACGACAGAGCGTTGCCGTCTTGCAAGGAAGAGGCGTGCGGGGCACCTCAGTGACGGGAGTTCTGGACCGCAAAGAGATGTTGAAAAACTGTGGCCCAGCAAGGGCGTCGAGTCGTCAGCGTCTCTGTGGTCTTTAGGTGGCGGGAAACCCACCGCCAGATTCTCCTTGGCACGTCGACGGTCAGGCCTTCTCCAGCAGGATAAAGCGGGCGGCGATGCAGACAAGAGCGTCCTTGGCTCAAATTAAGTTCTTAGGCAAACGGGAGCACGGTGGCTCCAGTCGGCGACGGTGGTCGTCGACAGTGGCGGACAACAGTCCGGGTGCTTCTCTTTGGGATTCCGCGGCAGTCCCCATCTCCGGGCGGCAGCCTGTCATAGGTCTGTCTACCAGGGAGCTTTGGCAAAGATCAGCTGGTGCACGATGGTCCCTCGTAGCTCAGAAAGAGGGCGCCTTACCAGGTCCTCTCTGGGTCAGGTCTTGGAGACACAGCAGCTTTCAGATTGTGAAGGAGATCAACAGCAATTCTTCTCTTCCAGCAGGGCTTCAAGGTTAAGGTTAAGCTTCAGTTTCACTCCAGTTACTCTTCAGCTTCTGAACACGAATTCTAGCAGTGAGAGGCCCCCAGATATACTAGTTGATCTCCCATTCATTCTGGTGGGTCACACTCAGGCAACCAATTGGTCAGAAGGGCATTCATGCAGGCAGGCATCCAATCAGGTGCATAGTGTATTCAGGCCATTCACTCCTCTCCAGACACTCGCAACAAGTTATGTGTATTGGGACAAGTACCCATCCATTCAACACTCAACACTGCATTCATACCAGTTTCGGGCAGGGCTGTCTCAGTCATTGTGTCAACCACCAGATACTAGACCCCCACAACACAGAATGTGCATTCGTCACACACTCCATTCACCCAAGTCCCACCCACAGGGTGCACCCACAACATACAGTTATTGGGAAGGCGCCAGCCAGTCTGACCTGGTCTTCACAACAACACCATATATGGAACTTCCACCCAACAGCCAGTGGGGGGATGGGACAGAGTCTGGGCTTCCCAGGACTTTAGGAAAACAAGGTAATAGGCAATAGAAAGCAAGAGGCCACGGGGGCCATCTTGTTTCCTATCAGGAATCAACTGATTCCAATGGCAGTGCCTGGGTATCCCAAAATGGAGGATACTCAGAGCACCTGTCAAATTCAGCATGGAGCTGCCACCAGCCCATACCCTGCTCTGTGGGCCACACACAGGGGCCCAAAAACATACACTAGGGGCACAGGGTTGTACCCCCACCCATGGGTGCCAGATGGGTATCCCATGGGTCTGTACACCAAACCAAAAGAGAGCTGCACCGCCAGGAGTCCCACATGAACAGCTGTATGGAAAACACGACAGAACACGCAATAAAGGACAAGGATACGGAGGCCCTGTCCCTCCGATGCATTTCCAGCATCACAAGTACCCAATTAGATTGCGGAATAAAGAACCACCTTCCCAAAGGCCATATCCTGACCATGGATTGTATCCAGGGAACAATGTTTTATAAAGCTGTGGATTGAAGCCCATGTAGCGGCATCACAAATATTCCTAATAGGAACACCCCGCTGGAGGGCGGTGGAAGTAGCCACGCCCTCAGTGGACAAAGCTCTCAACCCTTTAGGAGGGTCCTTACCCGCCAATCGGTAACACTCGGTAATAGTAAGGATAATCCACCTGGACAAGGTATGTTTGGTAACAGCCTGGCACAATCGGTGTACAGCATATCCTACAAAGAGTTGATCGTCCACCCTGACCCTGGACATCCTAGAAATGTAAAAGCTCAGAGCTCTCCTAGGATCCAACCAATGGAGTCGCTCCTCTTCCTTACCAGGATGAGGAGGAGGATAGAAAGATGGAAGAACCACCTTTTGACTCAAATGATATTCAGAAACTACCTTAGATAGACAGGGTTGTATTCGAAGTACAACCCTGTCCTTGTGAAACACAGTAAAGGGTGGCTTAGATGAAAGTGCCTGCAATTCACTCACTCTGTGAGCAGAAGTAACCGCAACCAAGAACACAGTCTTGAAGGATAGTAAGTTCAAAGGACAGCAGTGCAAAGGTTCAAACGGAGCACCCATGAGAAATTTCAAAACCAAATTTAAAGTCCCAAACCGTCACCTGGAAAGGGGACGGCTGGAATACATTAGTCAGTGCTTTCAGGAACTGAGAAATCAAAGGAATCTTAAAGTAAGAACATTCTTCAGACGAGCGCTTCAAGATAGACAGCGCCGCCAGGTAAACTTTAATGGTACCCACTTGAAGGCCCCTGTTGGCCAAAGAAAGTACGAAAGACAAAACCAAAGGAATGGAGCACTGAAAAGGATCAACATTGTGATCTCTGCACCAGTCGCAGAACTTACGGCAACTGTACAGGGATTTTGTTGCAGGCCGCCTGGCCGAAAGCAACACCTCCATCACGTCATCTGGGAGGTCCCAATCCTTATACCTCAACCTTTCAGATACCAAGCATGAAGGTTGAGAGTCTTGACCTCTGAATCGAGAACCTGACCTGACCCCCCCAAACCACTATGCCCCCACCACTCCCCACCACCCTCACGCGAGAGCAGATCCTCTCCGTAGGGAAGACGGCGTGGAGGACGGATGGACATTTCTAGAAGGTCCGGGTACCATGCTTTCCTGGCCCAATCCAGAGCAATGAGGACCATGTGGCAACCGAGCCTCTCTAACCTCCACAACACTTGAGGAATGACAGGGACAGGATGAAACGCATACAGCAGTGGGAATGACAAATCCACCACAAACGCGTCTCCTAAGGCTCCTCTTGGAGGAAATTCCCTTGAGCAGAATCTCTCGCACTTACGGTTGATACTGGTGGCGAAGAGATCCACTTGCAGGGTTCTCCAAAGGGCGAAGATCTCCTGAAGGACTTCCTGAGCGAACTCCCACTCGTGGGAGACCGTGCTCTGCCTGCTCAGAGTGTCCGCCGCCGTATTTTCATCTCTGGCCAGATGAACTGCCGGGATCGAAATTTCCAGCTGGACGGCCCAGAACCAGAGCTGCACTGCCCCTCTGCACAACGGAAGTGACCCTCCTCCCCACCCCCCTTTTTGTTGAGGTAATGCATGGCCACTGTGTTGTCTGTCATGATCAGGACACTCTTCCCTCATACAGAGGGCAGAAAAGCCTTCAGGGCTAGCCTGACGGCCCTCAGCTCTAACAGATTGATGTTGAGTCTGGACTCCGACGGAGACCAACGACCGCTGGCGGTCAAGTCGTTGGCATGAGCGCCCCATCCTGTGAGGGAAGCATCCGTCACTAGCGTCACCTCAGGCCACGGCTGCCAAAACTTCCCCCCTTCATCAGGTTTCCTTCGTTGGCCCACCACAGAAGATCCTGGGAGACCGAGAGTGGAATCTGAACGGGATCCGACATCTTGCCGGAGAACTGCGACCACTGCATCTTGAGAGCCCACTGCAGGGATCTCATCCGCAGCCGGGCCTCTGGCACCAGAAAAATGCAGGCGGCCATGAGGCCGAGCAACCTTAAGAATTCAAAAGCGGGGAGACTCTGTGCAGATGGTGGACAAGTTTCAACATGCCCAATGTGATGAGCCCTCACCTTGGGAGGCGAACACTTCCCCAAGGACATGTCTAAAACATCCTCGATGTACTGGAGCTGTTGGGAAGGTGTCTGATGCGACAACTTGAAATTCAGGGAGAAGCCCAGCCTGTGGAGGGGGCAGCAGTTGTCACCGAGATGATCCAACGCCAGCTCTGGAGAGCGCACCCGGATCAGCCAGTCGTCCAGGTAAGGGTAGACGGGAATCCCCCCTCAGCTGAGGTATGCTGCCACCACCACCATTAGCTTGGTGAAGACCCTCGGGCAGAGGTCAATCCGAACGGCAGGACCCAAAACTGAAAGTGCGAGTCACCAGCCGCAAACATCAGGTACTTCCTGTGCGCGGGATGAATCGGCAAATGAAAGTAAGCATCCTTGAGGTCCAGAGACACCAACTAATCCTGAAGTTGAAGGGCCTGGAGGACTTGAGAAAGAGTGACCATCTTAACTTGTCATTCCTGAGAAGTTAGTTCAACCAACGCAAGTCTATGATGGGTCTCAATCCCCCATCTTTCTTTGGGATAAAAAAATAAGGGGAATACCATCCCTTGTTCCTCTGCGCTACAGGCACCAGTTCTATAACACCTTTCTCCTGTAGGCTCAAGATCTCCTGCGCAAGGAGTGGATCCGGAAGCTTTGAAGAGAGTTTCCCCGGTGGATTGTCTTGAGGCCGTTGAAGGAAGGGAAGGCAGTAACTGTGGGCAACGGTATCCAGAACTCACACATCTGAAGTAATGGCACGCCATTCTTCGAGATGCTGAGACAGTCTGCCCCCAACCCGCGAACCATGGGACATGGCCTTATGACTGTTTGGAAGCAGCTGCGGCAGTGCCCGAAGGCAAAGAGGCATCTGCCTGAGCGGCTTTGGCACCACGGGTTCTTTTTGCTGGCCACTTTAACTGGCGGCCCCCCTCGTTCTACCACAGCAGGAGCAGTAACAAAAGGAACCTCCACTCCACTGCTGTCCCAGGACGAAAAGGCAGAGGTTGACGCACCACAGCGCTTAAAGATTTCGCTGCAGCTTTTGAGGTCTGCAACCTCTCAAGGTTCTCGTCAGCCTTGCTGCCAAACAAATGTGCGCCATCAAAGGGCATGTTCAGAAGATGGGCCTGCACATCCGGAGAAAACCCGACTTCCGCAACCACGCAAATCTGCGTAGGTGCTCGCAGCCATGGATCGGCTAACACTATCGGCCGTATCCAAACCCGACTGAAGGGATTCACACATGGCATCCTTGCCGTCCTGCACGAGAGCAAGGAACCCATCCCTTCCTTCCCCCTCAGGAATATGCTCAGCCGCCAAAGAAACAATTACATAGAGTCTGTGAAAACCTTGCCAAGGCACACGTGGAGTTGGCCGATTTCAGGGCCATGCTTCCAGCAGAAAATACCTTCCGGGCCCAACCGTCGAAGCGCTTGTTGTCCGGCCTACCGAATTCCACTTCCGGAGAAGTGTCTAACCCACTGGCATCATGGAGGGTCTGCCGCAACTCCAACTGACTGTCTCTAGAAAAAAGGGGATCATCATCGAGGTCACCAGGTTCCTCAAACTCAGACCTTTCTTCCTCTTCATAAATGTCATCCAGAGGGAGGTGAAACCCAGGTCTGGAGACAGAAGAGGGCCTAGAGGCCAAAACTGGTCTCACAGACTTCGACGCAGCCTTCCTTGGAGAATCCACAATATCTGGGTACTCCAATGGCAAATTTCGAGGAAGAATTCCCAAAGGTGCCGATAGCGCCGAAAGCTTCGACATTGTGAGCGTCGACAACCTCGACGTTGTGACCGCCAAAGGGTTCGGTGTCGACATCGACACAGGGGCCGCCGGCGCCGTGGGCTGATACGACGGCAAAGCTTCGACGTCCGAATCGGACGGACACGGCGCCGAACAAGTCGACGCCAGCCCCGAGCCCTCAATAGGCTGCTGGGGTCTTGCTGGAGACGAGGACCGAGACAGAGACACATCTCTTTCGACTCTTCGAATCCTTGTCCATACGGGACCTCGAAGGCTGCCGATGCGAGTCGCGTCGTGGACCCGAGCCCGAAGGAGTGCGAGCCACGGTACGAGACCGATCCTGGCCCCTTCATCAGAAGGCGCGACCGGAATCATGCCCTGCGATTGAAAAATCGCTAACATGGATTGTTTAAACACCGCCCATTCCTCCGGAGTTGAGGACTTCGAAGGGCACGTAAACTTCCTCGAGGCACCATCCTCCGAGGAGGACGGGGAAGGCGATCAGTGATGGCGCTCCCTAGAGTGCCGGGACGAGGAATACAAGTGGCTTGAGCCACTCTGGGACCAAGATCCCAGGGACTCCTTCCGATATGGATAGTCGCCCCTCGAGTCATCGGTGGAAACCCCCTTGGACTTGGAAGTCCGGGACTTAACAGGCTTAGAGCCCCTACCAACCTGGAGCTTCCCCTTCCGCTCCCGCAAGGCCTTGGCAGTCAGTGACTGACATTTCGAGCAGTCGTTGGTGTCGTGCGACTCGCCCAGGCACCACAAACAAATGCGGTAGGGGTCGGTGAGCGACATTTTTGACTTGCAGTCCTGGCAGGTCTTGAAGCCAGAACGCGGAGTCAGAGGGGTCGAAGAGAAAGACATTGTAACAATGAACACACGAGGTGCGCCACGTTTCACGAAGTTAACACGTTCGCAGAAAAAATGGAACTGTGGCTACGGGTACCGTGCATCCTATTTATAACATCCTGTGACGTCGCCCTCGACGGAGGCCTTCAAGGGACATTGACCCGACGCCATTGACGCAGGACACCCTCTTCCGAAAAAGTTTCCGAAGTGCACAGCTGTGGACATTACATGTCAAAGATGTGGAATACGTTGGAGGACACAAGCCATTCGAAATGGTAAATTCCACATAGCTCGAAGATATTCTGGCCCTGATTAAGAAGGCCAGTGGATCCTGAGCTCCCAGACCTGATGGTCTAAGAACCGCAATGTTGAAGCAGGAACCGCAGCGTTGGGCATTATTCCTCCATATTCAATTCGATCAAATTGTGAGAAATGGTGACATACCAGCTTTGTGGAGGAAGGCTACCATAGTCCAAATATTCAAAAAGGGCACTAGGATGATCCAAAAAACTATTGCCATATTGCTCTTTTGGGTGTTATTGGAAAAATCTTTGGGTCATTGCTATTGAACAGGCTGAACGAGTGGTCTTCGAGGATGGGTCACAATTATCCCTTTCAAAACAGGGTTTGTAAGTGGCATACGAATGAGTTTGAACATGACTTTCCGAAACATATTGAAAGGTAGAGCTTTAGAAGGCAGGTCAAGAACATATGTTGCTTTAGTAGATCTGCTACAGGCCTTTGACAGTGCTGACAGGACCAGACTGTGGGGGAAATAGACCAAGTGGAACTGTCCAGAAGATTTATTAGCGCCCCTGGGTGCATTATACACTGCAATAAGCACGAGGATCAGATTTAACTCTGTGGGGCTGTTATCTGAAGAGATGACCACATTCAGGAGCTTAAACAGGGTTGCCCTCTAGCACCCACCCTTTTCAATCTTTTCATATAAAAATTAGGAATGACATCAAATCAGGCAAAACGCTTTCCACCTCGCTTAAGGGCAAACCCAATTGGCTGGCTGCTGTATGCAGATGATTGGGTCCCGATAGAACCAAACTGCAATTACACTGGAGCAACAGCTAGCAAAACTGGATGAGTATGTTGAGGAGAACGATATTGTGATGAGCACACACAAAAACACAATTCTAATCCTACAACCAGGCTATAGGAGGTCACGATCTCCCTTTGTGTGGCAGCTGAGTACGGCACGGATAGAGCAGGTAGAGACATTTAAATATTTGGGAATTTGTGTGAACATGAGCCGAGTTAAGGCTCATCGTGAAAAAATCTTTAGGAATAAAGCAAAGATGCTGGCAAGGCCGGCAAAAATATTGGCCAGAAAATTCTGCAGATTTTCAATACTGCCCTTGTTGCAGTTTAATTGTGTCTGCCACATTTACAAACGGCTCAGAATCCCTGCTGTTCCTACATGAAACACTAGGGCCTTTGTAAGAAGGTATATTTTAGAAAAGAGTTGTGGCCATGCCCAGATCGACACCAATTCAGATCATAGAGCGTTAATTCGGCAAACTCTCCTTAAAAGCAATAGTCCAATGGAAAAAACTGGCCCTGTTTAGGAAATGTGTTGTAGTAAATCCACCTTCAATTTTCCAGATTTTGACAATGGAAATGGATAAGGGTAGAGATACAACATTGACGGCCTGGGAAAACTCTGGTAGAGAATTATTGACTATGGTATGTGTCTCAGAGAATATCCGAACATGGTTAAATTGAAGGTTTGGCAATCAGACTGGATCAAAGCATTGGAAGAAGCAAACAAGTTCAAGCTCTTCCAACACGTGAACCATGATGCAAGGGCTTATGGCACCCATCCCCAGTACTTGAATACGTTTCCGAATAGCCATTATGGAAGTCAATTTATGGGACTGCGGCTGAATGTATTACCAACTAATGAGTCATTATCTACCATGTTAAGCACCAGGTCAAGGGACATGAAATGTAGATTTTGCAGTAAATAGAGTGTGGCAGAAACTCTACATCATATTTTGCTTTTTTGCACAGGTTTAACCAAAATAAGAACAAGGCAATTAAAAAAAAAAATGTTCTAGATAGGTTCAGCACTTTAACGCCCGATGAATGGTGGGCTATTCTCGTTAGTGGAGAAATTATATCATTGGTTTTCGCCAATGTGACATTTTTAGAGTATTTTTTATACCAGGACTCGATATTGGATTTGTATATGGAACTTGATTTTAAATTGTTATGTATATTGGATGAAATAAATGCTAAAAGGTTTGTGATAAACCAAAAGCAAATAAAATAAAAAAATAATCACAACTATGGGTTGTACCATCGACATCAATGGCTTTGGCGTGCCATACAGTATATGGAAGGTCAGTGATCTTTAGTAGTATGGGAGGGTTGGCTCTTGCGGTTACTTGGCAAGTTTGAAATATTTTGATCATTCCTTGTCCATCTCATCCATGTTAGGGCACCAGGTTTGGTTTCTTACTATGGTCTGTGTGGGCAATGTGGACTACTGTTTCCCTGAGTGAGCTGTGTATGACTTGTTTCGTCCCATTCCATAATAGGGAACTTGTCGATAGTGCTAGTTCCGCGTGAATAGTTGCTAGCATTTATAGTTCTTTTATGTTGATTTCTGGCTTGCTGAACACAGATAGTTTGACGTATTCCCCATTTGCTATCCATGGTGAGAGAAATTTATGGATGGATGTCGGGTCATTTTGGGATGCAGTTGCCAGTTCACGTTCATAGATTGTTGGGAGTAGGGCATTCATTGCCAAGCAATATAGTTACTGTGCCCCCTCTCCCGTGACCTTTGGAGTACTATCAGATGGAGGGTTGTGGGACATTTAATCCACCAGGTTCAAATCCTGGTGTATAATATGGTAATCATATTCCCGAAGACCCATTCCCCACCTTCTTTCAATGCATGGGGGCATTTTGGTGCTTGGATTACCAAACGGTGAGCGCAGAGCTTGGTGAACTGTAACCAATGTGAAATAGTATCCTATGAGGAAGTAATGGAAATGGTTCCAGTCCCATACCGCAGCAAGGCTTTCCTTCTTAGGTTGTGAATATGCAAGTTTGGTATTGGAGACCGCTCTACTTGCGCATGAGATCGAGTTCTTATCTTGTGGTGTGGCATGTTTGTGTTGTGCGGATGTGGCCCCTAGCCGTAGAGGGCAGTTTCATCTGTCACATCTGTGCATAGCAAAGGATTGAAGTATGCCAGGTGGTCCGCATTAGCTAATGTATCTTTAAATGGTATCTCACATTGTGTTATACATTGAAATAGCATCTCTTGCTTGAGGAGGTGGTACAGTGGTTTCGGCACAGTCTGGAATGTACTACAATGGTATGACACGCCTGCCAATAATATGATAGGCATCTGTGATGTGGAGTGTTCCATTGGCTTCATGAAACAAGGTCTTGTGGACATGGCAACAACTTGGTCTGATTTTATTTCTGTTGGGGTTTTCCTTGGTAGTCGCTTGTACATCCACCTATTCCTACATGGGGGCAAGCTCAAGTGTGCAGCTGCATAGGGCCCTGTGCTCATTGGGCCCTGTGCAGAGGGTTCTGTTGACTCCCTCCCTCCATCCCTGCGTCCATGTGATCATAGATTAGCTAAAGTGCAGTGCCCTTGAGCACACGCGCAGGCAGCCCATGCTCAACATCAGAGAAGCTTGCCTCTAAAAAAAGTTATGTGGTGGCGGGGGGGGGAGAGGGTAGACCATGGGGGATAGAGCAGGCAGGCGACAGTTTGCCGGCGCCACTGCCGCAATGATTTTATGTGACATTACGTGCCCGGGACCATTTCAGAAGTAGAACTTCTGAGCCAGAGCCAGTTCCTCCCTCTCCAGCAGAAGCAGCGTGCAACTTCAGTGCCTGGAGGCCCTCTGGACTCGTGTTGTGTGCCGGCAGCAGTGCCCGTTTGAAACGGATTTCTGGCCTGGAGGTCGTTGGACAAGCACGGCAGTGCCTGCAGGGGCTTCATAGGCCTACCGCACCAAAGTGCAGCAGTAGCAGGTATGGTACCGTACCACCTCCCCAGAGCTGCCTAGATTAACCCAGTCCCCCTCCCACTCTTCTCACCCCCCCCCTAAGGGTTGTTCTCCTGTGCCTCTTCTTAAACGGCCCCATCTCATTCCTTCAAGTGGGTTGGACAGTGTGCACCTGCAAGCAGACACCAGGTTAGGGGAGAGGGGGGCAGACACAGGAGCTGTGTGATTCACTCACCCGATACGAAAATGGTGCAGCCACAATCCGACTCTTAACAAAGGTTCAGTGACAGAGCGTAGAGATAAGACCCTGTCGCTCAAGAAATGAGAAGGAACTCCAGAGGTGCCCTTCTCATAGAATGACCCTCAGTTTGTGACATTTTGCAACCGTAGGCCTCCAGCTCTACCTGTTACCAGATCTTGCCTGTCCAGTGCTTCTGCCTCTTCGTGTCAGGGCAAGCAGCAAGGTTTCTTCAGGGAGAAAATGGAGTCTTCAAAGCTCTTATCTCTTACCTCCTATTGTCTCGGGAGGATAGCTCAGGGCTCAACGTGCTCCCCTTCGAAGCAAGACGACATGGATCTGCACTTAAAAACCTCTGGGTAATAAGTGCGTTTTAAATAACCTATCATATCATATCTTAACTCAGTGTGTCATGCCAGGTTAGGTACACACAAACAAGGAAACAGTGTGTACCCCACGGGGGGTGGGGCTGAGGGGGTGGCATCGGGCTGTGTCTCATGCAGGCACTGCACACTCCTCCCGCCCACTGCCCCATGATGCCACCCTTGCCAAAGGTGTCGCGCTTGCTTCTTCACTGCATGGTCTGCGTGTATCATCGAAGGGCCCAAGGGGTTTGTCCCGAGTTGGGCAATGAAAAGTAAATTTCGGAATTGCCCATGTGAGTGATTTATGTGATGCAGAGAGCCTGACCGGAGGTCTAAAACGGAATAGCAAAGATTAAAATTATTTGCATGCCAGCAGTACAACTCCTGCTGCACCAAAGTCACCTCACTCCACCCTCTTCAATTTCAGTCAGAAGGGATTAAAATACGGAGTTGTTTAGCACATGCTTCCTAAACCTCTTCAACCTATCGCTCTACTCAGGGAGAGTACCGTGAGCACGGTACTCTCAACGGGCGATGTAGAAGACCTCTCAAACTGCAGACCGATCTCAAACATTCCTTATCCAGCTAAACTATTACAGTCTTATGTCTATGAAATAACACTGGAACACATAGAAAATCACCAACTATTGGACAGGCACAAGTCGGCTTCAGACCCATGAGAGGATCGGAGATAGTACTTTTTTCTATATGGGATGACCTAGAGACCAATGCAGACTCCAAAACAAACTCGCCACTAGTACTAATCGACCTCTCTGCAGCATTCGACACAGTCGGCCACAACATCCTCATCAAAAGACTGGAGATGGGGATCACTGACACGCACTGCTCTGGATCAAGACTTTGTCTGAAAGAACAGAAACAGTATGGAGAAAACTATTCAAATCCACACTGCTGGGCACCACCTGTGGAGTACCGCAAGGATCCTCGCTATCCTCACTCCTCTTCAACATCTACATGCCTCCACTAATCAACCTCATCAAAAGAAACAGGTTCAGTTGCCACAACTACGCAGATGGCACCCAAATAATCAGCAATGAACAAGAGGAGAACACAATGCTAATAGACTGTCTCAAGGAACTCTACCAAAGAATGAACACCAACAACCTCAAAATCATCCTGGGCAATACGGAAATCATGAATACATCCAACAACCTAGGAAGCAACCAGTACATCCCATGGCCCACTGAACTGGCGACAACACCCACACCATCCAAAGTTGTCAAAAACCTTGGAATCCTAATGGAAAACAAGCTAACCTTAGAACCGCAAGTAAGCACAGTAATCAAAAAATGCATCTTCCATCTACACAGGATCAAAAAGATTCCACCATTCCTCTCCTTCACACACAAAACACTGGCCATCATCTCCCTCATCATGTCAAGGATAGACTACAGCGTACACTTCGGAATGCCAGACTATTTACTGAAGAAACTGCAACGTATACAGAACGCAGCTCCCAGACTTCTCCTCAAACTCTCACAAAGGGAACACATCACTCCAGCGCTAAAGATGCTACATTGGCTGCCAGTCAAAAAACAAATCACATTCAAAACAAAGTGCATACCACACAGAGCTAACCATGGCCTAAGAGCGGAATTCATTAAAAAAAAACAACATTATTTACGCTGACTAGAACACTCAGATCCAGCGACGACATCCGCCTAGAACCTAAACCACACAGGACGAAAAAAAATGTGGTGATCTGCTTTCTCTTGCCTAGCCGTTAAACTTTGGAACTCCCTCCCCAGAGAAATAAGGACCATCTAAATTTCAGAAAACCTCTAAAAACCTGGCTCTTCAACTGAGAAAAATGGGACCAAAATTAATGAACACCACCCATGCCCCATTAAACGATCCACAACTGGAAACACAGGGGTGGGGGGCTTCAAGTAGGCCAGACCAGAGTTAAGTGCAGGGTAGGTGTCTGAATGTGAGGGAGAGCCAGATGTACCCGTTCCCAGAGAGGGTCAAACCGTAAACAGGGGAGAGAGATGGACCGACTTAATTGTACCACATATAGAGGGCATTAGATTAAAATGGGAAAGAGAGGCATCCCATACTTGGAACAGATAGACCACGGGGCACAGGGAGTAGGTGCACCCAGGAGGTGAGCGGTAGCAGCACATGGGATGTGCCTAGGGGAGATTAAGGGATGCGGGCGGCTATTAGTCTAAACACTGGGGGTAGAGATGGTGCTTCCACTGAATAGCTATTGAAGCCCACACCACGGCACACAACACAGGAGTGGTAAATGTAGCACACCACAATGTATGACAAGGGATGGGATATGCGCTGCAGGAAGTCAAAACAGTGGATAGCATAGGGTAACACCACTAAGCAACTCTCTTAAAAAAAAACTCAACATTCTGCATACACCTCTCAAACTCTGAACTAAACACACCATACATCTACAGCACAACAAACAGCACACGCTTCGCTACACCACAACAACGAAACAAACCACAGTCTGGCACAACAGCACATGACAGCTACCAAATGAAAATCACACCTACGCTCACTGAATGGTGTAAACCGAACTGAAGCTGCCAACGGCACATCACAGCGCTCTTGCTCTTTTCCCTCCTCAGTCCTACTAACTTACACCTTTTCCCCTTACCCTCTTGCTTTACAGATCCGCCAGAGTGCCAAGGGACCACACATGGGCACATGGGTGACACTGCACGATGTGTGTGACACTTAGCACCCCCACTGATGCCGTTTTTTACAGTCCTATGCAGTGCTAAAAACGAAAAAGAAAATACTCTGACATTCCACCTGGGTGAAATTGCAACAATTGGGCCGAGGGCAGGGTGGCGTCATGGGCGTTAGGCGTAAATAATACAACATGAAATAACACTGTAATTTATAGACATGTGCTGAAGCATGCACAGATCACGTGCTAATCCGCTCTGAAACTATACAAGTCATTATAGAAACATGTTGAGGAAAAAAGGATGATGATAGGTTTGTTTTCCACATGCGAAATAGAAGCCTGAAAAAGTAGCAAGCAACGTCATTTTCAACTAAAAAAAAATCAAAATCAAACCTGTCTTTACATCTAATATGAAGACTGAAAGACACAGTTCAAGAACATGGATTAATATCACGTGAATTAAGCCATTACTTCACACAGCATGCAGCTTTATGCACCCACCATCTGCTCTCTTTTTAAGGGACAAAATCCCCCTCTCGTTCCTGTGTCTGAAGCCAGCACTTTCTGCTTCATTGTAAAATCAAGCAAAACCATAGCGGAGAACTTCTGAGCTCAGATATTTATCTTTGACTACCGGGAACAGCTACAAGGGGCCAAGTGACCAGCGCCTCACATCATGCTGCTCACATACTCACACTTGCTAGCAACCAACCCTGGACACTGAAAGGCAAAAGGGAAATAACTGTGCAATTTACTTTAGAGAAACTTTAGAACATTGTATTTTGTATTGTCCAATGCTAGCCAATCAAAGGGAAAATCATTTAAAAAAAATGTCATTTGACCAGATATAACTACATGACAATGGACGACATTTGGCATAATATATCCAATAATCCTAAACTGGGTATGCGTGTGGCAATAGTACACTTTCTAGATTATATCTTTCCAAAATCATCTTCTGATAAAGAAATCATGTAGATATAGGCACTTTAATGTATCATCATAACTTGGAGTGTCATGATTTTGTACTTTTTCTTCCTTTTGTGTATTCTTTATCTTTATGGTCCAATGCACTAGGTCAGTGCACCCAGTTGAATTTGTTCAGTCATGGTGGATGAAATTAGACACCTTGATTTTTACTGTTAATGACGCATTGTCATCAATGAACTATTGTATGACAAAAGAACAATATATTGTTCTTTTGTCTGTTAAAGTACACTGTGTATTTACTTATATACTTATAATGCAAGTTGTTGCACATTTTAGTCTATAAATTTGTTTTCTGTATATTTGAAAGAATGATTGTCAGGGACGTCATTTCACCAAAATGCCAGGGGTAGTGGAAGTGACATCACACGACCCTTGACCCCCCTGGTGACATCACAGGGAGTGATGTCATTTGGCCCCACCCCAAAGGGATATTGCGGGATGCGATGGAACACGACCTTTCACCCGGTGACAAAACAGGAAGTGCTATCACATAGCATTGTACACTACAAAAAATATGGTTACAATATCGCTATAATGTGATGTACATTTCATACAAGAATGGATCGCCATATGTATCGTTAAAGGGATAGTCCAGTAAAAAATGTTATTTAAAAAATAGATAGGCAATATAAAAAAAAAATACTAGCACTATTTTTTTTAAAACTTCCTATGGAAAATTTAGAGCTACTCAAGCTCAAAATTTGCAAAAGCAAGCACATGGGCGCATCCATTTTGTGAAATGGATGCCCGCCTGTGCTGGCTTTTGCGGCACTAATGAAGGAAAAGCCAGCCAGCTGTAGTAAACAAAAGCTACCGCTGGGTGGCTTTTCCTTCATTGGTGTTGTACGCGGAGGACGGGGACCGGAGACCAGAGCAGGAAAGCTGCAGCTGAATCTCGGTAAGTGCTATTTATTTTTATTAAAAAATAAGCACTAGCTGCGGTTTTTTTCTAAGTTTTCCGGGCTGGAGGAGCCCGGAAAACTTAGAAATAAAACCTCAGCTTTAAAAACGTTGTATTTGTTTTTGCGGTCGCTTGTGACAACAAGTAGGACAGGCACAAGTGATCACAGTTCAAGTGTGTTTATTGAACAATGAAAGATGCAAGCAGGTTGGAAAAACGCCTAATCTAAACCCAAGTCTAAGATGGACGCAAATGTCAACCATCAAATGAAAAATAAGGCAGTCCTAGTGGCATCATGTCAAAATAAAAATAGCCTATACTAAAAAAACCTATTGCCAAGCCTCACAACTAATACAAAAATGGATGAGGGATATTTCTTATGAAAAGAAAGAAGTGTTCTTAAATAATATGTCAGGTTTCGGTTGCCCAGGTCTTCCTTTCCCACGTTTTAAGCATGGGGAAGGTGGAGTTGGTGGCGCACAGTACAGTCTCGGGCTTCTCTAGCGTGAGACGACAGTTCCAATGGCAGTTCTCAGGACTGTATGGGCAAGTCTTGTTTCCTTAGAAAATTTCTCTTGCCTTCGGGGCCTGATGTATTTAAATAACCAAAAACAAAAGTTCCTTTCACAAATGAATGTTCCTTTCCAAAGTTCAATATGCGTGATGGTTTCACCTCTGGGTCCCCCTCTTCTGGGCTGACTCTTTTCGTATTGTATTTCACAATTTCCGATAGGGTGACGGCTTCACTCCCGGGTCCCCTCTTCTGGGCTGACCCTTCTCAATTGTAATCTACAGTTTCGATAGGGTGATGGCTTCCCCCATGGGTCGCCCTCTTTTGGGCTGACTCCATCGCAATAATATTTCTTTGCCGCTCTTATTCCTTTCTCATTAAACTTTGGGTGATCAGTCAACTCTTTCGATCTCCCTCGTTTTGGCTCGGACCTCTCTCGACTGCCAGCCCTTGGGTGACAGCTTCAACCCCAGATCTCCCTCGTCCTGGCTTAGACCCTTCTCTGAGATTTCTACTGGTTTCAAAGGTTTGCAGGAGTCACATCCCTTTTCCTTATTTACTATACATGACTCACTTGCCTTGCTTTCATGGCAATTCACAAATCAAAGTCTTTCGAGTGTATGGGGCTTTTGCTCGACCTTCACGTATGACCACTGAGTTCCTTTGGCGGCCTTCTTATGGCTTTCTGGTTTCTGTAGTTCTATTGTAGTGGGGAGTAACCAGCAGTTCTTGAGTTAGCCCCATGTGGTGCCAGTTTCCCTCTTCAGCGGGTCTCCCCTTAACACCTTTTACAGTTCAATGTTTTATGTTCAACTTGCCACTTTGCGATTCTCACTCATCACAACCCGGGCCTTATCCGTTCATCCCTCGACTCACTGGTTGTGTTTAACCGCAGGGCTTTTCTCTTCTCTGTGGAGTCAAGGCCGGTACCACGGGTGCTGGAGCCTCCTCTGCTTTGCCTCATCAGCGTAGACTGGCACTGCGTACCATTGACATCTGTAGCATGACACTGGGGCTATTGTCCACTGTCTTAGGTTCCCCTCGACAAAGGTTCCGTGGGTCTGGGAGGAAAAGTACAAGGTCACTTGTTTCCTGCCGCCTTTGTCCTTCGTTTGAACTGCTGTGCGGTAGCTGTCTCATCGTGCTGTCTGCTGTACTCGCCCTCTCTCTCCTGTGCTCTCTGGTTTCACCTTTTATACCTGTAAGGAATTGCCTGACTTTGCCTGACTCTTGCATTGGGACACGTCAGGGAAATGGCTCGAGTATTAATCCATTGTCTTGTGTTGTGCGAAAGTGTGAGTCAGAAAGGGGCGGGGGTAGTGGTTCGGAATGTCCTATGTGAGAGAATGGGGAAAAGGTGTTAAAGGAAGGGGGATACCGCGTCTCACCCATTGGTGTCCCAATCCCAGAGGATGCCCATTCAGGTTATCCTTCCTCACTGGTCAACCCCCAAGAACTGGATCCAATAGCAATGGCTGTGTCCTGGCCACCTGGATGACAGATCCTCGAGGTTTAGGCAGGTAGACACCTTCAGGTTTCTCACAGGGTCAAGCTTCATCCAGAACCAGCCCGTCCCATGAGCGTTATCCCTCTGGGAGGTCGAGATCTTTTGAGGATGCCCCGCTCACAGGGATCCAAGAGAATGCCAAGCTCTGCAACACTAGCTCTGCTGGGTTCGCCATTGATGTGGGTCCTGATTCAGACAAAAGGGAATCGCCTTCACAGTCTACCTCCACAGTGAGCCTGCCAACCAAACTCCATGTGTCTGCGGATAAACAGACGAGGGACAAGTCCTGGGAGGACTCATCGAACTTAGCTAAGACCTTGCAGCATGCCAGGTCAACGGAGTCGAAGACTGCACCGTCGACAAAAGCAGCCACAAGCATTTCATTAACTAAGTCAGCGATGTCCACTATGGCTTTGAAGGCGAGTGGGTCCAGGAAGGAATTGGCGGCCGCTCCACGATTGTCTTTGGCACCAAGGTGAGATACGGTTGCAGAGGCAGCAGCCAAGGAGCCGGGGCCAGGGAAAGACCAGGCGACTGCTCTGACCCAGCAACCTATTGAGAGGGAGAGAGAGACTGTTCCACCTGTGGAGCCTCCCCGCTGCGATGACCAGCAAGCTACTCTCGATAGGCCGCAGCAGATGTACTCTAGTACCGATGAGGGAGAGAATGATCTGCACAATGGGGGTTATAGGTTAAAGTTTCGACTCAAAAGGGTTGAATGACAAAAGGATCGAGTCAATTCGACTGAAAAAAAAGATCACATTTTTTTTTGGGCCCCCCCCAACTCCTGTTTTTGGTGTAAAAACACCTTTTTTTACCTATACTAAATAATAAAAAAAATATATACATTTAAAAAAAAATTCAATCCTTTTGTTTTCGGTCGAATGCACTCTCACCTTTGACATTCGATCCTTTTGATTTCGTAAATTTCTTAAACTTTAATTTATTGATAGTGGTACACGTCACCTCATCAACACAACATTCCATACATTTCAGTAACTTAGTTGTCAAGTACAGGAACACAGTAAGACACAATGTTTACATAGCCGGCTCATTTACAGACCCTACCGGGCTGCTACCAGCCGATCCCAATTCGCAATAATAAACTCTGAACGGAGCCTAAATGTCTTTAGGTTTACTTGTTCTCAAGTGTGACCTCACACTCATTGGTATACGCCAGTTCTTTGAGAAAATGATTAATGTGTGGCGCGTGTGCACTCTTCCATTTCTATAATATACATTTTTTTAGCCACTATGCACGCAACGTTAAATAGTCTTCTAGTGACTTCTGAGATCTTCCCAATGTTTCCAAATAGGTATCTTTGGGGTGTTGGGTCTGCTGGGACTTGTGTAATTTCTACTAGAATGGTCGCCACCCGGAATCTGTATATGGGTGGGTAGCTCTAGTACATGTGGAATGAGTCGGCATGGTCGCTCCCGCATTTCTAGCAGCTGTTAGGGCCATTCCGTGTAAATTTTGCGATTTTCTCAGGTGTGTAGTGTAATTTATTTAATACCTTAAATTGGATGAAGCAGAGGCCTGCATTGATGGATGCCCTCTTGGTTAGTTCACAGTATCTTTCCCACGCCTTGTCCGATATGGTGGTTCCCAGGTCAGCTTCCCAGGAGGCTTTAATCTTGTTTACCGTCGGCATGTTTGCCTGCACAACTGCGTAGAGCCCCAAGATACTGACTCCCGCCTGGGTGGATAAAACCAGGAGGCATGGGTGTGGAGGAGGCTCGTCTGGGAATAGAGGCCATCTAGCCTTAAAGGCCATTCGCATCCTGTGATATTGTAGTATTTTCAACTGGTCTCTCCCCATCCCAACATTGAATTCCTCAAGTGTTATGAATTTACCATTGGGGAAGAGCTCTTTCATTTTGAATTCTCCCTCTGGGTCCCATGTTTTCTGGACATCATGGTGTGATGCCGGGGAAGTTCCAGAAGGGGGCTTCCGAGTAATAAGGAGTCTCTAATTGGAGCCTATGATAGATCCTAGACCATGCATGCACAGTTGTGCTGACTGGGTCGAATGGGCAGTCATTTTTATGCTTAACTTTAAAGATGATGGAGCGTAAGTCGGTTGGGCGTGCTGCATGTTTCTCTATACAGATGTGGGCTGAGGTGTTCAGGTCATCATACCAGAATCTGGCAAACTGGGCCTGCGCAACTAGGTAATATAATTCAAAGTCCGGGGCTGCTATGCCCCCTTTGTTCTATGGCTCCACCATTTTTTCCCCATTTCATTCTGGCCGCACCACCCCCCACACAAATTCTATAGCTAGGGATCGGAGGGCTGCGAAAAACTGTCTGTTAGTAAAGATATATAATAGCTTCGGTAGAATTACCATTTTTAGTATGGCCACTCGACCAATAAGTGAGATAGTGTGTGGTGTTCGGGCACCGCGTGGCAGGGGTTAGGGGAAAGATTTCAGATTTAGATCTGTTGGTCTTATAACCTGAGGCAAACTTGTGTATGGTTTCCATCGCCAGACCTAGATGTATATCGGGATCCCGGATATACAGCAATTTGTCATCCGCATATAAGGATATTGATTGGGTTAGGCCGGCCATCTTTATGCCCCTCTTATCCCTGATAGCTGCTGCGACTGGTTCCATTGTGAGGGCGAATAGTATGGGGGGAAAATGGGCATCCCTGTCGCGTGCCCCTACCCAACCCAAACCAGTTGGACAGCGTGCGGTTAGTCAGCACTCTAGCTCCGGGGTCAGAGTACAGTAGCCCGACACATCTCAGGAAGTACGGGCCAATCCCAAATTTCTCAAGCACTGTAAACAAGTACGTCCATGACACTGAATCAAACGCTTTTTCAGCGTCGAGTGATACAGCTACCGCCTGGGCTTCAGGTTTTATCTGGGCCATGATTCCAAACAGTCTCTGGAGGTTTAGAGCCGTAGACCCGGTGGGAATGAAGCCACACCGATCTGGGTGTACTTATCTAGGCATATTTGGTAGGAGTCTCGTGGCCAGGATTTTAGCAAAGATTTTGGCATCGCAATTTATTAGGGACAGGGGTCGGTAGGAAGACATCTCGTTGGGTGGTCGCCTAGGTTTCAAGAGCACGGTTATTATAGCCTCTCTTATTGATGGTGGAAGGGTTCCTAGTTCTATAGCTTCCTCCCACTCCGACAGCAGCACCGGGGCCAGTTCCTCGTTTAGTTCCTTGTACAACTCTGCTCCTAATCCGTCTGAGCCCGGTGCTTTGCCTCTGGCCAATAACTTGATTGCCTCTGTGATCTCATCAGTGGTTAAGGGTTGGTCAAGCGTGAGTTTGTATTCTATGGGCAGCGTCCGCAGAGTGATATTGTTAAGGTATTTTCTTACATCATTGGCTGATTTTGAATCATGATTGGAGTATAGTTCTGAATAAAACTGGGTAAATTCTCTATTTATCCCCTCTTCGCTAGTGACCACAGTGCCGTCCCCTGTTAGTATGCTGGAGATCGGTGTGTGCTGTCTCTCAGCTTTTAACAGGTTGGCTAAGGTACGACCTGCTCTATTCCCTTCGCCATATCTGCGTGCTCTGAGCGGGGTTGACATACAGAGCAGTTCCCTAGTTGCTAGTTTATTGAATTCCAGTAGGCTGCTGTTGATGTCCGAGAGGGTTTTGTCTTCATGTGTAGCTGTGTATCGCGCTTCCAGGTCTCCCAGGCGTTTCTCTATCTCCGCCAGTTCTACCCTGACTGACTTCAACATACCCGTGGACTTAGAGATCAGTATTCCTCTCACCCATACCTTAAATGTTTCCCAGAGGGTTGAGTTCCTATCCACTGAGCCCCTGTTGGTATCGAAGAAGTGTTCCACCTCTATATGCAGTGCGTCAGCTACTGCTGGGTCCTTGAGAATGTCTGGTGGCATACTCCATCTCCTAGTTGGGGGTTTTACGTTTTCTAGTGTCATTTCTATTGTGATGGGGGAGTGGTCTGACAGGGTGCGGGGGAGTATCTCACAGTTATCGATCTGGTGCATGAGGGATGTGGAGACCAGCCAGTAATCTATTCTAGACTCACTGTTGTGCACCGAAGAGTAAAATGTGTATTGTCTCTTATGTGGATGTAACGATCTCCAGGCATCAACCATTGTCAATTGTGGTAGGATTTGTTGTAACATTGCTGAAGTCTTGGAGGGAGTCCGGTGTTTGGTAGTGAAACGGTCTAGCGTGATATCCAGGATTGTGTTGAGTCACCTCCCCATAGGATCTGTTCACACCCCGTGTAGCCTATTTCATGTACCACGTCTATGTAAAACTCAGGGTCATCTAGATTCGGGCCATAGGTATTTACTAACACCATTTCCCTCCCCGCAATGCTACCCCATACTATGACATAGTGACCCTGAGTGTCTATTTTGCTCTTACCAAATCGAAAGCCTACAGAGGGATGAATCAGAGTGAGAACGCCTCTTGCCTGTGTGGAATATTCAGTGTAATATCTATGTTGCCCCCAGTTCTTCAAGAATTCTGTGTTTACCTTTCGGAGTGCATGAGTTTCTTGCAGCATGATCACCTGAGGATGATGCCTAGTGACGTAGGCTCCCACCTTGCTCGATTTAGTTCGGTTGTTCAACCCTCGAACATTCCATGTAAGAAGTTTTAACTTCGGCCCCTGATTCATCGCTCTAGTGTGTGCCATGACTGTGTGTTATTACCGTGTTCCTTGTCCCAGTATTTCCTGAAGCATGTCATGTACAGCGACGCGACCACCAATTTTAACTTGCAGGACCCCTCCAACTGGGTCCGTGAACCGTATCCCCACAACTCGAATCCCATACAACTCAACATAGCGAAGTCTCATATGGCAATTTGACCACCCCACCCGCATCATCTTCCCCAACATGACGATGCTGCCCGATAACTCTCAGAACTTTTCCCATGGGCATTCCCCAAAACTGATGGAGCTTTCCTGAGGGTAGCCTGCTGCAGCCATCCGGCTTACCCTATCAGGCGCTCACGGCTGAAAGCTACAATAAACCTGTGTCCAGGCCGTTCTTTGCAAGTGTTCCTGTCTTCCTGTGACGGGGATTAGATGGTTTGTTCCGGTCAGTCTACTGCGTCTCGCCTCTCCTCTCCCGGCTGTAGTCCGGCGTTTTGATCGATTGCCCTGTCTCTGGGAGGCAACGGGATAGAAGCCTCCACATATGTCATGTCTTCCGTGGGGTTTTCAAAAAAGTGGGCTCTACCACCATGCTGGATTCTGATCTTCACAGGGAAGATGAGGGCATAAGGTACATTGCGTATCCGTAGTTGCTTTTTCACCGATTCGTAGGATCGTCTCTGCGCCTGTACACCTGCGGAGAAATCTGGGTATATATGAATTCTGTTATGTTCAAAATGTACAGTGCCTTTCTCTCTGGACAGTCTGAGTATAGCATCCCTGTCCCTGTAGTTGAGGAGACGTGCTAATATGGTGCGAGGTGGTGCCCCTGGTTTCGGCAGCAGAGCCAGAGTGCGGTGGGCCCTCTCCATGAGGAAATGTTCCGAAAAAGATTCTGCTACCAGGAAATCCTTCAAAAGGTTTTCCACTTGTCGCTCCATGTCGCCCTTGCCAAATGTTTCTGCAACTCCAACAATCCGGATGTTATTCCTTCGAGATCTCGATTCTAAATCTTCACACTTACTTTGGGTTTTGCATAGTTCTGTTTGGAGTTGAGCTATGTCGTGGCCATGTTGTGAAATTGTGTCTTCGTTCGTGCTAATTCTATTCTCCGCTTCCGTGATACGCGTGCTCTCCTTCTCCACTCTAGCTTTCAGGAATCCAATCGTTGCCACTATGTCATCCAGTTCGACATTGACTGCCATAAAACCGTTCTGGACTAGTGTTACTAGGCATCCCAAGGGGTCTTCTCCCTGTCTGTCGGGTGCCTGTTGGATCCCGTCGGCCACCCTGCATGGTTGGGAGCTGGCGAAAGAGTCCATTGGGCCAGTCTTTTTCCCTCCTGTGCCCTTCCTCTCGGTGCAGCCTATGTGGTGTAGTGTATGGCCTTAGAGTGGACTGTGTTCTCCCACGTATTAAAATCAGCTCGTATTGTTCCGTGGAAAGTGACCGGATAGTGTGGAGGCACTTCCTCCTCTACACCCCCTACTTGCACTGGGTATTTGCACCCTTGCTTTGTTTCTACTATTGGAGTGGAGATCTCTGCCAGCCGGATCCCCACAGTCTGATCAGGATGGTTATCTCAATGCGGTTCTTAGCGGGGCGCTCCCCTGCACCACTCCGGGGGCGAATGGAGTTTAGTCCAGTCCCTGTAGTTCAGAATGTCCTTAGGGCATCAGTAGCCCCACCACGCCACAGCAGGGGTTGTTATTAACCAATCAATGTTGTTTCACCATGTGCTGGGGGTGCAGCCCTCGGCGCCCCCTTCGCAGTGCCAGTGCAGGCCCACAATGGTCACTCGGGGGCACTCCCAGTGATCCCCCACCAAGTTTTGTATGTTGTACACCCAGGGCCTTGGTGTTTCAGCCCTGGCCCATGGCGAACAGTAAGGAGCTTCCTCTGTGGTCCCCCACCCTGTCGGGTACAGTTCTCGCCTTGGTGTTTATTGTTGTGGCCGGGGGGGGGGGGTTCCTTCCACACCTCGCCCCACTTACTTGTTGTGAGGGACAGGAGTACGTCTCTCCGCTCCGGAGTGTCTCTGTCGGGGTGCTTCCGCGGGGAAGCAGGGCCCGGTCCTCCGGCAGCGGCTGCAGCTTCCCGCGTCGCACGCCAGCCAGAGCCGTGCACAGCTCCTCTGGCGGCTTCGGCAGATTTCTGCTTCTCCCCCTCTCTGCTTAATCAGCTTCGGTCTCTCGTGTTGTCCTCCAGCAGCAGTACCACGCACCAGTCTGGGGGGCTGCCGCCCTACGTTTCTTCCCGGGGCTCTGCGATATGGCGTTCGCCGCAATGCCCCTCCCCCACTGCGGACTGTTCTTCCCCACCACACCTCTGGCACACAGCGGATGTCCTGTGGAGCCGCAGGGTTGCTTCGCCGATTCCTCACGGCCGCCAAGGCTCTTCGGGCAGGGCAGCATAGCAATCCCGCCACTTATACGCCCAGCTTTTTCAGGGTTTGTCAGGGAGACCTTCCGACACAGGAATCTTCCTTCATTCAGCGTCTAGAACGGCGTTGGATGGATATATTTAAACAGGAATCTCATTCGAGCCGGAGCTCGCCTTTCAGGCAGCTATACTTAATGCGTGCAACAGCGCCCCCCCCCCCTTGATTTCGTAACTTTAACTTGACACCCACAATGGGTGCTGCTCAGATCACAAAGGGGGAGTATCTGGAGGAGGAGGACCTCAGTCCCCTCTGTGGCAGAGGAATAGCATCAGTCCAGATCCCACTCTGCTGGCTCAGTTCACCCCTAGGCCTAGGGATGTGTCTCTGGACGTTCTAGCTACCCTAAACACACTGGTCAACGAAATCCAGCAAAGAATCCAGCAAAGGATGCCTACACCTTCGCAAGAGGCGCCAGAACCTCTGAGGTTAAACTCCCTCCATCGGAAGAGGAAGTCCAAAGGGGGAGTTGGTCCTTGGCATCATCCGACTCCTCCACTACCATCACCTCATTGCGAGAACACCCCTCCCGGAGCCGCCGACACAACTACCACAGCTACAGGCACCAACACGGATGACTATTTCATTGCAGCCAACGGAGAAACTTCCCTCGTGAGCCCCATAATGCCTCCCCACCGGATGAAGTTGGATCCTTTCATTCTGTCATGTCAAGGGCCTCTGAACTGTTTTCAGTTGCTTCCTGAGGAGACTAAGAAAGAGTGTTTTGTTTCCTGTACCAACGACAGGAGTCTAGGAGAAAGACCATCAAGTCCGTTCCCTTCCTGGACGACATCTGGGAGGAAGGCCGAGCACTAATGAAAAATAAAAGTACGGCTCCAACCAAGCGGGACAGATGGAGAAAAAGTACAGTGTCCCGGATTCAGCTCCCCAGTCCCTAAGGTCTCAGGCCTCGCCAAATTCGGTGGTCTCGGCCGCAGCCAGGAAACGCTCAGCAAACCCGTCATCGGCAGCCATGGTACCTCCGGACCAGGAGGGCAAGAAGCTGGATGCAAGGTCAAGAGGATAATTTACACAGCAGCCTCTACCATCAAGGCAGCGAACGTCCTAGTCATTTTGTCCCGATAAGTCCAAGCTGGTACAAGCTGGGCCCTTTACCGGACTTCCTGCAAACGGACAAGAAGGTTGAGGCACTTGAACTCTTTCCAAAAGCGGAAGTATCCTCAGATCATGCCATCGCGGTGGTGGTAATCACAGACAAAGGTTTTCGCCAGATGGGGAACAGGGTGTCTCTGCGCCATCAAAGATGGTTGATGGCAACAAACATCCGCCAGGACGTTCAGACTAAGGTGCTGGATATGCCGATGGGGAGAACTACTTCGGAAAGGCGGTCAGCGAGTCTTTGCAGGCGATAAAGACTAACAAAGAGACGGCACGCTCCTGGGTACTTTGCAGTAGCGATGATCGTCGTCCTTTCGCTCTTCCACAGGAAAGCCAGGAAGATCTTCCAAGAGTTAGAATACCTCATACAGGCAGCATTCACGCCTTTCCACCTCAAGAAGCATACAGGGGGTGCTCTCAAGGCAGAAGAGGTCAACAGCGGCACCGTTCACAGGGCAGAGCCCTGACCCCCCTCCTCCCCCCAAGCAGGCCGTGGCTTCGGGCCCCCATCTACGCACCGCAGTGGGAGGTGACTGGCGAAGTTAGTCAGCACATGGGAAAAGATCACCACAGACAGATGTGTGCTGGACACTCCCGGACAGGGGCACACCTTGGAGCTCCAATGCAGGGGGTCCTCGTATCCCTCCGATTTAGCAACAGGAAATACACAGGCCCCAGCTTCTGCAAGAGGTGCTGCCTATGTTATGTAAAGGGGCAAGAGAACCCGTTCCCCAGCGGCTACGGTGCTCTGGAATATATTCCACATACTTTCTAGTTGGAAAGCAGACCGGGAGTTGGGAGGCCGATTCTGGATCTACGTCGTCTCAACAAGAACTTAAAGTCTCGGATGGTCACATTGCAACACATGCTTGGCCAGCTGGTACAAGGAGATTTTCTGACATCGTTGGAGCTGGATGATGCCTATTTCCACATCCCCATTCACAAGAAGCACTGCAAGTTTCTACGATTTCTAGTTCAATGTCACCCATAACAGTGTAAGGCTGTGCATTTTGGCCTGAAGTCGGCCCTGAGGGTGTTTGCGATGTGCATGGCCCCGGTGGCGGCACATCTTAGTCTCCAAGGTATCTACGTATTCCTTCACCTGGACGACTGACTGGTGTGTTCCTGCTCACAATCTCTGGCAAGCTAACACACGTCGAAAACTGTATGTCTGATGACGGAGTTGGGGTTCTCCATAAACTATCCAAAGTCTTACTTGACACCAACTAAGGACGCTCTATTCCTAGCTGAACGACTCAACATGGTGATGTGTTTGGCGTTGCTCTCAAAAGAAGAGGGTGAAAACCATACGAGGCAAGATGCAGCGCTTGTCATCGGCCCCGACGGCGAGGGTGTGGTCCATCAGGTCGATTTTTGGCATGTTGTCCTCCTGCATCAGCCTAGTTTGCATCTGCAGGCTTGGAATGAGACCTCTCCAGGAGTTCCTGGATGCGAGGCGGATGCAAGTGTCAGGGAACTTTATGGCCAAGATCTCCCTCAACGAGAAGTTCTGTCGGGCGATACAGAGGTGGGGTGTTCAGACTATCTCATCCAGAGAGCTCTGTTTCAGGTTCCTCCTTAGCAGGAGACGGTCACCACAGATGCCTCTCTAGAGGGATGCGGAGCCCACACCAGACAGTTGCATGCCAGAGGCCTGTGGCAACTGGAAGAAAAGCACCTCCACATCAATGCCCTGGAACGTTAAGCCATATTCTGGGCCCTCAAGTCTTTTCTGCCGTCAAAGGACAAGGTGGTGAAGATCTTCACAGACAACACCACCACCATGTTCTACATCTGGAAACAGCAAGGGGTGGGGGCTCACTCATCGGCACTCTCCAAAGAGGCCCAGGACTTGTGGCAATGGGTCATTCATCAAGGCATGTTTCTCGTTCTGTTTCACCTGGCGGGAGTGAAGAACACCATTGCCGACTCACTCAGCAGGGAACTGTTCTTGCCACGAGTGGGAGCTTTGCCAGGACAGCCCCATATCTGCAAATGGGGACAGCCCCATATCGATCTCTTCGTGACGGCGGCAAACACCAAGTGCCAGAGGTTCGGCAGCAGTTCCCTCAACCGAGGAGAATGGGGGACGCGTTCTCATTCCCGTGGGAGGGACGGTTCCTGTATGCTTGTCCTCAGTTTCCCCTACTGTTACGTGTGATCAGCACACTCAGTGCCACTGCAGGATGATACTCGTCACCCCAGAATGGCAGAGACCAATCCAATAGGGAACCTGCTGCGTCTGTCAGTGGCCCCATCCATCAGGCTGCCATTGTCCCCAGACCTTCTCACCGGAGAAGGGTGTGGGGGGGGGTCAAGTTTGCATCATGACCCAGACTCCCTGAACCTGAGGACATGGCTTCTACAGCCCTAGAGTTTGGGGGTTATGCTCTACCTGAAGAATGTAAGGACATCCTGGCCAGGTCCAGGTCAACGTTGAAGTGCTACAGGCATACATGGGAATGCTTCTCTGTGTGGTGCCAGACTCAGATTATCCTGCTGCGTGTCACAGTCCCTCAACTTCTCCCATACTTGCTTTCTTTGGCCAAGGCAGGACTGGCTAACACCTCTATCAAGGTGCATCTTGCTGCCATATCAGGTACACCAGGTCTCAGAGCAGACCTTCACTGTGGTCTTACAGACTTGTCAAGGAGTTCCTCAAGGGACTCTTCAGGACTTTCCCGTTGGTGAAGGCTCCTGCCCTGGCTTGGGAGCTCAATGTTGGACTAACTAAGCCCATGGGAGGGCCCTTCGAACTGATGCACCAGGTGCCGCTCAAGTTTCTCTCGTGGAAGGGCGTTTTCCTCATGGCTATCACCTTGGCCAGGCGGGTCGGGAGATTCAGGCCCCGTCTTTCCACGCTTCAAGGGTGGTGCTGCGTACATACCCCACCTTTATGCCAAAGACATAGTCAAATTCCACCTCAATGAACCTTTAGTGTTACCGGTCTTCTTCCCGAATCCGTCGTCTCCAGTAGAAAGGGCCTTGCATTCACTGGATGTTGCTGGTGCCTTGAAGTTTTATGTGGTATGTAAGAAGAATTTTCAGAAGACTTCTCAGTTGTTTGTCAACTCTGGACCTGTAAATCAAGGAAAGGCCTTATAGAAGGCTTCCATCTCGGGGTGGCTCTCTGGCTGCATCATGCACGGTCATCGACTGCCGAGCAGACCACTGCCAGGCTGGCCAAGAGCCCACTCCACCAGAGCCATTGCAGCAACAACAGCGTTTTTCTCTGGTGTGCCCCTGCTCGACATCTGCAGGGCTGCTATTGGAGATCCACGCACAGCTTCACGAGGTTCTACTGCGTCGACAGGGATTCCAGGGAGGAGTCCCGGGTCGGCCAAGCCGTACTACACAACCGGTTTTGTTTGGCGAGTCTGTTCCAGAGGTGAGCGTTATTGCTTTTGTTGAGCCTTGCAACCTACCGTGGTTGTGTACATGTACTGCTGCATAATCGTTATTTATGAGCATGTAAAATCCATGCCAGACCCCATGGTAGAGTAGGTTTAAATTACTTACCTGTAACTATTGTTCTTCAGCATGGGTCTGGCATAGATAAACATGCGAACCCTCCCGCCATCCCCTTTGTGGCTCTTCTTGGTTCATACTGCCAGTTTATGTGCTTAACCAAATCTGAAGATGGCCACCGGGGTGGCGCTTATGGAGAGGACTGACATTGGATGGGGCAATATGACCGATAGGACAGTGATTGGTTTAGAGGAGAAATACAGTTTTGAAGTGAAACAGTTTTTTCTTTTACTGAGGATTTCCAGCCAGACGACGGGGAATATTCTTGAGCATGTGAATCCATGCCAGTGCCGTGCTGGAGAACAATAGTTACAGGTAAGTAAAAACCATTCTCTTGCTCTGGCGATCACAGAGGAAAGATGTCTACCAGTCCCATGCCCCTAATTTACCAGGCCTCTGTGCACAGATTGTTGGCCTGCCTGCTGCTTTCATTTACGGATAGGGAAAATAAAACTGCAATCATACTCCTTTTGTTCAACATGTTTCAGTAATGACTTCTAGTTCGTCTGGTTGTTTTATTATGTGATGTGTACTTTAAAATCATTAAAAAAATATATTAATTTAGGCTTGGAAGTCAACATTAACACATCAGTACTGGCTAGAGCTGGTTAGATATGTGGTCAAGTGCCCACATTGAAGACTGATCAAATTGCAGCTTCCCCATTTAGCCAAATTGTGGAATCCTGGACAATCATTTAACCTCACTGTGCCTTATGTGACAAAAGAAAGTCCGTAGACGTAATTCATTTCCGAGTATACCCTATATTGGAGGTTGTGGCAAAGCTGGAGATTATGGCTTGTGGAAAATGAAAATGCATTCTTTTTTGGAGCTTATTCACCATACAAAGAAATATTTCTTGTTTCCAGATCTATGGGTCATCCTGTGTGACAGTTGCTGTTACTAATAGATGAGGAGTTTCGGTGAAATAAAATGTAAGCTATTGCCTCTAGTTATACTTTCAACTGAGTGCAAAACAATGGAAAAAATAGATAAAACAGCCCAATAGACACATAGGAAAGTGCGATATAGACAATTAACATAAATGTGAGACACTGCGTTTCATCTTTTTTGCAACATTGTCTACTTTGCTATATATTACATTTAAGTACATTCATTACAAAATTTTAAAAAACAGCTTTTGTTTACATTGCAAACCCAACATAATCTAGGACTGCTATAATTATATGAACAAACTCCAGTCCTCAACTATTTGGGGAAAGTGCTTGATAGTGGAAGGATGATGATCAATAAGTGTTGACATATGTTATAACCATTAATTTTATACTTTTCGGTTGCGGTGCAGGGTTTTTCATATGGCATACAGGGGTGCACAAATGATTTTGCCAGACTGCTGAATTCACCTTACATGCTGCCTATAGTGGGCTGAAAAGTAAATGTGGGAGGTACGGTAGGAGGAGTGCGGGGGAGTGGCAGGCTTTTTCAACCCCCAATTTTTATTAAACACATGGAAAAAGAATACCTTTTTCAGGTGTACTGGTCTTTATTTGTATTTCAAACTTACATTTTGTACTACTCATTTTGCAATTCAATTTTTAATCATTTCTTTCTTTCCAAAAGACACATTGGTAATAGTAGACGAAGTACGCAACTCATTCTGGAGGAAACCTCAAATATTTCACACGCTATGTTGCTTTAGATTTGCAAGTCACAAGGCTCTGCCATTTTGCGCAGCATCTGCCACGGCTGTAAGCGAGCAATGAACCATGAGTTTTGGGAAATGTTTTTGAACCATACATACTTGATCGGTGAGAAACATTGCCACGTTTCCCAGATGTCAGTTTCTGGATCTCGGGCTTCAGTGATGTACATACTTTCAGAATAGCATGGAGATGTCAGTCAGTGAGTCTTGACCTTAGACTGGATTTATGCATTTTCAACTGATAAAACCTGCTCACATATGTAGGTACTGCCAAACATGGACACCATCTTCAATGCTTCCCAGGACAGACTGGGGAATTGAGCAGTGTTCAGAGACTGGTAAAAGGCTAACAAAGGCATCTCTGTGTTTCATTTTTGAGGGCCTACAGCACTGAAGTTCAATCACTTCCAGTTGAACATCAGGTGGCACATTATTTGCATCACCACAGAGCAGATCTGCAAAAGGTTTAAAAGAGAGTCGCTGGGATTTAAATTGTGTGAAACGATTCCTAAAAACAACTTGTAATTCAGTCAGGGCCTTATCATGCCAATGCCATTCTACATACTTCTCATGGGGGACAGCGTCTGCACATGCAGGGAATTGTACCAGCATCCCTTTCTCCTGCTAGACTGTCAGAAGTCTTAACTTTATTTCAAAAGCACAAACTGCCTCAAACAGATCAGAGATTAGATTTTGGCTTCCTTGCAACTGTAAATTTAAATCATTCGTATTGCCCGTTTGGTCAGTCAGAAAAGCCAAGTCAGCTGCTCAGTCAATATCTTGCATGACAGAAATGTCCATTCCATTTTCCTCTTCTAAAAACGCCTGAAACAATCTGGTTTAAAGAGCGTGAAAAGACCAAATTAACTTTTTTCACAATGAAGTCCATGGCTTCTGTAAATTGCAAACGTTACCCACATAATGCCTCCTGATGTACGATGCCATGATATTTTTTAATGGACAGCCTTCTCACCCAAGTGTCTTTTCAAGCAGCCAATAAAACCATTTTGCTCTTCAACTTTGGCTGGGGCCTCATCAGTGGTCACGCCTTGCAGAATATCCCATGGCAAATTTAAATCGATTACTTTTTTGAAAAAGCATTACAAATGTCAACACCAGTAGTTCTGCCATGCAAAGAAACCAGGGATGCCAGTTCCTGAAATACTTTGCATTTGTTACTGATCCCACAAATGAAAATTAAGAGCTGGGCTGGGTCACTTGCATCTGTGCTCTCATCAAGGGCAGCTCAAAACAATTTGATATCCTTACACTGCATTTTCAGTTGGCTGTAACAATCATCAGCCATGTCTACAATATGCCGCTGGATACTCATCCATGAAGGGGGAACATTTGTAAAAGCATCTTTCTTTTCTTTACACACTGCCTGGGAAATCTCCATAAGGCAGTCTTTTATGAAATCACCATCTGTGAAAGGCCGTGCTGACTTTGCAATAAGATGCCCAACCGTATAATTAGCTATGGTGGCACATTCAGATTCTTTTTTTTTTTGCGCAACAACAACTTGTTGCTTAATCAGCTGTGTTTTTAGCTACGCCACTTTCTTTATTCTAGCTTCCCCCTGCAAATCCTTATATTGTGAATGTTTCATTTCACAATGGTGGCGTATATTACATTCCTTGGGGACTGCAATTTGCTCGAGGCAAATAAACCATGAGTACACATTCAGTTACGACTCAAATGAAAAAAAACGTCAGTCCACGCATCCTTAAATTGACGGTGCTCCTGGGCCAGAGCACAAAATGTACAAACCTGTACAAGTGCACTGTTGTAAGCCTCTACTTTTAGTCATTTCTGCAAAATTACAACTGCCAGAAGAGGTACATGCCCTGGAAAGTTACTGCTTAATGTAGGAGGGCCGTAGCAGGGACACTGTGGAGCAGCACTAGACACATCATCCTGTGTAATGCTGCAAACCTACCTAGACCATGTGCTTTACAGCAGTGGGTTTTTGCAGTTTTTCCCATTTAGTAATTGCATATGGTTCGTTTAAAGTATATATATATATTGTATTGACCCGTGCTTGGACATTCCGTTATTTTGGACTGCTATACTTTGCTGTTTGGGTTGACCATACTCTTGTGAGTATGACTTCATTGGATCAGGTTTCCACAAAAAGGCGAAGGAGGTACATCGCTTATCTGTGCCCATTTTAGCTTTATGATTGGGTACACTATTGGATTGTGAGGAGTGAGTAGGCACTTTAGCCCCACAAGCAAACACTATGCCCCATGGCCCCCACCCACCAAGCAAACACTATGCCCCATGACACCCACATCCAAGCACCCCCACCTGAATATAGTGAGATTCCCATTTCTGGAATAAAAGGGAGATCAAGCATTGCGTGCCACAAAGGTGGCAATCTAGAATAGCACCTAAAAATAAGCATCAGCATAGGAAATGTTATTGAAAGTTGTCATTAATGCCGATATATACACTGCCATACTATTGAAGTAGCATTTTCTTGCTTTCTTTATTAACAAAATTAAAAAAGAACGATTAATCTTTCAAATGTCACACGTGGTCGTGGCATTGTGTGATCTTGGTAACAGTGGCCACATGTAGGTGTTTAAAAAAAGAGGCAAGTGCAAGTGGTGTTCTTTACAGTGGGGGCAAGGAACAAGTTACTTACCTGTGACTGTTGTTCTCCAGCATGGGTCTGGCATGGATTCACATGCTCATGAATATTCCCCGTCGTCAGGCTGGGAATCCTCGGTAAAGAAAAAAATCAGTATCCGTTTTGTTTCTGATCTGTCTTTCTTAGTAGTAACCAATCACTGATCTCTGGGTCATACTGCCCCCAGCCAATGACTGCCCTCTCCCTAAGCCCCACCTCCGGCAGCCATCCTCAGATTTTTACCGCACGCTCAAGTGTTGGGAGTCCTCGTGTTTAGCTCTCGAGTTTTTTTGCTGCGTTTTCACGCTTTTTTCAGGAGATTTCTAATTTATTCGATTTAATCGCGCCTCAAGCTCCACCGCTTCTACTTCCGATAACGGGGACCCGTTTCGGAATTCTTCTACGCCCCTCAAGGGTGAAGTTTTCGTCGAGTTTACACTTCTTGGAGGATTCCGGAAGATCTGCGGCCTACCTTAACGGACATGGCCCAGGACAAGGGGAGCTTGACGCCCGGATCCAAGCTGTTCAGGAACTGCCTTGGATGCGGATTATATTCAAGGACGACGAGCATTTGCGATGCCTCTACTGCCTCCATGGGGACAAGACGCACGTGGAGAAGGACTGTGCGTTCTGCAAGAACCTTTCGGAACGGACCAAACAAGATCGTCGTTCCCGCCTCGCCACCTGGCTGGAGAAAGGCACAGCAAGTGAGAAGGCGAAGAAGAAGTCTGAGTGGGCTTCTAAGTCCTTTGAGGGCGCCCCGGTGACGGGGGGCACAACAGAAGGCCAAGCACCGCGGGCTCCGGGAGCGCCGAAAGGTCGGGCTCTTCGGTTGCCAAGCAGGGCGCTACTTCCCCGGCACGTTCGACCACGAGCCAGCGCTCTTGTTCAGGGAAGAGGAAGTCCGAGAACCCTGGCAGGCTGCTGGAGCAGACCCGGTCGATCTCAAAGGGGGAGCGAGGCGCTGATCCTCTCCCCCCCCCCCCCCAAGGCGAAGGCCCAGGACGCACCTAAGGTGGTGAGGGCTTTGATCCACCTGGCTAAGGCCTCTACCGAAGTGGTCGCTGCGACCCTGGCGGAGCTGGCTGAGACTACACCAATGGAAACGGCCTCTGGGCCCAGAGTATCCCTGCCGCCTCGGAGGGAATCCTCTTTCCAGCCCATCGCTAAGACCCTCGTGAAGCCCCCGGCTGAAAAAGAGGGGGGGGGGGTCGGTGGCCATTACAGACTCGGAATCAGCCTCTGAGGAGGAACTGGTGGAGACCGAGGAAGGCCTCAACGAAAGGTCCATAGGCCTCAACGAGAGGTTCAGAAACCTCAATGAGAGGTTCGGGAAGGTTCGATCCCACGGGACGATCCCGGCTGACGTGATCGAAGATAGCGACGACGAACAGGACCCAATGGAGCGGCCACCCTGTCCGTCGCAGCCATTGCCCGAGCCCCAGGATAGCTCGGCGGCCATTTTGTTGGCAATCCAATCCTTATGTACCGAGATAAGGACGAGATTACCGCGCACCCCGATGGAGGAGCCAGAACTAGGCCTGTTGGGAAGCCCTCTGAACAAGCGGAGGAGAGTCCACCCTGCTCTGCCCTTCGTGCCTGCGAGACCGGTGGACCCCTCATACCCCTCGCCGGGAGAGGATACGGCGACGGATACGGCGACGGCAACGGACGATGACGGCGGCGATGACACAGCAGACATCCCGTCGTCACCCCCCCCCCCTCCGCGGGCGTCCCCAGCCGACGAGGTTGGCTCTTTCCACGCCATGATAACCAGGGCATCCGAGCTCTTCCAGCTCTGCCCTGAAGAACAGAGAAAGGAGGGGTTTCTGTACCAACGACGAGAGGCTAAGAGGAAGACGGCCTTCGCGGTGCCTTTACTCGACGACATCTGGGACGAGGGGCTTGCGGTCCTCAAGAACCCTGCCACGACACCCGCCAAGAGGGACAGGTACGAGAAGAAGTACCGAGTCCCTGATGCCTCCCCCCTGTGCCTCAGGGCCCAGCCCACGCCGGACTCGGTTGTCTCGGCAGCAGCTAAGGAGAAGGCAGCGGGCACGGCGGCTTCAACTTCCACTTCCCCGCCGGACAGCGAGGGCAAGAAGTTGGACTCTATGGGACGATGAGTCATCTCGTCGGCGGCGACGACGATTAAGGCGGCCAATGCCTTAGCGATCGTGGCCCTCTACGACGGGGAGCTCTGGTTCAAAATAGCTCCCCTGCTAGACTTCCTGCCTGATGACAAAAGGGCGGAGGCCCTAGAAATTCTGCAGGAGGGCGAGGTGGCGTTGTATCACGCTATAACTGTGGCGACCTGTTATACAGCACCAGTCTAATGGTCAGTAAGGTTTCCAGCATGTCCTACTTTTAAAATGGGCAAAGTGAATGTTACTACTTGAAAAGTGCATCTTGCTTTTATCAAGAGCAAACCCCTGGATGCCATGTCTGAATATTACAAAACGTACATGAGGCAAGCACAGGAAGAAAACTGAATGGTTAAACTGCTATCTCAGCACACACAAGGCTGCAAACATATAGACCCACTCCCCACCACGATTGGCCTCTCAGCACACACAGGGCTGCAAACATACAAACCCAAACCTAAAGTGTCCCTGAAGGTACGCCCCTGCACGCTCACACCAGAAGAAAATACAACCCACTAGGGAAAAAAGGCCCAAGACACTGCTTGCAAGGATAACAAGTATTTACTTCTACAAAATCTTCTGGCAAATTGGGGATGTGCAGCAAGTTAAAAGGACACCTGGCGTAATCAATGTCATCATTAGGTACAGTAAACACCTGCAAGTCTGGTTGGAGTGACCCTATACATGGGCAGCCCACTCCATAGAGGATAATAGCCCATTGGTCCCAGACATCTTGTCCGTTTCCTTCCACGTGGGTGAAGCTGGGCTCGACATCCGCGATAAAACAGGGCCTAACAAGCAGTTACTTATTTCGAAAACAATGCTACTCTGTCATTGGACTGGTGCACCTGGCAGACACAGATGGCCCCAAGGGAAGAGCCATAGTCATACCAACGTGCATACTTCACTCACTCCCTTATGTGCCAGCCGCCTCCAAGGTCCTCCACCCTCATTTTGAGCTATAATTTCATCCCTCCCTGGCACCTCGCAGCACAAATCACGTGACCCAATGTGAAGGCAAGATAGCCTTGCTTGAGATATTTTTGATCGATTGGGCGTCTTTCAGCTTTATGGTCGGTGGTCTGGGCCTTGCAGGCACCCATCATGGTCAATCCCTATGACAACAATTCCCTTTGCCGAAACTACCACACCTTGCAAATCTAGGGGCAAGATTGTTACTTCCACTAGCTAGAGGGACACCACAGGGCAAAAGAATAAAATCAGCTGGCACTCGCCAACACCCTTTGTCAATTTGGGGCACCGCTTCAAGAAGCACGGCGATACTGTACATGAACATGTCCGGGTCCACGGGCATCCCGCAAACCACTACTTCTCCTTTTGTACATTTGATCACTGTTGCCCTCATGGTGCATATTCCTGGGGTAGCACATATAATCCCACTATCATTGAAAGAGATGGTCATGTTCAATTTGCTAAGCAGTTTGTGGCCCAACAAATGTATCGGGAACTTTCAGAATACAACAGGGGAGCCCGCACCACCTTCCCCCTTTTTTAATGTCAACCTATTTAGTGAATGGAACCATGGCGACCGCCCCATAGAAGCCCTGCGTGTCAAGAGTTTTACCCGAAAGTGGGAAGTTTCCCTCACTGATTCATGATTGAGTGGCACCTGTGTCAAACATGAAGATGAAGTGTTTGTTTTCTAACTCAGCGCCCACCAGGGTTCCTCATCAGGTTGGACTGTCAAGGATAGTACTGGACACGCAAGAGCTTTCTGTGGGTTGTCCTAGTCAGGGTAAGTATTTGTACCAGTGAACGGAAAAGGGTTACCTCCCAGGATGCTGACCCCCGGTAGGGTACCACAGTGCCATTAGGTGCCGGGCATGTGTCCTTTGTGTAAAGTGTTGGGCAGGGGCACATGTGGTTGGGCAGTTTGTGGGGTTTGCATCTGTGCACCTGGTGGCAGAGTGGGCAACTGTGTGTATGCTTGATGTATCTTGTACGGTTTAGAAGTTGGAATTTGGAGCTGCCCTTGAGGCTGGGGCTGAGGACAATATTTGCTATGTGGTCTGTACCCTGCTCCTACATTCTCTCACAAAGTGTCCCCATTTCCCGCAGCTCCAACAGTGTGAGGGCCCCATACGAGCACCTCTGGGTCCCAACCCTCTTAACCCCCCCATTCACCCTCTGACCCCACCTGTTCCCCGCTGCTGACCTCCTTGTGGCTACACTGGGCCAGGGGGCTGATGCCCCTCCTCACTGCCCTTTGCCTCCTCCTCCTGGCCAAAATGCAGCTATCCTCACATCTCTGGGTACCCATGTGTTCCCCGTCGTTTCTTAGATAGCTTTTTCTGTACCAATCTCTCTGCCTGTATCGACTGCGCTACTTCCTTTTCACGCTCCTTGATTCTTTTACAATGATGTATTATTGTCCGATTCTCTGCCCACCCTGTCGCTTCAATGCCCACTATCTTGCGAGCGCCTTCTGCCCCCTTTATATAACAAAATGCAAATTGCCAGGATTGGGTTCTTGAAGAGATTGGGTGCTGCTCAACCTCGGCTGGGGTTCCGTCCACATAACCCTCCCTCCATGGCCTACTCCGTGCTGCCCAGCACAAAGGGGGGGTGTCTTTCCAGAGTAAACTTTTTCCCACTTTCAGCACTGCAGTCTAACCTTTGGCCCACCCTCTGCAGTCTTCGTCAGTCCTCCTCTTCGACCACCATCCCAACCCGTCAATCTAGAAGCCCTCTGCTCCAATCTTTAGAAGAGCCTATCGCTCCACTCAACGCTACCTTTCACCTCCAGACATTTTCCCCTCTTAAACCCTCCCTTAAAGGAAGCCTCTACCACTCCAGCTACCTGCACCCATTACCTTTAATGCCCTGTGTGCATGTCTCCCCCAACCCTCCCCATGTACAGTGCTCTGCTGCTTCCCATCCAAGTATGCACTTTATAAATTCCATGCATGGGTGCAGCTGGAAAAACGTGCCCGATACCAATCAGTGGCCTGGGCACAATCAATGGATTGTTTGAGTCCCCATTCTCCAAGATAAAAGCCACTAATAGATGGCTACTAAAAGTGCATGCTTAGTGATGCGAAAGATAAAATAAAAAAAACAGGAAGATGATGAGGGCATTTGTTTAGGAAAGCCTTACACACGTCCAGGTAATAACCCAGATCTGTGCCTTCCCTCAAGACAAACTGAGTCACTTAACCAAATCCCCATTTTTTAAACCGCCTTCTTCCCATCAATGACCACTGCAAGTTTCACCAGCAGGTTTTTTGTGGAATGTCATACATCATGCATGATGGCAATCTTCATGCCTGTTTCAGACTACAAGCAGGTGATCTTAAGTTTCATTTCATACCACCCAACTCACTCATATTTAGCTAGCGTCACCCTCCCTCTCTCACCCAATTAAAACAAAAACATTACATTTTTCTTGCCTTGGAAACTCAAATTGAGAGGGTGGGGGAGTTGGACCAAAAAAAAATGAGGAAAACGACTGCGACCAAAAAAAAATGAGGAAAACGACTGCATTGTTTGCGAGTACATTTAATGCCTTGTCGAATCAGAACAAGAGAATAGTGAATAAGAACTGGCATATTTTGTCGAAGGGAACGAAGCCGGTCGCTATTCCAAGATGTGCTTTCAAAAGAAGTAGGCATTAGAAAGCACTAGTTACCAGGAATGATGTATACAAACCTACCAACAGACAGCCTACCCTAACGGCGACATGGGCCTAACCAAATTAACAGGCCATAGTGCTTGCGGAAACTGTAGATGTTGCAGTTCTACAACCAACACTACAACAGTAGACATTGGTCTTAATAGTCCATGGCAACGACGACAATTTACAAATTGGAATACCTCATGGGTTATCTATGTGATTTGGTGCCCGTGTAGACAGATCTACATTGGAAAAACAGAACGGCCAATTAAAGTTCGGATTGGCGAACATAAAAGCTGCATCAGAAACGGAGTATTAACAGCGCCAATGGTAGGACATTTCCTGATGGCTGGACACCCTTCTGATGACGTCAAGTGGTCAATACTAACTAAATTACACCAGAACCATAGTATACAAAGATAAACAAAGGCTAATAAGAGACACGTACGATCTTTTTAAAAGTCACATGACCGTATGAACGACATGATTGACTATATGTTAATGCAATTCGAAGATGTCCAAGATTAACTATTCGATGTTTGCATTTAGTTCATATAATGAATATAGGCACCATGAATGGCACCATGAAGCAATTTGGTTTGGGTCTCCGCTGTTGGTGGTTACCATGGCAAAGGCCTTTAGAATTACAACGCCGTTTTTCTTTCTGTTCTAAAACGGCCACCATTATGTACGTCAGGCTGCATGGTTCTGCCCTGCTTAACCAAACACCTATTTAGATTGCAGCGTGGAACAATGTGTGCTACTGGCGTAATACTAATATGAGTGGGAGGATACTGGACGGGTGACTTACGCTGGGGATTAAGTACGTTTTCATGCGTGCATTTCAGTTCCAATTAGGTACCTCCCCATTAGAGAAGAGTTTGTAGTAACACAGACAGTGCTTCATAAGCCCCGACGGATGTTTTTTTTTCTGTTTTCCTGTTGACAGCCCGTCTGCCATCTTGGCAGTAATGATTCATTCAGACGACGGATTGGATTGAAACAATCGTTTGCTCAACTCCGTTTGGGCTACCTTACATCTCTCACTTCCCATAAAATCGTATAGACAAGCGTACAACACGCGGAAGGATGAATACGCCTAGCTTTCTAACTTGTATATTGTTTGAAACCTTGAGTATAATTGTACATCAGGCTCTACACAATTTTGATCATTAGCATGTGTGCATGAATTGACTAATAGTTGTACCACAGTCTATTGAGACAAGTCCTAAGCACTGGAAAACTGCATTCCATTACAGGTTCCGTGTGATACCGATTCTCATGAGCAATAGGTGTACCAAGAAGATCCTTCGTGAATTATCCACTATCCATATCACAAGTTTCCTTCCAGACTCAACACAATATTCAAGTAAGTTAAAATAGGTGCATACATGCTACCTTTATGCACCAGTTAGGCAACTGTTGGTGATTAGCTTACAGTTTGAGCGTTGTTTAAAAAAAAGTGTATAAAACTAGTGACCATTGGTCACTCATTTTTTGGTTCACATTTCTATGACTCTCTAGGTAAGAAACTGTATGGTGGATTGAGACCCCCAGTTGTACTACCATTGAAAGTGATTTAAAAAAAGGTAAGCGAGTGATTTTGTCAAGTAATTTTAATTCGACCAACAGCAACCAGTAATAAGTTGCTTTTATTTCTGTTCACATTAGAGTATCACAAATTAAGTAAAAGCAAGTTACACTGTTCATAAAGAAAGGTAGCGACACAGAAACCTAGCAGAAAGCCCCTGAAGAATTTCCCACAATTTTACATACCAACGACTGTATGGGAATGAAACATGTTGGGTGATGTTGAGCCATATTGATTATGCTCTATGAATTTACGCAATCTTTTTAACATTTTTGAGCACGTGTTAAAAGGTTTTAAATGATCAACGTGCTGTTTTGTGATTAATTGCGAGTGTTGTGAAATGTATGGTTTTTTTGTGTTTTGATAGGTAGATTGCGTTTAAATACCACAAAATTGCAAACAATCAATTGGAAAATCTTATCGGTGTTCCGTGTTTTTATAAAATATGAATTTGTGAAATATTATTCAGATAAAATGAATGATATTTTCATAAGAAAATGGGTAAATCCAATTCCTTTCCACTTTATATGTGCTCTAGTCGTGATTCTCTGTATTTGAAAAAGCCTTAGCATCTGGTCCTTGTGTAAAGTCTTTTTGAAGTTCTACCCAGGGCTGACGAGTTTGCTTCTCTCCCTGGAGTTCCCCTTTGGTGTATTAGTTTATGAAGAAGTAAAGGACAGTCAAGCAGGCCTAACATTCTTTGCCATGGTCAGGCAATTAACACCAAGGGCCTGCACCTGAAGCCAATTGCCGAACCTGAGAGGCATAAAAGGCTGCAGCAGGAAGAATGACATACATTACTTACCGTAAAGGCATTATCTGCTTAGATTCACATGCTGTGCATAGTCCGACATCCAGTGGTAATCACAGAGTATTGCATATTGTCTTTCCAGAATCGAAAGAGGACGTCGACATGGACGTGCCTGTAACACTATCCCTACGTGACATGTAGTGTACCCAAGATCCCTCAAGCGTCGAGGTCCCTCCGATTGTATTTTCTCTCCCAAGAGGAAGCCTTATGACTATCGTGAGGGAGTACAGAAAAGAGAGAAAGTAGTAAGACGTCTATGTTCCGTCCATCCGAGCAGGGAGGAAGGGTGGGCGCATTTGAATCTTAACAGATACAATCATCAGAAATGCTTTTACGGTAAGTAATGCAGGTCTTCTGATGTTTGTCAATCTGCTTAGAATCACATGCTGTGCATGGACTAGTGAGCAGTATCCGGAGTTGGAGGTGGGTTGTGAGAAGGAACAGTACTGAAAAGATGTCTTAGATGCCTGTCCCACCTGAGAATCAGACCTCGAATGAGTGTCTAGGCAATAGTGTTTTGTAAAGGTGTGTACAGAACTCCAGGTTGCCGCTTTGCAAATTGACTCAAGGGGAACATTTGCAATAAATGCTATGACGCCGCAGTGCCTCGAGTGGAATGTGCTCTAGGCTTGAAGGGCAGTTCTCTCTTAGCAAGATCGTAGCAGAGTGTAATGCAATTAACAATCCATCTAGAAATAGTGGATCCGGAGACTGCATCTCCTTTTGCTGTGGCCACAGACACGAAAAACTGATTAGTCTTCCTTAGTGGACGAGTTCTTTCCATATAGAACATGACAGCTCTGCATACATCCAGTGTGTGCAGGGCACTTTCCCCCAGGCTTGAGGGATTTTGAAAGCACGTTGGTTGCTCTATTGACTGGTTCACATGGAACTTGGAAATGAATTTAGGCACAAATCTAGGGTGAGTGCGCAAAACCACCTTGTTTTTGTGAACTGTTTCAAAGGCATCTTGACTAGAGTGCCTACAGTTCACTTACCCTCCTAATGGAGGTGATTGCAATTAAAAAAGTAGTCTTGAGGGTTAGGTTCTTAAGACTTGCTTTGTGCATGGGCTTGAAAGGAGATCCCAATAAGCCTAGTTAACAGCACATTTAGGTCCCATCCGGGAGCCGGGAGGGTGAATTCTGTTTACCCCTTCCATGAAAGCCTTCATCACTGGTATCTTCCACCACAACACCTTCTGATGTGATGTTGTATATGCTGAAAGTGCCGCTAGGTGCACCTTTATTGAGGTGAAGACTAGGCCTGAATCAAGTTAGTGAGTTAGGTATAGGACAATGTGAGTGGGAGAGCAGTCGATTGGGTTGATGCTCTTTGAATTACACCAGATGACAAACCGTTTCCATTTACTAGAATAGCAATATCTAGTGTTAGGTTTCCTTGCCTCCCTGAGGATGTCCATACATCTTTGAAGGAGCTGCAGGAGCCAGGCCGCTAAGTTCAATGTCTGCGGGCATGGGTGAACCGTGTCCCCCTTGTCTTGCAACAACATGTTGTACGGGGAAGGCAGTTTGACTGGAAGAGATAGGGACATCTCCATCAGATGAGCGAACCAGGGTTGGCGGGGCCACCAATATCATCGTGACTGGTTCCTGGTGCATCTTGTGCACGATCTTTACCAAGACACATTTACCTGACCATGTTATCCAGAGTCTGTTCCCCTTGGATCTGTTCTGGGGGTACCTGGAGGCGTAATCTTGGCATTAGGCGTTTTCCAGGGTTGCGAACAGATCGATCTCTGGAAACCCCCATTGTTTGAAAACGTTGGTGACGATGTCTGTGTAATTGCCATTCGTACTCCCTGGGCAACGGAAAGTCTCTGCTGAGTACGTCTGCCAGAAGATTGAGATCCCCTGGAACATGTTGTGATAACAGGAACATCTTGCGTTTGAGAGCCCACTTCCAAATGTTCTGAGACAGTTTGGAAAGCCCTGGAGAATGAGTGCCTCCCTGTTTGTTCAGATAGTACATGGCCTTGGTGTTGTCTGTGAGGATTAGGATAGTCTTTTGCTGTAGTTGTGTTTTGAACGCTTTCAGTGCTTTGAAAACTGCCAGCAGTTCCAGCAGGTTTATGTGGTTGGACGCTATGTCTGGCGACCAAACTCCGCTTGCTGTCTGCTGGAGCAGGTGGGCTCCCCACCCTGTAAGGGAGGCATCCGTAGTTAAGAGTGGCTTCCACTGCGGGGGTGGTGAAGGATTTCCCTTTCAAGAGGTTTTCCCTCGACCACCACCGCAGCGAGAGAACTAGGGACGGCGAGACCACTACTAAAATCGTCCCACTGTCCGTTGGCCCGACACCACTAGTTGCTTAGCTTAGCCACTCTTGCACTGGGCGCATTGGGCAGGCGCGCGTGAGGAACTAAGTAGATACTTGACGCCATCATTCCTAGTAGACGTATAGCCTTGCGTACTGTTACCTCTCGACTGGCTACATAGTGAGGGATTAGAAATAACAGGTTTTGAACCCTCTCGTTGGAGGGGAAGACGAGGCCGTCCTTTGTCCGAATTACAGCCCCTAGGAATTGTTTGACTTGACTGGGGTCTAAGCTGGATTTGTTCTCGTCAATAGAGAAACCCAGGCTGAATAAAAGATCTATCGTCTTTTGGGTATTTGACAGACATGCTTCGTAGGAGTCCCCTGTTATGAGCCAGTCATCGAGGTAAGGATAAACTGGAATGGATTGCCTGCGCAAGTGGGCTGCCACTACTGCTAGTACCTTCGTAAATACCCTTGGTGCAGATGCTATGCCGAAGTATAGTACCTTGAACTGATAATGTTTGTTTTCCATCATAACCTGAGGTACTTTCTGTGGCTGGCAACATCGAAATATGAAAGTATGCATCTTTCAGAGTTGCCATGTAATGCCCCTGTGTGAGCAGAGGAATTACTTGCTGCAGGGTGACCATGCAAAATTTCTGTGGTTTTACAAACTTGTTCGCTGGGCAGATCTAGAACAGGACACATGGTTAGATCCTTTTTGTGTACCAGGAAGTACACTGAATAAATACCCTCCTTTACCTGTGATAGAGGTACGATCTCTATGGCTCCTTTTTGTTCCAGTATCTCGACTTCTTGAAGAAGTATGCAAAGATTTTCGGTATTAGTCTTCGTTGATGTGGAGGCCTGTATTTTGGGGATTGGTTGAACTCTACACCGTACCCGCGGGCTATGGTTTTTAGCACCCACTGATGCGTGTTTATTCCCTCCCATGCTTTCAGGAATATCAGCCGGCCCCCAACCGGAGAGGCATGGGAGGGGACCCGAATCTTCGGGTCATTTGGTGCCTGAGGCAGGAGAACCTCTGGGGGTCGGGTTCCTGCCTCTTCCCTTACCACGGCGCTGTCCCCTTTGGGGGTACAGGGTATTGTAAGTATTGGTTCCCCGTGGAGAGTTTGTTGTTTCCTGAAGGGTATTGTTGGTGAGTGGAGCGTTGGCCACGATACAAATCTTCCGTTTCCAAATCCTCACCTTGTGGAAGGTCTCCAAGTAATTTGGTCCAAACTCTTTAGTGTTTCATGTTTTTTTTTCACGTTCTCTAAGGCCTCATCGACCGCCTTTCCAAGCAAGTTGGATTCCTCAACAGGTTTGTTTATAAGACGCTTGCGTTTCAGGTTAACCCTGAATTTCTAAGCCACGCATGTTTTTTTAGGAGAATGCCCTGAGCGAGGGCTCAGCTGGCTTTTTCGGCAGAATCCAAAGTGTTATTTAAAATACTTTGGTTAACTTGCCTACCTTCAGAGACTGTGGTAAGTAGGCAGGTCCGTAGAGGTTCTGGAGCCTCTTGTAGGCCTTCTTGTATTAAAGCCCATTGCACATCTGCGTAACTGGCCAATAGAGTGATGTTATTGGCGATACGCGTCGAGTATGCTGCTGTTGTGGTAACCTGTCTTGATATTGGGAAAATCTTCCTCGGGACCAGCCCTTAGAGCAAAAATTACCCAATTCAGCCCAAAATACAGGTTCTATTGTGCCGAGCAGTGAACTCATGCTAGTGACAAATGACACCTTCAAAACGTTTTAGTATTTATTCTAAACAGTGAATTTCAGCAACATTTTGGGATTCAAGTTAGAGAAGATTACAAAGCACAAAACTTAGAGAAATGCAAAATATAGAAAAACATAGAACTTAGAGAAACATAGAGAAACACAGTCTTACGCCCCTTCAATCAGCACTGGGAGACCCTGGCCCTCATAAGCTAGCTGTAACAAGCCCCGCTCAGAGGACAGCGCTGCAGGGTGCCGACAGAGCCACAAATTCCGGACACTTGATCTTGCTCGAACCAAGTCCACAGATCGATCTCCCACCTGAGTCATGTGGGCATGCATTTTTATAATCTCGTGCTGTCAGTCCATGACGCACAGTTCCAGAACTTTCCCTGTGCAAAATATAGGCTTGCTCATGGAAAAACCCAACTCTGTGAATTTCCACTGTGCTCCTTTTCTGTGCCCCTCCCTACTTGGAGCCCATCTGGGCGAAAGCTCAGGAATGTCTCATCAGTGCCTTCTCAGAGAAAGAGGATTTGTTTACGAAGCCATGCAGGGCTACCGTTAGAAAGGCAGAATATTCTAAGAGAAGCCGAGATGAATTAACCCCATGTGAGCAAGCTCTAAAAGGCATGCACTCATAGCTTAGTGTTCATAGCGCTTACGATTGGCTATCTAAGCGCTATATAGGTGCCATAATGTTCCAAACACTCCAATAATGTCTATTAGCTACAGAGCTGGGGCCTTCGCTCTGCCTGTCTATCTACAATGCATAATGTGACCTACCACCCCTACTAGGCCTGCATATTCCTTGTAGCTCACTACTGCGTAATGGAAGTGCTACAACAGACTACTGTCAGCATTTTGGCACATACTTTGAATAAACTATCGGCTTTCAGCGGCTAATGCTGTCATCTAAAGCCCTGATTGGCAAATTTGCAATTTTGTGTATCACTACATAACCCTCTTACCCAAGGCATAAAGCCTTTTCCCTTCTTTGTCAGGGGACGCCTTGCCTGTTGATAAAGGAACCCCTGCTCTTTTCCTTGTGGTAGTGACTACCAAAGAATCTGGGGTGGAATGACCTCTAATATATAGAGGGTCTGATGGAGAAGGGCGGAAGAGTTTTTCAATTCTTGGGTTTACACCTCTCGTAAGAGCCGGTGAAGACAAAGATGGAGCAAGGCGTTTTTTAATCGAATTGAGTAGAGGGATGGCTTGGCTGGTTGGTGGCTTCTCTTTGAGTATATCCTCAATGAAGTCGGCTTCAGGTGCTGCATCTTCAGTGGCAATTTTAAAGTGATCAGCTGCTTTACGTAACATTACATTAAATGTTAGTTGATCATCAATAGGAGAAGGATTTCTTGTAGGTGTGTTCTGAGGAGTCCCAGGCCAGAATATCTGGGTCTGGTGTCTCTGAGGACTGTCATGGTTGAGGGTCACCGACATCTGGGTCCTCCCCAGCCTTCCATATGTTCATCTCCAATGGGCTCATGTTCCTCCTCTTTGTAGAAAGGATTCTCCTGTACCTTAACTGGTAGAAGGTCTTCTTCAGTGAGGTCATAATTCTATATGTCCTCTTCTAAAGAGGGGTCAAAAAGACATGGGAATTTAGATCTAGGGTTAGCAGGTCTTTCCTCCCTTGGCCTTCTTGGTGTAGGTTATTCTGCACGTGAAACAAACTTGTCCAGCCTTTCCATGCAGTCCTCAAACTTTTCCCTAGTCCAGACTGACGATTTAGAACGGTCTAGGGGTGGAAAGGTGTCCCTCTAAGTCTTCCGTTGAAAACGTGTCCCTAGCACTCTCTTCCGTCGAGAAACGTAGAGCTTTGTGCCTTAGCGTCGAAGAAAGTCCTTCCTCTCCCTCAGAGAAGTCCTCTGGCGGGACCGATGAATGTGGGGTATCCATGTGCCCTTCCCTCGACTTCTGAATGCTATCCTTACATCTCAGCGGGTCTTTCGGAGACTTTCAGAGAGTCCCTAGCCTGCCGTTTATGGGAATCGGCAGCCACAATTCTTGCCAGACTGACCTCGACGTCCTCACCAGTCGAGAGGCACGTAGGTACATCTGACTGTTGTAAGGGAGTCTGCTTCAGTGGAATCGGGGCCTTGCCCCTATCGGCCACCTTTTCCGGCAGTGCCGTAACTTCGGTAGTGGTAAGGCCTTGTCTTGAGTCCTTTGTTTGTCGTCGCTGTACGCTTTCCTGTGATGCGTGTCGAAGGAACTGTGTTTTTGGGGTAGCACCCTTTGTCTTGGATTGCCCAGTTGCTAGGCGCGCATGCAGCTGCGGGGAGGGCTCCGATCTCCTCGATCAGTGTGCATCACCAGAATTACCGGTGCACTCAGTGGCGCCGAAGTCTTTTTCGATGTCGAAGTAAGGCTAGTGGTTGTGTGCCTAGTGTCATGCACGTGTCCGTCTTTGTCGCCGGGGTGCGACTTCTCCATAGCAGAGCTTACGCCATGCTTATCGGGGCCAGGGACAGACTATGTGGAACATGAGCGTTCTGTCGGAAGGTCAACAACCTCTGGTTCGGAGGCCCGATAGTTACTCTCGCCGTCACATTCGGTGGTAGCGGCAGTGGGAAATGTCCCGGCCTTGGACATACCATAGGCCGCCCACCGTTTTACTCTATACTCCTTCAAAGTCTTGGGGCGGAGGAGCTTACAGGCCGCACACCCTTCTGCTTCATGATCGAGTGGCAAGGACCGGTTACCCACGTCTGTGTTTATCCTTCCATGGCAATTTGCTCTTACAAATAGGGCAAAATCTAAATGGAGTCCTCTCCATAGCTGAGGTTACACAGAGTGACTAAGACCAACTGGGAAAGAAATGTCCACCCGACCCCACTCGCCCTACTGTATAGGCCGGCAGAAGGCCCGGCCACGTGGCAGGATCACCTTTCCATTGAATCTCGCAGGTCTTCGGCGGAAACTGGAACAGCCATCGAGACAAGGGATGGAAGGGGTGATATTAAATATCTTTATAGAATAATTACAAACTCTGCTTAAGGGCGACCAGTTATCTGGGCGGAAAAAAACAATCTGAAGGATCTCGACGCATGAGGGATCTAGGGTACTCTACACGTCACATAGGGATAGTGTTCCAGGCCTGCCCATGTCGATGTCCCCTTTCGATTCTCGAAAGGCAAGATGCAATATTCCGCGGTTACCACTGGATGTCAGACTATGCACAGTATGTGATTCTAAGCAGATTGACAAACATCAGAAAATAAGCTGATCACAAAACTGGCAGATCACAAGAAAGTGTGACCACATAAGAGACGCAGGGACGCGAGAAGAGCAGATTTCATCTGCAAGTTCTGAGTTGTTCCTGTGTTCAAACTGTTTGGCTGTGGCTGAACTGGAAGAAACTTGGCAAAGTTGACGGTTTCTCAAGGTGCGCCTAATTGCTGTGCCTGCAGAGCTGAGGCCTGTGTACAGAAGCAAGCCGGGAGAAGTAGGAGAGAAGGAGACTCTCCATAGTCGAAGCAGTATCGGAAACAACTGTACTGCAGAGGGGAGTGCGTCCCAAGAGTGCTTGAAGTAGTAGTAGCAGGAAGAAAAGTCAGGAAGTTGAAGCAGCCCGCAACCGCAGTGATTTTGGAGTCAGTGAGTGATGCTCCGTACTCCAGCTCCTTGCTGGTAACATAACCAGCTCAAATTACACTTGCGTAGAGGTGGGAGAGAGTATAAGTCGTTTGTTGCCGGATTTTCCATTGTTGTAGTAAAAACCTTTATCGGAGTGGTTGCTTGTCTCCAATTAAGAGGGAGATCATTGTCGGTAACCACTAGAGAGGTAGCAGCTGACTTTCCCTGTCACAAGAACACTTACATCAAAGAAAGGTTGTGCGTATGTGATTGTGATTCCTGATCCACAGTGAAGCAGCAGTCTGTACGAATAAAAGGGAATGCAAACTTTGAAATTCTCCATCAAAAAATGGTTGTGTGTACCTAATTTCTTTTCTCTAGTGAAACCAGACTCTTGTAACATTCAGAACAAACACTTTGTAGTTGTATAAGTTGCTGAAGTCACGAGAAGAACAAGCATTACCCAAGCCAGTTGAAAGATCCTTTTTAAGGTGAAATTAAGATTTAAGCATCAATGTTTTGAAGTTGTTGAAGCTGTTACAAATCCAGTGTCCTCTGATACCAGGGTGACAAGGTTGTCCAAAGCTATAAGAGTGGCAATACAGCTTTGGGGTAACTACTGGAATCAAGAAGGTGGGTATAAAGCCGGGTGCTTGTTAAAATAACTGATCAACAATCTGTGAAGCTGATACTGGAAGATGAGAGAGAGAAGCAGTCTAGAAGCCAAGACAGATTATGTGGTAGCTGTACGACAGACAGAAGGTGGTAGACTGGGAAACAAATGAGCCTGCTTTCACAGTGCCATTAGCAGAAGGGAGTTGCCAGGAGTACAGCAACCCCCTTAGAAGAAGCATCCTGACCAGTTATACCAAAGACGCTGCAGAGGTTACAAAAAGGAGGGAAGTTGTTGTAAGTAGTAGAAGTGGTACTTTTATTCTGAACTTTGTCAAGCCTACGGACGTTATCCAAGAATACCATTGGTGCTGTTTTCTTTGTGCAGATTGCAAAGTGAACTTTTCAACGAACAAAGAAAACGGTTAAACATGGGAGAGATTGACTTTGGATATTTCCTGGGAAGGAGATCTACCCAGGAGAAGTGGAAGTTATTCAAGTCACTGGTTATTTGGTAATCATTTAATGTTGTTTATGATTTTCTTTGAATGTTTTTTGTTGTTGTGTGAACATGTCTGTTTTGTGTATGCTAGGAGATTGTCCCTTAGAGTAGGGTTAGTTAGGTTTTCTTTGCATTTTCTTTTAATAAAATGTCAGTTGCTGTCCTCCTTGCATACTGACCCCTCACACCACGCAATGTCCCCGTTGCAAACATTTACCAGAGATACATGTAATTAATGAGAGAGGAGGGGAGGTGGGGGGGGGGGGCTCGGTACACTGCTGGGCAAATTCTGGCTCTTGTTTGGGCTTGTGTCCAGATTGGTGAAATGATGGATGGTGGTGTGTTGGGGTGGGGAGGGGTCACACCTTCCCAAAGAGTGGGAAGAAAAGTAGGGGAGCCAATTATGGTCCCGCTGGGGGAGACTGGGTGCTGAAATGGATAGGGTGGATGCGTTTTACTGATGAAGTTTAAGTCCCCATTTTGATAATTGTTAAGGTGGATGGTGCCATACAAATCAGTAAATACGGGACGAGCAGTTAAAAAGTAACTGTGCAAGCTTACAGGGTATCAATGATCAGAGCCTAGTTTGGATAGGTGAGGTTACGAGGGGTCAGGAGGGGTGAGTGGCAGGGTGAAATAGGGACAGGCAGGCTGGTGCAGATTGTATCACCCTGGGTGATTCATAATAAAAGCTCTCTGGATTAGGACCTCACCTGGGTCTGACAGAACAGAACTACAATTTAATCAGTGCCATCAACCATCTCTGTCGCAGCCCCACCCCTCCGCCCCCCAACTACAGCAGTTTAGAATGTATGGACGGCATTCAATTACTCTTTGTGCAAACTCCCCATGGAACAAACAAGTAGTCTTACGTGGCTGCAAGGCATGAGCCTACAAGTCCCAGCAGGCAATCTGTGTGGGCTAAAAAGCCAGGAATAGCTGAAGGTGGCCCACATGACATGCTGCCGATGGCAGCTATGCAAATTAAGAAAACCGGGCACCCAAGGTTCCTTGGTTCACTCTCAGATTAGTCAGTCAAGAACAGGGCAATCACCACAGGGGATGGTTTGGGTGCAACGAGATACATAAACACCACAGCAGCAATGCACTAGCCAATGAAAGCTAAAAATACTGGCATCAAAATAAATAGGCAATTTGAAAACTGGAACAGAGTACACAATCAAAAGAGAAAAACTGTCACATTTAAACCAAACAGTAAAAAACGTAAATCCTGTAAAAGGCAGGGAATAAAATAAGGAAATTCAGGCACTAGAATACCCACCTTCCAGGTAACCACAGAACACCAAACTAGTCAATACCGTTTTTAGGTAGGCGTTCAGTAGGAGAACTTGTGTCACTCCATCCGTGGTGCTGAACTGGGTGCTCCAGCTGACGCCAGCACCTAGTGGTTCTCTTATTCTGGCTTCAAAACCTCGCCCAGTCCCAATGCAGCACCTGAGAACAATACCGGCATTCCGGTGCCGCTTTACTGTCATCACTCGTGGGTCTAGGGTGCAGCAGCCACTCCCAAGACCGAATGACATTGCTTCTCAGATGCTCCTTCAGGGGGTAACACGATGCTGGTCTCCAGCTGCTATAGAGCAGGAATTTGAGTCTTGGTGTTAAGAAAAGCGCCAACTGAGAACAGTGCTATACTTTGACATTTGGTCCTCTGGAGAGGGGGCTGGGTCACCTCGCAGTAGGATGGGCAGATGCACATGGTCTGTGTAGAACATAGCTCCTCTGCTAGCAGGCAGTGGGAAGCACAGAATCACTTGGAGATGCATGTAGGCTTTGGTGCAGAAGGTTTTACAGTCCCACAGGAATCTCCACAATCATGCCCCCTGGCTGGCAGAATACAGGGTCATGGGCTCTTCATAGGCCAATAGGCTACCCGGTAAAATATCTGCCACTAGCTGGCCCAATTCTACCGGTGTCAATTGGCAATTTGCAGGTTCAATGAATGAACCATGAGCCAGCACCATACATGGAGGAAGGGACATCCATATAAGCCTGCCCTATTTTACACCAGGGCATCTTCTCTGGTAAAGGGACACATTCAAAAGCTGCAGTTACGTTAACGTGCAACACAAGATTACAATTTGGTAATAAGTCACATTCACAAGTTGCAATCACGACAGCATTCCCAGATTCAACCAATCGGACTCAGCATTTCCTGAAATAATCATAAGCGATGTCCAAAGAACAAATGGAATATTTATGTTGTGGTTATGTTTTATGATGCAGTGACCCCGAGAAGTGTCCTATGCATACTTGCCTATTCTCACACCTGAATACAGTGCTCCTGCACTGACACAAGACGGGGTGGGGAAGCCTACCAGGGAGCAATCCTGAGCCAGTCCTTTCCGTGAGGACGACGTTGGCAGTGTAGAGGATACCAGTTCCTATCCCCTAACCCCCTTGTCCCAGCATGTTCTTATGCACTACTGATTTATCTCGCACCATAACCTCCTATACAAGATGCTTGCCAGTGTCTTTCCTTTTCACACAAGAGAGGAGACAAAGCTAACAGTATCAAAGAGGGAACAGCCTTCCAAAAAACACACACTGTCAGAAATCTATCAAAGGCCTGCGCCTAAAGAGAGGAATGGAACCCTCTGGTATGTGGAAATATCGGCGTTCCAACGCGGTGTGCGAGAGCGCAAGAGCGTGACAGAGAAAAAAAGGGCGCAAGATAACGTCAGAGAGGTAGAGGGGTGCGTCAGCCAGCATGAGAGAGGGGGTGTGAGAGTGAGCCAGATATAGAGGGGGGAGAGAGCGAGCGAGCGCGAAAGAGCGAGCGAGAGAGAGAGAGCCCGATATAGAGGGGGGAGCGAGAGAGAGAGAAAGATAGAGGGAGGGCGCAAGAGTGCGCCAGAGTGCGAGCGAGAGCACGCACAAGAGCCTGCACGCGAGAGTGCTTACACTCGTGCGCCAGCGAGCCTACACGCATGCCAGAGAGTGCACGCCAGCGAACCTACACGCATGCCAGAGACCGCTAGCGAGCCTACATGCGCGCACCAGAGAGAGCACAAGAGCCTCCCCGCGCGCCACAGAGACCTTGAGAGCCCCCGCGCACCAGAGAGAGCGCAAGAGCCTGCGCACGTCAGAGAGCGCGCGCAAGAGCCTGCGCACGCCAGAGCCTGCACGTGCCAGAGAGTGCCAAAGCCTGAGAGCGCCAGAGCCTGAGCGCGCCAGAGCCTGAGAGCATCAGAGAGAGTGCAAGAACCTGTGCGCGCATACCAGAGAGTGCGAGAGCCAGCGCGCACGTGCCAGAGAGCGCGAGAGCCAGGGTGCGCGCATGCCAGAGAGCGCGAGCGCCAGGGCGCGCCCGAGAGCGCGAGAGTCTGTGTGTGCACCAGTGTGTGTGCGAGAGCCTGCGTTTGCACCAGAGTGTGTGCGAGAGCCTGCGTGCGTGCCAGAGAAAGAGCGCAAGAGCCTGCACGCGTGCCAGTGAGCGAGCGCCCATGCGCATCAGAGATCGCGAGAGCGTCAGATTGAAACACGAAAAAGACCCGTGTCGGGTCGAAACACGTGTCGGCTGGGTGTATTAATAAAATCACCAACAAATATAAAGCAACAAGACTGCTCCAATTCTTTGTAAAATCTGTATACAATCATACAAAGATTCATTACTTCAATGAACTAGCGCCCAGTGATACTTTTTCTTCAACCCAAATTCACATATGCTTATAAGGCTTGGTCCCACCCCCAAAGGGGTAGTCCAGTCACAACTGCTAGGTCACATCCCTTCTGCACTAGACCATAAGCATCCTCAGACATGTTTCAGCCTCATTGGGCATCATCAGCCAGCAGTGCCTTCCCTAGGTCACCATGGACTTTACAAAGGGGTCATAACTCACAAAGAAACTATACTTCCCGGGGGAGCACCAAGACACAAACCTCCAAATATGAACTTGGAAATTGAAAGGATAGCTCAGGGACAAAGAGTTTGTCTAGGAAGCAAGTCAACGCAGCGCAACACAGGTTTGAATCCAGATCTCGCGCTTAGAAACCACTCGCTGGTATTAAGCGCGTTACAAATGAACAATAAATAAAAAATAAAGCTATGGGCTGCCATCATTTTGCCACAACGGGCTCACCTGCATATAAGGGGCGTGGCTTATGCCAGCATTTCACAATTTTGCTGATCTTGTAACAATCCAGGTGGAAAAGAAGACAGGCTTAAGATCAGTAAGATAAAGGGGCTAATGGCAGAAGCACAGGAAACCAAGGAAGGGCAGGAAGAAGGAAATTGAGGATTTTTCGGGTGAGATTAGAGAAGGTGGCGATGAGACCCCAAGATCAGCAGGAAGGGGAATAAAGAAGCAGCGGCATATAGAGGCGATTTCTGCAGAAAGGGAGGTATTGGGTAGGAAGCGCAAGAGGAACTACAGCGTGAGTGTGCACGATAGTGGGACGGGTGACTGAAGTGTATGCAACAGATTGAAGGGAGTGGGATAGTAGATGTGGGTAGTGTTTGAGTAGCAGGTGGAAGGAGGGACACACTGTGGAAGAGAGGAGTGAATGTCGAAGCGTTGAGGAGGCCTAGGAGCGAAAGACAGTGGCAGAGGGGAAGGCATGATCCTAGAGGCCAGAGGAGTTATAGGAGGAAAGTAGTGAGAGGTACAGAGCGGGAAAGGAGAGTGCGAGCATGGTGGATGAAATAACGAAACAAGCAAAATGTCTACAAGGCACTCTACCCTGTAGAACACCAACCACTGGATACAGACGGGTTTATATTATACATACATGGGGCAAACAGTAGTTACTTACACTGCACTTGCGATCATAAGGGTATATTCTTCATCAGTGTACGCAGCCTATGATCTAAAGGTTGCAGCCCTGTAGCCTTTGAAATGTATAATGCTAATTTGCGGTTCTTAGTGCACAGATGCGCATAACCGATTGTTAGAACTTATAATAATTGTGATAAATTATTCTGAATATTAAGCAAATGGCAAACTGGAATAGATGCGCATGAAATGGGCAAATGACATTCAAATTATATTGAGAAACAATGAACTATTACTGATATTTAACGCCATGAAAAAGATCATCTGTTAGAAACGTGCAGGGGGACATGTGGATTTTATAAAGTTGTACAAGGAACAAGTTACTTACCTGTAACTGTTGTTCTCCAGCATGGGTCTGGCATGGATTCACATGCTCATGAGGCTCGTCAGGCTGGGAATCCTCGGTAAAGAAAAAACCAGTATCAGTTTCGTTTCTGATCTGTCTTTCGTAGTAATAACCAATCACTGGTCTCTGCGTCATACTGACCACAGCCAATGACTGCCCTCTACCTAAGCACCACCTCTGGCAGCCATCTTCAGATTTGGAAGCACGTGAAGTGGCAGTATGACCAAGTGAAGAGCCGCAGAGGGGTAGGCGGGAGGGTTCGCATGTGAATCCATGCCAGACCCATGCTGGAGAACAGCAGTTACAGGTAAGTAACTTGTTCCTTCTCCAGCATGGGGTCTGGCATGGATTCACATGCTCATGAATAAAGAATACATAGCAGTACACACATGCACAACCACGGGAGGTGGCAAAGGCTCAACATTAAGCATCTTACCTCCTCACCAGGCTCACCTCAGGCGAACAGGTTGCGCAGCACTGCTTGGCCGACCCTGGACTCCTCCCTGGAATCCCGGTCGACGCAGTAGAATTTCGTGAAGGTGTGCGTCGACCTCCACGTAGCAGCCCTGCATATGTCCAGCAGGGGCACACCAGATAGGAACGCCGTGGTAGCTGCGATCGCTCTGGTGGAATGGGCTCTCGGACGGCCAGGCAGCGGTCGGTTTGCCAACCGATGACAGTACATGATACAGCCGGAGAGCCATCTGGAAATGGAAGCCTTCGAGAGAGCCTTCCCCTGATTGACAGGTCCAAAGTTCACAAAGAGTTGTGACGTCTTCCGAAAACACTTCGTGCGGTCTACGTAGAACTTCAGCGCTCTAGCCACATCCAGCGAGTGCAAAGTCCTCTCAGCCGGCGACGAAGGCGACGGGAAGAACACAGGCAACACCAAGGGTTCGTTGAGATGGAAGTCCGACGGCACCTTGGGCATGAAGGAGGGGTGCGTCCTGAGCACTACCCTCGTGTCGTGGAAAGTCAAGTACGGGGCCTTGCAGGAAAGGGCCTGGATCTCTCCCACTCGTCGTGCGGAGGTGATGGCCACAAGAAAAGATGTTTTCCACGATAGAAACTTCAACGGGGCCGAGTGCAGAGGCTCGAACGGAGGTCCCATGAGCTTGGTCAGCACCACGTTGAGCTCCCACGCCGGGGCCGGGGCCTTCACCGGCGGGAACGATCTGAACAGTCCCTTCATGAACTCTTTCACCAGACGATGAGACCACAAGGACGTCCGCCCCGTGGTTCTGGTGTATCGGGAGATCGCAGCAAGATGAATCTTGATGGACGCGTGTGCCAGACCAGCTTTGGCCAGCGTCAGCAGGTACGGCAGTACTTGGGGAGCCGTAATCCGTAGAGGGTTAATCTTCTGTGCGTGGCACCAGACAGAGAACCTCTTCCATTTGTGTCCGTAGCATTTAAGAGTCGAGGACGCCCTGGCCTTTGCAAGAACCTCTCTGCAATCGGCCGGTATGTCGTATCCTCCAAACTCTAGCGCTGCAGGAGCCAGGCCTGCAAGTTCAGCGACTTCGGGTCGTGGTGGAGGATGGCGCCTCCTTCCCTGGAGAGTAGATCCGCGTCCGCCGGCAGCTTGATCGGCGGGGACGCTGACAAGTCCAGAAGGTCCGGGAACCATATCTGCCTCGGCCACGCAGGTGCGACGAGGATCATCCTGCACCGTGACCTCTTGAGCTGGTTGACGAGCCGGATTAGCAGAGGCAAGGGAGGGAACGCGTAGAGGAACAGGCCCTCCCAGGGGAACGAGAAAGCATCGCCCATGCTCCTCGTCTGGGGAAACCTGCTGGCGAACCTCCGGCACTTGGTGTTCGTTGCCGTCGCGAACAGGTCGATCTGGGGTGTGCCCCACCGTCGGAAGAGGCGATCCACCAGATCCTGCCGTAGTTCCCACTCGTGGCACGAGCGCAGCTCCCTGCTGAGTGAGTCGGCGATGGTGTTTTTTATCCCTGCCAGATGAAACGGCACCAGAAAAATCCCTTGGGCGACGGCCCAATGCCACAGGTCCTGCGCCTCCTTGGACAGCGCTGGGGACCTGGTTCCGCCCTGTTTCCTGATGTAAAACATGGTGGTGGTGTTGTCGGTGAAGATCCTCACCACCTTGCCCTTGAGGGACGGAAGGAAGGACCTGAGGGCCCAAAACACTGCACGGAGCTCCAGGACGTTGATATGCAGGGACTTCTCCGTCGGGAGCCAGAGTCCCCTTGCGTGCAGATTTTCGGTGTGCGCTCCCCACCCTTCCAGGGAGGCATCCGTGGTCACAGTCTCCTGGTGGGCTGGGGTCTGGAAGTCCATGCCCGCCGTCAGATGCGCGCGGGTGCCCCACCACCGTATCGCTCGTCGGAAACTCTCGTCGAGCTTGATCCTTTCCTCGAAGCTGCCCGTCGTCTGGATCCAGCGCGCATCCAGGAATTCTTGCAACGGGCGCATCCGGAGCCTGCACATGGGAATGAGGTAGATGCAGGAAGACATCATCCCGAGGAGGGACTTGATGGACCTCACCTTGGCCGCGTCGGCCACCAACATCCGTTGCACCTTGCCCAAGATGGTCCTGGTCCTCTCCTCCGACGGGGAGGCCAGAAGGGACACTGTGTCGAGCCTCGCTCCCAGAAACAGTGCGACTTGCGCGGGCACCAGGTGGGATTTGGCGTAGTTCACGGAGAATCCCAGGTCTGTGAGGAGTTGGACGGTCCTTGCCGTGTGGACCACGGCGAGCTCCCTCGTCTTGGTGCGGATGAGCCAGTCGTCCAGGTAGGGGTAGACGTGAATCCCCTCGCGGCGCAGCTGCGCCGCCACCGGTGCGAGGCACTTGGTGAATACCCTGGGTGCCGACCGTAGTCCGAAGGGAAGGGCTTTGAACTGGTAATGACGCCCTTGGACCACGAATCTGAGGAATTTTCGGTGCCCCTTTAGGATGGGAATGTGGAAGTAGGCATCCTCCAAATCCAACGACGACAGGAAGTCTCCTTCCTCCAGCTGACCCAGGACGTGCTGGAGGGTGACCATCCGGAACTTCTGCGCCTTGATGAACTTGTTCAGACGTCGCAGGTCTAGGATGGGGCGCCATCCTCCCGTCTTCTTCTTCACGAGGAAGTATCGCGAGTAGACTCCGGAGCCCCGAAGCCTCTTTGGGACGAGTTCGATGGCGCCCTTTCTGAGCATCGCCTTTACCTCCAGGAGAAGTTGAGGGACGTGAAGTTCTTTCCTGGCCACGGGGGGACGCGCGGGCACCTTCTTTGAAACTCGAGCGCGTGGCCCCGGGCCAGGGCGTCCAGCACCCAACGGTCGGTGGAGATGGACTCCCACACGCTGACGAAGCCCGCCAGCCGGCCTCCCACCGGGGTGCTTCGGTGGGGGCCCGACCCCACGGCCGGTTCAATCCTGCTTGGACGCGGCCTTGCCGCCTTGACCTCCTTGGCGACGACGGCGGGGTCCGCTAGACTTGCCTCGTCCTCTGTAGGCCTCTTGCGACGACGAGCGGGCCGCTTGACGGTAGGAAGCGAAACCGCCGCCGGAACCTTTGGAGGCGCCCTTGCCTCCGCCGCTCCGAAAGGGCGTTCGTCGTTGCTGCAGGACTCCAAGGGCCCTGGCCGTCTCAGTATCCGCCTTGATGGCCTGAAGGGAATCGTCCACTGTCTTCCCAAACAGGTTGTTCCCGTCGAAGGGCATGTCCAGGACTCTGGTCTGGACGTCCTGCCGAAAGTCTGTAGCTTTGAGCCATCCACGACGTCGAAGGCAAACGCCGTTGCCCAGCTGGCGGAACCCAGTGTCGGCGATGTCCGTCGCCACGGTGATGGCGTGGTCCGACGCCACCTCACCTTCCTGCAGGATCTCAAGGGCCTCCGCCCTCTTGTCGTCCGGCAGAAAATCCAGCAGGGGAGCTATCTTGTACCAGAGCTCCCTGTCGTAGCGGGCCACGATAGCCAAGGCGTTGGCCGCTTTAATCGTCGTCGCTGCCGACGAGATGACTCTACGTCCCATAGCATCCAATTTCTTTCCCTCGCCGTCCGGCGGGGAAGTTGATGTGGAGGCCGCACCCCCCCCGCTTTCTTCCTGGCTGCCGCGGAGACGACGGAGTCCGGGGTAGGCTGCGCCTGGAGGCATAGGGGGGCCGTGTCCGGGACCCGGTACTTTTTCTCGTACCGGTCTCTTCTAGCTGGCGTCGTGGAAGGGTTCTTGAGGAGGGAAAGGCCCTCATCCCAAATGTCGTCCAACAGAGGCACTGCGAGGACCGTCTTCCTCTTGGCCTCGCGCCGCTGATAAAGGAAGCCTTCCTTTTTCTTCTCCTCAGGGCAGAGTTGGAAAAGCTCGGAAGCCCTGGAGATCATGGAGTGGAAAGATCCGATCTCGTCGGGCGGAGAAGCCCTGGTGGGAGGCGACGACGGAAAATCCTCGTCGTATGCCTCGTCGTCCGTACCCGTCGCTGCCGTGTCAGTCCCCGTATCATCCCCTCGGGTGGACGGGGAGGAGGGCTGGACGGGGCGCGACGGTTGAAAAGGAGGTGGTGGATGGATCCTTCTTTTCTTGGTAGGGGGAACACCAGAAGGTCCCGGTTCTGGATCCCCCGACGGGAGAGGTTCCTCCGTCGGTAACGGTAGCCTCGTCCTTATCTCGGAGCATAAGGACTGTATGGCCAACAAAATGGCCGCCGAGTTGTCTTGCGGCGCTGGCAGGGGGGAATCCGACGTCGTCACCTGCGTCAGGGTCCATTCCGGCGGGCTGGCCTTCTTCCACGCCTAGGCCGTGGCTTAAGACCTCGATCAGCTCCTCTTCTGAGGTTGAGGCCGAATCTACGACGACGCCCTGCCCCCCCTTCTTCTTCCCCACGGAGGGTTTCACGGGGGTCCTATCGATGGGCACAAAGGAAGACTCCCTCCGCGGAGGCAGGGAGATTCTGGGCCCTGAGGTCGCCACCACTGGTGTAGCCACCACAGGCTGAGCCAGGGCCGCCGCGACCGTCTCGATAGAGGGCTTGGTCGGATGGATCAAGGCCTTCACCACCTTAGGTGCGCTCACCGCCTTATCCTTGAGGGAGGGGGCACTGCCACGCTCCTCCTCTGCCTTAGAGCTCGACCGGGGCCTCTCCAGGAGCTTCACCGGGTGCTCGGCCTTCCTCTTACCCGACCCAGAGCGTTGGCTCGTGGTTGATGGTGCCGGGGAGGGTGCGCCCTGCCTGGCGCCCGTAGAGCCCGACCGTTCGGCGCTCCCGGTGCCAGCGGACTCACGGTGCTTGGCCTTATGTTGGGCCCCCGTCGCCGGGGCGCCCTCAAAGGTCTTAGAAGACCGCTCGGATTTCTTCTTCTCGCCAGACGGGCTCTTACCCTCCAGCCAGTTGGCGAGACGTTGATGGCGGTCCTTCATGGTCCGTTCCGACATGGCAGAAAGAGTGTTCGTCCTCCTTGAAGACGTTCTGCAGCTGGCATCCAGGGCAGACCCTGAACAGCTTTCCGGGCGTCGAGCTTCCCTTCTCCTGGGCCATCTCCGAGACCGGGCCTGAGAAGCTTCTGGAGTCCTCCGAAGCGTAGCTCGACGAAATCTTCACCCTTGAGGGGCACAGATGAATCCGACACGGGTCCCCGTTGATCGGATGTAGGATCGGTGGAGCTTGAGGCTCTTTTGACCGAAAGAATCGAAGTTTTTTTGTGATAAAGCGCGAAAAAAGCACTAACGCTCGAGAGCAATAGCACGAGGATCCCAACACATGAACGTGCGGTAAAAATCTGAAGATGGCTGCCAGAGGCGGTGCTTAGGTAGAGGGCAGTCATTGGCTGTGGTCAGTATGACGCAGAGACCAGTGATTGGTTATTACTACGAAAGACAGATCAGAAACGAAACTGATACTGGTTTTTTCTTTACCGAGGATTCCCAGCCTGACGACGGGGAATATTCATGAGCATGTGAATCCATGCCAGACCCCATGCTGGAGAATATATACTCATGTAACACAAATAACCACTAATGGATGCTTGTTAAAACTTATAATTGTGTTAAATAATGAGACGTGCACTAAGAACCATATATTGGATTCAGTAGGGACAGTGTTAAGAAGTCCCTGCGGGAGTCTAGTTATAAAAGAGACCCTGCCTTTAGGTCGTCGCATCCAGTGTTAACCAGAGATTGGACAGTGATGGTGAACATTCGGTATCTAATCTGGGAGGAGAGTGAGTGTGTGAGGGAGAGACCATTAATACATCAATAAAAACCTTTGAACCATCTGAGACTTGGAGTAGTTTGTGTACCATCTGTGACACCCCCAGAGATATCCCTCCGATGACCCCTTGTGATATGCAACATTTGGATTTAATTAATAGCAGCTTTTTGGAGTCACAAAAGAATAGGCGCATCCCAGACAAAATATTTACCACCAACTAAAAGAACAGGTACAAACCTTGAGAGATGCCCTTCATGCAGAAACGCATCAGTTATTACTCAGACCCACAGTGCTTGAAGGCACTCCTGGTGCTCTGGCATCTTAAATTGTGTTCCAAAAATGCAATGCAAGTCTCCAGAGGATAGATCTAGTCGATCGCAGGGACGTAAACAAATATTATATATATATATTGCACAATACCCCAGGCACTAGAACACTACAGTTTTGGATAAGTACAAGCGAACTGGCAAAGATGAAAACTATCGGGACAGAGAAGTCGGATCAGAAGCTCCCAGGAGAAAACAGCTAGATGTAAGATCTGTGCGCTTCTCTGCCAATGCCTAGAACTCCTGTCCAGAGGCAGAAACTGCAGGAGTTGTAAGCGGATCTCTGTACGCAGCTTTTCCTATGCCAATGATTGGCTAGTGGTCCCTTTTACAGTCTGAGACCCTGACTCCACCCCTGTTAGGATACAGGAATCTTGGGAACAATTCTCACACCCTTTCAATCGCTTTTAATCCCAGGTGCCCATACCAAAGCGCCCTCCCATCCCCCCACTACCCCCCCAACACCACTTTAGATATGAACACAGGACCTTAATTAACAAGTTTAATTCGTAATCGTCTGCAAACCTTGACAACCCAGAATATGAGCCCAGCAGTCATCCAAGACTCTGTTTCGTGTGGATGAAGACTTCGATAATTCGTCCCTGTATGTAACCACCCAAGTGCACACTGTGCAACATTACACACCCTTCCAGTTACACAGCACATGAAAAATGCACTGATCAGGCCACCAGTGTATGCCACAAACATGATATCTCCATGACTCACGGGGCTTGAGGCCAGAATGGATATCTTTTGATCCGAGGAAAGTCAGGATGCAGGCTTGGTCTATGCAGCCTTGTTGTACTCATTAGAAGTGTCCTCGAGTACCTCCTGGAAGCCTAACTAGTTTAGGGGTTTCCTAGGTCTTCCAGGAGGCAGGACACTTCTTGCACTTTTCCTTGGCATCTGAATAGGTAGTGCTCCCGATGGCCTCTGGAGACCAGAGTCTCCGCCATTCTAGAGGATTTTAGCTCTATTGGAGTATCTTCGATGGCTTGTAGGAGGCAGCATTAGTGAAAGGAACTTCCTGGATGGGCTGGCCCCTTGCAACGTGTCACTGTTGGCCACAGGGAATGCATACTTTATCTGTGGGAGCCCTTCGTTTGATTTTACGCACAGGAAAGCAGTGTTGATGACATCTTACTGGAAGCACAGCTAAGACTATGGCCCCTACTTGGCAGTGTCCCCGACTGTCTCTGAACCCTTCTCATTGATTTGGTCACCTGTACATAGTCATTGAGTACTCCAGGAGGCACGGTTTCACATCTGGAACCTTCTTGCTGGTCTATTCACCAACAGAGGTGCCCCCAGGAATTAAACTGCCATCTCTGGGCCCTTTGTATTGGTTTTGTTACTAGCACTGGCTCATGAAAAAACTCCTGGAGGTACAGTTTGCCTCCAGGCCCTTCTTGCCTCCTTAGCCACGTCATCAGTGTAGCATTCAAAACGTTATTTGTAGTGCACCGTGCTTGTACTCCTCACCTGCTGTCAATTACTTAACTCTCCAGGGAAACCCTTTGTTGCCAGGCCTTTTGTGCATGATTTCATCCCTAGGCGAGTGAGAATAAAAGCATCCAGGATGTTCACTTTATCGCTGCAACCTTGTTGATCTAGAATCTTTGAAGCCCTATGGGAGGCAGAGCTGGCTTTGATCCAGCTTGTTGGCGTCTCCAGCCAAGCTTCTTTGTAGGTCTTCACGCAAGCACCCAGCTGTTCCCCCATATATTTGGTCCTCTTTTCAGCAAAGCATCCCTCCAGGCTGTCTAGTTTGTGTACTACATCATCTTCTTGCATGTTCCACACAAAGGAAACCCTAAAATGAGTCACAGATGCGCTTCTCTGCTTTGCTCTGACCGAGATGGCGTCCTCAGTCCTGTGAGCCGTGGGTGGACACAGACGAAACTGGAGGCAATGGGAACCCACCCGACTGCCACAACCATCATCAAAGATCCAAGCTATGTACAGTGCGATGGCGGACCTCAGCGACTGGAGTAGAGAGCGGGTCCTCTTCCGTGCCAGAGGTCAGGTTCCCCAAATCATCAGGAACTCCAGAGGAGGTGGCCTCAGGCACTGTGACCGAAGGGAGGTTCACACCGGAGAGCAGAGGGATATCCCCGGCAGGCTCTGAAAAGAAGAAATGCATCAGTTAGAACAAGACTGGTGCCTGTGGCAGTCCCATTTAATACATCTGGCAAAACCTACTCTACTCACAGTCTATTGGGAATTTGCCCATTGAAGCCCTGAACAGCCTAAAATCATCAACCAAAGAAGCAAGTTCATACTCCTGTCTCATGGGTTCATGCGTTGTACTCAGTCTATTGAATAGAATCTGTGCCATATCTACCACAGCAGGCATACAACCCCGGCACAGATAAACCGAGCCCTTTCCTATTCCTCATCCCATTGACTATAATCTCACACACCGGGTCTCTGCATTTTGACATGGCACTCCAGTGTGTGACTGCAAACACCCAGGGCATTGAAATAAAAAAAATAAAAGTATAAAAAACAGGAGGAAAACACCACATAAGAACGCGGAATTGTGGGGTTCATCAATATATTTGTCATTGATCTACATTTCCTAATGTAGACTCGGGTGCAGTGAGAGGGAGAGCCAAAGACAACAGGCTGGCAGAGTGCAGATACAAGGGACTGGAATGGGGTGAAGGAGAAGTAGCCGAGCCGGGGTTGCGGTGAACTGCTGGCGAAAAGCTTAAAACAACAAAAATCTCTTCACAGGTTTTAATTTTTAAGTTATTGGAATGAAATGCTTTTGATTTTGTGTGTCTGTCCGTCTCCCTCAATGGCTGTCTGATGCTTTATTACGTGCTTGGGGCACAACTCGTGCACCAAGATCTTTGCTACACTTGCCCTTTTCTTGTCCTACCTCTCGTTCTGTCGTGGTTCGGCTCGTGCATATCCAAGGTGTGTGGCTTCCCAATCGTCTCACAGCCCACCAAACCCCTCTCCAGTTGCCAGTCAGGTCGAGCACCAGCAGAGCCTCCCACAGATCCCAAGGAAGTGTCTCCAGAGTCCTTCACTACTGGGCTATCTGTCATCAGACCGTGATTACAGAGCCCCAATGCCTGGGTGCTCTTATGCAAGGTTCAGAATCAGCAAAGTCACAAGTGCTGCCTCCTCCTTCCAGCAAAGACTGGGCCAGCTCTCCTCCACACGTCTGCAGCTACTGCTTCAGTCTAGTAGGTTTCCAGTGTGCTTGCCCTGCTTCAACGCCACTTCCCCTTCTCGCACCTCTTCAGTTTTCACGCCTGAGGTGAGGTGTTCCATAACTCATCCTCACTAGCCGCATTGCTTTACTGGTGCCTGCCTCCCCCTCATTTCCCAGCAGTCTCACTCGGGGGAGTGGGGGAGGTGGCCAGTTTTTTTTTAAAAGTCAATCCGTTATCTTGGATCTCATTATTATTCTCTGGAGTGAACTGTCAGAAAGGAGTGTTCTGCTCCCCTGGTTTATCAAGGTTAACTGGCTATGCCCGCCTTCCCCCAACCAGGGTTAACATGCAACACAAAACTCCCCTCATGTGGGTTTATGATGCCACAGGGAGGCACTTTGCCACAGGGTGGAAAGGTCTGGAGAGAAAACAGACCAAAACAGAAATGGTGCCCAAGAAAGAGCCAGACTGAGTGCCAAAGAAGAAAAACCAAAAGGAAAAGGAAGGAAGTATGTGTGGTGGATGGGGGGATTTCAGGGGGCATGTGGGGGAGGGATGAGGCTGGGGAGCATGAGGTTTATTCCATGTACCATTATGCCAGACACTTCACCTCACAAAAAAACAGTTTACTTTTAGTCATTAAGTTTTAACAGACATTTAAAAAAGCCGCTGCTTAAACCATGTATTCAACATTCTATGGAAACGCCCCACACCCCCTGCCCACCACAAACTGCACGCCCACTGGAAATCAGATCTGTGAACTAGACTATACACCCTTGTTTTGACCCAATATTCGCATGATGCCCTCTATTAACAGTACACAGTAACTGCAGCCAGTCATAAGTGCCAAACCTCAGCATAAGAGGATCCCTGCCTCTCACCAATCTAACCATTTCCCTAAAGGCCCTAGCAGGACTCAGAAACCTTCGGGAAGGCTGACTCCGCTTCGAAGAAAGCAGTAGTCAAAATCCCACCCTCAGTTAAATGTGTCCATTTTCCCCATCTATAGAACCTGGTCATTTAGGATTTTGCGGGGTAAGTAGAGGGGCTTTGCACGGTTTTCTTGGGTATAGTTTCTACATGTTTTAGCTCACACGAGACAGACACACACCCCCACCTTTTCCTTCATAGGCCTTCCTGCACATCTTATATATCCCTCATCTGAAATATCTACCCGACTTCTCCCTACCACTACTAAACGTTCCATCATACTCCATTCTTTGATAATTTATGGCACCAAAGCGCTTTGCCTATGGCAGGAGGCGCTATACAAATGCAAGATAAGTTCAGACCTAATCTACCCCAGTGTGACTCACCTGCTGTAGCTTCACCTCCCTCCACCTCCTGTTCGGCGTGTTCACTGCCAATGGTCTCCGTGGCTGCCTCAGTGTGCCAATGAACACTGCCGGCTGTGGGGAGAAGAAAGAAGAGCTTGTAGTCTACACATAACCTGTGTGGTCTCAAGAATGACCTTCCCAATGCTGTTTCGAGTCTGGGCACTTCCCCCTTCTGCACCAGAGAGGATTTTTCACTTTGCTCCCTAGTGCGGTCTTGAAGAGGAATACCGAGTTGCAGATTTTGTAGTTTTTGGTTCAACCGAAAATATTCAAAATATATAAATACCAACATTCTTTCTTCCTTAAGTGTGATGTCCAGTTCCCGGTGTGTTCTCATATTGTGGGTGGTCCCGCGTTAGCCTCACAAGCATCCCACTGGTTCAGGTAAATGTGGTACTTTATGAATGGTGAATAGCATTTTTTTTTTAAATCCCTCTATGCAGTCTTTTGCCCCAAAATCCTAAATGGAGTAAACGACAGCAGCACAGGCAGCTTTAATTTACACATGCCTTCTTCATGGGATTACATAGCCATTGGTACCTTCCCATCCAAGCCATTGGTACCTTCCCAGCATCAGTGCCCCATATGGACTGTTACAAAGGGGTAGCTGAGGTGTTAGATATAGTTCTAGCCAAATGGTGCAGCAGAACAAGTTACTTACCCATGGTAACGTTCTTTCGACCGGATGTTTCTCCCGCGTATTCCTCATCTTTGATATACGATATCCGCTTCAGATTTCTCTTTTAGGCAGAGGGCGCCGTGCGTCAATGCAGTCGACTCAATGTCCCTCGAGGGCTTCCGTCTCGAGGAGGATGTCGAAGGTATATATAGCAAGCGCAGCACCCGTTGGCTTCAGTTCTGTTTTTCATACAGTAGAAACTACACTCCTAAGCACAGGTTTGACTGTGCTAAACTTTGAAGGAGCGAAAGCTGTAATAGCATGGGAAATTGTACTGTGGGGGCTAGGCTGGGAGGGCATTGAGGAATACGTGGGAGGAACATCCAGTCGAAAGAATGTTACCAGGGGTATGTAACTTGTTCTTCGAATGGATTGTGGCCTCCCACGTATTCCTCATCTTTGACAGACTCCCAAAGCGTTGTTTGTTTTGGTGGGGGTGGGGTAAGAATTTTGTTATTAATGGTTTCCATGAACCAAATGGAGGATAGCTTTTCCAAAGCTTCCATCCTGACCAAGAGAAGATTCAAGGGTGTAATGCTTTGCGAACGTGTGTATAGTAGACCACGTAGCTGCCTCACAAATCTTTTTGATCATGACACCCAGCTGTAGAGGTAGCCATGCCGCTGGTGGAATGGGCCCTTAAACCTTCTGGAGGATCCTTGCCCGCCAGCCTGTTACATTCTGAAATTGCCAGAATGATCCATCTGGATAAGGTCCGGTACAGCCTGACCCAGTTTGTGGCCTGTATAGCCTATAAAACGCTCTTCATCAATTCGAAGATTGGATAATCTAGAGATGTAGAAGCTTAAAGCACCAGTCTGTGTAACCTCTCCTCCTCCCTTGCCAGGGTCAGGTAGAGAATAGAAAGTGGGCAATACATGTTTTTCTCCTACATGGAACTCTGAAATGATTTTAGGTCAAAACGAAGGCTTAACCCTCAGGACCACCTTATCCTTGTGGAAAATAGGAAAGGGTGGCTTGGATGAAAGTGTCTGCAATTCACTCACTATGGGCTAAAGTTAATGCCACCAATAGTATAGTTTTAAATGTTAGCAATCTTAACTGACATGAATGTTGGGGTTCAAAGGGTGCACACATGGGAAATTCTAATACCAGATTAAGGTCCCTAACTGGAATCTGGAAAGAAAACAGGTGATTGGGGGGGGAATGTGAGGGGTGGAACAGTGAGCCCCTTTAGAAATTGTGTCACCAGTGGGATCTTGAAATATGAAGATTACTCTGGCGAGTGTTTAAATATGGATAGCGCCGCCAAATAGCCCTTAATTGTTCCAACCTTGAGTCTCAGATTGGCTAGGTATAGTAGAAAAGATAACACTTCTGGTGTCTTGCAGAGTAGAGGATCTACATTATTGTTCTTGCATCAGCAGCAGAATTTGTTCCAACGGCAGCGTTACACAGACTTTGTTGCTGGCCTTCTGGCCGAAAGTAAAATCTCCATTACATCATCCTGGGGGTCCCAATCCTTGTATCTCAGCCTCTTAGAAACCATGCATGAAGGCTGAGTGTCTTGACCTCTGGATGGAGAACCCGACCCTCCTCTCGCAAGGGAAGGTCTTCTCTTAGTGGAGACATATTGGAGGGCAGATGGACACGTCCAGAAGGTCCAGATACCACATCGTCCTGGCCAAATCGGGGCAATTAGGATCATGCGTTTCCCGAACTTTCTCAACCTCCTGATCACAATGAGGAATGATGGGACTGGAGGAAACACATACAGGAGTGGAAATACCCAATCTACCACAAACGCTTCTCCTAGAGCACGCCTCTTGGAGAAAATTCCCTGGAGCAGTACAGTTCGCACTTCCAGTTGACACTGGTCGTGAACACGTCTACTTGAGGGGTTCCCCAAAGGGTGAAGATGTCTTGAAGGACTTCCTAAGCTAGTTCCCACTTGTGGGAGACTGCTCTGCCTGATCATAGCATTCACCGCTGTGCTCCCCTCTCCGGCTAGGTGAACTGCTGATAGGAGGATTCCTTCTTGAATTGCCCAGTATCAGAGCTGCATTGCCTCTCTGCACAGTGGTAGTGACCCTACACCACCTCTCTTGTTGAGGTAGTACATGGCCACTGTGTTGTTCATCATTACCAGGAAATATTTTCTCCGTACAGAGGGCAGAAAGGCTTTCAGCGCTAGTCTGATTGGCCTCAGCTCCAAAACATTGATGTGTAGTTTGGACTCTGATGGAGACCAACAACTGCTGATTATCAGATCGTTTGCGTGGACTCACCACCCCGTGAGTGAAGCGTTTGTCACTCGTCAATACTATTATTTTTTTTTATTATTTATTTGAATTTGTAAAGCGCCCACTGCCCTCAGGCATCGTGGAGCTGTTAAGAATGCTTGCTTAGTTACATAAGTGCAGTTAGAAGGCATACATACATAGATGATAGCTTCAGACAATTTCAGTAAGAACATAACAGTAATTACATAGATTGGTGGGCAAGTATATGGTGCCAGCCACATCTTACACGGCGGCAGCTACAAACAGATGCGTGGTCAAGAATAGTATGCATACATTAGTGCTACCTAAAGGCTGAATGGCGGCAGCATCTCATTAATGCGTAGTCATGTTCAATGGGCAAGTGCGTGGTGACCGGCAGATACATAGGAGAGAAGCTACAGATAGGTGCGTGGTTGGTTTCATACATAGAATAGCATGGGGCCAGTCCCTTATTAGACGGTGGCAAGTGCATACTATTACAGAAGTTTAAATCAACGGGCGCTATCCTAGAGCAAATCTCATAGAATGGCGGGCAGCTACATACACTTACTGGGTAGGAGGAGATGGGAGGAAGGAAAGACTAGTGAGTAGGTGAAGGGGGTGGGGACAACATGGGCAGGTGGGGGGTGGAGAATGGGGACATGAAGGGGGGAGAGCAAGGGTGGGTGGTGGGGGGTAAGACATGTAAAGCGCCCACTGCCCTCGAGCATAGTGGCGCTGTTAGGAATGCTTGCTTAGTTACATAAGTGCAGTTAGAAGGCATACATACATAGATGATAGCTTAGACAATTGCAGTAAGAGCATAACAGTGATTACATAGATTGGTGGGCAAGTATATGGTGCCAGCCACATCTTACACAGCGGAGGCTACAAACCTGGCCATGGTTGCCAAAAAGATTTTCCCTTCAGAACATTGTCCACACAGGCCCACCATAGGAGATCCTGTGCGACCCTGCTTGGAACCTGAAGTAGATTTTTCCTTCAAAACATTGTCCTCGAAGGCCCACCACAGGAGATCCTGTGCGACCTTGCTTGGAAACTGAAGTAGGCCTGACATGTTGCCCAAGAATTGAGACTATTGTGTTCCGAGAGCCCATTGAAGGGATCTCATTCTCAGGCAAGCCTCTGGCACCAGAAAAATGCAAGATGCCATAAGGCTGAGCAACCTCAATAAAATTAAAAAACAGAATGGAAGGCCAGGAGACGCTGGGCACCCTGAAACTTGGAGACCAGCTGCAGAATATATTGAGCTCTTTACCAATGATGGATCCAGTACAGCCCATATGAACTGGAGCTTTTAAGAAGGGGTCATATGGGACTACTTGTAATTGAGGAAGAAGCCCAGTCTGTGAAGAGAGTGGCAGGTGATGTTGAGATGATCCAGAACATGCCCTGATCAGCCAATCGTCCAGGTAGGGGTAGACGTGAATCTCCCCTCTCTCCTGAGACTCGCTGCCAGCACCGCCATCAATTTGGTGAAAACCCTCGGGCGGAGGTCAGCCCGAATGGCAGAACTCGAAACTGATAATGAGAAACACTAATGGCGAACCTCAGGTACTTTCTGGCCTTGAGATGGATAAGCATCGTGAAGGTCCAATGACAAAATATAATTCTGGAGTTGGAAGGCCTGAAGGATCTGAGAAAGTGCGACCATCCTGAGGAACTTGTTCAAGTATCTCAAGTCCAAGATGGGTCTCAGTCCTCCGTCCTTCTTGGGTATTAGGAAATATGGAGAGTACCATCTCTTGTTCCTCTCCACTACAGGCATCAGTTCTACACTATCTCTCGAGCAGGGTAAACATTTCCTGCACAAGCAGCGGATCTCGAACTCTCAAAGAGTGGCTCCCCGGTAGATGGTTCAGAGGTCTTTGAATGAAGGGAAGGCAGTAACCTTTTCAATGCCCAAGCATCCGAAGTAATGTCTCGCCATTCTTTCAGATGCTGAGACAGCCGGCCCCCACTGGTGCTTTATGACCCAAGACCTCAGAGAGGTTTTGAGGCGTCTGTTGCAATGGCTGTTGGTAGGAATGCCCCTGCTCGAGTGTGCTTAGCACCTCTCCCTGGTCCACCATAAGAATCTTCTTTGGCCCCTTTGACCAGCCATTCTTCTTGCTCTTCCAACGGAGGAGTAGACATAGCTGACTTACTACACAATGAAAACTTAGACTTCTTAGCCGTTACTGAATCTTGGCTCCACCCAGCAGCCGGTCCAGCAATTATGCTAGCCGTACGAGATGACTACACCCTGCTAAAACTCGACCGTACCACCTCTCGAGGTGGTGGCCTTGCTATTATAGCTAAAACCAACTTATCTATGAATCCCTTACCACCTCACAACATATGTTCTTGTGAATCCCTAACGGCTAAGCTAACTATCTAATACGCAGACTGTAGCCATTCACCTAATATACAGACCTCCTGGTCCATTAGGATCATTTGAAGATGACTTATAGCGCATACTCTCAAGAACTCCTCCCAAAGCATCATATTAGGAGATTTTAACCTTGGTCTTAGAGACCCGTCAGACACTAATGCCACTATAATCAACACCACCCTAGAGGAACTAGGTTTCACTCAGAAAATCACAGCTCCTACCCATACCAAAAGGTAGAACTTTGGATTGGCTAGCTGTGCATAACTGCCCACTTACAGTCTCATCTATAATTCCACAGCCATGGTCTGATCATCACCTGATCACATTCTCCCTAGGGGCCACACCATCGTTGCAACCTAACAGCTTAGCCCCAGCTGTCCCAACTAGAAATAAGAGAAATATCACTCCTGAAAATCTTATTCCTATGATCCTACCTACTCTTAACGCTATTCCTGACCATATGTATCCCTCAACCATGGTAGATCTGTACAATAAAGTAATGCTATCCTCCCTTGATGCCATAGCACCTCTCAAAGTGAGAAAGAGCAAACCTCGCAAACATGTGAACAACTGGTTCTCTCCTCACCTTAAGGCTATCAGACAGGAGAAACGACGCTATGAAAAAATCTGGAGATCAGATCCATCTGAAACTAATAAGATAAACATAAGTAATTTAGCTTCCCAGTACAAAAAAGAAATTATCCTTGCAAAACAAACCTCTTATAACTTTCGAATCTCTCAAGCGAAATCTAATACTAAGGAGCTCTTTTCAATTCTGAAAGAAATAGAAACTCCCGTGCAGCCGCCTAACTCATGCATCAAGGACAAAAACTGGTGCACAGATATTCAAAAACCTCTTGCTAACAAAATTACTTCTCTGCCAACTAAAATTAGTAACAAAAAAAGATTCCCTTCTCTCCACTTCCAAATTGAGTAACACCAGTTCTACTCCTCAACCCACCTAGACGCCACCGCCGGTGCCCACCCCCCTCTTCAACTTCAGTAAAGTCTCTACTAAAGAGGTTGAAAAAGTTATTCTTGCACTCAAACCTTCGAACTGCCATGGGGACCCATGCCCTGCACAACTGATAAAAGATGCTGCTCGAGAACTCTCACCATTTATCACTAAACTAATAAATGCTTCCTTTACAGCCGGGGGCGTGGCTAACTAGCCATGGACTAGACTTGTGTGCTGAGCTCCTGTTGATCCGACAATCATCCGATGAATTACGCTTTAAAAATGATGCAAGCGCCTGGAAATTGAAGGGACGGGCGTTGGAACATATGTACTGCAGGAATCCTGAAGAGCAAGTCATTCGTGCCTGCGGATTGGAAGATAAATAGACTTTGTAAGGAGCGGCCGTGTGGATAAATTGTTGCCAAGATGGCAGACAGCAAAGGGAGTGTTGTTGCAGCCTGGAAGTAAAACGAATCCCTCTGAACTGCACGGAGCGCGAGGAAGACGGCTGCCAGGGACAACGTATTGCACTCCTGCTTGGAACTGTGATAATAGATCAGCGCTCCCGGGCCCGAATGATTGTAGCGGTCGGAGATTGCTACAAGAATAATAAATAAGCTCTGCGGGCAGGCGCGGCTCTTAGCCGTATACAAAGGCAGCTGGATCCTGCCGCATCAAACGGAGCGGGAAGACGTCAGCCGCCAGCAGCCAGCATCAAATATTATCTTTAATTACTGAAATGACGAGGCGGCGCTTCCGAAATCAGATACATGTATCGTTCGTGAACAGATACAATAACAGCAGATGAGTGCGGTATGCAGGCGCGGCTGCCAGCCGCTCATAAAGGCAGCCGGGCTTGGAGGACGCAGAGATCTGCGATGTGAGGAGCGAGCAACGGCAAAAGAGAATAGAAAGACACCGATCGAGAGCTGTATGTGCCTGTGGGCAGCAAAGCCCTGAGTGCGGCCGACGGCAGAGGATTGCATTTGCATGAAATCGACAAATGGCAGAGTGCGCACACGGCTGGGTCCGTGAGAGCCGCACACATTGCAGTGAAAATAAACTAAACAAACAAAGGCAAGCGAAGCTCTGCAGGCAAGAGGCGAACTGTGCCCAGGGAGGGGGGAGCCCAGATGGAAGTCGGCACGCAAGGGCTTGAGGGCTGCTGAAGTAAATGAAAGGGCTGTGATAACAGTGCGTTAGAGGAAGGCACTGCATAACATCCAGAGAAATGCAGATTTCACTGAAAATGAGGTATGGAGCAATTGAGCACCCGAGGGAGTGGAACTGTAAAAATAATACTAGTGCTGTGGAACTGTGGAGAGAAGGCTCGTTCCCAGAGTAAATAAATAAATAAATAACAAAATGGCGGATGCATTCTGTCATGGATTCTATGTGAACAGTGACTGAGACAAGAGCAGTGGCTGTGGGACAGCGCGGGAGGCGCATGAACAATTGTTGAGGAGTGAATACGTTGTATCAGTGCTGCACGTCGGGATTTATGCTGAAAATGCCGCCAGGCGATACATACCCCTGGGTAATATGCCGTTTTAACATCAAGAGTGGCCACCAGTCTGGCTCTCCATGGACATAGGCCGGATGCTGGTGCAATAAGGGGAAACAGCGGCAAGCATTGGCAATAGGCAACATTGGACGCATTGTAAGCCGGAGTTGCACAGGCGGTGGAGGAGGAGCAGCGCCTAATTAGGCAGGCTAAGGGCAGGGAGGCTCCTGACACTGAACCCCAACGAGGTCTGAGACACAGCAGTAGTGGCCAACTGGGTGCACTTATAGACTCTTAGAAACACGCCAAGGAGACACCGACTACAGAAGCTAAGGGAGACGTGGGAGGACACAGCCCACTAAGTAGGCAAGCCAAACGCAGACGCCCTGGAAAGGCTTCCCGTACAGTGGACACAAGCACTGAACTCTCCAGAGACCTGAATCGCTGTGAGTGGCGGACAAGGCGAGTTTGCTGGCCCCCAGGACCACTTTGAGGACACATTATTAATATTAGGCAGAGGGGAGACGTGGGAGGACACAGCCCACTTCAAACAAGACTTCACGTGCCATAGCGTCACGCAGCCTACTGGAGCGGGCGCACCAGTGCCTGACTGACTTGGGGGAGCCACGACAACACTGAATAGTTGGAACCATACACACAGGAAGGATTGCACGATGTCAGTGAAAGGATTGAGAGCCAAGAGTAAACAACCCACAATGGAGACCTTTGCAAAGGCACAACGGACTCCCTCGACGCCGGTACAAAGGACGGTGGCGGCCTCCGCGGACGGCGTCACAGACTGAGATAACCACCAGGTCCTGGAAACCATTACAGAACTAAGTGCAAAATGGGGTACAGCTACGGCGTATCTATGGACGGCACTAGAAAAAAAAATAGATGCCGTAGGAATAGAAGTCACCCTGCTGACACAAGACGTCAGGGCGCTGCCAGAAAGGACAAGTGGCCTGGAAAGCGCGGTGAAGACCAACACGGATGCCAGCGCAAACAATGCAAAGGAGTTCCATGTGCTAAAACAGCAGGTTGCCAACCTCGAAAATCGAATGGAAGAAGCGGAAGGAAGGGCGAGGAGGAACAACATACGGGTGGTCGGCTTGCCAGAGGGAGAAGAGGGCCAAGACCCCAGGAACTATGTGGAGAACATGATCCTGCAGGAGATAGGGGCAGACAAGCTTTCGCAGGGGTTCACAGTTGAGCGAGCACATCGGGCCCTGATGAGAAAACCACGGCCTGGGGCCCCGCCGCGCCCGATAATTGCAAAGATCCTTAATTAAAAAGACAGGGAGAAGATCTTGGAGTATTTTCGTAAGGGCGGAACGATAGAGTGAGCATCCACTAACATCACGGCATACCCCGACTACACAATGCTGGTGCAGAGGCAGAGGTACAGTTATGTGGCGGTCAAGAGGAGGCTACGCGCAGCTGGAATCAAGTATATGCTTCTCTACCCTGCGAAGCAAGCTAAAGGTCTTGCACAAAGGTAGAGTGCTTTTATTCGACACCCCACAGGATGCAGCGTCATGGTTGGACTTGCAGGGCTGTCCAGAGCAGGAGGCGGAGAAGGACCGCCAAGACCATGACAAGTGAGGAGTCTGTATCACGAACGCGGAGGCATAAGGGGGAGGAGGGGTGCTGGTATGGGGGGGCAGGATATTTGATGACCTTTGGACTTTAAGACTTTGATGGACTGGAATATAGTGAATGCAATGCATAAGTGAGCTGGATGATAATATTAGTATGGCGTACAGTAGCGCACATGAAACTAAAAGCATTAAGCGTAACAACTTTAAACGAATAGGAGCAGCAGGAGCGCTGTTACCTACCCCCGAGAATTGGTAGAAAGGCAACCAATAGGGCGGCCTCACTCTGCTGAGCCGCAAGTACAGGTTTCACCAGAAAGGGCTAGATGCAGGGGTGCCTGAGATCCAGGGATGGAGCTGGGCAACAGTTGGGGAGGGTGTTGTTGGGGATGGGAAGGGAGGCGGGAGGGAGCGGGGAAAGAGCGTGTGTTTGTAGTTGTAGGAAGTTTGAATCGGGGAATGAGCCTAGATAGATTGAGATGGAAGTGGGATCTGGACTGCACCGGTGGGAGGGGAAAGGGGACTAAGAGGCCTCGGGGGATCTTAAAATAATCATGTGGAATGTCAGGGGACTCAACAGTTATATGAAAAGAAATAAGGTCATGTTGTACCTGCGCAGGCAAAAGAGACATTGCACTGTTGCAAGAGACACATCTTACATGGGAAAAGATGGAGATGGTTGCGAAGAAATGGAAAGGGGTTGTGGTGGGCTCCACATACTCTGCTTATGCTAGGGGAGTGCTCATCTGGGTTGCGCCGCATGTCCCGTTCCAACTTTTACAAGAAATGGCAGAAAAGGACAGGAGGATGGTCTTACTGAGGGGATTAGTGGAGAATAAGGAGATAAGCATAATAAAAACATATGCCCCCAATCAGAGCGCGGCAGCGTATTTTAGAACTTTGTGCACCAACCTTAGTATGTGTATGGGTAGTGCAGTGATCTGGGGTGGGGATTTTAACTGTGTACTGAACCCCAAGGTAGATAGATCAGATGGCAAAATGGATAGACCTGCCCCAGCGGCTAAAGTACTGCAGACACTGCTAGACTACTTTGGTCTGGCAGATGTGTGGAGAACGAAATATCCCTGAGAAAGACAATATTCGCACTATTCCGCCCCGCAGAAGCTGCATACAAAGCTGGACTATATCTTTGCTACACCGGAGGTAATAACAGAGAATACTCATATAGGCGAGGGTCCTCTCAGACCACTCGCCCCTGGTCCTCGGGTGGCAATATCGCCCCCCCCCCCCCCCGAGAGCACGGATTCCGAAATGGCGCCTCCGAGCAGAGGCGCTCAAGGACCCTGTGTTTAGGGAGGACATAAGGTAGGAGATCACAAACTACTTTGAGACGAATATGGGTAGCGTTGATTCTGCCAATACATTATGGGAATCCTTCAAGGTGGTGATGCGGGGGGTGGCCATAGCAAAATCAAAAGGCCTGCAGGGTGGAGTTTTGGCTGACCTACAAAGAACGGAAAAGGAACTAGAAAAGGCATTACAGAGAGGAAGTGTAGACAAGGAGCTGGTACTTAAGCTACAGCAGACATGTGTGGAACAATGGGAAAGACTGTGCAACCTCAACTACAAAAAATAGAGAGACAGCATGCGGGAGGGGATAAAACAGGACGGCTTTTGGCATGGTTATACAAGAGCGAAACTCCCAGACCCACGATCAGAACGATAATGAGAGAAGATCGTAGTGTAGTGGATACCCAAGAGGGAGTTAATCAGGAGTTTGCGGATTATTATAAGTTATTATATGGGGATGAAGAGAGAAGTAGCCATGGGGAGATAACGGAAACATTGGAAGACATAGGACTGACTATGATAAGTGTTGAGGAAAGAGGAGCTTGATGCACTGATCACTCTGGAGGAGTTAGAAGAAGAGGTGAGACAGCTGCCTACTAGTAAGACTCCGGGGGCGGACGGGTTCCCAAGCAAATTTTATAAAGTGTATGGGAAGGAAGTGCTGCCCCATTGTTAGAAATGCTAAATGAAGCGTTTGAGGTGGGACGGTTGCCGGAGTCACTTAGAGAGGCGATTATAATACCGCTTCCCAAACCCAACAAGCCTGGGCATAGCTGTGGCTCAAACAGACCTTTGTCAATGTTGAACTAAGACAGCAAGATACCGACGGCTGTCTTGGCAAACAGATTGCAAAGAGTTATCAGCAAACTTATACACCCAGATCAGACGGGCTATGTCCCGAATAGAAATATAATTCAATCATAGAAGACTCCAACGGGTTGTTGAATGGGGAAGTAACAATGAGGGAGAGATGGCGATTGTGTCCTTGGACGCGGTAAAGGCGTTTGATTCGGTCAAGTGGCTGCTGGCGGCCTGAGCGGGATAGCGGATGGGACCTGGATATACAAGATGGGCGAAGATGCTATATAGTGAACCACTGGTTAGAGTTAGAACTGGATCAGTGATATCTGAGAGATGGCAACTCAGTAGAGGCACCAGACAGGGGTGCCCATGGTCCCCAATGCTTTATATACTAGCCCTGAAGCCTCTGGCGATATACCTTAGACAACAATATGACACTATAGGTATCGAGGTGGGTGGGGGAATGACACTTGATCTCCTTATATGCGGATGATTTGTTGCTGTACCTGAGGCACCTGGAAGAAAATATCCAGTACATCCTTGAGTTGATGGAGGTATGCTGGGCTGTCTCGGATAGCGGTGAATCCTCAAAAGTCTAGTATTTTCCCATTAGGCAGCTATAAGGGAACCCCTTTGAGACGGTTACTGGTGTTACAGATACCATGGGCGATTAATACGTTCCGGTACCTTGGGATAGACGTGTACCATACGGTTGAAGAAGAACATAGGCACAATACCGAGGTGGCCATTGTGAAAATTGAGGTGTATGAAATTTTGGGTGAAGTTGCCCTTGGCAATGATGGGACGCAGTGCAATGCTGAAGATGGTGGTCTTACCTAGGCTCCTGCATTACTTTGGGAACATCCCATACATGATCCTAAGAAGTTTTTTGCTAAACTGAACAGCATGTGTAGGGATTTTCTGTGGCATGGTACAGAGTAGAATAGAGTAGCGCTATGGAAGCTGCAGAACTTTTATGAAAAGGGGGGAATACAACTTCCCAACTATGAAGTTTATTATGTAGCGAGTCAGCTGCAATATGTTGCTAAATGGCTCTCAGATGAAGCGACCCCCGAATCCAGGTTGTTCGGACATAATTGCGGCCCATTTTACTTGAAAGAGATGATCTGGCTGCCCAGGACCGAAATGAGAGAGCGCCCTAGGATGATGGTGCTTGGGTGGAATATGTGGCGCCGGGCATGCCGGATGATGGAGAACCCATTCCCATGCTCCCCGCAGATGCCACTAGTTGGGGAAGATAAGCAGCTGAGGATGACAATCAGGAACCACTGGGAATTGGTGGGGCTGGTAGCTTTAGGAGACATCTGGCGAGAGGCGATTATTACAGATTTTGAAATGCTGGGGGAGGAAGCGGGGTTACACACGGTCCAGTATATCACATATCACAGAATGGCGCAGAGAATTACCAGATTACTCACCATAGTGACCACCTTACTCCTAGTCCATAGTCCACTTTCCTCCATACTTATGGGACATCTCTCCGTCCTGTGGGACGGGACCGGAGCACTTTGTAAAAAGCATCCACATTTTTTCCAAAAATGTGTCCCTCCTCTCTTTCCTGCGCGGGGCCCAGCACGCGGCCGTAACCCCGCCCACCGTGGCTCCGCCCCGCTCATCGCCCATCAGTCCTTTTCTATCGCAGGGTCAAAGACCCATTAGCAATAACAGGAAACTTATTAGAGGGGACGGCGGGCGGGCGGATGGAGGAAAGGGGACTATGGACTAGGAGTAAGGTGGTCACTACGGTGAGTAACCTGGTAATACTCCTACGTCCCGTCCCGTCCCCTTTCCTCCATACTTATGGGAGATTCCCAAGCACTCCTTACAGGAACTATGGGTGGATGGAAATAACCTTTACTGAAATAGGTTCTTCAGCACAGCCTGGCCGAACTGAGCGTCAGCTCTAGAGCTCATATCGAGGCAGTAATGCTTACAGAAAGCAAATGGGGAGGCCCAAGTAGCCGCTTTAGCGATGGACTCCCAGGGAACATACTTCTGAAAAGCAACCGCGGCTGCCTTGCCTCGCACCTTGTGTGCATGGATACCTTTAGGAGGTTTCAGCTTTTGGACGGTGAAAGATTCCGTGATACAGGCAGTAATCCATCTGGAAATAGATGCCTTAAACACCGGTCTGCCCTGAGGCTTACCGAAGGTCACAAAAGTTTGGGAAGAGCTCCGAAGCTCGGAAGTCCTGTCCAAGTAGAACCTAAGAGCTCTTCGGACATCCAGGCAGTGTACAACCCTTTCCGCCTCTGAGGCAGGGTTCGGAAAAAAGACCGGAAGGGAAACCATCTGATTCAGATGGAATTCGGTCACTCCCTTTGGTAGGAAACCTGGGTTCGTCCGAAGGACTACCTTGTCCTTGTGAAAGACCAAGAAAGGGTGCTCCACCGACGATGCCTGGAGCTCACTCACTCACTCTCCTCGCTGACGTAACGGCTACCAGAAAGGACATGCACTTGAGGTCAACCGTAGCCATTGGCTCAAAAGGGTTTATGGCACAGCGCCGTCAGGACTACATTTAGGACCCAAGGCGGGTGTGGACTACGAACCGGAGGGTAGAGGAGTGTCAAGCCTGCAAAATGCCTCTTAACCACTGGGTTACTCAAAGAATAAGAGGCATTGGTCTATAGCAAGATAAGCGGAAACCGCTGAAAGGTAAGTTCTGCATGACAGAACGTAAACATCCGACTCTGCTAGGGAGGACACGAAGGACAGCACCTTATCAATCGTAGCCACCCTTGGATCAAACTGATTTTCCAAACACCAACGACATAACCTGAGCCATTTACTCCTGTATTGGGATCTGGTTGAGGGTTCCCTGGCTGCCTGGATAATACGCATGTTATCCGTAGACAAGTTAAAATGCTCGACAGAACCTGAGCCATTTACTCCTGTATTTGGATCTGGTCGAGGGTTCCCTGGCTGCCTGGATAATACGCATGTTATCCGTAGACAAGTTAAAATGCTCTAAGACTTGAACTCAGGCACCATGCCGGCAAGCTGAGCGATTGTGGGGAGGGGTGCCACATCTGCTGTTCCCCTTGATGAAGATCTGGGGTTACTGGTAACCTGATCAGCAGAAACACCGACAGGTGTTGAAGTTCTGAGAACCAAAAACTGGCCGGCCACCACGGGGCCATGAGCAGAAGGGAACAGATCACAGAGTTCTTCAGCTTGATGAACTAGAGGCAGAGGCGGGAAGGCGTAGCTCTCATGTTGTGCCATGGAATCTCCAGAGCATCCCCCAGAGAGGCCCCCTCTGGAGGCATACCGAGGAAGCTTCTTGTTTACCACCGTAGCGAAGAGGTCCACCTCCGGTGTACCCCAACGCAAGAAAATCCATGAGAGGATCTCCGCCTTCAACTCCCACTCGTAGCTGACCACTGTCCGCCGGCTGAGGGCATCCGCTGTGACATTCAGCTGGCCCGGGATGTGCACCGCAAGCAGCCAGACGCCATGAAGCATGGGCCACTCCTATATCTGGATGGACAGATCAACCAAAGGTGCCCACCCCGCAGGCAACAAAAAATTGTGCGGAAGGGGTATCCGAGCATTCCGGTCATAAACTGACCGATAAGGATGCGCACAAGGCCGAGAAACCAGCCTTACACCGGAGGTTGATGGCGCAGCTGTAGGGGTAGCGTTCAAAATGGCCGCCGCGGTTGTGGCAGGAACGGGCACCATTTTGTCATCACCTGAGGGGAACTGCGGCACGTGAGGAAGTGAGGCAGGGGTCCCGTCGATGGATCAGAGGTCTTAACTTTAGCCTTAACATAAGGCACCTCGGCAGAGCCGGTACTATGAGGCCTGGAATGTTTCTGCGACATACCAACCGCCAAACCAGCCTTCTCAGGAAGGACCTCGGCGCTGCCGGTAAAGGAAGAATTTCCCTTCTTTGCCCCCTCAACAGATCTGGTGTCGCAGCAAGAGCAGGAACGGTGAGAAACAACCTTCACCGATAAGGCCTTGCAAGACCCTCAGAAATGTTGGTAGCTTTAGCCTCTGTACGAGGGACCTCGGACCCAGGTCCGGTAACAGCCTTACTCGCGCAGGCCTCGAACATCCGTTCGGTAGCACCAAGGCCTCGGGGCGCACCCCGGCATAAGAGCCAGTCGTCCAAATACGAATACTCATGGATACCCTGGAGACGAAGTTAAGCCGCAATCACTGACATCATCTTCGTGAAGACACGCAGCGCCGAGCTGAGCCAAAAAGAAGCACTCGCAACTGGAAGTGCTCCTCTCCCAAAGAGAAGCGGAGATATCTCCTTTGTGGGTTCCAAATCGGGATATGCATGTACGCGTCCTGAAGATCCACAAAGCTGAGCCAATTGCCCATCTGCAAGGAGGAGCTTATCTGGCTGGACGTGATCATCCTGAATTTCTCTTGGGGTAGGAAAAGATTGAACTGGGAAAGGTCTAGGATGGTGCGCAGGCCAGCCTGGTTGGGTTTGGGCACCGGAAACAGCCGGGAGTAGAAGTCCTCCCCTCGCTCCCCAAGGGGAACGGGTTCCACAGCTCTGAGGTGCAGAAGTTTCTGAACCTCGGCCTTGAGGGAGTGTGAGCCCGACAGCTGAAAAGGAGGGTTGAGGGGTGGGGTAGGGGGTAAAGTTAAGCGGAAAACCCGCTCGAGCGACTGACAAGACCCATCTGTCTTCTGTGATGGCCTGCCACGCCTCCCAATGAGACGCAATGCGTCCTCCCACCGCGGTCTCGTGCAAGCGTGGAAAACCCCCATTTGGCAGGCTTATTGGTGGCGGTGCCACCTGAACCTGATGAGGCTGAGGAGCGGGAGAAAACCCGCGTACGCTGTTGTCTACAGCGGTTATTCTCCGCAGGAGTATCCACTCTGAGATTTGCGGACGAGGAAGCCCCTAAAACCAGAGGAAGGTCGACCTTGCGACAACGGCCTTTGAGACTTGAAGGGATTTTTAACCAGAACAGACAATGATTTAGCCGTCTGAGTGCTATCTTTGGTTTTGGTGAGCTCTACATCAGTAGAAGAGTGAAACAGCTCCTTACCATCAAATGGAAGGTCCAGAACCTTGTCTTGCACCTCCTTCGAGAACTTAGTGGCATGCAGCCACGCTTGCCGCGAGGTATCAACCCAAAGCATCAGACCCCGAGCTGAGGTGTCTACGTGATGAGCCGCAGCCTCCAAGAGATCCTGGGCCAAGGCCCTGGCATCGGAAAGGCCTCCTCTGAAATCCTCCAACTTCTCGACCGGAATGTGCTCCTCAAACTCCGACAGCCCTCTCCACATCCGCATGTTCGCTCCCGCCAAAATCAATTCTGCATTGGCCTGCCTGAGCTGCAAGGCCAAATTGGCAAAGATTTTCCTCCCTAGGGAGTCCAGGAGCTTGACCTCCTTACCCAAAACCCGAGTAGCCGTCGCAGAGGAGGATGCTGCAGGCCTGGATTGCAACGTAGCCGCAGCCACCACTGTGGAGGAGGGTGGCGGACAAGATGGCAAGGCCACTTCTTCCGAAGAATGCAGCCTGTACCTCGCGTCAATCTTTTTATTGACAAAAAGTCCCGAGTGTGGCGTTTACCAAACTCTTCGGACCTCGGCCAGAACATCCTTCTGCAGGAAAAGGCCGGTACGCTCCAAAGGAGACAAGTTGAACGCCCCAGAAAGCACGGCCTCCTGTGGAGCAGGTGCCTCGGAAACCGGGACATCTAAGAAATTCATCATGTCCAGTACCCGGTCATGAAAAGCTCTAACAGAGCGGGGAAGGTCCTCGTTGTCCTGCTCGCCTTGAGGGTCATCTGACAGGTAAGGGTCCTGCTGAACCGTGTCAGGCACTGCCTTGTCCACTGAGACAACGGTGGCAAAGGCGGAAGAGCAGGGGCAGGCACCACGTGCAAAGGAGGCGCCGGCGGAACCACCAGAGGCGCTGGTTGACAAATTTCCTTAAAAAGCCCTTTGAAATACTCCCTCATGGGGTCGGTGCGCATAATCGCTTGAAATTTACCGAAAAAAGCGTCCACAGGAGATTGCTTCGGAACCTGAGGAGGCCTCTCATGAGGTGGACAAACCCAGGGACGTAACGGAGGAGGGTGCCACGCCGGGCCCTCTGCCGACGTATCCACATAAATCAAAGGGGCCGCCCCTGCAGGCAACGAAACATTGTGCGGAAGAGGCATCCGGGAGTTCCAATCATAAACGGGCCGGTAAGGATACGCACAAGTGACCTTAAATTCACCCAAAGGACCGAACCCTACACCAGGGGCCGATGGCGTAGTTGTAGGGGGTAGTACCTAAAATGGCCGCCGTGGTCATGGCGGGAACAGCCGCCATTTTGTCTTTATCTGAGGGGAACTGCGGCACGTGAGGAGGTGAGGCAGGGGTCCCCGTCGATGGATCAGGGGTCTTAATTTTAGCCTTAACATAAGGAATCTCGGCAGAGTCGGTACTGTGAGGCCTGGAATGTTTCTGCGACATACCAACCTTCAACTGAGCCTTCGAAGGAAGGACCTTGGCACTGCCGGTAAAAGAAGAACCTTGCTTCTTTGCCCCCTCAACAGATCTGGTATCACCACAAGAGCGGGAACGGTGAGAAACCGGTTTCACCGACAGGGCCCTGCCCAGCCCCTCAGAACTGTTGGTAGCCCTAGCCTCGGTACGAGGGACCTCGGGCCTAGGCCCGGTAATCGCCTTATCGGCACGGGCCTCGAACATCCGTTCGGTAAACACAAGCCCAGCCAAGGCCTCGGGGCGCACCCCGGTCTTGTTTTTGAGGGAAGCCGAAAGAGAGGCCTCAGAGCAAGCTCCGGTACCCTGTGACTCAGCAGAACTGGGTCTACACACAGCCCCCACAGGAGGGGCCTCGGAAGTTACTCCGGTGTACACAGGCCCCTTACGGAGACCCTCGGAGAAAACTCCGGTAGAATTATTAGGCCCGACAGGCACCTCAGGGCGAACCCCGGTGACAGAGCGATCAATGCCCCTCCCGGCTCGAGAGGAACCCGGAAAGGTATCACCTGGCCGGGGTGCTCTGAAAAGTAAAGAACTTACTGGGCGTTTCTTCTTCTCGTCAATGAACGCCTGAAAATTAGATGGGGGAGTGCGTCGGAACACCTCCTCCCACCGACGTTGAAGAGCCCGGACCGAAAGGGAGTCACAGTAAAAACAGGAGTCCCAACGGTGTTCCGGACCCAAACACTCTAAACAAAGAGGATCGGGATCCGCCCTCGCAAAGCGACGATGACACGAAGAACAGTCTGGAAAGTCTAATTTAAAAGACATAGACAGAGTAGAAGACGAACGCTAGTGAGAGCCAGAGAGGAAAACAGGGAAGAAAGTCTTCCGAGGATGCAAGTGCGTTCGGCCCCGATCGAGCGAAGAAAAGGACGGATGGTCGATGCGCGTGGTGGAGCCAAGATGGGCGGGGTTACGGCCGTGTGCCGGGCCCCGCGCAGGAAAGAGGAGGGACAGATTTTTGGAAAAAATTTGGATGCTTTTTACAAAGTGTTCCGGTCCCGTCCCACAGGACGGAGAGATGTCCCATAAGTATGGAGGAAAGGGGACTGGACGTAGGAGTGTCAGGGAAACATGGCCTGAAATAGTACTGGAAGAACCAGATGCTATCATAGATGCAATATATGATATCGGAAGGGGGTGGGAGGGCATGAGATCTCCAGATTGTATGAGATAGTGATGTCTAAGGTGGGGAAGGATCTAACAATTGAGACTGGATTGGGAAGCAGATGTAGGAGCGCCGATTGAGATCGGGATATGGGAACGTGCCCTGGGATATCACAAAAAGGTATCAAGAAATGCAAGGCTGAAACAGATACAACTGTATATTACGCACAGGGCATATATGACACCTCATAGGATTTCTAGGTTTGAAAATGCTGGACGACAAGCATGTTCCAAATGTGACGAAGAAAAGGCTGACATGGTACACATGTTCTGGTCATGCCGAGTAATTGAGCGTTTCTGGGGCTAAGTAGCACAGAAACTAGCGGAAAAGGGGGTCAAGATTGTTATAGACACAGCCTGGGCCTGCTTGCTGGGGGGGTTGCCCAGATCGCAGAAACTTAAGTATGTTAGTAAATTAAAAGATCTAGCATATGTGCTCGCAAAGAGAAGGATTGCCATGGGATGGAAGACATGTCACAGGCCACGGGTGAAGGTGTGGTGGAAAGAGTTGCAGAAATGGGCGGAGGTAGAAACTATGGTATGGCAAGAGGCAAGCAACGTAGGGGGGAGAGGAGGAGGCGGGAAACCTGATGGCATGGTGTGAGAATGATAGACAGGAGACAAAACTCGTGCTGCAATAATCTTTATTATTGCCGTATGGTTGATCCGGAAAGAGTCAATAACTGAGGTGTGGTAAATCAATAATAAACTGAAAGTTCTGGCGGTTGCTTCACCGTGGGGTTTTTCCTTCCCCAATTGCCCTTGGGATAAGGCTGTGGTCCTCTAACTCGGGTTATCTGGATAGGCCCACCACTCGGGGTTGCCTGCGTGCTCCTCGGTGTCCTGTGAAAATAACAGACAGCCTTGTTTAGAAAAGGCGGGCCTTTATATACTTCACTGGGTTCAAATCCCCACCAATGAGCAGACGTCTTGCCTAGCTCGTCTGTTATTGGTTGGGAAGATTTGGCCCCGCCTCCCTTAAGACCGGGTTTCCCTGCCGTCAGTTTCGCCTGCCCCTGTAGCATGGGGACTGTTCCTGAAGCATTTCCGTCGGCGGCATCCATGCGGCGCCGGGACTTGGGTACATAGGGGTGGCCTCTGATGTCAGGTTACTTACTCCTCCTCGGCCGCGGGCCGTGGCCTGCATCCTGACAAGGTTCCCGCCCCCTTCCCAGTCCGGGTCGGCGACTCCAGTAAGTTGAGCAGCTAACCCCGCCGTAGCGTTCGGCGGGGGCGGCTCCGCTCCCGTCAGGATCGCCGAGTTCGTCCGATGTGTGCGAGTTGGTGGCTTTTCCCAAGGCCGCTGCTGGCACCTCTCCACACATGGAAATCATTCATAGCGGAATTGTTTGGAACAATACAAGACCTGACAGAATCCACGGAAAGTGAGACCCCACCGCATGCAGCAGATACAGAGAGCGTGGAATAAAGAGGCTCATAAAGGAGGGTGGGGGGGGGGGGAGCAGTGACTGGAATTGAGCAATGGACAATTAAACTGTTGATATATGCACTGCTTGTTTGGTTTGGATTTTTGTTTGGTTGGATAAAATCAATAAAATCTTTTTTTTTTTCAAAAGAAAATGCTTCCTTTACAGCCGGTACCATACCCAACAATCTGAAACAATCCTGGGTCCTCCCACTCCTTAAAAAACCGAATCTAGATCCTGCCATCCCCACCAACTACCGTACCATCACTACAGTGCCATTTCTTCTCCATATCCTCGATAAAATAGCATACCAACAAATTCAACAATACTTGGAACTTAACCACCTCCTAGGAGTCCCACAGTCAGGCTTCAGACCTCAGCATGGGACCGAGACTGCGCGCATAGATCTTAAGGCACAGATAGATGAGATGAGGGCAAGATGGCACTTCTGTTACTTCTCGATCTCTCAGCCGCTTTTGATCTGGTCAACCACGAGATCCTCTGCACACACTTACAGTCGGCAGCGCATTTCTCCCAGGAGGCAACGGAATGGATCCAGTCCTTCCTCAATAACCGCTCTATGCATCTTTTTTTCCCCCTTCAGCAGCCGCTGACCCCATGCCCATTACCTGTGGTGTGCCACAGGGTTCTTGCGTCTTCCCTACCCTGTACAACATCTTTACAAAGCCTCTTTTTGCTGATCTAGATGGCCTGGGTATCACCTACACGAAATATGCCGATACCCAGATCCTCATCGCGTTGACGGGGGGATTATGACAAGGATATGGCCTTTGTAAATCGTGTGTACCTCATCATCCAGCCATGGATGGCTTCTCATGGTGTTTGCCTGAATGATGACAAGACAGAACTCCTCATCCTAGGCACCGTACCCAACCTCAATAAATTAGGTAAAAACTACTCCTCTCTGGTCATTGACGATAATATCACCGTAGCTAAGGAGGTCAAAACTTTAGGATTCTACTTCGACTCAACGCTCACCTTCAAAAAACAAGTCAATGCCATGGCTTCCGCTACATCTTATACATGTAAACTCATTAGGGCATCCAAACCATTCCTCTCACCAAACAACTGCATCACTCTAGCCAGGCAGTAACAAATACATTTCAAATAAAATTCAAACCCTGCAAATCAATGCCTTAAGAGCAGCCCTATGCCTCCCGAGGAAAGCACATATCTCAGAGACTAGAAGGTCGTACAATTGGCTTTCTACAAAAGATAACATTTTCCTTAAATCGGTCTCTCTGACCCACAAATGCCTACACCAAGCGGCTCCTCAATATTTGATAACGAGATTCACCAGAACGACTTCCTGCCGCCCCTCTAGAAAGGCCAACTGAAACCTCCTCCTTGTCCCAAGATTCAAACGCATTATGTCTGGAGGGAATAGCTTCCCTGTCAAAGCAGCACAATTTTGGAATTCCTTACCACCATCCCTTAGGGAAGACCTTCCCTACCCACAATTCAGATCCAATACCATCCGCTGGATCAAGGAACACGACACCTAATGCTAGGACATCTAATCACTTCCACTGCCGCGCCTATTGTAAATTGTGTATAAATTGTATATTGTATTGTATAAGTTGTATATCCTCTTACCTCTATGCTTAGATATATCCACAACCTGTAAACTATGTATATTCACCTATAATTTGTACTTTGATGTATTGGTCCAAATGCTTGATGCTCCCAACACTGTAACCTAGTTGGATTCATCTACTGCGTGCTATGTAACTTAAGTTGTACACTCCTCTTGTTGCTTGCGCCCTGCTACCCACGGGTTAGGTGCGCTTTACAAATAATAAAAACAAACGAACAAACAGTAGCGAAAAGATCTACCCCTCCAAGGCTGTCCACTGGGCAAAAGGGCTGTGGCTGCCTAATAGCGGCACCTAAGGATTTGGCTGACGCCTTCGAGGTCTGCAACTTTTCCAGGCTTTCGTCAGCCTTGTTGCCAAAAAGGTGAGACCAGCCAAAGGGCATTTTAAGTAGTCTGGCCTGCATATCACGCGCAAATCCAAACTTCCTCAACCACGCAAATATGTGTATTACGGTGCTAGTTGCCATGGCTCTGCTGATATTGTCAGCAGAATCTAGACCTGACTGAAGAGACTCACACATGGCATCTTTACCGTCTGTGAGGAACTCATGGTGGCAACTGTAAAGACAGACACGTGATCACGGTTCAAGGGTGTTTATTGAACAATGGTTGCAGGGTGGAAAAACGCCTAAACTAAACCTAAATCTTAGATGGGAGCAAGCGTCGACCATCAAATGAAAATAAGGCAGTCCTACTGGCGGTGTGTCAAAATAAAAAAGGGCCTACTATTGGCAAACCTTACAACTAATACACAAAGGGTGTGGGATAGTTCTCAAGAAAAAAAGATATGTCACGATGCAGTAGCATGGGTCTCCCTTCCCCATGTTTTGAGCACGGGATAAGGTGGATCTTGGCCCACAGTAAAAGTCAGGCTTCTCCAGCATGAGAACAGTTTGAATGGCAGCGCTCAGGACCGTTGATGGCCAAGTCTTGTTTCCTTGAAAGTCTCTTGCCTTAGAGGACCGGACATATTCAACTAACAAAAACAAATACACAGTTTCTTTTCCATAGGTTTCAGTGACAACTTTCACACCGGGATTCCCTTCTTCTGGGCGCAAATCCCTAGAAAGTTCTTTAATGATATCAAGACCCCAGATAGATAGGTTTTCTCGCTTTCGAGGGTCTCCCTGGTTGCAAAATTAAGTTCCTTTAACAAATGAAAGTTTGGTTCCAATGTTCACTGGGTGATGGGTTCACCCCTGGATCCTCCTCTTCTGGGCGCTGACCCTTCTTACATATCTCATTGCCACAATTATGTAACAGTTCTTTTCTCAATTAACTTTTGGGTGATAGCTTCACCCCTGGATCTCCCTCTGTCGGGCTTGGACCCCCTGTCAGTACTTGGGTTATTGTTTCGCCCCTGGAGCCGCCTCTTCCGGCAGTGATCCCTCTTTCACAAATCTTAATGTCTTTCTAAACAGTTCCAATGTACATCCGTCCGCTGGGTTCACTCTTACCAATATCACATTCACAAATGGACACGGGATTCACTTCCCTTTGCCTTCACTCAATTTGTAGATCAAAGTCTTTCGATTGTACAGGGATTTTACTAGAGCTCCTGTAGGACCACTTTGACCTCATTCGGCGACTATGGGCTTCTGGCACCCATATCGCTCACACGGGGATCGAACAGAGTCTATCGAGTTAGCACCCACATGGTGCAGATTTCCCTCTGCAGCTGGTGTCCCCTTTAACACTTGCTACAATTCTTTCACAGTTCATTGAACTTGGTTCAAATGTGCCACTCAGCGATCCTCAATAACACAGCCGGGTTCTTATTGGTTCTTCCCTTGACTCACTGTTTCTGTTGAACCACTTGGCTTTCCTCTTCATTGGAGTCAAGGCCGGTACCACGGTCACAGGAGCTTCCCTCGCTCCTGCTCATTGGCATAGGCTTGCCCCGTGTGTACCATTGACATCTGCTCAAGACACTTATGCTATTGTTCGTAGTTTTAGGCTTTCTACCTCAAAGGTTCTGCAGGTATGGGACGAAAAGGCAAAGGTCACTTCTCTCCTCGCCACCCACTTGATTCCTGATGCCTTTCTCATTCGTTTGAACTGCAGCGCCTACTTAGCCGTCTCGTCGTGCTGTCTGCCATGCTCGTACTGGGCTCTCTGGCTCCACCTTTTATCCCTCTGGGGACGGGAAAGGGCCGTCAGGTGTGTGTGTGTGATTCTGATCAATTGTCTGACTCTTGCTTTGGGACGTGTCAGGTAAACAGCCCTGGTGTTATTCCGTTCTCTTGTGTGTCGTGTGAAAGTGTTTGTGTTGGAAAAACAGGGGAGGGGGCGGGGGTGTTAGTGTGGGGGGGGGTAAGAGGGAATGTCAGAGTATCCTACAGGAAAGGACAGGGAAGGTTTGTGCAATGGATGAGAATGACCGGGATGAAGAACAGAACCTAGGGGATTGTGGGAACGGTAGTATTCTGTCATAGTAGATTGGGATTTTGGATGATGGCAATCAGAGGGACGGAATTGGTAAGGTTTGCGGGGTAAGCGGGAATAACTGGGGTTGTGACATGAACAAAGGGGATTGTGGGAATCATAGTGTTTTGTCTGATCAGGTTGGAATTGCGAAATATAGTAAGAGGGACGGGAGGAAGAAGGATTCTGGGAGTTTGGCTTTTTGAGTGTAATAGGGTTTCAGACCTAGAGGATTGATTACTTACGGAGGGGTTGTTGGATCTGGGCCGGAGAGATCGAATGGGAAGAAGAGGGGCAGATGTGGCACAGCCCATAAAGGTCTCAGGGATCTCACTCTACTCATCTTATCCTCTGGGAACATACTGCGTCCCCCCTGGGGCAATCTCCTGAGCAGAACCCCGGGTTCCCCCATCCAGGCGATTCCCTTTCACCCCCAAGGCTAGGATGTGAGCATGTCAAGCTTCCTTTGGCCACCTGAATAACGTCTCCTTGAGGCTCATTTGGGAGAATACCCTGAGGTTTCTCACACATCTCCAACAATAGCCAGGAATACTTCTCTTTCATTCCCCTCAGGGATGTGCTCCGCCACCATGGAAATACAATCCCATATAGTGAATGAGAATTTTACTAAGGCACATGTGGAGTTTTACTAAGGCTGATTTAAGAGCCATGCTCGCTGCAGAAAATACTTTCCTTGCCCATGCATCTATTCTCTTGTCATCCTTATCTGGAGGGATGGTAGGATAAGCAGCCTGTTTTGAAGTTGCCGTAGCTGCCTCCACCACCAGACTTTCTGGAGTGGGGTGTTTTGATAGGTAGCCTGGGTCACTACTAGATGGGCGGTACTTTCTAGTCAGTTATTTGTTTACTGCTGGATTAGCCTCTGTAGTTTCCCAAATTGCCAACACCCTTTTTTGGAGAGCAATGTAATATGGGATCCATTTGCGGACCCTGGGCAAGGATGTCTGTCAGATCATCCTGCTCGAAGGGGAGAGTGGGCCTTCAACTTTCTATATAAAGTAGCTGCATGCTCACTAGCATCAGGCCTACCAAATTCAAGCTCTGGTGAGGTGTCCACCCAACTGGCGGGTTTGCAGGCTATCTTAGACATTTTTTAATCTGGATTCTTCCGAGATAAAACTCTCAGGCACATTCGGTGTACCATATTGAAGCCAGAAAGGTGCATCAATATCAGATGGCTCATTATCCTCATAAATTGAGGTTAGTGACTTGAAGAATTCTTTCCTTGGCAAAGGAATAGGTCTTATCCAATATGGGCATTACCGGTTTCAGAAATTTAGAACTCGACCCTCAAGTAGTTGTCGAAGTCGACTTTGAATGCTTCAATGGCGTCGTAGGTGCCATAGGTGTAGAAGGCACAGCTGTCGATGGCGCAGCTCGTGTCGACGCCCTCGACTTATGCTTCGACCCACGGTTCGAATGATCCTTAGATTTCTCCTCGCCTGCTCTCGATGAGGATCTGCCCTTCGTCGTGGGCGCGCAGGATTTGGCCCGAGCCCTTTACGGCTTCTTTGAAAGGCACGTAGAAGCATGGCTTGCTGAAGGTTTTTGCCTCAAATATTTTCTGCATTTCTGACCTAATTGCTTCCCATTCAGCTGGTGTGGAGGACTTTGTTGGACAAGATACCCTCTCAGGGGCTGAGTCTGATGACTAAGTCGAAGAAGGCGACCTGTGGTGCCTCTTGCGATTTCCTCGACGACAATGAGGAGTGGTGGGAGCCACTCCTCGATCTGGATATTTTAAACTTCCTTCGAGGAGAGTCGCCTCTCGACTCGTCCTAAGGTTTTTTCGATGGGGTAGTCGATGGGAATTTTTAGGGGTTTTGACTACCGCCAATTTCCACTTCCGCTCCTTCAGAGCCTTTCCGGTCATGGACTGGCATTTGGAGCATGCCGAGGTCTTGTGCTCCACACTGTGATACCACAGACATACTCAATGTGAGTCGGTTATCGGCATTTTGGAGGCGTAGTCTCAACACTTCTTGAACCCGGTTTTCGGGGTAGTGGGTGTGAGGAAGAAGACATGTTTGTGATTAGAACTAAAGAAGCGTGCCGTAGTTTCTCGAAGCACAAGCGTCCTCCGAAAATGGAACTAAAGCAAACAGGCAATGTGTGTGCTATATACACCTTCGATGACATCCTCGAGACGGAGCGTCGACTGCATCGACGCACAGCGCCCTCTGCTGAAAAAATAAATTCCGAAGCAGCTGAAGCTGGATATCGTATATATCAAAGATCAGGAATATGTGAGAGGACACAATCCAATTCGAAATCCAACTTTTCATTTTCAAATTCATGCCAATGGTTATAATAGTATCTGGAAAATGCCTATGCTAAACACACAATTAAACACACAATGTTGCTACATTGCCATAAAATGGCACAGCTAAACTAATTTGTTAATATCGGCCATATTATGATAGTGCCTGGCGAATCCTCATCTAATGACTATATCTACATGAAACCCAATTTGCCAATGCTTGATTTTAACAGATATTTGGTGCAAGGAACAAATGCAAGGATACACACCGCTTATAAGTCAAGAGGCTGGAGGCATGCTTGGCTAAGGCATTTTTTATCATACCAGGAGTTAATTTAAAGCTGCAAATAAGCTATTAACTTTCATAAGACTGTTTACAAAGACAATTGGCACCCCTTAGTAGCATAGTAGCTCAAAATGTTCACATGGCTGTATCTTGGGTGAGAAGGGGCAGTGGATGGGTGCGGCACAGGAACTACCATGGCGACTAGTGGTCAGTGGGTGTGTTAAAAGCCCAACACAAATAATCTGCGTCTCCCTCCTTACATCCCATCTCCCTCCCATGCCACACGTTATAGGCAGTGCTTACAACAGCCTATAAAAGCCAAAATTTTAAAAAGTCAATGGAAGAATGGTGGGCAGTGAGGCAGGCAGTACGAAAAGTAAGCAAATGAGAATGTGTGAGAAATCGGATGAGCAGCAAAGGAAATAAACAAGTGTGACAACCCGCTCATGCAGCATGAAAGGGCACTATACCAGCAGCTACTGCTCACTTTCTGAGCAATCAGTGGAATGGCTGGGTTGCACCGCCTGGCTAAACATTATGCTCAAATCCTCAAGTGCTGTGTACTTTGGGTGCATTTTCTGCGAGTCTGAGGCCAACTAGATCAGCCTGCCATTGGATGAAAGACGCACCCCAAAATGTGTGCTCCCTAATGTGACGAATCCGTGGATGTCATCCCCTTTTCAATGGGGGGGGAACCCTTTTAATAAGAACTCAGCCCCTTCTTATAATCTTGAGAATGACTACTTCCCTAGTAAGTTCATACCTTGTAGTCATCCCCCCATGAAGTACTGGGATGAGGAAGAATAGGAGTTACCCAAGTGAAGCTCCCTTTCGCAGTACTGCGACAAGGAAGAACCCCAATGACTCGCAAGGATCAGTGCTGTGACGAGGGAGACGTATGGAGGCACGACTACCTATAGGAACCAGGTTGAGCGGTCTAGTGTCTTCTCAAATCCTATTGACCAGAGCTAGGATAAAAGAAAATACAGACTCCGGAAGTATGAGAGAAGCCCTCCCTGGAGAAGCAAGGAGCAGGAATGCTGTGCTGAAGCTGTGGAACAAGGGCTCTGTCAGAAGGAAGAGGAACATTTGTGTGCCAGCGAAGTGCTGTGGAGTTGGGGGGGGGGGTTGGGGTGGGCACAGAAGAATCCTTTTTCAAAAGGACCTGACAGATAGCTGAACCTTCCCTGGGTGAACCATGGGAACGACATGCTGTGGAACGGGATTATACAATTATGCCGACCAGTTCAATACAACTCCCGAAAATTGTGACTTTTTTCTTTTATTTCAGCCCCCTTTACATCCCATATATATGTGGTGGGTGGGTATAGAACATAATGCAGGTAGGGGGTCTTCCCCCGCATATATATAGGGTTTAAAGGGGGTCAAAATAAAAATAAAAGTTGGCATTTTCGGGGGTCACAGTTATCACACAGATGCCTGCAGAACTACTGCAGCACACCAGAGAAAGGGGGGGGGGGGGACTGCAGAAGCCCAAGCCTGACCAAAGATTACTGGAGGAGACCCTTAAGGTACTTGGGTGACCAGAACAGTTACTAGAGGCAGAAGGGAGCAGGAGGATACCCTGACCCACCCAAACAGGTGAAGAAGGGAACCCCGGGGAAGCAAAGTAACCTTCCCGAGCCCCCAAGAAAGAAACCAAGGAAGACTGGTTTGGGACTTGCATCCAATGAAGATTACACCATTGTTAGTCATCTTCATTGTAGCAGTACTTGGCAGGCTAGGGAACCAGGTCTGCCACACTATCACGAGAGAACCGTACAGGTTTGTGACCTGTGCCCCAGAGAATTGAAAGATGGTGTGAGAAGATTCCAGGAGGAAGGGAAGCATCAACCCTGGTGTTGACAGAACTAAGAAGGAAGGCACTATTGAGATTGTAAGAAGCCTAAAGAAAGCCTGGGGCAGGGAGAAATTTCCCCTGGTGTTTATAACCACAGTGAGAAGCCCCAGTGAGACCAAGAGAAGGGAACCATACTTTTGGGGTCAAAATTTTGAGTTGGAACTTTGCTTTCTTTTGTGCCAGAGAACTTGCTAATTTGGAACTTTGTTTTTGTACATGATGGAACTTTGTGTTTCCCCAAATTGGAACTCTAGTTCATTCTTCTGGACCAAGAAGGCCCACAGCCTTTCTAGCTTAGTTGATAAGGTAAGGGACAGAAATGGGTTTGACACAGGACGGTGGACTTTATACTTTTATCAGACATCCTGACAGGGTGACATTTGGTTTGAGGTAGGGAAAGCCCTCTTAGTACTAGGGCTAGATAGGTTTTTCCCTTATATTCTTTTGGAATAAACATTTATGCTAGAAAACATGCCACCACTGTGTCCGAGCCTTACTCCTGCACTCTTACAATAGACAAGTGAAACGCTGGAGCACTTTCATAGCTGAAGTCTTGTAAGCAAGCAGGCAGGAAATGTGTCGTCAGAGTCCCTGCTCTGACTACTTTGTACAGCATGAAGACTTACCAGTGCTGTGCGAGCCTCTTCTCTGCCGGGCCTCCTCCCTCCTCTGCTCCATAGTGCGCTGCCTCGTTTGAGGCACCTGCAGATGCAGAGGTAAAGCAACAGATTTAGGACCAATGCGCTAAACACACATTAGGCATACCTAGGGCACACCAAAGACAATTTCTCACAAACCACTCACTCTACAAACAAGTGCAGGTAGACATGCCCTAACCACAGGCCTAGATCAATCCCCACAGGCCCTCAGAAGTACACTCACCTCCAGCCACTATAGGTCTAATCCCCACTGCTGTGTCCACCTGCACCTGGCTTCAATCTGTCCATAAAGGGCAGCACTGCCAAGCACCCACACAAGGCTGCACTGGACGGATTGCTATTGGCACAAACTCACCCTCACACTGACCCAGGAAAGCTAGAGGCATATCCTCCTGAGCGGTAGTCTCCTAGTAGCCTTCTAGGTACCATGGCGAGAAACGAAATAGGGTCTCTACAGCGCAGAGGCTCTGTTATTTCTATTGTGTACAACAATGTCAAAAGGAGGCGTATCTTGTAACCGCCCTCTCACTATTTTTGAGAGGCGTACAAATAACTCTTTTTGGACACAGCCTTCACTCGGGCCTATAACTATGGGCCCAGGAGCATTACCTGAGTTGATAATGCTCCGCTACGAGGGGCATATAGCTATTAGTATAACTGGGCCGCAAGATCTGCATGGCCGGGGCCCTAAAACCTTTTCTCTGTCCCGAAACAGTGCAGTATTTCAGGGCAAAAAGAAAAAAAATAAAAACAACCAAGAAAATGGCTGCCGGGAAAAGGAAAAGTCAGTTTTCCCTTTCCATGGAAGCCATCAGGAGCAGACGTGTGTGGAACAGAAGCGTTCCCAGCGCGTCCACTCTTGAAAAAAAAAAAAAGGTAAGTGGGCTTGGGAGGGCGGGAAAAAAAAGACCTACCTGGGTCCCCGGCAGGATGGCACCGCTCCGAGTCTCCATGCGACTGGAGGCTGCCATCGCCCCCACCGGGGACAAAGCAGGCTAAAGGTAAGTGGGGTGGGGATGGAAGGGAGGGGGGACAAAAAAATAAAACATACCCGAGTGCCTGGCAGGGGAAAGAGGGGGGCCTAAGGCAGCTTCTCAGCCGTGGGGAGGCTTGGAGCGGGGATGTCCCCGCTTAGAGCCTCCTCATTGGCTGAAGGGCTGTCAAACCCCCTGCCGGGAACAATGGCTGTGGAATCCCGGCAGAGGGATTCCCGGCAGGTAATGCCTCGGCGAGGGCCAAGGAGAATGGTCCTTTCATTCTGATTGCACCCTCGCCGGGTACTAATTTAAATTCTCACAGCTCGGTCTCCACAACCTCAGGGGGAAGTGTTGGACCAATTTGACGTCGTTAGAATTCGGTGGAGTTTGGCATCTGTGCCATCAGCAGGCCTCTCCACCGACAAGCCATCTGCGCGATGCATCCTGAAAGTGACTTACTGAGCGGGGGAGTGGTCACTAATGGCATGACTTATGTTACTGGTTGCAACTCCCTGAGAGCATGATGTGAAACAAATATAGTGGGTACATTCATTTACATAAGTATCTGACAGACAGAAACTGAGTGCACCCTTGTTAAAACTTCACAATAAAGTTACATGAAATGGTTCAAAGGTTTATCCAAACTAAGTGCAAACAAAAAGAAAACTAATAACCTTGAAAATGCAGTCCGTGCGACCCCCCTCTGGAATAACCTCCCCCACTTTCGCGCTGAACCATACTTCCCTGTGTTCAGAAAGAAACTCAAAATGCACCTTTTCAATCAACTGTACTACCCTTCCCTACTTTCTCCTCCTCTGTACTGTATTGTAACTAGCGCCTAGATGCCTCTGGGCTATGTGCGTCGCTATAAATGTATGAATAAATATTTTTTGGCTGTTTAACGTCATGCAAAAAATGCCTCTTGTGTTGCATTGTACCTGTGCCAATTGAAGTTTTTCCTGTGCCTATATTTCCAGTCCACAATTGCATTTACAGTGATATTTCAACAGTACCATTTTCTAGTTACACATTACTCACATCCACTATTCCCCTTATTTAACAAGTTTAAAGTGATAGGTCGGGTTATAGGAGTCATTAGGCGTAGCTACCCTCTGCCTGCTGTGGCACACCAGATCAAAGTACCCGGTTTGAAAACTGGTGTCTGTTACCCTCACTGGGGTTGAAGTTAATTGATGATGTGCCGCATTGGTTCACGGTCTGCACTTGAAACTACTCTTGCACTTTCACTCTGTGCAGGGATCTGCAACCTGTGGCTCTTCAGATAATTTGGCCTAGGACTTCCATGATTCCTATGCATGCCTGCCGCTGGCTAGGGCCGATGGTATTGTAGTCCGGAACGTCTGGAAAGCCAAAGGTTGCAGATCAGTCTTAGTGAAGCGATTTCAGCAGGTTCACAGGCTAAAAAAGTGGCCATAGTTCTTTATTATCTATCTCGCCTCGCTTGCCCACCGAATCTCTACATTCCCCTGCACTTCCAGTGCAAGCAGATGACACCCAATTCTTTTTCAAACTTCCTTCCTTCCTTCCTTCCTTCCTTCCTTCCTTCCTTCCTTCCTTCTCCTCAGAGGCACCCTCCCTTTCCTCACTTTTCCCCAGTAACGCAATGTCTCTAGAGCTCTGGTACTCTCCAGGCTGGACTATCGCAACAGCCTGCTTCTCCCTCTGCCCCCTCCAGCTAAACCAGAATAGGGCTGCAAGACTTCTCCTTGGCCTCAAGCCCAGTGACTGCATCTCTCCAGCCCTAGAATCTCGCCACTGGCTCACGTTTGCTGCAAAGATCAAATCCAAATCCCTCTGCATCAACCATAAGGCCGTCTGGGGCCTGGGACCACGCCATCTGCAACTTGCTATCACCAAATACTCCCCATCCAGATCTCTCCGATCATCCGGCTTCAACTCTCTGCTTAGCGCTTCTCTAAGCAGCGACCAGGTGGCCAATCTCTTTCCTCAGCTGGCTCCCTGCTCTCGAACAGCCTTCCCTTCCTCTCAGTCTTGAGCCAGAGCTCCTCAATACTTTCTTCTTCTTCTCCTCCCCCCACTCCCTCTCCCTCCCATGCTAACCCCCAGTCGCTGAGATTGGTGGCCTGGGCCCTTTTGGGTCCTTCCAGGCCCTAGCCTTCTGTCCAATCGCCTGCAGACTCAGCCCTCCCCCTGCACTTACCTTTGGGCACCCACTGGCCTGTGTTGTCTCACAGACCCGCACTTATACTTGTAAGGGACCACTCTCGTACCTACTGGTCACTGCCTGGAAATAACCAGTTCCCCTGCAACTGGCTCTCCGGCACTTGCCCCCTTCTGTGGAACCTCTAGCACTTACCTCCACCTCCCCTCCACTCTTCATATCTCTCTCGCTCTTTATATATCTCTCTGTCTCTCTATGTATCTTCCTCCCTCCCTCCCCTCCCTTCCTCTCGGTCTGTCCGTCTGTCTCTCTCCCCCCCCCCACTTGCATGTTCAGCATGTTCACAAGGCCTAGTAGGACCACCTCTGACTTTTGCACATCATTGTTATTTTATTCCATTTTCTCGTTCTCTTCCCTTGTTCCCTGCCCATTATCCTGTGGGCGCTTTGAAACACAATTTCTTGATCTATAAGTGCCTTACAAATCACAATAAATAAATCACTTCACACTGGACATTGTTAGTTAATAAGCACACGAGTGGTCGGGGCACATTAAAATAGAGGCCCACCAACAACAAAAGTCAGAGAAATCAAAACAATTCCAAGGGCTCAACACGGAAGACGGCCCTCTCAAAGTAGTCAATTCCTTAATTTTACCTGGCGTGCTTCGAAAAGGGGTTTTGCCCGGTGTCCCTTAACATTTAGGAGAGCAAGGGTTTCCTTTTGAAGCCATAGTTGGGCAGGATCACTTATAACAGTCTTAGGCGAGATGTGTCCTAGTGTTTAAATGACTATCAATCCTTCTGTTCATAGAAGGCGGATATTAAGTGACTGTGCAGGCTGATGTTGCTAAACCTGGACTGGAAGCAAGTGGTAAAGAGGGCCATATGGACAGAGTCAGCTTGAGGTTGTGGGACCTTGCAGTAAGGGAGGGTACCCGGGGAGTGGCTAGTTGCAGTGCATGTGTGTCTGACTCACAAAGCCCTGAATTAGGTGGGTGACAGGTGACCATTCTAGTGAGCTCGAACCAAGCATCCCACAGTCTATCGGGGGGTGGGGGGGGTACGGTGTCTGAAACGGGCAAAGTAGGGTTCGGCAGAATCCTTGGCTCAAATCTGGAAGGAAGATCTGATGAGTCCTCAAAGCCAAACTGGGGTGCAGGTGCGAGTGTCTGGTATTTGATATGGTCGCAGTATCTGTACATTATATGCCAGGTATCGCCATTTACTCAAATCAGATGCCAGGTATTTCCATATTCTCACAGGTATCACTAGGAAATGGGAGCAACAACCATGGTTCATCAGGTATTCCCATCAAGGGCCCAGGTATATATTTGTGTGTACGCACACACAGGTACACACACACACACACACACACACACGCACGCACTCTTAACAGATCGTGTCATGGAACAGCAGGTATTCTCATATGTCAGGTACTGTGCATTTTACACACACACACACACACTTACGAATCTGGGGAATTTGTCCCCTCTTACATATTGGGAGCCACCCCCTTTGAGGCTAGGGAGGCGAGCCTGCTCACCGAAACCCTCGCTAGGGGTTAGGGAAGGTGGGACTCCCATTCCCATGTGGAACACCCTATACGTAAAGTACTATCTGCCTACATGGGAGTAAGAAAGACTGACACCATACCTATGTCTTGCACTCAAGGCAACACTGACATTACCTGTGTGTGTTTGGCTCAAGGTAATGCTGAACTATCCAAAGACTTGACATCCACGGATGAACAATCAGCCCCTTTTGAATTTGAACGACAATAATGGGCCAACAGCCCTTAAACAGTAGGAGAAACCCAAAGCCAAGGCGAGCCTCCGACATGAGAATTTCAGTGAGGGGTAGAGCCACGCAAAGCCGGCTGTAGCGCAGAAGGAAAGGAATGCCCAAAGGAGATGCCATCCGCCCAGCAAAGCAGCAGGCAGCGACTGAGAAGGAGAGTCTGTGCAAAGCAAATCGTACCTGGAGGCGTGACCACATACCCGACGTGGTGGACACGGAGCCCAGAAACAGAATCCATGAACGAAGGCAAGACTGGATCCTCCTCTCTCAACCCAAGAGCCAACCAGCGAGAGAATGCAGAGACGAGCGGAACGCAAAACCTGCTAACATCCAGTAAAGAACAGCAGCAAGCAGTGGAAAACTCCAAGGCCACTGATGAGACAGGCCCTTACTGGTGCAGACCTTGCAACACAGCAGGTATGCAAGGGTTTGCTCCAGTGGTCAAAGAGAGGGGAGGAAATAATGAATGGGGGGGGTAAAGAGGGACCTAACCCCATACAAGGGTCACAGGGACAAGAGAAGAAAAAGAGCACGAAACAAGAAGGGTTGCGGGATCCCGAGAAACCCAAGCCTCCAGAAAGGTCACAGGGACCTTCGAGAGCCAAAGAGGTGTCACAGATGCCTTCAGAAGGGTCATAGGAACCCTGGAGAGCTAAGAGACTGAAGAGAGGTCACAGGATCATCCAGACAGGTCACAGGAGCCTAGAAGAGCCAGAAGGAAGGGGGGGATGGAAATCACACATACCCTAGAGTTAAGTGAGGCATTGGGACAGAGAAACCTAAGGGAGCCACAGAGGACTAATGAGCAAAGATACAAGGCGAGCACGAAGGCACTCAGCAGTTAAAGTGGGGAGAGAACAATCAAGGTGGTGGAGAGAGATCAGGAAAATATCTATCCACCTAAAGAAATTCGGTCATTTGGTTTTTTGAGGGACCTTTATAGACTACCAAGAACTGTTTCTTTGAAGATAACTGTTATTAACTGAGAATTATTGGATCCAGACCCAGAAGGGATGCCTTGGATGCCAGAGATATTGTGGCAAAAAACCTAGAGTGCAGGGGACTCAACCTATTTTCTTTTACATTTGTTTAACTGGTAGTGCCAGTTTAGGGAATAGGGTTGGAACGAGGACCATTTTATTTTGGACTATTGATGAAGGAGCACCTTAGTTTGTTTTGGTTAGGAAGGGAATGCCCTTTTAGCAGTAGGGGTCAGTGAGGAGTTTTCTTTTAATTTAAATAAAAGAACAAGTACACCATGTCCTCTGGTCCAGGTCCCTCTGGCTTGCCACAACACACATACTATTGTCATTAAATAGCCGAGTCTCACACCAGACATTAGCAGATGAAATGGAACAGGCGCATGGTCTCATATGTCAGGTACTCCTTCAAATGCAGAGTACTTGTTCTGTGCCAATTACTTGTTTTCAATGCCAGGCTCACATCGTATGTCAAGCATTGTAACAAATATCAGTTGTGGTTATCAGGGCTCGCAAAATCGAATTACCTACTCGCATTTCAAGGAGATTTTAGGAAGTAAGAGTGCCATTTGCATGGTACTACCTTGATGGCCAGTATGGGGGATGTTTGAAACTTATTTGCAGTAAATGTTAAACCCAACTAAAGAAAAGTGTAAAAGCAGATGACCTTATCAAACACAATCATGTCTCCTTTGAAGGACGTAAGGAACAGCAAGATCTCCACAAAGATGCCCCAAGGAAACGCCCTCCGCCCCCTGGCCCCTTCCAAATTCCCACTTCCTCACTAACTCCATCCATACTAAACCCTGTTCTAGCCGTGTGTTTTCTCCTTCCCCAACTCCGATTTTGCAGAGAATGTAATGAATCAATTTTAAGGGAGATTTGTGTTTGCATTTCTTTCTCCCTCCCTCCCTCTTCAGAACGTATTCGTTATACTTGTATTTATGCATTGGCTGCCACTATGTGCTTAGAAAGCCTGATGTAACACGGTCCATGGCTGACAGTGACTTTTTAAAAGGTAAATGCGGTCAAAGGGGATACGAGTGGTGAATGGGCAAGCGAAAGAGGTGCAGCATGCTGCTTTGTTATGGTGGGACAGTGAGGGCATTCGAGGAATCCAGCCTACAGAGAGCCTGGAGGTGTGCGCCAGCTTCCAGCAAGGTGTCGGAAGGAGGAAGGCCGGGGCGCCCGCAGAGGCCCAGCTTCAAAAAGGGAGGGAGCATGCAGGCGTGGGGAGAGGGGCGAGGGACTGAACAGCGGATAGTGCCAGGAATTCCACATTGCCGATTGGCTGGCCCGCTTAAAGGTGAGAAATCATGTTGGTGCGCGTTAAATTGTCTCATGTCTTATGTTGTTTCCCCATTAATGTTGTGTTCAATGTCAAAAAGCGCGTTTTAACAGCTAGGCGGTGACAGCTAGCAAGCACATGAAACCAAGTAAATACCACGCACGAACAGCCCCCAGTTTATGGAGACCATAGCGCTCAAAGTGGGCAAGCAAATACAAGCAGGTAATCGCACGCCATAACCCTGTCGATCTCAAAATCACCCCCTACCCTTTTCACAGGACAAGGTGACTGCAATGATCGATATTGAAAAAGGTAGACAAAGCTTGATTATGGAGATTTACTCCCAAACCAAAGCTTGATTATGGAGATTAACTCCCAGAAGAGCCCAACCTGGCCCCAAGAGAAATCCATCCTCCCACGACAATAGAATTAAAGCCCCCAGGAGGACTCAAATTACCAAGCATCCTGGTGCAGGGCATTCATCCAAACGGAGACACTGTAGTTCCTCTCAGCTTTCCAGTCTATTGATATTGGCTCTCTCGTCCATAGGGAGCAAGTAACACAAGGTTTGCACTCTTGTTACCCTCTGCATTCTTTCCACACACCCACACTAACAATGACACTCAGACAATGCGAAAGGCCTCAAAGCCTGACCACCACGAGCCAAAAACATCCACCGAATACTACAGTAAATCTTCCCAGAGCACAAGCCACCTGTGGAAAAACCGTTGCTTGCGTCTGTGGCAAGACGACATGGAACTGGTGAACTTTGCATACACTGCATAAAACGTAACAGAAATAAAAAAAAAAAAAAACCTGCACACTCCTCCATATAGACAATATTCATTGTGTAAATCCACTAAAACGTGAGTGCAGGAGCAGTTCTGATTACACACTGAGAAGTCAGTAATGCGAGGTGAACAACTGCTTGTGTTTTTATCCAAATTAAATGTTATTAAAGTAAAAAATGCAAATTAAACCTTGCTAAACCTACTGTATCAGGGAGATCACTACCTATTCTAAGGTCTAACGAATTAACTCCTAGCATCAACAAAACTGGCCCTCAAACGAAACAAAAAAGATAAAACATAAGCAACATAAATAAAAGAATAACCAATGACTTGACGTGAATGACCTTCACCTGTCCTGGGTAGATCCTTTTCCCAGAATTACTCAGTATCTTTCTCCCAAATGTTAAAAAGGAAAGTAAAGTCTTGAACCAGTTAAGTTCCAAAAGGAAATAAAAAGTTCAAACAAAATCCCACTGGCAACAGTTCTCCATCCTTCTGTTGAAAAGTTCCCCTTCCAATTCCAGCTAAGAAAAACAGCACCAATGGTCATTCTGGATTTCCTTCTTCCAGGATAGTTTTGTCACAGTTTATTAAACAAAGCAACAACTTCTGCTTCGACAACTTCCTTGTATTCTTGACCTCTACAGTGTCTTCAATACACTGGTCAGGTTGATTTTTCTTAAGGTGTTACTTTCATCTCAACAACCCCCTTCTACTACTGTTACTGTGAGAGCAGGCTCATTTGAAGTTAGTAGTAGACTGTGGAGCAATCAGCTTCAGGGTAAGATGCACTAACAGCAATATACAACCACAGTTCAATTCGGCCTACTCTGGCGTTTGGAGACAAGACACTCGACCTCCATATCTTTCCTGAGCTATGAGAAAAGGGCAGCATCTTTGCTTCTTTCTGCCTGTCTTATTACCACCAATGCCCCTGCTTCCATACTGCTTCTATTAAACCTTCAACAGTCTCAGCCTTACAGATAGTGGACTTGATCTTCTTACACCTTTGTGGTTCCAGTAGCTTCCCCTAAGCTGTATTGCCATGCTTCCAGTTTGGATAACAAAGTCACACTTGTATCAGAGGTCACTGCACCTTTAACAACTTCAACTCTCTCAGAATGCAGGTGAATAGTTCTCAACAGGGCTGGTTTCACTATAGGAAGGATTCACCCACTGGCTTGGGTAATGCTTGCTCTTCTCTTCAGTTTAACTTCCATCTTCTAAGAATACTTGTTCTGAATGTTACAAGGGTCTTTCTTCAATACAGAAAACAGATTTAGGTACACGCGACCACTTTGAAGAAATATTTTTAACTTTAAAGCCTTGCACGAAATTGTATTCCCCCTTTATTACTAGATACACGGACACCAATCACGATTCACAATTGTTCGCACGTGACCTTGCTTTGATGGAATAAACCTTGCAACCAATTGTGAAAGTCAGCTTTAAATTTCTGGGTGATCCTGAAAAGCGTTACCCTTCTTAAGTGGAGACACGTGACACTCCAGCAACAGATCAACAATGAAAATAAAAGTCTTATTTTGTACACAAACACTTTGCCGACCTCTTCACAGTAATGTACAACTTTTCCTCGCTTACGCAACATATTATTAAAGATGCTAACAATTACCGGCAAGCTTTTCAAATTGAGCCTGCATACAGAGCTTCACTCACTGGCTCCAGGGACACTAAACTTGCAGGCTTCTTCCACTGCTTGACTTCTTAGGGCTCTGCTATAAAGTTAGTCACTCGTGGGACCCACACCCCACGGCAACACAGGTGTCTTCGGTCTGGCCTCAAACACGGGGAGTCTCCTTTACTCCTGTCCCTCGGCTTGCTTCAGTACCCAGGCTTCTGGTTGCAGCACTGCCTTGGCTCTGCATTCCCAGTCTTTGCACCCTTGCAATCCCTGATCGCTTGCACACACTTGCATCCCAGGCCGCTCATGTTCCCTCTCATTTTAGGCCGTGTGCATTCCCTTGCAACTCTAGGCCGCCTTCTCCACTCGGCCACGTGCACTCTGCATCACTGCGGGCCCTCTCCTCCCCCCTTCATCTGACCCATTGTGTACTTCTGTGATTTTGTTCTCCATGGTTGTTGCATTCCTTTCCTCTAGGTTCCGTTGGTAGTTTGTTCTATCTTTGTGTTTACTATCCATGGTTGCATCGTACTGCCTGCATCCCTGCTGTCCACTCTTTCTTCTACTTTCCATGGTCGATTGTTCTGTTTTTTCAGCATTTTTGTTTCTCCTGTTTGTTTGCTTACATCATATTGCCGGCATCCCTGCTGTGCCCATCCTTTACTTCAGGGTTCTGTTGGCAACTGACTTGTCTATATATTGCATCTGAGTTTCAGTCATTGTTCTGTCCGCCCCTCCTCCTGTGTCCCCGCCGTCCTAGTGTCCCCCCCACCCCGACTGCCCCTAGACCACCCTCCCCGCAATTCTGCCCTCCGCACCCTCTATGGTGCTCTCTGTCACTCCCATCTTCTGTTTTTCTATCGACTATCATATCCTTCTCACTAAGTCTGGTAGGAAGAAGTTCAAAAGGGATATCCTTGTCTCCAACCCAGGCCTCCCTATCGCTGATACCTACACCAGTACTTCCTCCAGACAGACCCTTGCCCTTTGTCGTTCCCTCTCCACGCCCATGGACCCCCCCCAAATATGGTCTCTCTTCTTTCTCCTCTTCACCCATTAATGGTGGCGCCCGATGGGAGGCCATCCTGGCTCCCTTCCACTCAAGACCATCATTAATGTTTAACTAAACGGCACCAACTTGGTCCAAGGCCCTCAGGCCAACCTCCTCCTTTCTGATAGACGCTTCCCACGCCTTATCAACTTCCTTTCTTCTCCTGCTGTACCTTCTTTCCCCTCTCTGGCTCCCCTGCCTCCTTAACCCTCTGCCATCTCTACGGCTGCCTCTGCTGCTTCTTCGGCCACCCTGTTGCCTATTTCCTCCGCCACCCATCTCCTTATCATTGGCTACCTTGCCCTCTCCTTCCTCCTCTGGCCACCCTCGGGCGCCTTCAACACTTCCTCAGGGCGTACCCCTGACCTGCATCCCTCCACGGAAGTCTTTCAAAGGGAGGCAACTTGCTCCACATTGCCACTCTCAACTCTCACTCAGCTGTCAAACACTCCTCTGACATCTGTCATCTCCTGGAAGAACTCGATCTGGATGTTCTCGGTCTGACCGAGATGCAGGTCACAGCCAGCTCTGTCACAAGCTTTGATACTCTCCTTCCTGATGGCTACAAGATCCTCTCTGCGCCCAGAACCAGCCGTCCCGGTCAGGGTGTAGCCTTGATCCTCCTGCCCCCCCCACCCTCCAGTCCAAGCCGACTTCAGCACTGCCACCTACCTTCTCGGTAATCCGACCCATGAAGCGGGTGTCAGTGGAGGCTTTCGCCGCTACTTTCTCTCATCCTTCTGCACCTTTGGCTGACTCGCATCCTGACACAGCCCTTTCTAACCTCCATCTTTCTATCTCGGACAATCTTGATGTATTTAGCCCCGTCATGAGGATCTGCTAGAAGCCCAAATCCAAGTGCAAATCTTGGTATGACTCGGACCTCGTCACCCTCAAATGCAAGTGCAGGGTGGCTGAGAGGAAATGGAGGGCTACAGGTGTACCCTCTGACAAACAGGCCTGCCGCCTGCTTCAAAGGCAGTACAGACTGTCCTTGCCAAGAAGAGAGCACAAATCCAAGCCCATGAGGCATCCAACAACTCAGCCAAACTCTTCAAAATCTGCAAGGAACTGGCCAACCCTGCTGCAGTCTACCTCTCCTGTTTCCTCCCAGGCCCTCTGCACGGTCTTGGCTTCTCATTCCATCACAAAAACTAAGGACCCACCCTCTATTCCTCCTGCTCCTCCTCCTCCTCCTCTCTTCTCTTCCTTTCCCCCTTTTCACCAATGACATTTATAGACAAGTCTGATCTATGAAAGTCTCATCAAAACAGGTTCTTCCCCGTTCTTATAGAACCATCAAGGCCCACTTCAACAATCGTGCTCCAGCCCTGGCCGATTTCTGCAATCACTCTTGCCACTGGACTCTTCCTCTCCCCCCTGAAGCACTCCCTTGTGCACCCCTCCTTAAGAGGCCCTTGGCCGATCCTTCCTCTCCGGCTAACTATGGCCCGATCTTCATCACTCCTTTCCTGGGCAAACTCTCATAGTGAATCTGTTGGTTGTCTCCATGACCTTCAGTCCGGCTTCAGAGCAGCCAGAAGCATGGAAACTGCCCTCCTGAACATCGTGAAGACCTGCTCTCCAACACAGATTCTAACCTTCCTTCTGTCCTCATTCTCCTCAATCATTCTTCTGCTTTCGACACGGTCAACCTTGCCATCCTGCTCAAGCGACTCTGTGATAACCTGGGTATCACTGATTAGACTTTGGCCTGGCTGACCTCTTGCTCACTGACCAACCCTCTAAGGTCCAACTGGGATCCTTCCTCTCTTCGATCTCTCCTTCTACCTGTGGTGTTCCCCAGGGGTCTACCCTCTCTCCCTGGCTGTTCAACCAATACCTGGCACCTCTTGCCCACCGCATCGCAGCTCTCTGCTGCTCCAACTTTCAGTGTTATGCGGATGACACCCAACTCTCCTTCAGGCTCCCCTCGGCCACCTGTACTCCTTATCTCATTCCTGACTGTGTGCAATTCAGGAGTGGTGTGCCAATGACATCTGCCTTAATGCCAGTAAGATGGAGATCCTCCTCATTGGAACACCAGCTCCCTCCTTCCCCTCTCTCTCTGGCCGCCCACTTGGAGTCATCTTGGACCCCATCCTCTCCTCACACCTCCGACATCTCAAAGAAGTCAAACTATCAGCTGCACCTCTTCCTTTCCTCACTTCCCCCAGAAGCTCACCGTCTCCAGAGCTCTGGTCCTCTCAAGGCTTGACTACTGCAACAGACTCTTTCTAAATCTTCCAGCATCTACTCTCTGTCCTCTACAACTTATCCGGAGCAGGACTGCAAGGCTTGTCCTTGGCCTCAAGCCCAGGGATCGCACCTCTCCACCTCTGAAATCTCTTCTCTGGCTCCCAGTGGCAGTAAGGATCAAGTTCAAGACCTTCTGCATTGTCCACAAGGCGTTCAGGGGCCTGGGACCACGCTACCTCCAACTCTCTTCCTAAGTATCTCCCATCTCCAGCTCTCTGCTCATGCACCTCCAACTTTCTGAGGGCCAGCCGCATTTCCAAGCATAGAGTTGAGGGCAAATCTCCTTCGCTGGGGCCTCAATCTGGAACAGCCTCCCTGCCTCTCTGAAACTTAGGCAGAACCATCTCTGGTTCCGGAAGCAACGCAAGACCTTCCTCTTCGCTTCCACCTTTTCTTCCTCTCCCTCTCCCTCTCCCCTGCTGATGACCAGTCTGTTCCATGCACTGTTCACCTGGCCACCCTTGAACTTTGGCCCAGGTCCCTCTCTGTCCAGTTGCACCTCACACAGACTCTTGCTCCCCCAAAACTTGTGGTCTGTATCTAACCCTACAGTCCCCTCTCTCTGCACTTATGAGCCACCCGCTGGCTGCACTTTATTACCTGCACTTCTACACCCCCCCCTGCTTTTGCACTTCTCCCCTTCCCCACGCTTGCACGATCTGAATGACAAGGCCTAGTAAGATCGTTTTGTCCTCCCTCCGTTTCCTCCTCCTTGTCTTGTAGCGCCTAGAAACACTTGTGTACAGGCACGTTATAAATGCCATATCATATCATTAGGCGTTCCTGGGAATACTCAACTTCGACACGTCTCTCTCAGTGCAGCCACGACACAGCAGGGTCTGTGAACACAGGACTTGCAGGTGAAGATCGGCTTTCCTCTTGCCCCAGCGTCCCTTAAGTGAACACACCTCCTTATTAACTGCCAACCTTGTGTTCTTCTCCTTCTGCTACTTTTACTACTACTACCAGCCTTCTGGTTCGTGCTACAGCTCCATTCTACTGCCCGCTCCTGCTGCAGTCTTTTATGCTCCTTTAGTTGGGGCAAGTAATTTCAGATGCAGGCCCTTAATGTTAATTGCCTGACCGTGGCAAAGGCTGTTCGACCCATTGCCTGCCCTTCACTTCACTTCTTGAGGTCTCTACAGCCCTCTTCTTCGTGTCGGTCCCTACAGCATTATGGGACATGTAGTTCACTTTAGTGAAGTTCTGTTTTTCCACTTCCTTTATAGAATTAAGGATAGATCTAATTCCCATAGTATTTTCAAAAGAGGTATTGTCGGTTTTAACCTTATTAGAGGAAGAAGATGTAGATAAGGCAACATTTCCATTCATAGTAGTACACCTTTGGTATTTAGTAGGGCATTAGATTTTAGGGATACAAAGAATTGGTTCTTTTGATGTAATAGGTTTAGATGTTACAAACTTAGAATTTACCATCTCGGCTTTAACAGGAGGGTGAGATTTTAAAATGACAGTAAGTAATAACCACCCCTGGCATGATGGTAAGGGAATTCCTTTCAGAGGAAAAATAGTCTCCTTACTGCCCTGGGATCCGTCTCCACCCAGGTGATCCTCCTTCAGTACACCAACCCCGGGATTGGGATCAGGAAGCGTCTGCCCTCTCCTGGCAACCGCAGAGGAGACTTTAGGCAGGGTTTTGGTAAAGGGATTAGCAGGATTCGTCACAACACAACACACATTTGTACAGTAATATCCCCCTTACTCACAAGAGATGCGCAGTTATATCTGACAAATTCAAAGGCAGCTTGCCATGCACATTTCAGTGAAGTGCATAACTATTTTGATTCCAGGGGGGCACAAATCCGGTTCAACCATCAAGACAACTTTAATGCAAGAAATAAAAACCATCAGAATTCTACATCTTTCCCACCAGCTTGCAAAGTCCACACATCCCGCACTAAGGCACAAAGCTGTCATCTGAATACACCATCCGCAAGTATCCTTGACACAATCACCTAGAAACATACTTGCAGAGCACAGGTCCTTCTGATCGGCATGCTTTGTGTCCTCTATCCCTACTAATCCATTTTTCTTCCAGAACCTCTAGCACCAAAATACCATGCAGATGGCAGCTGTACATGATGCAAAACAAACAGTAGGCTTTGGTTCTCCATTGTCGGACTGAAAACTCAAACGGCAAGGGCACCAGGCTAGTACCAAGTGCATGCCTGGTAGATTACACAATTTAACTGGGCACAAAATCTCCTTGCTGAACCCAAAAATGGGGTAACATTTAACAAATATTTGTATTCACCAGAGGGATATGGATTCCGTTTACCGACAATCACATTATTGCTTTTTTCATGATAATTCCCTTTGCACCACTTTTGTGAGGTGGCTGGGATATGCATGCTCCAGATACAGTCCTATGGTGAGGGTTCCTTTGGTCTAATTTCAAACTGCAAGGCTATGAGGAATTAGGGCATCCGCACGGTGGGTGTGCACTTGCCTGGGTTTTTTTTAAGTTTTAAAAGAAATTGAATGATGGTAGATGAACCTCCAGAAAATGTGTGGGGCTAATCGGCACACATTTTCCTATGTTGACCGCACAACATACACAGACCGTGTAATCTGGGTGGACACAGCCTACAGGCGCAGTCCTCCTTGTCATATTTAGTTGGGAACCGACAGGTGGAGTACCCGATGCATCTCAGAAGGGGGAGGGCCAAAACCTTCCTCCTGCCATGGCCAGCCTAATTAACGATCCAAGGCTCCATGGATCCATCATGTCAGTTTTATGTTCTGCAGATGGTGGCGTCAATTAACATACTAAAAGTATACATTAAACAGGCCTATGTGTGCTTTGCAGGATAACAGCAAACCCCCCCCCCCCCCCCCAACAACCTTTGATATGCATCTGTGTCAACCTGTGATAATGTCTGGGACAGCCGAATTACAGTTTTCATCCCAGGAGAAAGACCCCATTCAGAAGGTAAGAGTATGTGGATTGATGGAGACAAAGTCTGGTCTCGCCACAGCTTCGCGGGAAACCTGCCACTTTAAATCAGGAACCACAGAGCTCAATTAACCAGAGAGACACGGATCCACAACAGACAGGAAGATGGGTAGGACATGTCTTCACCCCTTTACCTTTTTTGTTGCAAAGCACTCTGGTTATGACTTCATGCATGCAGGAGATTGCTGGTGGGGATCCAGAATTGATTCATTTGGGCAGATCATCTGAACACTAAGAGTTAAAAGAAGAACCCAGCATTTGTTGAAGGTACAGTCTGCCGTACAGCTTCCGCCAGTAAAGGAAGGCCAGTATTTCCAAAGCAGGACACAAGATCCCTCCCCTAAATAGCTCCCGGGGAACAGAGGGAGATGCTGAATCCACAGGACCCTCCAGCAGCTCCAGAACCAGTACCCAGCCAGCACAAAGGAAGCGTCCTAGGTGGAAAGCGCCAGAGAGTCTCTGAACCAAAACCAGGACAAGGCTGGTGCATGCAGCACTCTCCTCAGCTTTGAGCTGTCCGCCTTCAAGGATGGCACATGCCCAGTGAAGAAGCTAGGCGAAGTGCACCGACAAGCATCAACCAGCATCCGCCTTAAAGGACATTTTCGAACCAGTCGAGCACCTCGAGCTGCAACCAACTGCACTGCTGACTTGTCACACCACAATCAAAAATGTCATCCGAGACCCTTCGACCAGTGCTTCAGACGTGCAAACCAGCACTGCGACAACGATTCCTGACCCTAAACCGCAGTATAGGCCAGTCTGTAACAGTCCGTCCTCACCAAACTGTCTGCCGCCCAATACCTGCAACTGTCTCCCGTCAAACTGTTGCAAGAGCTGCAAAGTGCCCTGAAACGGACACGACTCTGTCGAGCACGATGAACTTGTACAAGCATAAGGTACATTGTGGTCTGTCCCCCCTGGTTCTTCTACGAAGGCCCTTCGTGACATGTTAAGACCCATTGCTCCCTTTGTGTTGAAACCAAGTATCCTTGAATTACTGCAATTAATTACTTTACCAACTACCCTCCTGTCAATATCCAGAGTGCATCCCCTTTCCTTCTTGAAACTGTCTGTCCTCTGCATTCCTTTACAGGGTGGGTTGAATTTTGTAGTGTGCTAGAACTGTCTGTTGTGATAATAATAAAGTAGATATCTGTGTGCAACCTTGACTGGATAGTCTCTTATCATTGGGTAATAATTGTATTTTCGCTTCGTTGGAACTAACCAACTATCCACAATCTTGCAGAGATAAGCCTGCTGTTCTGTCCACGTTGCCAGAAATTGAACAAGGAGGTTTATAATTTGCTTGTGTTTCCAATCTGTTTGGACCCTTCTGGTGTACTAGTGGTGTGGGGCGGTTTGATTGTTCAGAAACGGATATTCATCCCCAGACCACTGGTGCCCCGGAAGTTGATTTGTCACAAAAGACATACTTGAAATCTGCTCCCCTCAGCGTTATTTCCATTTCGTTGCCCTCTCACCACTGCCTGCCAATCACACGACTCCCCCTGGTCTATGGCTCCTGTGGCAGTCACATGACTCTTGAGACTAGATTGACCTAATTTACAGATAAATTGGCTGTTACAACTACATGGTTTCAAAGCTATACTACTAACGCCTTGGTATATTCTTATCTAAATCTTTAGGTAGCCATATTGATCACTGTTGTAGCCAGACTAACTTTGTAGCTAGTTTAATTGTATAGCTAGCTAAGCCCCACCTAGCAGACAGTCTCTTCTTGGTGTAAGCACAGCATTTCTATATGGCAAATCTAATTAGGTAGCTAAAATGCATGTTATTGCATAGCAAAATAACAGATTAAACGTTTGCATAGCTAGATCAACTCCCTGTATAGCTTGATTTATTTTGTGGACCAATCCTTTCATGGGCTAAGTATATATTATTCCCTCTGTGGCGGGAATAACGGGCTGCGTAGCAAAGCTATTTACTCATGTAACAAGACTCATTTTTACTATGCAGATTGATTGATTTAATTGTGCTGCTAGATCTTTTCATTGCGTACAAACAGTAATTTGTTCTATAGCTAGTCAAGCCTTTTTTGTAAACCGATAAATTCATTGATGCAGTCCGTGTGTAGCTAGATGAATGCACCACATAGCCAAATCAATAATACATAGTTGCAGGAATTTTGATCGACAGTTGCAGCATCAGTAACTCTTTTATCTAAACCAACTAATTGTTCAGCTTGATTTCAAGCCCTTGTATAGCTACAATAATCGGTAGGTAAATACATTAATAACTGTGCAGTGACATTCAACTCTGCATAGCTAGCAGTCGATCTAGTTATGCAGTAACTTAATCTAGCTGTGCACAATGTCACTCTACACAAAACCTACACTTCATTCCAGATAGACTAGTTCATTTGTTGGGCATTATTTTGCATAGCCAGATATATATATGACTAATTTTCACTTGCAGATATGTCTATGCATAACCAGTTTAAATCTTGTGTACCTAAATTAATCGCTCTCTAGCTAGACAACTAGAACTGATGTGACTCGCTACATTGCAAAGAGAGATTAACCTTTGTGTAGATCGATCAACTCGCTGTACAGATGGACATTTCATTTTGCTGAATGATTGATTCATGGGCTAGCCACGCCGATCATTGTGTGACAATCACTGTGTACGTAGACTGTAGCTAGAATAATGCAGGTAATCATTTAATGTAAAAAACCATGAATAGCTTGACGTTTGTGGCAACATGAAGTGTTTAAACCTAGACCTACGATATAGCTCCATTGAGGTTTATTGGGTAGCTACATCAGTCTTTGTCCAATTAGAATTAGCCACCAGGAAGCTATATCATTCTTTTAAATTAGATAATTTGTACTTGCTGGCTAGATTTATTTTACTGCATAGCTAATTATTTCTCCTCTCGATTACAGTGGATGAACTAATTAATCTCGAATGTCACTGTGTAACCAGGCCAATGATCTTTTTGCATATAATCTAGTGCTGTAGCTAGACCAATCCCAGTACAGCCAAACTGTTTCACTGAATAACTAACAATGTTCAATGCACTGCAAGATGAACTCAACATTGCAGCTGGACTAATTCTTTTAATTGCAGAATTATTTTTTTCACCATGAAGCCAGATTTATTGTGAAGTGGATTGCATACCTTTTTATACATACATTAACCTAATTGGCTAGCTAAACATGGTTATCAGAAACTGGATTACCACACTCTGCTGCTAGACCTGTAGATTAATTCCTTCTCGTCCTAGATAGTTTCTCTAGGTTGCCAGATTAGTTCATATGGCTATGTCATTGGGAGTTTAGCAGACTCGGCACACAAACCCCTGTCAAACTTAGCAAGCACATAAACAGTGGAAAATCTATTTTAGCCCAACCTTTAAAATGGCTTGCCTTGCCAGAATTATTGATTATCTCCCCCACAAATCAAAAGGACTGCAGAGCATTAACAGAAACCTTCAAACAAAGCATACCCTTTTTCACAAAAAGTCGGCAGACCCCAAAAAACAGCCAACAGAAAAATTATCCGAGACCAAACATGCAGCCTACTAGAAATGAGGAAACACCCACAACTGCCCCTTAGCCCAATCCCACAAGCACAGAGGGTGACAACAACAAATACCCTGCAAACAGGCAGCCCTTTCAGCTGGGTTTTTTATTTGTCCTCTGTGCTTGTGAGAATAACAGGGCTCTGAATTAAGAGCAAAAATGGGACCCAGGGACTAAGAACAAGATAACTGCACCCTGACCAAGGCTCGTCCTAAGCCTAAACCCAGAATGGAGATCCACACTACTCTGAAGGCTGCACTGATATGTTATTAAATACAGAAAGATTGGTATCAAACTACTGCAAAGTGAAACTCCTACAAAAGAAAAAACGAGTAGGTAATGGAGGCACACCACAGAATCTCAACAGTGCTACCCAAGAAGATACCAGACTGTAAAACACAATCCATCTCACCCTAAAACATGAAACCAACCTCACCTTCCTACACATACACAGATCACACCCTCAAAATCTCACCTTTTTGCAAAAATCCTCTGATAAAACAGCTAGCCTAATAGTGGAACATAAGCAGCTCAACTCGTGTTACAGAGTGTCCGGTTGCCGTGGACTCTGAACGTGAATTGCCACAACCAGCTAGACGTTGCAGGATTTATTGGAAAAGTTTGAATTTACTGTGTACAATGTAAAATTGACCCCGAGTAAGAGTCTGCTTTCAGTTGCTGTCACTACCTCTGGAAATGCTCTGCCCACGCCGACGCTCGCCCTTCCTCAAAAACCGGGCTGGGAGCGAAGCATAGCGGAGTGTTAGAGTGTCCGGTGTCAGGCGGACGGCGGAACAGCAGAATGCAGACAGGATTACAGAAGACTCCACCCGCTACAGTAGAAGGTAAGAGGGGCTCTCAATAGCAATGCCAGACTCAGACCTTACAAACCCTGCCCGTTGCACGGGTAACCAACTTATTAGGACAAATAAAATCACGCAAGTGCACGGACATAAACTGGAAAGAGAGCCGATATTCACCCTAAAGAATGGGGTGAAGACGACTGCTTGATGCCGACATGGGCGGCCAAAGCACTTACCCCGCTAAATTATACACCGGACCGATTGGCAGTGTATCAGTTTAACATCGAAGTAAATATAGCAGCGAGTACCGCCCTCTATATTGATAGTTTGGGTGTCGACCAACAACGTAACAGATAGTAACAATAAAAATGACAGCATCTGACAAAACCTTGAAACAGCAGATCTCTCTGAAGGAGAATACGACAACACGGGAAACTCCAATTTACTGCGAAAAAGATAAGGATCTAGACGCGACAAGTAAAGAACGGTCAGCTGATACAACTGGAATAGACAAGGGCATGTGACAATAACGGCCAAAATCATGAGACCGAAGCAACGTTGCTACCCAAGACATTGAATCAAAGGGACAGTCGAAAGGAGAGTCCTCGACAAGTAAAAAAATGCCAATCATTTAGGTGCAGGATCAACAAAAGACAGCACTAAATCCGTGAGTACACAAGATTCTTCGGACAACGAAGCGTTAGACTGCGACCAAGCCGGTGATCAACTACCAAAGTTCCAGGAACCAATAAGGAACAAGTTACTTACCTGTAACTGTTGTTCTCCAGCATGGGTCTGGCATGGATTCACATGCTCATGAATATTCCCCGTCGTCAGGCTGGGAATCCTCGGTAAAGAAAAAACCAGTATCAGTTTCGTTTCTGATCTGTCTTTCGTAGTAATAACCAATCACTGGTCTCTGCGTCATACTGACCACAGCCAATGACTGCCCTCTACCTAAGCACCGCCTCTGGCAGCCATCTTCAGATTTGGAAGCACGTAAAGTGGCAGTATGACCAAGTGAAGAGCCGCAGAGGGGTAGGCGGGAGGGTTCGCATGTGAATCCATGCCAGACCCATGCTGGAGAACAACAGTTACAGGTAAGTAACTTGTTCCTTCTCCAGCATGGGGTCTGGCATGGATTCACATGCTCATGAATAAAGAATACATAGCAGTACACACATGCACAACCACGGGAGGTGGCAAAGGCTCAACATTAAGCATTACACCAAACTCAACATTAAGCATCTTACCTCCTCACCAGGCTCACCTCAGGCGAACAGGTTGCGCAGCACTGCTTGGCCGACCCTGGACTCCTCCCTGGAATCCCGGTCGACGCAGTAGAATTTCGTGAAGGTGTGCGTCGACCTCCACGTAGCAGCCCTGCATATGTCCAGCAGGGGCACACCAGAAAGGAACGCCGTGGTAGCTGCGATCGCTCTGGTGGAATGGGCTCTCGGACGGCCAGGCAGCGGTCGGTTTGCCAACCGATGACAGTACATGATACAGCCGGAGAGCCATCTGGAAATGGAAGCCTTCGAGAGAGCCTTCCCCTGATTGACAGGTCCAAAGTTCACAAAGAGTTGTGACGTCTTCCGAAAACACTTCGTGCGGTCCACGTAGAACTTCAGCGCTCTAGCCACATCCAGCGAGTGCAAAGTCCTCTCAGCCGGCGACGAAGGCGACGGGAAGAACACAGGCAACACCAAGGGTTCGTTGAGATGGAAGTCCGACGGTACCTTGGGCATGAAGGAGGGGTGCGTCCTGAGCACTACCCTCGTGTCGTGGAAAGTCAAGTACGGGGCCTTGCAGGAAAGGGCCTGGATCTCTCCCACTCGTCGTGCGGAGGTGATGGCCACAAGAAAAGCTGTTTTCCACGATAGAAACTTCAACGGGGCCGAGTGCAGAGGCTCGAACGGAGGTCCCATGAGCTTGGTCAGCAGCACGTTGAGCTCCCACGCCGGGGCCGGAGCCTTCACCGGCGGGAACGATCTGAACAGTCCCTTCATGAACTCTTTCACCAGACGATGAGACCACAAGGACGTCCGCCCCGTGGTTCTGGTGTATCGGGAGATCGCAGCAAGATGAATCTTGATGGACGCGTGTGCCAGACCAGCTTTGGCCAGCGTCAGCAGGTACGGCAGTACTTGGGGAGCCGTAATCCGTAGAGGGTTAATCTTCTGTGCGTGGCATCAGACAGAGAACCTCTTCCATTTGTGTCCGTAGCATTTAAGAGTCGAGGACGCCCTGGCCTTTGCAAGAACCTCTCTGCAATCGGCCGGTATGTCGTATCCTCCAAACTCTAGCGCTGCAGGAGCCAGGCCTGCAAGTTCAGCGACTTCGGGTCGTGGTGGAGGATGGCGCCTCCTTCCCTGGAGAGTAGATCCGCGTCCGCCGGCAGCTTGATCGGCGGGGACGCTGACAAGTCCAGCAAGTCCGGGAACCATATCTGCCTCGGCCACGCAGGTGCGACGAGGATCATCCTGCACCGTGACCTCTTGAGCTGGTTGACGAGCCGGATTAGCAGAGGCAAGGGAGGGAACGTGTAGAGGAACAGGCCCTCCCAGGGGAACGAGAAAGCATCGCCCATGCTCCTCGTCTGGGGAAACCTGCTGGCGAACCTCCGGCACTTGGTGTTCGTCGCCGTCGCAAACAGGTCGATCTGGGGTGTGCCCCACCGTCGGAAGAGGCGATCCACCAGATCCTGCCATAGTTCCCACTCGTGGCACGAGCGCAGCTCCCTGCTGAGTGAGTCGGCGATGGTGTTTTTTATCCCTGCCAGATGAAACGGCACCAGAAAAATCCCTTGGGCGACGGCCCAATGCCACAGGTCCTGCGCCTCCTTGGACAGCGCTGGGGACCTGGTTCCGCCCTGTTTCCTGATGTAAAACATGGTGGTGGTGTTGTCGGTGAAGATCCTCACCACCTTGCCCTTGAGGGACGGAAGGAAGGACCTGAGGGCCCAAAACACTGCACGGAGCTCCAGGACGTTGATATGCAGGGACTTCTCCGTCGGGAGCCAGAGTCCCCTTGCGTGCAGATTTTCGGTGTGCGCTCCCCACCCTTCCAGGGAGGCATCCGTGGTCACGGTCTCCTGGTGGGCTGGGGTCTGGAAGTCCATGCCCGCCATCAGATGCGCGCGGGTGCCCCACCACCGTATCGCTCGTCGGAAACTCTCGTTGAGCTTGATCCTTTCCTCGAAGCTGCCCGTCGTCTGGATCCAGCGCGCATCCAGGAATTCTTGCAACGGGCGCATCCGGAGCCTGCACATGGGAATGAGGTAGATGCAGGAAGACATCATCCCGAGGAGGGACTTGATGGACCTCACTTTGGCCGCGTCGGCCACCAACATCCGTTGCACCTTGCCCAAGATGGTCCTGGTCCTCTCCTCCGACGGGGAGGCCAGAAGGGACACTGTGTCGAGCCCCGCTCCCAGAAACAGTGCGACTTGCGCGGGCACCAGGTGGGATTTGGCGTAGTTCACGGAGAATCCCAGGTCCGTGAGGAGTTGGACGGTCCTTGCCGTGTGGACCACGGCGAGCTCCCTCGTCTTGGCGCGGATGAGCCAGTCGTCCAGGTAGGGGTAGACGTGAATCCCCTCGCGGCGCAGCTGCGCCGCCACCGGTGCGAGGCACTTGGTGAATACCCTGGGTGCCGACCGTAGTCCGAAGGGAAGGGCTTTGAACTGGTAATGACGCCCCTGGACCACGAACCTGAGGAATTTTCGGTGCCCCTTTAGGATGGGAATGTGGAAGTAGGCATCCTCCAAATCCAACGACGATAGGAAGTCTCCTTCCTCCAGCTGACCCAGGACGTGCTGGAGGGTGACCATCCGGAACTTCTGCGCCTTGATGAACTTGTTCAGACGTCGCAGGTCTAGGATGGGGCGCCATCCTCCCGTCTTCTTCTTCACGAGGAAGTATCTCGAGTAGACTCCGGAGCCCCGAAGCCTCTTTGGGACGAGTTCGATGGCGCCCTTTCTGAGCATCGCCTTTACCTCCAGGAGAAGTTGAGGGACGTGAAGTTCTTTCCTGGCCACGGGGGGGGGACGCGCGGGCACCTTCTTTGAAACTCGAGCGCGTGGCCCCGGGCCAGGGCGTCCAGCACCCAACGGTCGGTGGAGATGGACTCCCACACGCTGACGAAGCCTGGCAGCCGGCCTCCCACCGGGGTGCTTCGGTGGGGGCCCGACCCCACGGCCGGTTCAATCCTGCTTGGACGCGGCCTTGCCGCCTTGACCTCCTTGGCGACGACGGCGGGGTCCGCTAGACTTGCCTCGTCCTCTGTAGGCCTCTTGCGACGACGAGCGGGCCGCTTGACGGTAGGAAGCGAAACCGCCGCCGGAACCTTTGGAGGCGCCCTTGCCTCCGCCGCTCCGAAAGGGCGTCCGTCGTTGCTGCAGAACTCCAAGGGCCCGGGCCGTCTCAGTATCCGCCTTGATGGCCTGAAGGGAATCGTCCACTGTCTTCCCAAACAGGTTGTTCCCGTCGAAGGGCATGTCCAGGACTCTGGTCTGGACGTCCTGCCGGAAGTCCGTAGCTTTGAGCCATCCACGACGTCGAAGGCAAACGCCGTTGCCCAGCTGGCGGAACCCAGTGTCGGCGATGTCCGTCGCCACGGTGATGGCGTGGTCCGAGGCCACCTCACCTTCCTGCAGGATCTCCAGGGCCTCCGCCCTCTTGTCGTCCGGCAGAAAATCCAGCAGGGGAGCTATCTTGTACCACAGCTCCCTGTCGTAGCGAGCCACGATAGCCAAGGCGTTGGCCGCTTTAATCGTCGTCGCTGCCGACGAGATGACTCTACGTCCCATAGCATCCAATTTCTTTCCCTCGCCGTCCGGCGGGGAAGTCGATGTGGAGGCCGCACCCCCCCCCCCCCGCTTTCTTCCTGGCTGCCGCGGAGACGACGGAATCCGGGGTAGGCTGCGCCCGGAGGCATAGGGGGGCCGTGTCCGGGACCCGGTACTTTTTCTCGTACCGGTCTCTTCTAGCTGGCGTCGTGGAAGGGTTCTTGAGGAGGGAAAGGCCCTCATCCCAAATGTCGTCCAACAGAGGCACTGCGAGGACCGTCTTCCTCTTGGCCTCGCGCCGCTGATAAAGGAAGCCTTCCTTTTTCTTCTCCTCAGGGCAGAGTTGGAAAAGCTCGGAAGCCCTGGAGATCATGGAGTGGAAAGATCCGATCTCGTCGGGCGGAGAAGCCCTGGTGGGAGGCGACGACGGAATATCCTCGTCGTATGCCTCGTCGTCCGTACCCGTCGCTGCCGTGTCAGTCCCCGTATCATCCCCTCGGGTGGACGGGGAGGAGGGCTGGACGGGGCGCGACGGTTGAAAAGGAGGTGGTGGATGGATCCTTCTTTTCTTGGTAGGGGGAACACCAGAAGGTCCCGGTTCTGGATCCCCCGACGGGAGAGGTTCCTCCGTCGGTAACGGTAGCCTCGTCCTTATCTCGGAGCATAAGGACTGTATGGCCAACAAAATGGCCGCCGAGTTGTCTTGCGGCGCTGGCAGAGGGGAATCCGACGGGCGAGCAGGGGCCCCGTCGGTATCCTCGACGATGTCGTCGTCGTCACCTGCGTCGGGGTCCATTCCGACGGGCTGGCCTTCTTCCACGCCTAGGCCGTGGCTTAAGACCTCGATCAGCTCCTCTTCTGAGGTTGAGGCCGAATCTACGACGACGCCCTGCCCCCCCCTTCTTCCCCACGGAGGGTTTCACGGGGGTCCTATCGATGGGCACAAAAGAAGACTCACTCCGAGGAGGTAGGGAGATTCTGGGCCCTGAGGTCGCCACCACTGGTGCAGCCTCCACAGGCTGAGCCAGGGCCGCCGCGACCGTTTCGATAGAGGGCTTGGTCGGATGGATCAAGGCCTTCACCACCTTAGGTGCGCTCACCGCCTTATCCTTGAGGGAGGGGGCACTGCCACGCTCCTCCTCTGCCTTAGAGCTCGACCGGGGCCTCTCCAGGAGCTTCGCCGGGTGCTCGGCCTTCCTCTTACCCGACCCAGAGCGTTGGCTCGTGGTTGATGGTGCCGGGGAGGGTGCGCCCTGCCTGGCGCCCGTAGAGCCCGACCGTTCGGCGCTCCCGGTGCCAGCGGACTCGCGGTGCTTGGCCTTATGTTGGGCCCCCGTCGCCGGGGCGCCCTCAAAGGTCTTAGAAGACCGCTCGGATTTCTTCTTCTTCTCGCCAGACGGGCTCTTACCCTCCAGCCAGTTGGCGTGACGTTGATGGCGGTCCTTCATGGTCCGTTCCGACATGTTGCCGCAAAACGCACAGTCCTTCTCCACGTGCGTCTTGTCCTCATGAAGGCAGTAAAGGCAGAAAGAGTGTTCGTCCTCCTTAAAGACGTTCTGCAGCTGGCATCCAGGGCAGACCCTGAACAGCTTTCCGGGCGTCGAGCTTCCCTTCTCCTGGGCCATCTCCGAGACCGGGCCTGAGAAGCTTCTGGAGTCCTCCGAAGTGTAGCTCGACGAAATCTTCACCCTTGAGGGGCGCAGACGAATCCGACACGGGTCCCCGTTGATCGGATGTAGGATCGGTGGAGCTTGAGGCTCTTTTGACCGAAAGAATCGAAGTTTTTGTGAAAAAAGCGCGAAAAATAGCACTAACGCTCGAGAGCAATAGCACGAGGATCCCAACACATGAACGTGCGGTAAAAATCTGAAGATGGCTGCCAGAGGCGGTGCTTAGGTAGAGGGCAGTCATTGGCTGTGGTCAGTATGACGCAGAGACCAGTGATTGGTTATTACTACAAAAGACAGATCAGAAACGAAACTGATACTGGTTTTTTCTTTACCGAGGATTCCCAGCCTGACGACGGGGAATATTCATGAGCATGTGAATCCATGCCAGACCCCATGCTGGAGAAAAACTATTACGATGTCAGACCAATTCACTGCTAAACGATCCAGAAAACAATGCTTAGAAGCCAGCGAGTTAAATCAAGAAATTACTACGCGGCTTCCAAACCCAAAAGAGTAAACAGGGGCCCGTCTGTTCAACAGAAAGGCAGCATCTATAGCAGCTTCACTCAAGGGAGAGAAATATGGAAACCAAAGACGTTAACAGGTCAATGAGAACACCTAGTTTTACCTTCAATGGAAAACGAAGGGTGGATCCAATTGTACAACCGACTAGGGGATCTATACAAATCGAACTAGCCAGACCAAGCAACTCGACCAAGATATCCCAGATGAGATCCTACTGGAAACCTCAAGAAACATGGAAAAATCCAACTTAGGGCTGAGCCCCGTGAAGAAACAGAACCAAAACTTTGAATTTCAAAACAAAGGAAACAAGATTGAGACGAAAGTAAGAGACCAGGCAAATCAAACTAATACCTCAGAATATGATGACTTGGACACACAAGTAAAACTCAGGCAGCGGCAAAAAGGACAGATCCATCTGTGACGAACGACCAAGACATAAGGAACCTCAAAGAAGGTCAGTGTCTAGTGGCTAACCAAGAAGAATATTTCCTGTTAGTTTCTACAATGACGGCCATCTTGGTGCCATTCATGAAACTATACGAAGAGGTAATAGGAACTCTTAAAGACCATACCACATTGCTAGCAAAGGTCCATTCAAAGATTATATTTGTGGAAGGCTTTATATCAGCCTTATAGAATAATATGGATAACAGTAGTGCACAGGTGTCACAACTTCTTCATGATATAATTGACCCATCTTGAAAGAAAAAAAAGAAAGGAAAAAGGGTAGAGCTGTGGGGAAAACATACTGACCACACAAAATATTAACCTAGCCAACGTGTCTACGGTCAGAAATAAAACACCATTCACTATAGAAAACCATGCGCACCCCCCTAACAATGATAATAAATACAAACAAGGGCCCGATTCAACAGTGGTCCACCAATCGACAAAAGGAGCAAATATAACTATGCTACCGCTCCCAAGGGTACCACCGGACACCCTATTACAAGGGCAAGTAAGCTCGAAAGAGGTGGATACACGAGCACAAGTGCCAGTCAGTACGCAACGACTAGCCTGGAGTAAAGAACAGGAGGCCATAAAACCAAATCTGCTTATTGAACTGGGTTGTAAATCAAGAGAGGAAACTAAAAACAGGGAGGTTTCTAAAAGAAAAAAATACCCCCACCAACACAGTAAAGGAATCCCTAAAGGAAGGAAAGGAACCCCTTAAAAATGCCCTAGAGGTAAATATTTGTGAAATCTTCACAAAAAATGTGTCTAAAGGAGGCAAACAGATGATTGACAAAGGAAAAATGGTGGTGAAAAATGATCAAAAACTAAACAAAAAACTAACAAAGAACATAGAGTTAAAAAAAGCAAAGAACCAAACTTTTCCGCCAAATCAAAAATCTAACAAAAATAAGACCTTCTTTAAAAACCTGTCCCTATCTAAACATCACGTTAGCGTTAAAAACGCCTCAGCGGTGACGTGGCTAACAATGGGAAAACATGTGCTCAACAAGACTATTCCAGAGCTAGCGGAATTAACAGATGAGGACAGTGAGCAGGACATATTGGACCCATCAACCTAACAGCTAACCGATGAAGAAGAGAACAAGGAGGCCGAAGACTCATTCGAAAGCGACAGACACGGTCGAAGAAATCGATCACACGCTTGATGAAAGTGACACGGATAGAACTGATCCCGAAGAGGAGGAGTGCCCTTCAGGAAGGGAATACACCACGGGTCACAGACAATACGGACAGAGACCAGCGTTCTGAGTCAAAATCCAACCAAATTATGTCGACAAAAGAAAAAGAAAGAGTGACCCTTGGAAGGCAAATTAATTGTAACAAATTGTCTGTAGAATCATTTGGCAGAGATACTACCAAAGGGAATAAACCGATTCCGGCACTACGGGTCTTTAACCGATCTCAGAAGACCACGAAAGTACAAAGAAAGAAAGATCAAGTCGAATCATCATCGAGACCTGAGGTCAGTCCATTTGTGAAAGAACAAAGAGCAGCAACCAGCACTCGGTTGCTGGATAAAGACATCAAGAACAGAAGATCTGACAAAGACAACAGCAGTCTACCTACCCAACAACAATGACTGGCATTGGAAAGAATGCTGCATTTTAATGATGGCCTAATACTCAGAGCAAATGTAGCAAGATTGTTAAGACCACATCCCAGCATTGAAATTGATAACCTCAAAGGACCTTGCTATAGTTGAGTTTCCTGATGAGGAGAGAACAGATAAAGTTCTTACATTTAGACTCAAGACTGGTCAAGCAACTCTTGTTGGATGAAGCTCACCATTCACGTCCTATGGGCTTCAACCTGTGTGAGATAAGTTATGATTTTATAAAACAGCATGACCTAGTATTTACAAGATCAAACACAGCGATCAATCAATATGAGGAACACAAAAACATTAACAAAACATCAAGAAGAAACATGGGAGAGAAAAAACCCCTTTGAATTCAAGGAAACCAACACAAGAAAAAGCAAGGGACGATGAAAAGTGGAAATGGTTAGCCAACCTAGTGGCGGACAAAATGCACAACCAATAATGTTTCAAGAAAAAACCAGGGAACCTTCGACCCCGATAAGCTGGAATGCAAGAGGATTTACTCACCTGCTAAGGAAAGGTGAGCTCCAAGAAGTTCGACGCCAAATCCTCAGTTTACAAGAAACGTGGCTGTTGGAACTCCCAATTGTGGAAGGCTACTGTGTCTTGTTAAACCCAGCTAATAAGGACCAAGGGGGCGACCAATGTCAGGACTACTGGTCGCCATCAGAAGCAATCTGAACTGGACTTTGCTGTACACTATGATGCCAACTCCATATATAGATGAACACACGTAGGGGAGTCCCCCGAATGAACCATTCAGCAACTAATTTAATAGCCCATGGGACGGCGATGGGTGCGGCCTTTGCCCCCAGCCTAGCCATACTATATATGGCAATGTGGGAACATCATTTTGTCCTCTCGGAAACAAACCCGTTTGTGGGCCACATTAAACTATGGCAACGCTACATTGATGATATCTTTTTGATTTGGCAGGGTTCGGCCTCGGCTCTCCAGGAATTTTTCTTGTGGATCAATAGGCAACACAGAGATCAAATTTACAATCAATTCCAGCACAAAAGAGATCCAGTTTCTGGACCTCAGAATATACGTGAGGAATGACATCCTAGAGTGCTCACTATTCAGGAAACCTACGGATAGAAACACACTGCTTCATTTCTCGAGTTTCCATCCGAGGGGAGTAAAAGAGAATCTTCCGTATGGTCAATTTCTGCGACTGCGCAGAAATTGTACATCTATTACTGAATATACCACCCACGCAGATAATCTCAAAATGCGTTTGGTGGCAAGGGGTTACCCAAGTAAATTGGTCTCTAAGGCGGCCAAAAGAGCGAGATTCACCCCTAGGGAATGCCTCCTCACCCCAAAAGCACATACTACTGAAGAAAAACTTGTCTGTGTGCTGCCTTATTCGACGCATACGTATGCAGTCAAGAAATTGATCAAGAAATTTTGGCCTTTGGTCAAATTGGAACTGAGCGACGAACCAATACCCCTTTTTGCCATGACTAGACAGAAAAATTTGAGGGACCCGTTTGTGCATGCAAAATCACAGGCTTCCCGAAACAGAACCACGGGTTGGGATCTCCGCCCATTGGTGGGACACTTCCCCTGTGGGGGCTGTTCTGTCTGCAAATATACCAAAAAAATCAAAGAATTTCAGGTGAGAGACAGAAAATGGGATATCCGTGGCATGACTAACTGCAAAACTCCTAACGCTATATACTGTATCCAGTGTCCATGTGGCCTTAAGTATGTTGGCCAGACTTCGAGACCAACCCACACACGTATAGTAGAACACAGATCACGTATCAGGTGTAAGAACATTAACGCACCACTAGTATCTCACTATATGGAATATGGTCACTCCCCTGAGGACCTATATTGGTGGATTTTGGAAGCTGTCCCTAGACAAAACATCTCGCCACGCAGTCTGAACTTGGCTAAGGCCAGGTGGATACATCGGCTAGATACAATTGAACGGGGTCTAAATGAGAGCAACCCTACACGATGGTGATTGTTATCATCCTGGTCTCGGTTCCTTTGTGGGCCCCCGTCCGTGAACTAGGGTAATCCCGCCTTTGCATATTAGGTTCGAGCCATCTGGCTCATCTCTTTGCTGCTTTTCACTTTAAATATGTTTATTTACTCCCTTTATCATTATTCTTTACTTTTTAGTTTTAGGTTTGCTTAGGCATTCCTTTTACCCATTTAGTGGTACGAGATTGAGGGCATTCTTTATAGCCTGATTTATGACCCCTTATTATTTTATATCTCACGGCGTGACGTTGGGTTTAACTAGCCCGTCAGTGTGGGGCTTAGTAAATGTTCCATCAACACTTTTGCAATTTATCCCTGGTCGTCGGTTTCAGTTTCTAGTCCCATTTCTTTGTCTATGCATGGGCTCTGCATATAGACACCAGTACTCTAGACTACCAGGTGTCTTCTTTGTTTCTATGGACCCACAGTCAGCGCGCGTACACCGCTTCTCCCGTGCTGGGTTATGCGGATGATATAACACCGCGGACACAGGGTGTCCAGTGGAAGGCTTTCTACAAAGTCACGTTCGGCGCCTTTCTCGCAGAGTTGAGCAGCGTTTCCCAGGTAGGCGCCGCATTCTAAAGTTACGAGTCACCATCTCCGTATGCCCGATATATGGGTCATGTTGCTAAGGGCATGTACCACGCGCTTTATGTAAACACCCATGCACACGGCTCTACACGTATTTCCAAGCTGTGAAATGTTCATTAACTATGAGCGATTGGCACGTATAGATCCTCTATTCATGATTGCATAGCCAAGTTAATCTGGCTTTTTCTGTTCCTTTGTTTCCAGCCTAGGAACGTTTACGGGAGGACGCCCGACTATACAGTTGCCCCGGACCACTGAATTTGGCTACATGAACGTTTGATGCACATGACAGTCAACAGAGGCATACCCGTTGAGGGCACACCCAGTCCCCCCATCTAGGTGAGCATGGGTGCGGTTCCTTGCAGGGCACAGGGTTAGATTTGTAGTCCATTTTGGGTCGATATCTCCCCCTTTGACTAGGGCGTCATTGTTCTATGCCTTTCTTGTCCCTATGTCTGCAGACCAGGAGGTTCTTTTCCCTTTACGCTGCCTCGGTGGCAGCAACTTCACTTCTGGAGGACCGTTTCTTTTCTCTAAGTAAGTTGAGGGCCCATTCAGCCCCTTCCTCCTCTCTTTTTCTACATATACACTGCTTTGGGGCGCTATGGGGCTTTTAGCCTTGGGTGCGGTCTTTTGGGGCACTCGACACACCGGTCTTTGGGCACAGGATCACCACACACAACCTTGTTGGGGATCTTATTTCATTGGTTGTTTTAATTTTCTCTTGCCCTTCACCGTTTTCAGGTGGAGGGTGCTCTCAATGTAGATAACACCACACTGGGTAGGTGTTGGTTTTGTGTTTTTTTCTCTGTACACAGTAGTTTGGTGTTGCGTCGGTGGAGGTTTTTTCTTTTAGCCTCACGTTTCGATAATTTCATTTCTTCAACAGCCGTTTTTATAGGCACTGATTTTACAACATGTTTTTTATTCATTTGATAGTAAAGCTAAATCTTTATCACATCTACAGAGCTCCATCTCCTTTGGGGTCCTGACGAAGGCAGTATAACTGATGTCCTGCCGAAACGTCCTTTGCATCACTCTGTACCAACGAGTTATGCTATGTGGTTCAACATCGCCACTATGGACGTCGACCTGGGATGTGTATTTTTAGTCAAGTACAATTCTTGTCATGCATAATCAATTTTAGAATATGTATTAGGTTACACTATGTTTTGGAGGACTTCTGTGACTTATTAGCCAGATAGGGCCAGGAACACAGTGGTTTGTGCCCTCTTTCCTCCATACTATGGAATTGTCTTTGTGTCACCTTTTGTTTCATGATTAAATCATTAAAATGCCATCAGATGTATATATACATCTCCCATATTGATATATGTATTCATGTGGCTTTTTTTTATATTTTTGTGTAAACGTAGGACCAATGGCCTATGTAATAAATTATTACTTTTTTGTACAAAATGACAAACACTGTATTATATTTTACATTCTGTGTGGTGATTAAAACAGCATATGGAATGGGGCCTAGTATGAGCTAAAACTGGGCTATTAAATTAGTTGCTGAATGTTTCATTCGGGGGACTCCCCTACGTGTGTTCATCTTGTTACTCATTTGTCCCCTGTATGCCTTTTGAGTATTCTTCCCTTGTGTGGTAAAACTCCATATATTGAGCTGGTAGTGGTCAGACCAGGAAAAGAAGATGGAGACAATCAGCGAGTTCTAATATTATTAAATATATACTGGAATCCCTTAATTACAACAAATAACTCCTTGCCCGACGAGATAGTTGCACTGCTAAACGACCAAAGGGAAAAATGGCATGATCCATTTTTTATAATAGTGGGTGACCTAAACTGCACCTGTACTGGCAAGGCTAACCAAGCAACAGTCCACGAGGTATTGACGGCAACGAAAAAACAAAAAGCGAGGCTCCTTATGGAGGAGGCTAATGCAATCAAGAGATTGCGTAATACTTAACAGCATTACGCAAGGTGATGTGCCCGGGAGACCAACCTGGAAAGGTGCCCGCTCATCTGAAATACTGGACTATATAACCACGTCAACCAACATGTCAGGAATTATCCAATCATTGGAAATTATGAATACATTAGCAAGTGACCATAAAATATTAAAATTGACATTTAAGAACATCAGTCAAAATGCAATAACTATCCATGGAAACATGCTGACAATGTCAACAAATCCGGGAAGAAATAAACTAAGAATCCGCCCGGATAAAATCTCAGCTTTGAATTCAAATTTAAAGCAGTTGATAAGACATATGCAGACCCAAGAAGTGAAACATACCATTGACTACACTCCGCTACTTAAGCAGTTTAAATCAAATTCCATACCGGTAGAAAAACCAACAATGTCACATCGTCACGCTTATGAGACACAGATAGTGGGGCGGAAGAAAAAGTTAAAGAAAGACATTGTGCCAAGGAAACAAAAATTGGATTCCGATAACTCAAAAGGAAATACATGAACTTAAACAGTATCACAACTGGCTCCATTTACATAGAAAAACAATGTTAAACCGAGATGCGCAGAGTATGTTACAAAAAAATCAAATCTAAAACATCTCAGAAATTTGGGAAACTTAACGAATTGATGCCCCACAAGATGATTTGATGTCAAATCCTATTCCGTCCACGGAGTGGTGTGAATTTTACACACAAATGCAAGAACAAATAAGTTCTGTCCCAACACAACCATCACATGGAGCACATGAAGATGCATCTTTAGACATAGAAATAGATATAATTGAAGTCATAAACCAATAAACCAACTACAAAAATCTTGGGCCCGGATGGTTTGATGAACGTTCTATCGAAGAGCAGGCAAGAGGAATGGGCAACATTCTTACACCACTTGTTTAAATACATCTCATCAGTGGGAAAAGGGCGTACTTCATGGAAAGCTGGCGTCATTGTACCAATCTTTAAAAAACGGTTTTGGAAAAATACTGATCACTATCGTCCTATAGCCCTTCTAGACGTGGTAGGAAAAATATTTGCAAGAATCCTACTGAAATGCCTGACTAAGTAGGTAGAAGAGATCCCTGGCAGTTAGGATTTGTTAAGGGCAGAGGGACTTCTCTTAACATTTTTCTGATTAATTTACTAAAATCTAGATGTGCTAAAAAGGAACAGAAAACATGTGTGGCCTTTGTAGATTTATCAAAAGGCTTTCAACACGGTCAGAAGAGGGCAACTGTGGAATAAGTTGGAAAAATTGAACTGCCCATCAACAATTGTAGAGGACATTAGAGACTTATACACGAACACGGTCATCAGGGTACGGCTAGACAAAACTGGCCTACTGTCCGAACAAATACACACAACAACAGGCTTGAAACAGGGCTGCCCGTTAGCTCCAGAACTCTCCAACCTCTTTGTCTCCGACATTGATGAGGCATTTGGGCAAATTCATTTATTTCCACCAAAAGAGGCAGTTATACCAATTGGAAGACTACTCTACGCAGACGACCGTTCTGATGGACCAGACTTCGATAGGTCTGCAACGTCAGCTATAACCTCTACAGAACTATGTTGATTCTAATGGTTTGACAATAAATCCGGATAAGTCTCGTATACTAAGCTAGAGTACATCTCGTGGCAAACAAGCAAAAAAACAAAAAAAAACAAGTTTGGGTGGTCATTAATTGGAGAAAGGATACAAGAGGTTAATGCCATTACCTATTTGGGAGTTTGCATTAACAATAGCAAAACAGAAGCACCGAGAGTAGAGTTGATGAGAAGAAAAGCAATCAACTTAGCAGCGCAAGGAAGATTCTACTACGCAGATATTGTGGATTCACCCTCATCCCTCTGGTAGCCTTCTGCAAAACAAATGGGTTTCCAATTCTGTCTTGCGGTGCAGAAGCAGCTTTCTGTTTACCATTAAATATTTAGCCCATCCTAGAGGGGATCTTCTGGCGGTCAGTGTTGCATCTTCCGAAGTCCTTACCAATCCCGATAGTAAGGAGGGAATTGGCCTGGTCTTCATTACAAGCGATAGTAAATTGGGAAATCAATTTTTTAGAAAATGTTTTGAAGAGCCACTTACGGGAGGTTTTATGGTTATCAACAAGGTAATGAAAGGAAAAGCAGACAAAAGTCTACGACAATGGGACACCTGGTGCAAATCCACCTTGATAGACCTAAACGAGGCAACAGAAGACTTATTAAATAACCCTGCAAAAACAAAATTATACACAAAAGATTGGATACAAACTTTACAGGAAGTACAAAAGTATAAGAACTATGAGGATATCTGGGCAGGTTCGAGAAAATTGAATAAACTACCCAGATACATGAAACTTTTTCCTAACTGGTATTTTCGTTCCCTGTATCTGAGGTTCCATTTGAACATCCTACCCGTAGGAGAAGTTCTTTGTAGAAGATTGAAAACAAAAGAGACATCTAATTGCAGACTATGTCAAAAAGCAAACTTAGTAGAATCTTTGAAACATCTGACCTTAGCATGTGAAGGTCTGAGAGTGGAACGTGACCAGTGTTTGGGAGAGATTGTGTGCAAATATTACTCTTAGGGACCTGGAAGCTTGGTGGCAAATTTTGATTGAAGGAGAAAAAATGAGTGTCAATTTATTGATTGCAATCAGTAAAAAAAATTGCCGAACTTCCACAAACTAATAATGAACCAACTGGATTGGTCATAAGTGAACAAGACGAGGACTAGTAGTGGGGAGGATGGGTCGTAGTTGAACAAAAATGTCTGAGAAATTAATAGATATTTTCTAAACTGTATTCAAAGGAAAGGTAATCTTTTTTTTTTAAAGTATAACAAGGGTTAAAGGTTTTTATTTTTGTAAACCATGTAACCTAATAAAATAGAAATTAACTGCTTTTTGGTATTTGAACATCTGTTCCAAGGAAGAAAAACAAAACATCCACTGTATCCTTGAGCTTCTACATTTGCAAACATCACCTTAACAAATGGTCAACTGAGAAAGTGCAATGCTGGCCATACACTTAATGCAAGGGTTAAGGACTACAGACCCTCCCATCAACATGCTGTGAAGCAACCACCAGTTACCTTTTCTAATCACGGACCGGAAAGAGTCAGCGCCATCTCAATTCACAAAGGTTAATGACTTTAAAATCAGTGGACCACCTATGCACTTTAGTGGCTATAAAGTAATAATTGTGGAGTTTAACCACAGATAGAACTGCATCTTGGTAATAAAAACTACGAAATATTAATCTTGGGAAAACATACTTTATAAGCAATGAATTTCTAAAATTACTTTTTAATGTAATCACATTTTCACCCACTGTTGATAGGCAGACAAAGCTGGCCAATGCATTTCAGACCCATAGTTGTCCATCAAGTGAAGGTCTATTTTACTAGTAAAACCCCACATTTTGCTGGTCTGGGGTTTCCTAAATTGGTGAAAGGATTAAAGAGCAGAGCATCTATCTTTTTTATTTTCACATACTTTGGCCAATACATTTTGACCTTTGATGCTTACAATGATCAGATGAGCCTTTAAGGTGCACAGCACTAGGTCAGACATTGCCCTGATGAAGGACCACTAAGGGTCCAAAATACATTGTCCAAATTTGTCTGCCTATCAACATAGAAAGGTCAGATTATTAAAAAGTTGTTTTATAAATAAATTGATTATAATCTATATATTTTACCCATGATGAATATTACGTAGTTTTTACTATGAAGGTGCAGTCAGATATGGGGTTAAATTATGACCTTTTCTGATCAACACATCCACCCAAATCACAAAGGGCAAGTGCTGTGTGAGGGGTCAGTAATGCGAGGAGGACAACTACTTTTAGTTCTCAGTATTTGACATTTTATTAATAAGAGTAATTGCAAAGAAAACCTAACTAAGCCTACTACCACTTCTGCTTCAACAACTCTTCTCTACAGTGCCTTTGCTGTAACTTGTCAGGATGCTTCTTTTAAGGGTTTTGCTTTCCTCGTTCCAACTCCCTTCAGCTAATGGTACTGTGAAAGCAGGCTCCTTTGCTTGCCTATGTACTACTGCTTCAACCACCTTCAATGTATTCTCAGACAATTTTAAGGCAACCACAGTTCTATTAGTTTTGGCAGACCTTGGGACTTTAGGAATCTGTTGGACAATTTACCAGGTAGGTAAGGCACTCTTCCTTCTTAAGCCAGAAGAAAGGGGCAGCCCCTTTGCCTTGAAGTCTGTCGTACAGCTACCACTAAAATCTGTCTTAGCTTCTTGACTGCGTCTTTCTCTCAGCTTCAATAGTCTCAGCTCTATAGATTTGGGATTTGTTCTTTTAAATGAATGTAAATGATAGGTCATTTATAACGCGCCTGGACACTGTTTCTAGGCGCAACAAGACAAGGGTGGATAAGGGGGTGGGGGGGAAAAAAGGGAGGACAAGAGAAACAATCTTACTAGGCCTTGTGTCATTCAGATTGTGCAAATGCGACAGCGCAAAGGTGCAGGGGGAGGGGCGTATGAGGCAGGGTGGTTGAGTGCCAGGGAGAGGGAAGGAGATGTGCAATCAGGGAAGCAATGCTCTGAGCAAGTGCAGCCAGGGCTGTGCGACTCTGGATAAGTGCAAGGAGGTAGGGGGGCTGTAGAGGTAACAGTTACAGCCCCCAAGTGCGCAATAGGCCCAGAGGCAGTGCAGGGGAGACTGATCATGGAGGAGCCTCAAGCAACCAGTTGGCGCAGCAGGCAGGTAGGTCGGTCAGCAGGGGGGAGAGAAATCAGAGGAGAAAAGGAAGGTCTTGAGCAGCTTTCGTACTTCAGGGATAAGTCTTGCAGTCCTGTTCTGGATTTGTTGCAGAGGGCGCAGAGTAGAGGAAGGCAGATTGAGACAGACGCTGTTGCAGTAGACCAGCCTAGAGGGAACCAGGGCTCTGGAGACAGTGAGCTTCGGGGGGAAAGTAAGAAAAGGAAGAATACCTCTGAGAAGGTGCAGCTAGTAGTGGTCCTCCTTGGCAAGGTCAGTGATGTGAGGGGAGAAGAAGAGGGTGTAATCTAAAATGACACCAAGGTTCTTTGCCTCACAGGAAGGCGAAGGAAGAGGGCCCAAGGAGGGCAGCCAGAGTGAGAGGGAAAGCAGGAGCAAGGAACTCCGTCTTACTTGCATTAAGGTAGAGATCATTGCAGGCGCACCAATCCTGAATCGCGGATAGACAGTCAGGAATGGGTGAGAGGAGGCTGAGGGTAGACTGAAAGAGAGCCGAGTGTCAACCACATAACATTGAAAGTTAGAGGAGAAGGTAGAGGTCAGGTGGGCCAAAGGGGCCAGGCAGACGTTGAAGAGCCAGGGTGAGAGTATATAGCCCTGGGGAACACCACATGTGGAGAGAGGCGGTGGAGAGAAAGGACCCAAGTTAGACCCGAGGAGAGAGAGGAAGGATCCAGTGGCGAAAGGGTGATTGCAGAAATTGGCCAAGGCTGGAACGAGGGTGTCAATGTGGTCCTTGATGGTTCTGGAGGAGCAGGGGAGCACCAGTTTGGATGACACTTTCATAGATCAGACTTGTCTAGAAACAGCGTTGGTGTTGTCAGAGAGAAAGTAGGAGAAGAGGGGGAAGCAGCTAAAGGGAGAGGAAGAGGAGAGCGAGGACAGGATGTCCTGGGTTTTAGAGGTGAAGTGAGAAGCCAGAGCCATACAGACGGCCTGGGAGGGAGCAGGAGAGGTAGAGACTGCAGAAGGCTTGGCCTGCTCCTTACAGATTTTAAAGATTTCAAAAACATTACCCTGGAATGGTGATAAGAGGGCCAATGCATGGGTGAGGGGGTGCTCAATCAGAAAAGGAGCAGGGCTTTCCCGGGACGGGTGAAGATAATGCTGGTTGGCTGCAACAATGAGTTTGGGTCTTCAGAGAGATGCTCCTCTTTGTAGGGATCTTGGATCCAACAACGATCTGTTGAATGGCACACAAGTCCTCACATTATTCAGAATGAGACCTTGAGTCACCCCCAAGCCTATCTTTGAAGCTGGCAGAGGCGGTTCAGTCATGGACAGCTCCTGCCACATCTGCCCAGCAACAGACACTTTGCCCTGGATGTGGACTACCAAAGATAGTCCCAGCCGCCACATCCGGCCACAAACACACACTGCTGCTTTGCCTGGGAAACATCTTTCCGTATATGGAAAATAGAGCCCAGAGAGCACAGTAAGAAAGCCAAACTACAGGATGGCCAAATGACAGGAGAAAATCTTGCGGTGCTGCCATTTTAGAGTATATGGTACTCTAAAAGGCATTAAGCAGGTAAATGCAATAGAGCACACAAGAGTTGAATGAAACATGGTAGATAGATATCTGCTGCCAACAGCCCATCTGTGACACATCATCCATGTACAAACAATGCAACCAAAACAAAGTTATAGAGGCACAAAGTATCCCTACCACACCTCACTGTAAGGCGAAGAGTGCAGCAGAATTTTACAATGGAGAACAGCCCAAAACAGATGAGCCTAGCAAAGGAAGTGAAATAAGACTTCACTTGCATTCAAGGGTCAGGAAAGGGTCAGGACAGGCACAAAAAAGCAAAAAACGTTGGGTGTTCCATAGGTGCCTGGAAAGCAGCAAAAAGAAAATATTTCCAAATAACTATTTCATCACTCACAGCCCCCAAAGAAAATATGTATGCTCCATGACATGCCTTAAAGTCTTCCCTGCAGATCCATCCTTGGATGCTGAACTATGACCCAAAGTTAACTGGTATATACACGTTGAGTGCAGTCTTCTCTTTGGCTATGGAGCCCTGGTGGTTGGCACCCGACCAGTTTAAAAAAAAAAAAAACACTTTGCAGAGCCAACAGTTTGGGCCTTTGTGTAGGCATTTTCATGGCACTGACATAATGGTACAACTTGGCCAAAAGATGTCACATCTGGCTAGTATCTGGGAATATTATAGCTGTGACTGGTAAATGCCTATACAAGAGCCATCTGCCTCTGCCAATGCTTGCATTCTGTGCACGGAACACATGCAAGGACATACATAATGCTTACAGTGGCTGAAGGAACATTCGGTTAAGACACTACATCAGGAGCTACTTTACAGCTGCAATTAAGCAATTACCTTTCAGAAGGCTTCAATCGCACCGGCTTAAAAGCACAGAGTTCACTCAATGAGATCCCAGTGGGGTGTATTAAGGGTGCAGAGGGGCAGGTAGTAGGCAGAAATCCCAAGGGCTTAACATGGCCATGGGTAGACAATTGTTGGGCTGAAAGCCAACCACGTCCACAGAATGTTTACACCTCCTAACATCACAGTGCTTGGTCCCATGGCAATACTTTTGGTAGTCAGTACCAACAGCTTCAACAAATAGCCAAATCTAATTGCGAATTCGGGACAGGGAACAGATATACTCCCCTCCCCATATACCCAACCACCTCTCCACCCCATTGACGCTGCAGCAACAGCTCCTTACCACCACACTACTACTGTCCCCACCCCATACTCACAGAATCACAGATTACACCAGCCTCTTAAAGTTGCACCCCGCTCCAAGGAATCCCCATCATGACATAGCCAGCACACTCACCCGTATCCGATCCAGTGGCCAGATGCTGCCCCACACCCACTGCAGATAGCTGAAGAGCACAATGACACTCAGGAAGGTGAAGTTGCTGGCCACACCAACTATGGCTGAAGTCACAGGAAAGTTATATAGCAGATACCTAGAAGGATGGCATAGAAAGGAGAAAAGATAAATTGAGTAAGAGCAAACGTGCTTCAATGGATATATAAATGAACAGAGGAGTGTACAGTGAAACTGAATGGTTTCTGGTTATGTGCGACACTGCAAAGATAGGTTTGAAAGTTCTGCCATACAGTTGGTCCAGCTGCAATAGCGAAGGCATTCCAAAACATTGGTCCTAGAACTGAAAAGCATTTTGCAACCTCCCAGGGTGGTCAGGGTAGCATAGGGTTGTGCTGCATTTTGTTGATACATTATTCGTGGGTCTCTCCAGAATCTGCATTCACAGAAAGCCAGTCTACCGATTTCAGAGTGAAGAAGGTGGACAAGGTTGTCCCTTTAAGGATATCTTTATGGGTAGTCCTTAGACAAGGGGTGCAGTAAGCAACTTGCGTCTCTAAAGATGTTGCAGACTACCACTCCCATTATCCCTGCGCATTGACTATACAGACTGGGGCTGGTGGGTGTTGTAGGCCACTACATCTGGAGAGCCACAGGCCGCCTACTGGTCTTGGGCCCTCATGCGATATCCTGGATGGAGAACATTGCACTGCAACATAAATCACTAAGCGCACAGCTCTTTGTTTGAGAAAATTAAGCCTCGTACACAAGCACAACCAGAGTCTCGCTCCCCTAGCTGCCAATCGCGTCTCCACGCACCCCAGTTCTTCCCTCAGTCATACCATTCGGTGTAAGCAAAGTAGGGGTTGTGGAGGATGGCTGGAGGGGGTATTGTGGTAAGAAATCTCTAGGATGGTTAATAAATGTCACTTAACTGGCATCTCTAGTCGAGGCTTCCTCGACTCCAAACCTTTTAAAGCATAGTATGGCAAGTGGGAGAAAGCAGCCTAATTATTTTAGCTGACTTAGTTCAATAAGAGGGTTGACGAAACAGGGATTCTGATCTGGAGACAACATCCCTAGCATGAGGTTTATAAAATGAATGAGATCTAGTCATCGGGCAGAGGATCTGGTGCTGAAAAACTGCACGAAGATCCTTGCTTCTCAACACTGGAGCACAAATGCAGTAAGGTGGGAGAATTCCAGCGTTTCCATTATAGGATACAGGAACTAGCCAAGTGAGCAATGGAGACCTTAGCCATCTTGCTTGTCACAACGGCTGGGGCAATCATTGTGAAGGCTGCAAACAATACGCTTTGCTGGATGAAAGGAAGGCAGAGTGTCTTCAGGCAGTCTGGCACATTTGGTCTCCTGATCTGTGGGCTAGACAAGTACCAATCTGTACGATCAGGGAGAGGAGAGGAATTCATATCCAGTCACCAGCTGCCATAATTCCGTTCACACGCCTCTCTTCACTTGGCCCAAAATCTGAGGGCAGTGGGAAGGGAGTGGAGAGGTCCTGTGTGTGGAATGCCGTCCCTTTTCAACAAAGTGGCCCAAGCAGTAGCAGCAGGGCAGTATCCGACTGTGCATAGGGGGACTTCTCTCGATTGGAAGCAGCTGCACGAGATCACCCTAGCAGCAAAGACGGGGAAAACATTGTGTAGTCTCATCAGCAAAGAGGGAGTGCCATCTATACACCCAAATAAGCTTTAGGTGGGATGAACAACCAATGACGTAAGGATGCGGTTGGCAATCAAAAAGCCTAATGTGCCGAGATGAAGCTGTACAAGGGAACCAACTCTTTGCTGAAGGATCTTTGGATGAGGCGAGAAGAACGGTGCCTATAGTAACTTGTGACAGCTGTGTCAAACATAGCATGTGTCAGACTAGAACAATGGCTTGTTTAATGGTAGTTGATAGCTTGTCCTATAAAAGGCTGGTCAAGAATAGTTACAGACAGAAAAAATATCTGCACACACCATTGATGATTTAAGGGATTTCTGTGAGAGAAGACGACAGCTGGTGGTTGGCTTAATTTCTAAAGGGGTTTTCATTGCCTTTAGAGGCAGTTTGCAGTTACACATATTGGTTATTGTTCTGAAGAAGGTGGATGTATGCCACATGGCCCTGTGTACACATGGAATCTGTCTCAAGTGGTCCAGTGTATGGGTGGTGTGTCTTACATAAACTGTCATGCATCATGGGTTCCAAAACACACACGCTCTACCACGGGCACTTCTCATGCACGCTATATACTGCACTCTCCCACGTGCATGCTGTGAGATCCAAGTCCTAAGTAACTTTCTGTAATGTTAATTTGTTCACTTTTCCCCTACATATCTACCAAATTCAGACCTTTTCCCAGTGGACTCACTCTCTGGAGACCCAACAGGTTGCCAATTAATTTGCAGCCTGCAAGGTGAAGGCTCCTTTTACTTTAATATACTTATAACGCGCACCATTGACCCTAAGGCTTAAGAGCGCACATAAAACAGGAAGACAACAAGACCACAGGAGTAAGTTCCAGAAAAGACGAACTTCACATGGTTCAGATAAGCACACACCCAAGCTACTCCCAACGAGAATGTTAACCTTATCTAAATAACAGAGTTTTCAGCCTTTTTCTGAAAATCATTGTTGAGCTCAGCTCTTTTGGATCAAGCGGCAGGGCATTCCAAGCCCTAAGCGAAGCCATGGCAAAAGCACAGTTCATGGCCCTGCTGGATTTGCAGGCCGGTATCTTAAGCAGGTTCTTATTATTAGACCCGAGGGTCCTTACTCTCGATTTCTTGAACAGAGCCTCACTCAAGTACAGTAGGCTTGATCCCATAAACCAATTATGGGTAACCACTGACAGGCGGTAATGAATCCTTGCTTCAACTGGAAGCCAATGCAGACTGTCCTGCATCAGAGACGTGATCGCTCTTTCTGAGTTCAGTTTACTCTTTCTGCACTATTCTGAATCACTTGCAGACTGGTTTTGAAATACCCATAAGTAGGCTGCTGCAATAATTCATTTTTGCTAATAACTCTTGCTATCGTCTCAGCATTTGCTTACGAGATAAACGGCTGAAGTTGTGCTAAAAACTTTATGTAGTAGGTCGAGGAGGAGACAAGGCTGCTAACCTGCACCTGTATATTCAAATTTTGATCCAGAATGATTCCTATAATTTTCATTTTGTTCTTAGTCACAATATCACACACTGCTATAGAGAAGTGATTATAATCAGCACCAAGCGTTCTTATTTTATACTCGTCCCTATTACCCTAAGCTGTTTTTTTAGACTAAAAAAGGCGACCGTGAAAATATTGAACAATGAAGTGGACAAACATGCCCCCTGTGGTACCGCATAGGCCAAGGGCACACGTTGGGCTTCTGAAACCTGAGATCCTGCACCACCGGTCACTGAGGCAGGAGGTAATCTAAAGGGCTGCATCATCTGAAAAATTGGCAACTTATTTTAACCTGCTAACCAACAACGCATCGTCAACCAGATCGAAAGCCGATGAGAGGTCAAGCAGCATCAACACAGCCGTTTCCTCTTTGTCCATTGAATTCAAAGTCTTGATTTCAAGTTAAGTAACGCAGTTTCTGTTCCATGACCTTGTCTAATGACTGCCATTTATTTAGAATGGTGCGTTCATTCAAATGTGCTGAAATTTGAATATACGCCACACAGTAACATTTTGAAAGGAAAGGAGTATTAGTAATTGGCCTGTAATTGGCAGCAATACTACGACAAAGACCCGGTTATTTCAGTAAAGGTAATCCATGCACTCTTAAGCCTCAGTGGGACATAATTTTCGGCGAAGGAAGCGTTTACAAATTTACACAAAGTACTGATCAGGATGGGAGAACAGACCTTTATAATGATTGCTGGGTAAGGATGTCCCTTGCTGCTTGCCGGTTTAAGATGATCAATGAGGAACAAGTTACTTACCTGTAACTGTTGTTCTCCAGCATGGGTCTGGCATGGATTCACATGCTCATGAATATTCCCCGTCGTCAGGCAGGGAATCCTCGGTAAAGAAAAAATCAGTATCAGTTTCGTTTCTGATCTGTCTTTCTTAGTAGTAACCAATCACTGATCTCTGGGTCATACTGCCCTCTCCCTAAGCCCCTCCCCTGGCAGCCATCCTCAGATTTGGTAGCACATAAAGTGGCAGTATGACCAAGTGAAGAGCCACAGAGGGGAAGGAGGGAGGGTTCGCATGTGAATCCATGCCAGACCCATGCTGGAGAACAACAGTTACAGGTAAGTAACTTGTTCCTTCTCCAGCATGGGGTCTGGCATGGATTCACATGCTCATGAATATAAGAGTACATAGCACTATACACATGCACAACCTTGGGAGGTGGCAACAGGCTCAACATTAAGCAATACAACAACTCAACATTAAGCATCTCTTACCTCCTCACCAGGCTCACCTTAAGCGAACAGGTTGCGCAGCACTACTTGGCCGACCCTGGACTCCTCCCTGGAATCCCGATCGACGCAGTAGAATCTTGTGAAGGTGTACGTCGACCTCCACGTAGCAGCCCTGCAGATGTCCAGCAGGGGCACAACAGACAGGAACGCCGTGGTAGCAGCGATCGCTCTGGTCGAATGGGCTCCGCGGCCGGGCAGCGGTCGGTTTGCCAACCGGTGACAGCGCATGATGCAGCCGGAGAGCCATCTGAAATGGAAGCCTTCGAGAGAGCCTTCCCTTGATTCACAGGTCCAAAGTTCATAAACGGCTGTAATGTCTTCCGAAAACTCTTCATGCGGTCCACGTAGAACTTCAGCGCTCTAGCCACATCCAGCGAGTGCAAAGTCCTCTCGGCTGGCGACGAAGGGAAGAAAACAGGTAGCACCAAGGGCTTGTTGAGGTGGAAGTCCGACAGCACCTTGGGCATAAAGGAGGGGTGCGTCCTCAGCACCACCCTCGTGTCGTGAAAAGTCAAGTATGGAGGCTTGCAAGATAGGGCCTGGATCTCTCCCACTCGTCGTGCGGAGGTGATGGCCACGAGAAATGCTGTCTTCCATGACAGGAACTTCAACGGCGCCGAATGCATAGGCTCGAATGGGGCCTCCCCATGAGCCTGGTCAGCACCACGTTGAGCTCCTACGCCGGGGCAGGGGCCTTCACCAGCGGGAACGATCGGAATAGTCCCTTCATAAATTCCTTCACCAGGCGATGGTGTATCGGGAGATGGCAGCCAGATGCATCTTGATGGAGGCGTGAGCCTGTCCAGCTTTGGCCAGCGACAGTAGGTACGGCAATTCTTGAGGGGCCATAATCCGCAGAGGGTTAATATTCTGTGCACGGTACCAGACAGAGAACCTCTTCCACTTATGTCCATAGCATTTGAGAGTTGAGGACGCCCTGGCTTTTGCAAGAACCTCTCTGCAGTCAGCCGGGATATCGTATCCTCCAAACTCTAGTGCTGCAGGAGCCAAGCCTGCAAGTTCAGCGACTCTGGGTCGTGATGAAGAATGGCGCCTCCTTCTCTGGAGAGAAGATCCGCGTCCGTCGCCAGCTTGACTGGTGGGGACGCTGACAAGTCTAGAAGGTCCGGGAACCAGATCTGTCTCAGCCATGCCGGTGCGACGAGGATCATCCTGCACCTGGACCTCTTGAGCTGGTTGATGTGACTGAGCAGCAACGGCAATGGAGGGAATGCATACAGGAACAGGCCGTCCCAAGGGAACGAGAAAGCATCGCCCATGCTCCTCGGCTGTGTGAACCTGCTGGCGAACCTCTGGCACTTGGAGTTCATCGCCGTCGCGAACAGGTCGATCTGCGGTTTGCCCCATCATTGAAAGAGCCGATCCACCTGGTCCTGGCGTAGTTCCCACTCGTGGCACGAGCGCAGCTCCCTGCTGAGTGAGTCGCCGATGGTGTTTTTTATTCCTGCCAGGTGGAAGGGAACCAGAAACATCCCCTGGGCGACGGTCCAGTGCCACAGGTCCTGGGCCTCCTTGGATAGGGCTGGGGATCTGGTGCCTCCCTGCTTCTGGATGTAGAACATTGTGGTGGTGTTGTCGGTGAAGATCCTCAGCACTTTGTCCTTGAGGGACGGAAGGAACGATTTGAGCGCCCAGAACACGGCTCGTAGCTCCAGGATGTTGATGTGGAGAGACCTCTTCTCCGGGAGCCAGAGGCCTCTTGCGTGGAGATCTCCGGTGTGGGCCCCCCTATCCCTCCAGGGAGGTGTCCAACGTCACTGACTCCTGATAAGCCGGGGTCTGAAAGTCTGTGCCTGCCGTGAGGTGCGCACGGGTACCCCACCATAGGGATCCCGTCTTCGAAGCTGTCCGCCGCTTGAATCCAGCGGGCGTCGTGGAACTCTTGTAGCGGACACATCCGAAGTCTGCAAAGGGGCACAAAGTAGATGCATGATCATCCCTAGGAGGCACTTGATGGACTTCACCCTGACCACATCCGTGGCTAACAGGCGCTGCACCTTGCCCAAAATGGCCTTCGTCCTTTCTTCCGAAGGAGATGCCAATCGCTTCACTGTATCGAGCTTCGCTCCCAGAAACAGTGCCACCTGCGACGGAACCAGGTGGGATTTGGGGTAGTTGATGGCAAATCCAAGTTCCGTGAGCAGGCGGACGGTCCTCGCTGTGTGTTCCACGGCAAGTTCTCTTGACCTTACAGAGATTAGCCAGTCGTCCAGGTTGGGGTAGATGTGGATCCCTTGCAGGTGCAGCCGCGCCGCCACTGGTGCGAGGCACTTGGTGAACACCCTGGGTGCTGACTTTAATCCGAACGGCAGGGCTCTGAATTGGTAGCGACGCCCCTGGACTACGAATCTGAGGAACTTTGTGTCCTTTTAGAATGGGGATGTGGAAGTAAGCATCCTCGAGGTCCGACGACGATAGGACGTCGCCCTCCTCCAGCTGTCCCAGCACATGCTGGAGGGTGACCATCCTGAATTTCTGTGCCTTGATGTACTTGTTTAACTGACGCAGATCCAGGATGGGGCGCCAACCGCCTGTCTTCTTTCTGACGAGGAAGTACCTTGTACCTTGAGTATACTCCGTAGCCCCGGAGCCTCTTGGGGACGAGCTCGATGGCACCCTTCTTGAGCATCGCCCTTACCTCCAACAGCAGTTGAGGGACGTGATTCTCCTTCCTGGCCACGGTAGGAATGCGAGGACACTTCTTTTGAAATTCTAGCGAGTGTCCGCGGGCCATGGTGTCCAGCACCCAACGGTCGGTGGAGATGGACTCCCACACGCTGATGAACTTCGTCAGCCGGCCTCCCACCGGCGTGTTTCGGTGGGGGCCCGACACTACGGCCGGTTCAGTCCTGCTTGGAAGAGGCCTTGCCTCCTTGACGACGGCGGCGAGACCCTCCTTGGTTGCCGCAACCTCTGTAGGCCTCCTTGGATGAGGAGCGGGCTGCCTGGCGGTACGTAGAAGAGCCACCGCTGGATCCCTTGGAGGCTCCCTGTCTGCCTCCGGAGCTCCGAAAGGGCCGCCGTTGCTGAAGGACTCCTAGGGCTTGGGCTGTCTCTGTTTCGTTCTTGATGGCCTGGAGGGACTCATCCACCGTCTTCCCAAACAGGTTGTTGTTGCCGTCGAACGGCATATCCAACACTCTGGTCTGGACGTCCTGGCGAAAGTCCGTCGCCTTGAGCCATCCTTGTCGAAGGCAAACCCCGTTGCCCAGCTGGCGAAATCCAGTATCGGCAATGTCCATTGCCACCGTTATGGCGTGATCCAATGCCACCTCACCTTCCTGCAAAATCTGTAGGGCCTCCGCCCTCTTGTCGTCCGGTAGGAAGTCTAGCATGGGAGCTATCTTGAACCAAAGCTCCCTGTTGTAATGGGCCACAATCGCTAAGGCATTGGCCGCCTCAATCGTCGTCGCCGCTGACGAGATGACTCGTCGTCCCATGGAGTCCAACTTCTTGTCCTCGCTGTCCAGCAGGGAAGTGAAAGTTGAAGCCGCCGCACCCGCCACCTCTTCTTGGCCGCTGCCGAGACGACCGACTCCGGCGTAGGCTGGGCCCTGAGGCACAAGGGGGTGGCATCGGGGACCCGGTACTTCTTCTCGTACCTGTCCCTTTTGGCGGGTGCCGTGGAAGGGTTCTTCAGGATAGCCAGCCCCTCGTCCCAGATGTCGAGCAACGGTACCGCGAGGACCGTCTTTCTCTTGGACTCCCGTTGTTGGTAAAGAAAGCCTTCCTTTTTCTGCTCCTCGGGGCAGAGCTGGAAGAGCTTGGATGCCCTGGCTATCATGGCGTGGAAAGAGCCAATTTCGTCAGGCGGAGAGGCCCAAGGGGGGGGGGGGGTGATGAAGGAACGTCCGTTGCATCATCGCCACCGTCGTCGTCCGTCCCTGTCGCCGTATCCGTCGCCGTATCATCCAGAGGGTCCAGCGAGGGGGATGTGGGGTCCACAGGCCTCGTGGGCACGAAGGGCGGTGCGGGGTGGACTCTCCTCCGCTTGTTCGGAGGGCTTCCCGACGGTCCTGGTTCTGGATCCTCCGTCGGGGTCCGTGGTAACCTTGTCCTTATCTCAGTACATAAGGATTGTATCGCCAGCAAAATGGCCGCCGAGCTATCCTGGTGCTCGGGCAACGGTTGCGACGGGCGGGATGGCAGATCCACTGGGCCCTCGTCGTCGCTATCTTCGATCACATCAGCAGGAACCTTCCCCTGGGATCGAACCTTCTCAAACCTCTCGTTGAGGCCTTCGAACCTCTCATTGAGGTCTTTCACGGTTTCCACCAGATCCTCCTCGGAAGCTGAATCAGAGTCTGAAATGGCCACCAGCCCCCCCCCCTCTTTTTCCACCGGGGTCTTCACGGGGGTCTGAACGATGGGCTGGAACGAGGATTCCCTCCACGGTGGCAGGGAAACTCTGGGCCCCAAGGCCGCCTCCACTGGCGTAGACTCTGCCGGCTTCGCCAGGGCCGCTGCGACAACCTCGATAGAGGCCTTTGCCGGGTGGATCAAGGCCCTCACCACCTTGGGTGCGTCCTGGGCCTTCGCTTTGGGGGGAGGGCCATCGCCTCGCTCCCCCTCGGCTCCCTTCGAGATCGACCGGGGCCTCTCCAGAAGCTTACCCGGGTTCTCAGACTTCCTCTTCCGCGAACCAGAGCGCTGGTTCGTGGTTGATCGTGCCGGGGAAGTCGCGCCCTGCTTGGCAGCCGAAGAGCCCGACCTTTCGGCGCTCCCGGTGCCCACAGACTCGCGGTGCTTGGCCTTCTGTTGGGCCCCCGTCGCCGGGGCGCCCTCACAGGACTTAGAAGACCGCTCAGCTCAGACTTTTTCTTCGCCTTCTCACCGGCTGTGCCCTTCTCCAGCCAGGCGGCGAGGCGGGAACAACAATCTTGCTTGGACCGTTCCAACAGGTTCTTGCAGAACGCACAGTCCTTCTCTACGTGCGTCTTGTCCTCATGAAGGCAGTAGAGACATCTCGAATGCTCGTCCTCCTTGAAAACATTTTGCATTCCACATCCCGGGCAGCTCCTGAACAGCTTGGATCCGGGAGTCGAGCTTCCCTTGTCCTGGGCCATGTCCGTTGAGGTAGGCCTCAGATCTTCTGGAACCTCCAAGAAGCGTAACTCGACGAAAACTTCACCCTTGAGGGGCGTAGAAGAATTCCGAAATGGGTCCCCGTTATCGGAAGTGGAAACGGTGGAGCTTGAGGCTCGATTAAACCGAAAAAATGAGAAAATCTCCTGAAAAAGCGCAAAAACGCAGTAAAAGCTCGAGGGCTAAAGCACGAGGACTCCCAACACTTGAACGTGCGGTAAAAATCTGAGGATGGCTGCCAGGGGAGGGGCTTAGGGAGAGGGCAGTCATTGGCTGGGGGCAGTATGACCCAGAGATCAGTGATTGGTTACTACTAAGAAAGACAGATCAGAAACGAAACTGAAACAGATTTTTTCTTTACCGAGGATTCCCAGCCTGACGACGGGGAATATTCATGAGTATGTGAATCCATGCCAGACCCCATGCTGGAGAATATTGGCTAATTCGGGTTTGGATATAGCCTTAAAATTGAACTGCATATCTTGCAATGTTTGTGTCGGTGCCTTCACATGAACTGTATTAGCCATGGTACCCATACTCCTCCGATTGCATTCAATATCGTTTATCGGGTCCAGTTTGCCCTGCATGGCACCAAGCAGCATCGTTTATGATTCTATCTGAATTCTTCACGTACAGGGTTTCTAATTCTAATTTTTTTAAAAGTTCTTTGGCCTCAGAATGTGACTTACAAATTCTATCATTGAACCAATTATTTTTTGCTGCTATTACTGCCATTTTAAAAAACCTTCACAGCCAGCTTATATGCCACCAAGCTAGGGGTATCCTGTAAGGATCTCCATGCGTTCAAACACTTATTTTTGATTGCTTTCAGCCTTTGTAGGTCAGGAGTAAACCATTCATTGCCTTTTTTTTTTTAAAGCCGCTCTTCGTTTTCAGAGGTGCTAGGGTGTTAGTGGCCTCCTACAAGTGCCGCAGGTAAGTACTGACAATATCCTCCGCTGTCTCCAGTTTAAGGAGTCTGTTTTTTTTTTTTACATTCCTTACAGTGACACTTTTTCCCCCTGATCCTAGTCCTAATGGGTTTTTCTAAAAAGTATGGTGACATGAACGAACCAGTGGTCTGACCATGGGCAGGAGGAGACCACTAGATCATCAGCTTTGATGGTATGCACTGCAACCCAGTCTAGAGTATTCCCTTTAACATGTGTCAGTATTTTAACCAAATGCTCAAAACTCAGGATTATTTAATTAATCATCCAAAGATGTGTCAAGAGGCTCATTACTATGGCGCAGCCAAAAATTAAAAATCACAGAGGACTGCTGCTTTTGTTTTTGGTTTAAGAATAGCTAGCAAAAAGGTTACAGAATTGTGTAGGAAAATCTGGCATAGGGGCAGGTGGTCTATACACCAGAACCAGATTGAAAGTGGTTTCAGCGTCCGCACTTATTTTTATGTGTAATAATTCATTACCCTTGATACCTGGGGAAACTACTTGCCAAATAACCATGTTAGATTTAAAGAGGACGGCAATCCCACATCCTCTCCCCCTCCAATCTGTCTTGCCGGATCACATTATATCCAACCAGAATGGCCAATGCTCAGGTAGGACCTGCTGCCTCATGGCACCAGGTTTCATTAAGTGCAAATATGTCAACATCCTGATCACTAATATAGGTTGCTACTTCTAATGCATGTTTAAGAAGTGGCCTAGTATTCAAAACAACTACTTTTAGACACAAAGTGTGACCACTTCCAGAGTTCTGAGTCTTGTTGTCCAGCAGAAGGGGGAAGGCGTGCCCATCTCTACAGACCCCAAGACGCTGCCCCCCGGCTATTCCCGAAGCTTGTCTGCCTTGTAACCATTCCCACTCTCCCCCACTATGCTGCTCTGAAATGTCTGTTACAGTTACCAACTGATCCCCCACAGAGACATACGGCTCTGCACGTAAGTCTTTTACAAAAGGTTCTTTTGCACGAGCAATTAGCGCAAATTCCCCTTGCCTCACTGTATTTTGTGCTGCTTGGGTGGAACCCACTACCCCTATAGAAGACGCCCTTCCAAGAAAGCGCTGGAGAATATCCGCGCTACGGACACAGCGGGTTTCCTGCAAAGGACCTCCTATTTCTGAGATGCATTATTGGCTCACTGGCTAAGGAGACGCTTTTCTCAGTTTGTCTTTCTTGACCCAATACACATTGAATTTCTGCAGTCAAATGCAGATGCTTTCTGCAGCAAAGCAAAGGAGGTGCACTTGCCCTACAGTAGCAGGGACCTTCTGCGCTTCACCGGGTCTTTGACCTTCAGTGGCAGGCCAGAACAGCGACCTCCCATAATAGGGCTTGGCCAAAGTCCCCCTTCCTCAGAGGGCCTTTGGAGTAGTCTTGTTCCTGTGCGTGTGATTCTGTATGCCAACATAATGCTCCAAAAGGAGGGACCTACTTGCAAAAGAGCCTGCTGCCACTGCACAGACCACGGGGTGGATCAGGACCATCAAAGTGTCCCACAGATCCACATGAGGGACCTGCACAGATAACATCAGCAACAACCCTGCAGCTCATTGTAAGTGCAGGTTCATGCCTAGGAACCTCTACTTATCCACTACACCCAAGCAATCTTGAGCAACCCTAGCTGCAACTCTAGAGTGTCCCTAAAGCACTGGTATACTGTACCTGCTGCACCTGCTCACAGGAACACCAACCTCTCATGAATGCAAAGCATTAAGTAGCACTGTAGCCATGCAGGCTCATTGCTTAGTAATTGGGAGCAACCTTGTTGCTGTAGATGCCCACCTCAGTGTTGTTCTTCCCATGACTGCCTTTCATCAGTCAATTCAAAGCTGGTGTCCTGCAGTGCCACACTAACTCGGAAGAGAGAACATTCCAAGGTGTAAGTTATATACCGAGGAAAGCGGAGTTGAAACACAAAAGGTAGGTCACTCCTCAATTAAAATGCATTAAACTGAACTGCCAATGTTAAGAGTCTTTACACTAGAATGACGAGTGTGTGCAATACCCTGTAAAAGGGGATAGCATACTCTCACCACTAATTAAATAGGAACCTTTAATCTGCGTGTAGGGTGTTATACAAACTTAAAACTGAAATCCGACAAGAGAAAACAGAGACGTGCATTAGAAGAAATGTTGACAGGTAAAAATAAAAAAAATTCCATCTCGCCCTTATACATGTGGGAAACCGCTCTTCGTTAATCCTGTTACCAGAGAGTTTGTATAGGCCAAACATGCAACAAGGGGGAATCTTCTCAATAGTTTTAGGAAATTTTCGATTGTTTCTACAATTTAGTTATTTATTGCATTCATCAGGTCAAAGGATACGGTGTATCATGTGGTCTAAACCGTTCCATCGCAATATTCATGGGCTTTGCCATCCAAAATGCTAGGCAAAAATCATTAGAATTGATGGCATAGATCATTCACGAGTCAAAGGGACCTACCTATAGTTTTGCACAGCTATACAAGTGTATACACCTTTGAAAAATGATCATGTACGATAAGGTGGTTCAGAGTATTTTCTCATTAATGCCCATAACTTCAGCTAGATGTAACACGACCACCTTCAGAGATGCTTACCTTGAGGTTACTTATGTAAGCATTGTTAGAGGTATACTCCCTTCTCGCTGGTCATCTAGACAAACATTCTTAGACAGGTTGCCATTGTCCACTCAGGAGACACTCCTGGAAGAGCCAGGCTACTTTCATATATGGACAGTGACATATTGACCTCATATTGACCGACTGACATTGCACGTGTCCAACAGCGTTGGGCACTACCTTACACAAATCATTCATGAACCACTGAAGGATGACACTGTTTCGCAGATACAGAATGTGCACATTTGAAAGATGACACACATACAAGGTGGTGGTTTGGAGTATATTCTCATTTATGCTCCTCTAGTTTCTGCTAGATGTCATGTCTTTAAGATGCTTATGCTCATGTAGCCTATGTAAGCCTTGTTGTGTGTAATCCCTCCTCGATGGTCTACCAATGAATGTTGAACAACTGGCTCAAGCTGATGCTCGAAAATTTGCCACTGAATTACCACATTTAGATATTCTTCATCTAGATTTAACCTAAAAATACAACTCTGCCCACATCTAAATACCATTTGGGATCAATTCCTGCCTCTTGTTGGAGGTGTGCCTTTACAAGACTGTCCATGTAAAGTCTTCCTCTGAATGGCCTATTTCCACAAAACGTGGTACCAATGGCACGTGCTCTTATGCAGCATTTGTTCCAGAATTCTCTTCCTGACAAGCATTTTTGTCATGGTCAGGCTTTTTAAACCTACCTCCAAATTGAGGTTCACAATTAGTCATTTGTTGCCTGGGAGGCTTTGGCAGCCTTCATGGTACGGTCTGCGGTAAGGTCAGTGCCTTGATACTCACCCCACTTATAAATGGCAGCCTCTCCAGTTCCTATCTTGCCAGGTCGTTTCCGAAAACCAGAACTGGAGAATGGTACGTATAGTCGGTCTTGTTCTAGCAAACGCGCCTTGCAACATTTTTCTACAGCCTTTTTCTCTGAGCTGTATCAAGTGTGCACAGCTGTGTACACATTGCAGCAACATTTAGGACCACGGGACTTGGTTTAGTTATTTAGTTTCCTTGATTATTTCATACTAACCTGGAGATAGGGCTATTGGCCAGCATCTAGAGTGCTGCCTCCCCCCGCCCCCCACGGCGATCAGGACATGCACCAGAAAGCGACTTTGCGGTCTCCCCAATGTTTTTTTTAACACTATTTATAGCACTTTGACATTACAACAGAAGAGCGAGGAGTGACCCTCCATCCAGGTACATTGATTACCTTAAGAGGGGTGGGGGGTGGGCAAACCTCACAAGCAATTATTTTCCCTTTGTTTCCCCACTTAAGGCAGTTCTTCCGACTTGATCTGCTTGCCTGCATACAACAGCACTCTAAAGATTGTCTTTGCACCAGGGCAGGAAATGCAAGCGGGTTGTGGTCTATTCCCACAGAACCTCCTTGCTTGCCTTGCCTTGGTGTCCCCCCTCCATGGTCGCCAAGGCCAGGCCAGTATTCTCAGTGCACCAACCTACCTTCCTGGACCATGGAGTGCTTCATACAGGAGTTGACAGATTCCATGTTTAAACTCCAAACAGAGGTTAATACATCTAGACAAGAGAACACAGTTCTCTTCCAAACCATTTGACGCCCTGATTTTACCGAGTCCTCTAACCAGCAGGTGCAGAGGGAGGACCCGCTGGTCAACCCAGTGGTCAAACGGCAGCAGGAGCTTCTCCAGCGGTATTCAAACTGTGGGGCGGAATCCCCTGGGGGGGGCCACGGCCTCATGTGCAGGGGGTCACACACACAGTCTGAATTATTTTGAAATGGCTTTTTTTGTCATAGGACTAAAAAAACAATCTGGTCTTCAGCATGCAATGAATATCGTGTGGAATGGTACTGTTTACACTAAATATCTAGACAGAAATAAATTTAGTGCAATGATAACCATATGCAGGTAAATGGTACCATTACACACAATATATATTGTATGCTGAAGACCAGATTTGGCACAATGGCCACAGGATACAGTATTGTAGCTCTCTACACTATTGGGCATTAGACCTTGCATGTTCTGTTAAACCATGACATTAGTCAAGTGTGATTTTGAACATGCAGGCGATTTGAGGAACACCATAAAAAGAGGGAGATTGCTGAGCAAGCTAAGGGATTTGCATCCGTGATAGGTCTTTCTACCGGATACCCACCTTCATATGCTTGAAGCAACATATTTAGGGCTTCCTGTTTTCTTTTCTTTTTTTATTCTCTGGCTGAAATATTTTCAAAGCTTTAAAAAAATGAAATCTGCTTTGATAATTCTTTTCGCCACAAAAAAATGGCAAACAAAACAAGCTTTGGCAAAGCCAGTGTTGGCTTTTTATGCCCATTAAACAGTTTGCCAATCACTGCCATGTATATGCTCAGGTACTCGCACGATTCGCCAGCTGTCGCCATTTTATGGACAGAACGGAGGATAGCACAGGGACAACACGCTGGTCCTGGAAGTAAGACCACGCAGAGCACCAGAGGTTCGAATCCTGGATCCGCGCTTAGAAACCAAACTCAGGTATGGTATTCGGCGTGTTATAAAAAAAAATGAATACCACTGTTAAGGTAGCGTCTGCAAAGACCCATCTCCTTTTCACACTAAAACCTAAACTGTGGGCTTTATCACGACTTGTTTAATCGTGTCAGCTTAGGTTCGTAAAGACTGCATGTTAGTGCATTGTAAATGAAAGAGAAATTGATTAAATTATTCATTCAGTTCAAATATTTGTGAGTTTTATATTGTACCTTGATGTCGCCAGCAGCCACTTCAGAATGTTGTTTTATATATATAGGTTGTGTATAAGGAGCCATGTGGTGCCAAGCGTTCATTTGATAGCACCGGGCACTTGCACTCTTGGATTCATATGTGCATAATAGGTTTAGTGGGGCTTCTTCCATTGGAAATCAGGAGGCACGGTTTATCACAATTAGGTGCAACTTTAAATTGCTCCAACAGAGATTTCAAAGGGGAAATCTGCTCAGGCACACCACTATTCAGCAGGTGGCTTTTGCTGGAGATACATTATTTCAACTCACACCAGAGAGGACATCTCCACTGGGGGGACTGAAACAAGTGTGCCATGTACCAGACAGGACACCATCACTGCAATGCTCGATGGGAACACCAACTACATGACTACAATCAATTAATCACCTCACACAGGACACCAGCATTGCAAATTTGAAAGCCGACAATGGATGCAAGACTAAAACATATGCACCTAAATACAGGAGAGGGCATAAGTAAAAGTGTCCCACAGATACTTCAGCCAGAACATGACATGAGCAATAAAATACTGAATAGCGACCAGCACTGAAGGATTGAAAGAAGCCTACATCACACAAGAATAGAAAACTGCACTGCAATACTAAAAGACAACTCACACTGCGGGATTAAAACAAACATCTCAACCAGGACAAACCACCTCGTTTCCTTCTACTGCCTCACATGATAAAACTTGTTCTAGAAAAACGTATTAATACACTTTGGGGATGGAGGTAAGAGTGGTAAACCGGGTTCATTTAAAAAGTCTGTTCTAAAATGTAGCACTTTGAACCATTATTTAAATCTATTTATCTGGGGAAAATATGTATGCTGCTCCACTTAAAAAATTCACCAGTCGCCGCTGGTCCTAGGACTGTGCTGGGAGCAGGATGGGGGGAGCCCAGGGACTGTGGTGGGAGCAGGATGGCGGAAGCCAAGGGATAGTAGTGGGAGCAGGATTGGGAGAGTCCAGGGTCTGGGTGTGTGGGTGGGGTAGGGAGAGGCAAGGGACTGGGCTAAGAGTTGGATGAGGGAATCCAGAGACTGATGGAGCAGGTGGGAGCCCAGGGACTATACTGGGAGCAGGGTGCGGTGACACTGTTCTAGACCTTCATTGAACCCTGCCACTCTTCCTGCACCCGGAGTGGGCCCCAACATACCCACGCCCAATAAGTACGGGACGGATCCTAAAGAATTGAAGGCCTTCAGTACCCAGTGTATCCCCCTACACTGTATGCCTCTATCAACTTTGGAGAAGACCGCCCTATACTGGGCCACCCCTTTCGTAGATACTAATTATCCAATCCTCAACAAATATGATTACCTTTTTGAGGCCTTTCAAGCCATGTTCAGTGGGCAGTATGCTGCCCAGTCACTCAGAAATGAATTCATGGATCTACGTCAAGGAAACCAGGACCTACTATGGTACATTGCTCAATTCAGGAACTTAGCATCACAGACTACCTGGCCTGAAGCTGTGCAACTAACAATCTTTCAGAGAGGAATAAGAGACAACCATAAAGACGTCCTTAGCCAAGTTGGTCGCAATACCTCCGGCTACCCTACAGGAATGCATAGCATTGATTGAACGACTGGATCAGAGATGGCAGGACCGAAAAGGGGAACACAGATGTTCAGAGTGGCGACAAGCACCATTTCCCTTAGATCGTAAGAACCCTCCTCCCGTACTAGAAGGTGAATCCATTCAACTCGGGAGTACACGAGGTCTGGTCACACCCGAAGAAAGAAAGGAGAAGGAAAGGCAATCTAGGTTTCTATTGTGGCAGCCATGATCATTTGTTAAGAGCCTGTCCAAAAAGACCCGTTCCTAAGTCGGAAAACTACAGTACACGTCCATGAAAAGGGAGAGATCGACAAGTCCTACCTTGAAAATCCCAAGTATACCCATGCAACCACCAAGGCATTTCATAATTCTGGTTACCCTCATAGGGGGGCTTCTAAGGAATGGATAGATGTGTTTGCCATGATCGATAGCGGTGCCACAAGTAACTTTATCAATGCCTCTTTTGCCCATGGGATGCTGTGAGGTGTGCTTAAGAGATCGGAAAGCACGAGGGAAGAGGGCTCTAAAACTACTCCCTACTAATATCAAGCAATTTCCCCACAGGTTTACCAGAATGGAGTCTGAGGAGAGTTTCAGGCAGACTACAGGTCCCAGCATGCATTGCTACCCCAGACAAGTGTCGGTACACAAATTGAAAACATGTAAAACCTGTACTCAGTACAAACCTCTACACTCACCTTACGTACGTGGGGGCTGTGCAGCGGGAATCAGAAGTCCATGAAGGGTAGGCAGAGGAACGGGTGAACAAGGAGAGAAACCGGTGACATGGCGGAACAGGGAATGGAGAGGGGAGGGGATCAGACAGAGGACTGCGCGTGAAAACACCTGAAGGAGGGAAGGGTGAGGGGTGGAAGAGGTCAAAACCTACACTAACCGCTTGCTGGTTGTTCTCTTTTCCCCGACTGGAATGCAGCACAAGGAGTGGACTGAGGACGTGGCTCGCTACGAGTGGGCTTACTAATACGGAAAGGACCCAACAGCGGGGTTGCCCGTACTCCAGTCCTAAGAAGCTCACGGCATGCCAGAATAAGATTGCAGAAGAGAATCATCGTTTCAGTCGATTTTTCTTTTTCGAGATTCCAAAGTGGCAAATTCCTGACAACTGCATCAGGTGTACTATTGTCCGGAAGGCAGCGGATCGCTGAATCTCACGAAGACTCTGAAGGTCTATATCCTTATATTTCTACATTTAGTACCGATCATGCTGAACCGTGAGTTAACGACCATTGAAGGCTGAATTCTCGTTTTTACAACCCGACGAAAAGGAAGGCACAGCATTGTGAATATTTGTTTTCTTTGTGGGACAGTACTAATTTGTACATAAAATGAAGACCTTTCAGCTGAAATCCTTACCGTGTCCTGCCTGCTATATAACAGATGCCCATCCCATTAATCATAACTAGTTGCAACCATTATTTCAGTCGATGGTTCCAATTTAACCTCCGGACCCATCACTCAACAGACCATTCCATTGATCATATGTTCCAAGAGACATCAAGAAACAATTCAGTTTCATTCCATCGTCGCTGCCCCCCATTTTCAAGTAATTCGTGGGATACCATGGTTCACTATTCATAGCCCTTTGACCGTTTTGCAGCACAGAAAACAACTTCATAGGAAGTAACTGTTGGAAAACATGCCAAGTCATGTATACCAAAGAAAAGATACTACTGGAGAAACAACCTTGTACTGCCTTAACCCAACCAACCGACATACATGGGCGTACCATGACTATGCAGACATGTGCAACCCCATGGAAGCAAACAGACTACCCCCTCATTGTCAGAACGATTGTCAGAAGATCAAGTTATTACCCGTGCTCAGATATCCTATGGAAGGAACTATGCCCTGACCGAAAAAGAGCATGTTATCTTAAAACAATACATCAAGGATAGCATAGAAAAGGGTTTCATCCGCCATTCCACTTCTCCTGCAGGAGCACCTACATTCTACATTCCCAAGAAAGACGAAACCGAACCCAGACCATGCATGGACTACAGGCAACTCAATGATATCACCATAAAAAAAATAAACACCTTACCCTTAATTCAAGTGCTTCTGGATCAGGCCTGGCACAGCACCATCTATACTAATCATGACCTAAAACGTGCGTACAATCTGGTGAGGAAAGCTGCAGCAGATGAGTGGAAATCTGCATTCTGAACCCGTTGTGTGCATTAAGAATACCTTTGTATGCCCTTTGGGTTATGTAACACTCCTTCAGCCTTCCAATACTACCTGAATGATGTCTTCAGAGACATACTAGACTACCTTGATGATATTTTGATATACTCAATCTCTAAAGAAGAACACATAATGCATGTAAGGGAAGTATTATCTCGGTTAAAAAAACACCACCTCTATCCTAAAGCCTCAAAATGTGTTCCATCAACAGAAGGGGGCATATTTGGGTTACATCCTGTCCCCAGGAAAGATCGAGATGGACCCCAAGAAGATCAACGCTATTCTGGAGTTGCCTATCCACACATCCATCAAGGGCCTGCAAAGGTTCCTTGGCTTGGCCAATTTTCATAGATGTTTCATTGCTCAGTACTCTCAGATCCTGGTGCCCTTAAGGGACATATCTTGACATGGAACCATCTTACTGAAGAAGACGTCGACTGTTTGAAGTTGAATTTCACTACTGCCCCGGTTTTAATGATTCCCAATCCAGAATTCCCATAAGTGGTAGAAGCTGATGCATCCGATTATGCAGTAGACGCTGTAATGTCCCGAGCAGATCCACGATCCAAACTCATCCTACAGCAATCACTCCAGGAAATTCAATGCTGCAGAACAAAACTACAGCATATTCGATAGAGATATTAGCCATCATAGAAGCTTTCACTACCAGGAGACATCATTTAGAGGGAGCAACGCATCCCATCCTTGTTATCACGAACCACAGGAAGCTTGAATTCTTACGCACTGCTTGATCCATCAACCAGGGACAAAACCGCTGGATACATTCCTTTTCACGCTTTCATTTCAAAGTCAACTACACTCCCGGCGCTATTCTCTCGAAAGTACCAGATGCCTGTGGAACATGTTGGGGACTACCGTTTATTACCACGTCTCAAATCCTCTGCATTTTTCAATCCGAACTAGAAGGGTATGGAGAGAAGCTCTGTGAAACAACAATTCCTGGAGGAAAACCCTCTCCTCCGGGAAAAACACAGTCTTATTTCACGGGACTAAATTGTGGTTGCCTACCAAAGCGATCCAAGCCGGCTTCCTCAAATGATGCCATGACAACAGGACACTTTGGTGTCTTCAAAACGCAAAAAAAAGGTGGAGAGGTATGCTTGTTGTAAGAAGTGGGCCACGGAGTTGTGAGACACTATCTACGAGGTTGTTGGTATCTGTGCTAGAGCAAAGGTTAGAAGATAGAACACGTGTCTTGGCCAAGAATGTCTTTTCACCTCGTTTAGTCAAAATTTTTCCATCAAGCAAATCCAAGGAAACCTTGATTAAAGAACCTTAACCACGTTTTTGTTAAAGGGGGCCCTTGAAAGGGACATACTGTCATTTTATTTTTAACCTACCACCAAATTCAGGTTCCTAATTAGTCATTTGTTGCCCAGGAGCCTTTGGCAGCATTCATGGGCTCACCGGTACGGTCCACGGTACGTCTGTGGTCTTGATACTCACCCCACTTATAAATGGCGGCCTCTCCAGCTCCTGTCTTGCCAGATAGTTTCCGAAAACCGGAACTGGAGCATGCCATTTATATCCGTTGTGTTCGAGCAAAAGTGTCTCGTGACGTTTTTCTACAGCCGAGGATTGCTGCCGCCAGCGAGTTTCCCATTCTGGCCTGCGAGCAGTATCAAAGTGTACACAGCTGTGTACACATTGCAGCAACAATGTTTTGGACCACAAGACTTGGTTTAGGTAATTTAGTTTCCTTGATTATTTACTACTAAACTGCCAGTAACCTGAGAGATTGGGCTAATGGCCAGCATCTAAAGAGGGCTGCTTTTTCTCCCCCCCCCCCCATGTTGATTAGTACTTCCACCAGAAAGCGACTTTGCACATTGCCGTTAATGCAGCATTTGCTGTCTCCCCGATTTGAAGAGGAGTGACCCTGTATCCAGGTACATTGAACAGGCGTCAGATCCCTTAAGATGCGGAGGATATGGAGTGGTGGAGAACCCATTCCCAGGGTTACTAGTTTTGTATATTTGGGAATCAGCTTTACTGAGAACTGGCGAGGGTTTGGCCACGTGGACAAACAATGTACGAGGATGAGACAGGCCTTGGGTGGCATATCCTGTTTTCAAAATGACTGTTTAGGGCATCCACTCAAGCTTATCCTTGAAGTCTACAGGGCACAAACCAAAACAGCCACTAACTATGGGGCTGCCCTGTGGGGCATTGAAAAGATTCCAAGCATCGGAAAAGTTGAGAATAGTTTCTTAAAAAAACTACTTGGGCTCCCGCAGTCAGCCCCAAATTATGGCACCCATTTGGAACTAGGGTGCCCCCATATTGGTGATGAATGGTTACTGGCCCCCCTTGCGCATTGGTTGGCGTTATGGTCAAATCAGAAAGCCATTCTTTCACATAAAATCATAACTGCATTGCTAAGAAGCCCGGCCACCATGAAAATACCGTGGCTCATTTACATTGAGAAATGTGTGAATCAGTTAAACTGTGCGAGCCTCATCTGCCCTCCAGCCTTTTTGACTCAGAGTGTTGTAAGGGCCCACAAGCAATTGTATAAATCCACCCTTGAGTCAAACAGAGAGTCTGTTGCACTAGGCACTTGTGCTAATAGAAGGCATGTTGTTTTAACTATCGCAGACACTATCCAGCCATACTTGTTATTTAGTAACAAACCTTATGACCGTTGGGCACTTACAAGAGCACGATTTGACTGTTTATGGTTGGGGGCCCGCACAAAAAACTGGTCTCACAATGCTCAACCGCAGGCTTGTCCTTGCGGTCAGTACCCCGTGGAGGACCTTTTGCACTTTGTGTTGTTTTGTCCAACATATACGGACTTAAGGAGGAAAACACTTTTGCCACTATTGAGGTCAGCTGGATTGTCCCAAGCCAGACCAGCCCTTTGCTATTTACTCTCAGCTGCCACGTTGCCAGTGGCATGGGGCTCGGTGGACTATTTGAGAAAGTTCTGGCACAGGAGAACTAAAATCATCTCTCAAAATTAGACCGAACAATGACAATCTAATGACTACTCAAGCATTCCCTTGGAGGATATTAATTGCCATTCACACATGCACTTTTAAAGTTTTGCCATTTTTTATCTAATGTGTTTTTTTACTATGTCATGTATTTTGTATTGTATTTTATCTTGTATTGTTGTTTATGGAAATTTGTTTCCGAATAAACGTATTGATTGATTGCCTCAGGAGGAAGAAGGGGGTGGGTGGGGATGAACCTCACGAATAATTATTTTCCCTTTGTTTCCCACTTACTGCAGTTCGTCCGACTTCAAGATCTGCTCGCCTGCATACACCAGCACTCTAAAGATGTTCTTTGCACTTGGTTGCAGAACCTCCTTGCTTTCCTTGGTGTGCCCCATCCATGGTTCCCGAAGGCCAGGCCAGTATACACAGTGACAGTCATGCACACATATTGTTTATGGTATCACATGGTAAAACGTAAGCAATTACTTTAATTTACTTTTAAATAATTTCTTCGAATTTACTTCAATTTAAATAGATCGTTGTGGGTTAAGGGGGGCATGGAGCACCTCTCCCCTAAATTAAAAAAAAAGAAAACTGTAAACATTCTAAGTAATTACTATGAAGTAAATTATATAATACACTTTGGCAAAATTACATGGAACCATTGTTTATTACAGGAAGATGAGAGCAAATATACTACATGGCTGATTTTGCAATTTTTAAAGGGTCTGAATACAAGGCAGTTTCGACCATTGTCAGGTACAGTTGTTAATCTCATGTTCAAGAACAACCCAGAGATTTTTCCTTCTACAGAAGCCAAACAGCAGTGCCACCAATTTCATCTTCATGGGACTACGGACACCGCTGCGCATCTACCCGGAAACCATCCTGGTACTGGCGATGCAGTTCAAACCTTTGGATTTGGAACTGCTGCCACTGGATCAAAGGACTTGCTGGTATATTGTCCAATCAGTGTGTTGCTGCATAAACATCCACTACAGCCAAAGCTAACAAGTAACATCGGAAATGGCTCCAGTCCTAAAGAATCAATCAGGGACAAGAGCACAGATAGTCCAGGACCACAATAGTCCAGGAAGCAAAGGCATTTGAAACTCACACCACGAGGTCTAGGAACATCACCAATTGGAGTGTCTGCATAGACTTGGTACTCGCCTCACTTTCTAGCAACCACAAGCTCCTCAGTCAAATATCAGGAGACAAAGAAATGAGAATCAGTCAGGGTTTGGTTGTCCCCAGAGACATGGGGCAGCGTCTAACCCACTCATTGCTGGTTAAGAAATCACCATGCCTTTGGAATGCACGACCACATTTTCGAACATGACTGCTGTAACTCTACCTTTGTTTTAGAAAAGCTTTGGATCAGACATCGGTTCAGGTCACACACCTAGTTTCTTCTGCAATACATACACTTTGTTTATACAGCTGCAAGAAAAGTGTTATTACCTTCCTAAAACCAAATATGGAGATTCAGCTTGGTTGATCAGATAGCTGTGGATTATACTAGATCCGGTGCGCTTCAACAAACACCTCTCCTTATGAGGCAGGCCCACCTTTGCTAACAGCCATCACACGTGAACCAAGGAAGCTACAGAGCACAGCCTAACCTCCGCAAACACAGAACCCATCTCCTGGTCAAGAGTTGCAAGTAGTTCTGTAATCCATTCACCCTCAGATGAAACCTGCGATTTTTAGATCGTTTTCTTTGCGCAGACTTAGAGGTCTGCCCTGCTATTTTCTATGTTTGCACTTCCACTGAAGAAGTATTTGCACTTTTATTAGAGCGCTCAAACCGCTCTGAATTACTCGGCTCAGACAAATGAGCAAAACCCTTGTTTAAAACCAGTGTAAAGGGCACAGTTTCACTGTCAAAATGCACATAAGCCACACAACTAACAAGGTACAGTGTGCTCATAGTTTAAGAAAACACACACACACCACAATAAGCACATACTGCGCAGTCCAGCACCATGCACATCAGACACACAAACCCCAACATACCAACATCATGCACATACCACACCTCTCCCAGTCCCCCGTTTCCCTTTGCTCAATCTCCTCCGACTCCACTTTATCTCCTCCACTCTCTTTCAGTGCCTCATCTCCGTCCCCAACCATGCAGCCTCCTCACCACCCAGTCTTTCCCCCACCACACCATCTCCTGTGTGCTCTCTTCTCCAACACCCCACACTCTCCCATCTTTCTGCTTCCTCCCATGCTTCCCTCTCCCACACCTCATACTTGCCTCCTCCTCACCATTTCCCTATGATGACATCTAGTAGCCTGCAGGCACCATAGCCCACGCTGGATACCACCAGAAAGGAATCGCAGCGCATAAATCTGCACACCTCACCCAACCTGGTAGGGAAGATCATTCCATGTCTGCACCCCTTCCAGGCTATCCCTTCACCTACCCAACACTACCTGAGGTCACAGGCCATGAACTCTGCAACTGCACAAATCCGTGCAACAAGATTTTGGAAATGGAAGATGTGCTATACAAATCCCACATAACATGTCCCTAAACAAACTTGTAAGCGGCAGCTGGTGTATTTGTGAACAGGAGCAACGTACATGTAAACGTGTCCAACATGCAAGAGCCACGAAATGCAGCAGGGGGGGCCGAACCAAAAAAAAGGGAGTCGTGGAGTTGCCCTTCTCAAATCTTTAAAATAATGGGTTAAAATGGTGCTTTTTTCAGCACTTTGTGATCAATCGGATAAAAAGCCATAGTCCGCAATCAATTTTGTTTGGTAGCACATGAAGAAAAAAAAACAAAAACACAAGAGATGCACAGGGCCATTTTCATGATGGCTTTGCCCACAATATATGCCAGTATATAAAACATTTTCAAGATGTTTGTGCCTATACATGTCATTGCATGCTGCACCAATGTATGCCAGTATCACCATATAAAGGATGCCCCCCTCATCCACCGCCAGTAAAAAATGTCATGCAACAGAAATAAAAGTATATCCAGTGTGACTATTCCAGGGAGATTATCCTGTGTAGTCAGAATTTATGCAACCACATATTCAATAATACCCAATTAAAAACGGTCAACTCCAGCAAACTGACCTTCCACCTCTCCAGTCCGTTTCCAACAAATGCTGTAAACAAAATACCAAACCATTCAAATGTCAAAAGCACAGTATCCCCACACACACCATTAAATTGAACGTCATGCACGCATTCATAAAAACAAACACCAACATACATACATACACACATCCCCTCTCCTCGGGACCAGTCTTCCAACGCCTCCTATTAACATGCACGTTTCTTGCACAGCCGAAAGGGGTCTCCAACAACCAAAAACGTGTGTAGCAGGGGGAAGCGCCCCTGCTGCGAGGCAGGCAGCACAGTCCCCGTGAAAATAAAGCACATGAGTGACTGGGCTACCCGCAGCAGGGGGGTTTCACTGTTGCTCTCTTAGAGTCAAGTCTCTGTCAAGTGTTTGATGAGTCACTCCTTTGAGGAATTAGAGCCCCCAAATGCTACCCTGGAATACTTCTGGTTGTTCTTTCCCGATACATGGATCTAAATAAACGCCTGAAGTGGTCTCAGGCGAGTTTGTGTACACAAAAAGGTTTACCCACATGGCCACCACTGTACCTAGACTTTGCAAACACCCATGCCTTTTCCCAGTGGTTCCTTTGCACACAGCAACACCCATAACTGAGGCAGACTGCACCTGAAGTGTTCCATAAACCCCACAACCTGGGGTTACCAATGAAGCGCCTCACAAACTTCGGGTGTGGACAGGGGGAGGGGGAAGAAGCACTTACCGCAAGCCAGTGAAATGGGCATGGATCTTGAGCTGTGCAGAGTAGATCTCAATACGTTTGCTCTGGATCTCGATTAGAGCTCCGAATGTTGGGACATACTGCAAAGTAAGAGAGAGAGAGTACACATGAGAAGCAAAGAGCAGAAGAGATGCACCGCGCATCAGGATATGCGTGATCATAAAGGGAGAGGAATCGGGCCAGCAAAAGATGGACTGCACTCTGGCAAAAGTTCTTACTGAAGCGCTGTTCTATGGAGACCCAAACCGCCCTGGGTGATCAGTTCTGACAGTGGGGTCTCTCCCCTCCCCCATCACACAAACCGGTTTTAGGAGAAGCGTATACGCAGGGAGACCGAGTGATTAAGTTAGGAGCTATATGCGAAACATCCCAAGTCACACATCCATTCACATCTACATTTTGACAGTGCCCAAGTCTAGTAGCTTGCAGATATTGTACTGTTAGGGTGAGTACTGTGACAACTGAAATGAGCAGAAGTCGCATGCATGAATCACTATCAGACATATTTTAATTATCAAATTCTGTGGTTATTTTTATGTTCACAAAATGTGCTTTGCTTTTACGTAAAAAGGCATGACTCCCCCAGCTGCTCTTGATTCAGTTCCTTGAGGAGATTGGATATTTAACCTGGGCTGGGGTGTCGCCCTTCAGACGGAGAGGGGTGGTGGGTCTAAACTTAAACTATGGTAATGATGTAACATGCCTAATATTTAAAGGGAGTGTTAGGGCTGGATATGTAGTGGTATGGAGTGTGTGTACCTTAATGTTATGTCTGTTTGTAGACCACTTTTGAAATTTTATTTCGAAGGTTTTTGTGGGGAGTATGGCATAGTAGCAGCAGGTGTACAAGTCCCTGCCATTCAAGTGTCAGTTTTACGCCATATTGGTGTAGGAGCGTATGCTGCAGGAGTATGGCAGAACAATGATGTAGGAGTGGTATGTGCGCGTTTGACATAGGAGTATCTGGCGTATCAGCATAAGAGCGTGTGTGTTTTAAGTGCATGGTGTTTAAGTAACATGAGTTTACTATAAAGTCATAAGAAATGCACATGTCAGTTATGTATGAAAGCTAACATTAAAGTGAGATCTAACTGAGTTGTGTATACATGCAGGTGTATGTTAAGTTCAAAAACAAAGGTGATGGCTGGAAGGTTTAGAATGAATCTTAACCACTGGCGTTGCTCTGGGCAACCCTCCAGACACCGGTCTTCGCCTGCCAAGCCATTACAGAAGGGGAATGACCATATGCAAATCAGGCTTGGCCTCACCCCAAAAGGGGCAGTCCAGCCGGAACTGCTAGGTCACATCCCTTCTGCACGAGACCACAAGCATCCCCAATCATGTTTCGCCCTTGTTGGGGCTCATCAGTGAGGAGTAGTTTGGGTCTCTAGGCCCAGCAGGCACGGGACCCACGTCTGGGCATAACCGTCCCACTCGGGTGACAAATCGAAAAAAGAGGTGATGGCTGGAAGGTTTATAATGAATCTTAACCACTGGCGTTGCTCTGGGCAACCCTCCCGACCGTATGTTAAGTTCATACATGCATGAAATTTAAATCTCACACATGAAAACTCACAAAGTCAGTCCTGACTTTGTTGGGAGTTTGTATATTGTGAACAAGTATGAAATGTACATCTTCGACACTTACATGTAATTAGTTTAAAGGGTGCAGTTATTCTGCACAGGCAGGATCCATAGATCAATCTCAAAAGTTTAACGTTGCAAAATGACTATTACTCCGACGATGTACATGGGGAAATAGTGGCTAAACCGCTTGCTCAGCCCCACATTTCTGCTAAACCAGAAGTGATCCCAATCAAAGATAAAATAGGCAATGACCAAAAGGTACACCTTCTTTGCCTCTTTTGGTAGGACAGGCTGTATCATCAGGACGGATGTGAGCAAATAACAGTAGCAAGACAAACAGCTTCAATACAATGGTTCCAAAATAGAAGAATGTCAAATGAAAGGTTCCATAAAATAGGACTTGGTTTGCATTGGTTATTTTATTATACCAATTAAAAACACTAAAACTCGACCACTGTAAAAGAAACCGACTACATAATTTGAAGGTGACTTCTGGGTTGATAAGCAGGGTTGTTCAGGCAAGTTGTTTTTCAAATGGCAAATCTTCAAGGAGTTTTTAGTAGAAAAAAGTAGAGTACAGGGGCATCTTGTCCCATAAGGAGACCGGGGGAAAGGGATTCTTCACAGTACCTTTAAGTCTGGTCTTTAGGGCTCGTCAGCGTCAAGCTGAGATTCTGGGCCCTTTTGCTGCAGTTATGCTGATACTGTGACATTTAAGTCGATGGAGTACCTTCGACGGTTAAGCGAGTCGGTTCAAAAGTGCAGGCTCATGGTTGGTCAAGTTGATGGTTTTGACAATGGATCTGTCAAGGCTGGCCTCGGATTTCTGCACCAATAGCCCACCTCTCAAGAAGTGAATGTGTGTTGTCATTAAAGCAAGTTTATTTCATAGCGGCCGCTGGGGAGAGGCTAGACAAGTCCTTGGAGATTGAACTAACCCGAGTCTCCCTAAACCACCAAACAGATACAGTATATATACACATTACCAGAACAGTTTACACACTGCCACATTTCCCTCACAAAATTCAAATGGTTTAGCCCTGTACAAGGAAATCTAATCCTGACAATCTCATTGGCTGCCTTCACTGTGGCACCATACCCTTAGACATAAATATAAGCCCAACCCTCTTCTTGGATTCCTTCCTGCAGTAGCCACAGCCCTAACATGGGCATGCAATACAGTTTTAGTACGGATTCCACTTGGTCACAAACCTGCAATGCAAAATCTGACACGCATGGTTTATTTATGGGCACTTTCCTTTATGAAAGGCTCTGTTGATCGGGCACCAACTCTTAATTTCTATTAACACTCCGACAACCTGGATCTTTATTCTTGGCGTCCTCTCGTGCCCTTTCCTTATGCGACTAACATTTCAATCCATCTGGCCTCAATCCCATTATACTCTTTCTTGCTAATCGATTTGTCTCTCTCATAGCCCTGTAGTCCTATTTGATTGCAGTCACCCTTCTACAGTTTTAGCCAATAACCCCAGATTGACCCTGCCAGGTGGCAGATGCTCATTTGGCCACTCAAACAACAATTTCCAAGCTCAAAGCACTGGGCCAATCGCTAGTCATTCTATTTCAGCTCCAAATAGCCGCTCCCATGTTATAACGGCTGTCCCTCTGCCAATCGATACCTTCCCCTTTGGCCAGCCAGTCTTCGGAACAGCAAGAAATCTAATTCACAAACTCAGGCCTCAGCCCCAATTTGTGGCATACAATCACCCAGATATTTCCCATGTGTGCATGTTAATATTTATGTATGTGTGTTCAAAACTACGGCATCCCCTCATAACTGGGTTCCCATTCAAGAGCCTTTTCCCACTTTGTATGAAGCTCTGCGCTTTAAATCTCATTGCGCTAAGTTGCACAATGTGCTCCAATATTATGTTGCTATGTGTATGCAGATCTAAATGCATCATACTAGATACAAACACAAAAAGTAACCTTAAACCTCAATTAACTATTCTACATACAAAACTGCGAAGTTGTAACAATATTGATCCATTCTTGTCCCATCATAACATTAATATGGTGCGCGCAATGTGAACCTCTCCTTTTGATTGGGATAAAAAATCCATCTATCCCAACAGATTCCAATGGATTCGTGTGTCAGTCAAATCAGCGGCAAGACTATGATTCTGCTAGGTCGAGTTGGTTTTACTGCCAAAATGCCAAACTCAAAATCAGGTCGAGATGAGTCAAGGCGGTCCGTTGCAATGGGTCAAACCAGTATTTGGATGGTTTCAAGTGCAGGAAGCAGTTTGAAGTTCTGTAGATTGCCAAAAGCAACACGGTAGCTGCTGTGGCGGTATGAAGTGCTTCCAGTGTGGACGATGTTGAGGCAACAAAGCATTAAACCAAACTGCTCCTAGACTTCTAGGTTGCTGGAAGGTCCAATCCAGGGTCTCCAGGACAACAGGGGTCTTTCAGTTCTGCACTTCCATTCCAAGAGGTTGGATAGCACTTACAGGAGGTCCTTTTCGCCAAACAGGATCCTAGTTGTAGTGCAACCAGAAAAGAGGAAATGCTCTGCAGCAGTTCACTCCCACTGTTCCTCAGGGATGGTGAAAGGGATTGGGGCGGGGGGAAACCGGTTGCCTCTCCCAAGGATGCCTTCGGCCTTCACCTCTCTGGTAGATGAAGTTGGAGTAGACTGTACTACAGAGGTTCAATGAATCTGTTGTGCCTTGAAAGCCCAAAGATGAATCCCACTTCCTTATAAAAGCAAAATGTCACAGCGGATTGGTCCAAAGCAAGCCTGCTTTAAGGGGCCAAATCCATGCTGTTAACAAGTGTCCTTTGCCTTCTGATATCATACCCAGAGTGACTTGTCCTGCAGGAAATGGTGGTTTGGCAGGAGCTGTAGAGTGCCCTGGACGAAAACAAAATGGAGCCTCCCTCTCTCCTCTGGCCACTCCAACTCTGCGAGACAGTCCGCCTACTGCAAAGGGATTCCAGTGGTCAGCATTCTGGTCAGTGTAGCTTTGTTATGCTACTTTTGAAGCACAGACTCCCATAAGATTGCATGGGGAGGATTACTGTGCCATGGGAGGAAGGTGTTGCATGCCTGCAGCTGGATCAAAGAAGCAGCTTCCTGGCCATCGTCTCACATGGCAGTTGTGGAGAAATACAGGCCAGACAACTAATACAGATCAGCCCGGTCATAGCTGTAGCCCTGCTCACAGAGCAGACAGTTGTTTGATATCAAATTGCTGTGGCTGTAAATTATGTGATCTTAACAGCTACCATGTTTCAACCAGGCTTAGATTTAAAGAGTAATACTCCACCAGGAGCACTAGGTTACACAATTAGGTTATGAATCAGAGTTGCTGAAGATTAAAAGCACTTCTGAGGGCAGGAACTTTGTGTTCCAGCAGCTGTCAAGAATGCACATGAATCTTTGAACGTGCCCTACGTCAATGCAGAGTTGATGCTGAGGGGGTCTGTAGACTATCTCAGCAAAGACACATGTTGCAGTATAATTTTGGCTACGGAGCATTTATGAAAGTGGGTCTGATTAGCAGATCACCCTTTTTGAAACAACGCCCTGCTTCATTTGAATGCTAAAAAGAATTAAAACAGAATATCACAAATGGGCCAGCTTGTGTTTCTAAATTATTTTTCAATGCTCCAAATCCTGATAAGATGTAGGTGCATGATAAAAATATCAAGCAGACAGTTTAAGATATTAAGCCCGAATGTCCCCCCTCCTCCACAATCCCCCCATTTGCTTAATGTTAAAAATATGAAGCCATCCATGAAAAACAAAATTTTAAATGTCGGGCGGATGACTCCAAAGATTACTGCGCTGGAGCTACTGTCCCCACCCCCAAATATATGCTAGATATGTAAGGGGGTGGTGAGTCTGCAAGGCACACCTACACACATCTAGACGGAAGATCTGCCGATTCACTAAGCTTGCTGCCCTCAACCCCAAATAATAAATAAAAAAAGTCTAAAACCTGTTAGTGAGCTAGTTACACAGGCGAAAATTCGGCTTAATGAATCAGAATATAAACATACACACAAAGGATGGCATCACTGGCCACCCAGTGGCCTCAGGCCACATTCACTGCACATTCCTTCCCTGCAAGGGAACTTTGCCCAGTTAAGGGAGTAAACATGGTAGGAATTAAGAAGGGACTTTTAGATATCAAAGTACGAAGATCCCATCTGTCTAATCACATACTGAATATTAAAACATACATATGTAAAAATATTTCACTTAAGTATATTCTACGAAGTATGGTGTTCAGATGGGAGTGAAGACATTTCATTTAGTGTAGAAATAAAGTTCATGTCCAATAAAAAACAATTACCAATGTGTGCACTCCTCTGAAGGACCAATATTGGAAACCACCATTAGAAGAAGCACAATAGCTACATATATAAAATAAATATTACCCAGTTAGACCATGCAGTCATTGTGTTAGACTGTGCAGTCACTGTAAGGGGACAAACAACACTAGCAAAAACGCATATGGCCATGCCCACAATACCCAAAATCAATTAAGAGTGGTCTAGAGCCACCATCTGGTGGGCAGACATGAATTTAGTTGCTATAACTTAAGTCACTAGTGCTAATATAGTGAGCCTTGTTGGCCATAGGTGGAGACCAACAAGGGCAGGGAAGCAGTTAGGATAACAGAAAACTAGACCCTCAAGTGTGCTTATAATGATGGCTAGTGCCCTGGTGAGAAGTCTGTGGCGTAAGTGACCCTAGTTTAGGAGTAGATAACTGTGGCTGGTTGCAATACGGTTATGGGTAGACACGGGTATATGTACGTGACTATTGAACCAAGAAACACATGCAACTCCGGACTAACATCTTATGACCATTTTATCTCGAGGAGGTGTTTGGACTCCATCCTTCTGAGCTGGATTGTCTTTTCGCCTCCCCCATGGCTTTGGGAATATGAGCAATACCAAAGCAGCGCATCATCCGCGCCTCACTGGGGAAATTTGGCAAAATGTATTGCAAGCGGGTTGTTGCAATCAAGATCGCCCTGAAATAGAAAAATAATCAGACTCCCACCCATATTGAAACAACAAAACGCATGGTATACATGATCTTACCAACATAGAAAGTTCTGCTTTCACAGTGGCATGCCTAGCCCTTCCTCCCTCCATCCCTCATCTGCCAACTCACAGATGCTGGTTTTGCTCTGCGTGAGATACAACGTACCAATGAGAGAGAGGCGCAGTGTGAGCTGGTGAAAAAAAAAGAGACCTGTCGTAAGAAGCCAGTGGTGTGAATGCAGGGCTGCCGTTGTTTTGAACGTATAGCAGAGCCCTCAAGTGTACCCAGTTGCCCCAGGGGTTGGTGGACTATTTAAAAACCCATTTCCCCTCTGTCAACGCAACCCATAGAACACAACCACGTCCGACGAAAAATGCGGTCCAGGTGTGGCATAGTTAATGACACAGCACCCATCTCTGCTCCTGAACACAATGCTCTGCATGATTTTAATGTTTTATGCTGGTAATGGAATAGCCAACTAAACCCAATTACAGCTTGCATGCAATGGAATGCTCTTTTATTTCCAGGTTTGCACAAACGACGGTCTTCCACCCTCACAGCGCTTGGAAGTGATAACAATGGGAGTGGGTGCTACAAAAATACCAAATAACGTAACTGCTTTGCACATGCCACATTTCGAAAATCCTTTCCTTGACTGCTTTGACTAACCATTTGGATGCATTTGTGGTTAACATCAGCAGTCTGAGTGAGAGCAAATCTTTAACGGAAGGCGGTTGAGAAAATATCAGAAACGCGCGTGCACCCAGCGTCCAATATACGTTTACGCCTGCTTCAGGGTGGTTCAATGCTTAACGGTGTGCCTCACCTGTTGTGATTGTCCATTAAAAATGGGGAAATTAACCTGGCTCCAATTTAACATTCGTGGACGACAAAGGGTTTTACGTTTATAATAGACTTTTTTTAAGGGTGCCCTTTGTTTGTGCACTTTTGGTCGATATGATTCGACAATTTTTTTTAAATGGTGTTTCTCCCATCTAGCCCACACCTCCAACCTGCTCAGCCTCCTACCTCGCCCCCTCCCAAACACAGTTACATATACACATAAATGTAGATTTAATTGTCGGTTTCGACCAAATGTGCACACGTTTAAACAACTGTCTACAGGTATACGTATGACCATAAGAAACGTGTGCTCGATGGATCTAAAAAAAATGATTCTGGGGAGTGAACTTGTTGTTTTGAACTGCATCAACATGACACGCGCAGCCCCTTGCTGAACATTGTTGAGCTAAGGCTTTTCTCTTATTAGGAAACTGTGCCCAGCGTTATTCCTTTTTGGTCTCAAACTCCCCCAGGAGGTGCTGCATGCACTTCCGGGAACTAAGATGGCGGCGACTCGGCGAGTGCCATGTAGCACTGCATTCGTGGCGATGGCCTTGGAAAGTCCAATCGATACAGAGAAATCAACCCCGATTTGTAATACAATGTGTTTGTAGAGTTTATTTGCCGCTTTTCACAGCCAATCTTATTCCTGCTCATTTTCTGTCAAGCACCATTCACGCAGGCGTGCAAGCGGCTCCGAGGCCACAGTTACGCCGACATTCCCTGCGAGCGGCCTCACTGTCTGATGAAGGCTCGCGCCACAAGGGCGTGCTGCGCCAGCCCTCCCAATGCAGTTTGATCACCCAGCGGTGGCTTCCGACATATGCGTCTGCCGCCTCATCAGACCTGCTCTCGTTCTGTTCCTGCCTTGGCCTAGTTCGTCGGCAGCCGCTCCTGGCATAAGTGGTCACCACGTCAGCATTAAGCTCTTCATCCGCCTTGCTCTCCAGGCTACCATTTTCTGAGTGACTACTCATACGCAGCTTCCATTTTCAGAGTTACTCTACTAGCATACATGCCAACATTCTGTGACCAAAAATCTGTAGGAATCTTAAAGTTTCAAAAATAGTCAGGCGAGGAGGTAATGATAGGAATAGGGCGCGTCAGCAGCCCATTGTCATTGAATGAGCCTGCCGCCGCGGGTGCATTCAATGACAATGAGGCGCCTGCCACGCCTTCTGCCACCATGGCAGCTCGGGGGAGCCCTTGAAAGACTCCCCCGAGTTGGCGTGGTGGAGGGCTAATGGCGCCTTTTGTGAAAGGCTCCCGCGGCGGAGGGGCGCCCTTAGCCCGCCTCCGTGTGCGCCTTTTACATCAAAAGCCTGCATGCTGCGCCTTCTCCCGCTACGCCAGCTCAGGGAAGTCCTTGAAAGACTACTCCGAGCTTGCGTGGGAAAAAAAAAAATGTAAACATTTTTTTTTTTTTTTTTTACCAAAAAAATCAGTATTTGGTGCAAATACATCGGTAGGACTGCTTAAAAAGCAGTATCCTACAGCCTAAATCGGTAGGGTTGGCAAGTATGTACTAGTGTCATAAGTGTTCTTATGCCACACACTGTCATCACTTCTTGGTGCTCAGGCGGATCTGTAGGCTAGCACAAAGGGGAGAGGGCGAGTTGGTTAGTAGGAGTGAGTGGGAGAAAAGAGCACGAGAGCTGTGATGTGCTGTTGGCAGCTTCAGTTTGGTTGACGGAAGTGTGTTTTCGGTTGGTAGCCGCTATGTGCTGTTGGGCGACGCTATGTGTGGTTTGTTTCATTGTTGTGGTGTAGTGAAGTGCGTGCAGTTTGTTGTGCTGTAGAGGTCTGGTTGTGTTTAGTTCAGGGTTTGAGAGGTGTATGTGGAAACATTAGTTTTTTAGTAGGGTGGGTTATTGGCTGGTTAGGGGTACCCCCTGGTTTTTCATGGATGGACCGTGGTCCATATCCCTTCCCATTGTACTTTCCGGTCTGTTATAATTCACGCCCCTATGTTGTGTACAGAGGGGCCGGTCCTCCAAAGAACTATTCAGTGGTAGTATCTTATTCACCCATAGAGCTCATTACCGTAGCCTATTTAACTCTAGGAGGACACAGTGAGGAGGGCCAGAAAACCCAATTTCCCCGAGACCACAGCAAGGAGGAGGGGATGCAGGCCGTGAGCAGTCCCTGCCTGATAGTTTATTGTGCTTTTTCTACTGAAAAGCATCCTTCACCGTGCTCCTGGGTCCCCGATACCTAGCTCCAACTCCCCCTCCCACTGCCCGTCCTCACCACAGCCTATTGGTGGTCCAGCTGGTCATGTGACCTGGAACACCATATTTGAAGATCTCTCCCAGAGCAGAGAATAAGGGCAATTTCTCTCCCGTTTGCCTGGCACCCTAGCCCTGCCAGATGCCTTGGTTTCAGTCAACAGCAGCTTTTAGGTAAGGGGTGCCGATTGTGCTCCTCATAGATGTTGTACATAAGCAATCAGACACTCTGCCTGCCCCACCACTATGCCAATTAACCTTACCAAGCCCGTAATGCTCACTCAACCAACTGCTCCCCCCCCCCCTATCCTGCTGTCCACACATCTTGCTTCACAAACAGCTAAACCCTACTGCAATAACCGTACAGACTACACTTCCAGCTTCACACGCCTTTGTACACTCTGCCATGGCGAGTTCTTACAGCGAGCAGCTCTACAGCTGCCACACATGTATTCTGCCTCTTGGTGTACTCCCACTATAAGTTTGCTACTTTGAATCTCACTATTATCTTATTTTGCCACACTTTTTTGCCTTCCAGAGTCCCCCCCATCCCCTCCCTCCCTCCAAATAAGCTTGACACACTGAATCTCGCCACTGGAATATTTTGCCACAATTGCATTTTGCAACTGGAGGTTTCCCCAATACAAGTCTGCTATATTGAATGCCAGCATCCGTGATATTTATATTTTTATTTTCTTTAAACAATCTTTTTTAGATTTTGCATAACATTAATAACATACAAGGCCCGTCGGCCTAACACAAAGACTGGGCTCAAGTAAGAATTCTCCACACTCATCCTCCCCCACTCCTCCACTTCCTCCCCTAAGCCAGCTTAGAAGATACGGGAAGAGGAGAAACAGCATCCCGATTGTCCACATTGTCCAGTGTTTTATCCTCTCTCCAATCAGAGCACAGATAGTGGCCGTTATAGTAACCGTGACAGTAATATCACACATGTACTGTAGGGATGTTTGCCATTATATACAGTTGGGCAGGCAGGAGATGTCTGGTAGTGCGCAAGGTTTTGCTACGTAGTCGTCAACGAGTTTTGAAGAGATTTATATTGTGGAGCGCGTTGGTTAATGTAGTTCTATCGAACCTGCTCCTGGTTCATCAGTGGTGCGCATTTACAAATATATAATGAAGAGGAGGGTCTCGTCACGATAATCGTCATTAATCAATATATGTGTCCGCTATATCCCTCAAGTGGTCTGCTTGTGCACCCAAGCGTTACGCTTGTGTGTTTAGTCGGCATTTCGTCTTCTTTCCAGTGCATGATTAATAGTTTGCGTGAGGAGAAGAGGATGGAGGTCAGGTCGGAGTGCCAAGCCGCATCCTCTGTGCCAAATAGCATTGGACCAGGGATCAAGTCGATTGTTACGTTGGGGATCCGAGTGATCATTTTGTGGGCTCTCTTCCAGTACATTTACCAGGGAACAAGACCACATAATATGGCCCATTGTGCCCAGCTTGCCACATTGTCTCCAGCATTCAGGTCAGCGGATAAGGCCCATAGAGTTCACTAGGTGTGTAGTCCAGTATTTTGGTCATTTTATATTGTATTTCTCTATTGCGGATATTCTGCGACATTGAGGGGATATTTTCGAAATATTCGTATAGATCACCCACGTCTATTGGGGTCTGTAGGTCATTGGACCATTGTGTTGCGAGACATATGTTGGGTTTGGTGTTATTTGGGATGCATATATTGTAAAATGAGCGCAGAGTGGAAAATCTGCCGGGTTTCGTTCCATTTCCATTTCTTCCAATGATGGGGTACTTCGTAATGTCAGGCTGTTTGTATTGGACCTAATCACCTCCTGTATGGTATAATAAAGGTATAATAAAGCACTCTAATCTTTGACCAGTGGGAGTTTTGGTATTGGTGTAAAGTGTGGTCTAAATACGTTGATAGAATAGCCTGTATGCTAATCCAAGCTGGGGTCATCCGTATATTGGCACCCAGCTGTTGTCTCATCTTGTGCCATTGCGTCAGCGAGGGGCCTAATAGTGGGTGTGATCTAATTGAGATTGATATTTTATTTCCATCATGCTCGTACAACTGTTTTAGAGCGCGACAAGGCAAGGGAGGGGAACAGGGGAGAACAAAACAGCGATCTTACTAAGCCCAGTGACATTGAGAACGCGCAAGTGCATGGGGGAGGGGAAAAGTGCAAGGAAGGGGGAGAAGTGGAAAGTGCGCAGAGGAGACATAGATAAATAACAATAAATAAATAATAAAGGCAACAAACAGTGGTAGTGCAGCCAGCAATTTGCAAGTGCTAGGTTTAAGGCAGCAGACAGGGTAGGTCTGAGAAGTGCAGGAAGAAAAAGGGGGGGCTGTATGGGTACAGATACAGACCCCAGTGCAAGGGGTGGCCCCGAGGCAGTGCGGGAGGATGGTGGGGTGAGCAGGTACCTGGGCCCTGAGGACAGAGGGTGGCCAGGTGCACGGTGTCAAGAGAACAGATCAGCAGGGGAGAGGGGGAGCGAAGGCAGAAGAAAAGAGGAAGGTCTTGAGGTGCTTCTGGAACCGGAGATGGTTCTCAAGTTTTAGAGTCGCAGGGAATCTGTTCCAGAGGGAGGCCCCAGTCGAAGACAGATCTACCCCTAGCTCATTTCTTGGAAAAACGACTGACCCTGAGGTAGTTAGAGGAAGAGGAGCGAAGAGCTCGAGAAAGGAGGTATTTGTGGAGGGATAGCTGAAGGTATTTTGGACCCAGGCCCCAGAAAGCCTTGGACAATGCAGAGGGTTTTGAATTTAATCCTTGCATCCACTGGAAGCCAATGGAGAGATTTCAGAGCTGGAGAGATACGATCCCACGCTTGAGGCCAAGGATAAGTCTTGCAGTCCTGTTCTGGATTAGTTGCAGAGGGCGGAGAGTAGAGGCAGGTAGATTTAGAAAGAGGCTGTTACAATAGTCCAAGCTAGAGAGAACCAGAGCTTGGGATACCATGAGCTTCTGGGAGAAGGAGAGGAAAGTCAGGGTACCTCTGAGGAGGTGCAGTAGGAAGTTGGACTTTTTAGAGACATCAGAGATGTGGGCAGAGAAGGAAAGTGTGGAGTCAAAGATGACCCTGTGGTTCTTAGCCTCGCAGGTGGGGGTAATGTTTATTTATAGGAATGGCCAGGATTTCTGCCGGCATAAATGGTGAGATTAAAGAGTTCCATCGATCTCCAGCTAGATGTGTCAGATGTACCCAGCCATCTCTTGGCCCAACATATTTGGGCTGATTGATAGTATGTCCGACATATTGGAACTGCCAGTCCACCATCATTTTTGGAGGCCTGTAGAATTTCTAGCCGAATTCTTGGCTCTCCAAATGAATTTGGCTAATTGTGTGTCTAAGTCTTCATACATTTGCTTTGATGGGGAACAGGGTAGCACCATCGCTAAGTTTGAATTTTGGGAGGGAGTTCATTTGAAAAGCACTGATGCGACCCATCAGGGAAAGTAGGCGTGTGTTCCACCTAGTAAGATCCAATTTCGTTTTTGCCAGGGTAGGTGGGTAGGTCAGGGATTTCCTGAATAGATGGGGTAATATGGATCCCTAGATATTTGAGTGCAACTGGAGGCGAAAAAGGGCAACCCCACCTGGGTCCCATTAAATGTCTGGTTTGAAAGGTAGGCCCTCAGACTTCAACCAGTTTACATTGTATCCCGTTATAGGCCCAAGTTCGAGAAGTAGTTGGTATAGGTGGGAAATCAAAACTGTAGGATTGCTAATATATACCAGGAAGTCATCAGCGTATATCCAATGTTCTTCAGGCCCTCTCAACATGCCTTTCCAGTGTGGGTCTGTGCATCAGCTAAGGGCTCGATGGACAGTGCGTAAAGGAGGGAGGAAAGGGGGCATCCTTACCTTATACCAGAGAATAGATTGAACATGCCTGAGGCGATCCCGCTGGTGGTCATTGAGGCGTGGGGATTCATATAGAGTAGCCGTGTTAATCCCAGGAGGGGTGGTGGGAATCCTTAAACATGAAGTCCCACTGGACTTCATCAAACGCTTTTTCAACATTGATCATCAATAATTCGTCTGGATCATCTCGCCTGGCAAGTACACGTAGTAGGAGTCTAACATTGTCCACAGAGTGTCGGCCGATGATAAAACCTGTCTGATCGCTGTGTATTAGTTTAGGGTGGGTTTTCTCAAGTCAACATGCAAGACACTTTGCCAGAATTTTGGCGTCATCGTTTATTAACGAGATCAGCCGTCATGACCCTCAGTCTTCTGGGTCCCGGCCTTCTTTATGGAAAACAACAATGTTGGCAGCCATTATCGAGCTTGGTAGATGGCCCAGGGTCAGCACCTCGTCGAACACCTTTCAAGTAATAGTGTAGGACTGTCCTACAGTGCGTTATATAAATCTAAGGCAATAACGTCCAGTCCAGCCACCTTTCCTGCAGTTAATGAGGCTATGGCTTGGGTTATTTCTGAGGCAGTGATTGGTATCTCAAGTTCTGATTTGTGTGTGTAGCTAATTGACTTTAACCGCAGAGTGGAGAGGAAGGCGTTAACGAAATCTGCTGCAATCTGCTTTGGATTAGCATATAGTCCGCTGCAAAGCGCTTATTTATCTCCTTCTCGTTAGTTAATAGGGTCCCGGTCAGGACTCGGATACCGGCTATGCGCTGGGAGGCTTGTCTGGTGCAGATGGAGAGCGCCATAAAATGGGGGTGGGGGGGTTATCAGCGTCTTGATAGTAGGTCTGTGACCAGCTATTAAACGATTTCTGACCCCCAAGGTGGATAATTGTTTGAGCTCTGATCTTAGTTTATTATGTCGGATGTAAATACTAGGGTCACAGGTCCATTTATGTTGGGATTACGTGAGTCTAATATCAGCAATTATCAGGTTTTCGTGTTCTCTCCATCCCTTAAGCTCGTGGGCCCATCGCGAGATGCATTGCCCTGAGAAAGGCTTTATACGCATCCCAGCAGGTGGTCTGGGGAATAGTCCGGAGATGGGTTACTTTGCCAAAAGATGTCAGTGTCGTCACCCAGGCCCTCTAGGAAGTCTGGATTCGATAGTGCTCTTAGATTCAGACACCATGGTAGTCTAGCGCGAGGGGTTTCAGGGAGTTCTAGAAGGAGATGTACTGGTGCACGATCCGATACAGTCATAGGAAGTATCGTGCATGGTTGTACTTGTGAAAGGATTTTCGTTGGGAACAACCCAGTCTGGAACAGGATTTATGGGAGTTCGAGTAGAATGTGTAATCAAGATGTTGAGAATGGAAGGTTTGCCAAATATAAGTTAGCCCCAGTTCAAACATGAGGGTTAGTAAGGTTGTGCGTTTGTTTATGTGGGGTTGGTGGTTGTGTCAGGGGTGTGTCCTGGCGGTCCATTGAACATCCAGGATTGTGTTCCAGTCGCCCCCGATGAGTGCAAGGTTTCCCATATATTGCGCAGATTTTGCGAAAACCGGTGTGAAGAAAGTAGGTGCGTCTTTGGTTGGGGCATATATGTTTAGGAGTGTGAGGGGATGTAGGCGGAACAGGCCCTGGACAAGGACAGATCTTCCATTTTTGTCTGAGGTGGTGTGTAGGGCTTGGAACTGGACGCGTTTGTGAATAAGCATCGACACCCTCTTTTACTTCTGTGTGGCGAGTGAGCTGCTGCCCCTACCCATACTTGTTTTAATTTCCCCGATTCAAGTTCATCTAGGTGCGTCTCCTGAAGGAAAACGATATTGTTCTGAATGTCCCGTAGATAGTTGAGAACTCTTCTTCTTTTGATAGGAGACCCCAGCCCTTGAACGTTGAGTGTCACTTAGACTTAGGCTAGACTAGTCATTATATTGGAGCCCTGGTTCGTCAATGAGTGGGGATAGGTAAGCGTGGATGCACTTGTGCCGAGGGGGGCTTAGTTGAACAAACCTTGTGGGGATAAGTTTAAAATAAAGACCATCAACAAAACAAAAATGACCATGAACCAGTAGGCCATAAATTTAACATTGGGACATGCCAACAGCGTCCCAATACTGCTTCTTGGAAGCCCATACCCAGGAAGGGGGACAGGAGACATCGAGGATCTCGTCCGCCCTTGTGGCATGTTGGTGGAATTCATGGGGGGCATCCAAAGATATTGGGAGCTCGTAGGGGAGGGGGCCAGGGGATGACGATGTGGAAGGTGGGTTTTTTGTCATGATCCTCATAGGTTATCACGTTTAGAGCATTTAGACATGTTGTCATTAATTACGTAATATTTACGTTGGTCCTTGTGTGAGGATATTGGCTGGGAAATGAGTAATAGATGATATAGAGCCCCTTCAATTCAATCAGGTCGATGGTCTGAGGTCCTTGCGGTCGGGACCATTTGGGCATCTTACGGAACATTGCGTTTGTCTCTTGGACGTTGCTGATGTTGTATATGCCATTGCGACGAGTCCGATTGGTGGGTTGGTTTCTCATCTTCGGTGTTGGTAGGGAAGTCAGTGGAGACTAGATCCTATTGACGCAGGAGGCGCCAGGCGGCTTATCGGTCGTCGAAATGAAAGAGTGCAATTTTTTGTCCAATTAGATGCACCAGGCAGCAGGGAATTTCAAATAGAATTTGTGGCTTGTGCCTTGTAAAGCCGTGAATAGGGAAGCAAATCTCTTTTTTCGTCCAGATACTTTGGTAGAATAGTCATTGAAAATGCAGACTTCTGTCCCTTCGGTTCGGATTGCGCTGGTTGCTCTGTAAGCATGTAAGAGGGCTACTTTATGCTGGAAGTTAAGAAGCCGCATTGTAATGGGTCTTGGCCGAGCCCCTGCCACTGGATGAGGGACGGGGGCCTTGTGAATCAGTCAATTAAAAATGATCTGAGGTCTTGGAGGTGGTCTTGAAATAGGCGATAAGCATATGCCTCGGGGTCCGTTCCCTCCACCTGTTCGGGGAGGCCGTTAAGACTGAGTTTATTGAGCCTTGAGCGATTTTTCTGATCTTTGGCTTTTGCTCCGAGTCGCTGTACCTCTTTGATGGGGCCATCAAGGTCTGTGGCAGCCACCGCGCTGTTATCCTCAAGGGCACTTACACGTTGCTTTTTGTCCGTTGTGCGTTCCGCTTGGGCATTCAAACGTGTCTGCATGTCTTGGATCTTGCGCTTGATCTCCAGAACTGGGACGTTTGTCTCTTGGGTGCTGTGGCCGATTGCCCGCATTTCTGTGAGAAGAGTCTGGAGTTGATTTTGCACATTCATCTTGGTGTTTTGGAGTGAGGAGCGACGCAAGGGAGTGTCTGGTAGGTGTGTTTCGCTGTCTTTGCTGTCATCGCTACTGGGTACATTTTTTGCCATGCCACTGAGGCCTACAGATTGCTGGTTGGTGGGGCACGCAAAGCCCCTTGGGTGGTCGCAGAATCAAGGTGTTGCCTGTTCGATGAGGTGAACAGGATATCTGTATCCTTCAGCCCATCAGGTAGCGTGTACCTCAATACTTGTTGCAAAGGCGAGCACTAGTGCAGGTTCATATTTTCCGATTGGTCTCCCGGGTATACAGGTGTGGTGGTTGGTGCCCCCGTTTCCTTGCCCAAGATCTTGGGTAGTGCATCACTGCTGGTGCGGGGCCCTTTCCACCCTGGCGCTCACCAGGTGAGTTGGTGCGTTTGTGACCCTCTGGGTCCTGGTTTAGACCCAAATATATGCACACTGGCGTGCCCCTTCTCCCGCGTGCAGCGCGGTAATCTTGCTCCCCCTTTCCGGCCTTTGCTCTCCCTTCCTCTGCCTCCTCCCAGCCCTCCTTCCGCCCGTGATTGGTCAGCGCACAAGTCATAACTGACCTGCCCTGGGCAGCCCTCTGCCCTGCAGCCCCTGCGGCTAAGGGCCCCAAGACAAAGGGCGGCTCCAAAAGAGGTGGCTCCAGAAAGTATCTGCAGGTGTCATCAGGGGAAGCCAATGAAGCCAGCAGTCAACAGAAACCAACAAGAACTGTAAGTGTGGCATGGGGGGGGGGTGTCGAGCAATTACTCTACTCCAGAAAGCCCCCGCCACGCTACCTTACCTTTCCATAACGTAGACTGCCATAGACTTAGACCATGCATACTTAGAGAGATTTGTGACCACCAGCCTACATCTATTCATGGCTGTACTGTAAATGTTGCCTTGCATTACACACTAACTTATTTGCCAATGTTAACTAGTGCCACACCTAGAGAGAACTGAAGATTGGCCTGCGTCGCATCTAGATAGAAATGTGAATGTTAGCATGCTCCACACTTATATGGACTTGGATGGAATGCTTAAATTTAGCCTGCGTCGAATCTAGATGGAATTATGAATGTTAGCATGGCGCCAAACTTAGATGGAATCGTGATGACTAGCCTGCCTCACATCTAGATAGGATATTGAAGATTAGCAAGTGCCACACTCAGATGGAATAGTGAATGATAGCAAGCATCACACCTAGATATAATTGCAAGGACATCAATGCCAATTAACCTATCCACTAACAATTTCACCCCTCTGCATACACCTCTCAAACTCTAACCAAACACAATCACAAGCCTACAACACAACAATCCGCACAAGCTTCACTACAACAGAACAAACCACAGACTCGCTCAACAGCACACGACTACCGACCGTAAAACACCCAAGCCCAGCCAACTGACCCACCGGGCTGAGGCTGCCAACAGCACACCACTGCTCTCTTGCACTTTTTCAGCTTATTCCCACATACCCCCCCCTTCCCTTTTTCAGAGCCACCAGAGCGCCAGGGGACCACTCCGGTGGCGACAGTGCACGGTACAAATATCCTTTAACATTAACAGTCTTATAGGTGTGTTTGCCCTGTTCCGTCCAGCTGTGCAGCCTGCTTGGTTGGGATGGTGGGGCGTTTCTAGGATGTCGAGGCGTTTTGTTATAGATGTGCCCCAACGCTTATGAGCAACAAGATGAGCAATGGCAGACAGCGATTGAAAAGGTTTTCTAGGATCGTATTGCAGCATTCATTCGGACACCAAGAAGCATCAAGGTGCGTGGGCAGAGCGGCGGCCCCCGCATAATTCCATATATCCCTGCTGGAGTTTAGGGTGGTTAGTGGTCAGTATGTCGGGAAGCACAGAGGTCTCGTGGACAGGTTAGTTCAGCCGGAAGGAGGGGCCTCTGGGGGTTGCAGATGACAGTGCACCCTCCTGCATGCTTCTGCATTTACCGAGGACAACAGTGTCTGCTTGGGCAAAAGCCCAGTGATCTCGTGTCCTGCCCTGCAGCACGTGATCCGGATGAGGGTATGCATTGGGCAGGGGACCACTGGGTCCTATATGGCACCGATTAATGCAGCGGTATGCCGAAGGGCGGCGTGTGGCTCCGCTATCCCTCACTTGTGAGTTTTTTCGTGCTTGATAGGTACGCTTGCGTGCGGGTGAGTCGACCAATGTTGTAGGGGGGGCTCGACTCGCCGCCTGCGCACTCCATGTTACGGTTGCCACAGTCTCCCCCATGTTAGAAGGCAGACAAAGCCGGGTATCCAGCACGTAGATGGAGCGCTTCCCTCGCCTGCACACGCGATCTAAATGTCACCCGGCCTAGTAGGATCACTGTCTGTCTTCCCTCTGTTCCCCTCCCTTGCCTCGTTGGGCCTTGAAACACTTGTGTATAGGCACGTTATAAATGCCATATCATATCATCAGTATTCAGTCCGTTAGCATGTCCCTCCCAGAACCGGGGTGTCTGATAGGAATTCCATTTACTTCGGGCCGTCTCAGAGCGGTAGCTCCACTCCAGTTGCACACGTTGGGAGCTTATTCATAACCGTGGCGTAGCATAGACTTTGGCTTGCAAACCCAGCGTTCTTGGCAACCCGGCCGGCTCAGCACGAGGGGCTAACATCGGTCTGATCCCCTTGCTCTGAACATGCCGTTGCTTGATCTCTGGTTGTACACTGCAGTGGATAAGCGGTTCCTTTATGCAATGTTCCCCCTCCCCCTTCCTCAGAGCTACATCACCTGGACAGCATCTTGCTTGGGCTCTCAAGCACCCCCCACTCCCCCTCCCCATCTGTGATGTTTTACCACAGTGACATTTTGCCTCTCAGAGTTTTCCAGATTTGTAAGTTTGCCACTTCGATTCTTGCCACCGTGATATTCTACCGCTCTGGCATTTTGCTTCCTGTTTCTATATGCAAGTTTGCCCCATTGAATCTCACCTCTGTAATATTGTGCCACACTTGCACTCAGCCTGTTGGAGTGCAACAAACAATTTGGTTGAGCTGTTCACATAGCTTCTGTCACTTGGACATCGACACAGCTGCCATCCTCTTGCACCCTGGAATATGGACTGCTGTTAGAGACCTAGCCCTGCTCTGCCTACCTCGATTTGGCAATACATTCACACTCATTTTTATCACTCCTTTCATTACAGTGCAACACAGACTTTGATCTTCCAAAGAGCGTTCATCCATCACAGTGCTTCGAGGCCATACAAATGGCAGTAGGCGCTATACAAATATCACCCAACATATGCAGCTGCCACCCGGCTTGCTGACAGTTGCTACAGTGCTCTGCATCCGTGGCTATCACTGTGGGGTGCTCCCTCCAGGGACATAGATTCACCAAAATGCCAGGGTTAGCTGAAGTGACATCCCACATCTGATGACATCACAGGAAGTGCATGACCTTTGACCTGAATGCCATCAGTTCCTCTGTAACCATGGTGACATTACCGGAAGTGGCTTCTAGGCATACAAAAAGTACAATTTTTAAAATATCAAATTGGTACTAAAGCAGAGAAGAATATTTTAGATACTAACCACATTTTAACAAGGGTGCTGCTTTCATATGCCATGGATGGGGTCATGATATGATGGGGTTAGACCCAATAGAATCAACATAGGCCCTGGCACTGCCATAGATATGCCACTTGAGCATTGTATGGCCAGTTACTTCCATATTATGTCTGTTATAGCTGCATGTCAGGTATTGTCACTATATGATAAGCAGATATCTTACATTACCAGTTGCTGCAATATTACAATACCCAAAAATCCAATAAATAAAGTCACAGCTGCATTAATGATTTGCCATTGATATAGTGCTTAAATAAAATTATCATTCTAACCAAAGTTGGTACTAATTTATCAACCTCGGAAGAACGAAAGGCTGAGTTGGACTGGCTGGGATTCGAACCTGCAGATCACACAGATTGCAGCAGCAAACGCTAAACCTGCTGACATATTTTACTGCTTGGCTATTAATAATGCAATATCACAATAAGAAAACATGTCAAAACTGGCTGCACAATGTCAGCTAGACACAACACTTACGTTTGCTGTAGCCAGGATGATGCACAGTAAAAGAATCCCATGCCACAATAAGATAAACAGATGGTTTGCACCTATATGCCAGTCTAACCACATAATAACACTTATGCTTACTTTATCATAGATGCCCAGAAAAATATACCACGACACAGAAAGGAAAGACTGGCTGCACCCAAATGGCAATCTAGTCCGGTAATTACACTTATGATTGCGTTATCAGAAATGCCCAGTACAATGTGTCAAGCCACAGTAATAAATTGCTAGATTAGCTGCACCAAAATGCTAGCCTACTCACGTAATAACACTTATGAGGCTTACTTCATTATATATGCCCAGAAATATGCCATAACGCAGTAAGAAAAGGCTATACTGGTGCACCCAAATGCCAGGCTAGGCGGTTAATAACACGTATCATGCTTAAAGTAGATGCCAAATAAAAATGTCATGCCACAATATGAAATGACTAGACAATGTACCAAATGCCAGTCTAGCCACTAATACATATCATGCCTGCTTTTTCGTTGAGGACCATTATGTATTAGCACACCCCTCTCCTGCCCCTGCCTTCCCACATGTCCCCTTCTCCCTCCCACTCTTTTCCAACCGCTAAAATCAACCCTGCAGCAAGTATTACCTCAACGTCCCTTTTAGTCTTCCCAGTACTTATGTATGATGCAAGGTGCTTCATAGGCAAGCACTGGGACGAGGAAGAGTGGACGCAGGAGTAATAAAGATTACTTTATTTAACACAAGCGTACACGCATTCATACACCACTTGCTCGTTTACACGTGCACTCATTCACCATTCACACACACACAAGCACGCCAAGTCACCCAAACATCAGGCACTCATTCACATATATTACACAATATATACACACACACACTACATAATATACATGTACACATATATACTAAAACATTTAAAACTATGAAGTTCCTCATCTTCCATAATCCGCTGCTCCTCCTCTGGAGGCACGACTGGCTCCCATGCTCCAGCATGCACGCAAGGAACCAGCTTTGGTTCCTGCCATGCTCAGCAGAGCACAAGAGCCAGAGGCATCCATGTCCTTCAGCAGGGCTGGGGGGGGGGGGGGGGGGGGGAGGGAGTGCTCGGATTTCAAAATGAAATAATTTATTTTCGAAGTCTGACTTCAAAAAGAAATGGTTTGCATTACGGAAAACCGAAAGACATTTCTTTTTGAAATCTGAGCCCTCCCCAGGGGTCGCAGAGGCAGTGCCAGGGGTCACGCAGAGGTTGCATTTGGAACCTCTAGCGACCACCAAATGACATCCCTGGCTCCTTCAGTTCCACACAGAACAATTAATTTGGGAGACCCCGTGTGTAAGCCTGTGAGTGCAAGTGTGAGACTCCCCATCATTTCCTTAACCCTTTTAATCTAGCCTTTGCTTCAGCGCTTGCCGGCCAGTATGGCTCTCAGGGGGGTCGGGCGGAGAGGGACCTCAGCTTCTTCCTAGCCGGTGGGCGGGATGAGGTCTCACATGTGTCTTGCTCTTCCACAGTCTCTCCAGCACTCTGTTGCTTACTCCCTGGTTGAGACAAGGTATCTCCTGGAGTATTAGTGAACAGCCTAACTGTGCCACCAGTTCGTGTTGCCACCCGCCGGAATCTACCATCTAGGTAGGTGCTCCGACGTTGGATTCTTTCGGGTTTGGGGGGAAAAAGGAGGGAGTATCTGAACTGTAGGGGCCTGACCCCACTAGTGTGTCCTTGTCTCCACAGTCCCACTAACTTGTTGATGCTCATTCTGTCCTCCAGACAATCCCAAAACACTGCGGTTTGCCTCCTGTTCCAAGGACGTTCCGGTTGTCAGTTCCGGTCCTAGGTGAGAAGTTCCTCCACGATTAGTGAGGTGTGGTCCAGCCCGAGGGTCTGGACTGCATCAGAATTGATCCCCATGCGACTTCTGTGGAGTACTTTCATAATATTTTATTTTCCTTCAGCAGGGTCCGGTCAGAATGCCACTCCATGTAGAGCATAGGTGCTCTGAACGTCAAGGGGGGCTATTTGGTGCATTGTAAAAGCGTATTAACATGACATGCGTATTATATAAATACACACATGCGCACATACAGTGACGTCTTGTTAAGCAAGCACCATATGCAAGATGCATATTCGGGGGCACTGAAGTACTCGGAGCATCCACGGGTGGTTGGAGAAGGAAGCGTCACGTGCCTAGAATATATAATAAACCAAGGGTGTGCAGGCAGAGGAAGAGAGGAGATGCACCAAATGTTCCCAGCTATCTATATGGAGCTGGCAGTGAAGGCGCTGGCAGCAACATGGGCAGACTGTGCAGTCGCAAGGATGTAGGAGATCACAAAACAGCAGGAGGCGGAAATCCCAGAAGAGAAACATGGTAATTGAAGACATGGGCATGGAAGAAGCTCACATAATCCGGAGTCCGTATATGGGGCCAGATGGTATGCTATTTGAAACAAAGGCATGGGCGATCAATGGAAATACAGGAAATTCTGCATGCTGGCAGAGCAGGGTTGCAGGTAGGTGGAGGGCAAAGGAGCAGGGTGGGGGGGGGGGTCACAACCCATTAAAGGATAGTTCCGGGACTTTTTTTTTATTGTCCCTACCGTTCGGCCATGTGTTTTAAGCATAAATCGGTAGATCGTAGAAAACTTTCCTATGGACCATACCCGACTTTTCGTCCATTAACGCACTCGAAATCAGCCGCCATTTTCTGATAATCCTATCATTTCCCCCCATCGCCCTGGCTCACCTGCTTTTGCGGCACTAAATCAAATCCCCCGCCCCTGAGCCTGACATCAGCAGACGCGTACCGCCCATTTCCCAACGCCAAAGCACGTTTCGTGTCAACAATCGCTGCGCCTCAGCTAATGAAGTGTCGCCATGGAAGAACAAGTTACTTTCTTACCTGGTAACGTTCTTTCGATGGGAGGGTCCGACGACGTATTCCATATCTATGACATGTAATCACCACAGCTGTGCTGCTTCTGAAACTTTTTCGGCGTCTGCGTCCTGCGTCGATGACGTCGATGCGCCGCCGTCGAGGACCTCCTCCGACGTCCGACGTCATCCGATGTGATAAGTAGGACGCACGACGCCAGTAGCCTCAGTTGTAGTTTTTTCCCCCAGAACGTGTGACATTAGTCAACTGCCAGTCCGACACAAAGCCTTGCGGAACGTAAGCTGCAATCGCAACAGAAATTCTGCAGCGGGGAAGGCAGGGTGGGAGCGATATGGAATACGTCGTCGGACCCTCCCATCGAAAGAACGTTACCAGGTAAGAAAGTAACTTGTTCTTCGAGGGGATTGGGTCCTCCGACGTATTCCATATCTATGACAGACTCCCAAAGCAGTACCAAATCAAGGAGGAGGGAAAGAATTTAGAAACAAAATTTAGAATAGCCAATCAAATAGCAGAGCAAAGGACCGCCTTGCCAAAGGCCAGATCCTGCCCTCTGATGGAATCGAGGGAATAATGCCTTACAAATGTATGTACTGAAGCCCAGGTGGCAGCATCACAGATGTTGCGAATAGGAACACCCCTCTGCAGGGCAGTAGATGCAGCCACGCCCCTGGTAGAATGGGCCCGCAAGCCAGCCGGTGGGTCCTTACCCGCCAAGCGGTAACACTCCGAGATGGCCAAAATAATCCAGCGTGACAAAGTCTGTTTCGTCACAGCTTGCCCCAAGCGCTTACCAGCGTAACCAATAAAGAGTTGATCGTCCACTCTGACCCGGGACATGCGAGAAACATAAAAGCTCAAAGCTCTCCTAGGATCAAGCCTATGGAGCCTCTCCTCTTCCTTACCAGGATGCGGAGGAGGATAGAATGCCGGAAGAACAATCTTCTGGGCCAAATGAAATTCCGTCACTACCTTTGGAAGAAAAGAAGGACGAACTCGAAGGACAACCCTGTCCTTGTGAAATACAGTGAAGGGTGGCTTAACAGAAAGTGCCTGTAACTCACTCACTCTGCGAGCGGAAGTAACCGCAACTAAAAACACAGTTTTCAAAGTCAACAGCCTCAAAGGGCAAGAATGTAAAGGCTCAAACGGAGCACCCATAAGAAACCTAAGAACAAGGTTTAAATCCCAACCGGGCACCAGGAAAGGCGACGGAGGGAACACATTAGTGAGCCCTTTTAGAAACTGTGAAAATAAAGGGATTTTAAAGTAAGAACATTCTTCAGATGAGCGCATAAAGATGGACAGCGCCGCCAGGTAACCTTTAATGGTACCCACTTGCAAGCCCCTGTGGGCCAAAGAAAGCAAAAAGGACAGAACCATGGGGATGTCACATGCAAAAGGATCCACATTCTGAACTCTGCACCAGTCGCAGAACTTACGCCAACGGCAACGGTACAGAGACTTAGTTGCGGGCCTTCGGGCCGAAAGCAACACCTCCATCACGTCTTCAGGGAGGTCCCAATCCTTATACCTCAACCTTTCAGAAGCCAAGCGTGAAGGTTGAGGGATCCGACCTCTGGATGGAGAACCTGACCCCCCTCCCGTGAGAGCAGATCGTCTCGGTAGGGAAGACGACGTGGAGGGCAGATGGACAAGTCGAGAAGGTCCGGGTACCACGTCCTCCGAGCCCACGCCGGAGCAATGAGGATCATCCGGGAACCGAACTTCCGTAACCTCCGCAGCACTTGCGGGATGACGGGGACTGGAGGAAACGCGTACAGCAGCGGGAATGACCACTCCACCACAAACGCGTCTCCTAAGGCTCCTTTCGGAGGAAATTCCCGCGAGCAAAACTCCTCGCACTTCCGGTTGACACTGGAGGCGAAGAGATCCACTTGAGGGGTCCCCCAAAGGGCGAAGATCTCCAGGAGAATCTCCTGAGCCAACTCCCACTCGTGAGAGATCGCGCTCTGCCTGCTCAGAGCGTCCGCCGTCACGTTTTCGTCTCCGGCCAGATGAACTGCCGAGATCGAAACTTCCTGCCGGATGGCCCAGAACTCGAGCTGCATCGCCTCCCTGCACAGAGGAAGTGACCCTGCCCCCCCCCTTTTTGTTGAGGTAGTGCATGGCCACAGTGTTGTCCGTCATGATCAGGACAGTCTTTCCTCGCACAGTCGGCAGAAAAGCCTTCAGGGCTAGCCTGACGGCCCTCAGCTCCAACAGATTGATATGGAGTCTGGACTCCGACGGAGACCAACGACCGCTGACTGTCAGCACGTTGGCATGAGCTCCCCATCCCGTGAGGGATGCATCCGTCACGATCGTCACCTCCGGCCAGGGTAGCCAAAACGGAGCCCCCTTCATCAAGTTGCCTTCGACGGCCCACCACAGAAGGTCCCGGGCGACCGAGGGCGGCACCTGAACCGGGTCCGACATCCTGCCGGAGGACTGCGACCATTGCGTCTTGAGTGCCCACTGCAAAGATCTCATCCGCAGGCGAGCCTCTGGCACCAGAAGAATGCAGGATGCCATGAGGCCGAGCAACCTCAAGAACTCGAACGCCGGGAGCGTCTGGGCATGCTGAAACTTGTGCACCATCTGCTGAATGTGAAGAGCCCTCACCTGGGGAGGAAAACACTGCCCCAGGGAAGTGTCGAGCACTGCTCCGATGTACTGGAGCCTCTGTGTTGGCGTCAAATGGGACTTCTTTAAACTGAGGGAGAAGCCCAGCCTGTGAAGGGAGTGGCAGGCGACGGACAGATGATCCAGGACTTGCTCGGGAGAGCTCCCCCTGATCAACCAATCGTCCAGGTAGGGGTAGACGTGAATCCCCCCTTGCCTGAGATGCGCTGCCACCACCACCATGAGCTTGGTGAAAACCCTCGGGGCGGAGGTCAAACCGAACGGCAGGACCCGAAACTGAAAGTGCGAGTCGCCAACCGCGAACCTCAGGTACTTCTTGTGCTTGGGATGGATCGGCACATGGAAGTAAGCATCCTTGAGGTCGAGTGACACCAACCAGTCCTGAAGCTGAAGGGCCTGGAGGACTTGAGAGAGAGTAACCATCTTGAACTTGTCCTTCCTGAGGAGTATGTTCAAACCGCGCAAGTCCATGATGGGTCTCAATCCCCCGTCTTTCTTCGAAATCAAAAAATAAGGGGAATACCATCCCTTGTTCCTCTCCGCTACAGGCACCAGTTCTATGGCGCCTTTCTCCAGCAGGGCTTGAATTTCCTGCGCAAGGAGCGGATCCGGACACTTCAAAGAGAGGTTCCCCGGTGGATTGTCGCGAGGCCTGTGCCGAAAGGGAAGACAGTAGCCGTGGGTTATGATCTCCAGAACCCACACATCTGAAGTAATGGCACGCCACTCTACAAGATGCTGCGCCAGCCTTCCCCCAACCGGCGAACCATGGGACATGGCCTCATGACTGAGTAGGAGCGGCTGCGGCGTTACCTGAGGGCAAAGAGGCAACTGCCCGAGCGGCCTTGGCACCACGGGTACCTTGTTGTCCACCTCTGGTACCCCTGCGTTGGCCCCTTTGACTGCCAGCTCCTCTTGCTTTACCAAAGGACGAGTAATAGCGAAAGGAGCCACCCCTCCACTGCTGTCCCCTAGGACGAAAAGGCGGAGGTTGGCGAACTGCAGCGCCCAACGACTTCGCTGCAGCTTTTGAGGTCTGCAACCTCTCAAGGCTCTCGTCAGCCTTGCTGCCAAAAAGATGTTCACCATCAAAGGGCATGTTGAGGAGCCGGGACTGCACATCAGGAGCAAACCCCGACTTCCGCAACCACGCAAACCTGCGTATCACGGTGCTCGCCGCCATGGACCTACTGACGCATTCAGCTAAGTCCAAACCCGACTGAACGGACTCACACATGGCATCCTTACCATCCTGGACCATAGCAAGGAAACCATCCCGTTCGTCCCCTTCGGGAATATGATCAGCCGCTAACGCAACACAGTTCCACAGAGTGTGCGTGAAACGCGACAAGGCACAAATGGAGTTGGCCGCCTGAAGCGCCATACCACCAGAAGAAAACACCTTCTTCGCCCAGCCATCAAAACGTTTGTCGTCCCTATCAGGAGGGATGGTAGGGTACGACGCCTGCTTTGCCGGGGCCGTGGCCGCCTGCACCACCAAATTTTCCGGAGTGGGGTGCCTGGTCAAGTAGCAGGGGTCGCCACTGGCTGGACGGTATTTTCGCGACAAGGATCTGCCCACTGCCGGGAGACTCTCCGGAGCAGTCCAAGCCGCCGCCACCCTACGCTGTAAAGCCATATGGAACGGCAGTACCGGGTCAGTTGGGGGACCAACATCAAGGATGTCCGTCAGATCATCCTGCACAAACTCCCCTGGGGGAGCAGACCATCCCAGATACTCAGACACCCTAGCCATAAGGCGCCGGTATGAGGAATCGGCATGGGAGCCAGGCTCAGGCCGACCAAATTCCACCTCCGGAGAGGTGTCCAGTCCACTGGCATCATGCAGCGACTGCCTCAAATCGTCAAATTGACTATGGCCCGAGACAATGTCATCTGGCACCTGACTAGGAACCAGGCCATCCGAATCCTCATCCGCCTCTGAAATATAATCCAAGTGGTGGAAAGGCACCCGAGAGTGCCTGCTCTTAACCAGAGCCTTCCTAGGGGGAACAACCGAGACACGGGGCACCTCCGACACGAAAGGCGTCGATGGCGTCGAGCGAATCGGCGCCGACGTCGAGAAAACCGGCAACGGCGCCGAGAGGATCGGCGTCGACGTCGAGGAAATCGGCGTCGACGTCAGATGCAGCGCCTCCAGTATCGGCGGCGTCGACACAGCCCTCGAAGCCGGAGCCCCGAGCGTGTCCCTCGACGACCTGACCGTCGACGGCTTCGACGACTTCCTCGGAGCCGGAGCCTCGAGAAAGCCTGTCGACGCCCTCGACGCCTCAGACGTCGATGTCTTCCTCGAAGACAACACAGGTGCACACGGTCTCGATCGCGTCGAGGACCGGGACCTGGAACGGGTACGGCGAGAACGAGCCTCCTTGTCCGAACGGGACCTCTCCCGTGACTCGCGCCGACCACTCTTGCGAGCGGTGGCTCTCGACCTCACACGGCCGACCCCACTCGGGGGCGCGGACGGTTGAGTACCCTGCGACTCAAGAATCGCCAACATCTTCTTCCCGAAGGAAGCCCATTCCTCCGGCGTCGCACGGCTGGTGGGGTAACCGACGTGCCGGGCAGAGTCCTCTGAAGAGGACCTGGAAGGCGACCGGTGTCGGCGCTTCCGAGAATGCCTCGAAGAGGCTGAGGAGTGGCGAGACCGACTCCTAGAAGAAGACCGACGAGACTTCCGACGATGACGCGGAGAGTCACCCCTCGAATCATCCGTCGAAAGCCCCGCCGACTTCGACTTCCGGGGCTTGGACACCCGACCTACCGACAATTTCTTCTTACGTTCGCGTAAGGCCTTGGACGTGAGCGACAGGCAGTCGACACAGTCATCCGTGTCGTGGGCCTCCCCGAGGCACCAGAGGCAGGCATCGTGCGAGTCAGTCACCGACATCTTGGACCCACACTCCCCGCACTTCTTGAAGCCCGGACGCGGGGTTGAAGACGAAGTGGAAGACATCGTCGATATTAGGAATATTCACAAACGAACAGGTTCGAAGAACCAGAAAGAACAGAACTCCAACGAGTCGAGGCTAGAACCGAGAAACACGAAGCAACACGTTCGCGGAAAAAACGGAACTGAGGCTACTGGCGTCGTGCGTCCTACTTATCACATCGGATGACGTCGGACGTCGGAGGAGGTCCTCGACGGCGGCGCATCGACGTCATCGACGCAGGACGCAGACGCCGAAAAAGTTTCCGAAGCAGCACAGCTGTGGTGATTACATGTCATAGATATGGAATACGTCGGAGGACCCAATCCCCTCGAAATGGCAGGACGCCTCTTTCCTCAATAAGTATAAACACACCGTTTCACAACACACAGCAGCAGATTTTCGATTCCATTATTCTCTCTGTGTTACTTTGAGTATTCTGTGACTCGTTTCTGTGCTCTGGTCAGCTACCTTCGCCACTTCTAGGCCTTGTGAACACCTGTACCATCTCTGTAAATTATTTTACTTTCTTTACCACACAATGGCTACAATAATGCCGTATATGTACGAGCCCGAGTACACCGAGGAGGAACTACTGGAAAGGCAAGCACGCGAAAACGATGGGGATTCGGACGGCAGTTGGGAGGACCAGTCAACGGATGAAGAGCCTGGACCATGTCGCATGGACGGCGTCTCCACCTGGTGCACGTGCAATCGGTGCGAGCTAATGCCAACTGAGGAGGAGAACTGCTGCTGCCGTGAAAATTCCGGGTGCTTGGCCTACATTTCGGAAGGCGAGCCAAGTCCGCAATGCATCACCGAGCTGCCAGAGTTCAGGGAAGCCTGCCTCTCACGGACCGTGTTGAGGATGATGATGGTGCTTATGCACGAACTTCGCGGCACTGTTCGTCCGCGTAATCCGAGTAACGAGTAAGTATACTCTGGTTTTGATGTCAGTGATGCCACTACTATGTCATGGTCGTCTCCCACATATAAAATTACATCTACATATCATTCGAATGCATGTAAATTGGGTCTATATTGTGCATTTTCTAGATATAATTTTTTTCAAAGCAGAATGATAAGAAAGTTTTGTCATTTTAATACAGTTTGCATCTTTCATTTTCACAGGTGGTACAGGCTGGTGGCCTATCGTTGCTTCACTTGGTGGCTTCACGGGAGGCTCGGACACCGCGTTCGGAGAGTAATACCTGCCTGTGCGGTACTTGCCATTAGACAACATTTCCCAAGCGACAGTGGACAATACCGCAGATTTTCCCTGGATGTGCTGCAACCGGAACTTTACAATGTGTAATGTTTATTATTTATGTTCAATTGAAATTAAGATCTAAAATAAAACCCAACATATATTTTAACAATGGTTGTTTTCATTTATTAAATGAATCTAGTGTGTCTCCATTGAATAGTCTTCCTGTGCCTTGTCTTGTCACACCACATGTCTCCGGCCAGCATCCTCCCTCACGCTGGCCGCCCACCTTCAATCCACATAACCTTTGAACCCATATGCAGCAGACATACATATGTTATTTTGCGGGTTGGCATCAAGCCTCCCGGCCTTGCCTCCTCCCCCAAAAATACTTACCACACCACTTTGTTCAAGCGTTGGCAATAAAAGGCCGTTGGATTTTATTGATACAAAACATGGTTATAGGTAAATAATCAATATGGTTGATCATAATAAATCATCCTTTTGGGCACCGGGTACAGAGATGACCCCCTCTGGCCCGTGCCGCCTTGCCACCACAGGCCAGCCTGCTGCTGACTAACTGCCTAGGCATCCAGGGTCTCCAGGGTGAACTGCACCCATATATTCTCCTGGGAGGGTGAGGTATTTATAAAGTCACCGTGCTGCCAAGTGGAGCTGTCAGGGAGCGATAAAGGCCAAGAGGTGCCAAAGACCATGTACACTTCAAAGTGGTATATAGAGCATGGGTTGTTGTTCCCATGTCTACCTCCAGACCCCGTGTCTCCTGCCAAGCATCCCCCTTCACGCTGGACGGCCCCCTGCAATCCACATAAGTGTGTCTCCATTCACGAGTCTTCCTGTGTCTTGTCTGCACGACCACTGCCCCAATCCATCCCCCCCGCCCTATCAAAGGCAGTTCGCACCGGGGTACTTGTGCTGGCAAGTGGAGCGGTCGGGGAGCGATAAAGGCCAAGAGGTGCCAAAGACCATGTACACTTCAAAGTGGTCTATAGAGCATGGGTTGTTGTTCCCATGTCTACCTCCAGACCCCGTGTCTCCTGCCAAGCATCCCCCCTCACGCTGGACGGCCCCCTGCAATCCACAAAATGCCACGACATATAGACGTCATTCATTCACAAACACACCCCTGTTTCGAATTCTTTATAACCCACTTCATATTCTAATGAGCACTTCTTTGCGCTTTGCTAGTCCACCCGTGAAGGTGCTGGTTATCTGCTCTTCGTCTCTGTGAACTTCCGTGACCACTCCGAGGAAACTCCTCAGTTTGCAACCGGTGAACTGCTCCCTGTTGTACGACAAGAAAGTACTCTGATCCCTGCATCTAACTGTTTGTTCGTCAAGGTAAGGCCATGTACCATAATCATTTTGCGTCCAATTTCTTTTTGTTCAAGACAGTACATGCAAGGAACTAGTCAAATGTTCTGAGTTTACATTGGTATTCATAGAGAATTGTTGATCTTTACTTTTCAGAACTTTCCACAATGCCTGCCTGTTCCATTGGCGGTTGCCCTTCGAAGACCCATAATAAATCTGAAGGTACTATAATGCATGTTTTCCCTAAGACAATAGATCAGATAAGAGAATGGGTCCGATATTGCGGATATCCACCGTCTGAGCTTGAAAGTAGAGTCCTAGAAGTCTTTGCGGACAAGAGGGGTGATCGATACCGCATCTGCAGCAGGCACTTTAGCTCAGACATGTACTCCACATCATTGCTAATAAAGAAGAACACACCGCGAGCGAGGCGAAAATTGCTCTCAACCGCTATTCCCACTCTATTCGTCCACATCCCTCCACTGGTGAGTCAAGTTTACGTATTTATCTCTCGGCCTTGCGGTAGTGTGTAGCATTAGCTAACAATAATTTCCCCATTTATGTATCCACTCAATATGAAGGCGGAAGATTCTCCATCCGTGTCGTTATTGCAGTCATCAGCCACTTCAAGCGCCTATCGGGTAATCTTACTTGGCTATTCTGCCACTGACTTTTTTTAGGCATGTAAATCAATAGTTTTAATTTATCGTGTAATTATTTTACCTAATGGTACACCCTTGTACTCGTCCTCTAGTCTTTGTTTTCAGTTATAATTATTGTTATCCAAAATAATGCAAGTACTGTCTTTCAGGGAGATGCTGAGGAGTCCAACGTATTGACGACAACCGTTGATGTCACTCAGATGCTCGAGGTACGTTTCCGGACAGTTCCATCGATGGAGATCATCAGATCTTGCATTCTTGTAGCACGATTGTTACACACAATGTTTCTTTTGTTTTTAGCCATTGATATGTCCTTCTGTCGTCGCCCTCCTATGTGTCTTCTTTTTTCAATATTGTGTTCATTACTAATGATAGTCCTATGTTTCAGGGAGTCGATGGAGCATTAGTCCAAGAAGAAGGGGGAGCATGCAGTTACGGGTCGGCGCAACAGCTTGCAGAAGTGTGCACCGCAGTTACATCGTCCCTTGATGTTCTTATGCATTTCGAGGTATGGATACTGACAGTTCGATCAAGCGAAATCATATGACGTGATTACATCCGCTATACTTCCATCTTTATTAACGCAAGTACTATGTTTCAGGGAGATGACGGAGCTTCTTCTACAAGGACATCACCCCTAGTAGTTGATGCAGATCTCTGGGTGGTGACACTTCCAACGATCGAGCAAATCGAATCATATTTACATATCCATTATTTATTTTAGACAACTGATCATTTGTGCAGGTCTATTTAGATGAGCCGTTGACGCCTGCACAAAGTTTATGTTCTTTTTAACAAAATAGAAAACCATACTAATGCAATTACTGTGTTTCAGGGAGTTACTGAAGCATCATCTTCAATAATATCATCAATGGAAGTCTATGAGGAGCCCGAGGTATGGATCTTGACAGTTCCATCTAACTAGATCAACAATGCGTGAATAATTGTCGTTTGAATGTTCTACACAAAGCGTTCATTCGTGTTTTGCTATTGAGATGTACGTGGGTATTGGTCCCCAAGTACATTTTGTGTTTTCAATATTATTATACATACTAATGAAAGTTCTATGTTTCAGGGAGTCGATGGAGCGTCAGTGCGTGATGGATGTGCTTATCATGAAAATATAGTCGTTGCAGCGCAAGAGGAAGTGGAGACATGCACACACGAGTCGGAGCAACAGCGTCCTGATGTTGAAGTTCGAGGCAAGAAAGTTTCAAAGAAAAGAAAGCAAAAGAAGGTTAGTGTCCTGGTCACTATATTATGTTGTTTTTCACTGTTAATAGTTCAATACTGTAAATTGTGTTTAAACTGAACATCCCTTTTCCAATCTGTCCTCTAGTTGCGAGTGGGTGTACGAACTAGATCAACACAGACAGTGAAGCGAACGAGAGATGTTGCTTGTCAAACCTTTTGGCAGGGACTTGAGACTGGAGATGCATCGTGCCAATGGGAAGAATATGAAGTGATTGACAACTGAGCTATACCACATCCAGCCATTGATAGTGAATGTCCTCCTGGTAGTTCGGATGCAGTCGGAGATCAGTTCACAGAATCCACGCCCGCAAAAACTAAGACCGCGAGAAAGTTGAAGAAATTGTCTTATTCACCCATCGCCGGAGAAGGAACAGATGTTGCAATGGAAGAGAATGAAGTGGACGACAATGAAACACCATCAATATCACTGAACATAGCGGAAGACGATATCAGAGATTCTACCTTTCATGTGAGTGACATGTCCTCAACGTTACAGGCCGAACCAGCTGGGATGCAGAGTGACAGTATAAGGAAAGAGGCCAAATTCATTGTATTCGATAGTTGTTTGATTGATATTATTATTCGGATGAAATGTGGGCATTCGGTTGGTGGGGAAGTATGTGGGGAGCCATTGATTAATGTGACTCGTGCAATTCGAGGCACTAACCTTAAAATACATGCCACCTGTACAAAATATCATCCTTTCTCATGGTCTGCACAACCCATGCTGGGGCAACTGCCAGCAGGCAATCTACTTTGTGCAGCGGCTGCACTTTTTAGTGGTTCAAGTTTTAAAAAGTTCTTTCTTTCAGTTTGTGGGAATCCATTTCATTGCGAAAACTCAGTTCTACAAATACCAAACCGATTATCTATTTCCAGCCATTAGCGAAGCTTGGAGAATGGAAAAAATGTCTATTGATAGTACATTCGCGGGCAAACGGTTCAGGCTAGCCGGTGATGGACACTGCGACAGCCCAGGATTTTCAGCCAAGTACTGCACCTACCACTTTCAGGACATGGAAAGTAAGAAAATTGTGAGTTCGGTGGTCGTGCAGGTGTCACAAAGTACATCCTCAGTGGCCATGGAGAAAGTTGGCTTTGTAGCATCATTGCAAGAACTACAATCGCGGGGAATGGTGATCGACCTGATAGCCACGGACAGACACGTTTCAATTGGCAAGACAATGAGAGAAGAGTACAAAAATATAAAATCACCAATTTGACGTTTGGCATCTTGCAAAAACAATCAATAAAAAAATGTCTGCTGCAGGTAAAAAAAAAGAAACGCAAGGTATTTCACAGTGGTCCAAGTCAATCAGCAACCATCTTTGGTGGAGCTCAAAAACATGTGGAGGGTCGTTGGAAATTCTACTGGAAAAATGGCAGTTAGTAATGCTACACTGTACAAACGTTCACCGTTGGAACACAAACCAACATTTCCACAATTGTGAACATGGCCATTTGTCCACAGAGGAGGCACGGAAGAAGAAGTGGTTGATTCCTTCATCACCCACTCACAAAGCCATTGAAAAGATTGTATTTGATAAAACTATAACAAGAGATTTGAGGGGACTCACGGAATTCTGCCACACAGGAGATTTGGAGGTGTTCCACAATATGTGCCTAAAGTACAGGCCAAAACGATTGCATTTTGGCATGGAGGGCATGATAAATCGGACTCTTCTAGCGGTCTTGGCACATAACCATAATGTTGGCCGTCAACAAAGTAGGACGACCGGAACTTTAGGGACGCTTCGCTACAATAAGGCCTTCACTAAAAGAAGTAAACAATGGGTGATCAAACCAGTGTTTGAGGATATGCAATATGAGTTTATTGAGAGACTTATTGTTGACGTCCTAGATAGGCACATAAATGGAGTTGTGAACGAACCTGTGCAGGGGACAACTGCATTGCCACCCAACATTGCCTCTGTTCCATGTCCACCTAAAGAAGAGCTCATTGAGAAATACACATCACGGTTTAAATGATTGTAATTTGATTGTCTGTTCTCTCGAGTCTCCTCATGTCGCAGGCCCATTGAATATGTGTATCTATGTAATGTGTAAATAAAAGTGATTGCTCAGTGTACATGCAATGTGTCTATCCAACCTTGTTCATCTGCGCATTAAATTAAACCAAACAGTATTATAAATCATTTTTCAAAAAATATAGAATGTCTCCGTATTTATGGTTCTCTGGGGCTGCAAAGCACGCAGACAAAATGCAAAGATGGAGTGTAAATTTCAAGTCCTGTGAGATGGCCTTACACTGAATGCAGCCAACTAGGAATGTGCGCTCGTTCAAAGTGAAGGTCAGCTGCTTTGATTTTTTGCTCGGGTGCCGGAATGGCCCACGACTCAGTATAAGGTTGTATTGTTACTTGACCTTGACAGGCCGGGACCATCCCGAAAGGCTTCTTTTTGGGGGTGTGGGGCAATAACGTAAGAAACGATAATGAAGCCATTTCATGTTCGTTCATTAGAAGAAATAACGTCGGCATAGAAGGAGTGGTATTTCGGGACTGCCCTACGCACAGACACAATGGAAAATGCAAATATAATGTAAGTAACTCTTTAGATGAGTTTATACCGCAATTTAATTACTATACAGTAGCTTTAAAGACGGGTTAAGTTGTACTTGTTCGTTCTATGTGGCATATTGTTTTGTACCGCCACTATCTTGAGGAGAACCATCTCCTTTTACGGAAGCACCTCAAAACCTTCCTCTTTGCTTCTGCTTTCTCTCTCCCTCTCTCCTGCTACAACTGGTCCACTGTCTGCGACCTCGGTCCTGGGCCCTTCCACTCTCCACCTGCACTGCCTCCCTGTCAACCCCTGCACTGGGGGACTGTCTCAGTATCCTACAGCCCCCCCATGATGTATAATACCCAGTTGCACTGTCCTAGCTATGAAATAATTTCCCGACCTAATATATAAAATGAATAATTTTAATAAAGATCTGATGGTGAGACTAATTTCATTTTTTATGTTTTTCAAACAGGTACATCATGCATTACTGCATGTGTCACGAGTACCAGACACCGGCGGATGGTTTTTTTAACCGCCAGTTGCTTCTCCGCGTGAACAACGTTACCACCCTGACCATTTTATGGGACGATCGCCAAGTACAAGTATGCCCTTACGCGGTACTAACGGCTAGATGCAACATACAGACCGTTGTGGTGGCCTAGTGCCTCGTTGTTGGAACAGCCATGCAATTATCAGTGCGACCGAAGAGCTTATTTTATCGTAAACCAACACCCTGTGTACTGCACACGAACATCGCTTGCCTCAAGACGAACTATTTTGGATCGAGAGCAAAGAAAAATGCAAATCGCAGAATATTCTCTAAACATTTGATGTCGAATAAATGTACTTTGCCAAATGTACAATCTTGCCGTTTGCTTTTAAACCACAGTTTCATATTCCGAATTGTGGCGCTGTATTGTGAGATGATCTAAGACCCTGTGTACAGCAAAGGAACATCGCGTGCCTCAAAACGAACTTTTTGAAACGTGAGCAAATAAAAATGAAAATCGCTGAATATTCTCAAAACATTTGATGTCAAATAAATGTACTTTACCAAATTTACAATCTTGAAGTTTAATTTAAAAGTACAGTTTCATATTCCCGATTGTGGCGCGCTGTGTTGTGTGAGCTCATCTGTGTTGATTTCCGGGTTCTGTGTGGAGTCGCGTAGAAGACGCCTGGGCGCGTTTGCCTACGCAGCTCAGTCACGTCACGGATAGAGGCGGGGAATATGAATGTTTTGATAAAGTCTGTTTCAGGGGCGGGGGATTTCATTTAGTGCCGCAAAAGCAGGTGAGCCAGGGCGATGCGGCAAGTGATAGGATTATCAGAAAATGGCGGCTGATTTCGAGTGCGTTAATGGACGAAAAGTCGGGTATGGTCCATAGGAAAGTTTTCTACGATCTACCGATTTATGCTTAAAAACACATGGCCGAACCGTAGGGACAATAAAAAAAAAGTCCCGGAACTATCCTTTAAAGAAAGAGCGAGTCAAGTGCCACATTAGAGTAAAGTAATGGAGTGGAAAGAAAGATGGTCTCCTCCAAGATCAAATGTAATTTTCTATGCCTTATTCACAAAGGCCTAACCGACCATCAGAACTAAACTGCATGGAAGCTGGTAAGCCACAAAATCCTCAATGGTGTTCACATTCTGACCCTTTCCACTGCACACGTTTCCTAGAATCACTTGGCTCCAAGGTCCTACACTCGGCACTCCATGCCCCTACAAATGTGCAGTGAACAGCAGGGTCTGTGTTTTTTTTTTACTTTCACCACAGCCTTACTCCACAAGCTTGTTCAATATACTCCCACCTTCCGATCCTATCCCTAAACTCTGGCTGAACTCCTCCATCTGGTCCCATCTTCTTTCATGCACTGAGGCAACCGCTTTTGGTCACAGTTTTTGTTTGATTTAATGGGCGCTTGTGGAACACCAACACGAGGGAGCCGAGAAAGGATACGCCATGTAACGCGGCTCCACGTGCAAGGCCCCCTGTAGAGGAGGCATACGTGTGCAAGCACAGCACATGCCATGTAAGGAAATCAGAAAAAGCGATCCTTGGATGGACAGTGTGAGTGAGCACAACGCGCCAAGTACTGGCAGGAAGAAGAGGGGGCTAGAAAGATACAAAGCACCAAGTATAGCTCGTGTGGGAGGCCTCATGCGTAAGGCCGGCGCAGCAGAGATCCCATGCAGAAGAGAAAGACTGAGGGCAGCCAACTGAAAAAAGTATTCCCAACCCCCCCCCTTAGTCCGATGCAGATTTAAACAAAAGTGCACCACACATGTAAATTACACAAGCAATGAAGATTTAACAAGGAGTGCAAGGGAAAAATGGACAACAAGGGCCCCCAACGAATGCTACATGGTACTGGAAGGCGCAGAAGCTTTACCGAGTCCTCCTTGTAGTCCGAGTAGAGCTCCACCTCAAGCACCTGCTTCTGCTCCAGAAGGCCAGACAGGAAGAGACTTGCATAGGCCACGGTGTCCAGGAGGCGCAGCAGGTTGGACTTGTAGTGCAGCATCGCCTGCAGTGGGGGGGAAGAGGAGATCAGCTCAGAGGCAGCACTGATGGATACATAGGGGAGCTAGCTACCCTGCAGCATACCCAAGAAAGGGCAAGCAGTGGTTGACTGGCCTACAGGGAACTCTGGCTATTCCCCGGAGGGACTCTACACAAGGGGCCTCTCGTGTGGGTTCTCCACTTGTCTGTTCCCCTTACCCACTCCAACCCACCCTTTCATCTCTCCAACCCCCACATGCATTCCAATAAAACTATGTTATCAAGCTATTTAAACCTTTATATAGGAAAAATGGGTGTTAGTATTCACGATTTAGACTCATTTTTCCTGAAGTTCTTGGATGGGTGAATCCCCACCCAAGCATAGTTGAAGGGGTTGGTCTTTGCGTGCTGCATTTGTTCATACAATGTAATATAGGGCCACTTTGAAAAGAATTTCCAGGGCCACTGGTTCCCAGTCCACCCCCGAGGGGCAATACCCCTGCCCCGTGGCACCTACACCTACCGAGCGCACAGAAGTGGAGATGATGCTGCCTCCCCGCGTGTAGCAAGAGATGGAGACCATGAACATGCCTAGATTCTGGTTCACTGGTGACTCGGGCATCTCGAGCTCCAGGGCGAAGCGATAGGGCTGGCCGTACATCAGCACCTGGAGGTGGTAGGGAGAAAAGGAGGTCAAGTACTAAAGGAGGGATGTGGTCCCAATTCATGAAGGTGGGGGTTGAGGCACAGTGCCATCTCATCAGTAAAGGAGCAGGGAGGGGTGGGTATAGAGAGAGGGTCGAGGGAGAGTGTAGACACAGGTGATCTCTCAAAAAAGAAAGGCGCAAACCAAGTCCAAATCACACTTGCATCAAATGATTGGTCAAAATCTTTAATTACCAAAAAATGATATGGATAATCAACATGTGTGTATCATACAGTGTCATGAGTCAATGTATGCCCTGCTAATGCAGTTTGCAGTATATTGGGCAGGTGATCTTGATGCCTGCAGGATAACACATAGTAAGCAGTGCAGGTGGTCAAAGTGTACTGTATCCATTAAATGCACCCTCACCAAGCTGAATCCTCAAAAAATGCACCTTAGGGGATATGGAAATTATGAGAATGCCAGTCTGAAGGGAGGCAGGCTAATGGCAGAGGGAGAGGAGGGGGATAGAGAAGCAATTGCAGGTGCAAGCCAATGCAGAGGGTACACCACCAGCCACTGGAGAGGGGGCACCAGTGAGAGGGTAAAGTCCCGAGCAGCAGCATTCCTGTAGATGTTGGCTTTTTGAACAATGTGTGACTGACCTAACGAGAACTATACGTTCAGGGTGCATCAGTGTTCGTATTTAGCTAGGCCTAAGACCCGCTATGAGGCCATCGCATAATCTCCCCTGAAAGTACCTCCCAGATTTACCACGCTTATATCCAGTTAGCGATGACATTTTGAATATGGAAGAAATTGCATTTTGTATTTAAGAATCGGGCGCTATTGCGACCATAACATTACCAAGTAAGCAATAACAGAACCGAGGCAGTCCTAGGTGCCTCTACATAAGGGCATTGATGCAGGACATATGACATGACAGGGGTAGGGGGCAGTGTACGGGTAAGAGTGGGAACACTTACAGGCACAATTACTGAAGGACACGATGTTTTTTAAAAAATATTGACAGTGAGGCAAATGTTTACACATTTACAAAACACAGAGGGGTCTAGAAGGAAAAATACAGGAGAGGTGGTTCAAATGTTTAGTTTGTATAGGAGAGAGGAAGCCTTTTGGGGCTGCTTATCACTAGCCGGGGCCTTGAAAGGTTCCACTGAAGAAAGGTCTTTAATGGACAGTGGGAGAGGGGAGAGAGCATTCCAGTGAAGTGGGCCAGAAGGGAAAAGGAGTGAAAGCAAGAGGAGGTGCAGAAGGGGGACAGGAGACGGATAGCTTGCGGAGAGAGCGAATCAAACAGCGAGGAAGGGAGGGACGGATGTGGGGGCAAGACCACGGATGGATTTCTAAGCTAGAGCATCAAGGGCTTTTGCGTGGAGAAGCAACAAGCGTGGCCACGATAGGTAGAGGCGGAGGAGGATCTGGAAAGGTTGAAAAGAGCACATGCCAAAGTTGAAGACCGTCGATGGGAGTATACAAGTATAGGGGTAGACAAGAAGTTGACAGAGAAAGGTTGAATAAGGACGAACGAAGGAGTCAGCAAGAATGTGAAACAGGAAGGGAAGTTTGAAAGAGGAGCTGGGTAGAGAGACAATATTCAACTCTCGGCAATCGAAGTTGCTCCAAAAGGGAAGCCCTTTTCTAGTCCAAGGTGAGAAAAAAAATGTGGCCCAATAACACTGCCAGCCATGTTTGCATTTGTCCGAGGATGAACACCCTGCACCTGCCATTGATGGGTTCCCAGACATGCAGGCATATTGCCCATTGACACCGCTGCTGTGCTGGGTGTAGGGGTGGGGGTCCTCTGCATGTTAAGGCTGAGTGGGACGGTAGGGGAAAAAGAAAACTGCACTGCAGGCAGCATCATGAAAACAACCTAAAATAGGCCACCAAGGCAGAAGGGCTGTGGGAGATCAGCCTGACAAGAGCAGCGGAAAAGGGCGATTCGGGACACGCACATAGGGCCATAGCAAGCAGTTGAACCCCATGTGTGAGACTTCAGTGATTTCCTATGTAAATTAGGATGAATACATACACGCTCAGCAGCTAGGTGCTTAGATGTGTTACTTTCAAAACATTCCCACGCAAGATTCTGGCTTAAGGATAGCACAGTTGAAATGTTGACAGACATTACCAGACAGTTTAAAATGTAGATTACAAAATATATGAACACTTCTAGTAACAAACTATGCTCTGTTCACCAGATTGGAAGCAGGTGTTCTCATTTGAAATCAGTTACCAGCATTTCTTTACATTTTATTAGATATAAACGATGGCAATCTGGTGGAGAAGGATAGATGTATAAGAATATATATAGAGATGGATAGATCTGTAGGGATACAAATTAGATTCTGCCATTGCAAAGAAAATGGGGCTATTTTATTGCTGAAGAAAATCAAACAAATTAACCAAACAAGTCTACCAGATCAACGTACATCATATCTGCAAGTCAAGGTAAAATAAGAAGGCAACATTATACAGCAGCAAACACACTGCATGTATTCTGCACTAGATGCTCCGTAGCCACACCTGGTTAGGCTGGGAGGATGTGTGCCGCTGCCCTGTGCATGGTACCCAGGCGCTCGGGCGATTTCTCGCATCACATACCACTTCCCAACAATTCACGAGGCAAGTAGAAGTAGAAAAGCAGACAAGCAGTGCCCCCCGTTGTGACAAGAGTACTTCACAAAGTATTCTAATAAGTATATAGCGCTTTATGAACGCTGCTTGCAGCTTCCAAGCTCTGCAACAATAGGTCCCATTAGCAAAGCTGGTACTAGCCCAGCTGAGCTCCTGGACAAGCGCCAATAAGCACATCCCAGATTTGCAGAACTTACGCCAACGGCACAGGGAATTTGTTGCTGGCCGTCTGGCCGAGAGCAACACCTCCATCACGTCTTCAGGGAGGTCCCAATCCTTATACCTCAACCTTTCAGAAACCAAGCGTGAAGGTTGAGGGATCTGACCTCTGAATGGAGAACCTGACCCCCCTCCCGTGAGAGCAGATCGTCTCGGTAGGGAAGACGACGTGGAGGGCAGATGGACAAGTCGAGAAGGTCCGGGTACCACGTCCTCCGGGCCCACGGTGGAGCAATGAGGATCATCCGGGAACCGAACCTCCGCAGTACTTGCGGGATGACGGGGACTGGAGGAAACGCGTACAGCAGTGGGAATGACCACTCCACCACGAACGCGTCTCCTAAGGCTCCTTTTGGAGGAAATTCCTGCGAGCAGAACCTCTCGCACTTCCGGTTGACACTGGAGGCAAAGAGATCCACTTGAGGGGTCCCCCAAATGGCGAAGATCTCCAGGAAAATCTCCTGAGCCAACTCCCACTCGTGAGATGTCGCACTCTGCCTGCTCAGAGTGTCCGCCGTCTCGTTTTCATTTCCGGCCAGATGAACTGCCGAGATCGAAACTTCCTGCTGGATTGCCCAGAACCAGAGCTGCATCGCCTCCCTGCACAGAGGAAGTGACCCTGCCCCCCCCCTTTTTGTTGAGGTAGTGCATGGCCACCATGTTGTCCGTCAGGATCAGGACATTCTTCCCTCGCACAGTCCGCAGAAAATCCTTCAGGGCTAGCGTGACGATCCTGAGCTCCAACAGATTGATATGGAGTCTGGACTCTGATGGAGACCAACGACCGCCGACTGTCAACTCGTTGGCATGTGCTCCCCATCCCATGAGGGATGCGTCCGTCACGATCGTCACCTCCAGCCAGGGTAGCCAAAATGGAGCCGCCTTCATCAGATTGTCTTCGATTGCCCACCACAGAAGGTCCTGGGCGACCGAGGACGGCACCTGAACAGGGCCCGACATCCTGCCAGAGGACTGAGACCACTGGAGCTTGAGTGCCCATTGCAAAGATCTCATGCGCAACCTGGCCTCTGGCACCAGAAGAATGCAGGATGCTATGAGGCCGAGCAATCACAAGAACTCGAACGCTGGGAGACTCTGGGCAAGCTGAAACTTGTGCACCATCTGCTGAATTTGATGAGCCCTCACCTGGGGAGGAAAACACTGCCCTAGGGACGTGTTGAGCACTGCTCCGATGTACTGGAGCCTCTCGAGTTGGTGTCAAATGGGACTTCTTGAAGTTGAGGGAGAAGCCCAGCTTGTGGAGGGAGTGGCAGGTGACGGACAGATGATCCAGGACTTGCTCGGGAGAATGCGCCCTGATCAACCAATCGTCCAGGTAGGGGTAGATGTGAATCCCCCTTTCCTGAGATGAGCTGCCACCACCACCATGAGCTTGGTGAAGACCCTCAGGGCGGAGGTCAATCCGAACGGCAGGACCCAAAACAAAGTGCGAGTCGCCAACCGCAAACCTCAGGTACCTCTTGTGCTTTGGATGTATCGGCACATGAAAATAAGCGTCCTTGAGGTCGAGAGACACCAACCAGTCCTGAAGTTGAAGGGCCTGGAGGACTTGAGAGAGAGTAACCATCTTGAACTTGTCCTTCCTGAGGAGTTTGTTCAAACCGCGCAAGTCCATGATGGGTCTCAATCCCCCGTCTTTCTTGGAAATAAAAAAATAAGGGGAATACCATCCCTTGTTCCTCTCCGCTACAGGCACCAGTTCTATGGCGCCTTTCTCCAGCAGGGATTGAATTTCCAGCAGGGATTGAATTTCCTGCGCAAGGAGCGGATCCGGACTCTTCAAAGAGAGGTTCCCTGGTGGATTGTTTTGAGGCCTCAGCCGGAAAGTAAGACAGTAGCCATGGGTTATGATCTCCAGAACCCACACATCTGAAGTAATGGCGCGCCACTCTGCAAGATGCTGTGCCAGCCTTCCCCCAACTGGGGAACCATGGGACATGGCCTCATTACTGAGCTGAAGCGGCTGCGGCGTTGCCTGAGGGCAAAGATGCAAAAGCCTGAGCGGCCTTGGCACCTCGATTACCTTGTTTTCCCACCTCTGGCACTCCTATGGTGGCCCCTTTGACTGGCAGCTCCTCTCGCTTTACCAAAGGATGAGTAATAACAAAAAGGAACCTCCCCTCCATTGCTGTCCCCTAGAACGAAAAGGCAGAGGTTGGCGAACTGCAGCGCCCAACGACTTTGCTGCAGCTTTGGAGGTCTGCAACCTCTCAAGGCTCTCGTCAGCCTTGCTGCCAAAAAGATGTTCCCCGTCAAAGGGCATGTTGAGGAGCCGGGCCTGCACATCAGGAGCAAACCCAGACTTCCGCAACCACGCAAACCTGCGTATCACGGTGCTCGCCGCCATGGACCGGCTGACGCAATCTGCCATGTCCAAACCCGACTGAACGGCCTCACACATGGCATCCTTGTCATCCTGAACCATGGCAAGGAAACCATCCCGTTCGTCCCCTTTGGGAATATGTTCAGCCGCTAAGGAAACAGTTCCACAGAGTGTGCGTGAAACGTGACAAGGCACAAACGGAGTTGGCCGCCTGAAGCGCCATACCCCCTGAAGAAAACACTTTCTTCGCCCAGCTGTCAAAACGCTGGTCGTCTCTATCAGGAGGGATGGTAGGATACGACGCCTGCTTTGCCGGGGCCGTAGCCGCCTGCACCACCAAACTCTCTAGAGTGGGGTGCTTGGTCAAGTAGCAGGGGTCGCTACTGGCTGGGCGGTATTTTCGCAGCAAACACTTGCCCACTGCCTGGAAGATCTCCGGAGCAGTCCAAGCCGCCGCCACCCTTCGCATTAGAGCCATATGGAACGGCAGTACCGGGTCAGTTGCTGGACCTTGGTCGAGGATATCCGTAAGGTCATCCTGAAGAAAATCCCCTGGGGGAGCAGACTATCCCAAGTACTCGGTGACCCTGGACATAAGGCGCCAGTACGAGGAGTCGGCATGAGTGCCAGGCTCAGGCCTACAAAACTCCATCTCCGGGGCGGTGTCCAGCCCACTGGCATCGTGCAGGGACTGCCGCAGGTCCTCAATTTGGCTATGGCCCGAGAGAATCTCGTCTGGCACCATATCCGGAACCATGCCATCATCAGAGCCCTCATCCACCTCTGAAATAAACTCAAGCTGGCGATGAGAAGGCACAGAATGTGGAAAAAATAGCCATGCTTGACCTTTGCCAGACCATACTTGACCTTTGCCAGAGCCTTTCTAGGTGGTTCCACCGAGCCCTGGGGAACCCCTGTCAAAACAGCCCCGAAAGGCGTCGAGTGAATCGGCGTAGACGCCGAACGCGGCGCCGACAGCATCAATGGCGTCGACACAGTCCTCGAGGCCGGAGCCCCGAGCGTGTCCCTCGACAGCCTGGGCGCCGACTTCTTCGGAGGCGGGGCCTCGAAAGAGTCCGTCGACGACCTCGGCACCACCGGCGTCGACGTCTTCCTCGAAGACACCACAGGTGCACACGGTCTCGAGCGCGTCGAGGACCGGGACCTGGAACGGGCATGACGAGAACGATTCCCCTTGTCCGAGCGGGACCTCTCCCGCGAATCGTGCCGACCACCTGAAGGCGTGCGAGCGGTGTTTCTCGACCAATCACAACCAACCCCACTCGGAGGCACGGACGGACCAGTGCCCTGCGATTCGAGAATTGCCAACATTTTCTTCCCGAAGGACGGGCGGAGTCCTCGGATGAGGACGAGGAAGGCGACCGATGACGGTGCTTCCGGGAGTGCCTCGAAGAGGCAGAGGAGTGGCGGGACCGACGCCGGGACCGAGGCCCACTGGACTTCCGACGACGCAGAGAGTCGCCCCTCGAATCGTCTGTCGAAAGCTTCGTAAACCTCGACTTCCGTGGCTTGGACACCTTACCTACCGATAACTTCTCAAGGCTTTAGACGTGAGCGACTGGCAGTTGACACAGTCATCCGTGTCATGAGCCTCCCCGAGACACCAGAGGCAGGAGTCGTGCAAGTCCGTTACCGACACCTTGGACCCACAGTCCCCGCACTTCTTAAAGCCCGGACACTGTGTGGAAGACGAGGTAGACATCCTCACAAAGAAAGACTTCACAATACGAACAGGTTAAGAGTCGAGACGCACCGAGTTCTCCGACGCGAACACGTTCGCGGAAAAAACGGGACTGAGGCTACGGGCGTCGTGCGTCCTACTTATAACATCCAGTGGCATCGGCCGTCGGAGGAGGTCCTCGAGGGCGGCGTATCGACGTCATTGACGCAGGACGCAGACGCCAAAGATTTTCCAAACCAGCACAGCTGTGGTGATTACCGTCATAGATATGGAATACGTCGGAGGACCCAATCCCCTAGAATCAAGCTTTTGTGCAAGTCCCAAAAATGTAGGACTTTTAAGTAGGGTTATGTAAATGGAGACGGTACTCAAATAAGCACGTATACACTTCTATAGTTTTTATGCTTTTTGGAAAGGTAACGGTTAATCGTCTCAGCCAGGTTTATTCCCCAGTCTAAGGCTATAAGAGGTATTGAGATAAGGTTAAGGTTAACAAGTAATATGTGCATTTGCTTGGTTTTTTGAACTGCTTTTAAGATGTAAATGAATTTGTGTTTGGAATATGTGTACGTTAGTATAGTCTGATCACTGGTCAAACAGAGTTCTTACCCAACTTAACTGCATTATTTATTAGACTAAAGGAAAAATGTATGAGTCAGTACTTCTGTAGTTCCAACCTGCAGCTGCAGGTCATGCACCAATGTCCGAGAAGAGCTGAACTCAAGCAATCTATCTGCATGGAACACTCCTCCATACCGATTATTTGTTCTAGCTTGTGTCAGGCCGGTAACCAAGAGTTCAGGGAAATGCTCCATACACACAGTTTAGCACAATTAACTAGATTCTGTGGGTGGCACAAAAACATTTCACGTTTCTCTGCTTTTACTCAAGGCAACTAGGGCGAGGGGCCTTAAGAAAAAACACCAAATACCGCACACATAGGCAAGCAGGGCATCACCCTCACTGTGCTGCCCACACACAATCAGTGAGACTTCGAAATATTGAGAATCAAAGTTAAAAGGGGTACAGTAGTCCACTCTGAACATAACTTCCTAGAGTGAGACAAGGCACGGTCAGCCTTTGGCGATTCATGATAGAGGCACTCGAAAAAAAACTTTCTAGCAGAATTTGCAAATGCTGCATAATTCCAGCAGCAAGTTTGATATTCTGGCTTTATAACACAAGTTAGCATTTTCCAATGCCTTTCAGGGAGCCATACCCAGCGAGAAGTCTTTGACAGCACAATATCAGATTTGTGTCTTGTGGGACAAACATTGGTCTGCCTGGGTAATGGGAGCCAGTGTTATGTCCTGTCCACTTATGTATATATCTTCTTGTAACTGTGACTTAAGAACAAACCCTATAAATAATCATAAGAAGCCTGGAAGCTACTTTGTAACATTGGCAATGAGTTGGTCTTAAAAAGAAGAACCTGCGTGCAAGTAATTGAAGACTGAAGAAGCCTGGTGCAGGGGGTTGCAGGAAAAAGGACAAGAAGGAGGACAACACTGCCCCCATGACAAGTAAGATCCCATCACGTAGGGCCCCAAGTGGGAGGAAGAAAGCACCTTAATAGGAGGGATCAGCTGCCCATAAGGTGGAGGGAGAGCTGGGTTTGTTTGTTTATTATTTATAGGGCGCCCTGAACCCTTAGGTAGCTGGGCGCACAACATAACACGATTACTTATGGCTTGGTTACATTTGCATAATAGGTATATACAGGCGCATGTAAAGTTACAATGTTTATATATACAGGTATGTGCATGGGTAGTTACAGTAATAATTACAGTTTGCATAGTTACAAGTGTGTACACATACATGGGTAATAATCGTTAGTACAAGATTACTGACTGAGACAGAAAGAGTAAAGAGCGACATATGGCTATGGTTTATTGGTCTTTGTGACGTAGACAATTACGGGTGTTGCGCCTAAAGCTGTTATAGGATTGGTCTCTTCTTAGCTCGACTGGTAAGGCATTCCATTGCTGAGCAACTTTTACTGAGAAGCTATTTCCACCTGTTTTTTGTAGGCGGAATCTGGGGATTTGGAGACAGTAGGAGTTGACTGTTCTGGTTGGGCGTGTAGAGGGTTTTCTTGTTATTCTTTCCTTCAGGTATGGTGGTGTTGCGTTATTTAAGCATTTGAAAGTTAAAGTGAAAATTTTAAGGAGGATTCGATCAGTGATTTTTAGCCAATTGTGATTTCTTATGGCGTTGGAGATATGCTCTCTGGTTGGGAGGTTCAAGGCCGTTCTAAGCGCATTGATTTGCAGTGTTCGTAGTTTGTGATATATTTATTAGCTCCTGCATAGAGTGCATTGCAGTAGTCCAACTTCGAAAGGATGAGGGCATTGGCTAGAATGATACAGCTAGCTGGTGAGAGGAAGGGTCTACATGATTTGAGGTGTTTGCCGGTGTAGGCAGTGGATGAAGCTATGGAGTTAACTTGTTTTCTTAGGGAGTGTGTGGAACCCAGGTAAAAGTCTAGAGTCTTCACTTCTTTGGCAACTGTAATTATATTGCCGTCGATGTTGAAGGCCTTATAGTTGTCGAATTGTTGGCTGAGCCAAGGATTAGGATTTCCGTTTTATCATTCAGGCAGAGGCCGTGGGTTGCCATCCATGCCTGAATGAGGATGTAGATTTCATTCACTAAGGCTGTATCTGATGTGAAATTGCCCGTAAGGGGGATAAGGGTCTGGGTATCATCTGCATAATTTGTGTAGGCGATACCCAGCCTGTCCAATTTATCAAATTGAGGCTTGGTGAAGATTTTATACATGGTGTGCGAGACACATGAGCCTGGGGGGACTCCACATGTTGTTATGACTGGGTCTGCAGAGGCTGCCGTGGAGAAAACTCTCATGCTTCCGTTATCAAGAAATGGTTGGACCCAGGCTATAGTCTGACTTGAAAAGTGGGCTGCTGATGCTAGGTGTTTGCATAAAACTGCATGGTCCACCAAGTCAAAGGCCGCCAACAGATCAAGGATTAATAGCATGGCTGCGTTTCCTTTATCGTTAAGTTAATCAATTTGGGCTTTAAGATCTATTAGGGCTGTCTCCGTGCCATGTTGGGGTCTGAACCCCGATTGGCGAGAGCCTAGTAGTTGGTTTGTTTCAAGGTATTTTTGAATTTGTAAGTAGGCCACTCTCAATTATCTTCAGGAGAAAAGGGACAGTGATAATGGGTCTGTAGTTCGTTGGGATGGATGGGTCTAAGGTTTATTTTTTAAGAAGGGGTAAGAACCAGGATTCTTTTAAGCTGCTTGGGATCATGCTTGACCTAAAGGAAGCGTTAATGAGTTTGGTGATAAAGGGAGCTAAATCTCTGGCTGCATCCTTCATTATTTGGGCTGGGCAACTGTCGCCTTTGCAGACATTTTGGAGAATTTGAATGATGCTAGGTCAGGTCTGTTTTTAGGGTGGGGTACAGTATGGGTTTCTGTGAGTGGGAGTCAGGCTCTTTTTAAATGCAATTTTGGTTTGCAGTGTTTGTATTTTATTTGCTAAGGCATTTTGAATGTTGGTACGCCATTGTTTATCTTTAAGTAGATTATCCGGTGGAGGTACAGGGGATTCTAGTTCGCGTAGAATTGTGAATAATTCCTTGGTGTTGGAGGATTCTTTGGAAATCCTTTCATTATAGACCTCTTTTTTGGTTTGGATGATTTCATTTTTGCATTTAGTGGCAAAGAGTTTTTAATTTATTTTCATCCGTGGGGGTGGGATGCCATATAGTTTCTAACTTCCTTTTGTCCAGTCCAAGTTCTTTTAGGTGAGGGGTGAACCACGTGTTCGGGTGAGCTAGTTGTTTACTCTTACAGTTCTTAAGTGGGGCGATGGTGTCTAAGATTTTAGTCATAGCTTAATTATAGTGGTCAACCAGCGTGTCTGGGTTAGAGTTACTTGGTAGGGCATTAATCACTGGAAGGAGACAGGGTAGGATGTTATTAGTTGTGATGTTTCTTTCTTGATCTGGTAGGGAGAGGGGGTGCCATCATTTTTTCTTTGTTTACTTCTTTGTTGAGTGTTAGGCTAAATTCAATCAAGAAGTGATCGGTCCAGGTTTGGGGTGTAATTTTAGTAATTCTGGTTGGGCAGTTTGAGGTGGCTACCCAGTCAAGGGTCCTGCCTTTGTCATGGGCAGGGGTGAGGACTTTTTGGGAGAACCCATGTTCATTGAGCATGGTGGCTATAGCTTGTGCTCGTGCTCGTTTGTCGTCAGGGTCATTGAATCCTAGGTTGAAGTCACCAAGGATCATTATCTTAGTATTGCTAGCTATCAGGCTGGAGATATCCTCTTCAAACGAGCCTAAGGGCCCTGGCGGCCTGTAGATGAGGTAGATAGTCAGGGTGCTGCATGGGGATATAAGCAGTTTAGCAGATAGTAGTTCACATGATTTTAGAGGTGGTAACGTTGTGAGTCTTAGTTCCATGTTGGATTTAGCAATGATGGTTAAGCCACCTCCTCTAGCGTTGGGTCTGTCCATTCTTAGGAGTTGGTACTCATTTGGAATAGCCAGTGACAGTGCTCGGCCTGCTGCATCATGTAACCAGGTTTCTGTGACCGCTAGGAAGTCCAGATTGTCTGAGGTTAGGATATCAGCTATTTCAGTGGCATGGGCCTCGATCGATCTGGCATTAGTTAGGGCTCCTGTTATTGTCATGGTTTTTGGCGGGCATTTGATGTTCAAAGTTGTCTGCGTGGGTTCGTTCAGTATAACAGTAGCAGGGGTTTGTGGAGATGCTTGCGGCAAATTCCTGGAAGTGTTTTAGGGTTGGTATGGGGGTTTAGTAGTGTATTGGGCAGTTTGGGTTCATAGAGGGGGGAGAATCTGGCACAAAGCCTAATGTTTCTAGACATGGTAGGGCAGGGTCCGTATTTAATTTGATCCATAATTACTGATGTTAGATGAACGAGGAGCAGGAGGGCCGGTAGTAGTAGAAAGGTGCTAGCGTACATAGTGCGGCAGTTAAGGCAGGTTGCCAAGAGAGAGGGCGATAGGTCTGTAGCTAAGTGCAGGGTGTTCACAGGAGGCTAGGCTTGGCACTGACGCAGTGTGCTGCATAAGGTGAGGATTAGGAACAAGTGGTAGGCTAGTTCAGTGGCACGCAATTTCTAGTGGTAGGCTAGTTCAAGGCACACAATGTCTAGTGGTAGCCTAGTTCAGAGGCACACAACTACTAGTGGTAGGCTAGTTCAAGGCACACAACTACTAGTGGTAGGCTAGTTCAGGGGCGTAAAGTTTCTAGTGGTAGACTAGTTCAGGGGCGTACAGTTTATAGTGGTAGGCTAGTTCAAAGGCGCACAATTACTAGTGGTAGGCTAGTTCAAAAGCACATCATTTGTATTGTTTACAGTTAGCATAGTGCTGGGTCACGCAGTACATACATGTTGCTAGGGACATGGTGTGTAGGTAGAAGGAACTTAGTAACTTTATGTAGTGTGCTATATTGCATGTTTAATACATGTGCTCACTGTTGGGCTGCAGGGTCGAGGTGGATCTCTGGGTGCAGTTGTCTCCTGAATAGCATTTGAGAGGAAAATCATATAATGGGATATGGTAGAACAGATACGAGGGGACAAGTGCTGTTTAAACTCCTACAGTGAGGTATCAAAGGGCAAAAGCTGTAAGCAGGACTGTGAATCACGAGACAAAGTTCGGCATAAATTTCAGTACGGTGCAGGCGCTGTGTAGACCGCTGCACTGAAATCAGCGGATGTAGTTTTGTTATAGTGCAAGAGGCTTACAGTGAATGATGCAAAGGCTGACGGCAGAGGTAGAGCAATGGGGGCAAGACAGAGACAGAGACATACCTTGTTGTAGCAGCTCCCCAAAGAGTATAGCAGCATAACATTGCGCTCCCAGGTGCTAACAGGGGCAAACAGGGCCTTACTCTCGTGGGCCTTTCTTGCGAGAGGGCTGGCGGTCGCCTGCCGGCGGCGTTTTGGGAATTTAAATACTGTCGTTGCTAGGCAACGAATAAGCAAGACGCCGGGCGGCTATTTTAGAGGAATAACTCCAGGGGGGGCTGAAATATTGCATGCTCACCTGGAGTAGAGGCACGGAAGAATGTGCTGGATGTAGCTGCTCTTGCAGCATGAGCATCGGTGTTACGGCTGCTCCAGCGGCTCTGATGTCAGATTCATGGATGTTCCAGCAGCGTTGCAGACAGTAGGCTTCTCGATGCAGATGGAAAGGGTGAGCAGGGTGTCATGCCTGCGCCATGGGCGCATACATTTACGATCAATATGGACCTTATTTCTCATTTGCAAGACTTTGGTGCTTTTCTATTTTTCCCAACAAACTACACTTACCACAATGCACTTGGCTATAACCATCTTTTCCTGGCCATTCCTATTCGCCATCTTCGGAACTACAATCCCTATGGATCTCGTGCTTCCACCAGCTCAGGAACAGAGAGGGAGGTGGCGGATTGTCTACAGGTGTGCTTAGCCAGGTGCGAGCAATTAGCCTGCCTATGGGCTGGGCTGGGCGGTATAAAAGCTGCTGCCTGCAGGAGCTCAGACACTTGCATTGGGAGTCTTTCCGGCACCTTGTTGCTTTGAGCTACGGATCTTGTATCCGGTTCCTCCTTACTCCGGCTTTGGATCCAGTGCCCTGCCGGGCTCTCTACATTGCAGCTGATCACGCTCTGCTGCCTTCCAGCCTCCGCCTTTGCCCTGCCGGGCTCTCTACATTGCAGCTGATCACGCTCTGCTGTTTCCCAGCCTCAGCCCTTGTCCTCTGGGATCCCTGCTCTGCAGCCTGCCTCACTCTGGCTGCCTACAGCCCTTGTCCTCTGGGCACCCTGCTCTGCAGCCTGTCTTACTCCGGCTGCCTACAGCCCTTGTCCTCCGGGCACCCTGCTCTGCAGCCTGTCTTACTCCGGCTGCCTACAGCCCTTGTCCTCTGGGCTCCCTGCTCTGCAGCCTGCCCCACTCCGGCTGCCTACAGCCCTTGTCCTCTGGGCTTCCTACCTTGCAGCTGATCATGCTCCGCTGCTTACTACCTACTTTTTTCCGCTGGGTTCACGGCCTAGCAGCCCTCTACAGTCCTCTGCAACCTTCTACGGTCAGCGGCCCTACCCCTCAGGGCTCACACCTTGCTGCCCGGCCCTTCTGGGTTCCTTGCCGTGCAGCCTGCTTTACTCTGCTGCCCTGGGCCCTTTCCCTCTAGGCTCTCTACCATACAGCCCTGCTCCTGTGAGCTTGCCCATTGCTTTCCTGCTCCTCTGAGCGCTCAACCTTGTTCCTTACTGTTCTCTGCTATCCAATCCTGTTACACAACTTTCCGTTTGCTATCAACTTCCTTTTCCTGGATTTGTCCAAGTATCTTCTCTTGTACTGTTCGTAGACAGTTTTGTACAGAGCTTGTCTGTTGGTTTCCTTCAGGCAACCTCTGCCTCTTCCCTGGTCTCGTTTCTACGTTACAGACACCCATAGCTGTTGTTCCAAGTCATGAGCAAACAGCGTGGGCCTCTGTTATAGCAAACTGTGCACAAGGCTAGAGTTTTTCCTAAGGTCCGTGGAATACTCTTTTCCTATATCTGCATACACCTCTAGAGGGAATCCATTCTGTTGTACCTTATTCCTTGCTACACTTAACTACTCTTCGTTCTCATTACTTTCAGCTGTGTGTGTACTATTCTGTCCACCTTACTTCGGCACAACCACCCGAAACCCTTCCTGGGTGTCCCGTGCCTCTCTTTTCAAGTTGTCGTCTCGTGACACAGGGCTCCTGCCCTCTCAGATGCTGTAGCTGGGTCCAGGGGCTGAAGAAAGAAGCGGGGCCATCAAGGGAAGCTTAAGAAGGGAACTAGGTCCTTAATGTGAAGAAGTATGCTTGAAGAGAGAAGTCAAGCCTGTTAGAGTAAAAATGGAAGTGATGCCTTTTAAGTGAAGATGAAGGGAAGCTCAATAAGGGAGCTGGCCTCTTAAACTGAAGAAGGGACACCATTCCATTAGTTGAAGATGGGGAATATTATCCCATAAGCTGAAGGAAGTGAAAACTAAAATGGAAGCAAAGCGAAGAGAAGCCCCATAAGCTGAGCAAGGGAGGAGCTGTGGGCATGAGAAGACAGCCGGGTCCATTAGCAGCTGGGACTCTTTGTGGAAGAAATGTGTCCCTGGGGTATGCCGTGCGTGGGGAAGTAAGTCGCCAGTTAGGGACTGCATTGCAATTTTGAAGTGCTGAGGTGTCATGGTTTTAAAGTGAGTAAAGCCTGTCTCTTACGTTGGTAGTGTGGCTCGTTCGTGCCTGGGCACGTATTGACCATTGGTCTGCAGGAGCTCTACTATGCTCCGCTGCAGCGGTGTAACTGGTGACGTCATATAATTAACTGGGGGAGTTGGCGAAGGTGCAGAGTTCCCAACGTTCCCTGAATGTTTGAAGGCATTCTGAAAACGACAGCCGTACTACGATGAAGTTGAAGTAGTGGAAGAATGGGAATTGCAACGTATTGGGATTCATTTTGTCCTGCAAGCTCAGTTCCAAGTATCAGACTGCCGGTGTTACAGAGCTGATGTAAGGGGTTTGAAGAAAGGACCCTGGCGTTCAGTGCACATGACGTGGATGCCATGCAAATAGAAACGGAAATAAAGCGGACTGTCAGAAGTGGGTAAACGGTCCCGAGAATGAGGAAATAGAGGGCTGCTGCGGCGGCCATCCATAGAAACTATATAGAAAAGTGAAGCTATATATAAAAAAAGTCTGACTAAAAATTCGGAAATGTACGTTGGAAATGAGGACACATGGAGTCATAGATGTACCAAGCATTGGACTGTTCCCAGCGGATGCAGATCTACGTTGTGGGTGTCCTAGCTGCAAGAGTTTTAGTGTAGGTTTTCCCCGATTTTGCTTAAGTGGGGAATGGATTGTTACAAGCTGCAGCAGTGGCAGATGGCTTTAAGAAACATGGAGCACTGACGAAGAATGTGACGAGCTGTATATGTATCCTTTTATATGGAATGGAGTGGGCATACGGAACTGGGACTTATCATGATGCAGTGCAGTAAAATGCCATTTTAAATGCGCAAGAGTGCGTGTTTTGAAGAGTATGGTGATACTGTTAAGGGTGAGGATGAAATAAGCAAAGAAGTTACATAGTGCATATATTTTAAACTAGGCATAACATGTTTGAGGATTTGCAGTTTAAGGGTGCAGCGCACCCATGGACCTTTAGCAAATAACAGTTCTAGGACATATTAGAGATGTATGGTTAATGCTAGATATAACTAGGCTTAGCTAAAAAGTAACACATGAAGTGATTGAAGTGGGCCTGCAATGGCGTGAAGGAAGAGCCTATGTGTGAGCGGGCTAGAATAACCTTTTGAGGATTTTCAGATGTTAGAATGCTTTAAAGCAACATGGACTTTTAGGTTCAGTGCAAGTTTAAGGGTCATAAAATTACCATGGACTCTTAGGGTTATAGTTATGAATAATAACTAAGAATACTTTGCATTTGACAAATATTGTGGAATTTGAGTTAGCTTAAAGAAATGTTGTCATACTGTTTTCATTATACTATGAGGTGAGTGTGGGTGAAGGCCACAATGGTTATTGAGAGGTAGCATCTCCGGCAGAAGTATGAAAACATTTTTTGTGAGTTTGCCTTTCTCTATAGAAAGAGGAACCAGTTGTTTCCTCGTCGTCAAAGGTGAATATTGTGAGTGCAGAGTGGGAGATCTATTTAGAATATCGGTTCCCACAAAAAGGGAGGTTGTGATTTTATCACTTGATGTGCATTGAGGAGGAGTGTTAAGTGGTGGAAGGCGTTTTCTCCCTTTGTATGAGGATGAGAGCCTTTGGCTCCCACTTGGTCTTGTTCTTTGCAGAGAAGTTTGCGCTGCCCCATCTCCATATGCAAATCTTCAGTGTTGTCACAGTGTGCCGTGGAGATCAGTTGTAGTGTGAAGGAGCAGGTTCTATGTGCGACTTTCTTCCCGTGTGTGTGTTGATATTAGTAAGAAGGGAGATGTGTTGTGGTGTTCTCTTTGATGTTTGTGTGAGCGCAGTGTGAATTAGTAAAGGAAGGAGATGTGTTATATCGTGACTGCCTGTGGATGCTGCGAGCTGGTGATGTCATGTGGAGTGTTGCCTTGTGAAAGTTAGAATGTTTACCCAAGGGTTTCACATCCAGGCAGTACTAGCTCCCCAGCATGGGTGATGGGAGCCAGTGTTATGTCCTGTCCACTTATGTATATATCTTCTTGTAACTGTGACTTAAGAATTTAGAATAAACCCTATAAATTATCCTAAGAAGCCTGGAAGTCACTTTGTAACACAAACAAACCCAATTTGATGGAGAACCTGGGACATTGATGAAGCAACTAGAGACTTGAGCTGTTCAAGTATTAATCAGAGCACTGGAGAAGCAGACTAAGCAGGCCATGTGGCCCAACTCCAAACGTGCCACAAATGCTCTAACTTATCAGGCTTTCTCCTGGGCTCCCCCCACCCAGTCTTCACGGCCTTCTTAAGAAATACCCTCATGGTGTCCAATGCCCAGGCGTCCTCAGCAAAGAGCAGATAAGGACAAGGGCTACTCCTGTTTGGACCTACATGAAGTAAATCCCTACCTCACCAACATCAGGTGAACACACTTGTGTGCTTCAGCATTCGCTCTACCCTGTCTATCCCGACCATCACCTCAACGCAGACCACCAGAACCATCTGCTTCAACATGGACACCATACTGCAGCAACCTCTCCCTAGATCCCACGGACACTCCTTCAGCCACCACAACTTAAAAACTGATGCTCGCCAACTTTACTGCACGGCATATAGTGCTGCATAGCGATTCGATGCGTAATTCTGTAGGTTTGCCAATTAAATTGACATGTGTACCACATCTGGTGATTTAAATTACCCTGTTCAATGAAAACACAGCTCACTCAAAGAAAAAAGTCTCCTTCGAGCAAATGTGTTCGATGTATTCACCCTAAACCTTCCGCGCTCTTGCCCCCGGAGCTCTCATCCTCTTTTCTCAGTTTACTGCAAGTTCAAAGGGGCCAATAGAGAGAAAGAGTGCAGAAATCTCTCCTCCACTCGGGCCAGAGTCAGAGTGCTAGCCAAGAAAAGTTATTTATTTTTCAAATCGCTGCAAACCAGGAGTAAATTGGGGTGGTACTTTTTTCAAGCCAACTATATTCAGTATTCTAAGACCGGTATGTGTTAACTTATTGTTTTAAAAGATAGTTCTGCAATTGCAAGTAGTTAGATAATGCGCAATTACAGTATTTCTACTTTAGACCACTAACACAGATTTAGATGAACTAAACTTTACTGAAAAACATGGAAACAATGCAACTACATTTTATTTTGTAGGGGAAGGTGCATCATATTGATGAGTGAACACTTGAAAATGTGAATCATCATACGGTCATATGAGTTCAATGGAAAACCTAGCTCTGACCTGTGGGTTGCATGCATCTGTATTTGGTGCTCAACCCACGAGCTGATGCCAAACTCGACACCTTCTCACCCTTTTGCTTTATACCAGCGACCCTGAAAGTGAAATGTCGGCAAACTACAATATTCCACCTAGTTTGCCAAGTTTTCTACCTGCTACACCATCTACTCTGATTAGTCCCTTACCTTTTTCCTTTTATAGAAGGAATAAAACAAAGCCCACTAGATGTTTATGCAAAGAAACGATCAATAGTTCCATCCAGTCTGTACATCTACAGACCGACTGCAATACCATACCCTTTAGTAAGTCTGCAGAGATCGCTTTGCTCTAGGATTATGATTGCATTATATATAATAGCACCTTGGGAGAGAGGTAGCCAATCGGTAGGCCAGGAAAGCAAATGGAATTCGCAAGTAGCCGTCTGCATTTCACGCCGCCAGCTGCTCCTCTCCCCCAACCTTCAACTGGTCAGTGGAGTTGGTGCCCCAGGCAGAGTCTACACCGGAGTGCCACACCTTGACCCCTATAGCCCCGCCAATCCAAAAGAAAAAAACAACCAACTCCTCTTGGGGTTGGACCTTCCGCACTCTTCATACTACATAGAGCCAATTGCTCTTGAAACAATTTGAATTAGTACATTTTCATCCAATCACAAAAACATTAAACACAAACTTGGTAAATAATACCAGATCGATACTTTTCTTCAATTTATCATGATTATCAAAAAAAGACACTGTCGAAGCATACTTTTTAAATAAAATTGTCATAAGCAATCTCCAGATTGTTATCCACATAATTAAATCTGGACAGATATTATCTTACTACAAAAAAGTAAATTAAATGCAATGAATGGCCCAATTATGATCAATCTGACTTTTTGAATTTCACCAATCAAAAAGTGGTTAAGAGTTTCAGATCCAGTTAACCACTTGATATATTTGTTAAAGATACACGATAAAAAAAATAATAATCCAAAATGTAATATCAATCTCATATATATCCTTGTAAGGATCTCACTAACCTGCTATCAATTCCAGAAAGTCCTGAAGGGATTTCACAGTTGTTAAAAATTAATTCTACAAGATAAAGCAAACATGTACACTAAATATGAGACAACATACGGACTGAGAAGAAAATCTTACAGATAATCTTGGAATTCCAGGTAACACTTGATTCACCCAAACATAGAAGCTTGATGCCTTCAGCCTAGTACATAAAAACACTATCCCTCAGTCTACCTACATATATAAAGTGTACTAAAAAGAGCAGAACATCCACACTAATGTTCCTCACTCTTACCTCCTAGTAGCATTGCTCAAACAAACGTTATATGCAGGGCTAGACACCCTTTCATCAACCTCACCAGACTCTCAAAAGCGGTTATAAACGCACACAAAACAGAACTAGATTTCATCCTCTATGTGCCGGGCCCTAAATATGTCAAACTGGCGTGATAGACATACCGTCACCTAGCCTGCTACCTCGCACTATTCCCGGGACTGCGTGTTGTACCAAAGGAGGCCCCATCTTTAAAGTACTCCAAAGCGAACACGTAAAATTCAAATATTCCAAATTCACCTCCATGATAAAATCGTTTTAATCCTCCTCTAGTCCAAAAGATCATCAATAACTCAGTATTACTAATTAAGCCATCTCCCAACACTAATATATAATGTGACCAGTTAAACAATCAACCTGAGAACACTTTTACTAGTTAATAAGCCATCTCCAAAGTAAAGGTCCAATAATATTCGCACTACAGTTGCATTAGTGAAATACTCCCAAAAGATATAATGCCAATCCCCCTGCCGTCTTGCCTACACAGCTCCTGGCCCACCTCCAGGACACGGGAATAGTTATTTCCAATTGCAGATAATTAGTGTCATTTCTCAAGGGAAGCATTCATTGTGGAAAAACTCCCTTGAACAAAAAACAAACAAAAAAAAAGCATCAGCACCCCAGATGGCGGATCCGAGTGCTAATAGCAAGAAGTACGGCTTTCCTAGGCTTGCAGGGTTGGAATGCTGTGGTTGGGCCTACCTGGCTCATGCTTAAGGGACGTTACTGTCCCTGTCCTAGTTTTATTTAATGCTATATTGAAAACATTTGATATCAATGGTAGGCAAGGATCATCTTGTCCACCTGAAGTTGACATTCATCCTGCATTTCGCAACACCATACCTTGTACTTTGTCTCCAGTTATGACTTAATATTGTGAATTTAAACTTCTGAACTTTTCCTTACACAGCAAGTTATGGGGCAAGCATACAGTAAAAGGAATACTGCCCTATGCAACACAAAATCCATAGAGCTGCATGGAAAGCTGCCTTGAAAACTGTTTTCAAAGCCTTTTTATCATATCCATTACATAATAATGTGCCCATTCATGCAGCTAATATTTAGATTTTACAGACATACCTCACTGATGTCTCACTTCAGAATTACACAAAAATGCTGGATTGTTGCTCACTTTATGTCTTGGGTACAAATAACTTCCGGTGATCAGTACAAAATAGCTATTCAAATGTTTTTGTTTGCTAATCTATATCAATTTTAATTAGCAAACACTGCCATTACATTTTTGAAAACTAATGTATGTCTTGTGCTCAGGTATCAATCATGCAGACGATAAAGTGAACCTCCACACCACACGACTTGGATGTGATTGTCATACCAGAGATCCGGAGAACATCTACCTCCACCCACATCCTATATCTCCAAGGGCCACAACATCCATAGAGATAAGCCACACAAGCTGGGCAGGGGTCATCATCCACAAGACCCATTTATTGGCCCTGCACCTGACTAGAGATCTCCATCTTTGAAGGGCCCTCCTGGCACTTCCTGTTCTATCCAACGAACAGTCACCTTTCACCTCACCTGCAGGCCATCCAGGCACAACACTGCCTTCAACAAATACTTAATTGGCCTGGTCCCCACATATTCCTCATGCATACCAACATTTTCCTCAGCGACTTCCACCTCCCTGGCAACCCAGCAACCAAAACCATGAAGGTCTCCAATACCTTCTTAACACAATCTCACACAGCACACAAGAGACCCAATGCACAAGAAAGGCAACATCCTTGACCTCCATTTCCACTAGACTACCCTACAACATAGCCTCCCAATCCCGTTTAATTGGTAGGACAATATGGCTAGCTCCTTTGACTTATGGCACACCATCTCAGCCAAGCACCCCCTACAGCATGGGTGCACAACATACGGCCCGCGGGCCAGTTGCGGGCCACCATGCCGTTTTGTCCGGCCCGCCAGCAACAAAGACTTTCCTAATGGAGGGCGGCACCGCAAGCAGCATCGGCCGCCCTCCATTAGGAAAGTCTTTGTTGTCTTCCGGGCCGGACAAAACACTGGCTCTCATTGGTTCAGTGCACACGAACCATGCAGCTCCTACGAGCCACGTAGTGCGTGTGTGCTGCATCAATGGAGTGCCAGCACTACGGCTGGCGTGGCCAGTAAGGCTTGATGCCGGAAGGCATTTCAGCCTTGCTTGCCACGCCAGCCCTAGTGCCAGAAGCCTCGCCAGCGTTCCAGCATGTCTGGGTAAGTACATGGTGGGGGGGGGGGCTGTATGTTTGTGTGTGTGTGTGTGTGTCTGTCTCGGGTCCGTCCTGACTGTTTTTTGTTTTTGTATGTATGTTGAGATGCAGAGGTGGGGGGGGGTGTGTATGGGTGTGTTTGTATTTGTATGTCTGCAGTGTATGTTAGATGCGGGGGTGGGGGGGTGTCGGGTCTGCTTGAATGTGTTTGTGTGCAAGTGCAGTGTGTGTTGAGATGCAGAGGGGGTGTGTGTGTCGGGTCTGCCTGAATGTGTTTGTGTGCAAGTGCAGTGTGTGTTGAGATGCAGAGGGGGTGTGTGTGTCGGGTCTGCCTGAATGTGTTTGTATGCAAGTGAAGTGTATGTTGAGATGCGGGGGTTGGGGGGGGGGGTTGGAGGGGTCAGGTCTGCCTGAATGTTTTTTTGTTGTGTGCACGTTCAGTGTATGTTGAGATGTGGGGGGTCCGGATCTGTATGCGTGCATGCTTGTGAGTTTGTTTGGTGAGTTAGGGTGTGGGGGGGGGGGTTCAGGTCTGTATGGATGCATGGTGTATGCATGCGAGTTTGTATGGCGAGTTGGGGGTGGGGTCTGTATGAGTGCATGGTGTATGCTTGCAAGTTTGTGTGCTGAGTTGGGGGTGGGGGGTTCAGGTCTGTATGGGTGCATGGTGTATGCTTCTGGGTTTGTGTGCCGAGTTGGGGGGGTTCGGGTCTGTATGGGTGCATGGTGTATGCTTGTGGGTTTGTGTGCTGAGTTGGGAGTGGGGGGGGGTTCGGGTCTGTATGGGTGCATGGTGTATACTTGTGAGTTTGTATGGTGAGTTGGGGGTGGGGTCTGTGTGAGTGCATGGTGTATGCTTGTGAGTTTGTGTGCTGAGTTGGGGGTGGGGGGTTCCGGGTCGGTATGGGTGCATGGTGTATGCTTGTGGGTTTGTGTGCTGAGTTGGGGGTGGGGGGTTTGGGTCTGTATGGGTGCATGGTGTATAGTGAGTTTGTATGGCGAGTTGGGGGTGGGGTCTGTATGGGTGCATGGTGTATGCTTGTGGGTTTGTGTGCTGGGGTGGGGGTTCGGGTCTGTATGGGTGCATGGTGTATGCTTGCGAGTTTGTGTGCTGGGTGGGGGGTTCGGGTCTGTATGGGTGCATGGTGTATGCTTGTGGGTTTGTGTGCTGGGGTGGGGGGTTCGGGTCTGTATGGGTGCATGGTGTATGCTTGTGTGCAGAGTTGGGGGTGGGGGGTTCGGGTCTGTATGGGTGCATGGTGTATAGTGAGTTTGTATGGCAAGTTGGGGGTGGGGTCTGTATGGGTGCATGGTGTATGCTTGTGGGTTTGTGTGCTGGGGTGGGGGTTCGGGTCTGTATGGGTGCATGGTGTATGCTTGTGGGTTTGTGTGCTGGGTGGGGGGGTTCGGGTCTATATGGGTGCATGGTGTATGCTTGTGGGTTTGTGTGCCGAGTTGGGGGTGGGGGGTTCGGGTCTGATTGGGTGCATGGTGTATAGTGAGTTTGTATGGCGAGTTGGGGGTGGGGTCTGTATGGGTGCATGGTGTATGCTTGTGGGTTTGTTTGCCGAGTTGGGGGTGGGGGGTTCGGGTCTGTATGGGTGCATGGTGTATGCTTGTTAGTTTGTATGCAGGGGTGGGGGGTTGGGGTCTGTATGAGTATGTATGCATGGTGCATGCTTGGTGGCATGGGGCATAGTATTTGCTTGAGGGGTGGGTGTCTTTGGCATAGTGTTTGCATGAGGGGTGGGTGTCTTGGGGAATAGTGTTTGGTCGGGGAGTGGGGGCTATGGTGCAGTGTCTGCTTGAGGGGTGGGTGTCTTGGGGCATAGTGTTTGGTTGGGGAGTGGGGGCCATGGGACATAGTGTTTGCATGAGGGGTGGGTGTCTTGGGGCCTAGTGTTTGCTTGAGGGGTGGGGGCTATGGGGCATAGTGTTCAATAAAAATTAGGGGTTGAAAAAGCCTCCTGCCACACCACGCCCCATCGCGCCTACCGCCCCACCCACATTTACTTTTCGGCCCACTATAGCCATCATGTAGGGTACTTTCGGCACTCTGTCAAAATCAGTTGTGCACCCCTGCCCTACAGTAACAAGCAAATCAAACCTACTTGTCTTCCAAAAACAAAGACCTTGCCAACCTCAACCTCATCTGAGCCATGACCGACTCACTACTCCACAACCTCCATGCCACCCTCGATACCAACATCAACCTTCTTGCCCTGTTGAAATAACCTTCTGTCAAGCCTCAATCTGCCAACATAGATGCCAACGTCACAACAGACAACACACCCATCTGCACCCTGGCCCTCTGCAAAAGAACCATCAGAAAAGAAGAAGGACTTGGGGAGAATCTCAGAGCGCATCCGACTTTGGATTACTTAAACTCTGCACAGACGACTGATCACCATAACCAAGGCCACCTCCTGCCAGAGCTCATTACTGAGGCCAAAAACGAAAAGCAGAATCCTTGTCAAAGCCATCAAGCACTGAACTCTGCCCGATCCCACATCGAAAACTCACCGCCATCAACTCCTTCATTAACAAGATCAGAATGAACCACCCGCACATAAATGCCAACACCACCAGAGAACATATCCCATCTCAGGAAGCTCCCACACAGTGAACGACAATCAAGACTCCACATGGAAGGCCAGACTGCCACCATGGCACCCCTCAAGGCCATATACACATCCTGCATGCCTCCCTTCTCAAGATCCTCCAGTCAGAAGCACTTCGCCCCTTCCTAACAAATCAACACTTCCCCCTAACTCATGGCACCTTTCACTGTACCCTCACTCATGGCACCTTTCCATGGACCCTCAAAACCGGAAAAAAATCCTCCTGCTGTGCAAGAAATATCTCTGGACTCAACTCCCACTCCCATCACCCGCTGTGCCTGCATAGGAAAGAACCTTAAGAAAGCATTAGCCGCGCAACTTCAACATCATATCAATGCCAACAACCTCCTGAATGCCTACCAATTTGGCATTAGTCCCGGATGCAGCACCACAGAGACCACTACCATCCAGGTAAACTATGCTCTCTACATCCTCAAAGATAGCCATTAAGGTCTCCTGGTTCTCTTCAATGTCTTAGTCGCATTTGACACAGAAGACCACCAGGCACTTGTCACCATTCAAAACCGACACATTGGGGGGAAAGGGGGGGGGGGAAATCAGCAAGTCAGACTTGCACTGGTCAAAATCCTACCGCTCCAATCTCCAACAACTCTTCCAAATGCACTTCTCCAGATCACCTTCTCATCACACAAGGAGTCCCAAAAGGATCCATAGTCTCCCCCATGATCTACAACCCATTTGTGGAACCCGTTAGAACATCCACCAAAATGCAGACGAAGCGCAGCTTTGTCTCAAGATTTCCATCGAAGACCTTCACAGACTGCAGGCATGCCTCACACCGATGAAGCACAATCACTCCAAGACCAAATTCTTACTTCTCACCAACAATACTGAGCGCCCAGGCATCTAGATCTGGCTCTCAGTTATGAGATAAGCACCACATATGACCACCAGTGCCAAGTCCTTCGGGTTCTACATTGACAAGCACATGTCCTGAAAGAAACACACAGTGAAGACCCAAATGGCACGGTACCAACTCTAAAACATTGTGATGTCCAACAGATGCATGGTCAGTCACAGGTGTTATATAGAGTGCAATATTGTGAGTTATGTCCGCCCCACCGCCCCCTCCCGGAGTAGTGGAAAGTGTGAGCTGATCGACTTGTCATTTTGGCAGATGAAGCACACCGAGATGCAAAATGATTTGCCCAGGAACACACAATTTGCTGTGATTCCAGGACTGGAGACTAATCAGTAACTCAGGCGCTTGAACACATATTCCCAACTGTAGTTGGTAAACTATTGACGTAGGTTTGGTACCCTTTTAAAGAGAATGGGGTGATCTGTAAACAGGAGAGGGGTAAGGCATAAGCCACAGGACATACATTTTATATCCCAAGGGAAGGGCTAGCTAGAAGGATCTGCCGAAAAGTATTACTCTGGCCAGTCACTTCCCACATGAACCTTACAATGATGCATTACAGAACAACAGAAACAACCTAACACAACACTACACATACTTCTTGAGAGGGGTAGAGGTTGAAATGTATTCAGTAGGTGTAAAAATGAATGTAAAAAAATAAGATATGCAAGCATTTGATAAAGGCCTTGTGCATCCACCACCCGAATGGTTCTCATAGGCGGTGGACCAGTAGACACAATTTCAACTAATTATTTTAATCAGAGGAACAATTATCAGCAGAGTTCTGGTTCAATGAGGTTCTTGCTAGATGTGAATCTACATGGGTCGACTGAAGGGCATCCAATTTTCCAGAGCCACCACATATCCAGGACAACTGTGGCGAGTCTACATTCACTTGAGGGTTGCCAGGCGCGCAACACCATTGAGCTGACCGGGCTACAGCCGCATCCCTCCCCCCACCCAATTTCCCCCAAAATACGAGTCCAGCAGCAGGACCCATGGTTAGCGGTTGGGGTCTGCTTCTACAGCACTGATCTACTCGACCCCCAACGTTACCCCCCCAAATCATCCCATCTGCTCCCCCACCACTCAACAGCCCCTAACACCACCACCCATTCTACCTTGCATCGCCGGACACCCTGCCCGCCTAGCATGAGGTCTCACATCAAGCCACTATGAACGAGTACCTCGCCACTCCAAGCACCAGGGCCTGCACCCGCAATTCAAGCCCTTTACATCATTCCAGTTTGCTCAGAAACCTCCAGAGCCACCCCTCGATTTTGGCCCACTGGTGGTCTGCGTGTCGGTAGTGTCTTCACCACTTGTCGACGCCTGCTGAATCGCCAATGTTCTGTCGATTTACACAAGGATCTTGCCAGCTCTTTCCTTCCTCTGGCCACAACGCTACTGACCATAATCCACCACTCTCCTGGTTGGCACTCCCCGTTCCCTCTGCCCGCTGTCTCCACTACAGCGGTCGCCCACAGTGTCTAACCAGTCCCACACTTCCTCAGGATTACTGAAAAAGAAAGATTTGCCCTCCACGAGAACCTTGGTTTGGCTGGGTAAAACATAATGTATCTGGGATTCAGGTCTCTCAATCTTCTCTTTTTTGCGCATCGTAGGATTTCCTCTGCACTTCTTGAGTGTAGTCCAGGAAGACTGTCGCCATCAATCTCGTAAGCCCCATTACTCCTGGTATCTTGAAGTATAGTCTCTCTTGGCATTACTGCCAGACAGGGGCCCCTACTGGAGGTGGTCTGCCCGGGATGCAATGTGCCCTCTCAATCATGAGCCACTTAGACTTTAACACCCAAGGAGTCAGTTATGAGCTTTTCCAGGTAGAGCTCCATGCTGTGCCGCTCCTTCCCTTCAGTGACACCCAGGATTCAAACGTTGCACCTTCTGGAGCAGCCCTGCGTGTCCTCTGGTTGTACCTCCAAGGCTCTCGTCGTGGCAGCCAGCGCCTTTTGAAGGATAGTCGCAGTATCACTCACCAGATGTTCAAAATCTACCACCCTCTCGAGAACCTTTTGAAGGTCAGCACACATTAGGGATGCTTCTACCCCAACAGATTGTACCTTGGACTCCATAGAGGAGCACGAGTCCTGTATGGCCGCCATGATTTGCGCCAGTGAATTAGTGTCCAGTGAATCCATCACTAGTTCGCCTTGACGTTGTGGGGGACTGGCAGTTTTTTGTCCTTGCTGTTGCCCCTTCATGTTGTGGAGCCTCCACTCGTCCAGGTATCGTCAGCAAATGTATCACAGTGCAGGGGATGGGGGCACCATCACACCACACACCTCACCCTACCTGTGCCGTCCACTTCCCCAATCGCCACTGCCCAATTGAACCTTGTTGCCTGTAGCACCTCTTGCCACTTAATTGCCCCTGCTGGCCAAACGTCTTGGGGCAGCAGGGCCACACTACGTTGGGCTGTACAGACCTTCGCCGTCACCCCTCTGCAGCAAAGCCACTCCACAGCATGCCACATACGCACAATCTAAGAGGAGGAGGGGGGGGGGGGAGAGAACACCACAGATCAACCGCCAGCAACCCCAATGTCTTGTTGCCTCGCAGGGGGTGGAGAGTCTGATCACCTCTGCGCGATCACAACTCCTTGATTCCCAGGGCCAGGCTCCCATTAGCTGCAACACCATGGACCGTCTGTTTCCAACCTACAGTTGCGCCGAACACTTGCAGCGGCTGCAATCCTGGCGTGTCTTTAATACCGTGCTGCGGGCCACGGGCCAGCAACCTGCTTGAGGCTTCACATCCGATGCTCCCTCTACTTTCTTAGACCTTTTTTTAACCAATGTATTCAATATTTTCAACAAACAAGTAAACACACAATAACTGACAACACACACGGTGGCTGGTGCCCAAGTAGAGATTAGGGAGGCAGATAGATGCGTTTTTTGTTACTATGATGGGCGAGCAGGGTTGGTGGATTTTTATGCAGAGGTGAACATCTTTGTCATGGTGAATAGTTATCCAGGACACTGTTGGAGGAGAGACTGAAAAAAAACAAAAATGTCAACCAATATTTTTGTACAACCCGACTGTGATGTGCGAGAATAAGGGTTCTTCAGAGAGGGGGTGAACAAAGTGTGGTCTGGCTCTGGGATACAAAGACCACGGAACTCTCTGGACCTGAGCGCGGTATATAGGACTCGGATAAATGTACTCTGCGCCACCGATTATTCACTACAAATACAAAACACGTATACGAGTCTTTAGACCACTTCACACATGTGTAAACCTGCTACAGCTGGTCTACGGCTAAAAATGAAAACGTTGGTTGTCAATAGAGCGCCGTGGGAGGCTCAAGGAAAGTTGGGAGATAAGTGTGTGAAGGAGAGTGAACAGCAACATCTTATTAGGTTACGTATGCCGGTTTCTTGTATAGTACTTTTAGCTCAATCTAGCAATTAGTAGGATGCGCCTCAACTGAAAACCAGGATCACTATGGCTCAGTTACAGAATACTAATAATTACAGTATGGAGCAGGTGCAGAAAAATCAATAACAAATCCCATGAGATTGCTTTTCAATTTCTGCAGCCATTTGACGCAACCCATCTTATCTCAGGGGCGGGCTGGGGTGGCGGGGCAACCATTGCTGCCCCCTCCGGGCCGGGTGGACACATTTATGGTGCTTAAATGTACATAAAGACTGTAGTATTTGTAACTTGAATAGCATTTTTAATGTGCAGCCTTCTAGATTTGGTACATCTGTCTCACTTACTCACATAATCGGCCATGCTCCCTGAACGCAACGCTGCTCTATGTTGTACAACAACCACGATGTTAAGCAGGTGGACATGTTCAACACCACCCAGCCTGCCAGCTACCAGGGATTTTTGTTACACAATACCACAAAGGATTGGGCTGCTCATCTAAATGCAAGCACAGCGGAAAGCCAATATTTTTGCCTTTTGTAGAGGCACGGGATAGGAATTTGCGGACTACATCATTGGTAGAACCCGTTTATGAGAGGTTACTAGCTGGGGAATGGTGTGCATACCTGGGCAAATAGCATTGCCAGTCAAATATCCAATACCTATACACAAGCCAAAACGGTTGCCTTTGCCAATAAAGGTTTATTTTTTATTTTTAACAGGACTTCAGTGCAAGGAATAGATGTGAGGGTGCGCACGCACACAGCTTGTAAACCAATTGTGCCTTCAGCCACTTGATTAAGAAAGGTTAATTTCACCAATAGCACTTTGAAATCTGCAATTCAACCATCAACTCTCAGAACCGTGGCAGCCCCTGGCCCGTACAAAACCAAATTTGAGATAACCATTTGATGGAACTAGCTCAGTTCTAAGGAGGATGGGCAGATAGCGCTTTGGGTGGAGATGGGCAGATAACGGGTGGAAATGGCTGTAGGAATTAGAATGTCTCGGGAGGGTATCTGAGGGGCAATGTGCTCGCCTTGGAAGCAAGACGACGTGGAGCAACACAGGTCCGATCCCCACGTCCGTGCTTAGAACCCTCTGGGTATTAAGCACGTTATATATTACAAAATTACAATGGCGATGGCCACTCAATGGGTGGGTAAATAAACAAAACACCTGCAAGCTATGTGTTCCTCCTCAAAACCCCATATGTGCTTCGTGCAATAGTTTTTCTTTTTATAAACCGAGAGTTTCTAATGGGATTCTCTTGCGCTGAAATCAAATGAAATCAAACAGAATTGGTGTAAGAGGTCAAGGCCCCTGAAGATGCCATTAAACATCTTATAAAGTATCTTTCTTTGCACCTTCTGGTTGCATTGGCCGGGGTTCTTACATCTCTTTACCACACATGCATGTAGGCTTCATGCAGTGACAGTTTGGATTTTGGACTTATGGGTTCCCATAGTACCTGGTGTGCAATTAGGTCAAAGTTGACCCAACGGAGAACGACAGCATTGATATGTTGCGGTGTGACGGTGCAGTGAGGATTTTTTCCATGTTTATGTGTAATTTTTTTCCACAATTTCTAACGAGTGTCTACCCCTTGGTAAGGGAGATCACATTCATGTTCGGCTCGACCTGCATTTTTGCAGTTAATTCAATACATTTTTGGGCAGTAATGCATACATCACAAGTGATTGTTCCTTATTCATTTTTCCGTAACAAAACAGATGAATTCTTGAGACCCAATATGATGGCGGCCATGCTCGAACAGAGGTAGACAACCCATTGGGAAGAGGCGGCCTTACATGATCATTCACGCACAGATCAATTGTTATGGGCAATGCTGCAGGGCCGCACAAAGCAAGGCAAGGTAACTGCTGTTACCATCAGCAGGCCTGGGGAGGGGCAGCCCAACCTCTCCCCCTCTCTGCTCCTCTTCTTCCCCCAAGCCAGAGACACACAGTCTGTGCAATACAAAGCTGAGGAAGGGTGAGGTGTGAACAATCACCTCACCCTTCCTCCATACAGCAAGGTGCTAAGCACCCCTAAGGAAACCAACAGTCAGGCAGGGATCCGGTTCAAAGACCTGCCCCCCCTCCACTCCCCCTCCCCCCCCCAAGGGGCCAGACAGTCGGCTATCCGGCCGGGGGCTGGAGCACAACAGCCCCCACTACTATACATATCAAAGACCCAGGGCTCCCCTGGGTCTTATAAATACAGAGCAGCATGCTCTGAGAAAACACAGTTTGTGGACCCTGAACGGGGACCCAAACACACAAGAGGTGCACTGTTTACCCAGTGCCTTCCAGACCTTTCCTTCTTTAGCAAACTCTGAAGTTCGTTGCATTCGCAGCATCGTTGTTTCCCTTTGAACATTGCACTGTTCATGAACCTCTGCGCGGCAGCGAGCGGCGAACACTGAACAAACAAAGAAAGTCTCCCGGGATGTACCGAAGGAAAGCAGGACTCCGCTTACCAGCACGAAGGAAGGCAGGATGAACCTGCAAAGCAGCCCGGCGTAGGCTTCAGTCAAGCTTCAATTTCAGGTAAGCCGCCACGCCGGGCTGCGAGCAACAAAGATAAACATCCGTGGGCAGCCGCTCGTCGGCGGACCCGGAACGCGCGTTGCGCGTCAATTTCAATCGAAATATTGCAAGTTTAAACACTGAGGCTGCGGGGAAACCCCGTTCCGGGAAACCTTATCGCAAAAGTACAACGAACATTGTAATTGAGGTAGTAGGCAGACAACTTTTGGTTCATACAGCATTTGGGTCATTTTTAAGGACTAGGCCAACAGGGCACACGCAATTAATTGCAGTGAACAACAAAGGCATAGCTCATACGCATAACTGGAACTTGGGCACAAGAAATAATTTCAGCTCACCAAAGACCACTGCTGCAGTTTGTCTGAACATAAACCAAAATATTTTTTGGGGCAACACTCTACAGTTACCCGGCACGGGAAACAGCATTTTTTGCAAACCCACAAGAAACCACAAATAATACAACAAGCATTATAATGTGCATGATAGACGGTGCTATTGCACAACGAGTAGAAAGCTCATTTTGACATCTTTGCAGAGACTGCTGACACGGGTTCAGATCTCTGCAGGGCCAAATACAGCCCTTTTCAAATATCTTTATTTGAAATCAAAACAGACTGTAAGGAAACATGGGTCCCAAACGAAAATCACAGGAACCAGCACAGAAACCTAAATCACCCCACCTAATGGCAGCCATCGAGACAGCGGAACACTACGGTTGGGCATGGGTCAGGGAGAATATGTACGGCCTACCAAGGGAAGGGACACCCATACCACCCAATCAAGATGATGTCACAAGACCACCAAAGAGACAGAAAGTGACAGATGGCCCTAAAAAAGGTAACAAAAAACTGGCAAAATTGTGTGAGAACATGTCGGAAATGTAACAATTATTGTGCAAAATGAAGGGGAAAAACAATTACCTCAAACAGGGGAGCAGGGACCCACAAACCCCAACATACCCCTAGAACCTACCATAACGGTGACACCCCCCCACCAGCAACAATCCCAACAGCAGCCGCCCCAGCCACACCACAGGTGCCAGCAACACCAACAGCTACCAGCACAACTGCGCCAACTGCAGCCACAGCAGACCCAACAGGTGCTTTAAAAGCATGGGCAACCCCCAGTACAGAACCACTGGGACAGACAGGGCAAAGCAACAGCAACCCAACAGACATAGCAATGATCTGCAATGCCCAATTAGAATTCAAAGTGAAATCCTTCCAGACTGAAATACTGAGTAGATATAAAAGATGCCTAGCATAGAATATTGACACCACAATCAAAGATTATAGAAGCCCAACGCAAAGGGAAAGATACTTTTAGGGATCCCAAAAAGATAGAAGAGAAAGCCATAGCCAGAAATGCCCAGGTAGAACAGAATTGGGACAACTGGCTACAGGCCTTTGCCATCTTGGCAACAACATACAAAGAGAAATTCCCCAATGATGGCAGAAAACTATGGGCTTACATGGATAAAATAAGAAGTAAAAATCACTCAAAAAGGGAAGACATGGCTAGCATATGATATCAGATTTAGGAGAAGCATGTCAGAGAGGCCAGCCATAGAATGGGACTAGGTCCAAAATGACTTCTACACGCTGAGCCCCCATCGGAGGAAGAGGCCCCACAGAACCTCTCCAAAAATAGCAAAAATGCACATGGTCCCAGAAATAACGATAACGAGAAACATAAAAAGGGGGAACAGCCCTTTCGGAAGAACCAGCCATGGGCGGCTAAGTCTAATACCCACAGGCAGAACAAAAACCACTCTCCAAAAGCAAACATTCAATGCAGGAATTTTGGAAAAAACCAGTGCACCTGGGGTAAGGACTGCTGGTACAAACACGCTTGCACAAACTGCAACGGTGACCACGCAGCAAGCAACTGCACCAGACTGCCAGCCAAAAATGCAAAAGATTAGCACCATCCACTCCCTTTCAGCCCCAAGTTTGGTACCAGGCAGAACCCCCCCCCCCCCATCAACCCAAACAATTTTAGAGAAGCACTCATGAATTACCCAGACAGGTAAACCAGCGAGGCAATCTGGCAGGGTTTCACCAAGGGTTTTACCATCCCTTTTAAGGGCAAAGGGTCACAGAACATCCTAATGAACCTGAAGTCAGCCAGAGACAAAGGAATTGTTGTTAGGCAGGATTGCAGGACCCTGGGGCCACATGCCCCTCAAAGATTACATAATATCACCACTAGGGCTGGTCCCCAAAAAAAGAACCTGGGAAAATGAGGCTAATTCACCACTTATCCTAGCCCAAAGGCCAATCACTAAACAATGGCATTCCACACACGGAATCCGCGGTATCATACACACACTTCCAGGAGGCAGTAAGAGTCATACAGGAATGTGGCAGGAACGCCCCGATGGCCAAACTAGACATTGAATCCGCTTTCAGACTATTGCCAGTCCACCCAGATTCCCAGCAATGGTTAGGTTTTACTTTTAACAACAAATTCTACGTAGACAGATGCCTCCCCCATGGGGTGCGCAGTATCCTGCACCCTATTCGAGCAATTCAGCTCCTTTTTTCAGTGGGCTTTCAAAAAACAGAGACCAGGGACCAAAGTAGTACACTACCTCGATGATTTCATGGTAATGGGCCCAGCAAATTCTGATGAATGCAACAAGGCCCTGGCAAAATTAGAAGAAATGGCCGCACAGTGGGGCATACCTTTAGCAAAGGATAAAAAGACCAAACCTGCCACCAACATAATTTTCCTGGGCATTGAAATTGACTGTGTACAGGGCCTATGCAAGATCCCAAAGACACAAATTACAGAACTCCTGGAGAAAATACAAGACCTGACAACAAAAGACAAGGGCACAGTTTTCAATCATTAGCAGGGAGTCTCAACTTCGCTGCTAGAATAATCCCCCAAGGGAGGGTATTTTCCAGAAGTCTGGAACTAAAAATCAAATCATACACCAAACCCCACCTACACATCCGGCTAGGTACAGAGGTGAAACAAGACCTGGAAATTTGGGGGAATTTCCTCAAAGATTTCAGCGGGACCTCACTTTGGCGTACGCCTTTGAACAGATGGATAAAAAAGGTCCTTTTCACTGATGCAGCCGCGGAGTATGGGGGTTGGAGACATATTAGAGTGGGTGGCAGGACACTGGCCCAACACATGGCAACAGGCGGGGTGGACTAAGAACATCACCCTCCTAGAATTATTTCCCATTTGGCTAACATTATACATCTGGGGCAGGCGGCTAGCTAACACGGAACTCTTGGTCTGGTGCGACAACATGGCCGTAGTAGGCTCCATAAACAGAAGGTCTACCAAATGCCCTCTAGTGCTAAAAGTCCTACGAGCCATCACAGCAGTCACACTACAAGAAAACATTGTGGTCAAAGCAAAGCACATCGCTGGGGCGGATAATAGCATTGCAGATGCTTTATCTCGCTTTCAGGGGCCAAGATTCCGGAGGATAGCGCCTCACGCCCAGGAACAGATGACGCCAATTACCAGCGGAATGCTGGGCAATAATGGAATATCAAAAATAACGGCATCAACGCCAGCGCCAGAGAGCCCAGGCCGGGATGCCCAACAAGAACCAGGCGCCTCAAAAACGGGTGCCAACAAAATAACGGCATCAACGCCAGTGCCAGAGAGCCATGGCTGGGATGCCCAACAAGAACCAGGCACCTCAATAACGGGTGCCAACAACTCTTTAGGCTTCCTAACAGAGATGGCAGAGAAAGCACTGGCAACCACCACCGCAGCGCAGTACAGAAGTGCTTTAAAATAGTATTTAAAGCCACAGGCATAAACCATGTAGAGTTAATAACGATTAAAGACATAGAAATATTTTTTAAATGGGTGCATGAACGAGGCTTTAAGAGAGATTGGGCACAAAGACACCTAGTTGCAATCTCGTATTTTTCTAAAATACGGGGCGATTCAGACCCCACGCAGGGCGCTCTTATTTCCTACGCAATGAAAGGATGGGGTAGAATAGAGGGCCCCCAGGTGGACACCCGCCGCCCCCTGGATTTCAACAAACTGGTACAAATTGCAAACCAGCTGGATGCCATATGCTGGCATCCATACGAGATCTTATTATTCAAAACAGCTTTTTCCTGGCATACTTCGGGGCTTTCCGTGTTGGAGAGCTCATTGCCTCCAGCACCTAGGCTACCAACGGCCTGGGTGTCATGGAGGTCAGGGTTAGACAAGAGAGCGTCAGCATAGAAATCCAACAATCAAAAACTGGGGCCAAAAGAACCATCATTTGTTGCATTGATGAGGCAGCAAACTGCCCGGTATGTATCACCAACCTTTATCACACGCAAAGGCCCACGGTAGGGGGGAGGTTTCTAATCCACAAGGACGCCTCAGCACTAAGCCACTACCAATTCAAAGGGGTGCTGATGAAAGCAATCAGCAAAGCAGGGTGGGACCCCAAGGGTTTTGGCACCCATTCGTTCAGAATAGGTGCCGCCACCTCAGCATGGAAAGGGGGCCTAGCTCCCCAACAACTAAAAAACATAGGGGGATGGAAGTCAGATTGCTACAAAAGATACATCAGACCACAGCTGATATATAGCCATCCTCCCTCATTTTTCTTTCTCCCCTTTCCTACAGAAACAACAGGCGAAGGGAGGACTGCTCTCCAATCAGCATGTATAGTCGGCCACTCATTTATCCACAGGACGGGCCGATGGGCAGAGGAGATCAAAGAAAGGCCACCTTTCAGAAACACCATTTCTTCATGGTGGGGATATAGAGGCCTACGATGGGCCGAGATCCACGAAACCCTAGCAGAACTAGTCGCATACAGAGACCCGCCAGAATATTTGGTCATACACCAAGGGGGCAATGACATGGTATCCATTGGAAGGAGACATTTATTCGAGGACATGTGCTCCTCCCTAGCAGGCATTTCACATAATTGGAGGGTAACAGAAATATATTTCTCAGCCAACCTACCCAGAAAGAAATGGCAAGGGGCCAACTGCTACAGATCGATAGACATTTCTAGAAGAAAAAACTCAACAGGGGGCTAGAGAAATTCTGTACAGCAAGAGGACTTGGCTTCATAAAGCGCCCGGCCATTACTCTGGGTGACCCGGACCTTTTTCACAAAGACGGCACCCATTTATCAAACCAGGGCATGGAACATTTCTTTAGAGAAATTACAGCAACTCTAGCCTCCAGGGGTTGCCACTAGAAGATACTTTCGGGGGAACGTGGTCAGCCGCCAACCTGCCCACGTGTGGCGGCACGGGCCAGAGGGGGTAACCCCAAGACCCGGTGCCCAAAAGTATGTTACTAAGATGATATGTGATTATTGTTATCTCCATAACCATATCTGTACAATAAAAACCTACTGCCTTTTATTGCCAACACTTGACAACAATGTGTGAGCCAAATTATTCCAGGTGAGGGCATGGGGTCGGCAAATAATTATGCATGCATATGGATTCAGCAGTTATGGGCAATGCTGCAGGGCCGCCCAAAGCGAGGCAAGGTAACTGCTGTTACCATCAGCAGGCCTGGTGAGGGGCAGCCCAACCTCTCCCCCTCTCTGCTCCTCTTCTTCCCCAAAGCCAGAGACACACAGTCTGTGCGACACAAAGCTGAGGAAGGGTGAGGTGTGAACAATCACCTCACCCTTCCTCCATACAGCAAGGTGCTAAGCACCCCTAAGGAAACCAACAGTCAGGCAGGGATCAGGTTCAAAGACCTGCCCCCCCCAGGGGCCAGAAAGTCGGCTATCCGGCCGGGGGCTGGAACACAACAGCCCCCACTACTATACATATCAAAGACCCAGGGCTCCCCGGGGTCTTATAAATACAGAGCGGCATGCTCTGAGAAAACACAAACAGTTTGTGGACCCTGAACGGTGACCCAAACACACAGGAGGTGCACCGTTTACTCAGTGCCTTCCAAACCTTTGCTTCTTTACCATACAAGGCACTGTACGGTGCCCACAACAAGTTGTGGGACATGAGAAGGCGGGCACGGGCCAGAGGCGGTAACCCCAAGACCCGGTGCCCAAAAGTATGTTACTAAGATGATATGTGATTATTGTTATCTCCATAACCATATCTGTACAATAAAAACCTACGGCCTTTTATTGCCAACACTTGACAACAATGAGTGAGCCAAATTATTCCGGGTGATGGGTATGGGGTCGACAAATAATTATGCATGCATATGGGTTCAGCGGTTACGGCTTCTCACGTAATGTGCACGTATATATATATAATTCAAACCGTACCTATCTATGGTTGTTTACAGTCTCAGGTTTGCTCCTTGGAAGTAGGTGGATTCTCAAATACACATGCCCATAGTATTTCACAGATGCAAGACTTTGTCCCCTCTCCGGTTTAGATTTGTATCATTCCTCGCAGATGAATAGAGACAGCGACACAACTATGGGAAAGAACGTGAATGGAACCTTTGTTTCAGCATTGCCAAACATAAGAAGAGGTCATTTGTAGTCTTTTATAATCAGTGGTCGAAGTGTGTGAAAAGAAGTAGTGGAACTATGTTCCCCGCTGGCCTGCCCCTGCTCCCCACAAACCCCATTGCCACAACCCCTCCCACACAAAATGCATCCCCCCAAACATTTGCACCTGCTGTTTAAGGGAACGTTCAGTGCAGTGCACTGAAAGTGAAGGTTTCAACTTCTTTCTACACTTTTATTTTAAAACAAAACCATTCCGGAACAGTTTCTTTTTAAAATAGAAGTATAGGAGCTGTACAAGGTAATTGAGCACCGCTCCCGACCGCTCCCACTCACTTCGACCACTGTTTATAATACATTTTTTCTACGTGGCGATGGCGCCTTGGTTGGTTCGTCTGAGCACAGTGCAACATGCAAGGCCCTGAAGTTTAAACAACGGCTTGTAAACATTGGTTCAGTGCCCGGCGAGTTTTAAAAAACACTTGGTTATTATATAAATCAGAACTGAGATCATAAGAAAATGGTCTCGGCCCTTCCACACATATGGGAAGTCATTTGGAATGTATGGACATACGTGCTTTGTGTAAACTACATATTACGTCTTTGCAAATTGAATTGCAGTCGACACCAAGCAGAGACAGACGTGGCGAAGGAATAGAGACTCACCGATTGGGGAGACTGCCACATCGAAATCGTATTTTCCTGGGGCTACAGATAGCAACATACTGGAACGGATGGGATCTTGCCCATTGATAGCTGAAAATCCAAGAATTAGGTATGTTGATGGATTGGGTCAGTAGGCTTTTGGGGCGATTGCCAATGACGATTGCTTTGAACAGTTTGTGAAATTGTACAATGGGGTTTCCATGCACATTTAATTCAATGTTATGGGCCTTTTTGAAGATTATAACAGTTTGGGATTGATGCAGCCAAAAGAGTAGAGGCTTAAACATTGAGTGGACATTAGATGGGATTGGACAGATGTAGAGTCTACCTCTAGGATATTCACACTCATGGATAAGGAAAAGGCTTTGTTAATAGATTCGCACAAGAAGTCATGTGGATGTTATCCGCGAGACATACAGAGGTTTGATATGGGGCCATTACAACTCTTTATATACATGTTTTTAATTTTCTTGATGATCAGTAAAATTGCAGGAGTTAGCAACAGTGTGGTGTGACCAATTTGCTTACATTGGGTTAAAAACAATAGCGCTGGGTAGAACCTGCATCAATGTCTGCAATCAAATATTAATGAAATTTTTGCATGTTTTGCGTATCGCTGCCTCTCATCTTTCTTTGGGATGTTTCTCTCCTTTTTCTTTTATCTGTGGTGGGAATTCAGGAAACACAGACAAAGAAGACAGGCTCTGGTCAAACTGTCAACACACAAATGTGATCACAAATGGATTCTTCATATGTCCCGAGGATGGCTGCGGCATGAAAACAACGCCGAATACCCAGCGAAACTCGAGTCGACATTGTATCGGTTTAAGTTCCATTAGGATAACAATTTGGAAAATGACTGTATCAAAATTACAGAGTGATACATGCCATGATTGTAAATCGCAGGTGCATTTATGGTTAGAAAATAGCACGTTGCACTAAAGGTTGAATTGTGTGACCTATTTTCTCGATTCATTGTTCTTAATGTGTTTTTTGCACAGTACAAAAGGATTTGAATGGGAATTAATGAGGTTGGTTTGGACGAGTCAGAGTGGTAGATTACAGTATGTTGTGTGTGTTGGTATGATTAAAATGTGTTACATCACTGATTTAGCTAAGTATTTTTAAACAATATGAAATCTTGCATACATTGTCTATGTTCTTATGTATGCTATAAAATAAAGAATAATTGTGATAATCAATTGAAGTTGACCTTTATGAAAAGAGATTGCTTTTTGTACAGTAAAATAACTGAACGCAATGAGAGTCTGTATATGGGTATTTACATGTTGTGCTGAAATCAAACAGCCAAATAAAAAAAAACAGACCGCGTACTCTTGTGCCCACTAAATAGATCGTAAACATTTAATTACGTATATTCTCGGAATTTTCATTAATTAGTCTGGTTTATTACACTACAATTTTACATGAGTACATGATTAGAAGTGGTTTGGCCAACACGTGTTTCACTTAAAAGAAGAACTTCATCAAGGCCTAAAATTCCATTTCATAACAGATCAACGATTTAAAAAAAATAAATAAATAAATAAAAGAAAAAAAATAATAAAATCGATCATGGGTGTTCATTTGCACCAACATATTAACTGGTTGCGCTTAAATGCGAAATATTTCCTCTTGATGGATTCATATCATGGATACAATGCACGTAATGTCAGTTTAAAAACCTCTGTTGATGGATATCACAAGTAACCTTAGAGTTCTGACGTCGTTCCTCCGTTTGGTCACAGAACTAGTTGGTGACTTGAAATATCCTTACTAGGTATGGTGAGGGGTACATTATCCCACATAAATGAACATTTTTGGAAAAAAAAGATTGCTTAAAGAGAAGTATTTTCCACAGTTGAAATCGTCAAGTAGAAGAAAATGAACGGTTAATTTGAAGACCCCATAGTCGCAAAAATGAAGTAATCACATTAGAAAGTGTTGCCTAAACAGGTCGAACAAAAGGTGCCCAGTGCCTACTCATGTACTTGGCTTAGTAAATAGACTGCAGACCCTTCCCATGCAGGGTCGAGTCCTGCTCCCACCTCTTGCATTCCAGTACTTGTTTGCCCTGCATTTATAACGACAAAGGCACAACTAAGTATCACAATGCAAGGACCCAGAAGCGTTCATAGGGGGCTAGAAGCTCAGGGGCTACAACCAAAAGGCTAGATAGCGGCGAGTCCCGACATTAGTAGTGCATCACCGGATCTTTTCCAGACCTAGCAACAGCCCTGCAAGGACCTACGCAAGAGGCGATGTGGGTGTCCTCTGAAGCGATCTTTAAATAATCGGACATTTCAGAACGCCCGATATCCACGGGCTTCATAAGAAAGAAACGGACATGAAGTAGTTTACATTTGATCACGCTGGCAACCAGCCACGAGTCCAGGCAGTTTCTCCCCAAGGAATTAGATTAGTCAAGTAGCATAGTTTTCTGCAAACACTCAAGAGGGGACGGGTGCTACAGAATCCCGCGGACTAAATAACGCCAGCTTGATCCATTCTGCTAGGCTTCCTCCACTGTCGCCCTGCCCCGGGTAAACTGCCCCCTTAGAGTTTTTTTTTTCCTTTTTGAAATCTGTCATAGCTAAAATTATAAATCTTGTATTGCTTTGCAAGTGCTTTGCTCAGCTCACGATAAAGGACCCGGGACTCGAAAGCGTTACATTAGCACAGTGCTAAGGACACACCTAAGTAAACCAAAAACTCGGCATCTCTACGACTAGAAGGCAAGTCACATGTACTTTAGAGAACGCCTAGTGTACCCTCTGTCCACGAATAGCTAAGGTCCTGCAAAGGAATCGGCAGAGGAAAGAATACTCCCAATGTCTTTCCCGCTCTAATCTGGCCACTCGGCCACCTTCTGAATTCTCACACAGCACAGGAGCTCACATATGCAACATCCCTAGGCTATACAGATCATAGATGGCGCCAAGGCCTCGTACTCCTTAAAGCCGGACACTCAACATGCGCCGCTTTTGCTGGCACCCTCAGGCCATCACCTCCCTCTTGGCAGTTTTAGCACCTAGTTGTTTTTTTTTAGGTTTTGCCTAGATTTGCACTCTGCTGTCAAAGAGTGATTAATAGCTGTTCAGCTCACATTCAGTGTTTGAGTGCCACACACCCCCCTTCTCCACTTGGCTGCCTGTAGGTGATGTCACAACCTTGCTGTATTCATTTGACTTACTTATAATTTGAACACCCCACAGGAGCCTCTGTTTTTCCCAGCTGTGGGGGGCCCAAACATACTGAAATGGGCCTCCGCCAGGCACGGTTACCTTCAGCCGACCCAGGTAACTTTTAGTGCAATGGGCTCCCACTCACGTTCATCCTTGGGAACTGCCCCTCTGTGACATCACCCATCCCCTATCCCAGCGACCAGATTCCTAGATCAGCGGGGCTTGCACCCTCATTCTATCCCAACAACCAATTTCTCTTCTAATACACATCAGCTCATTTCAACCACCCATTTCAGACTAAGGCCACGCCTACGCTATAGTGGCCAAGGGCTACTCTGTCGTGATTCTCTTTGTTGGGCTCATACCCAGGTTGACACCTGCATCGCCCTGAGGGGCTCTCAACCTGCCTCCATTCTAGAGCATCAGTTCCCACCTAGAGCAGAGAGGACAACACCCAGCATTAGGCCTACAGGATGGAACTTTAAAACGGGAGCTAGAATTCAGCCTGTACACATAGGTCTGGGCACATTCCCTTCTTCTCCCCCGAGACATGGAGCTTTCTTGGGGGGCCTTAGACCCATCCCCAGTTCACACGAGGGGGCAACGGAATTCTCTCATAGCTTACATTCACTGTCCATCTTTGACTCCACCCTTTCCTTCTCCGCCCACATCTCTGAGGTCTCTAAAAAGTCACATTTCTGACTGCACCTCCTCAGAGGTACTCTGCCTTTCCTCTCCTTCCCCCAGAAGCTCATGGTATCCCAAGCTCTGGTTCTCTCAAGCTTGAGCTATTCTAACAGCCTCTTTCTAAATCTACCTGCCTCTACTCTCCGCCCTCTGAAACTAATCCGGAACAGGACTGCGAGACTGGTCTGCGGCCTCAAGCCCTGGGATTACATCTCTCCAGCCCTGAAATCTATCCATTGGCTCACAGTGGATGCAAGGATTAAATTCAAAACCCTCTGCATTGTCCCCAAGGCTTTCTGGAACCTGGGTCCAAAATACCTTCAGCTATCCCTCGGCAAATACCTCCCCTCTCGAGCTCTTCGCTCCTCTACCTCCAACTCCCTCACGGTCAGTCTTTTTTTTTAAAGAAACGAGCTGGGGGGTAGATCTCTGTCTTCGGCTGGGGCCTCGCGCTGGAACAGCCTCCCTGCCACTCTAAAACTCGAGGAGAACCATATCTGGTTCCGGAAGCACCTCAAGACCTTCCTCTTCTTCTGCCTTCGCTCCCCTTCTACCCTGCAGATCTGTTCTCTCTTGGCACCGTGCACCTGGCCACCCTCTGTCCTCCGTGCCCAGGTACCTGCTCACCCTGCCACCCTTCTGCACTGCCTCAGGGCCACCCCTTGCACTGGGGTCTGTATCTGTACCCATACAGCCCCCCCCCCTTTTTCTTCCTGCACTTAGCAGACCTACCCTGTCTGCTGCCTTAAACCTAGCACTTGCAAATTGCTGGCTGCACTAAAACTGTTTGCTTCCTTTATTATTTATTTATTGTTATTTATCCGTTTCTCCTCTGCTTTGCACTTTCCACTTCTCCCCCTTCCGTGTACTTTTCCCCTCCCCTCTCCCATGCACTTGCGCGTTCGATGTCACTGGGCGTAGTAAGATCGCTGTTGTGTTCTCCCCTGTTTACCCTCCCTTGCCTTGTCACGCTCTGAAACACTTGTGCACGAGCGCGATAGAAATAAAATATATCATATACCCAGGCTTCTGCTGGAGTTGAGAGACACCCACACTATCCCAATGTGCTCTCTCCACATGAAGAGTGCCGTCACCCTGGGAACAGCACCGTTGCACGGCCAGACTATACCAACGCCTCTGCCAGTGGGATTCTATCACGTCTCTTCTCCTTAGTGATCTACAGCTCTTCAAGGGCACAGTGTCACACCCAGCCCTTGTCCCAAGAATATGCACCTCTATTAGAGCCGCAAGCGCAGACCCAGTTTCTGTACCTTGGACCTGCACCTCTGACGAAACCAGACAGGATCTCAATCATCACTCACCGGGTCTCGGCCGTTGCGCACGAGGGACACATTGGCGAAGGGAAAAGAGCAGAGCTCCAAGCCTAGGGTCTCACAGTCCGAGCTGGAAAAGAAAGATGGTAGAAGCTGGTCACTATGTACACGTTTTACACAATTACACCAATCCCATTAAACCGACAACTGCCAAATACCCAAGACTCATACAGGCGGGCCCAAGGTTCATTTCTACTCACCCAAAGCGGTAGTGCACAGGAGCGGCATGGCGCACCGTGGGCATGTAGGAGTAGTAGAAGCTTCCATACAAAAAAATAGATACCCAGAGCAACAAGGCCACAACACAGACAAAGATGGCGGCCTGCAGCACCAACCGGCGCACATGCATCATGGCTAGGCCCACCACCTCCTGTGCCAGGAGCAGAAGTGGCAGCGCTGGGGCAGTGTCCATGGTGGCAGCTTCGATGGACAAAAAGGCTTTTAGTGGGCACACCAGGAGAAACCCTGCATCCGAGTGTGCTGCTGCATGGGACTGGGGCGAAGTGAGCTGCTTCCAACAGATTCAGGAGTAGCATGTAATCATTGTGATGTGGAACATGTCACAGGGCTGCATGATGTAGCCGGGCTATCTGCTGAAGGACCACAAAGGGGGGGCTGAGGGGGGAGTAAAATGTTCACAAGACAATGGAGCCCAGCCAACTGTGTCATTGTGGCACCAACGTTACAGCAGGAAGGGACGTGAACTTTCAGCTAGTTGTGCAGCTTCCCACCCAAACCCGTTGCAAGGAATGCTGGTGTTTAACCCCACAGAATAAGACATGTGCATAGAGCTGGCGGAGAGCAGCATGTGGGCTAGTGCTGTGGAGGTGTACGTGACACCGGTCCAAAGGTAGTGTAAGTACGGTTTAGAAAGGTGTAGGATCTTCCTAGACAACTAGAAACGAGCTCCTGGCTCGCTAAAGGTGAAATTGCCAGGGTGTTCGCCATCTACTCTCAGGGTGGCAGGCAGGAGCATTGCCAAAGCCACCAACCAGTGTGGCAGGCAGGCAGAGTACACTGGAGGACCATGGGCTCTGGAGCTGCAGAGAAAAAAGAAAGGACAAACAGTAAGGGCTTGAGTGAAAACCCACGTACTAGTGGAACATTAAGTCAGAAAACGCAACAGAACCACAAATTAGAGCAAAAGCCAGCCCCACCGTCCAACACAACAAACCGTAATTTGATACCACAAAAATAAAACGTCCAACAACACTCCAATGGCATCCAACACAATTCAAACCACAATGTCAATTGCCATCCAAACCAACCCCAATTTAACACCACATCCTTGATACAGTGCAACGAACACTTTGAACACCCAAAATGAGCCTAAATTTAACACAATAATGGAAATGCAGAGCAGAGCAACCCCTCCACCTCCAACCCAACCCAACCACAAAACAAGGCAAACGCAACGAAAGTGCAAACCCAAACACAACCATCAAGGGATGACAAATGAGGGTGGCGGCTGCAACATATGTGCGTGTGATTGGTACGTACCACAGACCTATTGCTGGTGACCCCTAGCACACAATCAGATTGCAGGAACGCATGCCTTATGGGTAAAGGCAGAAAGAATAGGTTTAGCCTTCATTGCTGCGTTCTCAAACTAGTGAACTGTACCATCAGTTTGTAGTAAACCTTTTTTGTTAGATTGTATCACCGTTAGCGTGGGTAAAAAAAAAAAAAAAAAAAAAAAAAAAAAAAAAAAAAGAAAAACTAACGTTAATATGGGAAAACCCTTCAACCCGAAATGGGACCTTATTTGCATACCCACAATGCACTACTCAGTTTATGCATGGAATTCAATTAGAGCCAATGCGGCTGGAAGCAGCCCATGGGATTAAATAGCGGGAGAGGTTGCAGAGGAGTAGACTACAGTTTAATGGAGCGATCATCAATTGGATAACTAACTGGAGGTGACATTCCAGGGATGGCCAGTAGGTTGCGTTGTGGCACATGTATCTAATTAGCTGAAATGGCCTAGTCTGGTCTTACATAGTGAGAGCTGGCTCAGATGGATGGTGGAAAGCCAGGCCATCATGAGGGTTTGCAACACATTTTTGCAGCATAGATCCCGGAAAGAGCAAGTTAATTTATGTGCTTTTGTTTTTTTTTATTGCAAATCACAACAACCGAGCAGACCAAGGCTGGCCAGGGCACTGTGCTGGGGCACGCAGTACCACAGTAAAAACGGAATGCACACAAGTGGGGTGGTAGTTTGAGGCTGGGACTAGCAGCTTGCACTCGTACCCCCTCCACACAGACTTCACAGTGAATGGAATTGGTGCATTTTTCAAGAGTTGGATACCTAGTTTTGCCTAAAAGCTGTCTCAGAGATCAGCCATGAAGGAGCATGGATGCAATAGCAAGTGCAGGCCACTCCTCAAGTAGGTCTCCTGGGTTGCAAATCTCCACCCACAGCACCACAGCCCAGTAGGCAACAGTTTTGTTAAGACTGCAGCAAACAATGTCATCACGGTGTTCCAGTCTTCTCAGTGTCATCTCGTTAAGTGTTCAGGTTGATGTGCAAGTATTGTGCACATGATGCAGGGTATCACGCTGTGCTGCTGCACACAGGTTCATCACAGCACGAGCACTCAAGTCAAGGAGTCGAGGCGGCCAAGAACTAGCATGGTGACAGGAGAGTGGAAGTCAGGGAGGTGGGGAAACCACCCATTAAAGGGTGGCAAAGGAGTAAAAGAAGGCAAGACTAGGGCAGAGGAGGCTGTGCAGGAGGGCGGGCATGGGTGCCTGTCACCACATTAAAAGCGAGGGGGATGGGTTAGACTCAGGCTCGTCACAGATAGTTATGCATGACATGATGCATGCCTTGGTCAGTGGCTAAAATAAGGTGGGTCGATCACAGACTGAATTTAGCAGCTGTATAGATTTCTGAGACAAACCCCATGTTTGCTTTGGTCACTTGCAGCATGAAAACATGTTTTAGAGTGGCAATGCTGGCATGTATTGTTGGGTACGGACATCATGAAAAAGGACAATGGCCTACTGACCTGCTTTTGTTACAGTTAGGATGAAAGAGGGCAGAACCGACTTCGGTTCAGGTTTAAATTGGCTCAACTCAAATAGAGAAAACCTCAACTTAGTGCAAGAAAAACAGCGTGCCCCAAAACACCTAAAAATAAAATAGGATAGAGTGGTGCATGGGAGCCCAGGAAGATTGCTTGCTAGGTCTCACACACCCTTTGGCTGCACATTGGAACATAACAGATTCCCTCCCCCGCCTCACACCAGCTAATGTGCACGCAACAAGCAAGGAGCGCTGCAGAGAAGGTAGTGCTATAAAGGATCCTACTTAGCCGGCACATGCACCTTCCTTCGGGAGGTGCCCAGAACATACGATGTTGCCCCAAAAGGGGGGGGGGGGGAGAAGAGGGGAACCAGGCCACCAGCCCGGGGTTAAGATGGATTTCTGAACTCTGACCTGGAGGGGCAGAGGTTTAGAAGGCCAGCCTAGTTTCTTGGAACAGGGTAACCTCTGGACAAGCCAGACCAATCAGGGTAGCGATGGCGGCGGTCAAGACTAAGTCTCAAGAGGGGTGAGGGTGACGGAAGGACCTCAATGAGCACACAAAGCAAGGACACTTACAAATTACTCCAGCAGGTGTTATATTAAAATTATAGACCCATTTATTACAAGGCCTTTGTAACATCGACCATAGCAAAGAATACTACTAAAGTAAACCAATACATCACAATCAATACAATACATATACAAGAACGAGGGGTCTAAGGAGTTAGGAGCACGTAATATGTAGACCACCTAGATGGGGAGGAAAACAGGCAGTGCAAGTAATCATTAGGCCCAGTTCGACATCTGAAATACACCTAACTAGGAGGAAGTCCGAGACCTAAGAAGAGAGAAGCCTTATGCTCAAAAGTACCCGCACGCGCTGGTGCCAATGGACAAAAGAGGGCCCCTTGGAGGATATCAGGCAGTTCAGGAAGGTGAATGAAGCGATGCAGAACAAGTCCCCACTACTCAAGCAAGGCCTCCACTTGTGGGCAGAGGCAGGGTGAGAGTGCGGGCTAGAGTTGCTATTTCTTAACAGCGGTAGAAAAGAAACGGGCTCCTGCGCGAGGGGCCACCGGTTGGGTTATGGACTACTCACCGGTCCCCGACGCAGGCAGATCCAGACTTCTCCAGTTCAGTTCACGTTGCTGGCAGGTTCAGCTTCGATGATCAGGACGTCTTGACACCGTGTCGATTCTGCGTAGCAGGATGCAGGGTCGAGGGTGTCCAAAATGCAGCGGACGCGCACAGGTTGTTAACACAGCAGGGCAATACGGCAACCGCATTTACTCTAGTCTCACATCAGACCTGGGAATGCCAAGTGTACGAATTTGGTGCGAGGGTGTCGTGGACACAGAGCAAGCAGTAAACCAAGTTTCGAGGGCTTCCCCGAAACGGCGGCGGTGACAGAGCAAAGCGTCCTGCGTAAGCTGGGCAGCCCACTGGTTGGCCCAGGGACCCTTCCGAAGAGGCTTACTTGCAGGGTTTGATGAAGGTGCCGGGAATAGTTGATCCCACTATTCCAAAGGGTCGAAGCGCCTTCGCAGACCTTCTAGGACGATCAGATGCAGAGGGGTCTCGCAGGACGACAGCAGTTCAGGGTGCCAAACCTTCAGCGGGTCACCAGCGGATCCTCAACTCAGTTTCTTGTTGCAGGATACTTGGCTCCTTATCCCTTGTTCGGTGTGAACTCAGGAGATCGACATGGTAGTGGTGTTTTCAGCCTCCTCTTATCCAAAGTTCCCTTCGTGCCAAAACGGAGAGGGCCCAATGGGAGATCTGCTCACAAACACTCACACCATACGTGGCCCTATCACGGACCACGGTGGTCCCAGGCATTCAGGACACTCTGGACTCTCTGGCACCCAGGATGTGTATTGGGACCAGACATCCCGGCCCACATCCTGAAGGCACACACAAGGCATGCAGAAGCCCGCGAAAGCGTTGGGTTTCACGAGAAAGTGCATGACCAAATAAGGACGGCCCCGGGTCGGCTCGACCTGGGGGGAAGGTGAAGGGGCAAGACGGTCAGCGGACAGGACAAAGAACCTTGTGGCATGGCCATATTGGAGCCAGGCCACTCATTTGTGCCAATCTCGGTAAGCGCGTATACCATGGCGAAAAAGGGTTCAAAACACAAGAGAAACGATAGCCTCCACCAGTCCCGTCGTGACACACTTGCACAGTTCATAATAAGTCCACCAAGAGTTTCTAGGGCCTTTGGAATGACTAGAGACCCAAGAGCTGGTAATGTAAGTTACGGGGCACTCTTGTTTCATGTTGCACAAAAGCTGCAACATGAGGAAAGGACAAAGGGAAACAAAGTCTCCCAGTACTGACTGTTTTAAGGGCATGTCAGTTTCCCCATAAGAATTGAGCAAAAGCCCAGAGGAGTGCTGCGGAAGGCTGCGCTTCTCTGGCAAAGTCTAGATCAGGGTGTAAAACAACAGCAAAAAGTTTGGGGGTTGCCACATGGAGGGAAAATTACTTACAATTATGAAATCTTTCCTAACATCCGGTATCACAGACTGTATCCTGGGTGGTCCTGCGCTTGCTCTCCTACTTCGATAAAGATAAAGAACGCTTTGTGCTCCCTGGTACAATGGAGGCAGACATGTATGGAGCAAATGTCTTCTGGCTAAAACGAACAAACTGAGAAATGGAGGGGGAATGGTGCAGTTTAAAATATGAACCAACAAGCTCTCCTCTCCTCCTCCATCCTCTTCTGGTAGTACTCCAGGAGCAGACCAGGCGGTCTGGAGCCCCGACCATCCATGCTGGCTCTTCTGCTCTAAAGTGCACCTCCTGGTGCACATTCGGTTTCACTCTGCACTGTTGCACGTGTGGAAACAGTGCAGGGCTTAGTGTTCTCAAAACCACATGTCTCCTTTTCTTACAAAAAGACTTGGTCCTCAATATATACTGCTCATCTCAGAAAAGAAGATGCCCAGCAGATTCCTTGACTCTCACCGTTCCAACACTCGTTACCTCTGATATGCTCGAGTTGGTTGCATACTTGGTAATGCAATTCCATATTAATTCGGGTTCTTTGGCTCGAACTGAGACTTGACAGTTCATGCCTCTATCGTGGAGGGTGCTGTAGTGCTGCAAGTGTGCTTTGTAGGTTGGCCCAGTGTCTCCTTCTGGGTTGCCATCTTCATTGCCCAAGGACTGATCTGTGAAGGTTTATCTTGCATGTCTATTTGGGCAATTTTCTGGGTAATACATGCGGCAGAGGGCTACCATTTTCAGGTTGCACACACGACTCACTGGTGCAAACAGTTGTCTCCTCGTTTGTGTACCGGTCACCATTTGCTGAACTTAGTACCATCGCCCTGGTTGTGGAGCCGGATCTTTACCTGATCACCCTTTTCTATGCTAGATGCATGTGTTGCATTGCACTCAGATTTTTGTTTTGCTGGTGTTTTATTCTTTGATTCTAATAAACATGTCTACAGTGTGCACTGTGGTGACAAGCCTACTATAAGTAAGCCAAGACGGTATGATCAATATGCCCTGCCGCTTTTCATGAACTGGAATAGCAACATTCCAGTGATTGGAAGGATTCTGTGGGCAGTACAGCTTCCATTGCCATGGTGTATGGTTCGCTGCATGAAACCGCTGCATGAAACTGGGGCCAGTCGTAGGCTACCTTACATGAAGCAATTCACCCTTTCCACCCGGGCAAATAGAGGGCATCAGAAGCCTGAGAAACCGACTGAAGCACGTGTTGACAATGTTGACAAGCTGATTTGGCTGTTTAACAGATAGACACATTTATAATCAAGAAGGATGTGAAGGAACAGTTGATTTAAGTTTGTGTTTAGATTGTTATACAAAGTCTATAACCTAGGCAATCATGCAATATATGTGTGATATGTGTAACAGAGAACGTGAATGTATGGTGGAGTGAAATGAGTGGCGTTGGATTGGTTTTCAAATAGAAATGTGTATTTGAGTTTTCTATGCGATTACAGCAACATGAATTTAAATAAAATATTCTTGTAATAAATGTATATTTTTGTGAGAATTGTGCGAGTAAGCCTCTTTCCAACCTCATAGCTATGATCCAATTTTGTTTGTTTACTTGACTCTTACCTGGAGGACCAGTAGCGTTACAGGTACCCTTGTTTGGATATGGCTTCAGAGCTGCCAGAAGCACGGAAATTGCTCTCCTAAACATCCGTGAAGACCTGCTCTCTAACCTTGATTCAATCCCCCCTCAGTCCTCATCCTACTTGATCTCTCTTCTGCTTTGACATGGTCAACCATGCCATCGTGCTTAACCGGCTCAGTGATAACCTGGGTATCGCTGATCAGGCCCTGGCCTGACTGACTTCTTTCATCTCGGACCGACCCTCCCAGGGCCAACTTGGGTCCTTCTTCTCCTATCTCTCTCTCCATCTGTGGTGTTTCCCACGGGTCTAACCTCTCTCCCTGGTTGTCCACTCAATACCTGGCACCTCTCTCCCACCGCATTGCTGCTCTCTGCCCCAACTTCTGAGTGCTAGGTGGATGACAACCAGACTGCCTTCAGACTCCCCTCTGCCGCCTCCTCTCCTTCTCTCATCCTGGATTGTCGGTCTGCAATCCAGGAGTGGTGCGCTGCCAATGATCTCTGTCTGAATACCAGCAAGACAGAGATCCTCCACATCGGCACACCTGCACCCCTCTTTCCCACCACCCGCTGGCCGGCCTCTCATGCCCCCCCCCCCCACTGCTACCACCTGTGAGGCTAAGAACCCCTGGGTTATCTGACTTCTCACTCTCCCCTTCTCTCCTCATATCTCCGACATCTCTAAGAAGTCAAACTACCAACTGCACCTCCTCAAAGGCATTCTTCCTTTCCTCTCCTTGCCCCAGAATCTAGAGCTCTGGTTCTCTCTAGGCTTAACTACTGTAATAGCCTCTTTTTAAATCTGCCTGCCTCTACTCTCTGTCCTCTGCAACTCATCCAGAACAGGACTGCAAGACTGGTCCTTGGCCTCAAGCCCAGGGATTGCATCCCTCCAGCACTGAAATCTCTCCATTGGCTCCCAGTGGCTGCAAGGATCAAGTTCAAGACCCTTTGCATTGTCCACCGGGCCTTCTGGGGCCTGGGACCAAAGTATCTTCCTACTCTAGCTCTTCGCTCCTCGACCTACGAACCCTTGAGGGTCAGTCGCTTTTCCAAGCAACGATTCGGGAGCAGATCTGTCTTTGGCTGGCGCCTCCCTCTGAAACAGCCTCTATGAAACTTGAGCAGAACCATTTCCGGTTCCAGAAGCAGCGCCAGACATTCTTCTTTGCCTCTGCATTCCCCCTACCTTGCTGATCTCCCGTCCGATACTGCACTTGTTACCCGGCTACCCTGTGAACCACTGGCCCAGGTCCCTGCCCTCCCATTTGCACACCTGCACTGCCTCCTGGCAACCCTGCACTTTGGGCCGTTTCTGCAACCTTACAACCCCCCCTACCTGCATTCCTCTAACACCTGTTTTTCTGCACTTAATCCCTGCACTGCCACCTGCTGGCCGCACTTCATGTTTTCGATGTTTGATCCTATGTCTTGCACTTGCTCCCCCCTTCCCCTGGCACTTCTACCCTGCACTTGTGCGATCTCAATGTCACTGGGCCTAGTAAGTTGTCTTGTCCCCCTCCCTTGCCTCGTCACGCCTTGAAACACTTGTGTATAGGTGCAATATAAAATATCAGATCATATATCAGACACATTGCAAACAACCATGAAAACCTGCAATGGTTGTATTGCTATGTCCTCAAAAACAGTATTAGTACACAAATGTAATCTTAAACACCAATAACTGGTCCTAAATACCAGAAATCCTAAAAACCAAAACACAGACACGCGTTTCAACGCTTAGCGGTACTGCAGATTATCCTGACCAGACAACACGGTTTATAGGCGTAGCCCTCAACGTCTTCCTCAGGGTGATAGTGTATATGTGCAATCATATAGTACAGGTGAAACTGTAAATTACTTCGCAGTCATTGCTTCCATGTCTTCACTTGTGTGAACATATGTCCTGGGCCGGTATTAGGTCAAAAGACCTTTTTCTTTTTTCCAAAAAGGAAAAAAGACTGAATTAGAAAGACCGCTCTGTTACACCACCACGATCCACCACGTGAGCCAGGTTGTCTGCAGCTGACAACACCGATTCAGTACCCACCCATGCCAAAACCAGATTGTAAAGGATCAAGAAAACCAGAATCTCCAAATAAACAAACAATGAAGAAGTGGCATCACCAAAGATAATTCATGAAAAAAGCAAGTAAAAAAAAAAATAGGCTGATTGTTAGAAGAAATAGATCTAGAGAGGGGTTTTTCAATTGGTGAATTAACATTGCATTCTTAATTGCAGAAGAAACAGAGCTGTTGGCAAAGGAAAAATTAACTGCGGATGACACCAAGCACCAATGAGAGGAATGATCTTTTTCAGAACAGGCAACAGGGAAGGATAAAACACAGAGGCGGATTTTATGCCATTAGTAGCCCTAACATCAGCAACAGTAAATAAGGGAAATGTCGCAAAGATCATGAAGGATCAGCTGGGACATTTCACTCAAGAGATGATACCGATTATGACCCCCGAGTCCACAATTTGCTGTCTGATATCCCGAGAAAAAAAACGAGAAAATCACATAAGGCTTGAGTGGGGGATCGAGTTTGTAGATGGAGGAGATGACAGCGACTGAACACGCCTAAACAACTCCCTATGCTCGTTCACAGTAGATTCCAGACATGACGAAAGGAAAAACACGCTTTGCCTGAAAACCTGCAGTTAAAAAAAAAAAAGATGTGTCCTTTTTTCGCAGTGCCAAGCGGGATAAAAGTGCTCCACTTGCATTCCGCCAGTCTACGCAAGAGCCAGAGGCCAGCCAGCTCAGCTCAAAACCATGGCTCAGAAGGAAGGCTACATGGTTTTAGCTTGTACAGACAAGCTAAAAATGTCTTATGTGCTCTCAAACACACACACCCACACACCTTCCCCTTCCCCCCCCCCCCCTCAACAGTCCCTCCTCCAGTTACATCCCCAGATCCTATTCCTCCCCAGAGGACCAAGGAAGCATGCATCGGAGATCAAACCTCTACAGCAGTTATGGGATCCTTTCAATCTGCGTCAATTCTCTATGGAAGCTATTGCCCCATTATCCTGTCGTCATCACACCTTTCAATTTTAAGTAAAGAAATACAGACAGCTTTTCAATCCTGAGATGCTCTTCCAACTGCTGAATTGTGACGAATGTACCTCCCTGTCACAACTGACCATCCCTTTCAAGCCCCACCTCAGACCACTGTTGAAACCTCACAAATCCGGGAAGTCCTCCCTGATCGGTGGCGCCCATATGTGGCTCAGCGGAGATGGCCAAGATGCAACTTATCGCATACCCTTCTGACATTGCCAGATTTCCTAAATCATCCCGGGCCCACAACCTCTTCCCCAAAGACTTCCACGACACCCAAAGCCAATCTGTGACCGGTCTCAACCAATAGTTGAGAGAAATACCCATTGTTTAGCCATATTATTCCTAACATTAGCAATCAGGGCTGCCATGTAGTAACCATCCAGGTCCAGGAACCCAACTGCCCCTATGATTTATCAGGAGGATCAAAATCTCTTAAGCAATTTACTGCTTCTTGCCCTGCCACAAAAACCGAACAAGTCTCGCCTTGAATTCCCTCAAAAACATCTCCGGAACAATGACCAGCAACATTTGGAACACATATAGGATCTTCAGCATTCGGTTTATTTTGAACGCATTCAGTCTACGCATCCACGATAAAGTAAAGGTCGCCCACTTTACCAAGTCTTCAGATACCTTTGTAAGTAGAAACGGAAAGTTCACCTCGACCAAGCCTTCTAAAACATCCTAGTTACCATTATCCCAAGTTATTTAAAAGTTAGATCTCTGAATGAAGAGGTGCAACACCGCAAAGTCTTTCATGTCCTCCGATTCTCTATTGAACCGGAACAGAATCGACTTCTGTACATTAACCCTAAAACCAGAAAGAGACCCATATTGCAATCTCAATGTTACTTGGCAAATGTAATGGCAAAATTGAATTTTATTGAAGGTTTTATTTTTACCTTCTCTAAAAACGAGAGAGTAATTCACATCAACACAACTGTCTTGAATGTCACCTCCCTCCATCACACTCACTATGATGCTCTCCATTTCCCCACCATCTTCTCTAACTGTTTTTCTATCCCCTATCCTACTCTTCTCACTAAGACTGGTAAGAAGCAACTTAAGAAGGACACCTTGGTCTACAATCCAAGCCTCCCCATCGCTGACAGCTAAGTCCATGCTTCCTCCAGAGAGACTCTCGCTGACATATGTCTGTGCTTCCTCCAGAGAGACTCTTAACCAACATCCTCCTTGTCGTTCCTTCACCCGACCTATGGACTTCATATGGTCGCTCTTCTCTCTCCTTCCTCTTCACCCATTAATGGTGGCACCCGATGGGAAGTCCTCCAGAGTCATCATTAATGTCTATCTAAAATGGTACCATCATGGTCCAAGGGCCTTAGCCCAACCTCCTACTATTTGATAGGTGCATTCTTTCCTTCGCTCCTCCTCCACCACCTTCCTCTACCATTCCGGCTCCTCTGCCATCTACAACCTCTCTGGCCCCCTTGCCAGCTACCTCTCTCCTGGCTGCCTTGCCTGCCTTGGATTCCACCTCTATGGCTCCCTTGCCATCCAGTGCCTGTTTGGCTCCTCTGCGTCGTCCTCCCTTTACCTCTCAGGCTCCTCTGTCACTTCTGATGGGTACCTCTCTTCCCTGTACCCCTCCACGGAAGTCTTCAAAAGTGGCAACCTGCTCCACACTGCTACTCTCAACTCTCGCTCTGCTGTCAAACACACTGCCATCTGCCACCTCCTTTAACTCCTGGACCTAGATGTACTCCCTCTTACCGAGACATGGTTTAAGGCCAGCTCGGTCTCAAGTTTTGGCGCACTCCTCCCCGAGGGCTATAAGATCCTCTCTGAGCCCAGGCACAACAGGCCCAGGGACCCTGATCTCCCCCCCCCTCCCCAGAGTGGATTCCTGCCTCCATCCTCCCCACTGAAACCTACTCCCCCTTTTAATGCCTGGTCTGGAGTCTCTCTCCCTCTCTCATGGCTTCTCTCTGACCTTGGTCACCTTCTACAGGCCACCTGGCCAGGTTACCCTCTTCCTCTCTGAATGGGCTGACCTTACTTCTTCGCTCCTTTCCTCTACCTCCCAGCTTCTCCTTGAGGATCTCAACATCCACCTGGACTCTCCAGACTCCGCTGGGCTCTTCCGCATCCTATGCGACTCTGTCCCTTTCCATTCTATCCTCTGGTCCGACTCGCTCTGCCGGGCACATCTTGGATGCTCTCCTCTCTTCAGACATCCCCCGCTCACATCCTCTCACTACTCCTCTCTCCTGGACTGACCACTCTTCTTTCTTCTGACTTGAAGCTTCCCGTCCCTTGGCAAAGGCCCACCCAGCACTGTGTCCTTCCTTTAAGATCATTCGACCTATGAAGTGAGTGTCAATGAACGCTTTGCCTCCACTTTCTCCCCAGAGCCCTGGTTGTCTAGGCTGTACTAACCGCCTCAAGCCCAAGGACCGCATCTCTCCGGCCCTGAAATCCCTCCACTGGCTTCTAGTAGCTGAAAAGATTAAGTTGAAGAGCCTCTGTATCATCAGCTGGGGCCCTCGCTATCTCCAACTCTCTGTTCCCAAGTACCTTCCTACTAGATCTCTCTCTTGGAAGCTCCTCAAGACCTTCCTTTTCTCCTCTTCTTTCTCCCTTCCTCTCCCCTTCTAACCTGCCATTGCTCCTGCACCGTTCTGCTGACTGGCTGCTTGGTGTTCCTCTGAGCCTTACTGGACACCAGCCACCAAACCCCCTGTACAGTCGCCCTACACTTGCGTGCTTTCCTTCCTGAACTTTCTGGTTGCGATTCCCCTTGAAGTCCTAGCCTTCCTTGCACATAACTCGGGGCCCGGCTGCTCTGGGTGCACTTCTGCCCGTACCCTCTCCCCTGCGCACTTGCACAATCTAAATGATACTAGGCCTAGTAAGATAGTTTGTCTTGTCCTCCCTTGTTCCCCGTCCCTTGCCTGGTTGCACCTTGAAACACATGGTGTATAGGTGCATCATAAATAACATCATAGCATATCATTACCGAGAGTGCCTCAGGGATGGGAACCAAAAGGTCTGTCAGGTATAGCAAGTTATCATCCATACACATTTCAAGTTCAAACTGTGTCCCCCACTCTTCTACCCCTAATCCCACTATTCCTCCAAATATTTTCGGCTAACAATTTCAAAGATAATAGAAAGAGTCGGAGAGAAAGCGGGCAACCCTGCCTCATGCCCCTGTGTAGATCAAATTGTCCTGACTTCCTCCCCTTCACCAGCACCACCATAGCTGTTGGGTCGGTGTGGAGGGCCCGTTTGCAAAATCTGTTCTCCAAAACCATATTTCACCAAAACCTCATGCAGATATGCCCCGTTCACCCGCTCAAAGGACTTTTCAGCGTTGAGAGCCAGAAGCACCAGATCTCATCCCTTACCTTTGGATAACTCCATCAAGTCGAGGGTATTCAAGGGGTCCACCCCTGTCTCCCTGGGATAAGGCCCATCTGATCTGAGTGCATGATGCCCACAAATCTGGCAGCCACCCTCTTGGCGAAGATCTTTTCATCTACGTTTAAAAGGGATATCGGTTTATAGGACGCACACTGGGGATTCCTCACTCCAGATTTATCACTGCAATCAACGCTTGACCAAACTAGGACGGAGACTCCTCCTTGCACAAAATAAAAGAAACAATTTAGACAATATGGAACCACTGGCCCTGCAGAAGATTTGTGAACCCCAATTGTGAAACCATCCTCCCCCCAGGGCCTCCCCCCCCCCCAACGTTCCCTTAATCTCCGCCAACATCACATCCTGAGCGTCTACCCAAGACCTTTCCTCTGATGTCTGGCCGGGGAGCGGGAGCCCATCCAGATATTTTCACATATTCTCTACTGTAGCCCCTCCATCCTCATCGTATAGCCTGGTGTAGAAGCGTGTGAAGCAGTCAGCAAAGTCCATCGGAGTGGCAGCAACCATCCCATCCTCCACAGCACCACATCCACCCATCTAGATGCCCTGTGAGCCCAGAGGTGTGCCGCCAGCATAGAGTCTGCCTTGACACCCTTCTCATAAAATGTCTGCTTAAGGAGGAAAAGTTTCCCCAACCATCTCCGTCAGCCCCAAGGATTTCAATTCAATTCCGTCTCTTCCGTTTTAATAGAATAAGTGTCTCCTGGAGGTCAGGCCCTCCACCCAGTACCACCTTCTCCAACGGCTCTGTCATTCCTCATCCCTTGTTCCATCAAGGCCTGCTTCCTCTTCCTCCTCCTCCTCGCTCTCCCCTGTATGAGCAGGCCCCTCCAAATAACTTTTGCCAACTCCCAGATGATACCGGCACCGACCTCTCCCGTATCATTTCACTTAAAGAATTACCGGATCGCCTTTCCTAATCTTTTCGCAAAAACCTGGTCTTTCCATAGAGTGTCATACCTCCATGAAATTCTCCTCTGATTTCAACTTACCACATCCACCATCATACTCGCTAAATTGCAGTCCGACCAGCACAAAGGTTGTATCGCGTAACGCCCTCTTCCATGCTTTTATCCATCAAAATGTAGTCTAAGTGTCATGCGGCATGAATAAATAAATAAATAAATAAATAAATAAATAAAGAGAAGCTAGAGCATCTGGGTTCTACAATCTCCATACGTCCACCAATGCCCTGGTACCCAGTATCTCCTCTAACCCAGTGATGAATGGGGAGTATTCATCCCTTCTCCCCAAGAGGGAGCCACCCCCTTTGAGGCTACAGATGTGAGGCCGCAACGCAAGACCCTCCTTAGGTGTCTGGTCAAGTTGGACCTCACTGGGATCGACCCCCCTTTTGGGACACGAACTCCCATTCCCAAAGGGAACTCCCTATGCAGGACACTTCTGCGTATATGGGACTGCCTTTCATCAAAAAACACTGTCTCCTCCCTCTAATTGGCTTTAGGCAATGTTGAATCCAGCAGACAGTCTGAAGGGAAACAGAATACCCTTTTAAGAAGAAATTCGTATGAAAGTGGGACTAGTAGAACAGAAGGGGGGAGAGAGCAGTGCGCAGGGGAAACACCCTGACATCAGAATGCTGTGGGTAGGCAAAGCAGAGATGAACAAAAGGACCTACGGAACTGCGAGAAGCCGAGAATGCCATGCAGTCACTGGAGGCCAGGCAAAGCAGATAACAGCAAATCCATCATCAGGACAGAGTTCGAGGAGCCGTCCCAACGTGGTGGCAGGACCACAGGAGTATTGGGGTGGGCCAAGCACCCCTGAAACCTGGAAGGCCAGGAGTGTTGACAGCTCCCATCTGCTACCGTTCACTGAACGCAGCCAGCTGCAAAGACGTGTCTGAAGCCCACATGAGAAAGCAAACCAATGTGCCCAAGCAACCACTAAACCCCCCTGTTCTCCCTCCTCCCCCACCCCCGATGGCACTTAACTGTCACATGAAAAGTGTCAACTGGGAAGACTTTGGACAGGTGATCCTGCTTCAGAGGAGAAAAGTCAGGGCGTTTTAGAGGCATGAGCTGGCTGTGTGTGCGCGAGACATAGCACATGAATGTGGGACAGTCCCACAAAATGCGGGATGGCTGGCCACCCTACAAATACACCCAGCCCTGTTCCCCAACCTTGGGTTTCATCTGGGCTTGTTTAGCTGCCAACTTGATATAAGGTGAACACAGAGAAGTCACACATAGGGGATTCCCGTCAACCATGTGGATCTTTTTGGACCATTTCAATACAACCTTATCTGCTTGGCTGCATTTTAATGGTTTCCCTGTTCATGCATCTATTGCAGCTGTGACTGAGTACAGGTGGGCAGCTAGGGCAAGCACCTGCCCACCACGCATTACAAAATATGATTTCCCCTTTTACTCCCTTCCCTCCTGCTTCCCTTTTATCCTGTACAGCATTCTTTTTGTCCCCCTCTTTTTTACTTACTAGCAATTTCCTCTACTATCCCACTTTTTTAACACTGTTGTCCACTGTTCTTGCTCAATTCCCTTAATCCTCTGCCTTTTTCTTTCTCCATCTCTGCCAAAGGTTTGCAATCATAATGATCCCAATCTCCTTCTCATTTTACTGCCATTAGCATACTCACCTGCCTTCCTTCACTCAATTTTTCCCCTTCCTCATTTACCCACGTCACACCATTTGCCTTTACATTTCTGCCCCTCCACTCCCCATTGCTCACTCAATTGCCTCCCTTTCGCCTTCCCTCCCTCACTCTTCATTTCTCCCCGACTCTTTAGACCTCCATTACTCACCATTCTCTGCACTCCTGCTCTCTATTTCCACTTCATTTAATCCTTTTTAACCTGCATTTCCCCCCACTCTTTTTCGTCACTAACGTTTTCCCCCATGCTCCTGCCCTCGTTCATTCTCTGTACCTATTCACCCTTTTACCCTCACCTGCCTCCATTCAATCACCTCATCTCCTGCCTTCCCTCACTCTCAATCTCTCCCTCACGGTTCTACCCTCCTTTCTCCATTCTCCTGTCACATCATTGTTCATGTTACCTGCTCCTTCTCTACTTTTCTTCCTCACTATCCTGCCCTTATTCCCTCGCCATTTCATTCACTGCTCACAAGTGTGTGGGCTAAGAACACCAGGCACATGCACACAATGGGTCTGTGCGCTGTAGGAATTAGCCCATGATATGACCTCTTATAACGTCCCTTCCCATTGCCTTGAACCCTATAATTTCCATTAGGTTCAGGCTTGATCATTCACTATTACCACCATGGACAGCAAAACCTGGCAAGGAGGCACAGCTGTCTTTAGCTGGAATCAGACCCCAAACAAAGAAAACTAAAAAACACAACTTTAAAAAAATGAATGAAAAGAAATTGAGCATTTGTCCCCAACTTCATAATTGTGCAACTTTTCCCACTCTAGGCCCGACTCCATTACCTGCCATTCTGTGTTCAAAAGCAGACAGCGAAACACAATGCAATGTCCACTTCCTCTGTGAGAGGAACTTTAACTGCAACATCATATTTAGACACAGAGAAAGCTAAAACATGGGAAAATACGTTCCTATAGAGAAAACGTACTTTTACTTGACGCCTAATGAATGTTCATGTTATTTTATATTTTTATTTAATGGACATTTGTTTCCAAGCACCACAAGACAAGTTTGGGGGTGGGGGAGGGCATGGCAAGGCATTACAAAAAACTGTTATATTGGCCTTGTGACAATCCTACCGTGCAAGTGCAAGACAAGATGGTTAGTGCAGGGAGAGTGGGTTGAGGGACAAGTGAAAGAAGTGGTGCCCAAGAAGGGAGAGGAGTGGGCAAGGGATGGAGGGCCAAGGCGGCAAGTGCGAGGGAAGGGAGGATGAGTGCAGTGGACAGGGAGGAGCAGGTTAGGGCTAGTCCGGGGAAGGGAACCAGCAGGCAAGTGCTGACAAAGGATGCTGTGGGGGCTCTTAGGGGGGGGGGCTGGCCCCTATGCAATTTTAAAAGGGACCCGGCTCCAGGGCTGGAGAGATGATATCCCTAGTTCAGCCTAGAGAGAACTAGGGCTCTGGAGACGTTGAGCTTCTGGGGGGAAGGTGAGGAAAGGTAGAATGCCCCCGAGGAGGTGGAGCTGAAAGATGAACTTCTTAGCAAGGTCTGTGACGTGTGGAGATAAGGAGAGAGAGACAGACAGAGACACAGAGAGAGACAGAGACACAGAGAGAGACAGAGACACAGAGAGAGAGAGAGAGAGAGAGAGAGAGAGACAGATTGAGAGAGAGAGAGACAGAGAGAGAGAGACAGAGAGAGAGACAGAGGAGTCAAAGATGATCCCAAGGCTTTTTCCCTCACATGTGGTGGAGGGGACCCAAGGATGCTGATCAGAGTGTGGGGGGGAAACAAGGAGCAGGCGTCCCAATGAGAAGGATCTTGTCTTACTGGTATTAAGGCAGAGATCATTGGCAGAGCACCATGCCTGAATAGCAGTCAGGTATGAGGGAGGAGAGGAGGTAGAGGATGGCAGCTTGAAGGAGAGCTGTGTGTCGTCTGCATAACACTGGAAATGTGGTGAAATGTGGAGATCAGGCGGGCCAGAGGGGCCAGATAGATGCTGAAGAGCCACAGTGAAAGGGTAGAGCCCCGAGGGACGACACGGGTAGAGAGTGAGGCGGAGGAGAGAAAAGGACCCATTTGCACTATGGGGTCTGTTTGACAGGAAGGAGGTCAGCCACAACAGCACCCTGTCCATGATGCCTAGGGCATCATCGAGAGTATCAAACTAGTTGCAGAAGCCAAAACCAGCTACTGGCTGTCGGGCATCGATAGTAGGCAGGAGCTACTGCTGGGGAACCAGGAGCCCGTACACAGCACATCCAACTTCCACATGAGATGCACACTTGAACATTCCCAAACACTCAAACTTAATGTCACATAGGCATGTTTGTAAGGCACCATTTGACCTGGGGAGCCAAACGTAGCTTCTGGTAACAGTGTTCACCTAACCAGGCTCTCCTGGGGTAGAAGCAGGATCTAAATAGCTCCCAGCAATGTTAAACCATGCATTTACTTTACTCACTATTAAAGTAATGCTTCTTTTTGCTTGGCCACCAAAACACGCTTTGCTACCACCACTATGTGATAATAGCCTCAGACCTCGGAAGGGGTCATTATTGTGGTATGACGACCCGCCACAAAGTTATGGCCTGAGGCAAGTGTCAACTGATCAAAAGCAACCCATCCTACACTTTTGTTTGGCAACGGCTTTCATCAAGTCTATTCTCGCTGAGCCACACCGAGTTACTATTGGAAGTTTGCCGGTGGGAAAAATATAAAAGGTAACTCCAGATCAAACTCCAGCACAGATTAACTGGGCAGCTGGATCACGTCTCGAGCCCAGCATAGAAACATTGCATGCGACTAACTCTTGCTCTTTGAAGCAGACTTGCATATTTAGTTTGTGTCCAAACACGTTAGAGTATTCCCACTGCCCCATGTCCCGAGTGGGGCAGAAGGAGGAGGGCCCTCAGACTTCAAAAATACATTTTATTTCGGTTCTGGTGCGTAATGGAGGTGTTCCAACTACACGGTGCAGGTCAGGAACGGTATTACCTCACTTTTGCTGAATGGCAACTATCCAAATGTATTTTCGTCTGATTTCTTTCCTCTTTTTTTGTAACCCTGTATGGCAAGTATGGGTAAGGTAATATAAAGGTGAAACTGGGGTAAAAAAAAAAGTAAATATTCGGAAAAGCCTAATGGATCCTCAGTAACGAGGAAACTCTCCCTGCTTCTGTCTCCATAGAGCACGGGACCTTGAGGCCTACCAGGAGGGAAGCATTGAGCCCTTTAGAGCGACGGATATGGGAAACAGATAAGAAAAAAAGACACCTTTTGCAAGTGGGTGCGTGTATACAGCTAGATCGAAACAGTGCATTTTAAAGCACGTTTTTAGGAAGGAATTGGGGGAAAAAATAAAAAAGTTATAGGGTTTACAGGTAGCTTGCAACATAAAAACACTCGACCTCCTGCTCTAACCTTGTAGTTATCTGATGTTGCACTCACGGCTCAGCATTCAAAGAAACCAATACCGGATGGCAGTCCAAATACTGCTAAAAAAAAAAATATTTTAAAAAATAAATTACAAAAAAAATAATCACTGCTTTACCAATAATCCACTCCATGTGCATATTTTATAAGCCTAGAGTGTTTAATCTCCATCAACTTGGCACTTTCTCATTTAGGATGTACAGAAAACTGCAAACGTCTCCACTGGAGCCAAGTGAGGTTCCCGCGCCCTGCTGCTAACTAACTAAGGGGGACTCCTTGCTCCCCCCTAATCCTCACCTATGGGTAGAAGCACTGAGAGAGACGGTGCCATTACACTCGAGAGGACGCAGAGATGAGCACGTTTGGCCGAGGTGGTGGACGAGCATGATGGAAAGAAAGGGCGAGAGAATTACTATGTGTATTCTACAAGTCAACATTTAAAAAAACACTACCTAATAGTATTATTGGTTGCGGGCTGAGGTGATGAACTGGGCTACTTTCCAGACATTCCATGCTCATGCAGATGCTCATGCATGCAATATAATGCAAATCCAAAGCATACACGTATATACGTAGATCAGAGGGTGGTGGCTGCTTGCTACACGAGGTGGGAGATTCTCCATATAGAACGGGGAGGAGCATGTTTGCTATGCATATCTCATTCTGAAAGCAGGAGAGGTTCACGGCCTGTTGCCAAAGCGAGCCTTCCAAACTCAAGCTGATTATGCCTTTCTGCTGTAAGCAATGGAGCGCTACCTATGCCTACCTTTTGCATACAAGCATTTTATTGAGGGGCCTTAAAGAGGAACCCTCCATAAAGATTACCATAAAGCAATGCACTCCCGGCCATTTCGGCTTGGAAACATATTTGGCTATGGCTTGCAGTAGGGAGGGACTGGGGAAAAGTGACACTAAGCATGAAATTAGCCTCAACGTTTTGTAGTTAGTTATTATTGTATGTTAAATTGCACTATGTTATGTTATGGTTTGAAAGCTATTTTGTTTCAAGTTTGTGTGAAATTGGGCAATTTCGATTGACAGTTTTGTGAAATTTTGCACTACAATTTGACACTTCACGAAACGTAGAAACTGTTGCAAAGTTATAGGGTGACCAGATGTCCCAATTTCCAGGATCTGTCTAAGATGTAGACCCTTGTCACAGCCCCATCCAGAGACCTCATGTTTGCTCAGCTGCACTGCATTGCAGCCTCTTATTGCATTTTTTTTTTTTTAAGGGACCTGCTGGGCTGCATCTGTGCACACCGATTTTGAGCATTATGTTAGATATTGCTTGCAAGCAGTCAAAGTTTGCGCAGTGTGTTGCAACTCGGAGGGGATGCTCATTTTTGTTGTTTGCCCTGGGCACCGTATTGCCTAGAAACTGCCCTGGTTGCAGGTTTATGATGTATGTTTAAGGTGTGTATGCATTAGAGTTCAGTGCGAATGTCGTGTGAATGCATGATTCAGTAAGTAAGTCGTGCCTTGCTTTCTAGCCATTTATTCCACAGAGCTCCCTGCATTTACCGCTTGGTCTGCGTTAGTAAGAAAACCATTCAGAACACTTATTTGCCTTCCAATTTGTCCCAAAGATACCTCAAGTACTTGCACAGGATTCTTCTCACCGCTTGACAGTGTAAGCATTTATAAGTGAAAGGGTGACATAATATTGTATACAAAACTAGCCTGTAATTTCAAGCTGTAATGCGTGTGAATGTTGTGGGAGCGTGTGTAAATGATTGAGAGAGAAGCTGTATGAGTGAGCGAATAGAGGGTGAATGGGTATGCATTTGTGCATACGAGGCTGGAGTAGAAGCAGGGAAGATTGAAGCATAGATCTTTTCTTACATGTTTTACTGGCATTTAGGGCAAAGCCAACTTGATGGGTTGGGTTTTTAGATTTGGGATGGTCGGGTGGAAGATTTATAGCACAATGAATCAATCAGGCTGGACATTTTCTTTCTGTGGCATGGCATGTGGGGTTGGATATTTTGTGTTACACCACAGAGTATACTTTCCTTTCTGTAATCTCCAACTATGCATCCACACACACCAAGCCATCACAAAACATCACCACCAAGTCTCCTTATGCATGAACCCGTCTCTAGATCTATGGCACGTGGACACTTCACATCGTATCCCCCCTGCTTTACCTTCACCGACTTAATGTCTGGATTTCCCATGTGGGAGCACAATAAGCCAACTGGCAGACTAGCCAGGTGTTTTGAAACCAATGCAGTGGTTATTTGGGACAGTATAAAATCCCTGTGAAAAGCATATGATGGCATCACCTAACCTGGTCATAGGAGGTAGTACCTTGCATATTATGCAAATATCTTGGGTGCGAGGCTACAACAGGCATACAATGGCAGTTACTGGCAATAGGAGGGTACACAAGCATAATACCCAGTAAAACCAGAGCCTGATGCGTTATGGTTTCACAGAGTGTGCCCCAGGCATATTAGGGCTCTGTTCCCAGCACATCAAGGCAGGACTCATTAATACCACACTTAACTGGCCTTAGAAGAGCATTTTTCTTTTTAAACAGGCTGCAGGTTGTGTTTTGAAGCTGCCACATAACAGAACATATGGTTGGCAGTTAAAATGTTTGCCTGCGTTTTTATTGTGCGACAGGGACATCCGCGGCAGCTGCCTTGCAGTGGCAACTGGGCAAGTTCAAAGGTCACATGTTCACACAGCTGCTGGAAGCCAACGTTTCAACGGGCAGAGGTGGCTTTTTAACCATTTGCATCTCTGGCTCAAAAAAAATATTATTGTGTACGTGGTTTGATTTTGGTTTTGATTCATTTCTTACGCGCACCAAGCAAGCAATTACATTCGGGCACAGATGTTAACTATATGTTATATGTTTAGCTGTGGAGGCTTAGGGTCACCATGGTTACTTAAGTTAATTTGAATAGGAATGTTTTTAATTCCTTTCTGAACGTTGCCAGTGTGGTGCATGAACGAATGCCAAAAGGCAGCTGATTCCACAGCTTGGGGCCAAACACTGAGAACCTCCTGTCTCCTTTAGAGGTGTATTTTGTCCGAGGGACACATAGCAGGAGTTTGTCTCCTGAACGGAGGTCTCTGGTAGGGCAATACTGGTGGATTCTCGTGTTCAGGTATCTGTGTGCGAGTTTGTGGTAACATTTATAAACCAGACACGCCACCTTGAATTTAATACGGTCCTCCACCATCAGCCAGTGGAATGCTTTCCGAGATGTAGAAACATGATCTCTTTTGCCCAGGTGGGCAGTTAACCTCACTGCCGCATTCTGGGCCTTTTGTAGTCTTGACATTTGTTTCATAGGAATCCCTGTCATGAGACTGTTACAATAGTCAAGATGGGCATTTACCAAGGCTCCCTCCACCACTGGCTGATCTTGGGGTGTTAAAAAAGGAAGACGTTCCTAAGCAAGTGCAGGGCGTAATATACTGCTTTTATTTTTGCCCCAACTTGTGCTTCACTGGCCAAGTTTTCTTGCCAGATGCAACCAAGATTTTTTACTTTCCTAGAGAACGGGATGTTTTCACCTAACAACTGTGGAGTTATGTGTGTTCCTTCCTCTCTGTTTTTGTTCTCTGATCTGAACAGTATTACTCTGATCTGAACAGGTACGTGGAAACCTGTTAGAGTATTAAAATCTAAAATGGAAGATAGTTCCGATTTTGGCACAGTGGATACTGAGATTACAACTATGCAGCCACAAGCATTTGACATAATTTAATTTAATTGTAAGCTTGGTGGACAGCAACTCATTCATGACATAGCCTGTTGAGTATGAAGTGGTCTGCTGGGTCCAGCCCAGGAAGCCCTCCCTGAACTCCATGAGAAGTATTGTCACCTTCCTCCAGGGAATATCAACTCTCTGCGAGGTCCCCTGGGAATAGTGCTTCAGAGATAGTCCTGTCATGACAGGGTGCACATTACTGAAGATATTTTGATGTAGACAGAGGAAGTGATCAAGTTTATAGTAGCCCAGAGGAGAGCTTCAATCCACGGAGGGGACTCAGCATCTTGAATTTTGCAAGGGCTCCCAAACTTCCTGCCCCACTTCCTCAAGACAAGGCAGTCTGGCACGACGCAAAAGCTTCACTCTTCACTAGCCTTTGGCTAGTGATAACTGACACTGCAAGTAGGAAATTGTGCGCGCTTTGTGTAGGTATAGAATTGAGGTGGCAAGTGACTTTATGGCTGGCTAGTAGCTTGCAACTGCCATTTTCCCACTGCTCTGGGCAGAACATCAGAAGGCAAAGAATACTTGTTACAGCAGACAGGATTGGACCCTTAACAGGCGTGCTGTGGACCAAAACGCTGTAGCATTTTGCCTACATGTGAGGCATGGGAAAAGACCCCTACCCCACCCCCTTAGTGTAGATGTCTGCAACCTTTGGCTGTTCAAATGTTTTGGACTACAATTCCCATTAGCCTTATTCAACTTAGTCAATGGGCAAGGATCATGGAGGTTGTAGTCCAAAACATCTGGCGAGCCAAAGGTTGCAGACCCCTGCGTGGATTCATTTTTGGAATACTTTGATGGGAGTACAGTGTACTCCAAAGTCCTCATCCAGACAGATGAAGACCAAGAGCCCAGAAGGAAGAGCAACGCTCCTCTCCCCAACCATCCCAAAGGCCTATTTGGGATGATGAGCTGGCTGGACAAGGCCTATTGAAACTGAAAGGCTGGTACATAGGACTCGGCTCACTGGAGGCGACAGAACCATGCAAATGCACTCTACAAAGCTTTCTGGTTGGGAAGGGCAGACAAAAGGACTTGCTTTGCCCAGAGAGAAGCCTAGCACCCAAAGAATTGAGGAAGCAACCGCTGGCTCTCCTTACACCTCTGAAACACATCTACGCCGGTTTGGGTACTTTCAATGTCATCCAAGCTGCAGTAAGGGAAACACCAGAATCCTTTTCAGCCTGGACGCTTGACTGACTCTGCATCCTTGAGTTTCACCAGACACAAAAGCTCTTCCGTCTCCACATCTGAGACCTTCAGTCTAACACTGCCGACCTGGTTACCAGCTTCGAGCTCCAAGCCATCACCGCTGCAGTACCCCCACCGACCCCCAACCAAATGTTTTGTTCAGCCTGTCAGGGCCACTCGCCCAAAGGCCAGTTTCTACTTTTCTGTACCCAAGCCCACCGAGTCTTCCAGCGCCTTAGCCCAGACATCGCCTGCCATCCTCAGCACCTTCGACCTGCAAGCAGTTGCCACTGTAAGCACCCAAACTCCCAGCTCAATGTCGAAAAGTTTAGCTCGACACTGCTGAGCCTGAAAGATGAGAACTAAAAAATGTATTAGAAATAGCCCTGTTCACCTGGTCAGTCAAGACCCCCAGTGATTGAAACCCCCTTCTCTACCTTTGTAAAAACATCTTCATACACTGACATTTTGATGCTGAAATCCGTGCCAGAGCACCCGCCTACAAACTCACAGTGCTGCTTTAGTTTAAAGGCTGCTTTCTCAATTTTACCTTAAACAGGTGTGCCAGTATTCTTTTCATTAGGTTTTCCAATTCTTTTAATTACATTAAAGATCCTATTTCATAGAACCTTTGTTAGACATTCCTTATTTTGGAACACCTGTACTATTGTTGGTGTGTTGCTTCTTACTAGCTCACACCCCCCTCCTGAGGAGCAATAGCCTGCCCTCTCCAACACCATCCTAAACAATAAAGGAGGTATACCCGTTGGGCTGTGCCCGTTTCACCTTTGGGAATGGGATCACTGCTGGTCTAGTAGCAGTGTGGTGCTGAGTAGGCACTTTGATCACTATTCATCCCTGTACTCTTGCAGGGTAGTAGTACCTTTGTCCCAGTCATTAGGCTGCTAGGTCAAGTGGCGCTGTTTCCTATAATACATCAACAAAGGAAATGCAACAGCACTTCCTGGGATGTTGGTGCATGATGTCGCAAACTACCACTGTCGATATGACTTCACTGGATGTAGGGGTGGTTAAAGCGGGCGAGAAAGGTTGAGCAATTATGCATCACATCTGCAACAACGGCACGGGCCACATTTTTCATACAGCACAAGGTGAATCCAGGTAATCCCTTCCTTCATTGGTCAGGTCAATTTCTTATCAATCGAAGAAGATGATTCTTCAGGGATCACTTATGTTGGGTCCAGAGACCCAAAAGTCCAGGATAAATAACAAATGGAAACTCAATATCATAACATCGAAACAGGGACAACAAAACAGCTCTAGCACCTCCAACACAATATACTGCAAACTTTAACAAGACCAACGAAAACATACTGCACCCAGAACCATAGTAAAAGCACCCCCATGACAATTTAGCTCACCGGGGCGGATGGCATTTTAACAAAGATTTACATTCACTGCAGAGGGTGCCGTTACGAATCGGGGGGATTCCTTCGCTTCACTTCCCCCAGGGGGAGCCACTTGGGAGACTAGGGCGGTGAGCCCGCTACGCATGATTCCCCCTGGGGGTAGCAGTAAGCAGGACCTCACAGGGAGAGACTCCCTTCCTTCCCCCAGGGGACAAAGACTCATGTTCCAATGAGGAACTTCCTTTTCATCTCACACAGAAGTCTGATCAATCTATGTCAGTTGCAGAAAACCAGAATCCTCCTACATCTGTTATTGTAAAGCCATTACAGAAGAGAAGTACTTGTGAAATACTGGGACGAATAAAACCCCCATGGATGAAGAATAAGTACCTGGTAGGTAATGGGATGAAGAAACTGAAAGGAGATAGAATTATATCACTGACACAGAAAAGGGACTATGATGAGAAATTGGAGACGACCCAGAGCATCAACATAAAAAGGGGAGGGGCCAGATAATGACAGAGACCCACGAGATACCAATCAGCTGGTCAGGAGACGCTGGGAACCCAGAGGAAAAGCTGCATAACACGCAAGCAAACAGCAGGAGGAAGAGTGCATGAGTCGCACAGTGTACACCGCAGATAAGAGGAAGTCTGCAAGCTTGAAAACCGATACAAGAGGGATGCTCAGGAGAGGCTCCAAGGAAGCCGCGGCTGCGAAGTGCCTAGGCTGACGCATACCACCGAGACCGCCAACCTGCCTGAAAGATCAGAGCGAGTCTTAACAGAAAAGTCAAAATCCCTCCCGATGCTGAAACCGCACTAAGGGGAAGACACAGAAGCATGTCAAAGGAAAGAAGAGGAACAAGCTTGGGAGCTACCCTGACAAGACACACAGAAACTAAGGCAGTGACTGCTGACCCAGTGATGCAGCCCTATTTTACCACTGGTAACGGCAAGAGCGGGAGACTTGGGGAAGAAGGCACAGATAATGAGGGCCTGCATCATATTTGTTTTAGAACGAAATACAAATATAAGTATTAGAGACAGCCTACTCGGGTTATCTGTTTGACAGTATTGACAATAAATCACTTGGATATAACTTTCTCACTAACCTGGACGGACAGTGGTTCCTAATGAAGACAGCCAGCAAGAGTTTGAAAGACCTCCCCTGAGAATCCTGCCCTTCCCTCCCCGTTAGTAAACAGCAAGGAGGAGGAGGAAGGCACAACCCACAGGGAAACCCTCCTGGGGAAAGAAACCCTGGATAGCAGCAAGGCTCCGGACTGGTCAGTTGGAGGTGGATGCGGTTCCTTCGAATGGTTGGTACGCAAGGGGGGGGGGGGGAGAGCGTTATTTCTGCAAAGGAGAGACAGAACAGCTAAGTGCAACGGACAGGAGGTTATTGAAGTATGGGGTAGAGCAAAATAAGGGGGGGAGCAACTTACTATAACTTCTGAATGGAGTCAACTAAACTGCGTGTAAAATCTCCAACTCGGGAGAGCCAGTGAATAGTTTCCGGTACAGCGGTGCTACAGAGAATATCCTCGTGATAACTGCTTGCGGGAAAACAGGTGAAGGAAGTAATGGAGGGGGATAAAGGTTACACTCACTGTCGAGAGCGGAACTTCTCTCAAAAGGAAATACTAAAGGAGCGGGAGTCTCGGAGCAAAGAATAGGCCAAAGAGGATATCTGTGAAAAGAGTAAAGGGATAGCAGAGGAGGTTAGAGCAAAAGGATAATTGTAGTCAAAAAGTCTGCAAAGCTAGATCCCTAGAAGCGGATTTACGGAGCGCTGATAAAAGCAGTAGCGATGCACTTGCTTGCAGTTCTTCCTTCCTTATCAAAGGTCACGTGAGCAGTCGCGGACGTTGGTGGTGAACGTGAAACATCTAGACCACTGCTTCCAGTATGAGACACTAGAGCGTTGGCCATCTTAAAAGTAATGTTTCCAACTGTACCACCTAATCTCTTGCACTGCCACCACGACCAATGCTGGTAATGTGTAACAACTCGTCCCAGTGAATGGGTAAAGCCTGAGAAGAGGAGAGTATTCAGGGACACAGCATGCTCATCCCAGTGAATGATTAAAACCTGAAAAGAGCAGTGAACACATAGGAACTCAGCCTGCGCGTCAGAGTGAAGGAAAAGATAATTAAAGTAAGGAACCTGGTCATTGGGAACATCACACACATCCCAGTGAGAAGAAGAGTACAAGAGAGTGTAAAAAGCTATAAGAGAGAAATAACTGCCACTGCGGAAACTGGCGTTGGCCAAAGACGAACTGTCAGACATCCTTGAAAGGGATAGAAGAAAAGAAACACAGGTGCCGTTACATCCAGAGAGAGGAACCTGAGATGCCAAGGAGAAAAAAAGAGATAGGGAAAAGTCCACCGGGAAAAGTCCACCAAGAGAACTGAATGAACTGTTGCAAGAAATAGTAAACTATTTGAAGATCTGATATTGAAGTTAAATTGCTGAAAAGCAATCCCAGGAGAAGGGAGTCATTCTCCTGATCTTTAGTTAGTGCAAGTGGAAGGGAGAGAGTATTTATTTTCCTTTAGACTTGAGACCAGACGAAGAGCACCATTGTTTAGTTAGGTAGGGAAACCCTTAGAACAGGGAAAGGTAGGCATTTTTTCACATAATTTCTAATAAATCTCTTTTGAAATGGTAAACCTTGGTTCGTCTCCTCCTCATTCTGACTTCACACAGTGCCCAGGCTTCCGAAGCATTTCCTGCTAGTGCCTAGCTCGCAACATGCTGATAAAGTGCTGGTTCGATTTGCTTTTTCCGTTGCTATGTCATCAAGCAGCTGTGGGAGCTGGGAGACTAGTAGGGTGGGTTTGCTTATGAAGTCTATCAGTTTGGAGATTAGAAAACCCAACAAGTTACCTACGGGGCACTAGCTGGTTCCCCCAGAAGATCACAGCCCAGCCCCACCCCTGGTGGCCCAGTCTGTTCTCCATGTTGGCTTTCCAAGGGGCCATACATGTCCTTATCAATGATGCTTGGCTGTAGCGACGGGTCTCCCCTTTTGTAAAAAAAAGAATTAATGAAGTTTCCAGAAGACTAGTAAGCAAACAGTACAGACTAGCAAGTGCTAAGGATGAGTATGCTAGTCCTATTTGCATTGAATTGCATATGGCTTAAGGGGTTAAAAAAAAAAAAAAGTACATGGGGGCATTGTACTTCACTTTCATTTATTTTATTTTTAAAACAGCCCTAAAGGACTTCATGGTGCCCCATTGCCAAGGCTGGGGATAGCTATGTGGCCCACTTGAGACCAGGTATACCAGTTTTCCAGGGGGACTTTTGAAAGCAGACTAGTACGGTGAAGGAGCAATTGCAGCATCCTGATTTTGGAGAACAGCAAGAGTCATGCATTAGAAACTTGCACTCTGGAGTGTGCTGGAACATGCCTGAATCACAGAGCCACTACTAGAAGACTTTCCCAGAGAGACAGAAATAACCAAAATAGTAGATAACGTAGGAATCGCTAGCCTGCAGAACTGGCTTCTGAATTCCCAAGGGGGTGCACTTAGGGAAGTGACATCATATTTTCCCCCTCAATCACCTGCTATGGGTTGGGGGGAGGACAGTAGCAACATTGTCTAGCATATATGTTTGCTTGGTTACTCACACGAGAGCTCTGCTTTGGTTTAACAGGGCCTATTAAGATAAACTTCTCCGTGATGGCTCTGTAGCTCCATGTTTCAGAGGAGTCTTGTCATGTGGTTTTGGGGGAAGCCTGTGCTGCCAGGTAGAAGGAAGTCTGAAAGGTTTGTTCTACTGTAGTCCGACTGCATGAAAGCAAACAGGATGCTCCAATTTGTACAACACACACCTCAAAGTACCCTTTGCTAAAAAAAAAATTCAATAAATGGCTCAAGCTACTGTCTTTGTAAGCGATAGTTCAGGAATCTGAAATTCACACGCAAACACATTTCTGCACCTCACCTTTCTCGATCAAAAGCCTCATCTAATGGCTTGGTGAAGGATAGCTTTACATAGATATAGTGGACCTTTGCACACTAGAAAGCCCTTGCTACTGGATAGCATGGAAGCATTTTAAGACTTCATTTTCAGAATATAATGATAGGTCATACTCTCTCAAAAGACATCAACTGTAGCTCTGCAAGCACACAGCAACCCCGCCTCCATTGCAACAAACCACAATGCAACACCGTCAACATCACCATACACGAATCTAAACAACTCCAGACCCACGATAAAGGGCCTGCAGCATGTGGTAGGAAAACCTGAAGTTCACAGCATGGCTCAAAATGTGCACACGCCACTAGCAATTGGTTAGTGGTAATTGATGGACTCTTGGCGAGTATGAAATGGTGTGCTGTGTATGTGCAGAACTGAGGCGACTATTGACTAACTGGCTAGTACGTTGCAATGAGACATTTTGACCCCTGCAACAGAGAGTGGTAGTGGAGAAAGGCCTTTAGAGAGGGCCCGCATCTGGCAAGGGAGAAGATGCAGAGGTATTGAAAAGGCAAGAATGACACCCAGTCATAGTTCTCCTGATCGAACTGTGGGATGCAACAAAAAACAAAATAGAAAAATACAGAAGAGCAGATATGTGCAATTTAGCCTGACAAGGCAAGGCAGTAGCCATGGTGCTAAAGGCCTTTGAACATTCGATTTGTGTACTTAAGGGTGAATCACATGTGTTGGTGGATAAATAACCTCTGTATGCCTTAACCCATTGGCCCACATGCCATTGTGACTGGGTTAGGGGCCTGGCATAGGTGGGCTTCCTGGACATAAGCCAGAGTCAGCCCTCTCCCAGAGGTGGGAATGAGGAGTTGGCTCAGGGCTTAACCCCCTCATGAGCCATACCCCTTAAGCCCGATACACCCTCTAACTCATGATGCCTCCCAATACGATTTCCCATGGAGCACCTGGGTGCAGCTAAAAAAAAATATAAACAGAGACAAGCACAACGCATAAAATAAGCAGTGTTGCATATAAATTTGCTATACAATTCTGCAGGTCTGCTAATGTAATTGACACTTGTGTAGCAAAGCTAGCTATTTAATTTGTCCTGTTAAATGAAGTACAGCTCGCACTGCATTACTTTCTTGCCCTTGGTGCTCCCTTCACCCCCTTTTCTCTGTTCACGTCAAGTGCTAGTGGAGAGTACAGCAGCAATTATCTCCTCCAATCTTAAGTGACAAAAGGCATGTGTGGGAGTGCTAGAAAAGAACGTATTTTTCTTTTTCTAAGAATTGCTAACTAGAAGTGATCTGAATACTTTTAATGATACTTTTATTAAGCTTTCCATATACTGTCTGGCAAAGACCAGTATGTGTTAACGTTATATATTTTTAGGACAGTCATGCAATTCCATTCCTAAAACAAAGTGGTTACATAATGCATAATTACAGTATTGGTATTGTAAAACACTGCATCATCTCCATGCTTACAGTAAAGTTTAGGTTAGTGTATCTAAATCTCAGGGTAAACTAGATTTTATTTTGTTGGGGAAGATGCATCATATTGACGAGTGAACACTTTTGAAAATGTATACCACACATTCAAATACTTTCGATGGCAAACCTAGTTCTGTAACTTACTGGTTGCATACATTTGTGCAGCAGATGCTCAACCCATGAGCGATCCATATTCCTTGAAATTCTGTATGATCACCCTGTTGCTTTATACCAGCTACCCTGAAAGTGAGATGAGCACAAACTACTAATTTGCCCGGTTCTCTTCTTGCTACGCCATCCTCTCTGCTTAGTCTTTCTTTTCTCTTACATAAGGAATACACAATGCGAACTAGATGTTTACGCAATGTAGTGAACAATAGTTTGATCCAGTCTGTACATCAACAGATCTACTGCACTACCACATACTGTAGTTAGCCGCCAGAGCTCGCTTTGCTTTAGGATTATGATTGCATTATATATTACCACCTACAGGAGACAGCTGGCCAAACTGTTTTCAGAGGCTTTTTTATCATATCTATTTATTTGTGTCCATCCATGCAGCTAACCCTTTACATTTTACAGACACTCGTCCAGGGTTTGGAATAGTCAAGATTTTATGAAGGAGAGTACCATGAAAGAGATGTTTGACACTTTTATTTAACATTAACTTTGCAATAAATATCAAATAAAAATGTCACTGTGCCAAACATAAAGCGGGTTTGTAGTGGCATGCACTATTTTACAGAAATCACATTTAAATTTGTCATCATCTGTTGCTATGGGCGAGTGCATTTCTCTTAGGTCAAATAGGTAAACTAAGTTACCCGGCCTGCAGATCTAGCTGAATTTTAAAGAATTTGCAAGGCTTGACTCCTCTCACTAATGCCTTATTTCAGCAGTACGCAAAACTGCTGTATAGTTGCTAATTTCATGTCTTGGGTACAAATAACTTATGGTGAAAATAACAATATTAGTACAACATTGCTAATCAAATGGGCCCGTTTGCTAATAAAGAAAATGTTATTTAGCAAACTCTGCTAATCAATTTTTGAAAAACGAATGTATGCCTTGCAGGAACCAAATGAAGATGGAAATGAAAACAATGCAACTAATACGCATTATGAGCTTTCACCACAGACCAACAGGGTCCGAAACTTCGAAAAACTAAGAGCCATTGCAACACAAACACTTCCAGACGCACTGCACGCCAGGGAGACTACCAACAAAACAATGCAGGAAAGGGGGAGGGACAGAGGGGTTCCTAAAGCTTTTCCCCTGTGTAACCCAGCCCCTGGTTAAAAGAAAAAGTAGCATAGATTGCGTCCCAAAAAGACAGGCAAGCTCTGCGACGAATGGAAGAGCGTACAGAGTCATAACAATGACACTCACAGTATATAAGAGGAGTGACAGGTGTTTGGGTGAGGTTAGGAGACATGAAGGTGGACGAAGAGACCAGAGAAAGGGCAGCCGGCAGACTGAAGTAATGAGGAGCTAGGAGCGAGGGACGTGTGGCGAAGTTGGTGCAGGGGAGGTTTGGTTGCGACAGAGTGGTACCAGTTTGTGAGAGTGAAGCAGTGCGTGTGTTTGCTTGTCAGGCAAGGAAAGAGTGGGAGATAGGAGGAGGGGAGTGAGGTTAGTAAGTAGAGTCAGAGGGTGCAGGAATATAGAACAGTATAGAGGGGCACCATCATCCCTACAGATAAGGGGCGTATCAGCCAAATGTACTCCTAAAAATAGGCAAATACTCCCAAAAAATGAAAATAGGGAGTACACATAATCCCAACAAAAAAATAAGAAACAGACCTTGTGCCCTTGCTTTCACCCACACAGATCCATTGATTTGCTTGGACCAGTAGTGCACAGAGTCAGTGCTCCAGATAAGATTTCGAAGTGGGAGTATTTTACTAGCCATTTTTTAAAGTTGGGAGTAAAATGATATTTTTAGGGAGTAAAGATGTAAGTCAATTTCCCAATAGCAGTATTTTATAAGCGTGTACAAATACAATTTCACTGGTAAAAAGGAGATATTTTTGTAATAATTATTTATTTGCACCTAGTTATTCATACACATTAAAAGATACATGTTTACTTCTGGTCAGGCTGTAATAGCAATTTCTTCATGTGGTACTACATGCACTGCTGATCCAAATATATTCACAGAGCTGTGTGAGTGAAAGCAGTGACACATGCTCATATGTGTTTGTTTCCCATTTTTGTTAGGGGTATTTCTATTCTGGTTTTATTTTTTGGGAATATTTGCCTATTTTTTGGGAGTAAAAGTTTCTGATACGCACCATATGTGTATGGCTGCACATGGTACCATAGGAAGAAACTACTGTTATAACTGCCTGATCAGAAGAATTAAACCTGCATCATTTAACGTGCATGAAAAACTAGGTGCAAAGAAATAATATTACTCCCTAAATAATCATTTTACCCCAACTTACAAAAATAGGGAGTCAAATACACTTCCAAATATTATCTGGCGAACTGGACATCATAGGTGGGGTGCAAGGAGAAGGGTACAGGAGAGACGCGGAGGTGTGTATGAGAGAATTGTGAGTGTGAGCAGGGCACCATATCCATGAGTAGGGTGTGAGGAGAGGAATTATTGAGAAGTTAGGAAAGGGGTGGTAGAGAAAGCTTGAAGACCAGAGGAACAGAAAAGAGAATGAAAGCAAGAGAAAAACAGGAAGCGAGAGGAGAGCAAGAAGACTGGAGGGAGTAGTAAGGCATAAAATAAGCAGTGTTGCATAGCAATTTGCTATGCAATTCTGTAGGTTTGCTAATTAAAAATTGACATTTGTGTAGCAAAGCTAGCTATTTAAATGACCCAGTTCAATGAAAATACAGCTCACCCAGCATTCCGCTCTTGTCCTCCGGGCTCCCTCCGCCTTCTTCTTTTCTGTTCACTGCAGGTTCAAAGTGACTAGTGAAGCAGTAATCATCTACTCATAAAAATGTCAAAAACCGGTGTGGGAGTGCTAGGCATGACGAGTTCTTTCTTTTTCAAATGACTGAAAACCAGTGTTCCTTCATGCAGCAAACCTTTACATTTTACAGACTCATCTCACTAATGTTTTACTTCAGTGGTACATATAAATGTTGTTCATTTTATGTCTTGGGTACAAATAACTTCTGGTGGCATCAAAAATAGGAGTACAACATTGCTAATCAAATAGGTTTGTTTGCTAATCAAAAATATAATCGCAAACTGCTAATCAATTTTTGAAAACAAATGTATGCCATGGAGGAGGGAAGGAGAGACAACAAAAAGGGGATCAAAAGGCCAGGCAAAGGATGGAGGGGGATCGACTGGAGAAGAGACTGCAAGAAGTAGGGTATCCGTTTTGGCACAATCAACTTTTAAGACCCAGGCAACTCCTTTGCAGAGTTAAGGGACCACTAGGAAGTCCCACAGGGAGTAAAATAGATAAGACTGCAGTCTTTAGGCCCCTACATTAGTCGGAGTCCTAGATAGTGGGTGTTACTGACAGCTAGTTAAACTAACATGGGATTTAGGGACACCTGGGCTAGGGAGGTGGATGTCCACGGGAGACGAGAAAGACGCACAACAGCAGGGCTCAAAAACTCTACTAGCACAGGCAAGTCGTTTTTAAGAAGGGCGAGTACCATTTGCATGATACTCGACCTTGCTGGCGAGTATGGGGATGTTAGAAACTCAGTAAACGAAAAACACAAGTTTCACTGTGCATGCTGGACAGGATTTTACCAAATATGAAGTGTGCTTATGGGGACATGAACCATTTTACAAAAGGCACTGGTAAATGTTTTGTTACCAGTCCCCCTTGGGGCAAGTGCATTTCTCTTAGGTCAAGTATGTATAAACCAAGGAACTCACCCTGTAAGTCTAGTGAGATTTTTAAGAATTTGCAAGGCCCGACTAGCATACTTCCACCCCTTCAGCTCAATGCATGAAACTGAACAATCTGAACATAGCAACATTGACTAATCTGTGGGCTTTAAAACCTGGAACTTTCTGGGACACTATGAATTATTAGTGTCATCTCTGACACAATTCATGAATTAAATCTGAATCTATTTCTCTTCTGCTGACTTAACGGTCCATTGGTCCCTTTTCAGATCTAGAGCTCCCTCTCTAAACCCCTACCTCAACTTGGAGTGTAGGCAGGAGACTGGAGACAGAGTCCCTGGGTGGAAGCAGAACCTCAGAGAGTGTGCTACTGGGCACTAGATGGAGTGTCTAGCCCAAGAACGCGGTAGCCCTCATCTATCTATCAAGTGGTTATATTGCGCCATACGCCAATGGGCCTCAAGGCGCTCACAAGACAACAACAAAGATGGCCAGTGAAGCCCGCTGTGGAGTAATGGGCGCGGCTGTTTTCTGCTGTGCGGCTGGAGAACTGACTCTGCTGTCTCTACCTGCTTACCTGGGAAGTTCTGCTCCGCTCCGATTCGCCTTCGTCTGACGGCTGGAGCCGTCAGCAGTTGAAGCGAGCGTGGTACCCAGAACTGCTTCCTGACTCGTCACTTGACTGGAGTCACATGACCCACTCTTGCCACTCCCCCAGGAAATCCCCATAAAAACTGCAAGCCGCGGCCCTTATGGCGTGAAGCCCGCTGTGGAGTAAAGGGCGCGGCTGTTTTCTGCTGTGCGGCTGGAGAACACTCTGCCGTCTCTACCTGCTTACCTGGGAAGTTCTGCTCCGCTCCGATTCGCGTTAGTCTGACGGCTGGAGCCGTCAGCAGTTGAAGCGAGCGTGGTACCGAGAACTGCTTCCTGACTCGTCACGTGACTGGAGTCACATGACCCACTCTTGCCACTCCCCCAGGAAATCCCCATAAAAACTGCAAGCCGCGGCCCTTGTGGCGTGAAGCCCGCTGTGGAGTAAAGGGCGCGGCAGTTTTCTGTTGTGCGGCTGGGTGTGACGGTAAGTGCCATTTTCATTAACAGCAACTCTCTTACACGACTCAATCGACCATTATTGTACTCTGTTGTGTGCGTGATCAACTACTAAATGGAACTGCCCCAATGCCTGGCAGCCCCCACGGCTAAGGGCCCCTTAGGCCAAGGGCGGCTCTGACGGTTGCGGCTCCCTGTGTGTCTGCAGATGTCCGCAGGGGACGCTTGGCGCCGGTCCACCTGTTGGCTCTACCTGCTCCCTCGGCCCACCGCACTTAGACCCGTCACCCTGACTTCACTATGCCTTGCAAACTGTGGTAAACTAGGGTTTTTTCTGCCCTCGCAGGATTTTCAAACTTAAGTGGCCTCTCCACTGGGTACCTGATATTGCATTACTGTGTTCACTGTGTTCAGAATTTGTGGTAAACTAGGGCTTGCTGCTCACTTCCTGTCCGCTCGTGCTTGTCCTACCCCCCCCTCCCTCCTATCCCATGGTGTTCTCTATCTCACCTATCTTTTCTAACTGCTTCTCCATTGACTATCCTGCTCTCCTCACTAAATCTGGTAGAAAAAAGTTTAAAAAGGACATCCTGGTCTCCAACCCAGGCCTCCCTATCGCTGACACCTACACCAGTGCCTCCTCTAAGGAAACTCTCACTGACATCCTCTTTTTCGTGCCTTCACCTGACCTATGGACCCTTCATATGGTCTCTGTGCTCTCTCCTATCTCCTCTTCTCCCATTAATGGTGGCACCCGTTGGGATGTCCTCTTGGCCTCCTTCCACTCCTCTAAGGCCATCATTAATGTCTACGCTAATGGGACCGTCTTGGTCCAAGGCCCTCAGGCCAACCTTCACCTCTTTGATAGACGCTTCCCGCGCCTCATCAACTTCCTTTCGTCTCCTGCTGTGCCCCCCCCTGTCCTCGGCTACCTTGCCTCTACCCTCCCTCCCTGCCCCCTCCCTTGCTCCTCCTCCCCTTCCGGAGGGCGTACCTCTGATCTGTACCCCTCCCCAGAAGTCCTTCAAAGATGGCAACCTTCTCCACATTGCCACTCTTAACTCTCGCTCTGCCGTCAAACATTCCTCTGATATCTGCCACCTTCTTGAGGAACTGGACCTTGACGTACTCGGTCTCACTGAGACATGGTTCACGGCCAGCTCCGTCAACAGCTTTGACACACTCCTACCTGACGGCTACAAGATCCTCTCCGTGCCCAGGCGCAACCGTGCTGGGGGGGGTGTGGCCCTTATCTTCCCTGAGTGGATTCCTGCCCCTGCTATTCCCACGCAGACCTACTCCTCTTTTGAATGTCTTGTCTGCCGACTCTCTCTCTCCCAGCCATTCCCTTACCGTGGCTACTATCTATCGGCCACCTGGTCAAATTTCCTCCTTCCTCTCCAAGTGGGCGGACCTCTCCTCCTCACTCCTGTCCTCAACCACTCAACTCCTCTTCCTTGGAGACTTCAACATCCACCTGGATGCCTCCTGTCCCCCCTCTCGACTCTTTTGCGACCTCTGCAACCCTCTCTCACTCTCTATTCTCCCGTCTGGGCCGACCCATTCTGCTGGGCACACTATTGATGCCCTGATATCTTCTGACCTTCCCCTCTCTGTCCCTCTCTCCACTTCTCTCTCCTGGAGTGATCACTTTTTCCTCTCCTCCCACCTCACCCTCCCTACCCCACAGGCAAAGCCACCCTCCTCCTCCTTCTCGGTCATCCGACCCATGAAGCGTGTGTCAGATGAGGCTTTCGCTGCCACCTTCTCGCCCCCTCTTCCCCCTTCGGCTGACACCCACCCTGACACAGCCCTCTCCACTCTTTACTCTGCTATATCTGATACTCTTGATATCCTTGCCCCTGTCATGAGAATCCGCCTGAAGCCCAAAGCCAAATGTAACTCCTGGTTTGACTCGGATCTCATCACCCTCAAACGCAAGTGCAGGGTGGCAGAGAGGAAATGGCGTGCTTCATGTTGATCCTCTGACAAACTGGCCTGTCGCCTGCTCCAAAGGCATTACCGGCTCTCCATTCTCACCAAAAAGAGAGCCCTTATCCAAGCCCGCATCACTGCGGCATCTAACAATTCGGCTGAACTCTTTAAAATGTGCAAGGAGCTGGCCAACCCTGCTGCAGTCTCTACCTCTCCTGTCCCCTCCCAGGCCCTCTGTACGGCACTGGCCTCTCACTTCATTTCAAAAACTCAGGACATCCTGTCTTCACTCTCCTCCCATCACCTCCCCCCCTCTATTCCCTGCCCGTCCTCTGGCCCTTCTGCAGCCACCCCTCCTCTCTCCTTCTCTGCCTTTCCCTTTTTTTTGTTGATGAGGTTTCGAGACAAGTCCGATCAATGAAAGTCGTCAACACAGGTCCACCCCTGCTCCTCCAAAACTATTAAGGACCACATCGACTCCTTGGCTCCTGCCCTTGCTGACTTCTGCAATCACTCCTTCGCCTCTGGAGTCTTCCCATCCCCTCTCAAGCACTCCCTTGTGCACCCCCTTCTTAAGAAACCCTCCTCCGACCCGTCCTGCCCAGCTAACTATCGCCCTATCTCTATCACCCCTTTCCTGGGCAAGCTCCTGGAGAAACTTGCCATCTCCCAACTTAATCTCCATGCTGAATCTGTTGGTAGCCTTCATGACCACCAGTCTGGCTTCAGAGCTGCCAGAAGCACGGAAACTGCTCTCCTGAACATCCGTGAGGACCTGCTCTCGAACCATGACTCTAACATTCCTTGATCTCTCTTCTGCCTTTGATACTGTCAACCATACCATCCTGCTCAACTGTCTCCGTGATAACCTGGGTATCACTGGCCAGGCTCTGGCTTGGCTGACCTCTTTCCTCTCAAATCGACCCTCCCAGGTCCAACTGGGGTCTTTCCTGTCTGACATCTTTTTCTCTAACTGTGGTGTCCCCCAGGGTTCTCACCTCTCTCCCTGGCTGTTCAACCAGTACCTGGCACTTCTCGCCCACCGCATCGCCGCTCTCTGCCCCTACTTTCAGTGCTATGCTGATGATACCCAGCTCATTTTCAGGCTACCCTCGGCCTCCTCTTCTCCTTCCCTCATCTCTGTCTGTCTTTCTGCTATCCAGGAATGGTGTGCCGCCAACGACCTCTGCCTTAATGCCAGTAAGACCGAGATTCTACTCATCGGCACACCCACTCCCTCCTTCCCTGCAGCTCTCTGGCGGGCCTCTCTTGGCCCTCTTCCTGCAAGGCTAAAAACCTCAGGGTCATCTTCGACTCCACTCTCTCCTTCTCGCCTCACATTTCTGACGTTTCTAAGAAGTCACACTACCTGCTGCACCTCCTCAGAGGTATCCTTCCTTTCCTCTCCTTCCCCCAGAAGCTCACTGTCTCCAGAGCCCTGGTTCTCTCGAAGCTGGACTACTGTAACAGCCTCTACATAAATCTGCCTGCCTCTACTCTCCGCCCTCTGCAACTCATCCAGAACAGGACTGCGAGACTTGTCCTTGGCCTCAAGCCCCGGGACTGTATCTCTCCAGGACTGAAATCACTACACTGGCTCCCTGGGGCTGCGAGGATGAAGTTCAAAACCCTCTGCATTGTCCACAAGGCCTTCTGGGGCCTGGGGCCAAAATACCTTCAACTCTCCCTTCCTAAATATCTTCCTTCTCATGCACTTTGCTCATCCGCCTCCAACTCCCTCAGGGTCAGCCGCTTCTCTAAGCAATGAGTTGGTGGGAGATCTCCCTCTGCTGCAGGGGCCTCCCTCTGGAACAGCCTTCCTGTCTCCCTAAAACTTGAGGAGAACCATCTCCGGTTCCGGAAGCGCCTCAAAATCCTCCCCTTTGCTTCTGCTTTCTCTCCCTCTCTCCCCTGCTAAATCACTGAACTTGTACTAAATCAGCAACTGGGCCACTCACCTATCTCGGTCCTTAGCCCAGCCACTCTCCCTTGCACTGGCTTCCCGGCAACCCCTGCACTGCGGGACTGTCTGTATCCCTACAGCCCCTCTTCCCAGCACTTGTCTGCACTTATCTTGCACTTGCCACCAGCTGGCCATTATCATTTATCTTGTTCGTTACTAACCGTGTACTGCACTTTCCCCTCTCCCTTTCCCCCTTGCACTTTTCCCGTCCCCTTAACCTTGCACTTGCGCGATCTGAATGACACCTGGCCTAGTAGGATTGTTGTCTGTCTCCTTTGTCCCCCCCTCCCTGCCTCGTCACGCCTTGAAACTCTTGTGTATAGGCACGTTACAAATGCCATATCATATCATAACCCACTAAACCACACACCCGCCTTCAAGGCAAATTAGAAGAAACAGTTACTTTGGCAAACAAAAGCACGATTCAAACTCTGATAAAAGTAAAGCAAACACTGAAATTAAACTCAAATCCGCAAGGAGATGTGATGACGGATACACACCGGCCCCAAGATCAGGCCCGAAATGCATTATCAATTTCGCAAACTCCTGTACGCACATTGTCGTCAATGCAGATAATACAGGCTCTTGAGCCTGATGCCCATCAAACTATACTCTCCCTCCCCACGCTCTTCCAACCTCTAATTTAAAATTGCCTTTACCTGTAAGTTCTACTGAACTTATACAAACAGAAACGACTATCCAAGACAAGGCTGATAGATCAACATCTAAGATCTTTGCTCTTTGTAAAACAATCATGCCGTACCATAGTACATCCTCATCAACCAGATGAATCAGCTTGTAACCTCATTTTTGGAGATCCTTGCTACACACCAACCCTAGAGAACAAGCAAAAACAGCCAAACAACAATGGCAATCGACTTATTTACCAATTGATACGATCAATAGCGAGAAATACAAACCACTTTCAGTTCGCATCGCGCGTCTTTTGCTCGATATAACCGAGATTGATGCGATTATGTATTCACAAGAGAAAAGAGAAGAAGTTTTTGGAGAAATAGTGAATCATACTCCAATTCCAAAAGTTAATACTTCAACACCAATTGCACCGAAAAGACCTCAAGTACCCACAAGAAATTCATCAAAGTCCACCCAAGAACTAATGGAGAACGATTCCTTTTCTTCACATAAGATCTCTGAAGTATCCAACGACACCCAGGAGCGACCGGAAAGACTTCCAACCACGATGTTGATCTTCAAAACTCGCTAGTAGCTGTACTATCTGTAGCTATGATCCCTTTTCTAAAATTGCAAGAAGCAATGGTGGACTCGACAAAAGACCAAGTTACTCTACTAGCCAGGATCATGACAAAGCAAACTCACCTAGAAAGCTTTATTGGAACCATTCAGGAACGACTAAATTATGAGGCAGAGGCATCGAGATTGTGGCAAAGCCGTCTGGCTGAAGTTGCGAGAATCGATCGTGCTGACAAACAAACCTTGATGGAGACTGTATCTTCTATTACTAAAAAAATGCTGGACGAAAAAAATCAAAAAGCAGTCGCAGGTGTTGCCCCAATCTATCTGGACAACAAAACAAACCCAAACTGTAACTAGTCCTGTCCAAACAGATGTCCTCAAAATAGATCAGTGGACCCAATACGAAATACAACCATTCAACAGTGGTACTTTAGAAACTATTCAAGCAATGCCTAGCTCTAATGCAGAACCGGCAATATGCACCCCGTTTGATATCTTTGATCTGACAAAACAAGGCCTAGTGGGAAAAGAACTTCACCCCAAATCAATTACAAAAAAGAACCCAAAAAAAACCCAGACAGGCTCACAGGCATTCTTAAGGAAAATGCAATCCGTGCTAAAATCTTTGCAAGAGAACACAACCAAGAATGCACTAAAAACAACGGCAAAGCCCAAAAACTCGGTAGCTGCTGTCACCACTACTCCAACTGATAATAGAGTGAACACGCCAAGTAAACGTGAAGTCCAGCCACAGTCTGAACCATTAGATGCATTGTTGGCGGTAATCAATCAAGACACCTCTATTAAAGTGACCTCACCATCCCCAGACATGGAGAGTGGTACTGAAGAGGATCCAAATCATAAGGACTCAAATCAGGAGAACTCCATCTCCTTGGATCCACAAGACGATGCATTTCTTGTCCTCGATGAATGTAAAGAATCATCTCTCGAACAGATATGAGCTCCTCCACTCGAGACTCAACAAACATTTCTTTGGAATACTCAGAGGTGTCAAACGACGAATCATGGCCTCATGCAGAAATAGAAAAAAAACAAGCTATAATGTGACCTTACCCCTCCACCCCCAACCGGATCCACCATTAGTCAGACCAAATTTTCTCAACCCGACAAAAAGATCTTACGCTTTCAGAATATCTCTAGCCCCCATTTCGACAAATATCGACGAGCCTGCAACACTAAATAGAGCTAATGTTCTAAGACTACTACAAGCTATCCCGCAATTAGCTGACAACTCTCGAGACATTGATGCGATTCTCTTCCCTAACAAAGAACGAATGGAAGCAGTACAGATTGATTTTTATTGCGAAGAACTAATGTACCGCGTATTGTCCACTAAGCAGCAATTGGAAATCCCAGGGTTTGAAGCTGAAGAAATTATTGTGTCGAAATTAATGGCTTGGAATAATGTAGCAATAAACTTGCGAGGATCGATTCTTATCATTACAACAAACCAAATATACATAAAGAGGCACAAATTGCACAGACAAATCGTAACAACTTGCCCTCTATGTCCAAGACATAATGGTGGTGAAAACTCTTTGCCATATACAAATGAGGCTGTGAAGAAACGAGGGATATGGTGTGACCAAGATTGGAATTCGGACACCAATTCAAGATCCAATATAAGGCATGAACAACGGCCCCAGAACAAGAAAACCTACCTATAACAACCAACAGGAACTCCTACTCAGGTGAGCTCAGACTCTCTGTGCTCCTGGAATACTAGAGGCCATAAACACCTTCTCACTGAAGGCTCAATTGAGCTTACTGAAATTGATATAATATGCCTACAGGAAACTTGGTTAAAGGGATGGTCTAGTAAATTTTTTTATTTAAAATATAGATAGGCAACATAAAAAAAAAATACTAGCATTCTCTTTTTTAAAACTTCCTATGTAAAATTTTGAGCTATTCAAGCTCAAAATTCGCAAAAGCAAGCACATGGGCGCATCCATTTTGTGAAATGGATGCCCCGCCTGTGCTGGCTTTTGCGGCACTAATGAAGGAAAAGCCAGCTAGCTGTAATAAACAAAAGCTACCGCTGGGTGGCTTCCCCTTCATTAGTGCTGTAGGCAGAGGACGGGGACCGGAGACCAGAGCAGGAAAGCTGCAGCTGAATCTCGGTAAGTGCTATTTATTTATAAGAGAAGAGGTATTCTGTGAAGGTTTTATAACCTTAATAAATCCCGCAATTACTTCACAGCAAGGCCGACCGGCATCAGGCATGTTGATCCTCATAAAAATGACTCCTTCATGGATAATTATATCCAAGAAGAACATTCACCCTTGGGCACAATACATGACCATTCTCATAACGACTCCTAACAAAGATTTAGATCAGTGTGCAAAAAAACACCTGTGTTACCATCTTCAATATATATTGGAACCCGACTGCGATGAACGACAACAAGTTCCTTGATTCCATATACGACGAAATTGATAATATCGCCTCCTCTAATCATGGAGCAGAATTTATAATTGCAGGGGATTTCAACATCCATTTATTCGATAAGGAAGGTCAAAAATTGGTGTCAAACGCATCATCAGCCAGAGCCAAAAAAATGGGTTAAAGAAATATCCATCGTAATATCTCATTAATTGAACCCACTGTGAATAACAAAGGAGTGCCTCTGCCGACATGGTCACGCGAAAATACGACATCTATCATCGACTACATCTTTACATCGGAAGGGATAAGAAACCTAATCACGTCTACTGCTAATGCTCCTCAGTCCACCAGTGATCACCACCAAATAGGAATCACTTGGAACACAGTAAGAACAAAATACCCACGAATAACCTTGCCAGTTCTGGAGATTAATAATGGTCTTAATAAACTCTGTATCAAAACTCATCACATTCCTGGCATATTAACACCATTTAAAGAGTCCCTGCTCCAGGATCAAACAAAACTGAACTACAGTTGGATTCTCGAGAAATATTATCAACCAAGGTACAAGGAAAACAAATTTAAAAATTCACATAGACATCAATTTACCTCAGAAATTACATTGAAGAAAAAATCTCTTCATCTGAGCGCCGGGACCCGATGGATTATCAAATGCTATGCTCAAAGCAAGTCCAAACGAATGGGCAGCCGTCATTCTTCTTCTTCAACTCATCGAAAAAACGAAACAAATCCCTTGCAGTTGGACATTGGCTGTTTTGATCCCTATCTTCAAAGCTGGCGATCGCAAAAACCCTGCAAACTACAGACCCATAGCCCTGCTGGATCCATTGGGGGAATTATTTGCGGGATATCTTGTAAAAAAACAACTGGGCAGAGGCGAATGCGAGGCATGAAAAAAGGCAAACTGGTTTCGTCAAGAAAATCGGAACAAACGTCAATCTCCTGTTATTGAACTTGATCAAACACGAGGCAATAACCAAGAAACATCAAGTATATGCCATCTTTATAGATTTAAAGATGGCTTTTGATTCAGTGAACAGACCAAAGCTTTGGTCCAAGCTTACTGCCTGGGGATGTCCAGCTTCTATTTTGAATCCGATCAAGCAACTCTACTCAAATACTTCTGTCAGAGTCCGACTAACCAACGACGGAATGGTAACCCCTCGCAAACAACCTTCCAATGGTTTGAAACAAGGATGCCCATTGGCAGCCTGTCTTTATAATCTGTACACCCATGAATTTAGCGAAAAAAATCCAAAATTCAGCGGCAAATCCTCTAAAAATTAACGAGTGTATCCAGACACTAATATATGCCGATGATATTATAATTTTGGACAAAACTATCGGGTCTACAAAAATCTCTTAATAAAGCTAAACAATTCATGCTTGAAAATGACTTGGTAATTAACAGCAATAAAACCAAGACAATGAAACTCGCCTCGCGAAAAAACAATAAATCCCAACCTAATCTAAAAATATATCTAGAAAGAAACGAAATCGCCACAACCACATCAATGAAATATTTGGGTGCAATGATTAATTCTTCCGCAAACGAACAACAGTGGAAAAATCATATCGAGGGAAAAACCAGATCCCTGGCCAGACAAGGCTGTTTCTTTCATAGAAAATACGGAACATATTCTATAAAACCTACAATAGCCTTGTATAAACAAAAAGTAATTCCGATCCTGACGTATGCAACCGAGTCTCTGATCAACCAAGAAACTATACACTGGCCCAAGTATGAAGCATTGTTTTGGAGGAAAAAACTCCAGCTCTGCCAAAGTCTTTCCCGATGGCAAGAATCTGTTATGAACTAGCTATTCAATCCATCAAATCAATAGTATTGTGGAAACAAATGAACCTCCTCAGGAAAATAATTTCCAAAGACAAGATTCCATCATTGGAAATCCTGAGAGAAAAAAAAATCACCACTACACATTACAGCACTGACCAAATGGGCTTCTGATATCAAAATGAAAATGCAAGCCGAAGATATCACTGAAGAAATGTTGATCAACAGACCACAATACGCAAAGCGTAAAATACAGACCAATGATTGGATCCAAACCATAGCCGATCAAAATAAATATAAAAGATATTTGAAATGTCAAACAGAAACAAGAGGTCTTCATGAATTGCCTGCTTATTTAAATCTCTTCCCGGATTGTAAAATTCGTGATCTGTTTCTCCGTTTCAGGTTTAACATTTTACCAACTCGAGAATATCATTCGATGATGGGCAAGTCAAATAAAATAAGTCCTGATTGCCGCTTTTGTAAGGACACTAACTGCAAGGAAACTCTATTCCATTTGATTATGATCTGCCCTGCACTGATGGATCAAAAATCTTTGCACAGAGATTACTTAGGGATATCGCATAGGCAACTAACAACTCAAGAAAGATGGGACAATTTGCTAAGAGGTCAAGATAAACGCCTAATTCTGACAATCATTAAATTTTGGTTGGAAATCACTAAGGAAAATTCAAAATGAAGGAACGAATAGCAAATATTGATTGTTACTGAATGCTCTCTTTTTATTTTCAATAGTGTAATACAGAAATGAAAAGTTTGTAAAACCAAACAAAACATTTTAATAAAAAAAAAAAAAAAAAGATGGCCAGTAACAGTGGGGAAAAAGGTCGATCTAGAAAAAAAGACTAGCCTGTACCCAGGTCGAAAAGATACATTTTTTATTGTTTTTTTTTTTTTTTTTAATTGGGCACTTGACGCACAACCCTTCAAAACAATAGGACGCTGATTCCAAAGACTCGGGCCCAGGGATGAAAGCTAGAACCTTCAGTCTTTTTCAAGAGGACTCGTGGTTGCTGCGAGAGAATGTCTTTGTTGGAGCAAAGGGTTTGCCTAAAAGGAAGGAACCCTGGAGACTCTGGCTGAAATAATTAGGGGCTTCACCGGTGAGGCACTGAAAGAGTAAGATGGTGCCTTTAAACCTGATTCTTTGACTGACGGGTAGCGGTCTCCTTCAGGCCTCAGTGACATGGGTGCGACGATCGATATCAGACAGCCCGGATCGCGCCATTCTGAATCACCTGTAAACTTTCAACATTGACCTGAGAGGATCCAATAAGTAGGCTATTGCAGTAGTCTAATTTGGTATTTATGATGGCAGCCGCAATCATAGCCCTATTAGTCTCAGAGGTATGAGCAAATTTGCCATAGTAGATGAATATAATATGCACAGGAGGATTTAAGATGTAGAACAGGTTTTTTGAAGGAAAGGTGGGAGTCAAAATAGACCCCCAATGTTTCTACAGAATCATTGCTAATGTTACCTGCGATGGAGAAGCCATTATAAGATGAGTCGAGATGGTGTAGCTTAGTTAAGAGTGCCTAGGATGAGCAGTTCTGTTTTCTTGTTGTTCAGAGCCAGGGAATTGGTGCCCATCCAGGATTGAATTGCATCGAAAACTTAATTTACCGTTTCTAGGTCTTTGCTATATAGGGCCGATAGTTCAATCACAATCTGGGTGTCATCTGCAAAGCTCGCAAATTGTACACCCAGAGAGGATAGCAGGTCACACACTGGTTTAATATAGACATTGAAAAGTAGCAGTGACAAGCAAGAGCCCTGCGGGATGCCACATACCAAGGACGCTTTTTGAGATTGTGCATTGTCCCTAGTCACATAGGTGGTTCGTGGGCCAAGGAACGATCTGAACCAGCTTGCTGCAGAATTGGAACAGCCACCGACCTTGACCAGTCTATCAGCCAGAAGAGCATGATCCACTAGATAAAGGCAGCCGACGTGTCAAGAAGTAGTAACAAGGCCTGTCCACCTTTGTCAATTATCGTTGAAATGTTAGATTTAAGGTCCAAGAGCGGTTTCAGTGCCGTGATTCACACGGAACCTAGACTCACCAATAGCAAGAATGTTGTTTTGATCCATAATATTAGTTAAAAGCCAGTGTGTCCAGAATGTTTAATAAAAAAATAAAAGAACATTAGTGATGAATTTTCCAGATCACTGGCATCTAAATTCTACTTTTTTAAATAAAGGTGAGATACAAGCTTCATTGATACTATCAGGAACTGATGCTTCAGAGAAAGACTGGTTAACAAAAGTAGTTACCCACGGCACTAGAGAACTCAAATGCTTGTAATAGCAGGACAGGGAAGTTATCCACTTGTTCGATGTCGGTTTCAACTTAAGTATATTTTGAACTTCTCCTTCAGATACCTCATGAAAGGAGAAACAGGGAGACGTTGAGGCATATGGCACGGAGACTGGAGAGATTAATTTACCACATGATTGAAGTAAATTGAGTTGATCTGCTATATACATTGTTGGTGCAGTTTGATTTTCTGAGTAAAGCAGTCATGGATATGCTGGCACCATTCATTGTCTGCCTCAGTGAGGGCATCAGCAGGGCTACCCTTTAATTCTTGTAGGACTTTGGACAGTTCCCTGCGCTTGGATTTGGCTGTCTCAATCCTAGCATTGTGTTTTGGTTCCTTAGCTGTCAACAGAATATTCTTGAAGCTGTTCACAGTGGCGTTGTAAGCATTGAAAGAAGCCTCAATTGGATGTTTGCGCCAATAGCGTTCTGCACTCCTTTTTGCTGTTCTAGCAGTGAGCACCACTGAGGAAAATATAACTTAAAGGAGGTTGGCTTTCTTTTTGGATAGACTGTTTGAGGGGGGCTAGGAATTCATACATCTAATTGATTGCCCTCCTGAAGATTGATGTAAAGTCCTCCAGAGACATGTTGTCCAGGGAGGGAAATAACGGAAGGGAGGTCGAGGCAAAAACCTCATGAGTAATACCCTTAGATCACTAATAAAGACAATTTGTTTAATGTGCAAGGGAGATTTTACAGTCGCAAAAGGAACTGGAATTTCAAAAACAAGAAAGATGATCCGATCAAGGACAAGTCTGGGCCTTGACATATGAAACCTCCATATTTAAGGACACAATCCAATCTAGGATATTGCCACCAACATGAGTTGCTTCTATAGTATGTTATTTAAAGCCAAGATTTGCTAAGGCACGTAGAAGGGACACGGCATCTCGACACAAAGGATCATTTGACCATAGGTTGAAATCACCCAAAACCAGTAGGGGCGAATGTGGTTTAGCTATAAAGCCGAGAAAAGCCACAATTTGTTCCTCAAACAAAGGTGTGACTTCAGGTGGCCTATATAGAAGCAAAATACTGAGAGTGGTCACAGGATTATTTTTTAACTTGACTAACATGTACTCGCAATGATCAAAGTGGGGTTTGTCAGATATGTAATAGAAGGTTTTTTTTTAGAAAACAAGTGAACTCCACCTCCCCTTCCTGTGTTCCGGTCAACATGCAGGCTAACATGTCTCGGGAGGATAACTCAGGAGCAATGTGCTGGCCTTGGATACAAGTCGACACGGAGCAACACAGGTTCGATCTGTATAAAAGTGTATGGTATCACTTATGCAGGTCATGTCCTTATTTTGATTTTGTGTGGCGCATACAATTTCCACACCCAGATCAAGAGGGAGAGGGCATGGGGCGACATTTCTTTCTGTTCAGCTGTTTCATCGAGCATCGAGTGAACAGACAAGACAGGTTGAGGAGCAAGATTGTCAGCCATAGTGGCAAGTCTTACAAGTCGGTTCCTTTGAATGGCGGATAGGTTACACCATGTGGACATGGCGTTTACAGGCATGGAGCCTGATCTTAGAACACAGCGTGTAAAGGCAAAGCCGTGAACGGAGGCTTGATCAGCACTAACTGGCACAAACCGGCTTAGACGCACCAGCGCTAACACGCCTTACTACGTCTATTAGAGAGCAGAAGAACTACACAGATTCTGGGTAGTGTCGTTCTGAGCTCTAAGAAGTGTGGGTCGTGGGCGAATGAAAGAATAAACAATTTAAAAAGAGAGCATGTGCCAAGATCAAGGTAGACTTAATAGGATCTAATGCAAACAGGTAAAGATACACACAACTACTACATTAAGGAATAACATTTCATAAACTGAGGTTCATAAATTCGCTAATTTCAGATAATGAAATCACGGCAAGGATAAAAGCATATACAGATAGAGTAATTTAGTTTTACTTATATAAAGATGGGCATCCCTGCTTCCTTATGGATTCACATTGTAAGACAACCTTAGGGAACAAAGGAATTCCCTTGTGTTATGTGTGCTATGAAATGCTCCTTGCTCACATGGGATCAAAAAGCTCAGCAGACAAAAGAGATAGACCTGAACCAGCCTGAAACACTCAAATATTTTTGCTCAAAACTACAGCAACAGACTTGTAGAAGATTACCATGCAAAGTCTGCAAGCAACAGAGCGTGCAACTGGACACACAAACAACATCAGTCATCCACAGTTGAGCCCAGATTTCAGGATGTGTCCCCTCATCAAGCCCTCAGACTGGGTCCTTTAAGAATTTGACCTGCCCGCTTAGGTCATAACTACCCAAGCATCTAACAACTGGTACTGTCTGACTAATTACCAGTAATCTTCACATACCAAGTCCTACGTGTCACCATACTTCATTTTGAAGGTATCTGCATTCAACCAGGAGTTCATTTCTAATGCTGTTCCAATTTAAATCCTCCATTACCCAATATCCTTTGCGCCCATCCGGGGTGTAAGAATACTGCGACGATTCATTACTTGTCATCACTTCGATCTTAGGGGAGCCCTCTTCCATGAGGCCAGGGAGGTGAGGCCACTACCCGATAGTCCTCCTAGGGGTGGTATAATGCAGGAGGGTCGTATGGGAGGGACGCCACCCCCCTCACACCCATGAACAATTAAGAGAAATACCAAGAAGGAACTGCAGCAGTATAGACATCTGCTGAGGCGTGGTTTCTCTTTCACCATAAAAGTCAGAGAAGGGCTGCCTATCGTAGAAACACAGCAAACCAGTACGAGAGACCGTGAAGCCCAGGGAGTACAAAGGAGGCACATGTCTAGGACAGAGCCAAGAGCAGTCTGTTTCTGGAGTCAAAAGGACAATGGGACTCCTTTGCCCAACGGCATCCAGCCAGTAATAAGAGGCTGGCATAAGGTGATGCAAACGCAAGAGGCAGCATCCATACAGTTTGTCCAAGGGTCTGGCAGGAGATCCATGAGGCGAAGACACTGAGAAGCCTGCACAGCACACTAAGTCGGAGACAGATCCCAGGATGAACCAGCCACGCATCCCAGGAAAAGGCAAGGTAACGGAGAGGCGCGGGAAGCGGTAGATGCTGAAAGGTACAAGAGACAAAAACCCTGTATGGATATAACAAGCAGGACTATCCCCCTCGTGCACCCATCCTCAACAGGACCTTTCTGAACTGAAACTCTCTGACCATCATTAAGCACACACACACACACACACACACACACACACACACTTCCAGCAGGTACGACATCAACACCTGGGTCACACATTCGTCAAGTCAGACTCCTATACTTCTACCCAGAACACATGGCTACTCACAGGTCCACATGCGAACACCCAAACATAAAGAGCAACCTGCAAACAGAGATAGGCACTGGTACCCTCAGATACACTCGCCATTCGTATCATCCCATAACTCTACCACCTAAAGGGCAGAGGAAGGGAACAACCACAACAATAAGATTACAAACATCAACACATCTGCATCTACCAAGAATTGATGAGTATGCATGCAGGCTCTAGGATGAGCAAAGGACCAAAATAAGACACCTGCAACAGCTAATGAAGATAAAGAATCAAACAGGGTCAGGATGTCAGGAATGGCACCGGGTACCCAAGTAGGGTTTGGGTGGCTGTGCTGAGGTAAGGTAGCAGATAAGCACACACAGCAGGAAGTTCAACAAGAAAGAAGAGTAGGAAACAGTAGCTGTGAGCCAAAAGGGGCAAAAGATAAAAAGGTACAAACAAACTGGATTCCCTCTTGGGGTGTATGCTTAAATGGGGAAGAGTGTTCCACAAACCTTAGGAAACTCCTGCCTTCTGCACAGATTGCTATAACAGAGGCCCATGCTGTATGCTCATGGCTGGGAACAACAGCAGTGGGTGTCTAACACTGAAAACGCGACAAAGGAAGGGGCAGAGGTTGCCTGCCGGAAACCAACAGGCAAGCTCTGTACAAAGGGATTACATAAGACACATGAGAAGACAAGAACAGAAATATCCAGCGAAAAGGAAGTCAATGAGCAATCTAACAGAAGGAAATGAAGGAAAGGCAGTTAGACTGAAATAGATAACCTAAGGTGGAGTACAGAGGACTCAAGGAAGAGAACAAGGAGCAGCAGTCAGGAAAACAGAAGGCTGCAAAGTAGGAAGCAGGTCTGCAGTCAAGAGTGGCTCTAGGTGCAGGCAAACTGTATTGGACTGCGGAGGACTGTAGTAGGCTGAAAGGCAGGGAGTCCAGAAGAACAGGACAGAGAGAGATTAGTAGTAGGTGACAGACAGAGAGCCCAAAAGAATAGGGCCGCTAGGTAGGGAGCCCAGAGGAGCAGGGCTGTAGGCAGCGAAGAGGTGCAGGCTGCAAGGTAGGGAGCCCAGGGAACAAGGGCTTGGAGACAGCAGAAGGTTGCAAGCTGCACAGTAGGGAGCCCAGAGGACAAGGATGGTAGGCAGCCGGGGTGAGGCAGGCTGCAGGGCAGGGAGCCCAGAGGACAAGGATTGTAGGCAGCCGGAGTGAGGCAGGCTGCAAGGCGGGCTGCAGAGGACTAGGACTGTAGGCAGCCGGAGTGAGGTAGGCTGCAGGGAAGGGAGCCCAGAGGACAAGGACTGTAGGCAGCCGGAGTGAGGCAGGCTGCAGGGCAAGGAGCCCAGAGGAGCAGGGCAGCAAGGAGTGAGCCCAGAGGAGCAGGGCCGCTGACTATAGAGGGCTGCAGAGGACTGTAATAGGCTGCAAGGCAGGAAGCCCAGAGAAGAAGGGCTGTAGGTAGAAGGCAGCAGAGCGTGATCGGCTGCAAGGCAGGGAGCCCGGAAGGGCACTGGAACAAAATAGGATAATGCAGCAACAGGAACAGCATACAAAGTAAAGGGTCAAGGCGAGCAGGGAGAACTCAAGATGCAAGACACTGTGCTCCTGCAGGAAGCTGCTTATATACAGCCCTGCCCTGTTCTTATGCAGGCTAATTGACAGCACCTGTAGCAGCACACCTGAAGACAATCTGCCTCCTCCCTCTATGGTCCTGAGCAGGTGGAAGCAGCACTGGCCGCTAGGGCTTCTGGGGATTGTGGTCCCAATAACGATGAATGAGAATAGCCAGGAATTGAGGACTGCAGCCAGGTGCATTATGGTAAATGTAGTTAATTGAATAAAATAAGAAAGAACCAAAGTTGAGCAAATGGAAATAAAAGACCAAGGCGTGAAAAGGAGTTGTTCAAGGAGTATTAGGAGGATAAGTGAGTACCAAGTAGTCCATGATGGTTGCCAATGCGTGCGCCAGCGGCGCGGGCATGAAACAGGAGGACACAGCCTAAAGTGACAGCTGCCAGCACAAAGTTGAAAAGGCAATAGTAAGGGGTCCAGACTAGGTGACTGGGCTCTGACACAAAAACAAAACGGGACATCCGCTATAACCAACCAGGGCAGCAAAAGGGGAAGCAGGGTCAGAGTGGACAAGATGGCAAGAGGGCCAGTTAGAGCAACGACGGCAAAAAAAAAAAAAATGAGCTAAACCACAAGGACCAAGACAGGCCCAAGACAGGAACCAGAATAGGGTCCTCTACTACTGCACATCAATGCTCCTGTTCCCACACCGGGCTATGTCCCTGGGAGCCACACTAAGGGTGGGCTAATAAAGGAGGACATAATTGAAAGCGCAAGGCTCAAGTACCTCTGGCACGAAAGAACAGTATACTGAACCTGTGGGGGGGAAGAGGGGGAGGCTAGAACTGTAAATAGTCCAGCAAGTATTAAAATTGTGTAATGTTCAGAGACACCAATGGCTAGCGGGCCTGTCAACTAGCACAACAGTGCACACGCAACACAAGGTGCACTGCATTGGTTCCACAAATGAGGTACTCTAGGCATTCGAAATCACTGCTGCCAAGGGACACCAGCAAACACACAGTTTCAACAAGACCAGACTTTCCCACTCCATCTTTCGGGAGGAGATAAAGGGCAGTGGGTATGCCAGGGGAAATGTGCACTAGATCACAGTGAGTGAATACTTATGTTAAAAGGTATTTGTACTGCGCACCGTCACCAACGAAGTTAGTCCCCAAGTGCTCTGGCAGATCTGCAAGCGAGAAGGCAGGGGGGGTTAGTAGGGTGAAGAGGGAGTAGGTAGTGAGAGGAGTGGTGTTCTGTTAGCAGCTTCATCTCGGTATACACCGTGAGCTGAGCTTTGGTGCAAGTATCAGAGTGATGTCAACCTTTGTGTGCTGTTGGTGCGGCTTATGTATTGTTGCAGTGCGGTGAAGTGGATGCGGCTTGCAGTGCGAGAGGTGGTTGTATGAGTTTTTTTAATGATTTAAGAATGCAGAAAATTTGAGCTTTTTTGTTAGTGGGATATACGTTTTGCAGCTAATCTTCAAAGTATGGCTGAATGCCTAGATTTCAGGAGTCCTGCGTGGTGTGACAACATCTCGATTTACGAGTCCTGTAAAGTGAAGCGAGAGGGCCACGCCCAGCAGACTAATCGAGCACAGTACCGTACCCAGCTGGATCTGAGAAACAATCAAATGATATCAGTCTAATCCTAAAACACAGCTAGATTTGAGAGTCAAACATGGTGGGCAGGGGGGGGGGGGTTATTGAGGTTTTAGCATGCCACACTCACTGTTGCACTGTTGTATTCTAATGAACTATGTATGGTGTAGTATTCTAATGAACTATGTGCAGTGAGGTTGGGGTGTCTATTCTCCTCAATTGGGTGTCAGAGCAGGCGATGTGGTGTCCTCTTTCCTTATTAGCCAAGTGAATTTGTCTGCTGGAACTTAGGGTGTGGTCCCCGCTGGGATGCTGAGGGTAAGTTGTTTAAGTGCTTCGGCTTGGCCTGTATGTGTGTTCAGTTTCAAGTGTCCTCCTTATACAGAAATTCACTCAGGAACCAAAATATATGAACACGAACACCACCTGGAATGTCAGTGAAGACCACAAACCCTTCTAATCAAACAAGGACCAGAAAGTCTACAACTGAAGGGGGAGGATAGGTTAGCACATAAACCTCTTGATTGACAAGGAACAAGGACTAGTCAGTGCTTTAAGTGGGCCGGGTTCGAGACCCAGCACCTTCAAAATGTTTTGTTATAAAATATTTAATATATGTTCATTCTTTATAAAAAAAAGTGTCAGTATAAAGACATGTAACCCATTCAGATATTATTTTAAGAGCTGCACTGTGTTGCAAAATGCACTTAGCTATGTAGGCCAGTGAATGTTTACATGTTTGTCTTTAGGCCATCAAGTCTTAGACCACGCCCATCATGCAGCCAAACCCCCAAATGAGGGCCCCTTCACTTTCTCACCAAAACACTGAGAATAGTGCTTAACGGATAGTGAGGAAAACCTAGGCTTTCACAAATCCCCACGTTCATCATTCAGCCAGGGAAACGGAGGGAAAAGAAATTATGTGGGATGCCACAGGCAACATGAGGGACATCTGCAGGGCCAAAAGGGACCACACACCCCTCATTTTGGGACTTAAGCCTGGGGGTCCTGCCTGCCTCCAGAAGATAGGGGTATGGCGCCAACAGAGTGCCCCTCACTGCCAAGGCTCCTGTGTTTCCCCCACATTGTATAACATATTCACAAAGCCATTGTTCGATGACCTAGACCATCTGGGTGTCACCTACACTAACTATGCAGATGACAACCAGATCCTCATACCCCTATTGGGCGAGTATGATTAGGACCTGGCTTTGGTGAATAAAACCTACCTCATCATACAGGCATGGATGGCCTCACCGGCCTTTGCCTGAATGATGACAAGACCGAGCTGCTTATACTTGGTTCCATACCTAACCTTAAACTAGGCCAGAACTATACCACCTTCAACATTGATGGTAACTCTAGGAAATACAAACTGCAAAATAACGCCCCAAGAGCCGCCCTTGGTATACCCAGGAGAGAACACATTGCTCATCTGAGGAGACAGATCAAATGGCTTAATACCAAGGACAAAACCATGCGCAAACCCTTATCCCTATTGCACATATGCCTCAACCATGTAGCCCCTGCTTACCTCTCCGAAAGAATCCCTAAACAATCCTCTACCCGCCCTACTAGAACCATCAACTCAGCACACCTAGCTGTGCCCAGATTCAAGCTAAAAAAGGCAGGAGGAACCAGCTTCCACGTTATGGCAGCACAGGCCAGGAATACGCTACCACCCCTCATTGAGAGCAGACCAACCCTTCCATTTGTTCAGGAGCGACATTATAAATTGGCTCATCACCAATGACACCCATGGTCAGCGCTAGTTATGCACATATCAGAACCTACCATTTCTGACTCAAACCTGCCTCCTAGGCCGACGAAGTTCTACCTCACACTGCAAATATGTATATATATTCTTGTATGCATGTTCTTTATTGCACTTTGCTCTGTTTCCACTGATTGTATTGTCATCACACCATTCAATGTAACTGCTGTAACTAAGCTGAAAGTATTCCTGTAATTTCACCATGCAAAGGCGCCCAGATACCCTTGGGTCGGGTGCGCCATACAAATAAATAAACCAACAATAGCACCGGTTATGCGCCGAGCAGGGTAACGGGGAAGTTTGCCACCTTCAGTGTTACATATGTGGCAACGGGCCCAGCTCTTTGCCACTGCTCCAGTCTTCCAGCACCTTCAGGTTGTCACTCCACACCATCGGCACCTGGGGTTCAGAGCGGCACAGAACTCAGAGGTCCACACCACCACACCAATGAGGCACCCACCATCCTCACAGTGGGCTTTAATCAGAAATCAATGCTTTCTCAGAAGTGGGGGGAGGGGCAGTGGGTCACACTCCTGTGCCAGGGATCTGCAGTTAACTCTATGCACCAGGCAGGACACATGTGGTAGGTGGCATCATTGCTTTCTTTAGTTGCTTTGGGTAGCCAATTACAGGTCCGGGCGGTTCCTAGTGATAGCATCGAATGCAAAAGCCTCGAAGAAAAATGCAGTGAAAAAATTCATTTTTTTTGCATTTCTTTTTTTAATGGGCCTCCCCCCCAACCCCTGTTTTTTTACCCCTTAAAACCCATTTTAATTTAAAAAAAAAAAAACCTTTACCTACAAAAATAATGCTTTTTTTTAGGCTTTTGCATTCAATGCTTTGTTTTAGATGCAATGACCGGATACCGGTCCGGGCCACATACGTAGCTACATAAGAGTGGACCCACGGATGCATCACTTCACCAGCAGTACCTTTCTGAACTACCCCACTCAGCACGCATGCATCATTCATCCGGCACCCCATTCACATATTCACGATGCCCGACACCCACAGAGAAGCCTTCAAAGGTAAATACTGGGACAAGAAAGACGGACATGGTGGTAAGGTCCATCGTCTGGCTCTTGTCATATTTGCAAAGCTCCAAATAATGTTTCTTTTAAACGCGTAGGATACACTGTCAAGTATGCGCGAGGATACCAAGTGGCGGTTTAGGTAGCAACATTTTAAAAATGTGCCCTTACAAAGTGAATGCCTTTTTCCAGTTGTTCCTCCAAACCCTCCTCAAAAAACCTTCTGCTGATCCTACCTGTCCAGCAAACTATCACCCAACCTCTATCACTCCTTTCCAGGGCATACTCCTTGAAAATCTAGCCTTCTTCCAGCTTACTCTCCGCACTGAATTTGTTGGTTGTCTAGATGACCATCAATATGGCTTCAGAGCAGCCTGAGGCATGAAAACTGCCCTCCTGAACACCTGTGAAGATCTGCTTGCTAATCTTGACTCCAGCCATCCTTCTGTCCTCATCCTCCTTCGCCTTTCCTCTGCTTTTAACACAGTCAACCACTCTATCCTGATCAAGAGACTAAGAGAACCTGGGCATCACAGATCAGGCCCTCGAGTGGTTGACCTTAATCCTGGACCAACCCTTGCAGGTCCAACTTGGGTCCTTTCCACCACCTCTCTCTACAGTTGGGGTGTTCCCCAAAGCTCTAACCTCTCACCCTGGCTCTTCAATGTCTACTTGGCAACCGTGTCCCACCTGATCTCTACCTTCTTCTCTAACTTTCAGTTTTATGCGGATGACACTCCGCTCTCCTTCAGGCTCCCCTCAGCTGCCTCTCTAGCTCATTACGGACTATCCGCAATGCAGGATTGGTGCGCCTCCAACGACCTCTGCCTTAATGCCAGTAAGACAGACATCCTTCTCATTGGGACCCTTGCTCCCGCTTTCCGTCTTTGACTCTGGCCGCCCTCCTTGGGTCCTCTTCTTTGCCTTCCTGTGGGACAAAAAACTTGGTGCCATCATTTTCTACTCCACCGTCCTTCTCGCTGCAAATCACAGACCTTGCCAAGCAGACTCACTACCAGCTGCACCTCCTCAGAGGTATTCTTTTTTTCTCACTTTTCGCCCAGAAGCTCACCGTCTCTCGAGCCCTAGTTCTCTCTAGACTGGACTACTGCAACAGCCTCTTTCTCAATCTTCCTTCCTCTACTCTCCGCCCCCCTCTGCAACTAATCCAGAAGAAGACTGCAAGATTTATCCTTGCCCTCAAGCCGAGGGACTGTATCCAGCCCTGAAATCTCTCCACTGGCTTCGGGTGGCTGCAAGGATCAAGACCTTCTGCATTGTCCTCAAGGCTTTCTGGGCCCGGGCCTGCACTACATACAATTCTATCTTTCAAAATACCTTCCTTCCTTCTCTAGCCCTTAACTCAGCTACCTCCAACTCTCTGAGGGTCAGAAGGTTCTCCACAGCAGAGAGTGGGTGGTAGATCTCTCTCCTCTGCAGGTGCCTCCCTCTGGAATGGCCTCCCAGCCCTTCTCACACTTGAGCCGGACAGCTGAAGTTCTAGAAGCAGCTCAAGAATGTCCTTTCTCCTCTGCTTTCTCTTTCCCGATTCTGCAGACCAACTGTCTGCAGTGCTGACTGGTTGCTTGGCTACCCTCATAGTCTCAATGGGTACCAGGCTCCTCAATGATCAGTCTCCCTTGCACTGCCTCTGGGCTTATCGCAGTTAGGGGGTGCAACTGTAACCTCTATAGTCCGCTGACTCATTGCACTTACCCAGAGCCAAGCTGCACTTACTTAGAGCATTGCTGCCCTGAGTGCACTTCCTCCATCTCCCTGACACTTGTCCCTGACACTTCCCCCTCGCTTCCCCCTGCATTTGGTGTTGTCACACTTGAACGATCTGAGTGACACAAGGCCTAGTAAGATCGTCTGTCTTGTCCTCCATCCGTCTTCCCTCCAGTGTTTTGGCACGCCTAGAAACACTTATGTACATATCATAACTGCTTTTTCTCCAACAGGCACTAAAAAGTAAAAGGGAATGGCTCGTTTGAAAGTAACACGCACGTTTACTCCCCGATTTGATCGAGTTTCCACTAGTTGATGGTAGTGAGACCTTAGGTTAATTTAACCTTACCATTCACTTAGTAAAAAGTAAACAAAAACACCATGCCTTGGGGCCGTGTAAGTCAGCGAAGCGTGTATTTTTCAGTTGTATTCTCGTACTTGTAGTATGACCGTTCTCGCTATTCCAGTTGTATTCTGGTACTTGCAGTATGACCGTCCTCGTTATACCAACCGAAAGGTCTACAAATCACAGAATGCAAAGAAAACACGCACACTCGGGTCTGCCTTCTACAAGGTTATACGCGGAGAGTGAGGCCGGGGTGCTTCGGGTTACCCTGCGACTCCACCAAAGACTCTCGCTTCTACATTCATCCACGCACCCTCAAACACTCACCCGCGTCTTTCTCCCGGCGACACACTCACAGCATGCCAAGCAGTCTAAATGCGCTAAACCTCTCTGTAGGCAGCATCCTGCATCACGTGCTTTCCTTCCGTTAACTGATTGGCTGAGTTTGTCGGCCCTGCACAATAGGAAAATGTTCCACCAATTAGAGCGGAGTAAGAACGAGGACAACCCGGAAGTTGAGTTACCATGAAATATTTTAATAGGGACCACGTGACTTCCTAAAGCCTAATTTGGCTCAAGGATAACAGGGTAGACTAGGAACTGGGTGAGAGTTAAGGATATGCGGGGGAGGATGTGGGCGTGATACTATTGCTTGAGAGAACGTTGCAATAAGAGGGCGGCGGTGTACAATATGCTGTACTTTATTTTCTTGTCAATCAGACCTAAAGGAGCAAAGTAATTGCGTGCACACACAAATTATAATTGTGTGAATTCCGTGATGTTTTTGGAGTGTCGGATAATGGAATGGGGAGCGACGTATGATGACTTGGGATAGGGAAAGGGAGGAGGGCGGTTTAAGGTATATGTGGGGAGTCGGGACAATTTAAAGATTAAGCTGGCGCATTGTGAGAGAAAATAAACGGGAGCACACCGTCAACGGGCGAAGGTTGAGGGGTGAAGGGTGTGGATGGGTGTCTTCTTTCGCCTTTCTAGTAGGAAAGGGAATACGAGGAAGATGCTTCGACGGTAGAGCAGTGAGGGACGCAGGAGGCATAAGGTTGGGACGTTGGTGGGAAGCTAGGGAAAGCATGAAGAGAAAGCGGTGTGCTTTTGGGTGATGGGTGGGATATTGCTGTAAGATACCACTCAGTATGAAGGTAGACGTGGAAGCCAGGCGGGGATGTAAAGAGAAGAAGAATGGCGGTAAAGGAGGGGTATGAGAGCGAGGGAATGGCCATGGGATGGAGATCGAAAAGGGAGGAATGATACGTTATAAACTGTCGAGGGGGCAAAGACGAAGCTTGCAACAGGAGGCGTGGGGGTGAAGGCGGAGTGAGAGAGAGTATTCAGGGTGGAAGAGGGGTTGGGCGTCTCCATCCCTGCTCCTTGTACATCTCTTCACTGCGGCTAAGGCTGGATTGTACCATGCACGGCTCGGGGGGCGAGGGGGTTACTGCAGAGAAATAGACGCACCCTTCCCTTTTCTTTCCCAGCACTGTGCCCTATAAAACACGGTGGCGTCTAGGCAGTCGTACAATGGCGCGATAGTTGGTTTGTATGGATAGTGGGGGTGGTTTACGTTCTCCGTGCGCTGGGGGCGAGTTACCCCCGCTCTCCTAGATGGTACAGTCGGCCGGCTAAGTGGTCCTCTCTCCTGCATCCCACGGGTGCTGGACCAGTGATGTTGGAGGGGGCTTGCGGACACGCACCACCAAGGCACCATTGTCTGGGCAATAAGAAACGAGGAGCGCCAACTAATCGCAGACAAGGGCGTTGTGCGGGGACCGGGAAGTGCTAACCCCAGACACCGGGATAGAACATTAATAGCCACGGTGTGGAGGTGCTCTCCGTAGGCAGCGAGAAGGCGTTCGCATAGGGAAGCATCCCCAGTGGTTAGACGGTAGCATACTTCTCCTATGAACGCCCAATATTGGAACCTATTGTGATACGAGTCCCCATCCAAATAATAACCAAGACCGCAATTTAGGAGGATCATCGCGGCGGGACAGTACCTACACCATTCCGAAGGATTCAACATAGTTTCCGTGGAACCGCACGATTCGAGGAGCGTCTTCTCCCAGAGTCGGTGTCTGGCTCCCCATAAAGGCGCCCAGCAGAACCGCTTTGTCTACTAGAGGACGCTCACGCTCGCCCAGAAGACGATCCTATCCTGGCGACGCCCAATAACAGAGCATCGTCTGCCTCGCGCGAAGTGTGGGAAGGAGCCAGTGGCCACAGACAGCTCCGGCTCTCGTGACTGTCACTTGAAGGGTACAGGCTTGACACGGAGGGATCCTGATACAGCGAGGAGACGGGGCTCCGCTTCCCCGAGGGGCTGTCGCCATTGCCAGCACGGAACCGTGACAGGTGGGTGCCGGGAGACCACTGGCAGCACCAATGCTCACTATCCTCCCTTCATCGTATCTTCCCATTACTACCACCCCACCCGCCACCCTTCCTCATCTGTTATTCATCCTCACCCCCAATGTTTCCCTAGTCCTCTTTCCCCATGAGCTACCCTCCCAATCTCTCCCCTCTCCATCCATTTTACTTCCGATCTCCAAACTTTTCCTGCCACCCCGTTTTACCTTTTCCCTCACGCCCCTGCACATTCATTATTCCTCCTCATTTCTCAACCTTCCCAACCCGCTATCCCCTTCAGCCACATCTTTCCCAGTCCTCCATCTTTGCTCATCCCAACCCTTTCTACACCATTCTTAGCTACGTCAGAACATCTGTCCTCCGCCATCCTTCCCCATCCTGCCCTTTACCACCTATCCCCATTTCAGAATATACGCTAGTCATTCCCTACCCATACATTACGCCTCTTTCATCCTTAGCTGTCCTCCAGTCTTCTCCATAGCTTTGCCATCCAGTTATCCTTTCACATCACCATCTTCTCTAGCCTGTCCATTGCCATGACCCCTATTCCTCCCCATTCGCTGTCAGCATACTTCTCATTCCCAGATCTTTGCTCATCCTACAGGCGACCCCATTTTTACCAAACTCTTCCTAAACCAATCGTTTTGCAACCCTCATACTTCTGTCGTCTGTTTTCTCATCCTTCGTGTATGTATGTATGTTTGTAAAACATCTTACTAACATACTTAATACTGACCAGAGGTTGTTCAAAAGTGTTGTAGGGAAACGGGGTTCGAGAGAAATGGAACAAGTTAACAAAGTCAAAGGAGGCATAAGTCAAGGTGTACATATTACGCTAGGTTGCTTGTATCACTCATAACCGGTCCCTGAAGTGACTGCAAAGCACTATAATGGAAGATGGTTGTGGCAGGTATTTTAGGACGTGTGGGAATGGGAAGGAAGAGGTAGGGGAGGTCACCCCTCATGATTGCTGTCTGGCTATCATGATGGGAACATTGTCCGCAAAACAACACATATGCAACTCATCAAATGGCAATTTCTGCAAGTAAACTGGAAAAGCAGCTTCTTAAATATGCGCAACTGTTAGATGAACAACGGCAGGGAATCTCAATGGGAAGTACCCTGTGTAAGGGAGTGTCTTATAGTAAGGAAATGTACTCAGGAGAAGGCTTCTTACCCAGGGGTCTTCTAGGTCGGGGGTTGAGGGTTAAGTACCAAGGGTTGAGGTATTCTAGTAGAATGGGGCAAATAAGCAGCTTGCAGGAATGGGAGTACAACATCCACCAAGCTGCCTTTGGTTATATAACTTTTGTAAATCTCTTGGATGCCATCAAAGGGCAGCCAATGCTAAACATACTTACACACTCTCACTAAAGAATGTGGATCTTTGTATTTGGGGGGAGGAGGGGCAACTTTTTAAATGTATACTAAGAGAGGACAGAGTCGGTGCAAGAGAGCTTTATGAACCGACCGTTCATCCAGGGGTTGTCATGGGAATTGACATCACAGGAAGTAACTTTGGAGGTCAAATATTTGTAGCCAGCACACTGGGTGGGACAAATGTTTGGTACTGAGACTCAACCTTGCCCACAATTGAAAACGGATGGATGAAAAGATTTGAATTAATTATAAGTACTGGCAATGCATATGGCAACCATGCTGCCATCATTGTTTACCCCATCTCCCACATTACGGAAGTCAAGCTCTTATCAGTTATGGTCTTGCCCCCACTGGTATGAGCCTAGAACAAACTGCTATGCCATAAGGTCTACGCATGTCCATTTAGCTTCTATTCCTATGCAGAGAGGGGGGGGGGCACAGCCTTGTAATTCCTACTCTTGGTTCCAGGATAAATATGTATTTAGATATGGCTGGTCTCTATCTGTAATGGCTCGGGCAGGCTAAAAAAAATGAGTGTTATGTAAGGCTTCCCATAGCAATATCGGTGCTTCTGATGAATTCAAAACTTTCCATCATCACCTTTTTGTTTTTACCCCACTTTCACCCCCTTGTTATCTTCGTCAGGTATCAACCCTTATTTTAGGACTTTCCTTAAAGAAGTAAACCCACAATATACATCATTTCGATATCATTTGTTAGATACCTCAGCTGGTGGTTGCACTTGCTGCAAAGATCTATGTGCAAACTGCAGGTCAGGATTTTGTGTTCTGAATAACTTGGCAAAGTTTTTTATCCTTCAGAGAGTCACTAAATGTGTAACACTTGGATGACTAACCCAAACAGTGTTGCTAGCGGTCTTAAGCTGCAGTGAAGCATCCTCCAGCCCCTTAGAGTTCACAGGTTGCAGCAACAGACAGCAGCCCATGTTCTGGTTGTTGGAGGGGTTGCGGGGGGGGAGGGCATTAGTGTGTGGCAGAGACAAGCCTCAGAAGTAGGCAAGCTTCCCCATGCCAAATGTACCCCACTCTGGCCAGCCTCGAATTAAGTAACAGGTAGACTCCATACCCAGTCATGGCCTATCCCCACAACCCCCCCACTCCCACCAAATATTGTAGTGTATAATTTAGTTCATTTTTTGTTTAGGCAACAACTGTATCTCAAGTGACCGTGGAATCAGCAAGCTAAATAGCAACAGATCCGCCTGGGATGTTCATGAGACAGAATGCCATCTGATGAGGGTGGATACCCTGAGCATTTTATAATTTTTAGTAATACAATTATGTGGGTAATTCTGTTTCTCAAAGGGAGATCTGGTAATCGGCCCCACCTTTCACAATGCTTCATGTCAAAAACAGTGCACTCGTGTGCCTCTTCTGTGAAACTCTCTTGACATCTGTAGCAATGCAATGGCAGCAGAACAGGTTCAAAGGACACATGTGCATTCCTGACAGCTGTGGACATACAAAGTTCAAACAAGCAATGGTATTCCTTTAATCATTTGCACCTCTGTTCCAAACATAATAACTATATAACCTAGTTAGCCTGGTGGCAAGTTAAAATGTAAAGGGTGGACCGCCAGGGGGCGCTATAAAGACTGGAGGGGGGTCTGTACTTCTGCTCTCTATATGGTAGAGGAGAGGCACAGAGGACCCCAGCCAAAATTCTCTATTATGGTAGCAATGGACGAGCAATCAAGGCCTAGCTTCTCAGGAGGTGATGCAGGCTGGTTCTTAAGTACAGCATAGTCCCCAAGCCCCCACAAAGGAATGTCCACACACTGTATTCGTTAAAACACAGTCTTTATATAATTAAGTTCAAGTTATGAACATAATCGCAATAACTCACTTTGTGCTCAGTAAGTCTACAATGGCAAATATATACAGATTTAAGTGGTACCACAATTATTATTAGATTTCATTAAAGTGCATTATCTGTACTCTGGTTAAATGTCACACACATCACTTAATAAAGGTAACCAACAATAGACAAAGGAGGAAAGCAGTTGGTTAGAATAATTGGCAGACTACTGGCCCCTACCATCTAGACACAGTTCTGTGTGGAGATCCCCCCAGCTTGGCAACCTGTAAAGTAAAGATATATCACAAGCCCAGTCCATATATTGTTCTATAAGTCTTATTTCCTTCTATAAGGTTTCTACCACCCCAATGTACCTGGAATAGCAGAGTTCGACGATGAGTCGTCGACGGATCCTTCTTGAGTGGCTCCCTTTAAAGCAGGAGCCATGGATCGTCAAGATCCCTCGAAGAAAGTGAACTCGGCGTCAAGGCGGCAGCTTCAGTCCCAGCAGTGCTCGTCGATGACGGAGCAAAGACGTCCTGCAAGGAAGAGGTGTGTGGGGCACCTCGATGTCGATAGTTCAAGACTGCAAAGAGATTGTGAAGAACTGTGGCCCAGCAAGGGTGTCGAGTCGTTTGGTGTCTCTACGGTCTTTGGGTGGCGGGAAACCCACCGGCGGATGCTCCTCGGCGCATTGACGGCCTGGCCTTCTCTGGCGGGATAAGGCAGGCGGTGGTGCGGACAAGCGCGTGTGTGAATCAAAAGTCTTAGGCAAAGGAGTGTTCGGCTCCTGTCGTTGGTGGCATGGCATCCAGCGGTCCCCTCTTTCGGGCAACATGGCTTCGACGGGCCTCCAGCATTACAGCAAACTTGCGAACCCTGGTCGACGACGGTGAACGCAATGTCCGGTGCTGGTCTTCGTTCTCCTCGGTGGTCCCAGTCTCCAGTCGGCAGCCTTTCGAGGGTCTGAATTCCAGGGAGCTTCAGCGAAGGTTAGCACTGCTCGATGGTCCCTCGGAGCACAGGAAGAGGGTGCCTAACCAGGTCCTCTCTTGGCAGTCTCTTCAGCTTTCGGATTTCGGCAAAGGGAGACAGCAGTCAACCTTCTTCTTCAGGCTTGTCTTCGAGATTAAGCGTCAGTTTCAACTTCAGCTTCTGAACGTTTTCTAGCAGTGAGCAGCCCCCACATATGCTAGTTGATCTCCCACTCATTCTGCTGGGTCACACTCAGGCAACCAATCACTCAGAAGGGCATTCAGGAGTCAGTCAGCCAATAAGGCATACAGTGCATTCAGGCCATTCTCCTCCCGCTCAGACACTCACAATAAGGAATGTGTATTGGGCAAGTACCCAGCCATTCAACACTACACACTGCATTCATACATGTTTCGGGCAGGGCTGTCTCAGTCATTGTGTCAAACACCAGAAACCGGACATCCACAACAAGAAGTGCATATTGGTCACACACTCCATTCACCCAGAACCCACCCATATGGTGTACCCACAACATAAATTCACTGGGAAGGCTCCAGCCAGTCTGGCCAGGACATCACAACAACACCATATATGGAACTTCCACCCAACAGCCATTCGGGGGAAGGGACAAAGTCAGGGCTTCCCAGGACTTTGGGAAAACAAGGTAACAGGCAATAGAAAGCAAGAGGCCACAGGGGACATCTTGTTTCCTATCAGGAATGAATTGATTCCAATGGCAGGGCCTGGGTACCCCAAAATGGAGGATACTCAGAGCACCTGTCAAATTCAGCATGGAGCTGCCACCAGTCCATACCCTGCTCTGTGGGCCACACACAGGTGTCCAATACATACACTAGTGGCACAGGGTTGTACCCCCACACATGGGTGCCATAAGGGTATCCCATGGGTCTGTTCACTGCCAAAAACAAGGAGAGCTGCACGTCCAGGAGTCCCACATGGACTCCTGGGCAGAAAACAATACAGAACACACATGAAAAAGGACTACAGGACAAGGACAGGGAGGCCCTGTCGCTCCAATGCATTTCCAGCATCACAGGCGTGGACCGTGATGGCTGCGTGAGGTTGCTTCTCCTGCCAGCTACTTTCGCACCGGGGCTTGCTGTCAACCCTCCAGGGCAGTGTTAGCCGCGACCCAACGTTTGTGAGCACCCCCCGCAGTCGAGGAGGGGGGATGATCAGCATTCCCTGTCCCAGGCGAGCCGTAAGAATTAGGACGACGTGGAGGCCACCTTTGGTGACCGGCGGGAGGCCGAGCTGCCTGGGGCATCGAGTGGGAGGCCGCTGTCTACCAGGCTTGTGAAGAGATCGAGGAGAGCTGCGCAGTGTCGGAGCCCCAAGCCTGTGAAGGGCTGGCCCCCTGCAGAGCCCAGCTGGACTAGCCAGGATCTCCAGCGTGAGGAAGGCACGGGATCCTGGGAGAAAATGGAGGTGGAGCTGCAGCAACGCTGCCTGGGCCCAGCAACCCGGCCTCAGTGAGGCAGAGAGAAGAGGTGACGTTGGGGAAGCTGCACCTGATGCCGGCTGACACCAGGTGAGGAGGAGGTGGCACCTGGGGACATTCACCCGTGCATGGAGCGGAGGCTCCCCCACAGCTCCACGCGGGGTGTAGAAGGCGTTGCGGCTGCCCTCCCCTCCTGGTGTCACATCGTAAAGAGACTCTGCGGTCCCGCCAGAACATTCAGGGAGATGCCCGAACACCTGAAGTGGATGGGTGGACTCAAATGGAAAGGACCCGGGCCCAGTGTGGTGAAAATTAATGCCACATATATATATATATATATATATATATATATATATATATATATATATATATATATATATATATATATATATATATATATATATATTATGAAAACGAACAGAGGAGGGGTGGGGGGAATATGAGGGGACTCCTCTAGTAGCCAATAAAACAGGCACTGTGGAGAACTAGGGCATAAAAGAGGCGCAGAACTTCCTGCCCCAGCAAGGGGCCATCACTGCCCTGCTGTAAAGTAAGAGGCCGCCCCCAACACAACTGAGTCCTCGGGCGCCTGAGTCAAGCCAGACTGTGGAGCAGGAGCCTGCCGTGCTGCTGCAACGTCAAGGTGAGGTGGCACAGTATTTTGGGGCTTGGCATCCCTGGATCCGGCAGTGACCACATCGAAAGGCAAAGAACGGCTGGGTGCAGACCGCCTTAGGGGTGCCTGGGATGGTTATGCGCAGGCAAGCAGTCAAACGGGGATTTGAAGGGTGCGAGGAGTGCCAGAGAGACCCGTACCCCCTCAGGCCTAGAGGGGAGTGCAAGGGGGGGCCTCGCAGTAGTACCCCAGGGTACAGAACCTCACAGAGCATCGGCCAAGGTTGAGCTGGAGCAAGAGACCCACCCAGGATATTTGGCCACAGGTGGATACTGTCGTTCGGGCCTACAAGGGACAGGGAACTCCAGTGTGACACGTGCCGGAGCAGAATTAATGGTGCGTGTTGCCTCGCTGTGGTGGGCCGGGGCCCCAGACCAGGTGGATAGTCATTGTTCACCACACTGGAGGAGGACCAGGGGCCGCCTGGGTATAGAGGAGCAGCGCTGACTGGGGTCCTATCACTTCAGCGGTCCTGCAGAAGTCCGGTGGTCCACCACTGGGGGACTTCCTTAACACATACCAAGATGGCCGCAGGAGGGAGTGCACCTGCCCCGGCGCCAACTAGGGACGATTTGAAAGACATCTTCCATGAGATTAAAGCAATCCGGACTGATATCCAGGCATCTGTCTACAACCTCGAGGGCCGTGTGGATAAATTGGAAGACAAGATGGAGGGGATGGAGAACAATCACTTACAGGTAGACCTCCTAGATAAGAAGTAAGAGGCACGCCTGGCAGTCCTGGAGATGAAAAGAAGAAACCCTCTTAAAGCTGGTCGACTTGGAAAACTGAGAACGTCGAAACAACCTGCACGGGAACAACCAGAGTCATCTCTGACCTTGATGCTCGTCTGCAACTGCGAATCCTGCTCGATGACGAAGCTCAGCCGTCTCTGCATCTGAAACCTGCGGCGTCTTCTAGCATCGCCAACCCAGCATCGCCTGCTATCCGCCGCGCCTTTAAATCACAAGCCATGGGCGCTGTCAATTAACACTGCATCACAGCACCCAGCGCCACTGCTCCCCGGCTCGACACCTTTTCAGTGCCATTATTCTTTTTTTATTATTACTCACTCCTTTGTTGTGTTTTGCCATGCCCTCTCCCTACATTAACTTGTCTGTCCCAGCCACCAATAGGCCAGTGACATGATGCATCCGGGAAGCCCAGTTGCGCTTAGGCTTCTGAATACACAGCAGTTTCATCTGTAGTTTTACACTAACATAGTTGTCTGGCAAGGGCTAAACTAATACTATATGCATGGATGCCAACTTGAAGATTTTGTTTGATGGGGGTGAGGAGCACAATCTTAAGGCACAACCTTGACAGAGCCAGAAGTAACCTCACAGGAAAGGGGAGATTTGCCCCACGGAAGTAAGAGGGGCAGTGGCAAATGGTGATTTTTTTAAATTGGAGGGGTGTCAGTGCTTCATACGAACATGTGAAGGCAAGGGAGCCCAAAGCAGAATTTTCTTTTTAAATATTCGGTTAAAATTGTGTATTTGCAGCATGCTGTAAAAAATTGGGTAAACATCTGCAGTTGGAACATTGCAACAGGAGCATTTTCCAACTCACTTTCATGGTGCATTTGCCCACAACATATGCCAATATAAAAACCATTTACATGCTGACTGTGTCCATACAAGTCCTTGGAGGCTGCAGCAATATATGCCAGTATGACCATGTAAGAACATACTACTGTTGGCCTTACCAGTAAAAAATGCTGTGCCACAGTAAGAAAATATGTCCAGGTTGGCTGCACCAATATAAGCAAAGCTAGCCAGGTAATAACACTTCATGTTTCCTTTACCCTTGATGTTTCATGATAAATGCCATACCACAGTAAGAACATATATCCAGAATGTAGGCACACGTATATAATACTCTTAATGCTGCCTTCACCCTTGATGTCCAGTAAAAAAGGCCACGCCACAGTAAAGAAATTTGTCCACCATTGTGGGCCAGTACCATGTAAGAACGCTCATCATCCTGCCTTCACCTTGATACCCTGTAAGAAACACCATGCCATGCGGCAGCAAAGAAATGTGTCCAGACTGACCCCACCAATGTGGGTCAGCACCACATAGGAACACTCATGCTGCTGTCCCGACTAGGACGTTCTAGCCCTCCTTCCTCCCCACCTGAAAAAATGATTTCCAAGTCTTCCGGGTTGAAGTTCCTTCGAGTGAGATAATCCTTCTCCTTCTTATGTGGAGGGAGCCTGCCGCGAGAGGAAGCCACAGTGACCGCTAGGTATAACAGCCTTCCTGTGGCCTCGTTCCCTCGGGCAGACAGGAAAAAGGGAAAAAGCCGGAAGGCAGAAAAAACCCTTTTTGTTTCTGGCCGTAATGATGTTCCGCTCGGAGGAGATAATGTGGTTCAGCAATGGAATGAGATCCGGAGATGGCGGTAATGACCGCAAGGCGGGAGAAGGCTCCAGCAAGGGGGACTTCCAAGGCAGAAGCAGGACTCACAAAGAGGAGGCGAAGAAAAGGTAAGAACAACCGGTCGAAGTGCCGGCAGAGCGAGAGAGAAGCCAACAGAGAGCAGCAAAGCAAGGAGGAAAAGGGGCTCGAAATACACCAGCGTATTCGAGGGAAGTGGCAGGCGGCTGAGAGACAGCCGAAGGAGGAAAACAGCGTCTTACCAAAGGAGAGCGAAATGCTAATCTAAGGGGGTTGCAACGCAACGGTCTCCGGAAGTAAACAGAATATATACTACCAGGCGGCCGCCCAGAGTGCAACAACTAGACCTGCACAGTGAGTGAGGATAGAACGCATTGAAACTAACAACGCACTCTCCCGTGACGAAGTCGCCAATGCGGAAGTAACCCCCATCCAGCTCGGCGGATGACAGCTGCCTTCACCCTTGATGCCCAGTAAAAAATGCCAAGCCACAGTAAGAAAACATGTCTTTGCTTCAAAGACACGTTTTCTTACTTTGACATGCTTGCTGCTCAAATGCACCCTCTCCGATACGAAAGGTTTTATTCAGCATGTTGTCTTTGCCAGTAACTATTATGCAGAAAAACAGGGAATCCCTACTCTCTCTGGAGCAGGGAATTACCAAGTAACAATATCTGGAAGAGAGAACCTAGAGGACATAATTATTTTATAAAGGTATAAAAAAATATGTATTTAAATTGATAGAAGCACAGAATCATGAATCTAAAAAGCAACAATTCAATGCAGGTAAAATCACAACTGTGACAAAGCACAAAGTAGGTAACAGCTCATTCACACCCATTAAACAGGCAATCTATCCTAATCCAATCACAATTCAACATATTTATACAACATACTAAATATAAAATACAAAACATTTCATCTCAACATCAGTAGATGACAATGGTCAACAATGTGTGTGTGTTTTTCTCTGTCTTGGAGTGAGTCTAAGTTGTTGTCCAATGGAGTACAATCACAGGTTCCAAGACTCTAATAGGACCGACCGGTTTCAACGTGTAGCTGTTGTTTCACCACGTCTTCATCAGGGGACTAAAGGACATTCTACAACAACAAATATATATATATCCACGTGACTCATATGTGATCAACCAATTAACACCACCTGCAAATGCCATTTGTAGCAAGGTTGTCTATTCACACACGAGTGCCAAAAACTACCATAGTGAAATCACCACATGCAGCGGCACCGCAGTGACAGGCAGGTGGTCCCACAATAGCTCAGGTGCCCTAACTCGCTGTGCCTTCAGTGAGTCAATGGTGGTACAAAATGGACGGACACCAACACCATATCCTAGTTGTGGTGGAGGGTGAACAGGGAGGAGGATCTATCCTGAAATGCTGGGCAGTATCTTCCTCTGGGTAAATGGAGCCCAAATTGGCATGGAGAGCAGCTAGTGGCACTCAAAATCGCAGCACAATGTGCGCTGTATGTTGCGCAAAACGGCAGACCTGATCCTGGGGAGTGGAAAGATGAATAATTGAAGTGTGCGTATGTGTACGCATATTGAACTTGTGGTAATGCCAAATCAGTGAGAGACAGCAGCAATAGGCAAGCCAATGCAGTCAATATAACTCACTTCAACCCATTTGTGGCCAGGTCTCACTACCGCTGTGATCCTTTGGAGAATGCGCGGCACTGTGGAGGAGTCAAGAATCTAACTAAATGCTCCAAAAAAAACAATTGTGGCAATGTTAAAAACACTTGCTGCTGATTGACCGATGCATAATATCACTAATGAAATTGGAGGGCCACTGTTCATCATAGCCATCGTGGCCGATGCGTGAAAGTGGACGTGGAACTACAGTTAATAAATTGGATTCAAGGGAGCCAGAGGTTTCTAAGATCTAAACAGCACCAAATGGGGCCAACGTGTAAATACAACTAGTAAATTGGATGCAGGAGAGCCAGAGCCAGAGGTTTCAAAGATCTACATAGCAGGACGGCACAGAATGGGGCCCAGAAGGTGGGAAGCAAGCCGAAGGAGCCAAGTGGGTATTTACCTGAGATTATTTGTGGCAGTCTCCAACGCGCTACTAGCGGTATCTGACAGAAGTCCCAAACCAGAAGTGGAACAACCCTGATCTTAAATGCTGCCCAAAAGATCAAATGCCCAATGACTTTGTGCATGTGGGCAGGGCCATCACCATGGGTAGCCTCTGCAGCGAGAATAGATGCGGAGCGTGTCTTAAAAGGCACAGAACGAGTTCCAATTGAAAAGTGGGAATGCGACTGTGCATATAGAAACAAGCATTGGAAATGGTAAAGAATGTATTGTGTGATGTATTTGCGTGCTCACGCTACGTGGTGCTGGATCCACAGATAATGTGGCTGCACCAAAGAAACAGAATGACTAGAAAAACAGTGAATATGTTGGTGCACAGGGGCGGTGCCTATAAATGATGGAGGCTAAGTCAGATGAAAAATTCACAATGTGAGGTGCACAGAGTGGGTCGGGATGGAGATTCACGCTAGCACACCAACTCGTTGTAATGGCACAGGCCAAGGTACTGCTTGTGAGCCAGCTGGTAAGGTACTTCAGGAGTGGCAACCAGTGTCATGGGACTGCGGCAAGTCATGGGCAAATAACCCTGGAGCAAAATAAGCCCTCATGATTTGAAGTCCCATTGCTCCGTGGAATTGAGCACTCTCTCAAAAGTTTTAAAGTTAAATATCCATAACTAATCTTTATGGGATAGTTTATTGGCTTCCTGAATGCTATTGAAAACGTAGATTTTTTTTCTATACAGAACCAGGCAAGATCTTCCAAGAAGGGCCCCATTTCCAGGTAGTGTAGAAGCAATAGAGCATTTAAAGTTCCGTTAAGGATTTTGGACTGATGTTCATTGATCCTGAGGTGAACCTCCTTCGAAGTCTTCCCAATGTGTAGCTTTTTGCAGGGACATTGTATGGCATAAATTACATTCTTGCTTTTGCAAGTGGTAAATGTGCGTAAATTCCAAGACCTGCCTTCATGATTGAAGCTTAGTGTCTTTCTGGAATATTTACATGCCACGCATGAAATGCATGGATAATGGCCCACTACCGGGGTCAAGTGTACATTCTGCGTGATCATTCGTTTGGGCGGTATACGACTGGCTCTGGTCAGTCTTTCTTTTAAAAGTTAGCTTTTTTTAATGCAAATAGTGGTTTATCCAATTTCACATCTGATGTGTTCAGGATTTTCCATTTCTTTAGAATGGACCCTTTGATGGCTTCACTATGTTGACAAAAAGCGGAAGCACAGACTAGACGATCGCCTGAGTCGAATTTCGTTTTTGGGATATGATATGCTATGATAAGGCATTTATAACGTGCCTATGCACAAGTGTTTCAAGGCACGACGAGGCAAGTGAGGGGAAACAGAGGGAAGACAGACAACGATCCTACTAGGCCAGGTGTCCATCAGATCGCGCAAGTGCATGCGTAGGGGGAAAGTGCGGGGGAAGGGGAAGGACAGTGCAGTACATGGAATAGAATAAATAACAATAACAGCAGGTGGCACGTGCAGGGGTGAAGGGTAAGTGCAGTCATCAGGTGTCAAGTGCTGGTAGTGGGCTTGTAGCGATACAGAAAACAGTCCCCAAGTGCGGGGGTTGCCAGGAAGCCAGTGCAGGTGTGCGACTGGCGGGGGAGGGGACCTGGGCCCGAGATCAGAGGGTGACCAGGTAACCAGTGCAGTTTCAGTTTCAGCCAGGAAATCAGCAGGGGAGAGGAGGAGAAAAAGCAGAAGCAAAGAGAAAGGTTTTGAGGTGCTTCCGGAACCGGAGATGGTTCTCCTTAAGTTTCAAGGGGGCAGGGAGGCTGTTTCAGAAGGAGGCCCCAGCCGAAGAGAGAGATCTACCACCACTCAGTAGACTATCTTGGTTAGTGAATCTCACTCTCTTCCTGCAACGTTTGAATAGTTTTTTCGGGTAACCCTGTTCTAGCAATCTAGTTTGTAAGATGTCTGCATTTATATTGAATCTCGAAGTGTCAGTGCAGTTAACAGCGTAATAGTAAAAAAATCCCATAAGGTAGGTTCTCGAGAAGACTTTGGGGTGCAGACTTTCAAAATGTATGGTGGTGTGCTTTTCGGTTGCTTTTCTAAACAATTATACCTGAAGGTGGCTTGTGTCATTAAAATTGGATAAATCCAAGAATGGAATTCTTGTGGCAGAATATTCATTTGTGAAGCGCAGTTTGGGGTCCACCAAATTAAGCCAACCCATAAAGGATCTCAAAGACCCCACGTTCCCTTCCCAAATGAGGAGAATATCGTCAATATATCGATGATAGAATGTAATGGATTGAAAAAACTGATTGCCATTATTCAGAACATATTGTTCTTCAATATAAATGATGGCCAGATCAGGGGGGCGAAAGAACACCCCATTGCTGTTCCCAAGAGGATATATGTATCTTTGAACTTAAAAAGCTATTGGTGAGAACCAATGAAGCACAGGGAATCAAAAATTCTCGTGGAACCTTATGGGATATAGGACACCTGTTCAACATAATCTCAAGGCTTTGGACTTCTTTGTCTTGCGGGATGTTGGGGTACAAAGCCTCAATGTCCAATGTTACCAAAATATGTGAGGACGAGTCATTGGCAAGGGTTTGATGAAAAAAATCTATGGATTGGGAGAGTGGCTTGAGGATTGACCCACATCATGATACAATAGGACCTTCTGAAGGGTGGCAAATGTCCTTAGGAATTTTAGGAATCTTGTAAAAAAGCGGGGTGCGCTCTTCTGACTGATTGATAAAGTCAAATTCTTTTTGTGACAGAGCCTTCCTCCATTGCCTTCTCACTTAGAGTTTGAATTGTTTTCTTTATGTCCGCAGATGGATCACCGGCTATCTTCTGATAGTGGCCTGGCATATCCAACAGTCTGTTGGTCCCTTGATCATATGATTTGGCATCCATAGCTACAATCCCTCCACCCTTGTCAGCAGCCTTAATGACTATGAACTGGTCCTTTGCCAAAGTATTGATCGCCTGAAACTCAGCCACGGTTAGATTGGGGTGGAAAGAGTGATGGTGATCATTGATAATTTTGTCAAGTTCCACAAGTACCGTTTTTTTCAAAAGTTAAAATTTCAGCAGGTACATCTGAAGTATTTGGAATGAACGACGACTGTACATGTTAGCCTGCGAAATGCTCTTCTGAGTTGATCTCTTTATTAGCAAAGAAGAACTTAAGTCTTATTTTGGGCAAGAAATGTTTAATTTCAGGGGTGAGAAGAAGGGCACTAGGAGTTTGCGTGGGCACAAAGGACAACCCATGTTATAAAATGGACATTTCAACCATTTTCAGTTCATGTGCTGAGAGTGAAAACTGGAGAGGTGTATTTACCACTGGAATGCTCGAAGTTGGTATTCTGTAGTTGCACATTCTGCATATGCATGTTGTGTATTGCCGGACCTTGCTGGAAATTTCTGCGGCCTCAACAGCCGCCCCTTCCTCGAAAAGGTTGCCCTCCTGATTCAAAACTGGGGCCAGCTTGGTTATTAGCCCCATCATTCCCTGAGTTACTGGATGAAGTGTCTGATGATTCTGTATCAATTTAAATAAATATTTTTGATACCTTTTATAAAAAAAACAAGTATGTCCTCTGGATAGTGTCTTTTCACGTAACCCCTGTGTAAAATGCCATGCCACAGTAAGAAAACATGCCATGGCATCCAGAACACTAACAGTGCATTTTCACTCACATGCTTACTTATGCAGATACTCTCTCCTTCGCATTCATGCACTCTTTTGAAATAAACTTGTGCAGTGTGTTTTGGTGAGCCTGAGACTGCCCAGGAATCTTACTCAGGCTGTTTTCTGTTTCCAAGAGTCTTTCTACCATTGCCTTGCTAGTGCAACACTAGCTGAGCGCGCGGTGCGCGCAGTGTGTTTTGGTGTTTGGATGTGATGGCTGTGAGGATGTCCAATGCTGAACACTCGCTCCCAGAAAACCGGCTTCATAATGCCGGACCATGAGCGGTGCGGCCCCTTCACCCACAGGCCAGACTTCAATCGCGGCGCTGGAACTCTGTGTCATCCAAAAAACATCCAAACGCCACTTTGGGATCCTTCGAGACTAACCAAGTAAGTGCCATCATTATGGATCCGGAACTTGCTCACTCGTCTGGGCTAGGGCTAGGGCTTGGGAACGCTTGTGCACCCAACCCCATGCAATACACAAGACCCCCCCAACATCAACAACAGCCACCCTCAAGCACTGCCTGCTAGCTCGATATTACATCCTGACCGGTTGCGGCTCCTTGCCGCCTGTCGAGCTGTCTCGCAGTCCTGTGTGCGGCCGGTGTGCCCCTGGAGGGCGTGCCCATGACCGCCGGCATGTGTGGTGGTGGACTCTGTGTAGAGCCGATTGCTCTCTCTCCTGTCGCTGGTTGCCGGGGCAAGTGTGCGTGAGTTGATCTGCTCCATCGCTCAGGGAGATGAAATCGGCGGAAGCGAACAATCAAAGGGGGAACAATTGAAGGGCGAGGGGGCTTAGGGACTCTGTTGCGCACACGATGAGATGGCCGCTCTCGTGTGAGCTCCTGAGGCATTCCGGCCTGTGGCAAATACAGCTCTCTTGAAATAATCCGGTTTTGCTCGCAAACTGGAGGTAATATTTCCCAGATCATCAGGAGCAAGGAGGAGGGGCAGCAGGCGGGAAGTGCAGGCGGACCGCCAAGGCCCTGGGCCCATCAACACCCGGCAGTGCCCATAATATTCACCCCCACCCACACTAATTTAAGATAGGAAGACAATCTGACCATGTCGGATTACAGTAAAAACCTCTCCAGAATCAAGACAATGATACCGCTGAGGCTGAGGCCCATGACAAGCCCATGAGTGCAGGAAAGACACATCAAGGGTACGGCCACCGGTGGGGAGAAAGCACTGTCGACAACAAGGGAAGTAAGAACATTATAAAGGCTGCAGGCACTGCACGCTTCCCTGCCGCCACGCCACAGCTGCCTCATACAGATCTGTGACCCAATCATGGAACATAAGGGCTGACCCCTGATACTAAAGCCATAAGAGACCCAAAACTGCACCGGCAACTCTCACAACCTAATATACCATAAGGTTTGAAGGGACTTCAGCAGTAACAACTCTCACAGAGAAAAAAGTGTCACTCCAATACAACGTAGCACAAGACCTGGCACACACACTGAAGTGCAGGGGGTCTACATCACAGCATTGACCCAGCGACAACAGCAGTTACTCAAACATACGGTCACAATCCTGCTCGCCTGCCACCGAGCACCGCTACATGCGCCTCTGCCTTTATTTCCTTTCTTTACCGCTGCAGTTTTGGACTAATCTAATTGCATGTTCCATTCTGGCTTTTGGGTTAAGCCAGCAGATGCATTCTGGGACATGTATGCTGTCCAAAAGGCAGAGACCTGGAAGAGGCATACTAAATACATTTGTTTGCAGCAAGCTACTAAGAGCTGCAGAGGGCCTGATTGCATTCACCCGTTCCAAGCTACTGCAGGCTAGGCTGCAGAGAGCTGGAGAGCACTTGATTAGAATCCACTGCTGCTACTGCTGCAGGCTACTGAAGCCAGGGCTGGACCTAATTGAACGCAGCTGCCAGAGTCTGCAATCAGCTTCACCCTGCTGGCCTGCTGGCTGGGAGGGCCTTTATAAGCTTACTCTGAACAGAAGCAGTTGTCAGTCAACTGCTTTCTCTGGGAGTTCGTGCTGGTGCTCCTGTTACCAGTTTTTGACCTTTCCTGGAAATCCTCTTTTGGCCTTTTGATTATTTTGCTGTTGATGCTTGCAGCTCCCTCTCCATTCTGCTGCAGCCTTTTGCCCTGCTCCTCTGGGCTCCCACCTGACGGCTCTGCCGCACTCTGCTACCTTTCCGCCCTGCTCCTTTGGGCTCCCTCCTGATGGCTCTGCCGCACTCCGCTGCCTTCCACCCTGCTCCTCTGGGCTCCCGCCTGACGGCTTTGCTGCACTCCGCTGCCTTCTGCCCTTCTCTGGGCTTCCCTACCTGGCAGCCGTGCCACACTCCTCTGCCTTCTGCCCCTTCTGCCCTGTTCCTCTGGGCTCCCTGCCTTGCTTCCTGCCTGTTCCAACTTCTGATATACTATCCTGTCCTGTACCTGGTTATTTCTTTCAACACTGCTTTCTACTTGTATACATCCTGGTCCACTGTGGTGTCTCGACTTGAATCCATTTTACAGTGTGACCCTGGGTTGGTCTCCGTTCAGATCAGATAAGGGAAGACTTCTGTTGCCTTCACGCAGTCCGTTGAAGTTGTACCTGCCTCAGTATATGGTCTTTCAGCTTTCCTTAATCCCTGGAGACCCCTTATCATATTCCAGTACACCCTTATTTCTGATGAATCCGTGTTTCCCAGTGTACTTGCTTGTCTTTGCCTTTTCTCTGTCTCTTTGTTTACAGCCTGCTCCTGCAGTTCCTGTGAATTCCTGTTTCAACTAACAGCTTGGTATGTACCTTTAATCTGTTATTTGCTAGCATTGTCTCCGGAATCTCCCTTAAAACTACTTGCATACAGGGAGCGATAGCCTCTGCCCTGTGCTCTCCACCTAGACTTCTGAGACATACCCTCTCAGCAGGACAGGGTAACTGGAGATGCCCATACCTGACAAATTCTTTTTTTAAAAACAAATTTTAGTTACACTCCCAGGACAAGTCATAGGTAACGGATACGAGGAGATCATCAAGAGAAACGCAGCCACGCCCTGATACCACTGGGCACAGATACACCCGAACCACCATTGAGGTAGTTTGCGGGCAACTTGCGCTGTCAGGGAAATAGCCTACTGTGTTGCATTAAGGGCTAACAGACGCTCCGTTTTGACCCACTTCTCCTCATAAGCCCTCACAAGGCACTGGAGGGGGGAAAATAATCGATAAGTGAAAGAACTCGTATACAATGTAGGGATCGTTAACCACAAACTCATACTGACTGGATGAGAGCTGCACCCCTCCTGGCCACGACCCCAGTCACAACAAGCATTGGCACAATCTTGATATTATCAACAAGCACTAAGCACAGAGCAATGGACCAGAACAGAAAGGAGCAGGTGCAATAACAAACCCAGACTAACCGAAGGACGATGCCCAAGGGCCTAGGGCCAAAGAAAGGGAAAGGAACCATAGACAAATAAACTATAACGGCAAGAAAAGGTGCTCATACCACTATGTCCACAGAATCAACAGCGCAAGAACAAATAGCCACCCAACCAGTCGCAATGGACCCACAGGCAGTTTTTTCGGCCATGCAACAGGGGTTCACATCCCTAAACGAGAAATTGGATGGGATAACAGCCAACGTTGCCTCAATTAAGTCACAACTAGACAAGACCACAAGTCGAATCACGGAAGCCGAGACCCGAATCAGCACTACGGAAGACGCACTGGAAGTGTTAAAAAACACAGTGACAACAATGGCTAAAGAATTGGGCACAATCAAAATAAAATGCGAAGATTTGGAAGACAGATCCCGATGGAACAACATACGCATGATAGGTATGCCAGAGGAAGCACTGAAAGGACCCATGGAAGAGGCGGTGGAGAAACTGCTACGAGACCTTCTGGGGGACCACGGTTGGGCTCCCATGTTCATTGTGGAGCGGGCACATAGATCACTGGCTCCGCACCCCAAGCCAGGAGCCTACCTGAGACCAATTATAGCACGCTTGATGAACTATAGAGACAGAGACTTGATACTGAAAGCAGCTAGGGAAAAGCAAGAACTGAGATGGGAAACCAACGTTATCCGCATATTTCCTTATTACATGCTGGCCGTGCAACAGGAAAGACGCTCATTCACAGGGGTCAAGAAGCTACTGCGAGAACGTCGTATTCCATACGCAATGGTCTACCCAGCCAGGTTAAGGCTGCAAAATCAAAATAAAACCTACTTCTTCACATTTCCTGAGGAAGCGGGAAATTTTGTGGAAGCCAACATCCCATTGCCAACTCGCCAACCAACAAACGAGGAAGACTCCTGAAAGCACAAGAACTCGCAACTAAAAGCAAGATGAGCAAACAATGAGGAGGGGGCTAGGGTTCCCCTATGTGGGTGCTTAACAGACATTAACATCCCAAGATTAAACTATAGATACCAACAATTGATGCACTCACACCATCCACCATGTGTTTGAGCAAACAATTAAATGGAACCGGACAGGACGGAAAAAGAAAAGTAAACACCATGGCCTGACTGTTTCAGCAGAACCCCCCTGTTGCAGGTGCACACCAAGTTATGAGTGGGAATAGGGAGGGACCTGGGGGCATAGTTAAAGTTCAGGTAACTATGAGGGAGGGGAGGGGGACCGGGACAAGTTTGTTGGAGTATTTGTTGGGGGAGTGGGGAGTTCTAATAGAAAGCACACAGATACAGACATATTAATGGCAAGGAAGAAACATGTTAACTGTCATCATATGAACCAGCGAGACGATGGCTAAGTCAAGTAATGAGGATATCAAAATGTTTAGCTGGAATGTTCGGGGACTGGGATCCCAAATAAAAAGGAAAATCATGGTATATATTAATAGGCTAGGCCCTAAGATTGTATTTCTGCAGGAGACATACCTATTACAACACCAAGCCGAAAAACTAGTCCCTAATTGGGGCCCACATCACTATTGCACATCGTATTCTAGCCGAGCTAGAGGAGTGATTACCCTGATACATAAATCCATACCTTTTACAGGTCTGAATGTGACCCGGAGGGCAGGTACGTCATAGTACACGGCACCCTCCAAGGTAGAGAGGTGTTATTACTCCATATATATGGCCCTAATGTAGACAATCCCGGTTTCTACTCCACATTGTTTGGGAAACTAGCGAAATTCCCCATGGCTCAGATGATATGCGGCAGAGATATAAACACCATCCTTGACACGTGTCTAGACCGCACATCAGATCATCCAAGAGCACTGACCAAGGCAGCCCAAATGATAATCACCCATATGACTGACCTAAACCTTAGAGATGCATGGCGCTCCTTAAATAGAGCTAAACGGGCGTACACATTCTACTCGTCGGTGCATGATATTCCAGGATAGATATATGGCTGGTATCTCATGAGCCACTGGGCTGGATCACTAATACATATATTCATCCAAGGACATATTCGGATCATTCGCCTATCCAGGTAACACTACAAATTCCAGAAATTAAACTGAACAGACCCCCTTGGAGATTTAAACCTGCAGCATTACACGACCAGGTTTACAAAAAGTCACTGGCCCAACATATCCAGGAATACTTTGAAATCAACGAAGGCTCAGTGACTACCCATGCAACAATGGCAGGTATTTAAAGTCTGCATCAGAGGCACTGCAATGTCCATGGAATTCGGGGTCTTGAAAGACATCCACAGAGACCTGGCGAGACGCGAAGCAGACATTTCCTGAAAGCAAAATCTGTACGCACAAACACCATCTGCACAACTGGGGTTAGATATTAAGACCAAGTTAGGCGAATACAGGGAGGCAGCTGATCGGGAGGTACGCTACTTTGACAGGCCTCCAGCGGCTAGGCGGTATGGGGAAAGTGAGCGCCCAGGTAGACTATTGGCCAGAATGGTACGAGGGGAGCATGGCCCGACAACTATTCTATGCATAACACAAAACAATAGAACCGTGAGCCCGGACAGACACGAGATCGAGGAAGCTTTCTATGGCTTCTACAAACATCTATACTCCCCACAGAGTAATGCCAATGATGCAGAAATAGACCAATACCTATCACAAATTCCAATGACACTGTTAACAGACGCCACTAAAGAAGCTTTTGAGACTCCGATCACCGAAGTGGAGATATCGAAAGCCATTAAAACATTACCTAATGGAAAAGAAACCACTAGAGAAGCAGTCATAACGTTACTGCTAAAGCCAGGGAAGCCCACTGAAGACTGTGGCTCTTACAGACCGCTATCATTGATAAACACTGACGTTCTTTGCGAAGATCCTGACCACTCGGCTAACCCCATTAATGCCATATATGGGCCATGAGGACCAAGCGGGATTCATAATGGGCAGATCCACAGCAACAAATAGCAGACGCTGCCATACAATTCTAATGGCAGTACCAAAGGGATTACAAGGGGTGGCAGTTTCATTAGATATGCAAAAGGCGTTTGACACGTTATACTGCCCGTTCCTATTTAGGGTCCTGCTAAACTATGGGTTTTGCCCTAACTTCGTTAAATGCATCCAGATACTTTACAAACACCCCTACGCTAGGTTCACTATCAATGGTACATTATCTGACCTATTAGAGCTGCTGGAGGGAACACGGCAGGGCTGCCCACTGTCCCCCTACCTATTTGCTCTGGTGATAGAGCCCCTTGCGGACATATTAAGAACCCTATACACCAGCTACGGATTGCGGCTTGAGGGCAAAGTAGAGATTATCACACTCTATGCAGACGATATCCTATTATATTTAAAAAACAAGGAAAATACACTCGGCAAGGTCTTATCAGCGGTCAAAACGTTTGGCGAATACTGTGGCCTGAAACTTAACACAAAAAAATCTGAAATGTTCACACTCACGGAGGCGACGGTTAAACCAACTGAACTACGTGGCCTCATATGGAGTCCGGTACACATCAAATACCTGGGGGTGTACGTTGCCAGGACACGACCACTGTTCAGAGCACTGAATTATGATGCCCTCGCAGAAGCCCTATACGCCAAGATGGCATGCTGGAATGCCCTACCTATATCAATGATGGGAAGAATTGCCCTACTAAAAATGATAATTCTCCCTAAACTCTTTTACATATTTAGCACGGTACCGGTCTGGCCGGGAAGGACATTATTTGCAAAACTGGGGAGAGCTTGCACTGCATTTACGTGGGGGAGTCATCCCAGATTGAGGTGGAGGGTACTCACTGATCAATATCAACAGGGAGGCTTAACGGCACCAGAGTTGGAACTCTACTATCTGGCGGCACAGGTACACTACGCCTCCCAATGGGAGACAGATTTCCTTAACCCCAAGGGATCATTACATGAACCCCCCTTACCAAAATCTACCATTCTACATTCTACTTCATGGCCTGACGACGTCCCGCCCAAAACGGTATAATACTATCGACCCCACAGTGGTTACAACCACAGCATGGGCCAGGATCACTGACATATATGGTACAGAAACGCTATATCATCCGAGCATGCCAATTTGGGGCGCTCATTACATACCTCCTACCCTGGATAAAGAAGCAGCCATGCAGAGAGAGAATAGTGCAATGGGGACAATTATTTCAAGATAAACGCTTTGTGACATGGGATGCCCTCAAAGAAACAGTGGGAGATATGCCAAAACATAAGATGCTCTACATGCGATCCACAATTTCCAGCAGAGCCAGTGATAAATCTGGGACTGGGTTATATGTTTACGGCAGGGCAGGGGAAAGTATCGGCATCCACACTATATAGGACCATTATCCTGACCCGCCTACCAGTGACACAGTGCCAAAACCCAGTGAGAGCAAGACCTGGGACACCCGATCAGTGATAACCAATGGACACAAATATGTACACTAACCAAACACATGTCATTTAATGAGAAATATAAGCTGATCCACTATAAGATCGTTCACAGGACACACTACACCCCAGCCAAACTCAAACAAATATACCACACAACAGAAGGCGTATGCCCTAGATGTCACAGCGCGGATGCTGATGCTTTCCATATGTTTTGGTCCTGTGTGAAACTAAAAGAATATTGGGAGGGAATCTGCAAAACACCGGACAACATGGCCGAACATCCTATTGAATGGTCCCCGATGCTGTGTTTACTAGGTGCCACAGGAAAAATGAACCCTACGTGGCGGAAATTACTGAATGTGAGTCTAGTACTAGCTAAAAGAGCAATACTCCTGAAATGGAACAGATCCACAGCAGGAGCCCACCCACGAAGGATGATTGGGACAGAAACATGATATGGGCAAACAATAATGAAGAATTATACATAGACGTGCTACATGCAGCTACCAGACCAAGGAATATATGGGCCAGATATAAGCAATATTTAGCTGACATAGCTGAAGATGAAGACACACTGTGACATGCTTTGACACAAGATAGTTTTGTATAAATTATGTGTATGCCATATTCTAGATGTGTGATGTACCTCTGTGCAACAAAAAACAAAGTTTAAAAATAAAAAGGGGTGGGGTGGTCTTTTGCGGCGAACATACCGCCACTGAGGATTCTGGCATGGCGTGCTCAGACAAAGTTGAGACCACACGCTGACAACGGGGGTCTGCAGACGCACCCACCTTGCTCAGAGAATTCTGAAACATCCTTAACTGACAGACCTGATGGATGTGCAATAGAAGAGAGTCCTCCTACGCTCTCTGGCCTTCCTCCTAATGCTTGTGACACACCCCCTGCAAACGAAGACAAAGTCTTCTGTCATGCCTCTCATCGCACTCTCGTGGACAATGGCAGCTGGGAGAATAAAAGTGATGATAGTAATAGAAGAAACTCTTTGGTCGTGGTCAACAAAATACTATATGACCTGTCGCAAATAAATAAACCCTGTAATTTTGCCAGTAAAGATGGCGGTGCGGACTTGAGTGCTCAACCAACGCTAATGGAAGCTGCTGTAAGCATCGCTGATGCCTTGAGAGAAACTTCGTGTGGTGAGACACCAACGAAATGGAAAAGCGGTCAAGTCAAACTTAGACGGATTGGAAACAGCTTGTCGCCGAAAATCAGTTGTTCCCAAGTTAAAAACATCACTATACTAGATGTGACACAGGAGCAAAAGACACTCCAGTTCAAAAGTCAAAGGTGTGGCATCAACTAATCTAAACCTTCATCATCTGAGTCTCCTTCAATGGATTTGTCAATTATGGAACTCAATTACCCAAAAATAAGACGAAACAAGCCGCATAACAAAACTAGACCACATTCGAGGGGCCATGAGCCTCAAATGGATCTGGGGGAAAGACTCATTCGAGAACTGCAACCGATACTAATGTCGTTGATGGCCATTTCAATTGCACCATTCATAAAACTATATGAGCAAATTAATGACAACGTCAAGGACTTAACAACCCTGGTGGCCCTCATAAACTCTAAACTGATAAATCTGGAAATGGAAAGTATAACATCTAAACAGATCCACCGTGACCTAAACAGAAAGATGGAGGCCTCCTTAAACACTCTCGCTGACCAAAAGAAAAACAATGGAATGGAAAAAAAATAATTTGCAGAGATTACTAAAGAGGCACTGAGCCTCCTAAGGCGCAGGAAATCTACAACAGGCCTGTCGAGCAACCAGGAGAGCCGAGCATGCCTGTGCGTGCAAACTCAGGGAGTTTGTCCTTGCAAGAAGGAGACACCATCGCAGCAACAAATGCCCACAATATGGGGCACGGAAGCATGGGAGACGTACGCTGTGAGTTGTGTCACGCCAGCAGAACAGGAGATCAAGACGTAACGCCTCAGGTGCGGTACGCAGAACCGGCAAGTCTCCTACAACTAGAGACCTTGCAAAGAGAAAGCCGGCAAGAGAAACAACTGCGTCACATCAACATGGAAGTCCCAAAGACTATGAAAGCACCAGAAGGCGTAACTGGAAAAACATTATTAACTCCTAAACCTAGTGTGGCATCACAATGCCTCCAGGAAAACCAAATGACAATCCCCTGCATCACCATTGTCATGGAAAGCACCATGGCGCCTGGCAATCCTGCAATTCTAGATCCACAAACAGCCACAACATCAACTGATCCCGAAGGCGGCAGTGCACCTCAAGCAGTCCAATTGGAAAAGACTCCTACGGAAGAAGGAACACATAATGACATATTTGCCATATTCAAGAGTAACAATAACCCAACGACTGAAATGCCAAAAGTCGCCGAAAAAAAACAAATGCAAACGAAAAAAACAAAAAATCAATGTATGAAAAAGTAACGCCGATGCAACGACTCAAGAACGTTTTTGCATAATATCAAGACCGTGAACGTTACTGTTAATCATAACACCAAAACCGAGATATTGGCAAAAACTAGGAAAGATATCGATGTGCTTCCTGCGCCTGGACAACCTCAGAACTAGCTGGATGAATCCGGCGACCAAGATGAAACAATAATTGACCTTATGGATATGTCAGTATACGAAGATGACGTAGAGCAAGATGCACCGGAGTTAAGTGTACCAACCCCAGACACTGCCATACAACCAACAGAAGGCAAGACTGGTGGTGTGGTGCCCAAATTAGCAGCTCCTACCAGAATCTGCATGCTGATACAGGCTCGTCCTCAGGCTGATGCAGAGACGACAAAAGCACCAAGTCCAACTTTTGTTACATTAAAAGAAAGGAGAGACACATTTGCTCTCACGCAGAACAAAGCAGAGCCGAAGACAAGAGGATTAGGAAACTGTGAGTCACAGTTGGCGGCAGAGAAGAGAACTTTTGGCAATTTCCGAGATAGCTCAAAAACTCAGTGTATGAGCAAAACTGGAACCCCAGTGTCTCATTGCCCCCAGAGAGATCACCTATGAGGCGCACACGCTAAAGGTGAAAGGCATTCAAATCCATCGGAAGCAAGAGACAGATGGAATGTACAAACATCCTACAGAGTAAGGCTTGAACGCATTGAGAGCTGCGACGATCTTATAATGAACCGCAATAATGTTCTACGCCTTTTCCATTGTGTGCCTTGCCTCAGGACAATTCAATCTGAGGATCTAAAAACAGTCGAATATGTGCAAGAGGAGCAGAATGATAAAGTGATATTGCACTTCAGATCCAAAATCATCTTAAATATCGTCACAGACGCAGCGCCTGCCCTTATGTCATTGGGATTTGACATAGTGGAAGTACTACATACTCCAAAAAGCGAACAACTAAAAAACAAAACGAGTACTGTTCCACCAGTGAGACAGCACGCCAACGAAGCATGTGACGGTCGGGTGCCTGGGAGCACTAGAGAAATTGCACAAAACCTGAATAACATGAAACTCCCAAACAGAATAGACGAGGAACCAGATATAACAGAGGCATTGCATAGTGGTGAACAAATCCAAATAACAATAGCTTGTGATAACGCAACCAAGGCAGACACCAGTGAAGATATACATCGTAAAAATGAAACGGATGAGCCAAACAACTCATGCTGGCTGGCCGAAGCGCTGAGTAGAATGGCTCGAAGTTAATGCCAAGTTGTGAAACATCAGCAGGTGCACAAGTTTGGGACATGCAGTACTAGGGGATTCTCACATTTGTTTCAGGAAAATTGGCTCGATGGGTTGGACGTGGTATGCCTGCAGGAAACGTGGTTGGATGTTTGCCCCACTTCCGGGGAATATGAAGTAGCAATCAACCCAGCCATCAAAAGATAAAAAGGTAGGCCAATGGCTGGCCTCTTAACCCTGGTCAAAATAAGCTCAGGGTACCAAATCATCAAATCATCAAACATATCAGCCTACAAACAGGTGACGACCATAAAAAAAACGAATGCGGATGGTGGAATCATCCACATCATGAACTTATACTGGAACCACAAAGCGGCAGGTACATCTACATTTATAGACTAAGTCTCAGCATTAGTAGACGAAATGCTAGGAGAGGACGAAACTTCAGACATCATATTATGCGGTGATTTAAACATTAACTGCACAAACACAAACCAAGAAGATACAAATGACAACTATGCCTTGGTACAATTAGCGAGAAGATGGTGTCTGGAGTTGGAGCTAAGAAACTTGGTCATGCTAAACGGAAACACTGCTGGTGACATCCCGGCCAATGCAACATGGTCTAGACGCGAGCAGAAATCCATCATAGACTACTTCTTCGTGTCTGAGAATATACATCAAAAAACTGTTTCTTTACAGGTGATCCCTATGATTCATAGCGATCACCAGCTGGTGATGCTGACTTCATCAACATTCCCTATCATGGTGGAATCAAACAGAGTAAGGCTAAAGCTTCAGGAAGCTGAAGTAAGTCAAATTGCAAGAGCCTACATTGACGGACAGGAAGAAATATAACCACTTATTAACACATTTATGTGGGAAAAAAACACGGGCCAAGAAAAGGAGCATTTGTTGCGAAACATAAATTTGACCTTGATGTGTTGAGGAGGAAACAAGAAATGCGATCTCAAATCAGACAAATATCAAAAAGGGATAGTAAACTATACATAATTGCTAAACGTGCATCCAAACAAAAATATAAAAATTCGATCAGATCACACAAAGCATTTATGCTCCAGAAAGATTCAGAGCTAACAATGGAAAAAATAGAAAACAAGAACTTGTCTGAATTTTGGAAAATAATCAACAATGAGGCAGCCCCCCAAATGGCATTGCTGTCAAACATGGTATCCGAAACAGCATGGCTAAAGCACTGTACTGAACTTTACAGCACAAAGGGAGTATGGAAGGTGCCCGCCATGCCAAAACTCGAGCGTTGGGATCTAATGTTTGATAGGGATGACATCTTGAACATAATCAAAAAGGCTAGCACTTCACGGCCCCCTGGTCCAGACGGCCTAATCAACTACACCTTAAAAAAAAATCCGGAGAAATGGCCCGACCTATGCTTTGAGCTGTTCAGCAGAATATCTAACTACTGCATAACCATAAAATCCGGGAAAAGTGCTATTATCGTCCCCATATTTAAGAAAGGGAACCGAGCAAACCCAAAGGACTGTCGTCCAATAGCTCTACTGGACGTTTTGGGGAAGGTGTACGCAACCCTTCTGCAACAAAAACTTGTGAAATGGGCTCTGGAATAAAATCACACGGACCCGAGACAGGCTGGCTTCGTGAAGGGCGTTGGGTGCGGTTTGAATCTCCTAATAAATCTTCTCAAAATGGAAGCAATAAGAACTGGAAATAAGGTGTACTTAGCATTCATCGATTTCTCGCACACCTTCGACAGCATAGACCGGGACCTATTCTGGGCAAAGATGAAGATGTGGGACTGCTCTCCAAGCCTGCTAGCTATAATTAAAGATTTGCACACTGCAACAAACATCAAGATTCACTTAGACCAGGTGGGCACTCTCACGGCGGCGATCAATACGTTTTGCGGTGTAAAACAAGGATGTCCCCTTGCTGCATTCATATTCAATCTATTCTTATCAGACATTGGTAGAGCAATCAAAGGTGTCAGCTCATTCTCTCCAAAAATTCATGGGTCCCTGATAAGTTGGTTGTTATATGCAGACAATCTGATCGTGTTGGATGCTACACCGATTGGGCTACAGCGAAAAATGGACGCAGTGGAAAGTTATGTAAGATCGAACGGCCTACACATGGACAAAAAGAAGAGCGAGGTACTAACACTGCAAAACCTAAAGGCTTCCAAAAACAAAAACTTCAAATGGCATCTGGGAAAGAAGACATTAAGCACCGTAACAAACACAAGATACTTGGGCACGCAAATTAGTGCAAACCTAAACGACGGCCCCTGGACAGAGAATGCCAAAATAAAATGTTGACAATTTGCATGCCAAGCAAGTACACTGAACAATAAGTACGCGAAATTCTCCATAAAACCTGTGAGAAACTTCTATTGCCAAAAAGTGGTGCCAGCTTTAATATTTGGAGCCGAAAATGCGTTTGGTTGCTCAGACGAGCTGTGGTCCACCCGTGAAAATATATTCTAGGTAAAAGTGCTACAGTTACCAAAAGGAACTTCTACGGCGTGCATTTGTTACGAGTTAAACCTAATATCCATCAACGCACGTATCAGCTGGAACATCTTAAACCTGTTTCGGAAAACAACTATTAAAGATCTGGTCCCACTGTTCAAAATTCTGCATAATCCTGGGACTGGAAACCCCGATTGCCTGTTGACTTTATGGAGCAACCGATGTGAGGCCATCCTGGATGTCTATGAAATAGATTTAAACACACTGCATGAGAATCCGAACCTAGCCAAAACTAAAGTGTGGAGTCTGGACTGGATTCTAACTAGGAACAAAAGAACGAATAGCAGCCTTATGAAAGATGTTCCTAGTGAATTTAGAGAACTCAACAGTCTACAAAGATATGTGGAGTTGTTTCCGGACAACAACAGTAGAACCTTGTACATGCACTTTCATTTAAACGCACTTAACACCAAAGTCTTGAGAGAGAGAGTTGAGGAGATATGGTTTGTTGACGGCCTTGATTTCAGAAAGACAACGGATGTTAGAGGTTCCTCTGATGCAGAGACCGGAAGAGTGTAACCTTCTGAAATCTGCACCATATAAAGTGTCAACTTTTTTGAAACTTTTCCCATTAGAGGCTCATCTGGCTGAATCATGGGATAAGTTGAGACTTACTTGGTCTGAGGAACTGGGTAGGGTTATTTAAATAAAGGAATGGGAGAGTCTGTGGAAGGTTCCTATCAGGGCAAAAGTTGACTTGAATTTATGTTATATTCACCAGAAGATATTGGGACGCCTTTATTGGACACCAGTTCGGATGCACAGATTGGGATTGATAGAAAGTGAAAATTGCTGGGGATGCTACATATGTTACTTATGTATTGATTGCTTATTTGTTATTGCTTTTCATAAACTTTAAATAAAGTGGTTAAACATTTTTTAAAAAAATCTTTGCGTAAAATGTACAATACGAACCTAAACTGCAGATTCTGCAAGCAGAAGGAAGAAACTACGAGCACAAAGGATGCAGCACTTGGGACCTCTGACAACGAAGTATCGAACTCCAAGTGCAGAAAACTGGTGGGAGGCGATGTTTGATGTTGGGGACAAACAAATAACTTTTGCTTTAATCCGTCTGCTGGAAGAAGTGGAAAAGCTTTTAGCAACCACAGACCTAGAAAGAGAAGACTGATGGTACTTTTTAGCTGTGGTGATGCTATCTGTAAAGCATTCAGACGAGGATCTCCTCACCCTCTGCCACACGAAATTGAACATTTTTCGCTCCAGGAACAGTGATCGGATGAGTTGTGTATGTATGTTTTTTTTTTAAAGGCTTGACTAAGCCAATAAAATAAAAATAAACTCTCTTTCACACACATACACTCACACAAACGCATGCACACACAAATCTTGCATACCCAACATTCTCTTGTATATTTTAAAAACGTGCCGCGCCTCAGTGAATATCTCTTTTCAGGATGCTGGGCTTCCCCTTTCCAACATACGTCATCATATTGGAGGAAGAGCGTCAGGGGTCAGGACATGCCCTTCACCCCTCACCCTGCTTATTCTTGGATCAGGCAGAGGTCAGCGTTCTGACCCCGCACACACGGGCAGGCAGAGGGAAAGGTGAAGACTAAAGAGGTCTTCAGTATCCCTCAGGTAGCCGATTTTCCAGCACCTATAAAGGATTCTGAAGGCTGTGACGTCACTGATGGTCTCTCTAATGCGTTCACAGAGCTCTACATAAGGGAAGGCATGGACATTTAGTTTACCGACCTACACTCATGTAAAGTGCTGTGCAGGGCATTAGGGACACCACCAGTCTTTGCATTTGAAAATAATTTACATGCTTTTAGAGTCTTTGCAAATGCAATCACCACATTTTAATTCTGGAGCGAGTTGAAATCGCCCATTCCATAGTGCAAATCTTTTTTTGTCTTGGTTACATTTACTTTATGAATCTAGAATGCCCTGGAAATTAAGGTGGGGCTCTGCCCCAAGGCCCTCATATGAGTGAGCCACCCCTGAGGAGGGTCGAGGAACAAAGAGAGTTAGATGTGTGCCTTGGTTGCCAAATCGTCCCCTTTTCACTGGACATTAAATGTACTCTGGGTCTCCGTTCTGCCAGTCCCACATTTCCCAAACGATTGGTAAAAGGGGAACTAAAGACTAATCGGCAGACCGTTCTGCACAACTGCACATGTTTTTCATAATATAGGCGCCTAAAAGCAAGGACTGGCTGATCATGTCACACTGATATGAGCCAACACAAGATGTCTTTAATCTCTGTTATGAGTTACAGTTCGATATAAAAAGTATGATAAAATTATGGAAATCAACAGGGGTGTAAGTTTAAGAATATGGTTTTACTTTGAGATTAAACCTGTTGTTATTTTTATAAATGGGTAATATTTTTATAAATATGTATTCGGTCCACTTGAGCAAACAGTATGCTAGGTGTGAAAAATCTCTGAGGGGTAAGTACTCCGGCTAAGGGGACTTGGTTGCAAGGGACAGTGGGCCTCATCATGAGTTGGGCGGTAGTCCTTAAATCAGGCAGTAACAGAATTACCGCTGCCAATACCGCTCAGCCAGATTACGAGTCGGCGCAAATACCGCCAGTCCCAAAATGTAACACAGCTATCACAGCCGACAGCACAAAGCGCAATTACAGCTGTATCACAAGTTCATGTACAGCAGTATTAGCACCGAAAACCGGTGCTAAACAACCGAGAATTACCTCCAGCTGGAAGTAAATGAACTCGGGTGCCAGGAATCTAGCCATAGGTGTACACAATGCACACCAGAGGGCTATATAAGACACACCCAGGCCCACACACTGTTTTCAACACTATACTGCTATTATTTGCTGGAAGCTGGGATAGGCAGCTGCTCATGCTGCGCCTGGACCTTCAGATGCAGACCATCCAGGCCAGGGCACAGGGAGTACCATGGGCGGGTGAGAGAGAATGAGAAGGAGGAGGATGAGGAGGAGAGTGGCCTCAGCAAGGCAAGCACCCATTCCCAGGGTCAGGCCATCACCCTGGGACCTCAGCGACGCCCAGTTGGTTACCGAGTACCGCCTCAACAGGGAGACCCATCACTGAGCTGCTGGCTACAATCCAGGATGACATAGGGAGCAGGATCAATATCCATACAGCTGTGCCCCCACTGGTGAAGCTTGTGGCAGTCCTGCAGTTCCTGGGAACAGGTACCTTACAGCACTCTGTGACCATGAGCACAGCATGACAAAGCCCTCATTCTGTGCAGTCCTGGCCAGGTGCTGGGTGCCCTCTTGCGCAATGTCAACCAACATGTTGCACTGCCTATCACCCAGGCCCAGGCCAACGACATGAAGGCAAGGCTCCATGCCACCGCACAAATGCCTAATGTCATAGCAGTCATTGACTGTACCCATGTCGCGTTGGTGGTGCCCCAGGCCCATGAGGTTGTATACAGGAACCGGAAGCACTACCACTCTCTCAATGTGCAGGTGACTTGCGGCCCTGAGCTCATAATCAGCCACTGCTGTGCCTGCTACCCAGGTTCAACCCACGACTATGATCCCTCGCAAGAGCACACTGCCAGAATACATGGAGAAACACAAGGGACAACAGACTTGGATAGTGGGCGAGTACAATCCTTGCCACATATGCACAGTGAAGCACCAGACCAAAGGGGGAGGGGGGGGGGGGGTTGGCAACACAGAAAGACAGGATGGCAAGACAAGTGGCTGCACTGGCAGTACCCGGGCAGCACCTGCACCAAGGACACGGGGCATCCAAGGGAGCATGCACACGTTAAACACACACGCTGACGGGGACACACCGCTGCCATCATAATACATTACACCACATGTGCCACAATGCATCAGTAATGCGGCACAGCGTGGATTCACACAGGTAATGTGGCACATTGTGGATTCACACAGCAGCATCCAAGAGCATATCCAACCGTGCCACGGCCATGTGCCCATGTGCACTCACCTGGCACACGCCACAGAACACCTGCCATATTGACACAGGGTGCATGTACAGGCAAAGGAATGCATGCCACCATATAAAAATACAGCACAGTCATCGCACATTCACATTGCATGGGTGGGATGCACACATGCATACACATGGCTAACAAAGCCCCGATACGTTTTGATAGCAAACCCAAGTATGAGACAATTGACTGACGTCTGTATGTCCCCCCATGCAGGTGATTCTGGATATCCACAGCTAGCGTGGGTGATGACACCTGTGTGTGACCCACGTACCCTGCACAAGACCGCACAAGACCGCCTACAACCATGCCCACCGCTGGACCTGTGTATGCATTGAGTGCACCTTTGGACTCCATTGCCTAGATCACACTGGTGGAACACTAATGTATGCCCTGAGAAAGTTGGGAAAATTGTTCTGGTGTGTGCAATGCTCCATAATATTTATTTTGAGGAGGAATGTGCCACTACCCCCTGACGCAGACCCTGACACAGACGGGCCACACCCAGAGGAAGATGCTGAGAAACAGCATGAGACAGGAGCCAGAACAGACACTCACAGGGATGACGTGAGGGAAGGGAGACTGGCCCGTCAGGCATTAATAGACAATTATTTCTAGAGTACCACCCCGCCCCTGTCCACTACTAGCACTGTGAATAAATTGCACAAGTACACAATCAGGAATGTCCACGCATTATTGATGTTCAACTAACTTTTATCGAACCTTTTGCAACAACTGATCCCCCTGCCCCTGCCCACCACCAACTCCCCAGCACACAATCCCCCTCCCTACGCCCACCATCAACTCCCCATACACAATCCCCCCTACTCCTGCCAACCACCAACTCCCCAGCACACAATCCGCCCTCCACCCGCCACTCAAAGTGTCCATGTCATGGCCAACCAGGCCAACAGTCATCAAGCCAATCACTGTGGCCGTGCCCTCTTTCCCTGACTCAGAACAACCGGTGATCTGTTGCGCAGCTGGCATAGGGACTGGTGCCTTGGAGTGCTTTCCTGGGACTCCTCGGTAGGTGTTGTTGACCAGGAAGGGATTGAGCCGGCCCCCTGCAGCTGTTGCCATTGGAGCTCATTGGTCTAATGGATCGGCACTGCAAGGGATGAGACACCGTCTGTCATCTACTCACCCTTTGCCCAAATGCCGTCAGTGCAACAGTGCTTGCAGTTGTGACCCTCCGGGTCTGGGCGTTGTCCCACGCCAACCTTCGTGGTGCAGCCTGGATTGCGTCCCGGATTACCTGCATGTGCTCAGAGTGGGTGTGGCCAATGGCCACCATCTCCCTTTGCCTCTGTTCCATTTCACCTAGCCTCTGCATGACCATGCCCAATGTGGCGGGAGTCTGCTTTGGTGAGGGGGTGCGTTGTCATGTGCTGGCCACAGTGGAGCCAAAAGATGGGGTGTCTGTGTCCAGCTCAGTGGTGTGCATGCACCGGCGGCATAGTGGCATCTGGGGGATCTGGCTGTGCTGTCGGCTACGTGGTTGCCTCTCCGTTGTGGCGGAGGGTTGCATGCGCAGACTGTTCCCTGGGGTTACTGGCCATGCAGCATGGTCGGAGTCACTGCTGCTGTCAGCCTGTTCCTCCACTGTTACTTTGGCTGGTGGGGTGTCCCCTGTGGCGGTATCCACGGTAGCAGAGGCATTGACTGGTGCAACTGGCGTGCTCCTGGTGGGCTGGACTGGGGATGAAGACCTGCTCCTGCTGCAATGGGGTGTGGTGGGCTGTGTCTGGCGCCTACGGGTGGCATGTCTGCCCCTTTGCAGGGTGGTGCTGGCTGTGTCACAGCACTGTGCCCTACCAGACGGGCCAGCCGCCTCTTCCATCTCTGATGCCTCTGGCGTTGCCTGTATGCATTTAGGGGACATAGGTGATGGCACTAGGTCACATTCCCCCACATGTTGGTGCATGCATGGCATTGTATACGTGATGATGAGTGGTGGCCCGGGATATTGAGCCAATGAACAAGCTTAGTCTGGGGAATTTGCAAGTCAATTGACAATGCTGGCAACTGGTGCTGAAAGGGGGAGTGGGGCATATAGGGATTTTTCATTTGGACAGTGTGTGGATGGCAAGATTTTGTTTTTGGGCCAGTTGTTATTAGGCTTGATTGCCTCTGATACCCATGCACCCACCTTTCCAGCGTGGGTGATATTTGGGTGGGGGGGTTGGTACAGGTCACTGGCAGGTCCCTATGGGGCACTGCTTTGCTGTCGCCATGGCTGTGTGGTGCTTGGCACTTGGATGTGTCCCTTGGCTGCCCTTGCCACTGCTCTGACCCACAGGGGTGGGTTGGTGCACTGGCACATGGATGCTGCGGTGGGTGCCTCAACTGGCACCCACTCACTGCACCCAGTCGCAATGCTCGGCTCATGGGTCTGTCCACTGGGGCATGCTGTGCTAGTCTGTCCTTGTTGCATGCACATGATTTGAGAGGGTGGGTTGACTCACCTGCTGCCTCCTGGCTGCCTGCCCCCTCCTCTGCACCTCCAAAGCCCTCGATGCCCTCCATGTCCAGCACCGGGGTGCACTTTTTCTCCCAAGACCTTTGTGCAAGTGGCAGCACTGTCCCTCTACCTGTGGCCATTCTCTCCTGCCTGTGCTTGGCCAGCAGTCCCCAGAACCGCAGGTCGTTCCACCTTTTCCTGCAGTCTTTGCCATCCCAGGGGACGCGGGCAACTGCACTGACCTTCTGGCTCACCATCTGCCAGATGGCTGTGCGACACTGGGCAGAGGTTTTACATTGCCTCTCACAATACAGCTTCTCATGGTGTGCCACAACCTCTTCCACAAGCACCACCAACTCCCTCTCTGTGAATTTTGACTTTCTGAGGCGATCTTGTGCAGCCTTGTCCCTCACCCTCTCCTGAGACATCCTGGATATCTTGCTGGTGTGAATAGCTGCAGGAAGTGGAGATTTTTAATGGATTGTGTTTTCCAAAATGGCCGCTGCAAGGCTTCCTGTTCCGGCAGTGACACAATTTCCGCCGGCGCTATTAGCGCTGCATCTCCAACGTTATCGCTATTAGTGCTTGTTTTCCAGCAGTAGCCCGTATTTTGGCACAATTATCGCTGGACGCTAATAGTGTTAATGTCGGAGTCGAGGGCATGTGCATTCCAGGCTGTGATGTGGCGCAGATATAGCCGCACAACTTGGCGTTAACACTATTTGCGCCCGGGGGTAATTGCGGCGAGTTGCCGCCTGGCTCGTGATGAGGCCCAGTGAGTTCCCAATGTAAACAATGACCTGGTAAGAGGGGCAGAGTAAGTATGCAAGATAGAAGCAGGGGTTTGTTTCAGGGTGGGGGAGTAAGTCCGAAGGGTATCGGGTACTTCGCAGGAGAGGAGGGTAAGGTACTCTATTAAGGGGGGCGGTAGGACAGGAGATGTAAGTATTTATATTGAGGAAGAAGGTGGGTTGTTCCTGGAGTAGATAAGTACTCAACGTAAATAAAACGGATCAGGTTCTTGTAGGAGGCAGGTCATATTTCAGAGGCAGTTTATGCTCAGTGTCGCACCAAAAACTGTAATTACATCATAGTTAAAACAATGGAATTGACAAGTAGCAGGTCAATGGCCTTTGCAGCCGCTTATATTAAAAGGCATTTCATTTTGCACACTTCTGCTTTTGCAAATATGCTTATCGATTGAAGTCCCTTTTGAATCATACAGCTCAGCTGAGTATGTCTGGTAAATTACTGCTTGTGGTTCACATAAAGCTCAAAGCTATTCTTCCTATTGTGATGATTTGCAGCAATCTGTCACTTCTCCCAAGGTTGGAGCCTTTGACTTTTGAGGCTAGGGAGGTGAGCCCACTCTTCAATACTCTCCTCTGGGGTAGAGGCAAGTGGGATATCACCGGGAGAGATTCCTCTCTGGGGACAAGGACTCCTGTTTTTATGAGGAACTCCCTAAGCAACATACTACTAACCTACCTCCAAAAACATACAGTGAAGAAAGATATGAAGAACAAACCAAAATATGTTATTGTCATCAAAACAATCCAATTGTGGCTATGAAGGAAAACCTATATTGTACTAAGATGAAGAAAAACTCTGGAAGAATACATAGCATGAGCCAAACAGCGAGGAAGGACTATGACATTGCACTGGGGAAGTCCCATGGCAGCATAATAAAAGTTAAAGGCAGAGACATTGTGAGAGAGAGAGAGAACCTGTGAGTTTTGAATCTGCTCAGAGGCACGCTGAAGAAAACCTGGACACACAGTGTCCGATGCCGAAGAGAAGCCCAAGTGCAGATTCCCAAGCGTGGCTTTAGAAAGGAAAGGAGAGGAGATGCGAGAAACCGAGGTGAATGCAAGGTGTCCTGATCCTGAGCAAACGGTAAGTGGTGTTGTGATCGTAAGCAAGCCGTGGTGGACCGATGGGTCTGTGAACAAAGCTGAAACCAGTTCCTTTGATGTAACCCAAACCGGACCGACCAAAGAAAGAACCGTGAAACCCAATATGAGACCACAGAAGTTACGAGAAGGCAAACTGACAAGAAAAAGAGATTGTTCCAGCTGGTTAGAAAACCCAATGACGTTATCCCTGAACAGTCCAGGTAACTGGGAAGTGGGAGATCATGTAGGGGGACCAAAGATTATTACTGGAACATTCATACTCCTCCCAGTTGTGACAGAGTATCAATAGTGAATAAAGAGAAAGAGAATAATTTCTGGAACATTCACACTCGCCTCAGGCAGAATAAAGTAACGAGTGGATAAAGTGAAAGATAATCCTTACTGGAACCATTTATCCTTCAAGAGGTCAAAGAGAGGACCCTCAGACATTACAGAACAGGAGATAATGTGAGAGGGGAAAACTGAAAGAACAGATTTAGATGGAGAAAGGAACAGAGACAGACCCAAAGTTGTAAAACACAGAGTACGAATCCCATAAGTCAAGGGAAAAGTTCTAAATGCTGGATAAAGTTATGCCAGGAAAGGAAAAGGTTAAAAACAAAATAGAATAAGTCAAGAAAGGAACAAGAAGAAAGTGTAATAAAGTGAAAGACACGGTTGAATCCTTGAAGAACCCAGTGTCAGAACTGTGTGACTTTATAAAAGTAGTTACCAAGAACTACCAAAGATTACTCTATTGAACTGAACTTGGTGAAGAGCCAGCTCACAGGAGAAGGGATTCCTTCTCATGTGCTTGTGTTGTTCTAATAGTTGTAGAGTATAGGTTAGTTTGGACAGTGGACTGATCTTGATTTGGACTTTCACTGATGACACGGGCACCTTAATTGGTTTTGTTAGGTAGAGAAAACCCGTAGCATCTGGAAAGACAGGAGCTTTCAGCTTTCATTTAATAAATAACATCAGTGAGATGAAAAATGTGAGTCTGTGTTCTTCTGTCCCGCCACACTATCCAGTAAAGCCAATCCCCATTTAACAAACAAGACACATATCAAACAGCTTCCTTGGCAGTCCTCTCCTGGAATTGCTCACAGTTGTGCCTTGCAGAGGTTTACAGGTTGCCAAAAATTCACCAGGCCAACCATGCCCAGTTGTTTCTATAACACATCAACAATCTCAGGCCTCTTCACAACCTTGAAATCTCTTCTCTCAGAGTTTCTCTCAAGTGTCTACATGACCTTGGTTTCTCTCAAAACAACACTCTTGAAAGTAAAGGGTATTTTCTGCCCCACCACCATTTAGGGTACTTTTCACACACAGTATTCTGACTCTTCTGGTTCCTCTTCTCAGGTTTCTCACAGAAGTGTCTGTACTTCAGGCATTACATCTGGTATCAAACTCTGTGGAGCGGAGCTCACTGTATATGATATATTTCATAGCACGCCTATACACAAGTGCTTCAAGGCGCGACGAGGCATGGGAGGGGAACAACGGGAGACAAGACAGCAATCTTAATAGGCCCAGTGACATTGAGATTGCGCAAGTGCAGGGGAGATAAAAGTGGGAGAAGTGCCGGGTGTTTTCAATACAGGTTGAGCTTTTATGGTAGTACCTCTGGCATCCCCTTGCCAGAGTAACTGTCGTACAGTACTGTATTACCACTTCACAGGTAGTATTCTCCTCATGTGTCAAGGGAGGGATGAAAGCTCATCTGCTACCATCAGTCTTCTCTACTGACTGGCCTTTCCAACTTATTTTATATGACTGGGCTGTGTCACAAATGGTCTCAAGAACACACCAACTCAGGGAGATACTTGAAGGGGTTTTATTTCAGTAGTGGGCCCAATGGCTGTCTCTGTCTCACTAACTTAGAAAGGGGCACCCCCCTCCCCAACCCGGGCATCCCTCGATCCCAGACTGGTACTAGAGATCAGTTACACGTACTGTTTAAAAAACCTATGTACATTTTTGTTGTGGCCTTTTCTATCTAAGCTTCCTCAGGAACAATATACAGGTTCCTATATGATGGCTTTCCCCACAGGAACGGTTTAAGGGTTGTTCCTTTCAGAGACTCAGATTCCTTCCATGCCCTCTTCTTAAATCTCTCTATCACATGCCCTTTTCTTCTGCTCTCCTTCCGCCATACTCCACCCACTTCTCTCTCTCTCTCTCTCTCGCTCTCGCTCTCGCTCTCTTGCTCTCTCTCTCTCTCTCTCTCTCTCCCTCTCTCTCCTGTGCCACCAATGTTCCTCTCAAATTCCCTTCAATCTTACTTGTCCACGTTCATTAGGTTGCGGAGTGGTCTCTCTTTTCAAAGTTGCCGGTTGTGGTTTACAGGCTCCCGATTACTTCGGTTTGTCTGGCGATAGTTCTTTCCCTCGCAGGGAATGCTGGGAGATGTCATTTTTCAGAAAAAAGAGAGAAAGACTGCACAGCATCATGAGAGTAAGGCATGGAGTGATTTCTGTGGCACTGTATGCACGCAGGCACCTCTGTGGTAGAGCCGGCTCTGGCTTCCACCCTGGTATGTCTCCCATCCCCAGCGGAGAGTGGTCCCCATCCCCTTCTGACAAAGCCAGTTTACTGACCTTGTCACAGCTGGTGAGTGAATTCCTTAGCCAGCCCAGTATTGGTTTGTCTCTTCTGGGTCTTGTCTTTCATGTCATAGTGTCACTTTTTCATGTTGGGCTTATTATTGCTCCTTTTCAGTATAGGCTGGAATTGATTGCTGTTTAAAGTGGTTAATGGTCCACCCTGCACCTTCAAACAGGCACACAGATGAGTGTTTGTGCCTCTGCAGCATTCAGTGGACTTGCAGCCTGCACCGCCCACTGTTCAAGTGGCTGCGAGCATACTACCTCTTGCTCGGAAAGTAAACTTTTTGAATGAGTTCTTCATGGATTGGTTTCTTTCCGCAGTCGACGTTCCGCAATCTTCCAAGGTTTGGTCTTTAAGTTGCAAGCCGATTGCAGTACTATGGCAGGGATGTATTTTAAATCCCATGTTACCTTCATTCTGTGCATTTAAGGGCATTTCTTTGCAGTTGAAGTCTGTCCAGAATGTTTTAACAGCCCATAAAGTGCTGCACTCATTTACCAATAGACAAACAATCTCTCTTGTCTCGCATCTCTTATCTCCTGCTAAATGATCAGGCTCCCCTTTGGAACTACTGCCTCCAAGAGTAGCCTGTGTTTTGCCCCTGTTTCTTCAGGATGACATCTCATATTTTTTAAATTCCTCTCTCACGACTGAAATCTTTCCCTCCACTTGGAAACGCCCTGTGATTAAACCGCTTCTTAAGAAGCCCTCTTTGGCCCTCACCGATCCTGATAATTTTTGCGATATTTCTCAACTGCCATTTTTATCTAAATAACTGGAATGAGTGGTAGTACCACAAATTCAAGCTTTTGTAGAAAGCACTGGGCTACTGGACAAACACCAACTTAGCTTTAGATGTCAACGTAGTACAGAACTAATCACTACATTCATTCTAGACCATCTAAGGGAGAAGGCTGACGGGGATGGCTCTTGAGCCTTAATCTTATTGTACCTACTGGCAGCATTTGGATCCTTAAATATTATATTCTAGACTTGAAAGCCATGGCTTTTGGGCCTAGCCCTTAATTAGATTTACTTCCTTCTTAACAGATCATTCACAACAGGTACGTTTTTGCTCCTTCTCCTGTCAGCCTCTACCTAGTAATCTCTGGTGTCCAACAGGGCTCTGCATTATCACCTATTTAGTACATTTTTATCTTTTTCCTTTAATGGACATAATCCACCATTTCGGATGTATTATTTACCACTATGCAGATGATACCCAGATCTTGGTAGAACTACAAAAGGTTGATGACAATCTGTCCAAAAAGATCAGACTGTCTGCTCTCAGTCAAAGAATGGGTGGACATTGTGAGAAACCTGAGGGCGTCTTCATATTTACTCCCTCTGGGTCCTCTGTTCAGTTGGCCAGGGAAAGACCATCACTCTTGGATTCCGACCCTGGGTGGATGGTCCTTGGGGATTGGGAGTAGCGTGCACTCAGGTGAGATGCAGTATTCTACATTTTCCTTTCAGGCGAGTATGAAATATTGTTCCCCATGTTCCATTGACCAAGAAAATGACAGGAGATATTATCAGCCCAGACGTACTAGGAGAAGGAAAAGGAGTGGCGTGCCCTTAGGCGAGTGCCAGGAAGAGACATGGTATCCCGCTTTCACTTCGGAAAGTCAACCCAACCTCCCCGAGCCTTTATGAGCTATTACAAATCATCTCCCTTCATTTCCCCACCTTTGTCCTTTAACAGTACTGTGACGAGGAAGAGGCGACTAGGAGTAATGACCACTAACAACTCCAATGTCCTCCTTAACACTGGGGCGGGGAAGAGACCTGCTTAAAGCTATCAGGGTCAGGCATGTCCTCTTAATCAAAGTCAGGCAGAATTGGACAATGGTACACACCTGGAGCCTATTCAAGGACTACAGGTTTATAAAATGATAAACCAAGAAGTGAACTGAGAGAGAGACTAGGGGAACTGTCGAGGCAGAGAGCAGCAGGAAACCCCAGCAGAGTGGAGGCAGCTGTGTTGGGACCCGAGGTGGAGTCAGAACGCCGACCGACACCCCCCAAGCCATGGGGAGCCTCGGATGCAAAGTGGGATCAAACAGAGCTGCGGCAAAGCCAGAGCAAAGAGGACGCCGTGTCTGTCCTCGCAGAAGCAGAGGAGCCGGCTGCGCCAGCAGAGCTCCAGGCCACAGGCAAGCAGGGCTTGCGGAAACAGAAGCAACATCTGGAACAGAGAAGAGCAGCGGGAGCCACCAGAGGAGAAAGACCAGGGTGCTCTGGGCATGCTGCAAAAGAGTAGAGCAGCGCAGAAGGAATAAATGCTTCAGTTATAGATGAATCTGGGATACTAAGTGCATGCAAGAATGGTAAGTTCCGAGGGGCCACAGTAATTGCCAATATTGAATAACGTACTGAAAGAAAGTAGCAAATCAAGTCGAATTAAGGACTGACTACAGAGTTGATTTCAAGTCTGAGAAACTACTTGTTAGTTGAATAGCGAACTGATTGAACAACAAAAACCAGGCTTAAAGGAGAGTAATCTACATACTTGAGAAAGAAGCTAAGAACGGAGGGGGGAAAAGGGTCACCAAAAGTGAAGTGTGAATAAGACCCTGAAATACAATGAGACATTGAATGTGTAAAGAACAAGGATGCCAAGGTCTGGCTTAGAGATATGTGGTACTCTAAGCAAAAACCTAGAAGGCTGACAGAAGGAAGCCAAGTTAATGAAACTCAAACACAGAGGCAAGATACTGAGGAGCCTATGTGTTAGTAGAACTACGGGTTTCTGGTTGCGCGGCCTGTGATGGGTGGACAGTGTGGTCTGTCAACTGCGCCCAGACCAGAGAACCCCAATGTGTTGGAAAAGGTCAAGATAGATATGCAAAGTGTCAAGAAAGAAATGTACCATTGTTGCATTTAAACCTTGGGGAAGGGAACCCTGAGCTGTGAAGAATTATTGGAAATTACCTTGAGCCTCAAGACCATTTCTTTTGTCATCACTGTTACATTGTACTTGGGGAAGGGAACCCCAAGACCTTCTGTGATGAGACTGTATTGCTCTTGGGCAAGGGAACCGCGAGAAAGGTGCGGCACAGTATTGCCTTGAGTTCAAGAGAAGTTAACTTAAAAACTGTGGTGAACTTGTTTGTACTTTGGTTAAGGAGAGCTGAAGAAGAAGCGCCGAGCTGGAAATAGCTCAGAACGTTACTTTGGGAACACTGTTCAGTTTATGGTTGACATCCCTACACACTGTTTGTCTTTAGGTTTGAGGGCAAGCATAGGTTTTGGACACAAACTTTTTTTGTTTTGTTTTATTGGTTAAAATATACTTCAACCTTTACAACATATAAGTAAAAAAGGTCAGAAAAAAGAAAATAAATAAAGCAAGTCAAAAACCGTAGCAAAAGGAAGCAATCACAAAATGTTAAAAATACTCAGTTACTTCAAACAGTTCCAATTAAAACAGATTACAGATTATTCACAGTAAAAATTGCATTAAAGAAAATTTATACTATATTTACTATTAAAGTTGTTGATCCTGTCAAACAATAATTCCACATGTGCTCAGGTGAAAGGCAACGCTTGTTTATGAACTTATAAAATGCTTTTGACCTTATCTGATTCAAAGCTTCACAAACCAGCAGTAGGTGCCTAGATGTTTCTCTATGTTTATCATCCTTACAAAATGTAAAGAAGGCTGGTTCCGCTGTTATCAACCCATATCGCAGGAGTAGTTCCTTGGTTCTGACCAGATTAGGCAGAAATCTCATATAAGTGGTTTGCACTTGTTTACTTGAATAAATTGATAGGTATGGGGCCAAAGTTCCTTGTGTTCTATGGTCAAATTTTAAATGGCTCAACGAGGGATCGGTTTGAAATTCTATGACCGTATTGGCACAGTCTGCTACGAATAATGCCTTCTTTACTTTGCCCAGATTACCTTTAAGATCTAACAAAGAGCATCCTGACTCATCCAATAAGAGATGAGCCAGCCCCTTTATTTTCGACAAAGCTCGAGGTTCGCCAGACTTGCATGCGTTTCCAAAATCCAACATCAGTGTGTTATCCGATGCGGTTGACATTTTCCCATAAAATTATAGTTAATGCCAAAGTGCTCTGGCTTTCAGTGAGATGCCCCCCAATTCATACTGTACGGAACTCATGGTGGAAACAGTAAAGACAGACACAAGTGATCACGATGCACGTGGAAAAACGTCTAACCTAAATCTAAGATGGGAGCAAGCGTCGACCATCTAAGGAAAAATAAGGCGTCATGTCAAAGTAAAAAGGCCTATACTAATAAAAACCTATTGCCAAATCCTTAAAACCAGTTCTAGAAAGAGTGTGCGATAGGGGTTTCAATAAAGAAGGAAGTGTTCACAAATAAGAAGTCAGGATGTAATTAGCAGGGGTTCCCCTTCCCCACGTTTTTAGCACAGGACAAGGTAGGTCTCCTGAGCACAGCACACACTTGAGCTTTCCCAACACAAACCGACAGTTCTGTTCCAGCTATCAGGTTCTTCGATGGTTAAGTCTCTTTTCAATAAAAGGTCTCTAGTTCTGTTCCACGTATGGCTTAGGCTGATGGCTCCACCCCTGGGTTGCCTCTTCCAGGCACAGATCCCTCACCTTCATATTCAACAACTAAATTAAACAGTTCCTTTCTCAACAAACCTTGGGTGGTGACTTTCCACCCCTGGATCTCCCTCTTTTGGGTTCAGACCCATTTTCAATTCCCAGCCTCCCTCCTACGGGTTCGCAATGGCTTTTCCTTCGGGTTCTCCCTGTGCCGGGCTCGGATCCCAATGCCAAGGGAGACCATCCACTTCCCCTGGCCTTACAATACTTTTGTATTCAAGAAAACTAAATGTCTCTATAAACAGTTCCTTTAGGCCTTGCCCCTTTTTGTTGCCTTCCCTCTGCCGGGTTCACTCTTGTCAACTTTTGCAAAACAGTTCACTGTGGACATCCCTGCGCCGGGTTCACTCCTGTCATTACAATGTTGATGGGACTTCAGATTTTGTCCCCTCTTGTTATCCCTCCGCCAGATTTACTCTTGCCAACTTTTACAATGCACTTCTCATACCATGCGGGATCAGTTTCCCTCTGCTTCACAATCATCCGTCGGTCAAAGACTTTTGACTGTACAAAGGATTTTACAAGACCCCTGTATGACCACATTGACCCCTCTTCTCCACAGGCCTTATGGTAACTGTAGTTCAATAGCGGGTAATCGCCTAGCATTTCTTGAGTGAACACCCACTTGCTACTTTCGTTCAACACAGTTTGGTTTCTTTATGGGCTCTACCCTCGACTCACTGGCTGTGATGAACTGATTTGCTTTCTTCTCGGGAGAGTCAAGGCTGGTACCATTCGGCAACACGTCTCTCCCCGGCTTGGCTGTCAGCGTAGGAGGTGCCGGGCACCGTTGACATCTGCTGCAATAGACGCTGGCTATTGTTTGCTGTCTTGCGATTCCTTCTCTTGAGGCTTCACGGGTCTCTGTCGATAAGGGAAAGGTCACATCTCCCCCTGCTATCCTCTCGACTTGCGCCGTCTTTCTCCTCCTCTTGAACTGCTGTGCTGAGTTAGCTCTCACGTTGTGCGGTCTGTCTTGCTCGGAGGGTGCTGTCATGCTCCACCTTTTATCCCTGTGGGGAAGGGAAAGGACCATCAGGTGTGTGTAATTCTGGTCAATTGCCTGACTTTGCCTAACCCTTTTATTGGGACATGTCGGGTACACGGCTCTGGTGTTAGTCCGCTGACTTTGATGTTGTGCAAAGTGTTCGTGTTGGAAAAGGAGGGGGGAGCAGTGTTTTGGAATATCCTACGTGGTAGGATGGGGAAAAGGTGTTTAAAGAAGGCGGATACCACGTCTCACCCGTCAGTGTCCCACTCCCCAAGGACCCCACCATCCAGGTGATCCTCCCGCACTGGTCCACCACTAGGAACTGGATCCAAAAGTGATGGCCGTATCCTGGCCACCTGGATGACAGATCCCTGGGGACTAGACAGGGAGACACCCTCAGGTTTCTCACAATACCTGATGATTGTGTGCAGTGTAGAGGGTGGGAGGTGGAGGACTCTTCTCTATATTAAGGCTTCCAGGTGAGGCAAGTAATCTATTGAATCCAGATCATAAACTTGAATCCCATAAAGCAATTTAGGACAATCTAGACCTCAAAGAATCTTATACAGGGCAGTAAAGAAAACGTGCCAAATTTGGAGTCTACCCTCTGTAATTGATTGGCAAGTTTGTTGGCCTTAGATAACAGCCATGCTTGTATTGAGGAAACAAAGGGTTTTGAATTCATTTTAAAGCCTAGATACATAGATACAGAAAAGAGTTAAGACTGGACATGCCACTTGAAAGAGACCCTTTTTTGATGGGTGGAAAATTACATGACCTTTGTCTTTGCCGGATTCACTGTTAAAGAGATGTCCTTCACAAAAGCTGAAAATCCATTCAAAAGGCGCTGAAGGCCGATGGGGGTGTTGTCAAATACTCTATAGACTCCTGCATAGTCTGTCCATACAGGCCTCAAAGTGGATATTTTTGGAGTTGCCAATGCTGTTGGTTGCAAGTATTGATCCAAATCGGCCATATATAAATTGTACAGGCAGGGGGCTAAAAGGCACCCCTGCTTTACCCCTCTATGAATTTTAATACAACGAGACATGGAGCCTTGTTGCTTCAGGCTGACTTATACTGTGGAGTGGCGATGCAGCGCGACCATAAGTCTTAAAAGACGTGGTGGAATGCCCCATCTCTGCAATTTCTGCCAAAGCAGTGTCCGATTAACCGCGTCGAATGCTGCTGCAAGGTCTATAAATGGCAGTTACACAGGGTAACTTCCCCTTGTCCAGGCATGGTCCTAGATACACTTGAGTAGCATGAAATTCAATAGGGTGCCCATCCCTTTCCCGACACCTGTTTGCCACCTCAGTATTAAATTCCGGCTACAGATCCAAGATTCAAGATGTTGTAGGAGAAGGCATGAGAACAGTTTGGAATCCGCATTGAGTATTGCTATTGGATGGTAGTTGCAGGGCAGATATCTTAACCCCCTCTTATAAATGGGAATAATGTGGGCACTACCGCATGTTGGTGGAAAGCGATCTAGTTTAAAAATATTCAGACACAGGGTGTGAAGAATTTCTGCCCAGAGTGAAGGGTTCTGTTTGAAAAGCCAACCAATTAACTCAATCAGATTTTCTTGAGAGAAAGCAGTCGTACAGGACTGCAGTGGAAGGTGTGGCATTAGGGGCACCCCTAGTAGGTTCTAAGGCCACCTTAAACTTTGCTTGAGGGGTGGGCCGAGCGTAAAGGGACTCGAAGTGCTTGTCAAAACCCGCCCATGCTTTCAAGAGGTGGATGGGTGTGCGGGAACTGGTAGTTGAACTCGTGTAGCAGAAGAATTCCTCCTACCAATTTACCCCTCTGGGTGCTTGGAAGAAAACCAACAGAGGGATTTATTAATCGGAAGAAGTGGAGGACGCACACAGGACACCACTCGCTGTAAGAGAAAAGGCACAGAATAAATACCAATTAAAGGAAAAAACAGTAATCGTAATACTGGTAGTATGCAACGTGATCTCACCTGGTTTGTTTGTGTGGAAGGACAACGATAGGGTGGTTCTTACCATCAGGTGATGTTCGTAGGTCGATGGAATCCTCTGTGTATCCACAGAAGCAAAGGTGGCTAACCCGCCGGCACGAGGATGCCTAGAAAGCTGCGAAGTCACCCAAGAAGTCTGCAGAAGGTCCACCTATTCTGACGGCACGAGGACGCTTAGAAAGCAGTGAAATCACCCAAGAAGTGTGCAGAAGGTCCACTTATTCCAACGGCACAAGGACGCCTAGTAGGACCAAACAAGTGCACAAATGGAAGTCTCTAGTCTGTGCACTCTATCCGTGTAGAATGGGGCACGGAAGGCAGGAGGGAAAGGCAGCAGGAGTGTAGGGCGATCCAAATAAGATGTGCTGTCAGCAAAGTGCGGGCAATTTCCAAGAACAGAAGGTAGGCAAGGGCAATCCTTGGTAGCAGTCAGAGTCTGTGTTTTGCAGTCGGCCAGGTACAGAACGTGATATAGTGATTTCATTCTTGTGCAATTTTGCCTCCATTTGTCGACTGCCCCCAAACTTTTTGCTTTTGTTTCTCTATCCTAACCTGACTTTTTCCAGTGGAGCCCAGCCTTCAGCTGAATTCCCCTTTTTCTTTTGCTCACTTGTTATGGGGAAACTGACACCTCCTTCAGACTGTCAGTACTGTGAAACTATGTTTCCCTAATTTTTGACTATGTTGCCATTTCTTGTTTACTTTTTAACAGTGCACAATGTACCTTCCAGTACTGTGTGCTGGGGTCCCTTTTTGTTTTATGGCCCTAGTCACCCTCGAAAGGATTTGTTGGCAATTGTACGAGTGTGCCTGAGACGAACTGGTGGCAGCAGTTACTTTTCATAATGTTTGACTTCTTTTTATTGAGTTAAAACGGTTACCGCGTTTGGTTCAAGACTGTGGCCAGGTCTGAAAATAGCTGGGCCACAAAGTCTTTTTTGTACTGTGCCATGGCCATTTTGTCCCTTGCTTTCACCCAGGTCGAGTATCCCGGGGATTTCCTAATTTGGGCATGCAGCCTCCCGCGAAAACCAATCTCTTTCACAGGCTTCTGCCTGTCACGTATGTGTGCCCAAGAAGAGGGCTGGAACTGTCTGGTTCCAATCCCTGTTACTGATGCCAGGATGTCTGGAGTGCCTGAATGACTGAGACTACTGTGGGCCGTGATTGGACCACATCTGGGATGCCTGCAAGAAAGCAGATCTTCTATTGGAAGTCCTCGATTTTGCCGCAAAGCTAATCTTGGATAAGAGAAGAGGCTCTGCAGTCATTCCAGGTCGACCACTAGTGTTCTTACCGAACTACCGAAGGAGCCAAGTCTCCTACACAAAGAAACGGACTCGTAATCCCCCAGAGACGCTTTGGAATGTTTTGGCACCCTTGCCCTCTGCTGCCCCATCGGACCCCTGCTTCCTTCTTCGGTCAAGAAGGCCTGCCAAGGCGTTTCGCCCCTTTGCAGAGGTGAGAACAACTACTCTTGGCACCCCCTGCTTAACTGCCGAACGAGCCCTTTCGGAAGTGTTCCTGGGCCACCCAGTGAAGTGTCCAGCTCTACCACTGGGTATCCTGCAGCTCTGCCGCCATCTTGAGTGCAGACCCCGAGACTTGGGACATTGGTTGCTTGTGGTCCTTTGCATTCTCCCGCCAATTTTTCGCAGGCCTTGCTCCTCTAGGTAGCAATTAGGAGAGTGTGCATAACGCAGCCCACATCCCTGATTCTGGAGTCACTACCTGGTGGTGACGGTTGCTATTGTTCCCCTGCTGTTCTGCTCTCCTGTGCCCTGAAGCCAGCTGCACCGGAACTTTCTTCATGCCTCCTTCATACCTCCTTCGGAAGCTGAGAAAATATCCATGTCCTGTCACGGACGATTGTTCTCGACTGCAGCCACTGAGAGCTGGAGTGCTGTGAAACAGCAGGACTCGGACCTACTAGCGACCTCGACTAAACTGGTAAAGCTTGGTCCGGAATGTGCCAAGGGTCGTTGAGTACTTGTCTAACTTACTGGTGGCCCCCTGGCACAGCCGATCATTAAGTATCCCTTAAAGGTATTCATACTTGGCTGGGTTAACCTGCACCACCTAGATATACTCACCACTTGAATACTGCGTTGCTGCCAAGAGCAGGGCCTACTTGAATAGTGGGAACTTATTCTTCATCGCCTCCAGCCCCTTCCTGACTTGTTACAGCCCTGCAACGAAGACCCACTCTTTTGTTCATCTGCGCAATCATGAGTTTTTATGTACAACTGTACTGTTGAGCACAAAGCTCCCCTCTTCTTAGGGTTGGACACGAAAGTTAGGGAACGAACTCTGAAGAATAACCTATTGCCATTTGTGTACTAAACCTCACCCCTTTCTTCACAGGTTGTGGTGGTAAATTGTAACTGAATTGCAGTAGGAAATGTAATGTATATACACTGTATAGTTTAAGGATTTGTGTGATCCCTGTTTTACTCACTGCTAAAGTTACTTGTGTCTATTTGGTCTGGCAGACAATGAATGTATAGATATTTTTCGTATAGACTTGCTAAGAGTCATTTGTGGTTCGTTGCTGTGTGTGCTCATTGTGGGCTTCCGATCACTCTCACCCCTCCGGATACTTAGTCTTGACTGCCTACCAAGCTACCTAGATTGGTCTGGCTTGTCCAGAAGGTTCCCCAGTTTCACTAAAACGAGGGTGGCTTCCTAAACTTCTGCCCACCAGGTCAGAGTTTAGAAATCCATCTTAACCGTTACAGGTGTGTGTTTGGGGAGACGGACAAGACTTCCCTTTGACAGCCCTGAGATTGTTAGGGGCAATACCACTAGCCAGAAAACACTCAAAGCTCTCTACAGAGAACTTGATGCGCATCTCGTGTCTTGATATCAGTGACATAGCTTCAGCAATGGTTTGATTCACTCTTACTACTAGCCTAGGAGTCCAATGCAGGCGATTTCCCTATACAGTGAGCACCACCTCCCTCCACCCCGAGGTTTTAGCAGTCAAGCCAGGCACTATGACCAGGGGTTCGAACTGGGCTCACAAACTGGCATGGTCACTCAGGTCTGTCCACTGCATCTCAAAATGGGAGCAATTCCCAAGTAACCAAGATCCCGCAAACATGTAATCAATTGTAGATGCACTGCGCCCATTAGACCATGGTACGGATGCAGAAATATCTCCTTTGACCATATAGTTAAGAGGCCCAGACCCATCAAACTTTCTACCCACACTCTTCCATTCACAATTTTAGGATCCTTAATTCTTGAGTATATTAGACTCGGCTCCATAGCAGAGAGACAATTAAATTCATACCCCCCACCACCAGGGTGTGCCCTGCTGGAGTAGTATTATACCATTCCGCCACAAAGTTAGAAATTGATTCAACCACGTCTGTTATTGCCCTCATTCCCCGATGCCAGTAAATGTTGATCAGCAACACATCCACACCCAAATCGAATCTTATGTGTGTGGCCAACACACCAGAGCAGACGTCAGTGCTAATCACCACCTTCATTGATGGAGATAATTTGACTAGGTTCAGGAGACCACCATAAGGGCGGCCATTCATGCCCTGCAGTGCCGCCTGAAAAATAACCTGTTGGCCATCAAAGGCTGGCTCTGCTTTCAGCCAACTTTCCTGTAAAGCAATACCAGTGTGTTTCCTAATTGTATTTTTGCTAAGGAGCAGTTATTAAACAAATGTGTGTGACCTCTGGAATTAAAGGAGGCCACAGAAAAACAACCAGTCTTCTCCTTTGAGGCTTGATCCTTGCACTTTTGGACCCCAGGTTGAAGCTTTGAGGATGCCAGGAGCCAAGACCAGTCCTGAGTCTTTTCCGAAGACATGATCTTTCCTTATAATGCCAGGACCTGGCCCTCCACCATGGCACTCAGAGCCAAATGAACTGGTGTCATACCTCTGGGCCCCAATAAAGGCCTCCTCAGGGCTTCCCCCCCTGCAAAGAGGTGTAATCGAATGGTAATAAGTCATAGCCCAAACATCTCAGGTTGTCCCATTCCTTAAATAGTGTATGCATAATAAGTTTAGATTTCAAGAAAATCACCACCTGATCAAGTCTGCAGCGGTCTGGAAAAAAATACTCTTGCCACATCACCAGATTCCATGCCACCCAGCGAGGGTATTTCCTGTAAGAGGGACAGAAAGTTTTAGCGTTTCAGTACAGAGGAACAGGTTTCTGGGATGAAACCCTCCATCATTACAATTAATGGTGCCTCCTCTGCTGTGGTGTGAGGTATGCGTTCTGTCTCTTCGCCACTGACTCCTTAAAGCCGCCCTGTGCCAATTGTGTCCCCAGGGGGGGGCAGTAAGTGAGGCCCCTTGTGACTAGAATTTTGAGTTTGAAGTCAGAGCACTGGTGGACTGGCCCCCTCTAAAAGAGAAATCACTTCAGTTTCAACCTGTCAACCCTGTCCCATGTTCAAAGTGGACTGACTTGGGGCCAAGTTTGTATCCTCCACTGATGCCCTGCCTAGTCATCTGAGACAGAGCAACCTTTACTGCACTCTGGGAAAACAGGGATTTTATGAAATTATGTGCACCTTGTTTTTTTGCATTTTTAGCAGCCTATTTTTCGTTTTTTATTTTCCTGCTGTACCACTTGGTGCCTGTTGTGGGTACGGGCCTGCCCCTGGACCCTGGCATCTTCACCGGCACCATGCTCAGGATTTCTTCCACCAACACCTCGGCAGAACCCGCCTGGTTAGCGGTGTCGGGAATCTCTGGCGAGTGTAAGGGTTTTTCCGAGTAATTATCTTGTTCTACTTGCACCCCACTTTCCCTCCTAGTCAGCCTTTGGGCAGCTTTAATTACTGGGACACTTTCCCAATCGTAGCCTGCCTGTCCTCTGAACAACAGTCGGCTAGCGGGGGATGATTTATCCTAGCCTTATTTACCTTCCATGAGGCCAGTGTAACCTGCGATTTGTGTTGTTCCTGAGGGGCCAATCCAGTTAGTCCCTCAGTAACCGTCCGTACTGAGGTTACTTGGACGTCACCGCTGGCCGGGCCCCTTGGCCCCTCTACATTCTTTGATGATGCAGCAAAGCCAATTTTCCGTGAAAAGAAGAACTCACGTGCAGCGACATGCAGATTAATGTGGTCGAACTTGAAAAGCAAAGATTCAAAGCCGTGTTTGCCTTGATCTCTCTTTTAATTCCCTCATAAAGAGAGACCAGAATACATAAGACCTGGTTTATTTCCGTGAATAAACTGTCTTGCTCCTTTCCCCTGCCGTCCTCAATTCTGCGCATCATTGCTGAGAGCCGTCTGGGGGCGTGGTTTGGGGTGGGGTGGGGTGGAGTAGCTGGGGAGGAGGAGAAAAAGTCAGTTCCTGAAGTGCACTAATCATTTTGATGTATAAGATCTGAGCAAGCCGTCATGTCCTGGTGGTTGTTAGCCATCGATAGATCTATTGACCGGTTGTTATGAAATGAGGCATCTGCTTCAAGGTGTGCACAATAGTCAGATATTACCTCTGGCTTTGGCCCTGTCAGCACTTGGTGGAAGTTGCCGGGGCCACTTGGGGCAAGCCTCCTGCCTTCAATGTTTCCTGTTGAGTCATTCACCAGTGTCTCGCCTGACGGCAGAAAAAGGGACGTAATCAAATTCAAACGTTGTTTGTTTTCATTTTTGAGTTTTTACTGGTTTTTTTCCCCTTTAACGAGTGAGGGTATAATTGCGTCAAGTAGGGCACCAGTTTCAGTTGGTGAAAGTGGAAGGGGCAGAGTAATAGCAGCCAACATCTCGTCGTCCGTGATTGGTCTGGGGTGGGGGCAAGTTGCCAGAGCTACCGCTGTGGAGATCATACATTGTTGGTCACACCGTATATAGATTTATTAGCAGACAGATTGTCACTCACCACAGCCTTTGTTTGATGTTTTGCAGTCAACCGGCGTGATGCTGTTGTCTTTTGCCAACTGACCAACTCCCAACACCCTGCACAGTGTAAGGTTTTTGAAGAGAAATACACCTTCCAAGGATAGGAAGTGTAGACAGACTCCGATCACTCCTAGCAAGTTTAGAAGTCTGTGCAAGCACAAGTACTGCAGTCCACCTAACACACTGCACGCACACTGCACACCGACAGACTTTTAAGTTGAACGTACTGACACAGACTATCCTTAGTTTCTTTTGGTAGGGAAAGGATGCTGCAGACTTGCAAAATAGTGTCCGTGGAACATAGGAGTACTCCAAACTTTATGAGATGACTTTTCTGATGGTGCATGTGAAGTTGAAACTTTATTTAGACACAAGCTGCTGATGCCAAGAAAATTGAAGCGATTTCCCTTAAAGGGAAAGGGGACTTTTTGTACGCTGGAGCTTTGGGTCTACTCGGAGAGAGCTTCAGGCTCTTTTCATGGGAAGGGATTACATTACTATTGCTCTGCGTGGACTCATAGGAGGTTTATACAGGGTCAAAGCTGGTGAAATAAGAAGGTTACTAATTGGCTGGTGAAGTGGGGAATAATCCAAGTCCCGAGGACGGCTAGTAATGAGGTTCTGTGACTGACCCATGACATGTGACGAGGACTAAGGTAGGGTGACCATCGGGCTTTTCCCCTTACCAGCCACAGACTCAACATCCGCTGGCTCACGGTGGCACCCAGCCCCTTAAGTCACCAACTTGGTGCTCCTCAGCACCAAGCTGGGGACTTCATCACATGCGCCAGAACACACGTACCTGTGTTGAAAATAAAAACAGTGACTGTCTTGTTTACCAGATGATATGGGGTTGATGGTGCAATTGGATAAAGCACAGGCAAGTTGTGGCAATCAGCCCACATTTTATTCTTCCAGGAATGTGTGCATTATGTGAAGGCATCATGAAGCAAGATACAGACAACAGATTCAAAGTTCAAACAAAAGATCTTTATTAACTCAAATGTCAGGATGGTGTAAGGCCTAACTTGCCCTATACCAAGGTGGTATTTCCCAACCTAAATAAACTAAGAATAGTCTGAGTCAGTAAATTCAACTTAAAAGTCTGTCTGTGTCCAGAATCTATACTTGCCCTCACAACTAAAACTAAACAATGTGTAGGGATGTCGGCAACCAAAGAAACAGTATTCAAACTAAAGTTCTGAGCTTCTTCCAGCTCCTGATTTGCTCTTAGCTCCTTTTCCCAAGTTCAAGAAAAGTCCAACAAAAATGGCCTTGTGGTTCCCTTCCCCACCTTCCACAGTTCCACAGAATGGTCCTGGGGTTCCCTTCCCCAAGTTAAACATAGTTCCACAAGTTTCAAAATCACAGTCACATTCACTTGGTTAGTTTGCCTTCTCATTTTGCCACTTGAACAATCTTAGGCCGTCCCGCCTCGGCCTCTAGAGTTCTCTTGGTTTACTCGAAGTAAGAGCTCCTTGGTCTAGGCGCAGTTGCCAGACCACACTGTCCACCCATCACAGGTCACGCAACCGATGACCCTTGGCACTTTACAACAGTTATTTCCTTTTCATAGGACTTCCTTGACAACACAGATTTCCTTTCTGCATCTATGTCATAAGTCCAAATATGCTTCAGGTTTACTTTAGTGGCTTCTTTCCGCAACCAACTTGTGATTCTCACACACCTTCCTGGGTGATATTTCTCCTGGTTACCACCTTGCTTCCACACTATTCAATAGTATTTTGCTTCTTACTCATTTCACTCTCTTCGCAAATGCTGTTTCTTTAAATTCACTTTTTTTAAAAATGCATTTCACTTTCTGTTTAATTTGCTGGCTTTTCTCATATCTTTTCCTTTGTTTAGCATTCAACTCTCATTATGTTTTTGGCATCAGCCCTTACATACACCATGCCCCTGGAGCGCCTCGGCCTGAGTGATGCGTCCCGCTCCTCCGGGTGCTCTGGTTTCGCTCTCTGGTTCTTGCTGGCTCGGCTATTTCTACTGCATAGCTCCAGTGAGCACTGCTCGCATTCCCCAGACCTTCCGGCACATGTGAGTGTGCACTGCTCCTAGTCACCTCTTCCCCCAGTTCTATGATGGTCTGAATGGGGAAAAATTATGGAAAATGGTTTACAACAGCCTATAAGGCAGGGGGAAGGTGAAGTTGGTTTGCATCAGAAAAGGGGGTTTACCTTGTCTCGCCTGCTGATATCCTCTCCCCAATCCCCAAGGACCCTCTACTGAGTTGATCCTCCCTCGCATCTCCACCCCCAGGCAAATTCTGGCAGCTCGGGTGGCTACTAATTCTCCATATGGAGCTCATATTAGCCCGATGCTTCGGTCTCTACACTGGCTTCCAGTGGCTCAGAGAGTCCAGTTTAAGTCCCTGTGCTTGGTCCATCGGGCCTTCTATGGCCAGTGGGCTGAATATCTTAGGGAAAAATTCTGTCATTACTCCCCTGTTGTTGCTGATTCCTAAAATCCATCGCTCTTGAGTCAGAGGTCGAGCTTTTTCTTTTGAGGCCACCAAACTGTGGAACGCACACCCTCCTGCTTTAAGAGGTACCAAGAACCATCTTCGTTTTAGACAGGCTTTAAAAAAACTATTGTTTTAGTGGATTGTCAAGAGGCCTGATCTGGAATCCTCGTGCCACGATGCCTTTTGGTGTACGTGCATGCTAGAAATAACTTTCACATAGCATAACAGGGTGTCATGATTCCTGCCCCTCATGTCCCCAGCCCTCCAAGATGTCAGGCTGGAGCCAGGCCACAATCACCTATATGGCACTGAAGGGCCTCTCCATCCCTCCAAAGACCCACTTGGAGTCAGACTTGGCGCTTGTGGCACGAGACTCACTCACTCCCATAGGATAACATTGGGGATTGGACTTGTAGTGCATTGATGGGGACAAGATGGATGCCCCCACATATTTCGGTTCCCAGAACTGCATGTGCGGTCTAGTCTTTTGGGTGTGGTTCAGCCCAGAGGCACCTGGGATACCCAGAGATTATTTAAGCCACACCCAGGCTGAGAAACATGCTTTGCATTTTCTGCACCTGCAGCGTGACACTCACCGTGTTCGGATTGGTCTCCAGTAGGCCTGCATCTTTCTTCTGCGCTCAGCTCCTGCAAGAACAAGAACACCGTTGGGAACAGCCTTACCTTGCGGTGCTTCTGCCCATCAGTCATCGCTCCTTCTGTTCTGCGGGCATCTTCGGCTGTGACATTCTCATCCCGGCACACCGCTTCCTAAGGAAAAGGGAAAAGAACATGAAAAAAGGCATTAGTAAGCATTCTGCAAATCTTCGCTTATTTTTAAATAATGTACGAGCTTCAAACGCTTACCTGAATCCCAGCCACTCTGGGGGAACTCTGTCTCCGGAACTTCTCATCCATCTGCAAGAGGGAAAAGACACTCCAGGTTAGCGTGGAAACATCTAGAGGCGCCGCATACCGCGCTTACCCATCGCATTTGTTCTTCATAACCGGCATCCATCCTAAAAACGTCGCGGCACCTAAAAGATACAGAAAAAGAACTCCGTTCAATGCAAATACGAAAGGGGTGCATCGCGCATCACGCTCTCACTCACCTTCAGCGCTACTCATCTCAGCAGCATGCCGGCATCCCCGGACGCCGGCCATCATCTAAGGAAGGAAAGGAACGAAGTTAGAGAACTGTTCAAAAGACTCATTATACTTACCTGTCAGACTCTTGCCAGTGAAGTAACTATGCAGCAACGAGCCTGCATCAATCAACGCACCCCTGTGCTGAAGGCATGACGTATAGCACACTATCCAAGAAAACAAGGTGAGCTGTGGATCAAAGGGAAGGGTTGGACCCCGGGGAAGAAGGGGTCCAAGCACACAGAGACAATAGGGAGTTAAACTCTACCAATCCTGTGTTTCAGGTCCAGTCTCCAGTCGAATAGCCTCCAGGGAAGGGTTCAAGGCCGTAAGAGGTCAGAACAGGCTGAGTGACGACCCCGTGGATACTAGGTGAGCGTTACACAGGGTCAGGATCAAAAAGGGATGGCCTTCCCCTGGCCACCTGAGAAGAAGATCCAAGGGGAGTAGGTGTGAGGACACGCTCAGGTTTCACACAATAGCTGTATTGCCATTCGTAGATCTTTGAACCCAAAAGTTCCAGATGGGCAGTCATTGTACTTCTTCCTCCGTTTACCAGCACATTGACTAACAGTTTGTGTTATATTTGAATTTCAAACCTTTGGCCCCATAAAAATAAACTGAAATGATGCACACCCCATGTTCTTGAAACCAAAGGAGGCAGATTTTCATACTATCAAACCTTTGTGTCAAACCCTATCCCATAAGCACTGATGTACACTGTACCGGTACATGATTGGCATGCAAATTTGGGTTGAGGCATGTCAGCTGTCATAATTGCTTCCTTTTTACCCTCAAAACATGATTGTTTTGTGTCTTTTTTTTAAATGAGCTATTCTTTCAGAGGTTCAAACCAAACAGCAAAACCACTTCCAAACCTTGCTTTGTATTCACATGCAAAACCTAAGGTGGGGACTTCTATTATAACATGTAGAAGCCCCACTTTTTCCTCCCCTTGTTACTTGTAGATCCATTGCTGAAAATTGCCCTCCCTTCCCTGTTGTTAGATCTCCACGCCCTTGTTTCTGTGCTCCCTAACCTTGCTTTGAACCCTATGATTGTAAAGCACCCCATTGCTTCCCGAAGTTATGTCCGATCTCAATAAATATCCTAACAATAATAATAAAAGCCCTGCTCACTGCTTGACATTGTTAGCTGAGACAATATACCACACATTTTCAACCTCTGCTTTTTAGAGAACAGTCATACTCCCATCACTTACAAATCTGATCCCCTTTTCCAAAACCAAATTGTTATTTTTCAATGTATATCAGCAGATCATCCGGGAAAGCAAGAACCTGCTGTAGCAGGTCAGAAGAAGGACACAGACTCTTAGCTGACATGATGCACAGTATTTTATTAAAATAACTTAAAAAGGCCTATCATTCCCTATCACTTTGGGTCTTCTCTGTCTATTGCATTAACTAAAATACTTGTTCGTCAGTCGTGGATGTCCAAATAAACAAGTCTGCTGTGCAAAATTATGCTATTTGACCCTACCACTATGAAAAGTAACTTAATTCGGTAGAATGGCTCTCTTCTCCTGGGAGCACTCATAATAGCAAAATAGGGGTTCTTTGTTAGTATTTAATTCACAAACTGTCTCTTGTGGCTTTGTGGATCACTCTCTTTAATTCATCAACTGCATTATTAAATCTTCCTTTCTCTTTGGGAATCCCTTTTGGGACTTTCTCATAGTATTCACATCCCTCGTTGTTGCTGTTAAGTGTATCTTGTTAAAGGATTATTGTTCTGGTGGGGTTTCCCTGCTGGATAACCCTCCTGGACCGTTGTATATCCTGTTCACTTGGGCTGCTTCTCTTGATATATAGTCTAATTGTCTAGTTCTCTCAAACTCTGGTTCACACTTTGTTCTCTCTCGCTTTCTTCGTGTATAAGGCATTTAATTACTTTCCCCATTTCCCAGGATATTTCGTCCCACTGCTCTTCTCTTGCTTTGTTTAACTTTTCAATAATTATTTCTCTAGTATCAATAGGATTTAAATTCAGCCGTGGAAACATGAACAGCTTATCAAGGCTAACTGATTCTATAATTTCGAGGAGAAGATACATTTTGATAAAGACAGAAAAAATTGATTATTCATTCAAGTTTTGTTTATCACAAGTGGCTGAACAAAAATATATATTACTGGATAAAGATACAGGTTCAAGATAATTCAAATGAGAACAGTCACACAAATAGGACCAATGTCATCTTTTTTTTTCACCTGATGAACCATTGCAACTGGCAATGAAACACGTGTTGAGAAAAGAAACTTGCTTTTGTTAAAATGGTAACAAGCTATGAAAAAGGAAACGTATAAATGACAAATTGGTTTCAGATTAAGTAACCTAGTAAAACAAGAACAATTTGATTTTGGAAAAATGTGGTCAAAGTCAATAATTGATTAGTGTGAAAATAATACAAAGTCAATAAATTTAATTTGACTCACCGCACAGTAAATTTGCATTTTAATTACTTTGAGAGTTGGCACATTGGAATGATATTTTCGCATATTGACAATTTAATGCAATTAGCTTGTCTAGTAGCCACACACATTTATGCGAAACACTCATGCTGACAACTTTGCATCCCTAGCAACAGGAAATACCTACCTTAACTTAAAACAAAAAACGGAGCTGTCGCCAAGGTTGAGCTTAGTTTGCCTATCAATTGAATTTTCTCCAATTGAACTCTGTTCCATTTTCTTCACTGAGACAAGTTGTTTGTGCGGTATAATGATACCGCAGGTCACTCCCGTGCTTCCCCGCCATTCCTGTTACCTTCATTCCTGACAGAGCATGTCCTCGAGAGCTTTCTCAGTCAGGCACCTCTCCTTGGATGACAGGCCACTGTTTGCTTGGTTTCGCTGGCCTCTCCCTCGCCACCTTCACTTGCTTTGCTGTAGTGTTCCGGGACTTCACCGTGTGACCGTACAGCTAGTAGCTCGCTTCTTGCTCTGATCTCCGTAATAGTTTGTGGATAGTCTATCCACCACGGCTTCTCATATGTTGTCTCAGTACCACCTTCACGCAGGCTTCTGCCTTGCTGGTTTCACTCTGTTTGCAGTATCGCAGGCATCCTGCACTGAGTTTTCAGGCAAGTTCCAAACTCGTGGGCTTCTAGGTTTCCGTCTTTCCCTGGTATGATGTAGCGTGGAAGTTCCCCAAGCCTACGTACGTGCTTGTCTCTCTCCTCTCGTTGCCTTCTCACAGAGGACTCATTAATCAATCTACTTGTCCCAATAGATTGGTCATTTTCATTTAAAGGGATACGTTTGCTTCTCATAAGATAATGGCATCAGTTTTGTGTCTCTCCTGGGAAGGTCCCACTTGGGGAGTGTATTGCGGAGCGGGCTCACCTCCCTAGCCTCACGGACTGTGGGACGGCTCCCCCTTAGGGAGAAGGGACGAATTCCCTCGAATCGTCACACTGCAGTCACTGTTGAAGAGAGTGTGCATTAGCAAACTCAGATGTAAAATCAAATGTCATTCTGTTAAATAGGAACGCCATCTGCGATGACCTTAAAATAGTGATGTTATCTGTGAAATTACCATTAATTGCATTGTCTGTTAATTAACTTATTATTGAATGACCTAAATGAGGAGGCTGCAGTTGTGGCTCAATGCACACCTCTTGGCAATTGGAATGTGTCTATCAATAAAGCATTAATACATACAGCATTGTATCTATGGGTTCTGTATGCTGAAATTTAACAAGACGTGCATTATTTAAGAGGGATACACACCTCTATAAAAATGTGGGCATTAATATGCAGCACAGCGAGAAATTTAAATAAAAATATAGGTCTAGGTCAGATCTCCAGGGTGTTCATCTTTAATTATTACTGGAGTGCCCCAGTCTACATTGGGGGCATTGGAAAAACAGCTTTTAGCATAAAACAATGCTTCTCTGGATACAGATCATAGATTTCCTCAAGTGATTAGTTTTTATTTTTAGATGTTGGAGCTGGATCATCCCTATAAAGCCCAAAGGTATCGAGTGCATGAGATCCTGGCATCAGCTCCATCTGACGATACACTGATCAAGGTGGAAAGACATTTGGCATTCCCCAAACTGGCGAATAGATCCCCGTTGCTTGGTAGTCGGTGATATGAACCCAAATAGAATCATTCTGGCTGCCTAATAACTGAGTTTTGGTATTTATCTTCCTAACAATCGGCAAGGTCATTACAATGACTTGATCCAATAGACAGTTCTCCATGTTCTTTAGTATAATATGTAGTCCTTGTGTTACTTAACTGAGCATCAGGCTGCATGATAGTATTCTCTGCAAGGCACTAATCACTGTGTTTTATCCAGTTCCTGCACAAAGAACTTCCTTTACATAGTCTTAATACTTTGCGCCCGTGTCTCAGAATGAACATTATCATGCGATGGGGACTACAGGGATGCAACGTCATTTTCTGACCTCATTTCTCATTACAATCCTAAACCACCGTCCTTTTTTTGATTATATAGTAACCCTTTCCACGTCAAAACGTCCCTTAAACTCTCATTCAGTCATTAAACCGCAAACAAGGCAATGCTAATTTCCCAAGTAACACAACTGTTTGTGTTGCCCCATATCAACAGAAGTGTTTTTCCAGCTCTAACATCTGCTAGCTTAACCTAACTGACATACTGTGATCCCACATATGGGTAATTCTTGACCTAAGGACCATTAACCTTAAACAGTTATTACCAACTTGTCTACTTTACCCTGATTTAGCAGCCGCATTTATTCACGGACTGTGTTGCACCAGGGTGGCGCACAAGCTAAAACACAGCATGCGGCACATCCATTGTTGACAGCCAGGCATGCAAAGTTAGCCACAGAAGACCAGATGCCACTTCGGTAAAAAGACCCATTTGAGTTATGGTTCCAGCCAGTTGTTCTAAAATGATTGCTATGAAGAAATATTGGATCAGAGATGGTAGCAGTATAACCATAGAGCTCTTCCCACTCCTACTTTATTTTGTTTTTCGAAATGTAGGTGCACTGAGTACTATTTAACTGCTGTTGGAGGTAATTTGATACCCATTAGCCTTACTAAGATTGGTTTGTAGATGCTGGTCTCTAAAGGACACTTATTGGAATCTGTAATCTCTCTGGCTTGTGAGCATCACCAAAAGAGGGAGGTGAAATCTGGTACTGGCCAAAGAAGAGACCACCAGGGTGCATGTAGGTAGATAGTCAAACCGGCCTGCACTATACATAAGAAACTAGAGTCTCCTATGTTCTGTGAGGTCCTGTGCATTAAACGTTCCCTGATTTGTGGCGACATCTCTGGAAAATACATAAAAGAAAATAATGTCACTTGAAGTGGCATCGCACTTTTTGATACTTGAAAGTATTATGTGGAAAGGCATTACAAGATGTGGAATAATGGCAAATGAGATCAGTAAGAATGTATTGAGAAACAGTTTATTCAAAGAAGTTATATTTCTGCATTAGTAACAGAAACGTAACAATGAAATGTCTGCCCACTGTTCCGTTATCTGCTGTATTCGGCTACTGATTGTTAGATCCAAGAGTGTTGGTGAAATAGAGCATTATAATACTATCTGGCAAGATATCACTGGACATGGAAGAGACCTGCAGGCAAAGGTATTGAATACTGACTGCATTAGACTTTCTTTCTGCATAGTTAATGAAAGTTAGTATCAATGTTCACTGACTGCATCAACCTACTACCAGACCACACTATATCCACTGTCGCAGATAGATGGAACTGTATCGAGCAGTTCCTCAGAGACAAAACTGACGCCATCAGACTCCCCATCAACAAGGCCCAAGAAAGCATCCCTGCGACATAGATCACAACCCTAAAAGCTGGACCAAGTTTAAAATCAAATCTATTTTCCTTCCGTAAAAAACTTAAAACCTTGCTTTTTAAGTAATTCCAGATAAAGCTTTACAACCTCTGATGGACAACCCTTATATGTAATGAATCGTCCTGTATACTGTTCATCTTCACTATTTGTCTGCGTCTTCATGTAAGCGCCCCGATGCTTGCGAGCAGTTCGGCGCTCTATAAATAAACAAATAAATAAAAACACACGAAAATCCTGGCCACTCTCAAAGTTGCCGCCGCCTATGGAAAGAGCGGCATCCTGCCTCCCCTCATGAAAGCAATCACTGAAGAAACCATCATACCTCTCCACCCGATGCACTACATGCGAACAGACCCCCCCTCCCCATGCTCAAAAAATGTACACTCGCCACCTGATGAGCTTGCCAAATAGGGATCCATCACTCATATACCCATTATATGAAAAATCATTTACCCAACCATTGACATACATTTGCAGAACAGGATCTCCTGCTTGGCCACCAGTCCATCTTCTGATTGCATTGCACCCCAGAGACATCCTGTATACCTTGCATTGATAATGCCATCCACATCTTGGCCATGGGAGACCTCTCTTCCTGTTAGACATGTCGGGCCAAAGTATGATGATCTGCCTTCTTTCATGGGCGTCATCCATACTGCCCTGAACTGGTTCACATCATACCTGACCCATCAGCACCAGCAGATCACAACCTGACCAGTGACACAGGGAGTCCACCGGGGATCCATCCTCTCTCCCACCAACTTCAGTATCTACATGTAAGCACTTTCAGAACTCCTCGCCAACCAAGATATATCAAGATCCATCAGAACCCTAACTCCAACTATACCCGTGCTGCGGTTGTACCCAAATATCACATAAACCACATCGTACACCGACTCGGGCACTGCCTCGAGCTCATCCAAAATTGGATGTCTAAAGTATACCTGAGACTCAACCCAACAAAGATAAGTCGTCTTCATTGGCAATAACTAGGCACTGCACTGGTTGCACTGCAGACCTAAATCCCATCCAACACAGCCTGCGCAACCCACAAAGCACTAACTACTAATGCCCATGCTTACTACAGCAACAGGAAAACCATCGTTGGAGGCCAACACAACAACCAAAGCCTGGACATTGCTGAACTGCACAAGGATCCAGGAGTAATTCTTCTCCAACTGCACACTGAGAATATGGAACAAGAGTCCACCTGATATCAGACTGCCCCCCTCTCTTCTGAAGATCAGAAAAGGGCTGAAGACAGCTCTCTTCAAAGAACATTGAATAATCCGGCAATCTAGGGACACACCCCACCGTGTGTGACAAGCTAAATATTTTTCTTGCATAATTCCTCAATAATCAGTTTAAATCCTGTTTCAATGTAGAAAAAACATCATACGCCAAAATGTAACCATTGCTACGCACAAGTGTGTCCATCATGTTACAACATATTAAAGATGCAACATCCTAAATATCACTTGTGGCCGCCAGTCTATTCTGGGACTCCTAGGTAACCGTGCACAAAATATTTTATTGACCAGTCAACACCAACATGTTTCAGCCCCACATCCAACTGAAGGACTTTCCTCAGGGAGATCTTTTACTAGTGATCATTGAATTATAATACAGGTTAATGCAGCAGCCGCTCAGATCTTTGGGTTGAAGGTTTATATCCCTGTGCAGATGCTGCTTGCCTGCTGCAGCCTTTCATCCTGACAAGGGCCAAACGTACAACTTTTAAGAACAAACCTAGGAGATATTTCACTGTAAAGAAACAATGGCTCTTGAGACACACATTTATGTGTTCATAGTCACAGCAACATTCCTGACAAGTAGAAATAACATGCTCCGCTCCTACCTCTCGAATTCCTTTTCTATTCCCAGATTGTCTGCTTCTACATTGCATAAACAATAAACCCCAGTATGTTTCATATCTATTCTTGTCACATAGTTCCATTCATCAATTACCCATTGTGTTGTAAAATTCACCCCATGAAAGACTCTCTTCACCGAAACCATACGTGCCATCTTTTCTTCACCATATATAGACCAAAACGACTTGCTTTGTCAATGCGGATTTCTAATCCGGCTTCGTCTCTAAAACTCGACATAATAAGACGCCTCTTCTTTTATGCAATTGCAGGATACATTGCCAGCAGATTGCTAACACAAAGTCCCGACTCACTCTGCGGTCTGTTATGTTAGATAGGATTTGTAAAGCACACCACTGCCATTCACATGACATCTCGCCATTGATTAACCTTTTGGCTAAATGGTAAATTTACCAGCTTTGGCGGCAAGTCATGGTGTATATGTGAGTATATGTGGGTGACGGTGCAGCGCTGGCAAAGGGTTTCTGCTGCCCTCCAGCCTGGTTTTGTCAGTGTGCTGTGTGTATGTCCGTGTGATTCATGTCTTATGGTATCAGACATTAAGGGCAAGGGAGAATGTGAGTGTACAAACTCCAACTCCACAACATAATCGTGGGAGTGGGATGATGTGTTTGTCCGTAGAATCAGAGTATGTTTTCAGGCGGGCGGGGGGCAACCTCTAGTGGTAACCAATTAATGTATGTATGCCTTGCTGAAGACCTGAGCGGTCAGAGCTGAGTCCTAGTTATGGTGTATAACTGAAGATCGGTATGAGGATGGTCTCAGCAGGGAGTCAGAAACCTAATCAACCTCTCCTAGGACTAGTCTGGGTTTGTGAGGGAGTGGTCCTGGCAGGGAATTGCAGGCCTACAAGTCTGTATGTCAAGGGTGGGAGAGGTAGAGTGAGGAGGGAGGTGGAGGGGTAGCAAGTGAAAAAGAGGGATGGGCAAGCAGATGGATAGGGGGAGAGAGTAATGAGATGGTGAGGGAGAGTAGGGCATGAATGAGAGAGGGGAAAATAATTGTGGGTAGAGAAAGGGGGTAGGGTAACAATAAAAGAGAGGAGAGAGGCAAGATTAGTGTGGTAAATGCCTGGTGTGTGTTGCTGTGTGATCTGGTACATCTTGCCATAGCACCATGGCATTGTGCTAGTACTCTCAAGATTAGACTACACCAACAACCCTTACTGAGGGCTTCCTGAGCAATTATTAAACAGGCCACAAAGAATCAAGAATGTGGCAGCGATACTCTTTAGACTTAAACGAAACAAAGACATTACCCCAATTCTCTGGATGCCCCCGATCAAATGGATGATTTGTTTCAAATCCTAAGCATTGCTCAATACACCTTCAACTGCAGGAGCCCAAACTTCACCATGACAAAATACATCCAATATAAGCAAACCAGTATGGTAGGGTCCAGTAAGGAGGCCTTAGTAAAAGTTCCACGTTTCAGTCAGAAACGCCACAGAGGGACATTGCTTGCCTTTCTCTCAACCAAGCTCTGGAACTCTATCCCCAGACGTCTGCAAACAGAGGAAAGTCACAAAGCCTTCAGAAACCCCCTGAAAACCTGGCTATTCAAATGACAATAGCATGATGCCTGTAGAAGATGGGACCAAGCATAAGCACCTTGGACCAACATCAACCAAGAGACCACCTATTCCCTGTAACCTGGACCAGATGGAACCTTCTCTGCATACTCTCACCATCATCCAACAACGACCAAACACATCCGTTAAGGAATATGAGACATGCAACTCCTTCACGTCTGTCTCCCTATGCTCCATTAGATAGAATTTGCACAGTAATAACTATTCACCCTGAGAGACAACTAAAACTGTTAAATGCAACTGAGAAATAATCTCAACCCACAATAGTAATTCTTGCCAAACCAATAGACTCTCCTCCCCCCAATAACCGACTTCCATCTTCATCTCTTACGACCGTACACTACTCACACAATCAACCCTCACACATGTAGCAAGCAGCCTACAAACATACCACTGCTCACCTCTCTAGTCCTATCACACCTGTCTTGATATGGGCAAAATCTTCCTCGGGGCCAGCCCTTTGAGAGCAAAAAATACCCAATTCAGCCCAAAATACAGGTTCTATTGTGCTGAGCAGTGAACTCATGCTAGTGACAAATGACACCTTCAATAAGTTTTAGTATTTATTCTAAACAGTGAATTTCATATACATTTTGGGATTCAAGTTAGAGAAGATTACAAAGCACAAAACTTAGAGAAATGCAAAATATAGAGAAACATAGAACTTAGATAAACATAGATAAACATAGATAAACATAGAGAAACACAGTCTTACGCCCCTTCAATCAGCACTGGGAGACCCTGGCCCTCATAAGCTAGCTGTAACAAGCCCCGCTCAGAGGACAGCGCTGCTGGGTGCCGTCAGAGCTCCAATTCCGGGCACTTGATCTTGCTCGAACCAAGTCCACAGGACGATCTCCCACCTGAGTAATGTGAGCATGCATATTTTATAATCTCGTGCTGTCCGTCCATGACGCACAGTTCCAGAACTTTCCCTGTGCAAAATATAGGCTGGCTCATGGAAAAACCCAGCTCTGTAAATTTCCACTGTGCTCCTTCTTCTGAGCCCCTCCCATCTGCGCGAAAGCTCAGGAATGTCTTATCAGTGCCTTCCCAGAGAAAGGGAGATTAGTTTACAGGGCTACCGTTAGAGAGGCAGAATATTCTAAGGGAAGCCGAGATGTATTAACCCTATTAGAGCAAGCTCTAAAAGGCATGCACTCATAGTTTAGCGTTCATAGCGCTTAAGACTGGCTATTTAAGCGCTATATAGGTGCCATAATGTTCCAAACACTCCAATATTGTCTATTAGCTACAGAGCTCGGGGCCCTCACCCTGCCTGCATAATGTGACCTATCACTCCTACTAGGCCTGCATATTCCTTGTAGCTCACTACTGCATAATGGAAGTGCTACAACAGACTACTGTCAGCATTTTTGGCACATACTTTGAATACACTATTGGCTTTCAGCGGCTAATGCTGTCATCTAAAGCCCTGATTGGCAAGGTTGCAATTTTGTGTATCACTACAACACCTTCCTAACTTCTCTAGTCCCATCCCACCTTCCTCCCGCATGGCAGCAACTAACCCGCTCTCGCAGCGCTGACTTGCAATTGTTATAGTTTTGCCTCTCCGCTTTGGATCAAATGCACTACTAGGTCAGATATGAGCTGGTCTATGCCTTTTGTTGTTCCTGGTTTCCGGTGTGTCTATTACTACATTAGACTGCAGACAAAAGCAATTCATAACCTTTTTGGTTCAACTCTGGCACTAACCACTTTAAACCTACCACCACTCCAGTGCTTTTAGCCTTCACACTTGAACATCTCAAGAGTCGCTTCCTCCTTCACCTCTGTCCGACGAACAGCCAATCAACCCTCTTTTGTTGCAGGGCCACACACAACAAGGCCACCAAAATGGAAGAGGTGCACTATACGAGACGCCTTTACATTATTTATTGAGCCCTATGTGCAGTGTGAGGGAAGTGCCCGGTGTGTTATGTACATGGTCTAAGGTTGTAAGTGCTCTGAATTGTATGTAGAATTAGATGTTGCGTGCTATAGTCATTGTGCTGCGAGGTACGTGCATTGTGTGGTATGTTGTGTTAAGTAGCTTGACGTACCAGAGTAGCACAGCACAACAAGAATACAGTAGCAGAACATATGGCATACCATAGCCTGATGTAATAGAGTATAAAAAAACATAATGCCATTCCATTAACTTGGCTAGCATGGTCAAAACAGGACTGACTGTGGTCCAGATCCCATTAGGGAGAAGCCCGATCCACAAAAGAGCGCCAAGCATAGGCCGACGCTCAAAAATGCGCCATTTTATTTATTCACATTTGTAGAGCGCACAACAGCCCTTAGGCAACGTGGCCCTTGTTACTTGAAGGATTTACTTAGTTACATATCATTGTTATACATTTTGCAGTTTGTTTGTTCATTTTGCCATGTTCTTCTTAAAAGGTTCCAAAGAGTTAACACAAGAGAAGGTTAGTGGGACTGGAGGGAAGGAATGGGTGCAGGAGCGGAAGTAAAGGGGTGTGAGTGGTGCAGTGGGGAGGGAAGGAAAACTACGGTTTCAGGGGGAATTAATCAACGCCACTCTTTCCCCAGTGACCTCCAGACATAGATCTGGACTGACGTATGCACCCATACCTTCACCTTCCACCACAAAAAAGCAAGCAAGCTGAACCTTGGTGATTTTTACCCAGAATCCTTGCATGGGTATGATAGTGTCCAGTGGCAGAGCCAAGGAGGGGCGGCTGCCCCCCTGGCTCCCAGCAGGTGCCCAGTGTGCCCTCATCCTCCCGCTGGAGCCCCTGGCACCAAAAGCTGCCTCGGCTACTGATAAGGTCTGTCAGTGGCTTTGGAAGGATGTGAGGCGGGGAGCAAGATAGCATTTCCAACTGCTGCATGTTTCTGCTACCAAGTGGCCTTTTGCAGAACAAATGATGCTCCTGTATGGGCTTTCACCTGCAGTGCATAATCCACCCTTCTCCAACTAGCCTCTAAACTTCTTACACTGTCATTGTGCTGCCAGTAAAGGCGGACAGCTATGCTGTGGGCTATGCTTGTGTTGACCATTGTTTCTAGTGACTCAATACCACACAAGCCCACGCACCAAAATCAATTCATTACCTTTTGGATCATGTGGGGTGTTGCAAAATTTCCCCCACGACCCACCGCGATCAGCGTTCCTGTAAGCCCAGGTAGAGTGGCTTCTCCATGCTTAGAATTCACTTGCTCTGCCGGGCTGTTTGTAATTAGCCATGTCCTGGGGGCACGAAGATGGCCAGTGCCACTTTCAAACCACCAAATAAAGTGAGGTTATTGGCAAGGTACAGAGCGGGACAGGCAAATCCTCAACGGCCCATCTGGAGAACATTGGCTTTTTCAGCCTGAACTGGACAACCTTGTGTGCAGGTCCGAGGTTGAAAGTAGAGGGGTGCCAGGTTGTGCTGGGTAGGTCTGTGTTGACTATGGGAGGCGCCTGGCTGACATTATGGGGATATCTGAGGTTCGGGCACTAGCAAAGGGGGAGAATATGTCAATGATGAAGAACAGGGATTGGGAAATGATGGAATGGGAAGTAAAATATAAAAATGGCCTAACGGAATATGCTAAAATCTTGAAAGAATTGGCTACAATTTTGACTGTATGCCCTTCACGGCCTAATACGAGGAAATAGCCTTTGCTCTGCTTCAATTCATTTCAAACCCTTGACATATTGGGTGCGAGAGCGAATATCAACTTGGAAAATGTAGATACTGTAAGGAGGACAGAGTGGAAACCTTAAAACATCTCTATATTGAATGATCAAAACTAAACAAATTGAGATGCATAACATTTGTAGACTATGTGCAAGATGTACAAGAGCTTGCCAGAAGGTGAAGATAATAGTGTGATCTTATTAACCTTACAATATAAAGAAGCTTTTATTTATTTGTGTTTAATGAATGGAAAGCCTCTGTGTATTATTTATTTTTCTTGTATGAAACATTTATTTACAGTGTTTCCAAGTATAAAAGACTGTAATGGTCAACCAAGATAGGGCTGCTTGTCAGAGATATCCTACAACTGTTTGGCATTATCTGGCTTGCGTGCCAAACTATAGCGCGGCCTCACCCCACATCCCAGATCAGTGAAGAGATATCCGACACAGCCCCCCCTCTTCGATGGAGGCTTGCACAACAATAGTGAGGCAGCTGAAGGAGTGGCTAAAGGCCACTAATGTCCCTGCAAGAACAGATCCAGCACTACGTTCAGAGCTTCGGCAATAGAATGAGGGAACATTTTAATTAATTTAATTCTGGGACCAATGTTCATCTCATTGTCTAGACCACTTTTGCTGCGCCAGGCGAAGTAGACTTGCACAGTGAAAAAATGTCTCACTATTGTGTGGCCACTCCAATAGCCCCGGTCGTACTTACATGAAACCTGAACCATACGGTATTCCGAACCTATGACAACTCTTGCAGTTGGGTTGAGATTATGGTTGCCAGTAACTCAAAACTCCTACATTGGGTCCTAACTTTGTAAAGTTCATCACCCTGGTGTAATAAAATAACTAGAGCGTGATTCTTCTGTCCCATATATCCAGTGCTTGACACACAGACTTCCTTTTATCAGCCGCGTAAAGGTGCAAAGAAACCATCACAGTTAGAGCCAGCTCATTTGCGCCAGAGTGCTGCATTTCTTTTCCTCCTTTGTTGGTTGGGTGGCCAGAGTGCACATTTGCGGTACTCCGCTCAGTCCTTTTCTCGCAGTGAAGGCGCAAGTAACCAGACTAGGTTAGGGTTATTGGATTGTTGGAACTCTCCAATCACTGTACTGGGTTTGATGGCTCAGTCAGTCTCTTTCAGCACACCAAGGACCATTGGGGCTCCCTTGGCTTCGGACTTGCACTGTTAGAAATATGAACTACAGCAAAACACAGACAAGGTTGATGGCATCAGCAGCAGGGAACGCCAACACCTGGATTGTCTATCCAGGTCTAGGACTGTTAAGTCAACAGTTGCTGACGTAACTCTCGCCAATTTCCTGATTCTCAACTAGTTAACATAGTATCTTTTCTGCAGTTTAGAAACAATGTAAATACAGAGTAGTCATTTGGCTCCTGATTAAGGATGGCACTTGTCGAGAGTTTTTATCCAGCTTGCAAAAGAACTCCATTGGTGAAAGTCAAGTGGTTGCATAGCGTACCAAGGCAGATTCTGTCCATTGCTGCAAGAATTGAATAGAAATACAGCATTTAACACATTCCATATTAATCTACTTCTACATTTTTATAAAATATCATGTATGTTTTGGAGGGGCTGGGGGGGTGGGTATTGATCTGTCCTTGACACTGCATTCCAAGGGTGAGGTCAGCTGTCTCAAACTGTGGCCTACATTTCTAACTAGTCTTTCTTCTCCAGTAGCACCATGAAGGGAGAGACACCGGTGAACAGCACAATGAGCATTGGACAGGCACGAAAACTGGTGGAGCAGCTCAAGATAGAGGCCAGCATGTGCCGGATTAAGGTAGGTGCAAAATGACTGAGACACAGGTACTTATTCCTAGAGGCATTCCTCCTACACAACTGCTGCATCCAAAACTCCTTCCCAGCCAACACCCATACATGGGACTGCGTGCTGGCTACTTTTGTTGCCAACTCAGCTTTTAAAGCACCATGGTGCCTTTTAGGTGATTACGTGCAGTACCACACGGCAAAAACACAGGATAAGGTAAATCCTCTGGAACCAATTGTTGATAAATGTCCATAGCTCATGCTCCGGTCTACAGAGTTGTATAATAAAAAAGATAAGCCTGCTTTTTAGTCATCAGAAAATATAGAACAATCAAATATTTCATTCTTTTTTTTAACCATTTTTTTTTTATCCCAATGGAGACAATCAATTACAACATATAATCGTTACACTTTGTTATCACAATGCATAAACCAAATTTCCATTCAGGGTTAACGTCACCCGTTGCTGTGTAAATTGCCTCCAATTTCTTATCCTGTAAACCATTAACTCTCCCCCCTCCCCACTGTCCCTTTTTTAAATTTTGAAACAATTTTATTTTCTTGCATGGGTAAAGACATTTTACTTTCAACAGATGCGTAAGAGTTTAACTTTTGATAATATGAGCCTGCGTCATAACTATACGACAGGTATCTCCCAGTTTTATCGATTCATTCTTAACTTCCTTCCTCACCCCCCACCCAGATCTTTTTTCTCTAGGTTCCAGAGTATTTTGTCCTTTTCGCTAAAACGTCCCCATGTGAGAGTCGCACTCTTTTTGTGCTCCTGGCTGTCAGGAGATGTAACGTTTTTAAGATTCTGAGGTGTGAGGAAATAGGCTTCTCTGTCTTTGACACATTTTCGGAAGGGGGGCCAAGTGGACCAGAGACTCTGCAGTGTCTAATTCTTTCATACATAAGTTCTTGAAGCAGAAGTTAAACAGTTAATTCTCTTCCCCCCCTTTATTCCCCCCCCCCTTGTTCCTTTTTCTCATTGTGCTGATTCTCTATCTCGTTCTGGGTTGTTAGGTGATCAATATGTTTCTGAGGGTGCGTGGTTTATAGAAATAGGCTTCCCTGTCTCGGACAAAGTCTCTAAAGGGGGACCATATGGATAAGTATCTCTGGTATGTCTCTGTTCTTATGGCAGTTACCTTCTCCACTGCCATTACTCCACATAGTTTCATCCACCACCATGGTGTCGTCGGGCCCTCCAGCGTTTTCCACCTTTGCGCTAACGTCATTCTTGCTGTTGATAGTAAGTGTGTTATTAGCGTGGACATATGCCCTGATGCCGCGTATATCCCCTTTGCCTCTGCTCCCAGCAGGATCACCTTAGGTGACAATGGTAAGTCTCTGCCAGTAATGTCTTTGATGTGTCCCAGTATCTCCTTCCAATAGGTAATCGCTTTGGGGCATGTCCACCACATGTGGAATAGATCTCCTCTCCCTCCACATTGTCTCCAACAGTTTGGGGGTTATTCTGGGTTTATTTTGTGTAATCTGTGGGGTGACATGTAGCATAATTTATATGCAGCTTCATTAATTGCTGTACATTTGGAGCATCTGTGAGCTCTTGTCCACATCTGGTCCCACTCTCTTTCCGTTATCGCTTCTCCTACATCTTTTTCCCAATTCTCTTTATATCATAGGTTGTCCGTTGGTTGTGCTCCATAGAGCAGTCTGTATATTCTAGATATCCCTTTCCTTGGTTCCCCCTCTTGCATTGTTAGTTCCAAGCCTGTTAGGGTTCTTGTTCCCGCTCTTTTCACTGATGGGTGGGAGATCCAGTGTCGGACTTTCATGTATCTGAACCTTTCATTTTCCCCTAGATCGAATTTCTTTTTGCATTCTACGAAAGGGATTGGGTCATTGTTTTGATACATGTCCTGCAATGTCAGATTGTCCGCGCCTTTCCACCCTACCCAGAAACTCTTCTTCAAGCCTGGGGTGAAGTCGATGTTATGTGCTATTGGGGATAATGGGCCCAGCCCTCGTTTGATCGTTTTCATTTGCATGGCCTTGTTCCAGTAACTCAGGGCTGTTTTAGTAGCTCCTAGTAGTTTTCCTTCTGCTTCGCGGGCCTTGGGTTCAGTGCTAGGAGCGCTGTTATCGGGATCTGTGTGGGTGTTTGTTCTATGGCTCTCCATCCTTTGGTGTCGGCTGGGTTAGCCCACTGGAGAATGGGGGCCAGGTGCACTGCCATGATGTATCTGCCCAGGTCTCGGACCCCCAGGCCACCCAGGAGCAGGGGACAGGTCAGTATGCGTCTCTGTATTCTGGGTCTCTTTTTCGCCCATATGAATTTAAATACTGCGTTTTGAAGTTCTTTAATTATCTGTGATGGGATCTCCGCGGGTATTGAACTGGTCACATATAGTAGGCGGGGGAGAAGGGTCATCTTTACCGCTGCTATTCTGGCAAACAACAATAGTTCCTGGTTATCCCATCTCAGCAGGTCCGCTTTTAGTTGTTTCCAGAGAGGGGGGATGTTTGATCTATATAAGTCCTTGAATTTCCTTGTCAGATGAACTCCCAAGTATTCTAGAGTGTTTTCTTCCCATCTCAGGGGGAATCTCTGTTTCATGTAGTTTATTGTGTTTGCGTCCTCAGTTATGTTTAGTGCCTTTGATTTATTGTAGTTGATTGTAAATCCGGATATGGTGGCAAATTCTTCCAGTGTCTCTATGGCTTTCGGTAGTGTATTCGTAGTGTGTCCCAAATAGAGCATCACATCTTCAGCATATAGTGCTATTTTCTGCGGGGTCTCCTTGATTTGCACTCCTTTTATATTGGGGTCTTCTCTGTATCGCGCTGCTAGTGGTTCCATAGCCATTGCAAATATTAGTGGAGATAGGGGGCAGCCTTGGCGCTTACCCCTTCGTATCTCCACTTGTTTTGAGTCGCGGGCGTTTATCCGAAATGATGTAGATGGGCGTTGAAAATTTGCCAGGATCATCCTGCTGACTTGTGTTCCGCATCCAAGTTTCTCCAGGATCATCCGAAGGTATTCCCAGTACAGGCTGTCGAAAGCGCGTGAAGCGTCCAGGGCAGCTATTGCAAATTTCTGGTTTGTGCGTCTCCCCCAGTCGATTACAACTATGGTTCTTCTAACGTTATCTTGGGTGTGTTGTCCCCTGACAAAACCTGCTTGGTCCTCGTGGATGATATCTGGGAGGATCTGCGATAGCCTATTCGCTAATATCTTTGTGTATAGCTTTGCATCCGTGTTTAGAAGTGCTATTGGGCGGTAACTTGAGCATTCCGTGGGATCCTTGTTTGGTTTCAGTGCAAGGATCGTAGAGGATCTTGCCATATCTGGGGAGATCGATCCAGTGTCTCTGATTGTGTTGAAGAGTCGGGTGAGGGGGCCCAGTAGTTGTGTTTGGAATGTTTTGTAGTAGGCATTTCCGAAGCCGTCTGGGCCCGGGATCTTGTTCCTTGGTAATTAAGAGATAGCCTCATTGATTTCTTGAGCTGTGAATGGCCTCCCCAGGATTTCTGCGTCCTTGTCTGAGATTTGGAGTAGACGAGTAGCCAGTAGGTAGGATTTTTGGTCTGTCGCATTTAGGTTTGCTCCCTGTAGTCGTTCTTCTTGGAATCGGACCATTATTTCCAGTTTCTCTTCCTCTTTTGTGATCTTATCCCCTTTTTCATTTCTTAGGGCAACTATATAGTTGCAGGATTTCTGTTTGTTTAATTTGGCCGCTAGAAATGTATTTGCCTTGCCGCCGTGGACGTAGTACGATTGCTTCGTGTTCAGCAACATCTGTGCTACCGTATCTGCAGTGTGACTTTCTAGTTGGGCACAAACCTTCTTCAGCTCTCGCCAGGATTTCTGCGTTTGTCGGGATTTGTGATTTTTCTCTGCGTCTTTTAGGGCTAGTTCCATCTTCCGGGTTAGTATCGCTCGTTCCCTACAGTATACTGCTGCCTGGGCCATGAATTATCCCCGGATTACGGCCTTCCCCGCATCCCAGACCGTTTTCCAGTCAACCTCGCCATTGTCGTTCTCTTTGAAATAGATGTTTATAGTTTCTTCCATGTGTGCTCTAAGCGCTAGGTCGCGCAGGATCAGATCGTTGAGTCTCCACGGCGGGCGTTGTTTGTTTTCCCCTCCGTCTATTTCCAGACTAACTAGTACTGGGGCGTGGTCTATAATGTATTGTGTTCCAATTTCCACCTTAGTCACTTGGGGGATTAGAGTTGCTGATACCAGGATCCTGTCTATTCTGGAGTATCCTCTGTGTTACGCAGAATAGTGAGTGTATTCTCTCATGTCCCCTTGGAAGAAGCGCCAGGTCTCGATTACTTCTAGCTCTGTGAGGAACTTTCCCAATGCCTGTCTGTTTCTTTGGTCGGCTGGCGTAGGCGGCAGGGTTTTGTCGAGGTTAGTGTCCATTATGCAGTTGAAGTCCCTTCCTATGATTGTTTGGCCTTCACACCAGCTCCCTATTTTCAGTAGGAGATCTGTGATGTATCGGTCTTGTTTGTCGTTAGGAGCGTATCTCGCCAGGATCGTGTAGGTCTTCCCTTTTATAGTTCCTTTGATTCCCAGGTATCTCCCTTCATTATCACTAATCATCTGTTGTTTTCGGAAGTTCAATCCCTTAGCCAGCAGTATTGCGACACCTTTTGTTTTCGATCCGCCGGAGGCGAAGTATTGTTGTGGGAATGCCTTGTTACGCATTCTTTTTTCATCCGTCTTCAAAAGGTAGGTTTCTTGCAGGATCGCTACCTTTGCAGGCATCTTCTCAAGCTTGTTGAGAATCGCTCGTCGTTTCCCGGGGGAGTTCAGCCCTTGTACATTTAGCGAGACGATCAGTGTATCTGCCATTTTCGTGTAGAATATGTTTGTTGCTTCTGTCTTTTAGTGTGTCTTGTTTTGGGTTAGTTTGAGGTGGCCCACCTGCTGTGGTCAGGAGTTTCCTCGGTTTCTCTTCCAGTCGCTTCTCTATTTAGTATCTTTTTCAGGGTATTTCGTTCGTGATATTTGAAGGGGCCTGCCAGTTTCTTTTCTCTGTTAGATCTTCTTTTCCTTTCGGATGACCATTCCCATTGGTTGTTTTGGCTGCTGGGAGCGCTATTTTGTGGGCTAGTTTCGGTTTGGCTTCGTTCATCCCCAATTTGTAGTAACAAAAGGCCTTCCTCGCATGTACTGATCCTTCTTTGTTTCCCTTTCCAGGGGAAGGCTAGTCCAAAGGGGAATGTCCATCTGTATGCGATATGTTTGGCTTGTAGTGCTTTTGTGATTGGTTGCAGAAGCTTCCTCTTATGTAAGGTGACCAGCGCTAGGTCCTGATACAGTTGGATTTGCCCTCCATTGATTGTTAGTTCCTTGTGGGTACGTGCAGCCCTCAGGATGTCTTCTTTCAGACTATAGGAGGTCCTGATGATAAGGACATCTCTAGGTCTCACTCCTGGTTCATCCCTTTTTGGGCCTACTCGGTGGATTCTGTCAAATTCGAATATCTCGGGGGGGAGGGGGGTGTCGTTCAGGATGCTGCTGAAGCAGTGTTGCATGGTGTCCCGTAGGTCTTTATCCTGGATCGTTTCTGGAAGACCCTTGACCCGGATGTTGGACCTTCGCGAGCGATTTTCCAAATCTTCGGTTTGGATCTCTAGGTTATTTGTAGCTCTGGCAACTTGTTCCAGTAGGCCATTGTATTGCTTTGCTTCCTCTGCCATATGTGAGAGTCCATTTTCGAGTGTGTCCACTCTGCCTCTGAGATCGTCTATTTCTTGTCGTACCTCTTTCAGGGATATCTTCAGCTCTTCTTTCATTGTTTCTAGTTGGGTCTGGAGCGTGTTTGTTATCCTGGATTCCATGCCCCGAAGGCAGTCAAGCAGATATTCCTTATTTATAGCCATGTCAGGACTGTTAGGCGTCGTTGGTTCTCCCTGGTCCGGAGGTTCTTGGGGGCCACTTTGTTGTGTTGTGTTCCAGCAGCTTTCTAGCAAAAGACTTTGATTTTTCGCCGGTGTTTTGGTTCTTGTGTGTGGGTTTTTTCCTTTAATCCCAGGCATCAGGTTCTCTCTCCGTTGAGACTCCGTGTGGGCCTCTTGACACTTGTTTTCGTGGATCTCTGCCAGGGATGGCTCTGTCCGATTAGGTTTCCTAGCGGTATTCCGTGTGGTTGGGTATGATAGTGTCCTCAATTACCAGGCTGGGCCTGCTCAGCGGGGTGTAAAGGGGAACATTTCTTAGTGTAGAGGGTCAGGACCCGTTGGAACGTCCCTCCCAGTCGGTGCCCGCTCGTTCTCCCCGATCCTCCAGGTAAAGACGGCAGGGGATTGCCGCCTGGGTAGGGGCCCCGTAGTCCTCTATTTTGCAGCTAGACAACACTGCCAGAGGAGCAATGAACAAGTGTAACCAGGGGGCCTGTATAGAACTGAACTCCGCAGGTGTCTCGCGGCAGTGGTAGGCCTCGTGGATGGAGGATACTGGGGGGAGTCCCGCGCACCTAGTGTGAGTAGGGTCACTTTAGAGTATACACGGGCTCGCTGGGTATTGAGTTGTAAGCCGGTTGCAGGGGTAATACTATTTTGAGCTGTGTGTGTTAATAGAATGGGATGATCCAGTTCATATGGGCCAGTTCAGGACCATAACAAGAGGGCATGTGGGTCGCTGCTCCTAGGGTGGTCAAGGGAGTTATGCTCTAGTAGGTTTCAACAGGTGGTCCGCAGTGGTCACAAGTCAAGCGGGTAGTGAGAACTGAGGGGGTCAGGGGGGACTTCTATGCAGGCAGTCTCGCTTGATTGCATCCAAGCTCGATGGGCAGATTGTAAGTGGTGGGGTGGGCGAGGGGCTCCCTCAAGATAGCGCAGAGGGCTATAACAGGTTTCATAGCCCCCACCTTATATCCAATGCCGCATCTCCAAGGGCAGCTCTCCCCCATTGAGGGAGGCCCGGATCCGGGGCCGATGGGGGACGGCGTGTGCTCAAGTCAGTAAGGAGCAGCGTTGGGGCACCGGCCTTGTCTCGCGGCCGTAGGTGCTGCTACTCTGGTGCCTGGGGGGTAGGAGGTGGGGGGGAGAGCAGCCCCAGCCGCGCAGCGTTCTCAGGTCTTTAAGGACGTCGTAGTAATTCCCAGTGCGGCGCCCCGGTCCACGTACCTCCCGGCCGGAGGGGCCACACCTGTGTATCGATGCGGGAGGGCTCCAGCCCAACCCGCGGCATCAAAGGTTGGGAAGCCTCACCGTTCGGTTTCAGGGCGACACTGCAGTGTTCCAGCCCATGCCACACAGGCACAGAATCGGGAAGCCGAGCAGGCAGCAGTGTAGGGTCGGCACCCCCAATCAGGACGGCCTGGCAGCACCCGGATGAGGAGCAGCAGGTAGATGGTCCCACATACGGCTAGCGGGGCTCACGCAGGAGCGAGCCGCCCGTGGTGTCAGCTTCAAGGGGGACAGTCAGTTTACCGTCCGTCGGGCCGCCAGCGCTGGTAGCAGGGCACAATGTGCTCTAGAGGATGCAGCAGGCCCGGGGCCGTCACCCCGAGGGGCTCCGACCTAGCTCGTCACAGGGGCAGGCGGGCGGCCACCGCACACCACATCACCAAACTCTGCGGCCCGATCCAGCAGCCGATAGGCCGCACCTCCGCCAAGACAGCAGGCCGTCGATCTGAGGCACTGGAGCTCCGATTTTCATCGACGTTGGGAGCTAATATAGCCCAGGGCATTAGCTGCATAAAATGATACATTTTGTAGAGATGTATCGCCTCCGTATCGCCACCGTAATGTCCTCTCCAGAGGGCCTCTACGCGCGGGCAGGGGAGGCAACTTCGCCGGCAGCTTTCACCGGGTAGAGTCGTCCGATTTTAATCAGGACCTCGACCAGCAATGCAGGACCCCTGATAAAATCTTTCTTTTGTGGCCCAGCTACTGCGAGCATTTCTAAAAAGTCAGCCACTTTTCTTATTTATGTAAGTGCCCTTAAATAAGAAAAGTGGTGCTACAGACTGAGAAGTGCCTTCATTACAAAGGGAAAGGTATGCAGTAGATGCTAAAGGCACCTCAGGCGTGCCATATTTTAACTCCCTTTTTTAAAATGCAGAACCAGGGCTTTTGGAAGGAGACTACCCTTGTGTTGCCTGCCCTGCATTCTTGATTGTTGCAAGGGCTGTTGTCAAGGCGTCAATCAGGCACATGCAAAAGTCGAGCCCTTTAATGCCAGGCTGCCACATTGTCACTGACAGAATTTGGTGCTTTTAAGAAAAGTGTTCTTAAGAGCACTTTTCTATTTTTACCTGCACCTCAGAATTGGCCCCTCAATGCGGAGTGTAGGGCTTATGCAAACTAGCAGTCTTCCCGCCCAACCATCCCCTTGTAATCTGTTCTGAGGAGTGCATAAATGTTGGCACAGGGCCTCTGTGAAAGGCAGCCATGTACTGCATCGGCAAGTCCCCTCCACCAGCGCTGCTCTCACAGGAGCCAGTTTTGGAGCAGGGAGTAATGTTAATGAAAGGCATAAAAGCCTTGCGTAAGGCTTTTACGCTTTCATTCACATCATGTCCCACTTTTTTATTGATTTGTACGGGGAAGTGGAGGAACGGATCATAACTTAGATTTCCACAGCTCCCTTCCTCTCTGACATACAATTACTACAACATTTGCGCTGGGATTTTTGCAACAGGTGGACTCAGTAGGAATCCATTGTAAATGCTGCCTGTCACGTGTAGGCGGTTTTTACTTCATTTGCTCAGCGCAGTGCAAAAGGGCAGTGTTCATGCATGTACGCCACCTTCTTCCTCGCGCCTTTTGCACTCCAACAAAATTCAGCAGCAGGGACCTGTGCATGCAAAAGTGCAAATGTAATAGGTCCCCGCCACCGAATTGCACTTGGACTCAAAAATGAGATCCACCGTGTTATTTGGCGGAAAATTCAGTTACCTCCACATAGTCAAAACAACAAAAGCACTTTTGAGTAATCCGTAAATTAATGAATTTTCTGCTGAAACGGGGGAATACACCAAATCACACATAGCAACACCCTTTCTGCGTTGTCTCACTTCAAAAACTTCCACAGGACGTCCTGCACATCTTCAATATACACCCCGTAGGCGAAGCTGACAATTCCTAGGGCTTCTGCAGCTGCACAGATCAAGAAGGGGTTGTGGCTCACATCTGTGACGTAGAAGCAGGCTTTAATTGAGCTTCCGCCGTGCTCAACTTCCGTAACGAATGCCCCCACAAAGGGAATAGGTTGGTCTCCTCCGAATGTGAAAAAGCGGGTTTTGGGCTGATGCAAATCCACGGGCGTAGACATTGCTTTGTAATGCACTTTGGCCATCCATCACTTTGGCCATCACATTTACAGAGGCACCAGTCTCCTCCGGCGAACTGTCCACTTGCACGCTACGTTTTGGCTGTTGTTGGTCCTTTGATTTCAGTACACTTACACTTGAGATGAAAAAGATGTTTTCATCATCCTCGTCATCTTTGGGCTCAATTGTGATTCTCTCCTCTTCTTGGTCCACGAGGGCCACGTTGGACAGGTACTGTTGTCTGAGGAAACCTGCCCAAATGTGTCCCCTCTGTACCACCGCCGGCAGTGCTGCACGGCACATGCGCGCATAGTGGCCCGTTGTGCCACACCTTCCACACACTTTACCTTGCACAGAGCATTCTGCGGGGTGTGGCAAATTGTAGCCACATTTTAGGTAAGACTCAGGGGTCTGCCACCTCTGTCCGTTGGTAAATCTGCCAGTCGACATGCCCCTCCCATTCCTTGGCCACGCCCCACTACACACACTTCTTCGGCCTTCCCAGCTCGAAGAGCAGCATCCATTTTGGATGCCCTTGTTTCCGCCACTTCATGTGATCTTCTCAGCTCCAGGATTTGTGCCAGCGTGAGGCATGGCTCCCTCAGCACTTGATGCTGCAGTTTCACAGACGTGCATCCCTGAATGAGCTGATTACGTATCATTGCCTGCTCGTTGTTACGGGCGCAGGATATTGCCATGTGATGAAGGCGACCATGAAATGTGTCCAGGGACTCATCGTCCTTTTGTTTTGCACTGCACATAATAAACGGTTCATAGTCTACATTTGCAAGGGACAAGAAGTGTTACCCCAGGGCATTCTTTGCCCCAGCATAGGTCCCATCAGCCAGCTGAAGAGATTGGTAAATTTGATTGACAGCCGTCCAGCAGAGTGTAGCAGTGTGGCTATCATCCTGTCTTCATCCTTCTCTCCCGTGGCCTTAAAGTAAATGTCCATGCGGTCCATCCATGCTCTCCACCTCGATGCATCAAATTCTGGCATGGACGCTAATGCCCCCTGTTGGCGTGAGACTCGAGCCCCTCTCTGTGCAATTGGGACTGGTGCCCGGTCTGCTTGCTGGTCATCTGCCCTGATTGTGAGCACACAGGCACCCTTATATTCAAGGCAACCCACTTGAAAAATTGAGCATGCTAGCAGGTCTGCGGGGGATTGTACCACCCCCACTGCAGCTGCACAGCCACACTCAGGATGGGTGTGATTGGGTGAAATACCAGGGTGCCACCCACCGCCTTCACGTTGTAGCTGTCTTGTGCCTCAGTGTCATCATGTTACTCCCATGTCCTTATCTCCGTTCATCTTCACCCTCATCATTTCCTTCCAATGAGGGTCGTAGTTGCTGCCTTGTGAACATTGCCCCTCCCCATTCTTGTCCAGTCTATGGGCCTCATTACACGTTGTCCGGTAAGGGAATACCGGTACCGGTAAAGAATTACCGGTACCGGTAATTTCCCAAGCCAATCACGACCCTGACCAACCGCTATTAGCGGACCCGTTAAGTACGGTGCCACTAATAGCGGCAAGGCCGTGGGCGCGCGACCCCCATACCGGAAATAGCGCCATGGCGCTAATATCACGCCATCACAAGCCATGCGGACATGGCATTAGGGGCATGGAAAAGACCCCAAAACCCCTTACCGGCATGGCGCTAATAACGGCATCTAAAAGCACCCGTTAAGAGACCTGAGCAGTGTTCCTATCTGTCACAGATGGACACAATCAGTACAGGTGGAGGCAATGGAGACACGCAGCACAAAAGAGCACACCACACCCCTTCCCACACCCTTTCCCACACCAAGATGGTCCCAATACCACCATCATGACATGGGCTTCAGTAAATGATTGCAGTGCAGCACCAACAACAACAGGCCGCACCAGAGGTGACCCGTAACAGGTAGCCATTCCTCACACCATACAGGCGATGCCAGCTATCCACTGAAGAGGTGGCTCCTAACCCCTGTACGGAACCCACAGAACCAGCAGGAAGAGGACTATAATATTGCACATACCCGTACCCGCGTCGTGATAGAGCCGTCATTCGGCCTTCCAATGACAGTGCGCTGGTGCCTAAGCGGCCTGGATGAGGCTCTCCTGTACGGCCGTGACAAAGTGGCAAAGACAACCATGGCATGTGTAGAGCATCACAAAATGTGCATCTGATGGAATGTGCCTATACCACTTGACATTGACATGCAACCACCAGATGAGGATGATGTGGATGGGGCTGCGTATGGGTGAAATGCTCCGGCAGGACATGCAAGAGGCGATGTCAAGGAGGCACACGATGTGCGTCAGCATCTGAATCAGGAATTTCATCAGGTACAAAGGTGAAATTACATGGATGGAGATGGGTATTGTTGCCCTGGTGCATGTTATGAGGCCCACAAAGGACCCTGTCCACAATAAATGACACATACACAATGATGGAGACAACGCCTGGTTTTCAACTTCCGAACAGTGTATTGTGAACATAATGTGATAAAAATGTGCATGACCCCAACTTTCAAAACGCCCCTGCCCCCCTCCCCCCACAACACCCCCAAGAACACCCTCTCCCCCCTCCCCCACAACACCCACAAGAACACCCTCTCCCCCCCCACAACACCCCCAAGAACACCCTCTCCCCCCTCTCCCCACAACACCCCCAAGAGCACCCTCTCCTCCCACAACACCCCCATTTGAGCCTTATAGTGTCTATGTGCCCTGCTCAACATGTGCCACCTAGTCCTTGCTGGACCTAAGCCACAGGGCTTCCTCCACCATTGGGTGGTTGTGACGTGGGGCGTCTCAGGTTGCGCAGAGAGCGGCGCAGGGGGCTTGTCTGCTGGGAACCCGAGGAGGAGGAGGTGCCCGGTTGATCCCGTGTTGGGGGTTGGTATTGCCGCTCCATGATGTCCCCAATACGTTTAATGGCCTTAGGATTATCACGAGACCGCATGACCGCTGGCCTGATCTTAAAGTGCCTTCTGCAGTGATGAATAGCATGACCTTTATGATGTATAAGTCCTTAGCTCTTTCTACTGCGTGTCTCTTAAGTTCATCGACCTTAAGACACTTATTAAATTGTTCTACACAGCACCGGATTTCCTGTGCTGGTACGTTACTTCTTTTTATTACAATATTTTCTTTTCCAAAACTTATTTTGTCATCTCTGATTGGAATTTCTCGATTTTATCCTTTAGATTTATACCCCAACTTCTAAGCATGGACACACATGCAACCTTTTGTTAAAGAACTTCATGAGTACCCTCTGGGTAAGAATGTTACCATCTCATTTTTGCCAAATTTAGATAAGGATTTCTCTCTCAATATCCCTATTACTTATTAGCATAACAATCGACCCCTGTTCAGTAACTCCTAAAGAAAGAAATGATCAGCTATATTAGGACTATACTCCAAATGGCCTTACTAAACCTCACTTCCTTTGAATTAACTATGATCAGTACTAATGAATATAAGGAACTGTACTATTTGCTCTCATTTGCACTGCTGATGAATGATTATGTGCACAGTTTACTTTTGAAATAAGTTGATTTCTAATTATAAAATATGTTTAACTGTTTTCTGAACTAGATTCAAAGTTTGAATATTAATCAGCCCCTGAAGAGGAGAATACATCTCGAAACGTGTTGGGCAAACTCACCCATTCATCAATACATTTTATGTGTTAAATTGAATAACTTGTTTCCACTATTTTTCTCAGTTTATATGTGAATTATGAATATTTTTTCAAAAAAAATGGTGTAACTACAATTATGTTAACTAAAAACGTTTGGCTAACTCAGCCTTGGATAATGTGCAGGGGACGGGCGTTCCCTAACCGTGAACTTATCTGCCTTCTACTTACTACACAGCCCATATGCCAGGGCTGTTCCTCTTCTCCCCTGCACCCTAAAAAATGTAAAACTCTTTAACCTAACTCTGAACATAGAACTACATTCTAGCTACATCAGGTGTGAAAGTGATTGATCCTTCTTTCGCTCTCAAGATATATTAGTGTTCCAACTTGGTGCTCATCTGCAAAGTGAAAATGTTTGTGACACCCTCACTCTTTTCTTATCCAACCCTCCACCGACTTCTCTCTCACTCCGTGTCCCATTTATATCCGCCCATTCTTACATTTCTTGCCCCAACATCTCGTCTCGCAGTGATTTGGTTTTCGTGATAAGGAAGGCCAAACCTACGCCTCCACTGAACCCTTTGCCTCACAGAGTGTCAAGCAGCTGGCATCTCTAATCTACTGTTCTCTACTCTTCCTTCAACTTTTCACTTTCCATAGGAATATTTACTGCCTGATTCAAGGATCAACTGTACTACCAATCTTAAAGAAGCCCTTGGCTGACCCATACAACCCTGCCAGCTATTAGCCGGCATCTGTCCTCCCCCACAACACTGAAATCCTCAAACGTTTTTTCTTTATTTGAACCTCCTCCTAGCTGGATGAAAACAACCTCTTGGACCTTCTCCAATATTGATTTCACAGCTAGCATTCTACTAAACCTGCCCTAAACAGAATTGGCAACTTTCTGGCCTCTGTGCACCACTGTAAACCATCACTTTCAATTTTACTGGACCTTTCAAGCTGCCTTTGAACCAGTGGATCACTCCTCTTCTTCGTACCCTCGCTGACCTTGTAATACAGGACACTTCCCTTAATTAGATTTGCTCCTGTTGTGGACTTAAACACGCACCAGCCCCATTAAGAGAAGGGTCACCAGGCAAGGGAGGGCACATGGGGGTGGGGAGGAAGGTGAGGGCCAGAGGGAAAGGAAGTTGAGAATTGGTATGTAAAAGAATAAAGAGGGTTGCGTTAAGACACTGTCTCTGTGTAAGTCATTAAGACCCTTGGCTAAGCCCATAACAACTGGCGACGAGGCGGGCCACGTTCGAGTGCATGGCTGAGACTGTCATCGCGGAGGAGAGGAACTGAAGAGGGCCGGCTGCCGTGTGCAGGCTCGAGCTGCCGGGACAACAGAAGATGTGCATCCGGGCGCAGAGCAAGAGCAGCCCTAGTGAGAGATCATCGCTGGAAAAATCACAACCCTGGAGGGTCCTTAGGCAAGGTGAGGAGGATGCTCGCGAGGCCCCAAGGTTGGTGGGGAGGTGCGCCTACACAGGCCTGAGCCCCCTTGAGGGGCACAGTAAAGGGGAACACGTCCCATCAGTGCAGGATGGGAGCAGTGACTACAAAAGAAAACAAAATGTTAATAAGTAAAGCTGCGCCATGGCGCACATAGGAGCAGCTAACCCCGGAAAGAAGGGGTAAAGTGGCAACAGCGCTCACAGGAGCGCAGGACAAATGCTGCTCACACGGATGATAAGGTGCCAGGCCCTGGGAGCCGGCAAACAAACACATATGAATAGGATGGATGCAAGGTGAGCACAGAGGAAGGTATAAAGGACAGAGGTGAGCCACGAACCCACATAAGGACGATCATTGTCCTGGGGAGAGAAACAGCAACACAGTGGAAAGGACATACAGTGCCACAAAAGGGAAAGGGTCACAAGGGTAGCAACTCCCTGCAACCAGTGGGACATTTATTGTACAGTCTGAAAGACACAGCACCAGGAGCACAAGGCACACACACAAAGGTGACCCACACCACAAAGGCTCCAAGGGGGAGAACAAGGTTGCCGCCTCAGAGGAAACAATCAGAAAAGAAGAAACAGCAAACAAAAGAGACATTCACTAAGTGAGTCCTCAGGTGTCACCTCACATGTCAGGATGGTGGATAACACCCAGGCAGCCAATGACCCTGGGGTGCAGACGGGCGCAGGGGCGCCAGCTAGCTACTTAGCAAACACATCTTCAAGAGCCGCCAATTTTAAGGAGGCTAAGTCCTTTTTCACTACAACCCCAACACGACTAAGGCCAAAGATGGGAGGAATGGATGGAAGAATTTGACGACTTTATAAAGGCAGTGGGTGACCAAGGATCACCAAACATCGCTGCAAGAGCGAACTAAGTACACAATGCTGACTGCAGCGGTGAACAGGAAACTGATGGTACTGCCCAATCGAGACTATGAAAGGTACTCTTTCAATCAGTGTGTGCAGCTTCCCCGTGAGAGAATAGGAGAGTTTGCACTCAGGCTCTGAATGAAAATTATGCACTGTGAGTTGGCGAACATCTCAGAGGATGAAGCCATCTGACTCAGAATAACAGAGGGCTGCATCTCATCGATATTTAGGAAATACCTGTTAAAAAAACCATTGTCAACAAGAGGGAAGATGTCCAAGCTGCTGCCATGGAAAGCCCCAAGAAATCAGACATTGTGGCTGCAATAAAAACTAAGCCGATAGGAGGGTTCAGCAACCAAGGTGGTCCATATCCAAGATACCCAGGGGGCAAGCAGTGCTACAGGTGTGGATTTGAATTTTCCCACCCAGCACAGTGCCCAGCCTTAGGGCAAATGTGTATGATGTGTGGCCGCAAAAACCATTTCCAGCGGATGTGCAAGGAAAACACACAACTCTCCCAAACTACAGGAACCCCATGCTGGGGGGCCTAATGCGATGCCAAAAACAGACACAAGGGCCCCCTGATGTATACCAAACAGAACATCCAGAGACCACCTTCAGGGAGGCCGACCACCGCAAACCTAGCGTAGGTTCGTCAGAGCGATGGAAGACCTCACCCTGCAGATGCCACCACAGTACCATATGGAGCAAGAATACCCACACCACCCCATGGAACCATATACACGCCACAATGACACATATGGCCTGAGTTATATGAAAGACTCATTTGAGAATCCCCTGGCATAGCGAGAAGAAGGCATGTACGCCCAAGAAGACTACGTCCATACCGATCGTTACAGCAAGGAATATCTCTGACTAATCAGTGCAGAGGCCGATGATAGCACAGCTCCAAGAGTAACCATCCAGATAGGTGGGGCTGAACCACCTGATTATAGGCAGCGGGACCCTCGCCCTCATTCACATCCATTATGACCAGTGGGAGGTGGTGAAGGAGTTCCCAGCAAGAAAGATTGAGGTGAACATGATAACGAACCAAGTAATGACGATCCAGCAAATACAAATGACATTTCCGGCACTGTTTGAGGGTGCGGGCATGCTCAAGGATTCAGTTATAACACAGAATGTAAACCCGTTGGTGACCCTGGTACCCCAACATCCACACAGAGCTGGTTTCCATCTAAAGCGCAAGTGTCCAGAGAGCTCCAACTACTCCTCGACAACGACATCATTGAATTAGTGGTCCGACACCATGGGTGTCACCATTGGTGGTGGCATTGGTGGTGGTGTCGAATGACAATGGACAGCTGCACCTCTGCGTGGACATGCGTATTTCGAACACAACGATCCAGAGGGAAATGCCTCTCTGGTATCAATATAGAGGGCATTATCATCAGACTGAACCAGGCAGTGCGTTTTCTCAAAGCTCAATTTCAACCAGGGTTACCACCAGCTGGCTATCCACCCAGACTCCAGGCCCATTCCGACCTTTGCGATACACGAGGGGCTCTTCCGCTACAAGCAATTACATTTTGGGATATTGTCTGTGGCAGAAATATTCCAAGAAACGATCTGCCGCCTCATCTGACCAGTAGTGGCTGCCTGTAACTACAGCAATGATATCTTGGTGTTCGGTACATCCCAGGACCAACATGACGCAGTGCTGCTACAAGTCTGTGAGATCCTACAAACGGCGGGCCTCACCCTGAACCGGGCCAAGAGCAACATCAATAAGCCCAGCCTGAAGTTCTTCGGGCACATGTTCTCAGATAAAGGGATGACAGCTGACCCGGACAAGATAAGTGCGATGGTGAATTTGGCCCCACCAACGGACATCTCAGAACTCCAGTCGTTCCTGGGCATGGCGAGTTTCTGTGCCTGATACCTCCCCGACTATGCCACGCTTACAAATCCCCCTACGTAGTCTGCTCAAGAAAGACATGCCCCTTGAGTGGAAGGCTGAGTGCAGATCGCATTCCAGACCATAAAGACTGAACTGGTCACCAGCCGCATGCTAGCCTACTTTGACCCCACGAGGGAAATGGAAATTACAGTGGATACCAGCCTGGTGAGTCTGGGAGCAATCCTGGCCCAGAGTGAATCAGTGCAACAACCCGGACAATGAATCGTTGCCTACGCCAGCAGGGCCCTGTCAGCCACAGAGAGGCCATACTATCGAGCTAAACGGGAGAGCCTAGCGGCAGTTTGGCCATGCAAGAAGTTTAATCATTTTGTCATCGGCTGCCGCTTCATACTCTTCACTGACCATCAATCACTCAAATCCCTGTTTGGGAACCCGAAAACCAAGATGCCCCCATGGACAGAGAGGTAGGGCATCAGGCTACAGGAGTATGACTAGCAGATTGTTCACCAATCCGAGGGGGAGCCAATCCAGCAGACTATCTATCCATACACCCGATAAGCAAAACGAAAGATACCCTTGAAAGAGAAGCCGAACACTACATTCAATATCTGTCAGAGAATGCGTTGTCCCCAACGTTCAGCTTGGCAACATTCACCGCCTGGACCCCACCATCAAGGCCGCGGTTCAGCTCACCAATACAAACAAGTGGAGGAACCACAGACAAGAGTTGCAATGGTGGCAAGAGGTGGGCATGAAAGAGATCTAGAGAATGGCCAAAATACAAGGTGATCTGGCCACAACCGAGCAAGGGATTCTGCCAAAACACTATGGAAGACTGTGGTCACCATGGTCCATGGGGGCTACAGGGGACTGTCAAAAACAAAACATTATACAACAAAATCGCGTATGGTTCCCCTACATGGATGCAGTGGTGGACAACATACTAATACACTGCCCAGCATGTCAGAGGGCTGCAGCAAACACAGCCCCCTGAGGATCGCCTACTTCCAAAAGGCCCATGGTAACAAGTAGCGATAGACTTCTATGGACCTCTAGAAGAAGGGGGACACATAGTGGAGGCCATGGATGAATAGTCATGGTTCCCAGTGGTGAAGCTGGTCCAGTTCACAGCATTCCATAACTTGGTAGGAGTCCTAGACAAATTATTCAGCGAGTGGAGCATACCGAACATTGTAAAAACAGATAATGGGCCCCCATTCCAAGGTTATGATTTCAGGAAGTTTGCAGCACACTTGGGATTCCAGCACCAGAAAATTACACCACAGGCAAACAGGATGCTGGAACGATTCATGTTCACCATCAGGAAGACCCACCAGAAAGCACTAGTCGATCAAGTGTCACTCCCACAAGCCTTGTGTCAAATGCTAAGAAGCTATCGAGCACACCCCATGAGGTGACCGGAAAGACCCAGACAGAGATGATGATCAGATACAAGCCCTGAACTCGAATGCTGCAGTTTGAAGACTATACTGAGGAACAGGATGCAGAAATCCGGGAGTGAGATACAGAGAGAAAAAGGAAAGTGAAGAGATGGGCCGACCAACGAAGAGGAGCGAGAGAGCCACCGCTACCCGTGGGAGAGCAAGTTCTGGTCCACCAGAGACAACAGAGAAAGACAAACACCAGATATGACCCCAAACACTTTCAAGTAACTGAAGTGAAGGTGTCTATGGTCACCACGGCAAGGGAAGTACAGAACATAAACCAAAATGCCTCCTTCTTCCAGAGACTGTATGTGTCGGACGTTAATGTCGGGGAACCACCAGGAAGGAGAAAGTGAAGAGCGGACAAAGATGATGGAGGGAACACAAGAAGAGAGAGTGGCAGAACCATCAGCGGTGGACCTGGCAAAGACAGACAAAGGGGTATCAGGAGGTAATTGGGAATCTCCCGGGCGCCCCCATCGGGTCGTTCGAAAACCCTTGCGGCACATTGAACAAATGTGACCCCAAGAGGGATCATGATAAGTGGGGGGAGATGGTGTGGACTAAAACACGCACTGGCCCCTTTAAGGGAGGGGACACCAGGGAAGGGAGGGCACATGGGAGTGGGGAGAAAGAGGAGGGCCAGAGGGAAAGAAAGTTCAGTATTGGTATGTAAAAGAATAAAGAAGGTTGCATTCAGACACTCTCTCTGTAGGTCACTGAGACTCTGGGCTAAGCCCAGAATACTTCCTACCTTTCTCATTGATCCTTCTCGATCTCTTGGAACTCTGTCATTACTGATCCAACCTCTGTTCCATATTGGCTTCACCAAACGTTCCGTCCTTGGCCCCCTACTCTTCACCCTTTACACCACCTCCTTCAACCAACTCATTTTGTTCTTTCAATTCTCATAACACCTCTTTGCAAGCAACTCTGAAATCTTTTTTCCTACCTTTACTCCTGACCTCTTGGATTCCAGAAAGGCAGACAGATAAGCCGGTAGTCACTCGATGTTGTCTTACGCTTGACTCCCCAAGACCAAAATAATCTACCTACATTTTACCATCTCATTGCCACCCGACCTACTCTCCCCACTACCCCAAAGCACAAAACCTTCAGGTCCTTTTTGATAGCAGCCTTAAATCTGTCCCTCACATCAATTACATCTACCAAATCTCTCATACATACTACTGTACTCCGCAGCCTGGAGTACCGTGCCAGCCTTTTAACTGCCTTCCCTCTCTACTCTTATATCACTTATATCAATCGGAATTCCATCCTTTCCATTTGACTGAAATAACTCTTATTTTTGTCTCTAATGCACTTATTTCTGCTTAGTACTCCAAGCAATCTTTTCTTATTGTTGTTTTGGATTGGTAGCCATCCATCTTTTCTACCTTTCCCATCTTGGTGTCAAGGGCTCTGTACTCGAGTGGCTTTGTTCTTATATTTCGAAAACAAATCTACTCTGTTTCTTGGGTTTTCAATCATCTTCTGTTCTTCAGATTCAATATGGTGTTGAACAGGATCAGGGCTGGGCCCTCTCCTCTCTTTTTTATACTATTTCTCTCTCTTGCTACCGCTATTGCTTCCTTCAGCTTTTCTTACCATTTCTACATGGACGACACCCAAATCTTCCTTATCTTCTCTTCCTTTCGCAATACTCCACGCTACTCTTTCAGCCTGCTCGCTAGCCATTCAGTACTGGAAATCAGATAACTACCTACACCTCAACCAGTCTAAAACGGACTTTCTTTTCTTTCTCGCTACCACTATCCTTCATCCTTCACTTTCTCCTTCTCCTTCTCCTTGTCCTTGTCTCTTTCTGTTACTCTATATCTGCTCGTAATCTTGGCATCATCTTTGACTCTACACTCTACATTTCTTTCATTACCCTACCCTGGTTGGCCATTGGTAGGCGTATCACATTCCGGGCTCTGTGCATTGCCCACACTTATGTTTATGGGAAAAGCCCAGCCAATCTATCTAGCAGGGTATCTCGGGTCTAATAATTCTTGTCCCCTCCAAACTCCAAAGACTAAATTGTTACTTGTCTCTGAACGATCTTTCCCCTGCGCAGCTACACGTTTGTGGAATGCCCTGAGCCGAGGGCTTGCTCTTCTCCTATTGCTATCTGTCTAAACTCAGTATTATACGATTGACAGCATTGATCTAACTTGACTAAAACTGCTTTATGTTTTATGTCTGTTTGTTCCTGCTTTTAGCGCTTCTATGCCCATGGGCTTCTCGTTTTTAGCAGTATTCAAATAAAATAAATAAATAACTAAATAAATTACATCAAAACTCTTCTCATCCCACATTTTATTCCGACTTTTCTACTGTTATAGGCTTCTTCAGAGTCCTCCTTCCTATCAACTTGTCCCTCTTTGTGTCATCTCTAATTCTTCCATTAGTTTTCTTTTTCATCAGTATTGCTTTCATTTCACTGGCTCACCTTTGATTATTGTGTGAAAAAAGACCTAGGCAGTATTGCCTGCGGTGTGGGCCGCACACCCTTATATCCCGATTGTATTTCAAAGAAGATTAGTGTTCTAATGATCAACTTTCGCGAATCATTGATTCTTAAATTCAGTGATTTATTCAAAGTAACAGTAAGCAGTCGCTTTTCTGATGGGCAAAACAACCCACTATGGCCATTGCATTTCGGACTCTACAGTCCTTCATCAGGGCCTGTCTAAACAGAATTATAGCCAAACATCAAACATAGGTATTGATTAATACAATTGTGCAGAAAAAACAACCAAATCAAATGTATCACAAATAAAAACGCATAACATCAAACAATATATTGAAACAACAGGGTACCCACGTACATAAAGACATACGTCATAAACACAGAAAGAGAAAAAGAAACAAGGATATGCATAAGCTTTTTCATAGAAACATGACATTATTCAGCTTTTTATCTTCCAATAAGCATATGATTACCTATTATAAAAGTGCCCCACTTCTCGTTCAACTACAGATATACTAATACACTAATACACCTTGTGTGTTGGCGTGTGTGCTAACCAGTTCATTTTCGGTTGTGTAAATGCTATAGTGCCTGATAGTAATAGTGTTGTAACTTAACAGCTTAGACTTTCAAAAACGAGTGACATTTACAAACCGCTTAGAACAAGTGTTTATCCTCATGGTGACTAAGCTGAGAAAGCATGAGTGATGTTTATATGCGAGTTATGTGAATGATCAAAACTCTGACCTTAGTCAATTAGATGCTGGCGTACTCAAACCCAATGGTTTGTATTTGCAATATGCAGCGTGGCCGCTCACGATCAGGTACACACGTTAACCTGTTTCAATATAATGACATGTATTTTAGAAGTGCAGCCAGCCCGCTGGCGTCCACTGTTATACACTTAGAATCTACAATTCTTAGACGAGTTTATCTAACATTGTGCGCATACCTTATCTGAAATGTTGATGCAGAGCGGGAGACGTGCCTCGCTGAGTCATTGTTCTCTGTCAACTCATTGCCTAAGTAAACGCTGAGTTGTTTTCGAAAGTGAGGCTTCGGTTGCTGTGGCAACTGCCTCATGCAACATGGAGACTTGTCCATGTGGAAGCCGCCATCTTGCTTGGGGCTTATCAGAATCGTGAAAGAACGAGTGGCTACTATATTTGCACAAACTGGTGTAACGTACTAGAAATAAGAATAGAAAAAGTTGATCGAGATATGTCCATTTGGTGTGCGTGCCATTATGGCGCTGTGAACTAACGAGTGTGTTGTATCCATATTTCTATGTGATGGTGTGACACAATGTAATAGGGTAATGGGGTGATATCATCTAGCGTGGAAAGAACATGAATAAAACATACTGTAGTGATCTGAAAAGATGTATCACAGAATAATGCAAGAAAAACAAGAAAAACAAGAAAAGAAGAAACAACAATCGTACTGAAGTCGTGTAGACACATAAAAAATAAAAAAACAAGGTTTTGCTGAGTGAGCTTCTGAAGATCAAAACTCAGGAATATCGTCCGTAGGATGTTGTCTCAACTACACTTCTGTGTGCAGTATGTAAGTGATTTATACAATGGCTTTTCAGTGAAACAGTTCGACTCATAGAAAACAGTTCAAATCGAATTCTTGGTTCATTCCCCTAGGTGATAAACTGTCCAGTCGGTCTATCCAAAACGCCTCTCTTTGCTGACGTCTTCTTCGTGGATCAATACCTGGTTGCTGGTTCCTCAGTACTTCTAGTACTTGGAACCTCAATTGTGCTGTTGTGTGCTGTTTTTGATTAAAGTGTCTGGCAACAGCTGAGTTTAGATTCTTATTGCCCATGCATGACTTACGTTCATTAATCCGAATCTTTAGCTTCCGTCCAGTTTCTCCCACGTAACATAGTCCACAAGGGCAGCATATGCAGTAGATGCAATTCTCAGTGTCACATGTCCCAAAGTCTCTGAGTTGAATCTTTTCTCCCGTGTGGGGGTGTGATACTGTGTTACCTTTAATAATGCTATTGCAATTGTTGCAATTCAAACATGGGTAGGATCCTTGTTGTTTGTACTTTTGTCGTTTGTCTTTGGTGTCTTTAGTGTTGACCAATAGGTTGCGTAGATTATTTGAGCGTTGATACGCAAACACTGGTTTAGTCTGGAATAAGGCCGTAGTGCGTTCATCACTGGTGAGTATAGCCCAATGTTTAGTAATGCATTTCTTAATTCGTGCACTCTGAGTCGAAAATTTTGACACATACACTATTGTGGGAGCTTCTCTTTTGGGTTTTTCTTCCAATATGCTGGCTCTGGTTTTAGCTGTCACTTTACCAGATACTACGTCTAATTCCTCTTGGTGATATCCTCGATTCGTTAGTTTATTTTGCAGTTTGTGTAATTCTTGGTGAAGTTCTTCTGGGTCACTAATGATTCTTTTCAATCGTAGCATCTGTCCATAGGGTAAGTTACGTAGCGTATTCTGAGGATGAAAACTCATACGATGTAGTAAGTTATTCCTGTCGGTGGGCTTGGTGTACAGTGAGGTTGTGATCTGTAGTTGATTTACTTTTACTTCCACATCAAGATAATGGATATTAGGGTTGCCTATTTCTGCGGTGAATTGTATTCGCGAATCAATCTGATTGATGTATTCCAAGAATTCTTTCAATGAGTCAATGGATCCCTTCCATACCCCGAAAATGTCATCTATGTATCTTACCCACACTTTCAGTTGGTCATTCCATTTTTGTATTTCCAAGATGTGTTCGGTCTCAAAACGATGCATAAATGCATTCGCATAGGCTGGTGCCATTGTGGCTCCCATGGCCGTACCTGACGTCTGCAGATAGTATTCTTTCTCATAAGTAAAGTAAGAATTCGTAGAGATGAAGGTAAGTAAGGTCAAAATAAATTCTTTGTAAGCTCCTATATTGTCTTCCTTTAACAAGAGCCATTCCACTGGCTGCACTTCTAAAATACATGTCATTATATTGAAACAGGTTAACGTGTATACCTGATCGTGAGCGGCCACGCCGCATATTGCAAATACAAACCATTGGGTTTGAGTACGCCAGCATCTAATTGACTAAGGTCAGAGATTTGATCATTCACATAACTCGCATATAAACATCACGCATGCTTTCTCAGCTTAGTCACCATGAGGATAAACTCTCGTTCTAAGCGGTTTGTAAATGTCACTCGTTTTTGAAAGTCTAACTTGTTAAGTTACAACACTATTACTATCAGGCACTATAGCATTTACACAACCGAAAATGAACTGGTTATCACACACACCAACACACGAGGTGTATTAGTGTATTAGTATATCTGTAGTTGAACGAGAAGTGGGGCACTTTTATAATAGGTAATCATATGCTTATTGGAAGATAAAAAGCTGAATAATGTCATGTTTCTATGAAAAAGCTTATGCATATCCTTGTTTCTTTTTCTCTTTCTGTGTTTATGACGTATGTCTTTATGTACGTGGGTACCCTGTTGTTTCAATATATTGTTTGATGTTATGCATTTTTATTTGTGATACATTTGATTTGGTTGTTTTTTCTGCACAATTGGATTAATCAATACCTATGTTTGATGTTTGGCTATAATTCTGGTTAGACAGGCCCTGATGAAGGACTGTAGAGTCCGAAATGCATTGGCCATGCTAGGTTGTTTTGCCCATCAGAAAAGCGACTGCTTACTGTTACTTTGAATAAATCACCGAATTTAAGAATCAAAGATTTGCGAAAGTTGATCATTAGAACACTAATCTTCTTTGAAATCCAATCGGGATATAAGGGTGTGCGGCCCACACCGCAGGCAATACTGCCTAGGTCTTTTTTCACACAGTTCATTCTCTTCGTGCTGACGCACGGTAGCACGATTTAGTGGGCTGCACCCCAAAAAACAGCAGCATCTACTTATAAGCTCTCACGTAAAATAACAATAACCAGCGGTGCCTGCTCCAGTTCTCAGTTCTCTCTCACCTTTGATTATTGTCTGCTTCTTAATTTCCCATGTATTGTGCTCAAATGCCTCCATGGCATGGCCCTTTCTTCCCTGATTTCTATCAATTCTCCCTTCTTATTCTCTTGGTTCACAGTCTTAATTCCTTCGGTTTGGCCTTTATACTCGATGTTCTCAATCAACCTTTCTGGTCTTTCTCTATGCTTGCACATATGTATTGGAACAAACTTCCCTTTGCCTTCGATCTCGGTCTTCCATTCCACTTTTTCGTTCTCATCTTAAATTTATTTGTAATCTACTTGATTGTTCATGCAATTAATTTCTCAAATATTTTACAATGTTTGTTATTGTAAAGCGCTATATAAATTCAGTAAAACGCAAATGGTCCTTCACTCCAGTTGACAATAAATCCACTCTGCCACCCTGACTCTGTACAATCTTCCTTGCTCTTCTCACACCTACATACACTGCATCCATGCCCGATAGGTGTCTATCAACTTCTACTGCTTAGTTTCAAATCCCTGCATGAGCTTGCTGCCCCCATTTAGCTAACACTGTCTCCTGCTGCACTCTCTGCTTTAATACACTCCCCAATCGTGCTGTTCCCTCCCACCCGGCACTTCATCTGACATCTACTCCTTCTCTCACAACTGGAGCTTCTGTCGTCATGTTAAAAACAACTACAATCCACTCCTTTAATTGTGCACTAAAGCTTCACCTCCATATCCAAGAGGGAGCACATTCTACTTACTCCCATATTTCTCCCCCTCCCAATGACCATGCAACTAACTTCACTGTATATATTATCCCATCACATATAAATTCGGTCCCTTCAGACCAATGTCACATTTGGTGTATTTTCCCTGGTCTTTAAACCATGTATTCCCCTTAATCGAGTGGTCACTCAATCACTACGTCCCCAATTTATGTACGACACCCGACTCAGGAATGCCCTGCTGACGGTTTCCTTCTTATAAGCGATCCTGGTTGAAAAACCCTGTACCCTCAATAAATAAATACAAAATACAATCAGTATTCCTATACAATCACTTAAAGTTAATGCTTATGTACCATCTCCCCTAACCATCAACTCCTACTCCATCCTTTATAAGCAGAGCTCTGAACACATTCTCCCTGGATCTGCACACAGTTGACTACCATTATAGTAATCGCAAGCTTCTGTTTATTTCCTTTCCAGGTATCCAAGGCTGCTGCAGACCTCATGACCTACTGTGACTCCCACACCTGCGAGGATCCCCTTATCACACCTGTGCCCACCTCGGAGAACCCATTCCGCGAGAAGAAGTTCTTCTGTGCCCTGCTGTGATGCTCCTGCCATCATGGAGCCGTGTGTGGGGGGAGGTGGGAGGGGCATCACCAGAACATCTCCCGTCTGTTTCCAGGAATGTGTCCCTTCCTTTCCTCCACATTTTGGAATTCTGGGCATTGCCAGCCCAGGATTTCAAGTCTATATCCACACTCTGGGGAAGACACAGCCAGATTGTTCTTATGAGTCAGTGGAGCAAACTTGAACACCAATGATATACCAGGTGGAGGGTGGCACGGGTCCCAGATAGTCATCTTTCCATAATCTGAAAATGTTATGTTTGAGGGCTAAAGAGGGAGGACATTGAGACACAAGGAAACACTGCACAAGGTATATAATTGTACAATATAGATTGTTTCCAAAAGATTGCTGTTAGCGTGCCCAACCACCGAGTCCCCACAGGCTACAGTGTCCTCAGAAGTTACCACTCCAATGAGGATCTTTAACACATCATGGTAGATAAAACCAAATCTATTTAGAGATGGATGCAAAACAACTAAACAGAAAATTGTCTCAATTTCTCCTGAGTGGACGATGCCCTCCTCCCCCTTTGGCTCCTTGAAATAGTAGAAGACCCATCAAATAATCTGCCACTATCCTGCATGTCTGTGTGCTAATATTACACTGAAAATGAAATTCCCCATGGTGCAGGCACCACCATGTACATCCACGCAGGTCATATATGCATCTTAGCATTGTGGTCCATGGAACACCGGATAGACAAGCAGAACAGCATGTTTCTTTAAAGTGATCACTGTGAATCCTGTTCTATGGATGCTGTAGCGCAAGTACCGCTTTACACTCAGAGCAGTCTTGAAAGCATAAAGTAGCACTGGGGAACATTCTTAGAGGGTGTGAGCATGGCACCATCATTCAACAAGATAGCATGAGTAGGCTGGGTGACTTCTACTTTTCAGAAAAGTGTGGTGGTAGACCTGGTGTCCCATGAATTCCTTCTTGGTGTTGGCGAAGGAAACCTAGATCACAAGTCAGGGAAGTTGGTGCTCTTCACTCTACTGGTAGCTTTAAAGCCTAAAGGAATTGGGTCTATGCTCTCAACATTTGAGGTGAAGCACTCCTGCCAACGTCCCTTTTATGGTCCCTCAGACGAGAGCTCATATTTCTTTTCTATTGTGCTGAAAGCTACCCGGGCAGGTGCACCTCAGGACCATGAAGGTTCTTCACGCCAGAGCATTGATTGCTTCTGATTAAGGGTCCTCACACTCAAGCACCAATTCCTCCACCCAAGCCTGAGCACCAATTTGTTGACCCCTAAAAGTTAATACCACTCCTTTCCAAGAACTAAAGGTTCCCTCCGGTGAGCAGCAGACCCTCTGGCTGGACCACAATCTCTTTCCTACACTCACACAGGTTCTCTTATCTCATTATGTGAATTACTGTTGCAGGTCGAATCCCACAATGTAATGCATCAAAAATAAACTAGTTGAAGTCACACTGAAATGTCTGTTGCTTTATGCAGTGATATCAATGGTGAGATGAGCTAGGGATCTGTGTATCTGGAAGACAAGCGATAAGCTGAAATCCATCCCACGCATGCTAGAAGCCGCCCTCTTCCGACAAACTCCTATTTCAGATTCCTTTCATTCTGTGAATTTATTTGCTCCTCATTGACATGACAAGACTCAAATCTAGGGAAGTGATATGTGGCGGGCGGGAGGAATATCTTACTTTATTCTTTCTCTAAGGGATGGCAAGAAGCAAATCTAACACGCATCACACAAGAAACAAGGAACAAAGCCCAGTAGCACAGAAAACTTAACATGTAGTAGGAAAGCAGAGGTTAAGTGATGCATGTGGAGTATCCAGAATTCTAAGCCCAGAAATAGTGCCTTGGCATGCTCTTGTACCAGAGGATCTCCTTCAAAAGTATTCCAAGAGAAGAAAAAGTAATCCAGAAAAGGAGCGCCCACCAAGCAAGAAGGAACACAAATGTATTGGAACCCAACAGCTGGAAAGCACAGTTCAGACAACCCTGTGGAACTAAACTGAATGAAATGAGCCATCAACACCGCCCACTGCGGCTAAACTTTTTCTACAAAATTCTTAAAATCATCATACAACATTTTGGTTACATTTTTAAAACAAGTCACAGGAGCCGATTGGTGGGACTATGTCAGTATCCTATATCAAATTATATGTTGAATGCTGCAACTTTTGGCCACAATTACATTTACGTCCCCATTAAATTACAACGTTCCCACACTGCCCCGCAATTATGTTATTGTGCTGATCAGTTGAAAAATACTTATTTGCCATTGGTTGGCACTGTCAAATACACAGAATAGCTTGAGATGGGAAGGGGTGAGGCATTCACACTGAGTCGGACCAATGGGGGGCCCAGCGGACATCAGCAAGGATACTTTACAATGCGGCACCCTAGGGACACCAAAACCTCTCTCTATTGATTGGCTCCCAGCCCTGTAGCCCCTGCCCCAACGCCCTGGCCCCCCAGCTCCCTCCTCAGGTCTTTCTGCCACGTGTAGTCTGACCACAGCATGGCTGGAGTTTAATTAACAGTATTTAATTTCTATTTCTCTGCCTATTCCCCTTCTGCACCAAGGGACCTAGCTCATTGGCCTCGAAAGTATCTTTTAGACTGACTTCGCTGTGGTGGTGTTCTCCTGGGAAACTTCAGCCATGCAACATTACAGCACAACGTTTCTGCTGAAAATACAAGAAATATATTCTGCTTGTCACACACGGGTCTGTAGCTCTTTTCTTATGAGCTGTCTGCGAGAAATGCTTTCTAAACGTGGGCCTACAAACAAAATGACTTCTCTACTGTTCACATATTGCTAAAAAGCCTCCTACGATATACCCCCCCAGGGCATCTTGCACCCCCACCATATGCCCGCTCTACACAAATACCCCCCCCATTATGCCCGAAGTACACACCCTCCATTGAGTTCCACCATGGGACTTCTTGTGCTGCACCTGCTTCTATGTTATTTAATGCAAGTAGCACTGTGTTCAATGACGTCCTCACCCCCGATGTCAATGACTTCCTCACCCCCGATGTCACCCACTACGTTACTCGTTACATTCACCACGTTAATTGCACAATTGATACATGCACCCACCTTGGCAGCGTTGGATCTGGACTTTTAACACACTCTGGTGCATCTTGATTCAAGTAAGACAAGGCATTTTTAAGCCGCTTAACGCATGCCGTTGTGACCAAAACAATCAGTAGCTGGTCGTACTGACCTGATGCCAGATTGTCTAACATTGGCATCAGTGCTAAAATTGAGCAAATGCTTAGATAATATGGAGTTAAGCAAACCGGTTTTGTCCCTATCTGCAACATCTAAACACTTTTGCACTAATGTTTGTTGAGTAACATGAAAAGAAAAGTTTTTGCTGTATGTCTTATCATATTATACAGCAAGCATAGTAAATAAAACAAACTTATTTTTGTCACCGTATTTGGTTTGGAGCTAAACCTGTTTGCTCAATTTCCGTATTATCCAAGGAGCAAAATTAGTGTTTAATTTATGTGCTCCTTTTTTGTGTGATCTAATCCCAGGTCTTTGGGTTGGTTCAAGTAGTCCCAGGCCATTCCAAAAACCTCAGGGTTCCCGGAGAGTAAAACCTCTGGTGTCAATGAAGCGGGTTGTGGGGAATGTTCCAGTTCCCAGGAAGACTGTCCATTCTTTTGATACCCGACGTACCTGAAGACAACCCCATTCCGCGACAATGCCGGAAGGTGTATGCCACGGGTAACAATGTCAGTGGTGGCATTTCCTTTGTCCCCTTACACAGTGGGCAAGGAGCAGGAGTCCAAGGGTCAGGGAAGGGATGGGTTACTGGTTAAGAGAAGGGTACACCTGTATAATATATTTGTGCGTGTTGTATATATATTATACAGAGAAAAGGGATTGCCACTGCTGATGTTTCACCAGCAGCCGGTGTTAATGCATAAAACCGACAAAGTAACATATGTCAGACAATTATTACTGGAGGAGGGGGTGAGACCTGATTCATACAGTACATCAAAGTCAAGGACCATATCGCCAACGCAGCCAAAAGCAACAGTAGTTGGGCTTGAAAAAGCCATAGTTAATAGGCATTGCAGTGAAGCAAATGGACCCCACCAATAGGACAAAGGAAAGTACCCGAACGTTCCCAAAAGAAGGCAAGTGCAGCAATGCTTGCCATTGTGACCTGTCTCGCATCACAGGGTGCAACTTGCAAGCTGGAGTTTCAAAATGCATTTAGAAAGAGTGCACACTACTCAGCTCGCCCATTCTGCCGTACTACTTACCAGATTTCCTGATACTGGGGCAGCTGGAGACAACCTGATCCCCAAAACGGGACCACCTCAGTCACACAAGCAAAGACAATACTTTTCATTGTAGACATGGGCCAGGAAACCCAGATTGGATGCTGGAGTGCCACAGTGTAAATGTTCCTAGTGTGTTGTACCTCCGTCAATATCCGATTCTTCTGTCAACTCAATTTGGTAAGGTGGACAGAGGTCAACGATGGCGAACATTGTGGGGCCAGCTATCCTACTCACCAAATCAAATTATGGGGAGTGGGTGGGTGTCTGCTTTGAAGTTGTGATTCAGGCCGCAATGGTCCATGTACTTTCCGATGTCACCCTCTGTGCATTTGCACACAAAAACAATTGTCACAAGTCATTCAGTTGCTTTTTTTCTCTGATCCAAGCATGCGTCATCTCAATGAGATATCCTAGCTTTTCTTGCAGTCTTAAACGATCTTTCCACAATTCATGTTTTATGGTTTGAGCTCCAGCCTTAAGTATGATTTGATATCCAAACTGTTTGATCTTCCCAAATGAGTCTGCAGTGTAGTTACATACAAGGTTTCACAGCCAGTGTTGGGGAGTGCCCCGAAGTGTTGGTCAGAGGGCGTTGAGGAAGAGAGTCAAGTATGGGTCGCAGGATGATTATTGGTTTTGGCTGCCTAGAACATGGTGTGAGATGGGAAGTGGCTTGGTATTTCCATTTGAGAACAGGTGGTCTCTGTACTGCTACAAATATGTTGCCCATGGCGGGCCATCATTTGTAGAGTATCAGGCCTTGGAAATAGCATAATGTTATCCCAGGGAAATGGACTTCCCGACCGTAATTATAATGGGTAGAGGGGAGGCCCTTCCTATTCATAAAGGATGGTATGTCCTAGAAGCCGTCTGAGGCTTCTTATTCTCATTCGTTTTGATGACTTTGAAGCATCGCAATGTTGGATTGGAGAGAGGTGTTTGCATGCTTGCTTTGCAGGCACACCTGGGGAAAGTGGTTGTGGCATACTCAGGAAAAACACTTACAGCCCCAGATAGGGCCTTTCTTGCAGCCATGGTTCTGTGAGGAGCTACCACATATAAGACAGCGATCATTGGCAGGAGGCTTTTGCATTGGTAAGCCAGATATTTGAGGCGATTGTATTTGGGCAGGTTGATAGCACAGAAGAGGATTGTAGCGCTGTGCATTGGGGAGAATGGACTTACCTGTACAATGGCGTTACCCCCAAGCCATGGATTGTTCTACTCCTTTGGCTAGTGTGATGGCCTTGTCAAGGTCAGGTTCACCTGCCAACCATAGTTGAGCTTCCACATTATCATTGTTTGTGTGCACATTCAGTTGGTCTTTGATTACCTCATCCTGGAAGGCCCCAAATGTGCATGTGGCTGTTAAAGTGCAAATGGCAGGGACATATTGTTCGATGGTTTCTCCTGAAAATTGTTCTCTGGTGTAAAAAAAACATGTCTTTCTACTGCAGTGTTAACTTTAGGAAGATCATACTACTCCTGGCATGCAAAGGTTTATTAAAAAAACCAGACATGCCAGGTAGAGTGGGGTCGATTGGAATAGGAGGCAGGTGCCTGCAAACGTCCCGTGCCTCTCAACCTAGGCAGTTCATAAGAAAGGCCCACTTGTTGCTGGAGAAGAAGTGATCAGGATCCGAAGCCTCTGGGTAACTTAGGAATTCTTGTTTCCAGCAGAGGAATTGGAGGGTGCAATTCAGGGGTGCTGTATGAATATTATTGTTGGAGGTTCCATACATTGAAGAGTGAGTACGGAGGATGGCAGCCTGACCGTCACCAATGTGAAGGTCTGGTAATCTGCAAGCTGCATCTGGCTGTAGTGGGGTGAGTGGTCATTGTTGTTCTAAGTTAGGAGTCGATGTCTATCTGTGCTTGGTCAGCAGCACTGTCCACATTGTTTGGATGAGGTCTGTGGTGCTACTTTGGGTACCAGTCTGCTCGTGAATTTCTAGGAAACGCTGTCTACTCTTGTAGGAATTTAGAATAGTCCACTGGGTCGCACCACAAACTTAATTCAGTTCAAATTTCATACATTTGGTAGCCAGTATTGATTTAGATGGAATTGCACACATTAGACTTTGTCAGGGATAGTAGGCCATTTTCCCAGTGAGACACAGCACCCCAGTTGCCATGGAGTGGCTTTGTCCGGTTGCCATTGTTGGGTGGGGCATGTTGATGCAATGAGGTGTGATTTCCTCTAGTCATCAGAGTAATGTTGGAAAGGGCTGCTCGTGCTGCTGGCCCAAAATGTCTGTGGTGGGTCATCCACAGGGTGGAAAGATGGGGCCAGAAAGTAAAGGCAAATGGGGAGAAATCACCTGTCGTCAGTGTAGTCCTAGTTCATGGGCAGCAGAGGTTTCATAACAAGTGGGGTATCCTGCAGGATGTTCCCAGGAACGCTTGTCACCAGTATAAGGATTAGTGGAGCTAAAGTAGATCTTCCTTGAAGTGGTTTATTAATGGAGCAGGAACACCCAGCTGCTCACCCCTGGCCTATCTCGCCCTGAACTTTCTAGAATCCTCCTTGCCATCAGTGCTCCAGATTCTAGGAACATGGACCATGGGCGGCAGAGAAAAGACACATATGTAACACTACCAGCTTGCCCAGCTCCCTAAAATGGGGTCCCTTCAACTTACCACAGCCCAGCCTGCGGAAAAGAGGGGTTCTCGGAGCTGACTACAATTGAATTGACCAGGCTATTTTTTTTTTTTTTTTTTTATTTGCATTTAGTTCAATTACAAGAATAATTTCGAGTAGAACCTTTGCAAAAGTACAGGTTAAAATCCATGTAAAAAGGAAGAAAAATGTAAACATTTGAAATTACATTATTTTACATTAACACACAATACTTTAAAATACTATTTAAAATACAGGTGCAAGAGAAAATAAACCAATCAATTTACCAACTAGGCATTTCATACTCCACTCAAACTAAGTTCTTTTTCTATATGTTTACAAAAACTTACTAATTCATAAATTAAACGGTTGTGAGCTCCTTGCATCATCCGAGACCATAAAAACTCAAGGCAGTCCTCAAATCCTATATCAACAAATTTCATAAATCTTGCTGTACGTATTTTGTTAAAATGGGGACAATAAAGTACGAGATGCTTCAATGTTTCGTGTGGTTCATTGCACTCATCGAATCGACATCCCACAGCAAATGTGGTGGCATTTGTTCGCCAGTTCTTTGTTCTATCTCTAGTGTGGTAAAGATTAAATCTAAATCGAATATATGCCTTCCTGGTAGTTTCACAGGGGAATAAAGTGATATGTGCATAGCGAGGAATGCGCTGTTTAACAAAGGCACCATATTCTTCATAAGATTTGTATGTCATAATTCGATCAATAGTTACACACCAGTCTAAATCAAAAAGTTTTTTTTTGGCATGGCACGGACGAAGATGGACATCATTCACTGTAATATTCACTTCACTTAAAAGTTGTTGCATTTTCAGTTGATAATTATAAAAGGAAGGAAGACAGTGGGTATCCAGCATCTTATTCAAATCTGCATATAGTGAATTAGTCGGTGGGTAATTCATTTTTGCAAAATGAGATAACTGTCTCCATTTCCATCTAGACGATAATGCCACCAACCCCAATTCATGACGTATGATAGCATTTGGAATGGACATAGGCAAGAACATTGCTGCTTTTAAAAGTGAACCTTGTAAGCAATCCAACATATTAGACATATCACACAAACAAATATCCAGTGCATAAAGAATGATACTCTCAGTCTTCAAGGACATAAATTCAATTAACGGAGTTAATGAAAATTTGCAGAACCGGGTATAAATCCTTTTCATTTGTGAGAGGAGTGTCCTGGTTTTGCATTTAATAATGTCTGTCCATGCCTTAATGGAATTCTGATCAGAGAGATGATACCCCAAATAAATAGCGTTGTTAATACAAGAAATCTGCGTATCCATAATATGCCATCTAAAATTGCCCTTTTTCTGCTTCACTCCAAACTTCATAATGGCAGTCTTTGCCGGGTTGGGAGTCAAATTATGGTCCTTTGCAAATTCCTCAAAAAGTGTTAATTTCGTTTGTAAACCTACAGGAGTAGGGTCAAACAAGATAATATCATCTGCAAAGGCGATCCATTGCAAAGAGATACTCCCAACCTTCACAGAGAACAGGTTCCTATTTTCCCAGTTTTTATCCAGATCCGCCATGTATAAATTAAACAGGGTTGCTGCAAGGTTGCAGCCCTGTTTCAGGCCCAGTGCTGTTCCTATTGGAGCTGTGGTGCCCCCGTCCTGTGATATCTTTATTCTATAAGATGTATTGGTGTGCAATTTCATAATCCAATACATTATATCTTTTGGAATTCCAAAAGCCAACATTTTCATCCACAATACGTTGCGGACAACATTATCAAAGGCCGCACTCATGTCAATCATTGCAATATATACCGGATTAGAGTTCTTATTTTTTGCTCCAGCAATAACATGCGCAAGGATAATTGCATTTAGAGTGGTACTCATATTCTTTCTGAAACCCGTTTGAAATTTAGAATAAAGACCCTTGGACTCAATGATTTTCTCCAGATCATGAAGAAGTAGAATCGCAAAGATTTTAGCCTCGGTATCGATTAGAGAAATCGGGCGATAATTTTCAGGACAGGAAGGATCACCCCTCTTAAATATGGGGACTATGTTTGCAGTTAACCAAGATGGTGGAATTTCCCCAGAGTTGAAGATGGTTTGAAATTTGGTATTTATAATTTCTGCCCACATGGCAGGGTCCGCTTTATAGAGACAAGGGGGAAGCCCGTCTGGTCCTGCAGCCTTAGAATACGACAGCCTCGAGATTGCCCAAATTATGTCACTAATGCTCCAATTGAACCGAGGAATCCTGGTAAGGTCTAGCAGTATACCAGGAAGGAATTGGAACTTATAAGGTAATTGATATTTGGCAGTAATATACGTCTGCCATGTCTGATCAGAAATACAATTCGGCATAGATAACATGGCATTTTTTGGGTCAGCTTTTAGAGTACGCCATATAACTCGAGTGTCATGTGACGTAATGGCGCGGATTAAAGTACAGTTCTCCTCATTATGTCTTGAGATCCGAGCGAATCTTAAGTTTTGTTTGTACTGAGAGGTGATTTGATTCTGCCTTTCTCCGAGTCTTTCAGTGCCTAAAACATTATATTTCAATTGTCTAAGGGCTTTGTTTTTTTCCCTTTTCAACAATTTGCATTTCTGATCATAGATATGAGTATGTTTCACACTACTGCGGTTTTTACAAAATTTGAGCAGAACGGTGTCAACTATTTTGGAGTAATCCCTATCAGATAGTTTTATTCTTAAATTGGCACCATGTTGGTCAACTCGCAGTGTTTCTCGAGATATGTGTTTAACAATCTGATCGCACAAACCATTGTTCCACCTGATTGAGTGCTGAGGGCGATCAATTTCTACTGCTGTTAGTGAACTATTTGCCCTTAGCGATTGACATTTCAATTTCAGTGATGTTATAAGTTGTGCATGATCACCAATCAATATAGGATCTATTACTAATGGGGCCATGTAAGCTATAAGATTACGAGATACAAGGATAAAATCTATCATTGACTTCTTAACTCCTCTTTCCCATGTAATTTTTGATTTCATATCGTGTGTCGCCAAGAGATCCATGTCCCAATCAGTTAAGAGTTCTCTAAACTTGGCTCCTCTAATGCATGCTAAGGTTGCGAGTTTAGATAGACTAGTTTCATTCACATTTCTACAGTCACAATTAAAATCACCACCAAGAATAATCTCACAGTTCTGATATGTACTAGCGGAGAGTTCCAAACATGCTTCAAGATCGTCAAACATCTCTTCAATAGTTAGATTGGCAGGATTCCAATATAATGAGATGATAATTAATGATGGATATCTGATTGAGGGTATATTAAGATGAACCCCTAATAAACTCGGAGAGTTCCAAACTAAATTAGGTTGGACTTTGAATGACCAGGCTATAAGATTGTCAAGGCAAATCAGGCTTTCCTCCTATCCAGTGAGGTCTGCTGTGACGTGTCAAGACAGATCATAAATAGCTCTCTCTCAACTATTCAGTCCATTAATAGCAACCTATGCAATGCAATGGGCAGTTGTACAGAGCCTTTAACCATTGGTATGGTCTCAACACGCTGTAGGTATGGTCTCAACACGCCTGTGAAGACCAAAGTCCAAGTATGGGAAATTCATCAGAAAATTATAGAATGTATGTGTGCATTTCAGCCGATACGAAGGTAGGTAGGGGTGGCCAAGTCCCTGCTAGTCCCCCATGTTGAGTAGGCAAGTAGGTGGGTGCAGAGAAGTAGTCTGGAAAGGATGCGAGAGAGATAATGCGTGTGCAGCTAAACCGAATTTTATTGTGGGGACAGCTGTATTCTAATGACAGAGGTACTGTGCAAAGTATGTGAAACAGGGGAGATATCATGTGTACAGCTAGACAGAATTTTATCATGGGGGTTAGCTGCATTCTAATGGCAAGAGGTGCTGTGCACAATATGTAAGGCGGGAGAGACATTATGGGTCCGGGTGCAAACATGGAATGGCAACAGTTCTAGTGAGGTGGCCCACTGGAGAGCAGGTCAGTCCACTGCATGGTCATGGGATGCTTCCGACGGTTCAGGACGACTGGATCCTCAAGAGCACGTTGAGACTAGTTAGTCCCACTAGTCTAGGGGTTGAAGTACTGCACAGGGCCTTCACAGATCAGGTAGTCCAACAGGGCTTCACCGGGCCAGATGCAGAAAGGGATTCTGGGCCTTTCCAGGAGTAACCTTCAGTCGACTGTTCTTCTACACAGGATTCTTGGCTCTAACGCTGATCTTATAAAATGGCTGCAGGAGTCCTCTTCTTATCCAAAATCCAGCCTGGAAGCAAGTCCAAGTCAACCAACCGTAAGGCTATGTACCATTCAAACAGCCAGTAGTTGTCCAGTTGGGGACAACTGCTGTTTTCACTCATGCCGCACCCCAGACTCTCTGGCACCAGGATGCAGAATGGGACCAGACAGCCCCAGCCCCTTCCTGGGCCACAAACACACAAAGGCAGCACTAGCCCCTGAAAACTGCAGCTTTCCCATGCAAGTGCATGACCTTATATGAGATATCCTGACCTGGCAAGGCATGAAGAAGGCCAAACAACAATATGGCCAAAGAACAATCAAATATCTCATGGCCTGGCCATTTTAGGGCACTAGCCACGTTTAGCAGCCATACACGGTAAACGAGAAAGTGCACACTGGAAATAACACAAAAACAATACTAATATATCTGCTGACAACAGCTTGTCTTTAGGCACATGTAAAAGTAACCAAGATTTCCAAATGTAAAAGACTAGAGGGATACAAAAGTCCCCATTGCATTGTAAGATGCTGTGTGCAATCTTAAAAAGTTACAACAAATAAAAGACAAAAGGGAAACAGTTTCCCAATACTTATAGTCTGAAGAACTGATCAGTTTCCCCATAATAAAATGAGCAAAAGACCAAGGAGTGAAGCTGAAGGCATCACATCCCTGTAAAAAGCCAAGGAGTAAAAGGTTCAAAAACAAAAGCAAAGCGTTTGGGGTCCATGGAATTATGGAGGTAAAGTTACCAAAAACGAAATCTTTCCTAACATGCATCTTGAGGGCGTCATATCCCTCCTGGACACCTGTGCCAAGTCCCTAGTGTTTGACATCATCAGGCATCTCTCCACAGCACATAGTAAGGAAGACACAAACTGCTTGGTACCAACGTTCTCTATAGCAGACAATGAAGTCAGCCTTCTGCATCAGATTCCCTTTCTGCTCCCATGTTTTTCTGCTTCCCTCGCAGTCTTCTTCCTCGTAGGATTGTAAAGCCCTCCATTGCTTCCAAAGCAAGGTCTGCACCCAAATATAATACTACAAATAAATGGCAGCTGATCAGGACACCTCTTGCCAGCCTCCAAGACTTTAGTCCCCAGTTACCAGTTATGTCAAACAGGGAAGTAGATCAGTGAGACAGCCACGTGGCCCATTTCCTGATGCCCCTTGCAGCAGGATATGCCCCCAAGATGTAGGCTGAGGCTTCTGCTGGATAGCTTTACCTGGACAATATGCTTTCTTACTACTTATAGTGTTGAGCATCTTGGCATTGTTGACATCGTAAGCATGAACATAGAGAGTAAAGCCAGACCCGACATAGCTCCCTCATCCAGGTGCTGTCTATGGGTGTAAACGTGCACACATGGAGCCACAGGAAACAGCTTAGTAATGGAAATAAAAGAACAGAACATACACATAAGATACTGAAGGATAGGGGCAAAGGGGGGGCGAAGCTAAGCAGCACAGAATGTGTCTGTTCGAATGGATTGTGTCCTCCCACGTATTCCTCATCTTAGATATCGGAATTTTTTTTTCACCAGAGGGCACTGTGTTCGAGGCTGCAGAGTCATAGTCCTTCCAAGGCCGCCATCGACGTCATCCGCTGTATAAAGGGTTCGAGCCGCACCTGTTACCTCATTTCTGTTTTTCCGAGCACTGCTTCATGTCACAGAACGGTGCATCAGGTTTTTTCTCGACGATATCCTCGTCATCTACTCCAACCACACCCAAGACAGGTTTCAAAAAATGTCTGAAGTGTGGTAGGAAAATGTCAATTACCGACCCCCATTGTAATTGCCTTTGGTGTCTCAGCCCCGACCATCGGGTTGACGAATGTGGTTCTTGTCAGGCCATGTCCAATAAGGCTCTTAGGGAACGGAAAGGTAAGCTGGCGGTGGGTGAGGAATCTTATAGGTCTTTGAAAAAGACAAAAAGATTCAGGAAAATCTGGACATGGGTCGAGGTCCAAGAGTCGCTCGAGGAAATCCTCCTCATCTTCGACCAATAAGTTAAAAAAGCGACGTCACAGGTCTTCTTCCTCCTCTTCCTCTTCGTCTGAGAGAAGGGTGAGTTATCCCTCCAAGCACGATTCCCCTGAAAAATGGGAGGCCTTAAGGGCTTTGATGCTTAAAATATTCTAGAAAGCGGCCCAGACCCCCTCAAAAAAGCTGCGAGGAGATCATGCCCCTGCCCACTCCAAAAGTGACAGATGGAGATCAAAGACCAGGCACACGAGATCTGACAAACAGTCCAGGGTGCCTTCAGGAGAAAGTTCTCCGACACCTCATGTAAAGGCAAAACCACTGGTGCATAAATCGGGGGTAGGGCAATTGACGTCAAAGTCGAAATCTGACTCGACACAGTCCACGACGATAACGTTGAAGTGGCCCATGAAAATGACATCGATACCTTCAACAGTGTCGAAGCCTCCTTCAACGGCATTGAAGCCTCCTTCGAAAATGTCGAAGCCAGCGTCCATACCATCGAGGCATTCGTTAATACCGATACCAAAGTCGACGCCATTGTCCAAGCCTAAGTCAGTGCCACCCCCTTTACCAGAAAAGGTTTTCCAGCCTCAACCCAGGCAGGAATTTTTCAGATCTATGACATCTATTTTTGAAGAGCAGTCCTCTGAAGAGGATGTAACTTCAGCTGAGGTTAGGTTTGGAGCCAGGGAGGTTCCTGAAGAGTTAATAGTCCCAAATACCAAGATGACAGATCTTAATGATTGTCTTCAAAATGCCAGTGGCCTAGACATTTCCCCTGAAGTGGGATTTGGGAAACCAGACCCTGCAGATCCTGGGTATAGGAACCGCATGGGAAGGGTCATGGATTTTATGGGTTGGAAAGCAGCTTCCCCAAGTTTTGACCAGGATGATAGGACTGATATCCTGACTGAGGAACCTCAAAAAGATCCTGTACTCCCTTTCCATAAGGCACTGCAAAAAAGGGTGATGACAAATTGGGATACCCCTGATTCGGGTTCGGCATTAAATAAAACATTTGTGGCAGTACAGACCATCTTCAACAGATCCTGAATATCTATCTAAACATCCCTCTCCTAAAAGTTTAGTGGTACAAGCTGCAACCTCCACTAGACAGTCATTTTACCCTTCAATACGACCAGATAGGGATGATAAAAAAGTTGATGCTTGGGCCCGGAAAGTCTTTTCTTTGGGCAGCATGGCCCTTAAATCGACTAATGTAACTTGCACTTTGGCAAGATTTACATACACCCTGTGGGACTGTACGACCTCAGCGGCTGATCACATCCTGGAGGGGGAGGAACAGAATGGTTTCCTGGCGATAGTGAAAGATGGGAAAGAGGCTATGGAGGACTGCCTCCAGGCAGGACTCAACACTGCTGATAGTGTAACCAGGTCCATGGCATCTAGCACGGTCCTACGCAGATTTGCATGGCTGAGAAAATCTGGCTTTGCACCTGATGTGCAGTCCAGATTACTCAATATTCCCTTTGACAGCTTGAGGTTGTTCGGCAGCAAGGCGGACAAGAGCTTGGAGAAGCTGCAGACCTCGAAAGCAGCAGCGAAATCACTCAGCGCCGCTATAAGACAGCCTCATCAACCCTCCTACGCAGGCTCATCTTCCTGGAGGAGAGTCCCTTTCCTTTCTACTCCTCTTTTGGAAGAGGGAGGGGGAAGGCCAGTCAAAGAGGCCAACAGAGAAAACCCCTTTGTGGTGGAAAAGGAAGATTTGCTAGATCAGCCTCAGCAGCCGCTACTACCTCCTCAGCCACTGCTGCGGTCGCTACAAAGCCACTTTGAGGTCTTCACGAACAAGACCCCGGTGGGAGGCAGAATCACTCGGTATCTGAACGAATGGCGGGAAATTACGTCAGATGCCTGGGCGCTCTAGATAGTGACCCATGGTTACTGCCTTCCGTTTCATCAAAGACCTCAAGATCATCCACCGGGAGCCAACTCTGTAAAAATTCCAGACCTGCTCCTTGTGCTGAAGATTTCAACCCTGCTAGAGAAAGGTGCAATAGAACATGTACCTGTAGCGGAAAGGGACAAGTGTTGGTACTCCCCTTATTTTCTCATCCCCAAAAAGGATGGAGGATTGAGACCCATTTTGGACTTAAGAAATTTGAACACATTCCTCAGGAAGGACAAGTTCAAGATGGTGACCCTTTCTCATATCCTTCAGGCTCTTCAGCTTCAGGACTGGCTGGTTTCATTGGACCTTCAGCATGCTTACTTTCATGTGCCAATCCATCTCAAGCACAGAAAGTACCTGTCAAGGATGGCACTCTAATACGAGTGGCACAAGACACCCAGACGAGTTTGGGTGTTGAAATAAAGTGGACAGGTAGGAACACACACCGCGGAAAGGAAAGGGAGTGAAGAGTAGGGAAGAGTAGCAAGGGAAAAGGTATAGAGTGAATACCCTCTTGGGGTGTATGCAGAATAGGACAAGAGTATTCCACGAACCTTGGAAATACTCTAGCCTTCTGCACAGTTTGCTATAACAGAGTCCCACGCTGTTTGCTCATAACTTGGAACAGCAGCTATGGGTGTCTGTGATATAGAAACGAGACAAGGGAAGGGGCAGAGGTTGACTGATGGGAACCAGCAGACAAGCTCTGTACAAAGGGTCTACAAACAGTACAAGAGAAGATACATCAGACAAATCCAGGAAAGGAGAAGATAGCAAACTAGCAGAAGGATAGGAAGGGAAAGTCGAGTAACAGGATATGAAAGCAGAGGACAGAAAGGTAGGTGGAGCGCTCAGAGGAGCAGGAAGGCAAGGAGTAAGCCCACAAGAGTGGGACGGTAAGGTAGAAATATCAGAGGAAAAGGGCTACGGCAGCCGGAGTGAGGAAGGCTGTAGAGCAGGGAGCCCAGAGGACAAGGGCAAAGGCAGCCGGAGAGAGGCAGGCTGCAGAGCAGGGAGCCCTGAGGACAAGGGCTAAGGCAGCCGGTGTGAGATAGGCTGCAAGCAGGGAACCCAAAGGACAAGGGCAAAGGGCAGCCGGTGTGAGATAGGCTGCAGGCAGGGAGCCCAGAGGACAAGGTCTAAGGCAGCCGGAGAGAGGCAGGCTGCAGAGCAGGGAGCCCTGAGGACAAGGGCTAAGGCAGCCGGAGAGAGGAGGCTGCAGAGCAGGGAGCCCAGAGGACAAGGGCAAAGGCAGCCGGAGAGAGGAAGGCTGCAGTGCGGGGAGCCCAGAGGACAAGGGCTAAGACAGCCGGAGAAAGGTAGGCTGTAGAGCAGGGAGCCCTGAGGACAAGGGCTGAGGAAGGAAAGCAGCAGAGCGTGATCAGCTGCAATGTAGAGGGTCCGCAGGGCTAGGGAGGAGGCTGGAAGGCAGCAGAGTGTGATCGGCTGCAATGTGGAGAGCCCGGTAGGACAAGGGCGGAGGCTGGAAGGCAGCAGAGCGTGATCGGCTGCAATGTGGAGAGCCCGGTAGGACAAGGGCGGAGGCTGGAAGGCAGCAGAGCGTGATCGGCTGCAATGTGGAGAGCCCGGTAGGACAAGGGCGGAGGCTGGAAGGCAGCAGAGCGTGATCGGCTGCAATGTGGAGAGCCCGGTAGGACAAGGGCGGAGGCTGGAAGGCAGCAGAGCGTGATCGGCTGCAATGTGGAGAGCCCGGCAGGGCAAGGGCGGAGGCTGGAAGGCAGCAGAGCGTGATCCGCTGCAATGTGGAGAGCCCGGCAGGGCAAGGGCGGAGGCTGGAAGGCAGCAGAGCGTGATCCGCTGTAATGTGAAGAGCCCGCAGGGCAAGGCCAGAGGCTGGAAGGCAGCAGAGCGTGATCCGCTGTAATGTGAAGAGCCCGCAGGGCAAGGGCAGAGGCTGGAAGGCAGCAGAGCGTGATCCGCTGTAATGTGCAGAGCCCGCAGGGCAAGGGCAGAGGCTGGAAGGCAGCAGAGCGTGATCCGCTGTAATGTGGAGAGCCCGCAGGGCAAGGGCAGAGGCTGGAAGGCAGCAGAGCGAGATCCGCTGCAAGGTGGAGAGCCCGGCAGGGCAAGGGCGGAGACTGGAAGGCAGCAGAGCGAGATCCGCTGCAAGGTGGAGAGCCCTGTGAGGAAGGGCGCCTGGAAGGCTATGGCTGGAGGCAGCAGGGTGGAGCAAGCAAACAAGGCAGGGAGCCCAAAAGGCTAGGGCTGTAGGCAGCAGGGTGTAGCAAGCTACAAGGAAGGGTCCAAGCAGGAGTGATGATTAACAGCAAACAAGGATCCGTAGTCAGAAGCGAAAGGTGGAGGAAGGACTCTAAGATGCAAGAGACCGAGCCACTGCAGGCAGCCACCTTTATACTGCCTAGCCCAGCACAGAGGCAGGCTAATTGGTTTCACCTGGCGAATCACACCTGCAGGCAATCGGCCACCTCCCTTTCTGTTCCTGGGCTGGTGGAAGCAGGACCAGACTCTAAGGCTTCTGGGGGGTGTAGTTCCATAGAAAACCAATAGGAACGGCCAGGAAACAATGCTTGTGGCCAGGTGCATTATGGTATGCGTAGTTAGGCGACAATAATCATTAAGCAGCAAAGTCCAAACGGAGCATAAATGGATGTGCCCATGGCGCAGGCATGACAGTACCTGAGGTTCGCAGTTGGCGGTTCTCATTATCAGTTTCGGGTTCTGCCATTTGGGCTGACCTCCGCCCCGAGGGTTTTCACCAAGCTGATGGCGCTAGTGGCAGTGAGTATCAGGAGAAGGGGGATTCTAGTCTACCCTTACCTGGACGATTGGCTAATCAGGGCAAGTTCGTCCAAACGAGCCCAGGAACATCTGACCATGACCTGCCACTTCTTACACAGACTGGGCTTCTCCCTCAATTACAAGAAGTCACAAATGATTCCAAGCCAAAGACCCCAATTCATTGGTGCAGTCCTGGATACATCCTCAGGGAAAGCCTCGCCTCCCGAGGAGAAAGCTCACCACATTCTGCAGATGGTAACAAAGTTTCAAAATACCCAACATCTGCCGGCATTCGATTTTCTAAGGTTGTTAGTCCTCATGGCATTCTGCATTTTTCTGGTGCCAGAGGCCAGATTGAGGATGAGATCCTTTCAGAGGGCGCTTAGGACTCAATGGTCCCAATTTTCAGGGGAGATAACAGATCTTCTGAGAGTCCCGGCCAAAGTGGCTCAAGATCTTTTATGGTGGGCTTGCAAGGAAAGTATCCTCAAGGGAGAACCATTTTGGCAACCATGGCCGGAGATAACAGTAGAGACAGATGCCTCACTCACGGGGTGGCGAGCCCACACCAACGATCTGACAATCAGCGGTCGTTGGTCTCCATCGAAGTCCAAACTACACATCAACCTTTTGGGCCTGAGTGGAATCAGACTAGCGCTGAAGGCCTTTCTGCGCTCTGTACAGGGAAGGAATGTCCTGATAATGACGGACAACACCGTGGCCATGTACTACCTCAACAAGAGAGGAGGTGTAGGGTCACTACCACTGTGCAGAGAGCCAATACAGCTCTGGTTCTGGGAAATACAAGAAGGAATCTCTCTGTCGGCAGTTCACCTAGCCGGAGAGCAGAACACGGTGACTGACGCTCTGAGCAGGCAGAGAACAGTATCTCACGAGTGGGAACTAGCTCAGGAAGTCCTTCAAGAAATCTTCGCCCTTTGGGGAACCCCTTAAGTGGATCTGTTCACGACCAGTGTCAACAAGAAATGCAAACTGTACTGCTCAAGGGAATTTCCCCCAAGAGGAGCTCTAGGGGACTCGTTCATGGTAGATTGGTTATTTCTGCTCCTATACGCATTTCCTCCAGTCCCCATGATTCCCCATGTAATCAGGAGGTTGAGAAAGTTCAGGAAAACCATGATCCTAATTGCCGTGGATTGGGCCAGGAGGACGTGTTACCCAGACCTTCTGGACATGTCCATCTGCCCTCCAATACGTCTTCCACAAAGAGAGGATCTTCTCCCGCAAGAGGAAGGTCGGGTTCTCCATCCAAAGGTCATGACACTCAGCCTTCACGCATGGTTTCTGAGAGGCTGAGTTATAAGGATTGGGACCTCCCAGATGACGTAATGGATAATTTTGCTTTCGGCCAGGCGGCCAGCAACAAAATCCTTGTATCAGTGTCGTTGGAACAAATTCAGTAACTGGTGCAGGGATAAGAATGTGGATCCATTTTTATGTAATACTCCTACAGTACTTTCTTTCCTCTTACACTTGGCCAATTTGGGGCTCCAAGTTGCTACTATAAAAGGATATTTGGCAGCGCTATCTATCTTTAAGCGCTCCTCGGAAGAGGTGTCCTATTTTAAAATGCCCTTTGTCAGTCAATTCTTGAAAGGGCTGATAAATGTGTACCCTCCGACACCTTTTCAGGTGCCAATCTGGGATTTGAATTTAGTCTTAACATTTCTTTTGTGCCCCTTTCGAACCCTTACATTCTTGCCCATTAAGACTTCTCACTCTAAAAACAATTTTATTAGTGGCTATAACATCATCCCGCAGGGTGAGTGCGTTGCAGGCGCTATTATGTCAGCCTCCTCACACCATTTTCCATAGGGACAAAGTTATTCTAAAAGTCAAACCATCCTTCTTGCCTAAGAGTCTCTGATTTCCATCTGTCACAGAAAATCACCTTAATTTCTTTTTACCCTCCTCCACATTCTAGTAAGGAAGAGGAAAGATTGCACAGACTGGACCCAGAAAGGGCTCTGAGTTTCTACATTTGCAGACTGGCCAGTTTTTGACAATGTGACCAACTATTTGTTGGGTATACTGGACAATAATTGGGCCTTGGAGTGTGTAAACAAACTCTATCCAGATGGATAATTCTAGCAATCTTGGAATGCTATAAATTGGCTGGGAAAGAGCTTCCAGATGGGTTAAGGGCTCATTCAACCAGGGGCATTGCAACTTCCACGGCTCTTCAGAGGGGTGTCCCGGTGCATATTTATGCTGCGGCCACCTGGTCGTCAATGCACACTTTTGTGAAGCATTACTGCTTCGACTCTACATCATATCAAGGAGGACTCTTTGCAAAAGCTGTCCTTCAATCAGTCCATGATTGAAATTTCTGGTACTCCCTAATCCAAATTCTTACTGCTTTGGGAGGCATTCTAAGATGAGGAATATGTGGGAGGACACAATCCATTTGAAGAACAAGTTACTTACCAACTGTAATGTTCTTCCGATTGGATGTTCCTCCCACGTATTCCTCATCAACCCTCCCAACCTACCCCTACGTACAGTTTATGCCAGTTGCACTCAAACTTCCTTAAGAGCCTGAGGACTTAAAAGCCTGATCAACTGATGTGACCGTGAACACCGTTAAAACAGAACTGAGGTAACGGGCGTAGCTCGAGCCCATTATACAGCGGATGACGTCGACGCTCGACGGCAGCCCTGGAAGGACTACGACTCTGCGCCCTCGAACACAGTGCCCTCTGGTGAATTTTGTTTTCCAAAGCAGCAAAGCTGGGAGACGAGATATCTAAGAGGAGGAATAGGTGGGAGGAACATCCAATCGAAAGAATGTTACAGTTGGTAAGTAACTTGTTCTTCTCTACCAGTGCTCCTTATGAAATCCTTCAATCACTGGCCCAACAAGGAATTAAGCGAGCAATGTTTTGATGACAATGATGCTTAACATGGTGAGGAACCTGGATCCCGGGTCCAACTTTGTTGGTGAACCACTGGCGGAGGAGAGAGATCCCTTCTCAGCAGGTTTGGAGGGTAGTTGTGTGAGAGGGGGGCTGTCAGAAACTCACCTGTGGTGATATGGCCCCATGGAGTCACTGAAATACTTGCCATTCCCCATGCTCTTTCACTCGGGCAAGTCTCTGTGCACCACATGGCCTCCACCAAGATGGCACCCACGACACAAGATGTTGCATTCGCCACACAATCCCCACAAAGATGGCTGACACAGCACATACAGGACATAACTTCTACAATGATGACACACCTGCCCTATGTATCTGAATTGCAGCAGTTATATTCAAAGATCAGACATTCCAGAGTGCATTGCAATGCTCGCGTGTCGTTCTGTGCTGACATTTGTTCCTCTGTTCCTTTATGCATGCATTTCCCTTGCCTAGTCTCCTGTACCCACCTCCCTGTTCTTCGACTATCCTGGCTGGCCTCATTCCTGCTCCTCCTTTCTCTAGTCCAGCTCCAACTTCCTCCAGCTTTACTTCTTCTCAATACACATCTTCTGTCTTAACTCCTGGCAAAATAAGGGTTTTCTTCCCTCGGAGGGTTTCCCTTCAGGCGGTCGCCTTGGGGGTCACTTGCATTCTCGGTACCTAACTAGACAGCTTGTGACTTTCCTGGACTTCCCATCCTCTTCAATTCACGGTACCATCACAGTAGATATGCGACACATCGACCTGTGTAACTGACAGTTTGTAATGGCATAAGAAATATTATGGATCAAATACAACAGCTTGTTGCAGCCCTACAGGCCTCAACCACGGGGGTCCAATCCTTAAAGGACTACAAAGTTACTCTGAGGCAAATGATAGCTCCTGGGAACTCCAGGGTATTGGAACTCTCTCTCCTCCCCCCACCCTCAAGAACTCTGCCTGGCAGGAAGTTTGAAAGGGACCCCAGACACCAAAGGAGTTCATCAATGCATGCACTATGCAATTCACTTTCAAGGCAACTGTTTTTCCTCTGAACATTCAAAGGACGGCTATAGATCTCTGAACTACCTGGCAACGGGCTAACCTGGGCAGCACCATTAGTCACTACCAGCAATATAATTCTGTATAACTATCAAGGGTTTGTCACTAGTTTAAAGGCTATTTTCTGACACCTTAAACTGACTCATTCCACCCAAGAAACCATACTAGATTTATGCCAATGCAATTTAGATATTCTACTTATATAACAGGATTCAAACAACTGTCATTCGATGTAGTTTGGCCAGAAGCCCTAATACCCTATTTCGAAGGGGTTGGAACAAAGATTTGAAAGATGAATTAGTATGGGTGCAGTATTCTAAAACCCTTACAGAATTTGTCACACATTTACTGCAACTAGACTTCCACATGTAGGAGCACCAATCAGAAATGTAGAGCCCCAGTCCCACATTTGACAAGGACCTCTGCATACATCGCTAGGTTCAAGATATTCTGGGCAAGTGGGCACTGGTCATTGCCCCCTCTCTGAAGTGCAAGAAGATACAAACAGGGAATGTGCATGCATTTTGTCTCGAGACCATTTGGTAGGAAATGCTCGCTGACCCTCTCGAGACGTTCAGGCAATGCCACATTCCAGTTGTAAAAGTGGCGACAGCCTGGATTCAGAAAGTCATTTATCCTGTATGCTCTTCCCTCTTGAACACCAAACAATGAAATCTTTAACTACTTGTTCTTCATGTTTCCATCTTTTTTGGAGATCCCTCTGTGGCCAATGTATCTACCTGTCATGGCCACAGAACTAAGGGCCAGTCCTCCCTCATCCCCAGGGTCCAAATGGACCCAGTCCTGGCGCCTCCAGCGCGAGGCTCATGTAAAAGTGTGCTTAGCACACTCTGTGCCTAAGGCACGTGCAGCAGGGCTAGGTGTGGCCATAGAACAACACTGGAAGGCACGTGCAGGAGTCCCTGGGTGGGGCAAGGTGGAGCCACTAGGTGGGGCTAAAGGGAGGGGCCAGGGTCAGCCTATATAAGGCCAACCCATCCACATGCCTCTGCTTTGCGTTGCCCTGCTTTTGCAGTGTAACGCTTACCGCTGTTCTTACCTGCGCATCCACTTGATTCCAGCTGCTTCATCTCTGAAGACATCTACCAGATTCCAGCATCTCCAGCGCTGAGGGCGCTTCGTACCTGCTTCCAGCCGCTCCATCGCTGTACGAGCCTCTTACCTGATTCCAGCTACTCCATTGCTGTGCGCGCCCCTTACCGGATTCCAGCTACTCCATCGCTGTGTGCGCCTCTTACCTGAATCCAGCTGCTCCATCCCTGTGAGTGCCTCTTACCTGAATCCAGCTACTCCATCGCCGAAGGTTCTCCTACCTGCTCTCAACCGCGCCATCACTGGGCGCGCCTCTTACCTGCATCCCATCACTCCAGGAGTCGGAGCCTTCTTCTCACCTAATCTGGGCGTCCAGCTACCCGGAGCTCCACTTCGTTCCTTTTCTTTGCGACATCTTCAACCTGCAACCGCGGAGCTGCATCGAGCATCCAGACTTTGTTCTTCACCGTCGGCCTTCTCATGCAAGAGAAAAGAGAGAACGACAGGTTAAAATTCATAACAATAACGAGAGTTTGGCCGCCATACCAGGGCCTAGAGTTCCATTATAAAGGCCAACTTACCAGTTCCATCAGGCTCAAGGAACTCCCCGGATTCGCTCCACGACTTCGATCTGCTTCTTCATACCTATTGGGATGAGATTAGATATTGCAAGAATTATTATTGAACAAGAAAAAGACATCATAATAAACAAATTATAATCACAACCAAAAGACTTAGCTTCTAAGTGGGTTGGTCGCAGCTGGTCTGGATCAACACTTCCATGGACCAGTGAAGCAACTCGGTCCGCTCTACGCGCCCCTGCTATGATAAGCAGTATGGATAGCTCAACATTACAACACAACAGGTGAGCTTGCCTGGGAAAACGCTTGCACACTTCATTTTGGCACGAGAGGGTCGAGGGAAGTCACGACACCCGCACGCTATTCTCATTAGCTCTCATCTTCTCTCAAGGGCAATACCAGCATCCAGAACAGCAGGTTCTGCAGCAACCGGGAGAGGGAGGCGATCCAGTGGAGCCAAGTCGAGGGAGGGCTCCAACCGTGCCACAACGCCCCCACAGAGACCAGGTGAGCATAACAGAACGCAAAGCCTCTCTGAATCTCTGCCTGGGCATTATGGAAACCTCTGAAACCGACCAGTTAGCCCAATTACTGGGGGAGCTACGGGCTGAAGTGCATGCCTCAAGACAAGAGACTAATTCCTTGAGGAGAGACCTTATTGTAGCCCGAGAACGAATGAAAGATCTGGCAAAGCAAATGCTCCAGGCACGCGCAGGACAAGTTCCGTTACCCGGAATTACACCAACTCCTTTGCCAGAGCTATCACCACCAGTGCAGGTGGTACTTCCAGGGGCAGTCCCACTGGCCCCACCAGAACGCTTCTTTGGCGACCAGGAGACTTCCCTAACGACAGCGCAAGGGTGGCCTTTGTACTTTCCTATTTGGGAGGCTGTGCTGCTGATTGGTCCATACCATTAGTGACCCAGGACGATCCGATACTTTGCGAAATTCCAACAGGAATTGGAAAAATTGTTTGCCAGACACACCAAAGGACAAGCGTTAGACAACGAATTACTATCTCTTAGACAAGAAAACCATGACTTTTTCACTTATATTGCCACCTTCAACTGCTTCATAGCACAGACTAATTGGCCAGAAGAGAAATAGACCACACTTTTTCACCGGGGGCTACATGGTGAGTTAAAAGACATACTAGCTCAAGTTGTGAATCCACCCGAATGTTGTGCGGATTATATCAACCTAACTGTGCAATTAGATCACTGATTACAAGACCGAAAAATGAACCGCACGAGGGCGGAAGGGAGATCAGTTTACATAAGGCCTCGGGATAATCAAACCAGGGCTCATGAAACCACTGAACCTATGCAAATAGGGGGATTATGAGCTCCCATTTCTAAGGCTGAGAGGGAAAAAAGGAGGCAACAAAACTTTGTTTATATTGCAGAAAGGCTGGACATTTCTTGCGAGATTGCCCTATCAAACCCCCCAAGAGGATGGTAGGTGCCACGGACAATGGCAACGAAGAAAAAGAACAGAAGTTGGAAAACTCGGACATCCGGCAAGTGTAGGGGTCCACTTGTCGGAATCAAGAAAGTTGTACCGAACTCACACCTGGTATTTCCGGTGTTAATAACCCATCACCAACAACCATCAAGGGTACATGCTCTAGAAGCCTACATTGATGGTACGGTGGGAAACTACATCGATCAGGATTTGGCCACACGGATAGGCCTCCCACTTCAGCAAAAACCACACTTGAAAAACATTACTGCCGTGGATGGCTCTCAGCTGTCTTCAGGGCCAGTAACTCAACACACCGATAAGGTAATGTTGACATGTCAGGATGGTCATCAGGAAAGCATTTCGTTTGATCTTATTGGTGCCCCCCAGTTCCAAATGATCCTAGGAATGCCGTGGCTTGAAACCCATAACCCAAGGATTGACTGGCGCGTGAGAAAACTGACCTTCGCCCAGGAATGTGCAAAGAGCTGCTATCATAGGTACGTGAGAAAACTACAACTCAAGGGGAAACCCATCCTAGGAATTTCGGGTTCATTACCTTCTGAATATCAAGATTTTTTGGACGTGTTCCAAAAGGAACAAGCTAATACCCTGCCTCCATACAGAACTTACGATTGCCAAATCGATCTGGTCCCTGGAGCACAAATTCCCTGCAGCAGAATCTACGCCCTGACTGAGCAAGAAAATCAGCATCTAATAACATATCTAGACCAGTACCTAGCTAATGGGTTCATCCACCCGTCTAAGTCCCCAGCCTCTTCAGCTCTCTTTTTCGTGCCAAAGAAGGAAGGGGACCTCAGAACGTGTATAGATTATAGGGTGTTAAACCAAATTACCGTGAAGAATAGGTATCCTCTGCCACTCATTCCCAAACTACTTGACCAAGTTAAGAATATTCTCAAATCTATACACAGTTAGACCTCTGGGGAGCTTACCATCTGGTTAGAGTGAAGAAGGGCGACGAATGGAAGACAGCATTCTGATCCAAATACGGGCTTTTCGAGTACCGGGTCATCCGCATTTTAGTTCTTTATGAACGATGTACTCCACAAACTGCTGGACATCTGTGTCCTTGTTTACATCGACGATATCCTCATCTGTTCAGCATCCAAGGAAGAGCATGTGGGCCATGTAAAGGCCGTTCTGTAGAAACTCCGTAAGAATCGGCTATTCGCCAAACTGGAAAAGTGTTTTTTCCATGTCATGGAAGTCAAGTTCTTGGGCTTTATGCTTACCCCCGAGGGGTAACCATGGACACTCGTAAACTGGAAGCTATTTTTCAATGGCCATCCCCAACATCGACCAAGGGAGTGCAGAGCGTGCTCGGGTTTGCCCATTTCTACCGGTGATTCATCCCAGGATTTTCTCAAATCGTTCATTCCATCACTTCTTTACAAAGAAAGAATAAAAAGTTTTCTTGGACTCCCGATGCTGAAAAAGCCTTCCAGGAATTGAAATCGGCTTTCACATCAGCACCTGTTCTCTGGCACCCTCGATCCAATCTACCCTACGTCGTGGAGACTGATGCCTCCAGTGGGGCCATGGGGGCTGTGTTATCACAAAGGGATCCCGACACTGGGCAGTTACATCCCATAGCATTTTGGTCCCGTAAGTTTACAGCACCTGAAAACAACAAGGCCATAACCGACAAAGAATTATTGGCGAATAAAGGAGCCCTTAAAAACTGGAGATACTATCTCTTGGGGGCTAGACATACTGTCACCGTTACCACGGATCACCGTAATTTGCAATATCTGAAAACAGCCAAGGCCCAGTATTCTCGTCAGCTTCGCTGGGCTCTCTTCTTCGCGGAGTATGATTTTGTAATCACATACCGACCAGGAGTGCGTAACGGAAAAGCAGACGCTCTGTCACGAATGGGAGAAGACAAAGATGCATTCATACCATCAGAACCAGTACACATCATTCCGGAGGTACGAATTCAGAATCAGATCACAGTCACCACCTGCTCGGAAGATTTAAAGGTCGACCTCCAGTCTCAAATGGATCAAACCACCCAACAAGAATGGTTTCACAAAGGAGACCAGTACTCCATCATGGACAATTTACCCTATTTCCAAGGGAGACTATACATTCCAGATAAAGAAACTCAAAACAAGATTACAGCCAATTACCACGAATCATTAGTGGAGGGACACCCCGCGATTACTAAAGCACGAGCCAAAATCAGGAAGAATTACTCGTGGCCAACCTGGAGAAAGGACGTGGCCCACCTTATTGCAACCTGTGGAGTTTGCGTGCAGCAGAAATCCCAAAAGTCTGGTCCCACAGGATTATTGCGTCCACTTAGTATACTACCCGTCCCTTGGCATACGTTATCCATGGATTTCATTACAGATTTACCTCCTTGCGACGGCTTCAACACAATTTTAGTGGTGGTGGATTTGTTCTCCAAGATGGCACTCTTTATTCCACTAAAAGGACTTCCTACTGCTGGAACTCTGGCCACCGTGTTCCTAGAACAAGTGATCAGATTACATGGTTTCCCTTCAGTATTAATTTCTGATCGAGGAACACAATTCGTCTCAGCCTTCTGGAGGAGTTCTTGCAAGATTGCACAGATTGACCTTCGCCAATCCACCAGTCACCACCCCCAGACCGATGGTCAAACTGAGAGGACTAATCAGACGTTAGAGCAATACCTGAGATGTATGTTGCAGCAGACAGAAGGATCCTGGAAGGACTTTCTTTGGTTAACTGAGTTTGCTTACAATAACTCAATCCACACAAGTACAGGACAGACCCCATTCTATATCATGAATGGTCGGCATCCTCGGACGTCCTCCTTTGACCCACTTGATGAGCTACAAATGCCGGCAATCACCTCACTACATAAGACTATTACTCAAACCCTCAAGGAAGCAACAAAGAATTTAACTAAAGCCAAGGAACAGCAAAAGAAGTTCGCGGACAGGCATAGAAGGGAAGCTCCACATTACGAAATTGGGGATAAAGTATGGTTCGCTGCCCGAAATAAACCGCTCAAAGGACTTCGAGTCTTCCGTACCAAATATCTAGGACCTTATCCCATCAAGGCCATCATCAACTGGCCGCAGTAAAACTAGATCTATCCGACAATATGCAAATTCATCCAGTATTTCACGTTTCTCTCTTGAAGCCGGTGCAGCCTGAGACTAGGATCAAAAAACCACTGGAGCCTGAAATGATCAGAGGAGAACCTGAGTATGAGGTTAAGGACATTCTAGATTCTAAAATGGTACGATCAAAATTGTACCACTTAATCGATTGGAAGGGTTATGGACCTCAAGATCGCACTTGGGAACCAGTGGAATTTATCCATGCACCTCGATTAATCAGGCGGTTTCATCGTAACAACCCCACCAAACCTGGACCGGAGAGAGGAACGCCCGTGAGAGGGGCCTTGAGGGGGAGTGCTGTCATGGCCACAGAACTAAGGGCCAGTCCTCCCCCATCCCCAGGGTCCAAATGGACCCAGTCCTGGCACCTCTGGTGCCAGGCTCATGTAAAAGTATGCTTAGCACACTCTGTGCCTAAGGCACGTGCAGCAGGGCCGGGCATGGCCATAGAACAACATTGGACGGCACGTGCAGGAGTCCCTGGGTGGGGCAAGGTGGAGCCACTAGGCAGGGCTAAAGGGAGGGTCCAGGGCCAGCCTATATAAGGCCAAACAATCCACATGTCTCTGCTTCACGTTGCTCTGCTTTTGCAGTGTACCGCTTACCGCTGTTCGTACCTGCGCATCCACTTGATTCCAGCTGCTTCATCTCTGAAGACCTCTACCAGATTCCAGCATCTCCACCGCTGAGGGCGCATCTTACCTGCTTCCAGCCGCTCCATCGCTGTGTGCGCCTCTTACCGGATTCCAGATACTCCATCGCTGTGTGCGCCTCTTACCTGAATCCAGCTACTCCATCGCCGTGAGTGCCTCTTACCTGAATCCAGCTACTCCATCGCCGAAGGCGCTCCTACCTGCTCTCAGCCGCTCCATCGCTGGGCGCGCCTCTTAACTGCATCCCAGCACTACCGTACCCGGAGCTCCACTTTGTTCCTTTTCTTCGTGACGTCTTCACCCTGCAACCGCAGAGCTGCATTGAGCATCCAGACTTTGTTCTTCACCGTCGGCCTTCTCCTGCAAGAGAAAAGAGAGAACAACAGGTTAGAATTCATAACAATAACAAACACTTGGCCGCCATACCAGTGTCTAGAGTTCCATCATAAATGCCAATTTAGCAGTTCTATCAGGCTCAAGGAACTCCCCAGATTCGCTCCATGACTCTGATCTGCTTCTTCATACCTATTAGGATGAGATTAGACATTGCAAGAATTATTATTGAACAAGACAAAGACATCATAATAAACAAACTATAATCACAACCAAAAGACTTACCTTCTAAGTGGGTTGGTCATAGCCGGTCTGGATCAACACTTCCACGGACCAGTGAAGCAACTCGGTCCGCTCTACGTGCCCCTGCTACGATAAGCAGGACGGATAGCACAACATTACAACACAACAGGTGAGCTTGCATGGGAAAATGCTCGCACACTTCATTTTGGCACGAGAGGGTCGAGAGAAGTCACGACACCCCCACGCCATTCTCATTACCTCTCATCTTCTGTCAGGGGCAATACCAGCATCCAGAACAGCAGGCTCTGCAGCAACCGGGAGAGGGAGGCAATCCAGAGGAGCCAAGTCGAGGGAGGGCTCCAACCGTGCCCCAACGCCCCGCAGAGACCAGGTGAGCGTAACACTATCTTAGTGGACTGTGGGCTGCAGGTAACTTTATTGAGGATTCATGGGCCCTACCAAATGGTATTGCCCATTTAACAGAGACCATGATTTTACCTGTGGAAGTTCGGCAGGCAATCATTAGTTTCAGGTCCCATAACTTAACAGGCATCAACCTTAAAATGAACCCTTGCTGCCCGTGAAGAATCACATCATTTTGATGTAATGAAGGAAGCCGACTTCCCAGTTATCCTTTGTCTACCATGGCCCATGTTCGACAACCCTTATATTAACTTGCCTTCGGGAACACTGATCCTAGGATCGGAAAGAACTTTGTGTGAGCCACTGCCTTCTTAGGAGTCCTGCTGTACTCCATACAGCACCTATAGATGTCCTAGAGGAAAATACACAACCACTGTGGTCGGTCTTGTGCAGAGGATACCGCAAACAGGATCACTCATTTCATGAGTTTTTTTTCTGATCTATTGGAGAACACGACACATGGAGAAGGTCCGGACAGAAGATCTCATCTCCCATATATAATATTGGGGAAACCATTGAGTGAAAAGGTTTACCATTATGGTGTAACAGCCAGTGTCCAATGAACGGCTGCAAAATTACACATTAATAAAAAAATGTGCATAATGGAAAAGTCCATTGGACAATTACTGGTGCAGCAATAATTTATACTAAATGTAGACATCCAGTAATGAACGGTTGAAGTATTCAAATTGTTTTGTTTCAACACTTAATAATGCAATGTAGAAGAGCCCTGACGAAGAGCTTTGCTTGAAATATTTACATTCAGACGGCTTATTTACAGCCAAACATATTTTATTGGCACACAACATTAGGTCTGCAAATAAAAGGATTCTACTGACAACTAGAAATATGAGTCCTTTTGAATCATTCCACCTTGAACAGTGCCCAAATGAGATATTAGTAACAAAGACAAACTAACTCTTAAGTAATATCATATATATCAGTGGGAGTGAGGCACAAATACCATCCGAGAAATGTCTTGTTCTGTTCTTTCAGAGGTTTTGCTACAGCGTCGTGCTGAGGACTGTGCCATCAAGCTGATTCTGGGGGCGCAAGTGCTGTCAATCAAATGTACATATTATCCAGTCCTGAAAAGAAGGCCTTGTATGAATACCTTCAGACACATTTCTAAAAGGTAGTGATCATGGAGTCAAGGTCTCCAGCAGGCACCTGATTTTTCACCCCTATGAAGGATACCTCAGAATGGAGACCTTCTTTGGACTATCAGGGTTTAAACGAGGTCACAATTGAAGCCAAGTATCCATCACAGCCTTTAGAACACTCTTTGGCAACTATGAATACCATGCCATGTTTTTTAACGATTTATGGACTGCCAATTTTCTGATCTACTTCATTCAGTAATTTTATATTTGGATGATATGCTTCTATTCTCAAAAGGCCCTCTAGAACATGAAATGCATGTTAAAGAAGTACTCCAACTTCGCTACCATCATCTGCTGACCAAACCAGAGAAGTCAGTGCTCGTCAAAATGGATATCCATGGATCCCAAAAAGGTCTCTGGTATCTTCGAGTAGCTGGACCCTCGAATGTTTGAGATGTCTAATTGTTCCCTGGGTTTGCCAACTTTCATTATTCTAATTCTTTGCACTTGTAAAGCACTTGAGGCCCAATAGGTATTCTAGCACTAATAATCAGAGGCCATGGACCTGTTAAGGGGGCACTAATTGTACTAATAGGATTAGAGTTTGCATCTACACTCTGGAAGTTTTTTGATAATTTTGAGATCAAATGGAATGGAATTCTAGAGTTTGCTAGCCTGTACCTGAAAAGAGCGCCCCATAGCTCTAGATTGCTTAATCCTTATGTTTACTAGGAATGATGAATTAGCCGATCTAAGAGTACAGGGGAGCAGATACAAATGTAATTTCCATTACAGGTATTTTGGACATGTCTGATGGATGGCTTTAATTGTACCGAAGAGATGGGTGTCCCCTTCATTGTGGACATTGGGGAAGCAAATAAACCAAAACACAAGGGGGATTATGTCACACGGAACAACAAAGTAATAATGTATAAGTAACAGACTTCTAATGGTGGATTAGGTAATGTTGGACTACGTAAAGGAAGCATAGAAACCAATATATACTCACATTTTATTCACATATCAAAAAATATCATTATGAACATAGTTGTTAAAAAATACTCGAATGTTCAATCCATAATTCAACCGAACATAAGGTATTACGTAAAAACTTTGCAATTTTGCATTAAACTTGCTAATTTTGAATTACAGTTTCTAATTTTGTGTTGACAAAAACATCATTATAGACAGCAAAACACATATACACTCTCTGAATTTTTAATGCACTGGCAAGCTAGTCAATATATAACATTGTGTTGTATTGGAGGAAAAAGAACTATCACCAATGTGATCAAAAGGTTCACATAGGGATAAGGTATTATCCTCCAGGGTATCTAATATAGTACAACACTAATGCAAGATATTGTTTTGATGACAGTCTAAAGCACTGTGTGTCTAGTAAAGTGCAAAACTAATGCAAAACGTTGTTTTGATGACAATGAAAAGTGCTATGTGTGAACTACAGATTCCCGGATAAACAATACTGTTTGATGTGTCACCCGAATATCCTACTGTAGGTAGTTTTGACAATTAATTTAATCTACAAAAGACGGATAATCGTCTTTCTCAGGTCAAAGTACTGCTGATGATTTAACTCATTCAATCTGATATTGGATGCCACTGGGAGGTCCCGACTGGTTCTTGAACGGCAGTATTCCTCTCATAGTATTCAATAAAGTAGAGAAAGACATTCAAAAATAAAAAGAACATTTAAAAAAAAATGAATGGTCTAAGAATACTTGGCCGGGCCAACTGCCCGAATCCACCAATCTGAATTTCAATTATATCTACTGAGAAGAACAATAAATACCATTGTTTCAACCAATTTAGGAGCTTGGCCGAAGACTGTGCGACTCAAGCTAACATCATGCAAGACAGACTCTCACAAAGAGGGTATCTTTTCCATCTCCTTAGACAGTCCCGGAAATGGGTGAAGAGCCAACATAGGGAAATACTGCTAGCTAAAAATATTAATTCAAACATCATCAATGCACGACGTATCTGTGCTATGATGTACAACACACATCATAATGCCATTAAAAAAGCCATCTCTAAACATTGGCACTTGTTACAGCTCAACAATCCTGTCCTGGAATGCCAGATTTACACCTTTAGAAAAGGAAAGAATTTAAAGGACTGGCTCTCCCAAACAGACAGAGTTAAAGCAACAAGTAGCCAGAAGACCATTACAGCCCTTTGGAGGTTGAAATCCATCGATGGACATTTCCCTTGTGGTTATTGTTGCCAATGTAAATCGACCACAGCACGCACTTCTGTTACTATAAATCAGAAAACACTGTATCTTAGAGATCATACCACGTGCAATACTAAGAATGTTATTTACGTCATTACGTGTCCCTGTCACAAATCATACATTGGGAAAACTTCAAGACCGGTTAAGCTCAGCATTACGGAAAATAAATCTAAGATCTGTACCATCTCCGCTAGTAGCCCATTACGTTGAATATAATCATGGTTGTAATGACATCAAATAGCTGGCACTGGAACGTATAAGAGGAACTTACTCCAATGCCATAGCCAATAGACTGGCCCAAAGAGAACAATGGTGGATGTACCATACCCAGTCTTACCACGTAGGGCTCAATCAGCAGGAAGAGTGGCTTCAATGTGGCCAATTAGGGTTTCCATATTAGGGACGCATTTGACGTTTCTATTGCAGTTTATGTGACTTTTTTGATTTGGCATTGCGCGAATACACTTATATCAAAGCTCCATTATATATACTGAGAGCCACTGTGTCGACTCTTCTTCACTCCCCCTTTATGATACCTTTCTGAACAGTTTGTCATACATCTCAGGCCATTTGCCTCTGCATCTGTAGAGAATAATGCATTTTTTAATAATGCATTATTCCTAACAAAACAGGTTGGGACTTACAATCAACATCCCCGAGATGCTCAATTTTATATCTACTATTTTTACCATCTTCATGGTTACCTTAGCTTATGAAAGGTAGCCGCATTGTGCCCTTTTTTTTCAACCTTTGTATTTGAAAAGAAAGTTGTATTTATTGAATTGTTCCCATAAGCAGGCTGGGACCTGTAGTTAATATCGATGCATAGTGAGATGCCTAACTTCGGGTACAGTCCTCTTTCTTCTTCCATGGTCCAGCCGAGCGCAAGAAAGGAAGTCATATCTCCTTCCCTTCGTTTCGGCTGTTCAGCACGAGCAATATGGAGGCAGGGAACGCTAACTCGGTTGTTTTCACACACCATTGAATGCCACGTGTGAGTAATTATGCCATCTCTCATTAAGTTCGCGTAGTTAGCAGTTCGTAGTGTTGCAAGTCTGCAGCTACGCATCTTTTCCATTTTTCATTCAACTTAGCTCCAGCAGTCCTTAGAAGCACCATGTCTAAGGGTCATTAGGACACATGTGGTTTGCTGATTAGGGAAAGCGATAGGAGCCAGTATTTAACAGTGCTGCGATCCACTCTCCCGTGCTCCATAAATCTTTTGGCGTTTTTTCAAATCTGCCCATTATCATTTGTATTGTGGACCATGCGGACTCACTATTGACAACATGCTATTGAAACAAGAAAGATGTTGTCATTTTTCACGGCATTTAAAGTAGATGTTACTGAAGAAGTGATTACCAGCACTAATGCCGCTGTTGGTCTCCTTCCTTCCTAAATCACATGCCACACTCCTTACTGAGACTGCATTCCAATCAAGAATGGATGAATGTTGCATATAGCTTACGGGACCACAATCATGGTTTCTCAGAATCTAGGAGCTTCTCTACATCATGTTTTTGGGCAGGGAAGTGAGCGAGTATTTGCCTCTTTGCTTGATATTTGAAGGTTTGTTAGCTGGGATTTTCACCACTTTTGAATTAAGGATTGGTTTCATTCCATTTCTTTTTTTTGTCTTCTCAGATAAGCAATAGTTGCATCTGATTTCGGATCGAGTTTGAGCTATGGAAATTAGTGTCAAACAAACTCCTAAACTAGTTGAAACAATGGTATTTATTGTTCTTCTAAATAGATATGATCGAACTTCAGATTGGTGGATTCGAGCAGTTGGCCCGGCCAAGTGTTCTTAGACCAATTATTTGTTTTTAAATTTTCTTTTTCTTTTCAGAATGTTTTTCTGTACTTTATGGAATACTGTGAGAGGAATACCGCCATACAAGAACCAGTCGGGACCTCCCAGTGGCATCCAATATCAGATTGAATGTGTTATACAACACAATGGTATACATTGACTAGCCATGCATTAAAAATTGAGAGAGTATATGTGTTTTCCTGTATTTAATGTTTTTTGTCAACACAAAATTAGAACGTGTAATTCAAAATTGGAAAGTATTTACGTAATACCTTATGTTCGGATTAATTATGGATTGAACATTCAAGTATTGTTTAACAACTATGTTCATAATTATGTTTTTTGATTTGTGAATAAAATTTGAATATATATTGGTTTCTATGCTGCCTTCACCTAGTCCAACATTACCTAATCCACCATTAGAAGTCTGTTACTTATACATTATTACTTTGTTGGTCTGTGTGACATAACCCCCCTTGTGTTTTGATGGATCGTTTTAAACACCAGTGTGAGTATTTTAAATGTGATCCTTGCTAGGAACGGCAACCAGTGTATCTTTCTGAGACTAGGTGTGGTGTGTGTTCCAAAAGCGACTCCTGTAACTGCACTGGCAGTCTTGTTTTGTAATACTTGTACCCGATTCAATAAGTACTGAGGTCCTCCTAATAGTAAGGCATTTCCATAATCAATACTTGAGCCAATTGCTCGAGCTATGTCTTCAGCGTGCCGCTCCAATGTAAATGGTTGAATTAGAATCATCAGACGAAAGGGATAAGAGCAGATTATTCTGTTGGCATGTAGATTCATACTCAGGTGGTTATTGAAGTAGACCTCTCCCCCAGATGCCCCCCAATTCTTTACTGACAATTGTATGGTAAGATTAACATGGTCTAACTTAATTTCTTTTAAAGTATTTTTCAATACAGGGCATTAAGAATTAAATAAACATTCTAATTTTGAACATTGTGACTGAGCAAGTAAGTATCCATCCAAAGTTCAATGTTTTGACAAATATATTCAATGTGCTACAGATTTTGTTGGATGCCATCTTTGTTCAGCCGGAAAATCAGCTGTGTGTCATCCTCATTGTTCTGAAGTACATGTTGGGCTATAAGGCAATCATGTAGAGGTTTCAGATATACATTAAACCGTAATAACAGGCATACCCCTTGTGGCACACCGCAGTTAATACTATGTTCTTCTGATTCAAATAGACCAATTTTGACCTTAGCTACGCATTTTTATTTTTTTTAAAGTAATCAACTCATTTGGATGTTCTTGCTGTATTTTTCAGTCTGGTAATAAGAATGGAATAGTCCATGGTATCAAATGCAGTGGACAAAGCCAAAAGCATAAGCATAAGCAATGAGATTGAACCCTGATCCATGATACTGAGAGGTTGATCCTTCACGTCCAACAGCACCATCAAAGTACTCCTCCCAGGCCAAAAGCCAGATTGAAAATCGGCCAACAGTTGGGTTTGTTCTAGGTGGTCTTGTGCGCTGTTGAGTTGGAATCTTATCCATGATTTTTAGTAGGAAAGGGAAGTTTTATATAACACAGTTAATTGTTGGCATCATAACCATCTAATTTATTTTTTTGAGGGGGTGATCAAAGTTCTCTAAAGTTCAGCCAGGATATTCCCTTCAGCTAATGACATGTTGATACAAATTAGTGGTGTTGAGTGCTACACTCGAGACACATTTCTTGATCACAATCGAAGGACAGGGATCTCACAGGCATGATGTTGTATTCAGCAATGTTATGCTGGTTACCTGTTATGGGGTAACTGGCGCAAAATGAAATTCCAAACTGGTGTTGCTGACAATTTCCTCCTGGACGGTGGTGTAATTCCACAGTGATTACTGGTTTGCTTGTTTGAGTAAGATTATGCTCTTAATATTTGCTATGTTAGAAAGAAAGTTGGCGGACAAAGAGTTGCACCACTCTATGGATGCTGGGATGAAGGCATTTGATTGCCTTTGGTGTGGTGAGTTGGTGCATTATTTGAAATTGTTTTTGGAGCACATTCTGTCATATCAATTTGATGTTATAAAAAAAAGGCTTGCTTGGCATCTGCAATAGTTTGCGAATAGTCCAGGCGCAGTCCTTTGGCAGCCAAATTAGTACTCAGTGATGGGTCTTTATTCCATTTCCTTTCAGCAATCTGATACGAATTTTAATCTTTCTTGGGGAGGCATTGTACCATCTATCTGTTTGGGACAGATTTAAATTGATTTCTTATATGGAGGTGCTTTATCATTGATTACTTTGTTGATCCAAGTACAACATTACCTAGCTCTTTCATCTAGTGACAAAGCTTGATAAATGGACTCCACGCATTGTTGAAGGGGTGCGTCGCAGGTTCCTTCGAACCACTGGGCTAGACTCAAGAATTTAGACCTTTAAAGGGAAGGAATCCCACTTCCAGCCGACAGGAAAGGCCTAGCAGCTTTATATGCAACACAGTGGCACATGGTCGTTGGCTCAGATTAAACAAGACATTTCTTCACACCTGAATACAACACCATTCTATGCTCCGATACTTATGGGATTATTGATTGAGTAGTTGGATTTTTTTCACCTCATAGGAACTCAAGGCAGTGCCCTCCTTCAACCTTTTCACATGAGCACATTTTACATAACCCTTGTAACTTATTAAATAAAGTGTTACCTCACACACATATTAGAAAGGGATAAAGAAGAACAAACCACAAGGTTCTACATCAATGACATTCCGTTTGTAGTCAAGGTAACGGCACAGAGACCGCTTTGCTGGACCTTAAGTCTAATTTACTGCACACCATGGATAAGGGAGGGGGTGGGCAGTGGTCCTGATCTTATTAGACTTGTCAGCTGCCTTCGACCTGGTGGACCACCGCCTATTAGTTGCCAGGTTGAAAGAGGTAGCTCATTTTTCAGATGCCGCTTCGGCATAGATACAATCCTTCCTGAGTAACAGAACATTGAGGGTGTGCAGTGACCTAGCGGACACCTCACCTAGTAGTATCTTGTAGTTTGGAGTCCCACAGGGTGCCTGCTTATCGCCCTCCCTTTATAACATGTTTACTATTCCTCTCTTTGAGTTGTTAAACAGAAATTACATTGAATTCACCAACTATACGGATGACAAGCAATGTCTCATCCCGTTATCAGGGAATTACGAGCAAGACACTGCCAGATTGAATGAGGTTTATGATATAATTCAAGCATGGATGGTAGAGAATGTCCTTGCACTAAACAAGGAAAAAACAGACCTTATGGTTGTTGGAACATACATTAAAATTAAAAAGCTCCGGGAGAATTATAAAAATGTCAAACTTGCATGGCTCAATCTGGAGACCAAAACCAAGGATAAAACCCTAGGAATTGTCTTGGACCAACATCTCAGTATGAAGGCGCAAGTGAGTCATCTGGTGTCTTCATCAGCATGCTACATAAAATTACTCACACAAATGTGCCCGTTCGATTCAAAAGTGAATTGTGAAATTAAAGCAAGAACAATCATCGGGTTCAAGATAAGACTATTGTAGTAGTCTTTTCATAGGTATTAATAAATCAGAATATGTCAGACTTCAGGTCATACAGAACAGTGCAGTCAGAGCAATTGCGGGGCTGAGGAAATTTGATCATGTAACCATGGCAAGAAGAGATTTGCACTGACTGCCGATAGAAGAGAGGATTAAACTCTGCCTATTGGTTATGGTGCATAAAAGCATTATGTGCACTGGGCCTGCATAGTTGTTGGAGGCCTTGCTGATGTAGTCCAACATAAGAATGCAGAGATCAAATGAAACACTACAGCTTAAAATGTCCAGTTGTTCACTCACACAAGTAAAACAGGGTGCCTTTTACACAGTAGCCCTGATGGTCTGGAACTCTGTCCCGGGAAGAACTGAGAAAGATTAACCTGATCGAAAATGTCAAGAAACAATTGAAAACATATCTATTCAAATAACGAGTATCCGCTTTTTCTTAGAACTCTGCTTCCCCCTTCTCCTTTTAGCTGAGCATTAGGTTATATGTCTTATTCTTTGTTTGTCAGTTGCACCCATGAGCCTCCGGGTCCGGAGGAGCGCAGTAAACATTTGTAAAGTAAACAGAATGGCATAATACATCAGCACAACATTTGCACATTGATAAGAGTCTCAACTATTACTATTGTTGTATAAAAAAAGAACATCTTATGTACAAAATATCCCACAATTCTCTCTTTAATGAATCACCAACAAATCAAACCCCGCGGGGCGTGGCCAGCAATGAAGCGATGCAGACGTGAGCCTTCTTTGCTCCCGTGACTGCCCACAAACATCCTGCTTTTCAGCCTGATAAAGACTCGACATCGGTTCCCAAATGCGCACAGCGGGCACCGAACATCCTGAGGCATCGACAGCTGCAATAATTAGAGGATTCGTTTGAGTTCTGCGGGAGAAAATGACCACCGCAGCCCACCCAAGTGCCCAGGAAAAACAAGACAAAATGGCCACAAGGAGAGCGCAGTGATCGCGGCCCGACGAACAACTATGTAGTGTGCAGCGGAGACCCAGAGACAGGTCAAGAGTCAACTGGGAAGACTTTCATGTGAGCCCTCAGTACCCACATAACGCTGGCGGCAGCCTGAAATACACCCTCGACCCCGTGGAGCCCCACAGACCAGACACAACTCACCTGCAACACCGGAGTGATATGTCGACCGTGGAGAGCCCAGAATAGACAGTGGGTGAAGCGAGCGCTGGAGGAGAGCCGCTGGAGTGTCCGGAGGAGTGCGGAGGGGCCCGCAGCCGCGTTGGGTGCAGCTACGGAGAGGCAGTGACACACGTCCCTGACCATTGGCACGGAAGCTCGATTGCAGCAGTCGCGTCTTGCTCTGCCCGCCAGGAGCCCGGTGGGAGGCCTCTGACACCCCAGACAAGTGGGCATGGACTGCCGGAATGCAGGGAAGGGAATCCCCATTCAAATTGAGGACGCCACCACAATTCCAACAGCGCTTGCCCAGCCCTGTACGGAACGTTGCTCCTTCGAGTGAGCCCTCCTGGCTCACCACAACTAACGGACACCAAAACATGGTGTCAGCATACAACGGCAACACATTGCAGTTGTGACTATCCTTCAAGCATCCTGGTGGGCGCCCTCACAACCCGATCACAGCTACACTTGCCAACACCATAGTCCAGAAGAGCCTGGATGGAAGGAAGCAGTACCCAGAGGAACACAAACTGTACCCCTCCTCCCCCAAGACAGTCGGACGGAGGAGGTAAACGGAAAGAACTTTGACGGGTTGCCGGGAACCAGCTGCTGTGTAGGAGGGGGACCACCGGTTTCTCCTACCATAGGGGTTGCGGTTGGACACCACGACTCCTGGTCACCGGAGGGAGGGGTGCCCCGACTCAGTGCTGCCCCAGTGGTACTCCTGTCACACCGTACTACCGGTCTGACACCCAGGGAAACATTACTGGGTCTATCATACTAAGAACAGCGCCCCTGGATCGCTGCAGGCAAGCACTCTGTAGCTATCAAACACTCCCAGCTACTCTCCGCCGATTGTAAAAGTGTTCAAATGTCAATTGAGGAACAACACTGAGCTGCAAATACTCCTCATGCCACTCGGAGGCAACAACAGTAATAAGGGACTGGGTGTGTGAGTATGCACCACCCTATCACACCGTCCTGTCTACCACAGATCAAAGGAAACCCGCAACACTGGTGAAGACGTACAAACTAAACTGGTTGGTACAGAACACGACTAAAACAATACTAAACAATACTTGAGGTCTGCAGTGCCTAGTCTGTTGTACCAGAGAGCAGATGCCACAAAGCTACGTGCACCAGTGCTGCCCACGATCCAGGCCACACAATACCTGTATGGACCCGGAGTGAAGCATGGGCAAAGACAAGCTGAAGACACAACCTGTACAGAACAGAACCGACCAGTATACGACACCAACGATGCAAACACAAGAGTGCGTTGACCTGCCGGGGCCGATGGTGGGAGTCGAAAACACACATTCCCTAAAAGATGTCATGGCGGCAATTGCAGACTCTCTAGCATCCATGGAACAGAAAATGGATGGCATAAGCACAGATGTATCCCTACTCCGACACGACCTACAAAAACTGACCTCACGCACCGGAGAAGCTGAGCAACTAATTTCCGACACAGAGGACGCCTTGCGTAGCATGCAACAACAGCTATCCGGAGTCAGCCCCAAACTGAAGCTAATGGAAGAGAGGGTTTACTAAGGAGAAGGGAGGTCAAGAAGAAACAATGTCCGAATAATTGGGCTGCCGGAAAAGGCTGAGGGCCCCAGCACGGAGCTCTTTCTTGAACAATGGCTCACAGACTTATTTGAACCAGAAACCTTTTCTAAATTATTCTCTATTGAAAGAGCCTATTGAGTGCCAACCGTGCCGGGTGCCCCTCCACGCACAATAATAGCCAAGCTCCTGAATTACAGGGATCGGGATGCACTGCTCCAACGAGCACGTGCCAAGGGCACGATAACGCACAATGGCTCCAAATACGCCTTCTTCCCTGATTACACAAGGGAGGTGCCGAAAGCCAGACAGTCATTTGACCAATTTAAGAAGTAATTGCAAATGCTGGATGTCAAATATAGGTTGCTATTCCCTGCTCAACTCAAAATATATGACAGGGGCACTACGGTCCACTTCAGCGACCCCAAAGAGGCATGGCGATGGGCCGAGCAACATATTGAAGGCGACTGGTCCACTCCCTGGAATGGCAGAAACACAGAACCCCGGCCCCGAGTGGACAGGAGAATGCCCCTAATACAACCACAACCACCGGATCCGGGACGCCTGGATGGAGAACAAGAATAGAGTCTGTAGTGTCTGCACATGTCACACACCGCAGGAGCTGGCGGCTCTGGCCCCGGTGGCGCTTACGCCGCCATTGACCCGAGCCGTCACGCTCGGACGCACCATGTTTATGCAGTCTAGTTCTTCCAACGCCAGTGACGTCGGAAGCCCGTAATCCCTAGCCGCAACCAGGAAGCCTACGCGTTACAACCTTCGTGCGTTAGGCTTTCGGGTTGACACGCTACAGTTTTCCTTGTCTTGCCTTCTGCTCTGTCTCCCTGTTTTTCCTGCCTGCCCTCGCATTTCTTCTATGCTCTCAGGTTCCTGCCCAGCTTCACCTCGTTCTCTTCTCCTCCTTTTTCTAGAACCTCCTCTCTTTACTTGGAACAGTTTTCCCGGGCTTCCCCCTCTGCTGCCCTGCTGTTCTCTCTCCGTCCTGACATTGGGTATACCGCACTCTGGATCCATTCCTAGCCCTCTGGAACACACCTGGGACATCATCTGTGCAAGATCTGTGGGCCACCGCCTCAGGGGTTTTTTATGCCATCCGGCTTTTTCCCCTGGACCAGTTTGCTTCGGAAGAGGGGCCCCCCTAGATCACTTGTACAAGGGTCAGGGTGGCTTCCTTTCGAGGTAGACCCTATCTTCACTCCAACAAAAAAAAGGAGGCACTTTGGAAGAGGAGGTTTGGAGAGGAACTAGATTTCGACATAACAGGTGAGGAGGCGGAGGGGGGGAGGGGCATACAGGAGAAAATCAGGTTGGAGAGTGAAATCAGTGAAGATTGTGAAAGTTTGCAACGCCAAAGTATAACAATGGCCACCCCTGAGCAGATTCAGGAATTGGTGAACGCTGTACAAGCCATGAATATTGAATTACAGAATGTTAAGGCTGATAACGCTGCTCTGAGGCAGACGGTTGCCAATCGCGACACTCGTGATTCGGATTTACCACCCATGATGCTATCTGCAGCAAAGTATGATGGAACTCCTAAAAAATTGAAAGAATTTCTTGAAGCCTGTTCCGTATATTTTGCATTTCGCCCTCAGACCTTTTCCACAGGCCGTACTAAGGTAGGCTTCATGGTATCAAACATGATCGGTAATGCTTTGGCATGGGCTACGCTTTTAGTTCTAAACAACAACCCGGTCATTCAGGACCACGGGGCCTTTGAAACTCTACTTAGACAAACGTTTGAACAACCCGAGATCACCCATGTTGGCGCAGAGGAACTGCTTGATGTTCAGCAGGGCAGTTGTGACTTGCTTACCTATATTTCCACCTTTAAACGTCTAGCAACTGAGGCCGGATGGCCTGAACATGCACAATATACCATATTTCGTCCGGGTTTGAAAGAGGAAATAAAGGATGAACTAGCTTGCATAGCTCGCCCAACCACCCTATCGGATGTAATGTCCCTTGCCCTCCAAATTGACTACCGCCTGAATGAACGAAGGATGGAAAGGAGAAAACACAAGACACCAGTGGCGCATCCTTCCAGTGCCACTTCTCCGCCTCCTGTGCCTGCTCTAGGGAACAAGGAGGACCCAATGCAGATAGAAACGGCGCGGGGCCCTCTGACTCCAGAAGAAAGGAGGAGATGTAGGGATTCCGGCCTCTGCATGTATTGTGGTTCCAGTGCTCATCTGCTGAGAAGTTGCCCAGAGGTTCCACCAAGGAGAGCGGGAAACGAACCACCTTGGTCCTAAAGGGGATGAGTGTCCGAGGTTTATCTTCCAGTACCTACGTACTGCCGAGTCAATGGATTCACGCCTTATGGTTGTGGCTGTCCAGCTAGAAACCCCAACTACACTTCTCTCCACCTTGGCTCTCCTTGACTGCGGAGCGGCAGGCATCTTTATGGATAACCAGTGGGCTCACTAACAAGGTCTCTCCCTCTTGAAACGTGAGGATGTCCAAAAGGTCGAAGGAGTCGACGGCTCCCCTCTCTCTTCCGGGCCCATTACCCATTCCACTGAACTGCTAAGAGTACGCATACACCAGCATTCAGAGTAGTTACAGTTCGATCTGATTCGAGCTGCTCATTTCCCTATCATCCTTGGTATTCCTTGGTTCAGAAGACATAATCCGGTCATAGATTGGACCAAAAACACTATGGCATTCCAATCGGAATTTTGTAAGCAGAATTGCTTTTCACTGATACAAGGAGAAATGGTTCAGGTCATGACTCCGGAAAGTAAGGAGACTCAGAATATCTGTAGTATCCCTCCCGAATTGGCGGAATTTCAGGAGGTCTTTAGTGACAACCCAATTCTGGAGTTACCTCCGCATCGTCCAGAAGACTGCGCCATTGAACTAGTCCCTGAAGCGTTGGTGCCTTTCGGGCGCATGTTTCCTTTATCAGTGACGGAAAGACAAGTCTTACGCAACTATTTGGACTCCCACTTAACCAACGGGTTGATTCAACCATCAAGATCCCCAGCTGGAGCCTCACTGTTCTTTATACCCAAGCATGAATCATCTGAATTAAGACCCTGTATAGATTACAGAGGCTTAAATAAGGTCACCATTCGAGATCGCTACCCGATGCCCCTCATCTCTTATACATTGGAGGCTGTGCAAGGCGCGATGGTCTTCTCTAAATTGGATCTTCGGAGTGCCTATCATCTCCTCCGAATACGCGAAGGAGACGAATGGAAGACGGCGTTCAGGACTCCCTTTGGACTATACGAATATAAGGTTATGCCCTTCGGCCTAGTCAACGCCCCGGTCATATTTCAACGATTTATGGACCGGTTGTTCTCTGACCTACGGTATGTTTGTACCATAGTATACCTCGATGGCATTCTGGTCTTTTCCTCCACCCAACAAGAACACACCCAACATCTCAGGGATGTCCTCCTTCGTCTTCAAGCTCAACATCTCCTGGTGAAACCGGAAAAATGTTTATTCAATGTAACCTCAGCCCCTATTTGGGTTACATACTCTCCCAGGAAGGCATAACAATGGACCCAAGAAAGGTGTCCGCCATCGTGAATTGGCCGACTCCCACTTCGCTTAAGGAAGTACAACGGTTTTTGGGTCTGGCCAACTTCTATCGAAAATTTATCAACTAGTTTTCTCTAATAGTGCTACCCATAACGGCCTTCCTCTAGAAGGAGGCTAAGCCCTTCGTCGAGACTGACCAAGCTAACCAAGCATTCCAGCGCCTGAAGAGGATGTTCTGTACCGCCCCCGTCCTGAGCCAGCCGGATCAGTCTCAACCCCTCATTGTTGAAGCGGTCCGCTCAGCGGGCGCAATGGGAGCTGCACTCTTACAAGTCAAGAAAGGTAAAGAACATCCAGTCACCTACCTCTCCAAGACTTTTTCCCCTAGTCAACGAAACTATTCCGTGATCGAAAAGGAATTGTTGGCCCTTAAAACCACGTGCGAAGAGTGGAGACATCTATTGCAAGGCAGTTCACATCAGTTCATACTTCGCACCGACCATAAGAACTTGCAGGTCCTTAGAAGCATGGAATGCGTTAATTCCAGACAGGCTCACTGGGCTCATTTCTTTAGCCAGTATGACTTCACCATCACATACATTCCGGGAAGTCATAACAGTTTGGCTGATGCTCTGTCCAGACGGAACACCCTAGAGTCCTACCAACTCCGCCTTCTGAGTATATGTTTCCCCAGAACAGGATAGTGGGAGTGCTAACTTCTTTTCTCCAGGAGGTAAGGTCCAACACCACTCCTGATTTGGAATCGAAGTTGCTCAGTCATCAAAGACGGTTAGTCCGATGGTCTGACGGTTTGTTATTGGTTAATCAGAAGTTATATATTCCTTCAAAGACCTTAGAGTTAAAGATCCTGAGATGGGGCCATGATCATGTTACGCCAGGCCATTGTGGCTCACAAGGCACTTTAGAATTGATCTCCCGTTCCTTCTTCTGGCCAACTCCATCTCGGGACGTTAAGAAATACTGCAGAACCTGTCAAACTTGTGCCAAGAACAAGAATACTACATTAAAGCCATATGGCTTACTCGAACAACCTGAATTACCAGTTCGACCTTGGTCCCATATCTCGACAGATTTTATCGTGGATCTACCCCCATCTCAGGGGTTTTCCTGTCTTATGGTAACTGTGGACTCTTTTTCCAAACTCGCTCACTTTACTCCTTTCCCGAGAGTACCGTCTGCTTCGGAAATGGCTGAGGCTTTTCTAAAGGATATTTTTAGATTACACGGCCTCCCTGACAAGATCATATCCGACCGTGGTAGCCAATATATATCATGCTTTTGGGGAGCCCTGTGCCAGCGGTTGGGCATTGAGCGTGCCCTTTCCTCTGGGTTCCAACCTGAAACTAATGGCCAGACTGAACGACTCAATGCCTCCCTGGAACAATATCTCAGGTGTTACACCAATAGATTACAAGACAACTGGGTGGCCCTTTTGCCCACATCAGAGTTTGCTTATAACAATGCCATGCACACGGCTACCGGGCTTAGTCCATTCTTTTGCACTTATGGTTTTCATCCACGTGGTATACTGCCAGTGCACAACCATCCTACAAACACACCTACCATTGAATCTACCCTAGCAGACATAGCTTCAGCTCATAAGGTCGCTCAGCAGAGCCTCCTCACAGCACGCAAGAGGTACAAGTTACACGCAAATCGGTCCCGTATACCCTGCCCTGACTGGAAAGAGGGGGATAGGGTCTGGTTGTCGACTAAGTTTTTGCCCCGGTGGCTTCATCCCACTAAATTAACTCCCCGTTTTATAGGACCCTTTAGGATCGCGAAGAAGGTGAACCCTGTCGCCTTTAGATTACACCTTCCCAAGAGCATGCGCCAAATTCACCCGGTGTTCCACTCTTCCCTTCTTCGTTCAGTAGACCCTGACACCCCATTCTCAGGGAACAGGAAATTACCGGAATGTCTACCATCCACCTCTGAGGAATATGAGGTAGCTGGTATCTTGGATTCCCGTTATAGTAAGGACAGGTTGGAATATCTTGTGAGTTGGAAGGGGTACCCCCGATAAGAGGATTCCTGGGAACCCGAAGCTCATGTCCACGCACCTGTCTTGACTCGACGGTTCCATAGGCTCCATCCGGGCAAGCCAGGTGGCGTGGATAGAGGAGGGGGGCATACTGTCACACGCCGCAGGAGCTGGCGGCTCTGGCCCCAGTGGCGCTTACACCGCCATTGACCCGAGCCGTCACGCTCGGACGCACCGTATTTATGCGGTCTAGTTCTTCCGACGCCAATGACGTCGGAAGCCCGTTATCCCTAGCCGCAACCCGGAAGCCTACGCGTTGCAACCTTCACGCGTTAGGCTTTCGGGTTGACACGCTAAAGTTTTCCTTGTCTTGCCTTCTGCTCTTTCTCCCCGTTTTTCCTGCCTGCCCTCGCATTTCTTCTGTGCTCTCCGGTTCCTGCCCAGCTTCATCGCGTTCTGTTTTCCTCCTTTTTCTAGAACTTCCTCTCTTTACTTGGAACAGTTTTCCCAGGCTTCCCCCTCTGCTGCCCTGTTGTTCTCTCTCCGGCCTGACATTGGGTATACCACACTCTGAATCCATTCCTAGCCCTCTGGAACACACCTGGGACATCATCTGCGCATGATCTGTGGGCCACCGCCTCAGGGTTTTTTTATGCCATCCGGCTTTTTCCCCTGGACCAGTTTGCTTCGGAAGAGGGGCCCCCCTAGATCGCTTGTACAAGGGTCAGCGTGGCTTCCTTTCGAGGTAGACCCTATCTTCACTCCAACAAAAAAAAGGAGGCACTTTGGAAGAGGAGTTTTGGAGAGGAACTAGATTTCGACATAACAGGTGAGGAGGCGGAGGGGGAGAGGGGCACACAGGAGAAAATCAAGTTGGAGAGTGAAATCAGTGAAGATTGTGAAAGCACAGGCATAGATGAAAGATCTAAGCAGGACTGCCTTGGTAAATGAACGCCATAGCCCATACGACATATTGGTGGTCCAGACCATCTAAGAGTCCCCAACCCTGGGCAGCCATGGAAAGCTACGAGGAAGGCCCCCTTAAAGTCCTTTCCTCCTCCCCACCCCCCAACAGGGTGAACGATAGCTCACTCTCTCCAGATGTGAACATAAGGTACCTGGGGAGAAAAAAGCGTTAGTTCATGTTCAACGAGTTGACTGTCTGATTTTGACAGTGGGTTTTTTGTTGTTTGGGCGACAGATGCTTCAAGTTGGGTGGAGTATGGGGGGGTGGAGTTTTATTGTTTTGGCTCACACCAGCTCCAACACACTAATCTCTCTACTAACAAGACACATGATACCAACAAGTAAACATGACCCTTCAATGGGCCACTCCATACAGGGACATGGCAGGTCCCTAGTCACACTGTCAGAGTAGAACGTAACTTTGGGTACTCAATATACATTGCTACACCTCGTATATATTCCAGATGGTGGAAGTTTCCAATGGGAATAAAAGCAGAACCATTAGAGTTATGACCTGGAATGTGAATGGGCTCGGCAATGGCATGAAGAGGTGCCTGGTCCTACAACTGCTAAATCGTCACTCTCCAGACATGGTGCTCCTTACCGAAACACACCTGGCTGGTACAAACTGCACATTATTTAAACGCACTAATTACCGGCTAGCGATACATGCTGGGTTCACCACGGGCTCCCGTGGGGTACTTATTCTAATACACAAAAGACTCCCCTTTTCTCTTTATACTATTACACAGGATATGGGGGGTAGATTTGTATACATAACGGGACTCTCTGGGAACGCACCATAGCTATGTTCGCAGTTTACGCACCACCAAATTTATTAGCCCCCTTGACCAACGACATCACACCCTTGGTCGCCAGAGACTCCACTGATCTCATGATAATTGGATGAGACTTCAATGAAGTGATGAATGTAGACCTTGACCGAACACACATACGAACTAGGAATCCAGACATACGCACCAGACTTGCTACATTCACTGATGCCTTAGGGCTGCAAGATGTGTGGGGAAAACTGCATCCTGACACAAGGGAATATTCATATCACTCCAGAGCACATGCCTCACTCTAAAGGCTAGATTATTTCTTCATACCATCAGTGAACATACACGTAGCATGCGAGGCACAACTGCTCCCCAGAGGCATATCAGATCACTCTCCCCTTATAATAGGGATCAAAACCAATAGACCGCACCCCCTTCCCCCTGCCAAGCTGGTGACTAAATAACTACTACTTAGGATTCCCAGAACTGGTAGAACACATTCAAAATATTACAAAATCCTACTTTGAGATAAACACTGGTTCTGTAGACAACCCGGGGACGCTATGGGAAGCATTCAATGCAGTGCTTAGAGGTGAAATAATATCCTGGATCACGGCCCATAAAAAAAAGCATCTGAAAGCACTAGAAGAAGCCGAAGCAAAAGTACTAAGCGCTGAGGCTGCCCACCTGATCCTTGACCAACCAGAATTGCATTGCACATTACAACTAGCACAGAAGCAATTGTAGCACATAGCTTTAGATAATGCCAAACAGGCACATACAGCGGTGCAGGCAAGGGTGTACGAAACGGGAGGTAAGGCAGGAAAGCTGTTGGCATGGCTAGAACACAGAGATGAGGGCCTTGCCCAAGTTAGAATGTTGACAACGGCAGACTCTGAGCCATTGGTGGCAGACTGAGATATAGCAGAAGGCTTTGCAGCTTACTATGCTGAGTTGTATAGAGCACCATCCTCACCGCTTGAAACTGACATTCTGGCGGAAGTCACCCTCCCCACTCTTATTGAGCAACAGTTCAATCTACTAGAAAGAGACATCACGGAGGAGGAATTAACCTTAGCCATGTCAGAGCTCCAATCCGGTAAAACCCCAGGTCCGAACGGCTTCCCCATTGAAGAATGGAGGAAGATAGGAGCAAACGTGACGACCCCACACTTATTACGATTGTTCCAGGACTCACACTCACAGGGATGCTTGCCACCAGAGCCAAGGAGAGCCACTATAATAGTACTGCCAAAAGCAAACTGCCTGCTAAATGCAGCTCCTACAGATCCATTTCCCTCAAACAGCGAAGCTAAACTACTAGCAATGGTGTTGGCTAACCAACTACAACAGGTTATACACTCATTGATACATCCGGATCAGTGCAGATTTATGTCGCGGAGGTCCACCAGACAGAATATACACAGACTTCATATGACGCAAGAGAAACTATCCGAGCTTCGAGATCCCTTAGCCTTGCTTGCAATAAACTTTGAGAAGGCCTTTGACTCGGTCTACTGGGAGGCAATCTGGGAAATTATGCGGCGAATGGGTATCGGCCCGCAATTCATAAACTGGGTCAAACTGCTTTATAACTCCCCAGAGGCGGTAACAAAGGTAAATGGGTATGTATCGAACCCCTTTAGACTGGGGAAAGGGACGAGACAAGGCTGTCCCCTGTCGGCCTTAATCTTCGCGTTAGCAATCAAACCCCTGGCAGTACTACTGAGAACCACACAGACATGGAATGGCTTCAACTGGTCAGATGGCTGGGAAGAAAAGGTGTCCTTGTATGTCGACGACCTGCTGATATACTTAAAAGACCCACGTAAATCTTGCCTCATTGTCACACGTTTATTGAAAAGATATAATATTTCTCAGTGTCAACTGGTCTAAGTCCACATTGTTTCCATTGGGGCAAGCGGAAAACCGCATAGAGAAAGAACAATTTAGGTACTTAGGCATACAGACCACGAATAATCTTACAGACTATGTGCCTAAAAACCTACACCCATTGAGGGTGAGATTCAAAGATGTCCGACATTGGATGTCCCTACCACTGACACGGTTAGGACGAGCAGCGCTTTTCAAGATGATGGCCCTTCCCTGCTTTCTCTATATACTAAAAAATGCTCCGCTACCCATAGCGCCAAGTGAATTTTATAAAATAGACCAAACACTTAGGAAATTACTATGGAGCGGAGGTCACCCACGTTTAGCACTCACCACCCTTCAAACATCCATATGGGAGGGCAGAATTGGACTTCCCCATCTACAAACCTACTATTGGGCCAGCCAAATGGCAGTAGTGAACGACAAACTTCATAGGGACACCACACTACCGCACAATAGAGTATCAGACCCAAAGCACAGGAGAGACCCATCATGAAATACCTCAGCCGCCCCGACCATGCTATCACACACAACACAAATATGGACTGATACACATAAGTACCTAGGCTGGGACAAAAAACTAACCCCCGTACAACCAGTATGGGGCAATAGAAACCTCCCAGGAGTTAATAAGCTACCCAAATAGTCTTTGTGGTAAAAACTTGGCATATTAAAGATCAGAGATGTATTGAAGGAGAACCTGATAATACCGTTTGTAGATCTTGCCTCTAGCTTTAAACTTCCCCTGAATTAACAATACCACTACATGCAACTTAAGCATGCACTGCAAGCCCACCTCACTGACATGATTGACATGCCTGACCATACTCCACTAGAACACAACTTATTTACAGAAAGGATCAAACACAAAGTCACATCGATTGTGTACAGTGCCATAACTTCTTTTGCCACCACTGAACTGGTGGGTCTGAAAACCATGGGAGAGGGACGTGGGCGATATACTTCCGGAGGAATGGGTAGCCACACGGATGTTTCCCAGGGAATCGGCCATCTCATCCAGACTTAGGCTAATCCAATTGAAAATACTGCATAGGATATACTATCCAAGTGTAGCATTATTCAAATGGGTTAAAATCACTAACCCATCTTGTTTGCGCTGCAAAAGTGAAGAAGGCCCTTTCTTCCACATCCTCTGGGAGTGCACCCATATTGAACAATACTGGCAGAAGTGCTGCAATTAACTGTCAAGGTTATTGGGCAAAGTGATCCACAGAGACCCGAAACAACTGTTGTTAGGGATGGAAGACGATGGCGAACTGTCACGATACGAAAAACTGTTTATATCCACCACCACTGCACTAATTAAAAGGAACATAGCGCAACTATGGGGATCTGAGGTGACGCCAAACTATGCGCAATGGGCTACAGATGTGGAGATTTGTGTTGCAATGGAAAAAAGAGTTTACACTGCTAGAGGCTGTCCTAAGAAAGCCCAAAGACTATGGCAGAAATGGGAGGATGCCCACTGAGTGGATGTTTGTATTAGAAAATCGAGTTGCATCTAGGGATGTGATGTGAGATTCAATTTCATGTGATATTGTTGTAGTAGAATGTAATCATATGAGTTAAGAGACCATACTATGTTTCACCTGGAGTGAGATTCCGATGATTACTGAGTGTGAGAAGGGATTGTTGCCCTACTAGAGTGTGGGCGTGTTTGTATATGTTGTTTAAAAACAATAAAATGTTTTATTAAAAAGAAAAAAAAAAGAAAAACAAATCAAACCCCTTGCAGGGTCTAACTCATATTTCTTAGCCAACCAAATACCTGAGAAGGGGGCTGGAAGAAACCACATTTAAAAAAAAAAAAAAAAAAAAAAAAACCTACTCGGTCCATTCCCACATTGGCATATCACAATTCTCCTTAAAAAAACCCAAATACTTCAAAACCAGCTAAGTCAAAAGAAAACCTCCCAATGCTAGGTATTCAATCGAATCAAGAGCATCTATCATAACAGTTTGTTAGAGTTTTTATAACTATTGAGGCACTTGGGGATAGTAAGAAGGTGGAACGAACATAAGGTTTATGAAGAACTATTGAATACGACAATATGAACTTCTGTATCATGTGATTGATATTAATTGTTCTATATATTTTGTGGCAAACAAAGAAGTATATTAACCTAGAAAAAGCTCTTGGGACTAAACATTTGCACGTGCCCTAATGAGTTTTTGTTGGTACATGACTTTAAGGATACTTTGTGTTATTAGTTGGTGGGATATGACATGGAGTAGGTGCTTTGAGTTTTTTGTATTTGTTGTGATATTATGTTGTTCCGACACAGAAATAAACTCATACGGTTATTCAGATAATCCTTCATCAAGCGCATCTCCAACCTGGAATCCTTTTGATATTTGAGATAGGTTGTTTTGTGGCGTTACAGCCGCCCGGTATTTGATGCTGCTGGTTGACCAATAACGATACACCCATTTTTGAAAAGGTACCGTTAGACCAGGTTAGGAGGGCGCTGTATCCCCATTATAAACACTGAACGTAACTATTAGATGCATCACAACATCTCGTTGCAAGAATAAAATGCAATAATGAAAGCACACTGTTAAATGACTATGCATCTATCACAACATTGCAAAGACCCAAAAGCAAAATGAAAAAATGAAACAACAATGTTAAATGAATCAAGCATCCATTAAAAAAATGTAATGGCCAGCACGAGCACAAAGTTAAAACAAGATATTCCCCAGCAAAATCACTGTTATGATGCCTGCTTTGTTAGTAAAACAGGGTATCTTCTGTGGCTGTGGGCTGTCCGCTGTGAGACCATCTGATCAGCCAACATTCTCCGTCTGGGGCCTTGGGCCAAAATACCTTCAACTCTCTCTTCCTAAATATCTTCCTTCTCGAGCTCTTCGCTCATCCGCCTCCAACTCCCTCAGGGTCAGCCGCTTCTCCAAACAACGAGTTGGGGGCAGATCTCTTTCCACTGCAGAGGCCTCCCTCTGGAACAGCCTTCCTACCTCGCTGAAACTTGAGAACCACCTCCGGTTCCGGAAGCACCTCAAAACCTTCCTCTTTGCCTCCGCTTTCTCTCCCCCTCTCCCCTGCTAACACTACTGAAACTGCACTGAATCTGCAACTGGGCCATTCACCGTTCTCGGCCCAGCCACTCTCCCCTGCACTACGGGACTGTGTCTGTATCCATACAGCCCCCCCTTCCCAGCACTTGTCTGCACTTACCTCGCACTTGCCACCAGCTGGCCCTTGTTATTTATCCTGTATGCTGTATGCTAATAACCCTGTACTGCACTTTCCCCTCTCCCTTTCCCCCATGCACTTTTCCCTTCCCCTCTACCCTTGCACTTGCGCGATCTGAATGACACCTGGCCTAGTAAGATCGTTGTCTGTCTCCCCTTGTTCCCCCCCCCCGCCTCGTCGCGCCTTGAAACACTTGTGTATAGGCGCGTTACAAATGCCTTATCATATCATATCATATTCAGGTTTTCATTGCATCTTACACACATTCCATATGGAAACTACCCAATTATCATACTTGCATGTAATGTGATGGGCAGTCTCCTTGGGTCTAATGCAGATTTCTGTTGCAGGGATGTTATGGTTCTGCCCTTAAGGTGCGATGTATATCAACAATCTAATTTGTGTGCCCCTTCAGCTAAAGGCAGGGGTAAACAATTGTCAATGCTCTGTGACTTAACTTGTCACATGTCAAAAGCTTTGACATTGTCCGCCTGGTTGTTAATCTGCAGCAAGAAAATACCCAAGTGTCTGAGGCCACGTTATCTGTGCCCAGTATAACGTTTCTGGGTCAGAGTGCTCCAAAGCAACGCTCTCTTTGCTATAGCAGGCCCCAGTTCTGTGTCCCTGATGATTGGTGCGGTTATCATAGCACAGCCAAATGCTTGTATGTACAAAGTGCAGGCCCTTTGCACAGTGCATCCACAGAGGGCTGCTGTTGCAATCATTTTTATGAGGGGGGGGGTGAAACTGAATTGCTGGTGCGCTTTGCTGGTTCAATCTACAAGCGTTAGAATTCTATGCAGAACTAAATATGTAGGCATAACTCAGTCATTTGTAAATCTACCATAAAAACACGCACCTCACGAAGTGGCTGATTTTCAAAATAAACGTAGCTACAGGTTAACTCCGGCGTCTTGCACTTCCGTGTTTCCTGCTTTTCAAGTTACTAGAATCTGCCAACAGTAATTTAGGCCTATGTAGTGTGCTTGTATGAGGGGAATTCTAGCATGTCATGGCATGGTATCTTCTTATGTTGCTTCCCTACCCTGGAGGGTGGAATGGGTGCCAATACGTCAGGGGTATCGAAATTGTCTTTGGTTAAAGGCAATGTCTGGGGTTGCTTGTGTTTCTGTGCGGAGGGGACCTGGCCTAGCAGTTTGGGCTGGGCTGCTACCATTGGTGCCAGTACTCGACTGATTTGCATATGGCTGGACCCCTTTTGCAATGGTGCAGCTGAGCTAAAAAAAAAAGAAAGGGTGGTGTGGAAGGTTGCCCAGAGCAATGCCAGTGGTTCAGATTCATTCAAAAACCTTCCATTCATCACTTCTATGGTTAGGGCTTTTTACACAACATCCCTTTAGTATATTCTCTAAATGGGAAGATTGAACAACTGCAGCTCAGAATGGATCAGCGTGTCGTCAGTCCATTCTTGTCTGAAGGTGGTGGCATTTTTATGGATGATCCAATCATGGGTGCAGCCTTTTAAGTGGGTAGGATTATCAATCACTTGGTCAAGCCGTTTCAAAGTAAAGTCTAGCTTTGAAGCTGGTGGGTGATAAATGATTGTGTAATAAACATGAGTGAATTTAGTTAGGTGAACCTTAAGGTATGTTTCACATTCTTGAATATTTTGACATTGTACTGTCTGGCCATGCAATGATTAGTACACTATGGTGGCAAATACTCGGCCTTCCAATCCATTAGTGGCGACAGATATTGCAGAGCCAGAGTGGTCTTGGAGCCAGGATTCTGTAAGGGCGAACAGATCTGGTTTGTAGTCAATTAAATCAGAGATTTCTAGAGTACAATTAGAAAGGGAGCGCACATTTAATGGTGCACCTTTCAGCGTAACCGTGCTTTTAGAATGGTAATTTGCCCGATTTGGGGTCTTTTTATTTTAAGTGCACTTATCTGGCTTCGAGGTTAATGAAGGGGATTTAGCGACCATTTTCTTAATTTTTAAAAAAAACAGGCGTTATGAATTTCCAGTTTGTCCAGTAAATGCGTGAAACTTTTTGATCAGTTTCTAAATAGGATTGGTTTATTTTGTATCCCAGCTAGGTGCCTTTGGACTCAAATAAAGGTTGACAATCTCAGTTGATACATTTGTGGCGGCTCCTGAGGGTGAAAAGGTAATTCTTTTTTTTAACTTCTTTTTATTGACTTTACAACAAAGAGAAAAAGAAAAAAGAGGAATGCGTTACCCAACTCCCTCCCCACCCACCACGCCTTCCTCCCCTGAAGGCAGCAGCATTATGTCCGTGGTCCATCACCTCCTCGGACCGGTCTGCAACAGTTGTCAAGTTTTTATGGTGGAGAAACAGTCCTCCCAGTTTCCCCCCTCCCTTCCCTGGGAGTGTCTTCTCCTTGTCCATGGGTATGTACACTGGCACTTCCGAGTGACATCTGTATTGACCATCGTCCGCACAGGCGGTTAAAAGGTAATTCTTATTATTTGTTAAAGGTGTTTGACTCACATTGGGGATGCATTTGTACTACCTATGTTGGCATCTGGTTGGGCAAGTATTGGATATTTATTCAAAACTGCTTCAATGCAGTACTCCTCAAGATATATAGCATTGGATTCTACTGTAGAATACAGAAGTAAAATTGTATGTTAAAGTACACTGTTGCCACCTGTGTGGTTTGTTGGCACTCTGGTGAATCTGTAAAGCATAGGGAGGTGGGGAGGGTATGTTAGTAGGGACTGAGAACGGGAAAAGAGCAAGAGAGCTGTGATGTGCTGTTGGCAGCTTGGCAGCTTCGGTTCGGTTGACATCACTCACAGACCGTAGGTGTTTTTCGGTTGGTAGCCACCATGTGTTGTTGGGTGAGGCTATGTGTGGTTTTTTTCGTTGTTGTGGTGTAGTGAAGTGCATGCAGTTTGTTGTGCTGGAGAGGTACAGTTATATTTAGTTCAGAATTTAAGATGTATGTTTTTTTATAGGGTTTGTTAGTGGCAGTACCCTTTCCTTGTTCTAACTGTGGCCCATTTCCCTTCCTGTTAAGGATTTCAATCAGGCGACACACTTTGGTCTCAGCCTAGTATGTACAATGTAGTCACAATGGACCATGAACCAGGCTGGTTGGTAAAATGCAATATTTATTTATTTATTTTAAAGTTCAAAAGAAATCATACAATTTTTAATATGGGGCAGCAATCACCAATGGGGTGATAATTACAATGAGGATGTAAGCAATACACTTCTAGTGGAACCTATACAAAACACCAGGGAATAGGAGTACTTTTTGATTTAGCAAAGATAGCACCCAAGGTAGGATTTCCCCCTGCAATGTTTCCTTAACCCACAAACAATTGAATTCTGAATGGATAGAAAGACACGGCAGGTAATCAGGAATAAGAGGCAGAAAACAGAATCCAAATCCGACCTTCCCTCACCAAATAAGAGTGGAAAACGGATTTTAAACCCCTTGCAATGTTGTGAAATGACACTCGGAAATGGACAAATAAATAATTAATGTGCGGTTAAAACTTTAAGGTAAATACAATTTCTCACTAAAGCAACAATACATAGACACTAACAATCACAAGCAATGGATTACCAAGAGCATACAATCCGGAAATTAATGGAAAGTTTCAAACATGTTGCAGCCAAATGACACGTGTAAAAGTTGCATTTTCTTAATTCCAGCTTTAAATTATCCAAACAGTTTTTAATAAAAACGGGTGAAATACTCCGATTTGGAGTTTTTGGGTTGGGGGATAGATATATATCAAAGGGACACTCAAGAGTTGAAAATAGGTCTCTAGCTATGAAACTGGATGAGTTATGCAAGATATAAAAAAGGTGCACTTTGGGCAAAATGAAGCTGTGAAATAGGAAAGGAAATCAGTTGTGACAAGAACAGTTTTACTTTAAACTAGAGTATTCAGACTAGACCACCAAAGATGGACACAGTAAGATCCAAGGTAGATTCTCAAATTCAACCCGGTCATCCCAGGGCCCAACCCAGGTGGAAACCAGTCCGATCACTCGAATTAGGACTAATGGTTTAGGATTACACAAGACAAAATTGAAAAGAGATGTCACTAGCACTTTAGGAAGTCACAGGCAGGGTGCACAGATAATTCTAACAGTTTTAACAAGGATAAGGATAGGAAAGGATGGCCTACAGAGTGGGATAAGGACAAAGGCAAGACAAGATAGGTTATGGGTTTCTATGGGGTAGGGATTATACTCCAGTTCACTTTTAGTTTTGGGATTTTTTGACCGTCAACAGGTTCTGGTCACCACACCGTTGCGTGCCTGGCAAAAGAAAATAGCTCGGCCATTCTGGCCCCCGGATGGCAAGGACAGCGGAATTGCAATTCTGGTCACTGGATACTAAAGGTCAGCTGGATGGCACAGGTACCTCTGGATGTAGTTAGTGGGCAGCAAGCCAGGCTGGTTCAGGATGCTTCCCAAAAGAATACCACAGCTTTCCCCTTTGGTTATTTGGGACATTTAGAGGGATTTTAGAATTGAGGCCTTGCTGGGATAGGATCAGCAATGCTTGGGTTTTGCAGTGGGCCCTGGGAGCAGGGTCAGCAATGCTTTGGCCTTGTAGTTGGGATCTGGACTCAGCAGGATGAATGGAAAAGGAACGCAGTGCAGGAACTTCAGGAAGAGTGTGTGTCTGTGGAGTCTTGTCAGGGACTCTTATTTATACTGCATAGTGACATCATAGACTATATTGCTGGGCCGGCTTAGCTAAGCACGCCTCTAAACCACTGGATTGGACAATCAATGTTGGCTGCCTCCCCTAAGTTGTGACTCAGTTTAGGAGGTTGCATTTTATGGTGAAAAAAAGACTGCCCACAGACCTTTTTGCCGGAAATCCGTCATAACTGAATTTACACATTTGTACATTTGCAGCACCTTAATAAATGACATAATCAGATTACATATTTTATGTAGAGCATAGCAGTCCAGTCCTGCAATCTGTGAGACATTGTTTTTTGCATTTAATACTTTTTAGTAATTTTGATTATGAAAGATACAGCCTAAAATTCCATAACTTTATACACGTTTGGATGATCATAAGAGATGCAAGTATAAAAATTTGCATTGGCAACATGGATGCTTTTCTTGTAATCCGCAATACTTTGCCATTTCTATTCCCAAGGTGTCAGTGAATTCTACCATGTCTTCAATGAAAGCTTATAAAATCAAATTTAAACTGTAACGTTTTTGCATTTTTACAAAGTCTTGCCGCAGAGATAAAAGTCTTTAAAGTTTATTTATGAAATGGTCTCCGGAAGCAAATGGCAATCCTTTGTCTGTCATTGGACCATTTTTTTTCTCTTCAGCTGCCACCAACTGTCATTTCCTACAAAGCAAGGTGGGAGTTTTGCAACTTGATTGAAGGTTTATTGCCCCTTCCCCCTTCACACTTCCTTGCCCTGGGAGGTCCATTGTCAGGGGGTTTCAGCCCAGACAAGATTCTTTACAACCTAGTAATTATCAGTGGGGTGTTAGTCTCTGCTGAGAGTTTTTATGGTGGTGCCCTTCTTCTGGGGGAAGCCTTGGCTCTGCCAACTGGAATAACACGTTTTTCTTGAGCTTGAAAGCTGCAGCCCATGTGGTTTAAAACCTTTAATTTTCTTATTTTGGGTCCTGAATTAAAACAAACCTGTGGAATAAAATAGCCCATGTGTGTATTACCACCGGCAACAAAACGCCTTCACATTGCTAGATAAGGCAGGGTTTCATTCAGCAGTTTACTTTTTAAACTGGCATTTTTCACCTTTTTGGTTTGCAAAGTACATTGTTATACACGTGTGATGAAAAGCAGGCATTTCATTTATTTTAATTCGGTTTTGCATCTCCATCAGATTCACACACTGTCTTGCAGCCATAGTTATTTTCTTGAATGCAGGAGTTTTGTCTGAAGCACAAATACATTGAAACTGGCATGGCCCAGATAGCTGGAGTCTCTGTGAACTACCGAGCTTTGATACTTAGTTATAAAATGAACACGTGTGGGAAAAGTGAAGCTCCTTGTTGACTTTTCTCAGAGTTAGTTTGGCAGGGCCTGTCATTCAGAAATCAGGCCTGGTTTTTCTGAATCACAATGAGATATACTGGGCATGGCAGGGCCTTATTAATCACAGTGGTTTAAGGAAGAACTGATGGACATAGTGTCAGAGCAGCATTTTTTTAAAGGTGAAAAAGTTTCCTTTTTAATGGTGATTTTGGGCTTTCAGCAAAGCAGTGCTGCCTTTTTCACTTTATTCCATTGGTATATGTCAGAACACACTGGCAAGCTCCCTTAATGTGTCCCCTTGTTCCATCCTGCCCAATATGTGCTTGGCAAGATGGTGCAGGCATCTTTTTGTTGCTGCAAAAAGTCAGTTTTGAGGCCATGTTGCTCACTGGATCCAGCACAACCACTTTGCTGTTTCTGCTGAAGCGCAGCTTGGTTTTGGAGAAATTCTGTTCAGTGGGTCAATGTAGCCCACATTCTGGTATCCTGCAATTATCACCCCTACAGTTTATGCAGAATTGTGGGTTTTTTAGTAGGGTTGTTTAGTGGCAGTACCTTTTCTACCCCCAGTTTCAGACTAAGTGCCACCCATACCCCTTCCTCCTTTGGTACATTTTGGTGTGCAGCAATTACCTCCACCACCACAGGTTTCTCCAAGGGCGATGTGTTCCCTGTGGTCCATCCATTCCTAGAACAGGACACCTCACTCTCTCCCCAGTTTCCTTCTTAGGCCCTCTATCAGTGGTCCAATTAAGTTGGACCCATCCCCCTCCCCCGTTTCCCCTTTCACCCTCTATGAGGAAGGGTACACCGTTGGTCTAAAAAAGTCCCCTCTACCATTCAGATGCCTTTTCTTGCCTACACACCACTCTGGTCCAGCCAACTCCCCACTCCTTCTCAGTTATGTGTTTATTTCATGGTGAGTGGGTGTCATTCAATCGTTCTCATTCCATTTATTTCTGTGTCGGAACAACATAATATCACAACAAATACAAAAAAACTCAAAGCACCTACTCAAGGTCATATACCTCTAACTGATAACACAATGTATCCTTAAAGTCATGTACCAACATAAACTCATTAGGGCACGTGCAAATGTTTATCCCTTATGGGATTTTTATGGGTTAATATGCTTTGTTTGCCACAAAATATATAGAACAATTCATATCAATCATATAACACAGAAGTTCACACGGTCATATTCAATAGTTCTTCTTAAACTTTATGTACTTTACACCTTCATACTATCCCCAAGTGCACCAGTGGTATTTCTCTGGGGAGGGAGTTCCAAGGTTCTATGGCTGAGTAAGAGAATGCTGATCCACCAAGTGTTCCCTCATGTATGGTTTAGGTTCCAAGCGGATGTCATTACTGGATCTGAGCATTCTAGTCGGCTGGTAGATGGCAATTTTCTTTTGTATGAATTACGCTCATAGGCTGTGAATTGCTCTGTGTGTTACATTGTTTTGAAGGCGATTCATTTGACTGGGAGCCCATGTAGAATACTTAGCGCTGGAGTGATGTGGTTCCTTCGTGAGAGTTTGAGAAGTCTGGCAGCTGCGGTCTGTATTTGTTGCAGTTTCCTCAGTAAATAGTCCGGCATTCCGAGGTATAAGCTGTTGGCGTAGTCTATCCTGGACATGACCGAGATGATGGCCAGTGGTTTGTGCATGAAGGAAAGGAATGATAGAATCTGTTACATCGTGTGTAGATGGAAGCATTTCTTAATTATCGCGTTTAATTGCACTTCTAGGATTAGCTCGTTGTCCATTAGGATTCCAAGATTTTTGACAACTTCGGATGGTGTTCCCAGTTCTGTGGGCCGTGGTATGTACTGGTTGCAGGATGCAATCATGATTTCCATCTTGTCTGGGTTGAGTTTGAGGTTGTTAGTGTTCATCCATTGGTATAATTCTTTAAGACAGTCTATTAGCGTCATTCTCCTCTTGTTTATCACCAATTTTGTAGATGATTTGGGCATCATCTGCGTAGTTGTAGCAAGTGAAGCCATGTCTTATGATGAGGTTGATTGGTGGAGTCATAATGATGTTGAAGAGGAGCAGGGATAGCGATTATCCTTGCGGTACTCCACAGGGGGTATCCTGCTGTACATAACTGAATGGTTTTAGTCATATGGTTTGTTCTTTGAGACAAGAAAGATTTAATCCAGAGCAGCACTGTCAGTGATTCCCCAGTTCTTCCAGTCTCTTGATGAGGATGTTATGATTGACTGTGTCGAATGCTGCGGAGAGGTCGAGTAGTATCAGTGAGTCTGCATTGGTCTTTAGGTTAACCCATATAGAGAGAATTGCCGTCTCCATCCCTCTCATTGGTCTGAAGCCAACTTGTGCCTGGTCCAATAGTTGGTGATTTCTATCGCCTATTGTATCCTTGAGGAGCGGTTTGATGTAGGCAGATTTGAATGCTCACGGTACTCTCCCAGTTGAGAGCAATAGGTGTTTAGGTAGCTGTGAGGGGTCAGAAATGCGAGACGGACACAAAGGTAAAGTTTGCTCAAGATTTGCCATTTTTTATTAAATGAAAAGGGTGAGATAAACGCCTAACTTTGCTATCCTAACAAGGACATCGCTACCTGGCAAACTGAAGCAAAGAAAAATGGCCTAGTGTCCAAAACGTCTCTGACCCTTGCACTAATACATACAACAAAATAGCACATGGAAGATGTGTCAGTCTTTAATCTAGCACAATAACAGTTCAAACGTATAAGTTATTGAAAGTACTCCTTGTAACCAGGGTTGGATTCCCTTCCCCTGGATAAATGCAGGAATACCTTTGGAGAAGTTCTGATTAAACAAAGTTCTGTTCAGTTCAGCACAAAAGATCTTTTCCTTCAAATGCGTGCTTCCACTTGTTCCATAAATCACAACGGTGGGTGCCTTTCCCAATATTCTTCTTGGTGAAGCAAAAATGTCTCAAACATAAGTTCATAAACAAAAGCAATTTTCAGCAGATCACCTTTCTTCTTCAAATAGCATGCTTTTGTTAGGATAACACAGCAACTACTTCTGGTAGTGCCACACTTGCTCTTCAAATGAAGTTCTGGTAACAAGCTCTTTTCATTGCAGCACTATGCCACAAAACAACATCTTCTTTCCTGGCCACTCGCCTGCCAGGACTAACTACTATTGGTCCTTTTCCTGGTTTACTCGCCTGCCAGGATGTAAACTCCTACAACTACATGCATGCTTTGTGGCAATATTTGTTCCAAGGTCCTTGACACCAGAATCCTTTGTGGGGAGAGTTGAACCATGTCTGCCCCTCTTTATAGTCTCTTGCTAATGCAGGTTACAGGTCTCGCCCAGTTGGTGTCCCAAATAAGGGGAGTTGTACCCTTGTTGTCTTTCTTCTGCTCCTTTGCAACCTCCTGGCTGTAGGCGCAATGTGGGTTATGTGTTTCCCCCAGTTGGTGTCCACAAAACGGGACGTTGCACTCTTGTTGCCTTTCTTCTGCTCCTTTACAGCCTCTTGGCTTTTGGCAATGCAGGTTACAGGTTTTTCCCCAATCAGTGTCCATAAGGGGAATTGCGCCTTTGTATTGCTTGATTTGTTCGCTTTTCAAAAGTAGTGGTTTCTGCTAAATATTTGATACAGAGCTCCCCAGGGTTACCTTTAGTCTTAGGCCAACTCACTGGTCTGCTTTGGGGTCTCCTTTTCCCTTGCAGGTGCTGCGGGGAAACGTCCATCTTTTTTCTGCTTGCCCGTCGTCTGCCACGGGTCTGCGCAGCTTCTTCCCGGAGCTCTGACAGCTCTGGGGGTCCTGCACACTGAAGCGCTGCTCGTCGGGTCAGGAGCACGTCTCCATCTCGGGTGGGCTCTTCTTCCCAATACCGCTTTCCATAGTGCTTACTCTGCCACGCCACTGGCCTTCACATCCCGCATCAGTATCACGTGATGTTCTCTCCGCTTCTGTGACCGACCCAGCATTCAGGTCTGTCTCTGCTACTTCTTCAGCGTCCTCCTCTCCTCCTTCCTTCAGCTGCAACTCATTCCCGAGTTTAAATGACCCACTCAGTTGTTGTGGTCTATAACTAGACCGCACATTCTGGTTAATGGCATTGTTGATCCTTACTAACTCCGGTCCCCTCTTCTTCGTCCCAGTACCAAGGGCATTATGCAACCTGAAGTCCATAATGTTTTGGGGATTTTGATATTCAATTACTTTGGATTGCATAGTAGTGACATTGGTCTCTTCTACTTTAAAATATACAATCAGTGCTTTAGGAATGATAGGGGAATCTTGGGTTAAAGAGGGTGTCATTTGCCCCTGATAGGAGTCCCCGCCCAGGCGATCCTCCCACATAATACCGGCCCCAAGGTCAGGATCAGGTAGCAGCTGCCTTCCCCTAGCCACATGAGAGGAGGCCCATACCGGGGTTTCAGTGATGAGCTCACTAGATTCATCACATAGCATTCCAATGGTGTACTCTGTGTAAGGATTGATTTATAGAGGTCTGGTGGGCAAGGGTCCATTGGGGAGTCTGCCTTGTTGCTTTTATCACCAAGCCGAGGAGTTTCTCTCTTGACATTTGGGCAAGCCAGTCAGCCTTTTCTTTGGTTCTGGGGCAGGTATGGGATGATGCAGCGTCTGGTTGATCAGTCTACTTTGTACGATTCAGTATATGTCAGTGATTTTATTCTTAAAATGATCTGCAAGATCATTGCATAATTTGTATGAAGTGTTACTGCATCCAGGAGGATTTCACATCTCCTTTACGATGTTGAATAGTTCTTTCTGAGCGTTGGTGGCTTTTGTGATCCGGTCGTCTTATTTCTTTTTCGCTTTAAGAGTTTACCTTTTTGTATGCTCAGATACGATTTTGATCAATTATTCTTTTGGCTTGGTCATAGATTTTTCTCTATTCTTATTCTAGTTTCCGGTTTGTTTTTTTCATTGTTTTGAGGTGGGACGTGAACCTTCTTGCCAATGCTTTCTTTCGTGATGGGATAATGGGTTTTTCATGAGAATATTATTGAGGGAACTTTCTCTATGGGTGGACTCAAATGAAATTCTCCCCCCGCACCAAACAGGCTTCAGGAAGGGTCTCTCTACCAGCCTTAATGGCCTCACACTGAACCTGTTGAGCGAAAGCTCAAATGAGAAAGAAGGCTCTCCACTGTATGGGGCATGGGTAGATCTGTCCAAGGCATTTAACCTGGTGGACAGATCACTTCTCTGGCAGAAATTGAACAACTGGGGAATTCCAGCCCCCCTGCTGGCTATGCTCGTCGAACTGCACAAAAATACCACGATTAGAGTGAGGTTGGATGATGTCGGCAACCTATCAGAAGCAATCCAGGTCCTCAAAGGGGTACGACAAGGATGTTTGGGTGCACCATTGTTTTTCAACCTATTTCTATCAGACATTGGAGACTTTCTGGCCTCGGCGTCGTTCATCTGTCCCAGGATTAACAGCAGAAGACTACACTGGCTGGCCTATGCGGACGATCTTGTGCTTTTGGATGGATCAGCATTAGGACTGCAACATCTTTTATCCAAACTCAATGAATATGCCAAGTTAAATGGCCTAATAATCAACCCACTAAAATCCAAGGTCTTGGTTTTCAAACATCCAAGAAAAAAGGTAACATCAAGGATCTGGGTGTTGGACAACAAGGCAATTCCCCGAGTAGCTGAGCTCACATACCTGGGATATGAAGTCTTAGCCCATCCAACTGCAAACAAGGTGAACTCATCAATTCTTAACAAGACCTCGAAAATTATTGCACAAATGAAAAACTTAAACGGAAAATTTTGTAAATTTTCATTGTCCCCACTCAAGAAATTCTACGTAGGCAAAGCAGTTCCTGTCCTCCTCTATGGATTGGAGGCAAAACCTCTGCTGTGGAACTACGATTGGAATAGAATTGAGGGTCTCATTTGGAAATCGTCCATTTCGCTACTAATGTGCACTTCGTCAGTCAGTCTGAGGTTCGAACTAGGCCTGACCTCCTTGAGCTGCCGTGCAGAATAGAAACTTCTGTCGCTCTATCGTAATATAATCACAGCCAGCAGGGCCACTCTTTTTTTCGACATAAACCAACACTTAAAAGAAGCAAAATCAAACCAACTATCGAGCTTAGAAGAAAAGATTGGACAGATCCTGCACAAGCTTGATTTACCAACAGAAATCCTTCTACAAAACCCCTTGAAAGTAAAAAAAAAATTAAAAATGGCTGACTGGATCGAAACAATCACAGGAGTTAGAAACCTAAAAACATTAAACTCCTTCTTGATAGTAGATAGGAAACTTGGCACTATGCCACGTTACCTGGAAAAATTCCCAGATCGAGAGATAAGAAATAGCTTTCTCAGACTGAGACTGAACCTAGCCCACACAGGAGAAATATTGGCTCAAAGAAACCAGGGAGAGAAGGTAACAAAATTTTGCGAAATCTGTAAAAATTCGAACCTCCAAACAGTGAAACATCTACTGCTGGAGTGCGAAGGCACATGGGCCATAAGAGTGTCCTTATTGAGGAGATTTGTAAGCAGAGAAATGAGTCTAAACCAAGATGCATTTTGGAACAGACTGATCTCCGGCCAGGAAATTATGCTCACTGCAGCGATAGTAAAGGTCTCAGAGAAACTTACTATACTAACAAAGTATCAAAAGACGACACGGCCTACTGAGCTTCCTGGTTGACAACTCTTGGCCCTTCCAGTTATTCCAGTTTCCCCTGGTTTCCGAGATCCTATTGCAACTTTTTCTAAGGAAAGGCACTATACTTTTGTAAAGGTTTTTCTCTTAAAACCAAAAACAAATAAAAAAAAAAAGATAATGGGTTTTTCCAGGGAGATGCTGTCAATTTTTTCCACGATCAATTTCTGGATTAGGTCTGCTTTTCCCTCTAAGTCAGTTGCGTACAAGGTTGCGATTGATGGCTTTAAGGATTCTAGTTCTTATTTACTGCTTTTGATGGTATTCCAGTTTCTTTTGCAGATCGGGGATAATTTGGGGGCTTTTTGGATACTTTTGGCAGTAGTTAGATTAACATCGGTGTAATGAGGTGGCTGCTTCACAGTATTTGTATTGATGGCACAGTTGAGATAAGTTTTTTTATTGGCAAAAATTGCATCAAGAGTGTGTCCTGCCGTGTGCATCACTCCTTTCACCATCTGCCATAATTTCATTGTCTCATGCCGTTTAGTTAGTCGCTGCTTAGTTAGTGATTTCTGCGAGTTACGTTCTCTTCTTTGAAACATATTTTCAAGCCCCAGAGGATCAGGTGATCATGTTTGATGGCCCGGTTCATGACAGCTTCTATGAAGGAGTCTATGAAAGTTGTGTCGTAGGTTGGTGGTTTATCGAGAAGTAAACATGTGAGGTTGGTTTGTGGGTCTAATGTCAGGTGAAGGATGAGAGAGTCGCAGTTCGGGATGTTCAGTGGATCAGCTGTTTTTATTTGTAGGCTACTGCAAGTCCTGCTCCTCTTTCTTTTCTGTTTACCTGTATGCATTTGAAGTTGTCGGGAAGACAGCTGTGTAGTGTGACTTTATAGTTGTCATCTAGCCAGGTTTCAGTGACAAACAAGATGTCAATTCCACCGTCGCAGAGTAGATTGTGGATCTCCGTTGCAATGTTTGGACATCGATCTTGTATTGATTAGATTGCAGTTCATTTCTTTTCGTTATAGTGTCCGGTTTTGTACTTGCTTTCGTCTGTGTGGTCTTGTCAGTGATTATCCTCAGGTTGTAGATTGTGTTAAGTCTGTTTCTTCTTTGAGTAGGTTGGCTATGTTGCGTATTGGGTCCATGACTTCTTCCGGCTACTCTTCTGTATCTAGTTGCTGTAGGTCCCTTTGGGTTTTAGCGATGTATGGAGTGAAGGTGTCATTTTCCAACTTTCTCCTTCTGCATTTTGCTGCCCTTTTCCTGTGCGGTTCTAGTTTGCTGCCAGTGTCTCCCTGGTGGTTGTATGCTGCTCTGGCGAGTGGTCTGTAGTAAGGTATGGTGTCAGGTATAATGATTTTTTTTTGTTTGTTTGTTCTTATTACTGTTGCGCTTATGGGTGGGGGCTCCGTTGCGGTGTTGGTATTTGGTGTTGTGGTGGCCTCGTGTGGTTCCATTTAGTTTATACTTTCCCCTAGTTTTCTCTTGCATCGTCCTGTTCTTTGGCATGGCATATTCTGTTCTCTCGAGTCTTAGAATTTTTTCAGTGTTTATGTTATTGTGACTGGGTTGTAGGTGCTCCAGTGCAGCTCTCGACGCACTTTGAGGTTTTGTTGGTCGTGTTGTCTTTGTTGTTTAGTTTTAGGGTCTCCTTTTAGTAGCAGTTTTCTTTGTGGTTTCCATTGTCTGTAGTTCTTGTCAGGGGGGGGGGGGGGTTGAGGGTCACTGTCGGGGGCCATTGGATTGCAGAGAGGGTGTCTCTGGTTCTACTGGGCATTATGGACGGCGATACTACCCGTGGGGTGAGGGGAGGGGTCCTAATGGGGCTGGGCGGTTCCTAAATGCACGCTTTGGTGGCCTTATGGCTGTCTGCAAAGTCTGCCCTCTGACTATTAGTCCGCTGACAGTTTACAGCTACCTTTCTGCTAGATTCCCCCTAGATTTGAAGCACAGCACTGGTGTTGGCGCACCTAAAATTGGGTCCCCGTACCATGGAGCACAGCTGTAATGCGAGGGAAAGCACAGAACCAAAACCAAGCATTGGTGGGGGGGCACCTAGAACTGAAACACAGTGCTAATGGGGAAACACAGAATTGGAGGGGTGGGGGGAGCAATTGGAGAAACACCTAGAACTGGACTAAAGCAGCAAAGGGACGAAGACCAAGATTTGAAACATATGAGCCGTATGGAAACCATAGAACTGAGTGCTGGAGGGGAACACCTGGAATTGGAGAAAAAATAGCATTGGGAAAACACCTAGAACTGGAACACAGCCGTAGTAAGGAAACACTTGCTGAAACACCTAGAATTGGACAAAAACAGCAATTGGAGCACACTTAGAAGCAGACTAAAGCATCTAAGGGAAGAAGCCCTAACTATGAAACACAGGACCTGTATAGAGACCCTAGAATTGGCATACAGTAGAATGGGAGGGGAAAAAACACCTACATCTGAGATACAACAGTAAGTAAAAAAAACACTTAGATACCTGGCAGGTGGGGGAGAACCAAGAGACTAGCAGCAAATGGAGAACCACCCACAATCGGGACACAACAGTGATTGGAAAACTACTTACTAGCTGGCTAACATCAGTGTGCTATGTTATGTAAGGTAATAAGAGTGGTGGGGTTTTATTGGAATACAGTAATCGCTGGATTCCCCACCCAGACACAGACTAATAGGAAATCTTAACATTCTAACAATATATCCTGCAGTGGTGGGGAGACCCTTAGATTCTAAGCATACTAGTCGTGGTGGAGCACCATACTAGTGGGAAACCTGGTTGTGGAACACTTTGGCTTGGAGGAAAAACACCCAGACACGGAACGCAGTAGCAGTAAGGATACACCCAGAACTGAAACAGTGCCAGAGGGGGAAAACCCAAAGTTGGAAAACAGCAGCAATGGGAGGGATGCACAGAAGTGGAACTAAGCAGCAAGAACATCCACCCCGAAACAGATGAGCAGTATGGAAACACCTAGAACTGGAAACAACAGCAGTGGGAAAAAGACCTAGAACTGAAACACAGCAGTAGTAAGGAAACACTTGGAGCTGAAACACAGTGATAGGGGGGGACTAGCTAGAAGGTTAACAGAGTAAAAGGTAGAACTTGAAGTCTTACCAAGGTTAGGGTTTAAAATATAGGACTTCCAGTTCAGGCAGCATGACATACCTACGCTCCAACAGGCTGATGTGGTCTTGATAAGCCTACCAGGCACGCTGCTCGACGTCCCTCCTGTGCAACCTCAATGGCCACTGGGAGATGTAGGTTCGTCTACATACCTAGCACAAGCATGAGCTGTGAGGAATCTATGTGCAATCAAGTAATGTGCACGAGGACTAGAAAGTCCTCTATTATGGATTACAGCTGCAGGCAATTTCTTCCAACAGAATGCATACTAAAACAATTTCAAAAATTGCACGTTTGCTAAAAACCTTTTGTATCAGATCTCTACATGCAGACAAAAAGGGGGTTTATAGAAAATTCATCCCAAATTATTCCCTAAAGACCCAACCCACCATCGAGCTCCTGAAGAAAGGGGTATGTTTCTCATCAGATCCAACAGCTGTGGAAACCTTTACAACCTTTTACTTCAGCCCAAACATTAGGTCAGCTGGATATCATTAAGTCCTTTATTGTGGAATCCAATACCTCCAAAGACGCAATCGAAGCTGTACTAAAGGCAGGACAGTTTTGAACACCCCATCACATTTCTCTCAAGAACTCCTACTCGGAAGGAAATTATTAATTATTTGAAAAGGAATGGTTAGCCATGAGGCAAGCCTGCATCGAGGGGAGACCTCTTCACCTTGGATCCCAATACTACATGGAAAAGTGAACAAACCACTGAACCTTTGGGCACTTCACAAGTAAAGTGTGAATACAGTTGGCAAAACTGGTGGGCATGTCCTGCCACAATATTATCGATGTTCTAGAAACTGGTGCCATCATAGCAGACTCCATGTGCTGGAAGAGGTAAAGCAGAAGCACCAAAGCAAAATTAAGTGGGCACCACTTGTAAAATTCACTCAAGATTCAATAACAAGAAAAATTCCCTGATTTTTTCAAAAAAATAAATAACAGAGTATTCAGGAGCTGGCTGCGATGAGTCTGGAGACAACCTGACTCAAAAATGCATGTGAAGCAGAAGACTGGGTAAAAAAAAACCTAGCCACACAGTCGCTCTCTGTTAATCCCAACCTGGGGTGTTGATTTACAAATGATTTGAGACAGCTTACAACTGCGGTTATTAAATGTGTAAATCAAGTATCCAAATGAGTATAAATCCTCATAAAATGAGTCTGTCTTGTTTCAAAACGAATAGTTTATATGCAAAATAAAGAGTAGTCACTAATAGTTTCTTAGTGAGGAAGCGGCTAACACATCTTTCATGAAAACAGACGTAATATGCCAATGCATTTCGGAGATTCATCTCCTTCCTCAGGGCCAGTCCATTACATAGTAAATCAATTGCATTATTGAAAATAATCAATTAACACATCAATATTGCAAATAGTACAGAAACATACCATATGAAGACAATTTCAATTGTGAATGGAACTGGAAAGGAAAAGATAAAAAAATGTGTGAGAGATAAATCAAATTTGAAGTGAAAAGGTAGGAGAATATGTGTATTTTACCTGTAGAGTGTGTAACCTTGAGCTGGACAGGTGGGAACCCGTAGCCATGCGTGTAGCAATTCAGGGTGCTTAATATGAACAGTCGAGGGTGTACAGGGAGAAAATTCTGCCACTCTATTGTAGAAAAACATGAAAATGTAATCAGTTTAAAAGGAACTGTGTGCTGATATCTAAATGAAGATTGATCTGTCTCACGCGTCCCCGGCGGGAGAAGCAGTCTGTGTCAGTAATCCCATCAAAGGCGGACGCATACGCGAAGCCTTCGATTTCCTTGTTTGACCGTTGCTAAGGCAACAGAGCTCTTAAATGTCACGTGACCGCGTCGCATCAGAAAGTGGCGCGATGCAGAGGCTAAAACAAAAATAAGGCTAGTGTGTGCACCAGATATTACTGAGTGAAAATAAACATATGTGCAAGTGTCTGCAACCATGCTACAAATTGTAGTTCGTACGAAAGCAAAAAGGAAAAAGCATAGAAATAGAAGAAATACAGCTGACACAACTAAGGCGTGTGTAATGGGTATACATGACAAAATAAATAAAGCAAAATGACTAACAATAATGACAAAAAAATACATCACTGCATATAGTACTGATGGGAGATGACCCAAAGAAAGGAATATGTCATGCTGTGGGCATGAGCGTCAATGACACGGACAGTGCCACCCAAGGGGCACCTTGGGTCCCAGACTTAGGGTCTGGGATTTGTGTCAATTGTGTCTCCACAATAATTGAGAAACAAAATGTAAGATCAAAAGATCACGTAATGGTGGGTAGCTGTTGCTTTCATGTCCATAAATGATGGTAAGTACATATAGTATCTTAGCTAATCACAAATGCACCAATATAGTCAGAAAAGGATGAAATACAATATAAATCTTAACAGTGTATATGAGAGTACAACAAGCAAAGCTCAACATTTTAAATAAAACAATGATAATTAATCTCCTCATTGAGACCGTTCAGGGTCAGGCTGCCAAGTTTATCGATCCAAAAGGTTTCTCTTCTGTTGAGCCGTAAGCCCGAATCTTCATGTGGTTTGTTTTTAGTCAAAACGGTTGACCCAATGCCGAGCCACTGCAGAGTTAGTGTTTGCATTACGTATACAGGAGCGATGTTCGTTCCAACGTATCTTGGCTGTTCTGGTGGATTGCCCCCAGATAATATTTCCCGCATGGGCACTTGATGCCATAGATAATGTTAGCAATATCTCAAGTACCAAAAGTTTTAAGGAAAATCTTCTTGCCTGTGCATGGATGATATATGACATTGCCTTTGATTACAAAATTACAGTAAGTGTAGTGGAGACAGGGGAATGTCCCAGTACGCTGTGTGATAGGTTATTTTATTGGTGGTCTTGTGTGCACTAATTCGTCACGTAGATTTCGACTCCACTGATAAGCAAACACTGGTAGTTCATCAAACAAATTCTGTACTCTTATATCATTTCTGAAGATGCTGCAGTGTTTCTTAATGGTATTTTTAATTGTATTACTTTGGACGGAAAATTTGGAAACATATACAGGCGATGTGAGTTCTCTCTTGGCTTTTCGGGCATTGGATAGCAAAGTGTCTCAGTCCAGAATATTCACTCTTTGGATTTCTGAATTCAATTCCTCTTTCTTATATCCTCGTGCCAAAAATGTATCCTTCATTTCGGACGGTTGTGCAGGAAAGTCTTCCGGATCACTAACAATCTTCTCGACACGTAGTATCTGACTGTATGGGAGATTTTTAAGTAAGCTTGGTTGGTGAAAGCTTAAACGATGCAACAGATTATTGCGGTCAGTGGTTTTGCGGAAAAGGGTGGTTTTGTAACGAGTTTCTTTGTTTTCTATCTTAACATCAAGGAAAGTGATCATATTGTGTGAGGTTTCTTTGGTGAATTGAATACGTCTGTCGATGTTGTTCAGATACTCAAAGAAAGTATTAAATTCTGCATCAGTGCCTATCCAAACTCCAACAATGTCATCTATATAGCGTGCCCAAAGGTGGATGTTCCTGCTCCATTCGTGTCTATTGAGTACGTGGTCCATCTCAAATTTGTACATGAAACGGTTCGCATATGTGGGTGCCATGGTGGCACCCATCAATGTACCTGAGATCTGAAGAAAAAAATGGTTTCTATACTGGAAATATGAATTCTCAGCAATAAATTGGAGAAGGGTCAGTATGAATTCTTTTTGTGCTCGGATGTCAGGTGCTTGTAGTAATAACCAATCGACAGATTCCATCCCCAAATCGTGAGGTATGGATGTATATAGGCTTTTGACATCAATGGTGAACATCATATCTCAGTGAAAAACCGTGCTTCTGCAGAAAATGAGTAGTATCCCGAATGTAGGTGGCTGTGTACTGGATTAGTGGTTGAAGAAAAAAAAAATCAATGTAGACTCCTAGTGGTTCATTAATACTATCCATGCCTGCAACAACAACTTCGGGAGGTTTGATCAAATGTTTATGAATTTTGGGTATGGTGTAAAAATTCAGAATTCTAGGATATTGGTTGTTCGAATATTTGCAAGTGTGTTCATTGATCCAATAGAGTTCCATGGCTTTGTCCAATAGTATCTCTAGATTATGTTTCATGGACATAGTGGGGTCATGATTCAAGGGAACATAGATCCGATCTTGTAGTTGTCCAATGCACTCTTCATCATAGTCAACAACCAATGCACCCTCTTTGTCTGCTGGAAGTATCGTTAGGTTCTTGTTACAGTAAAAATCCTTGATTAATTTCAACTCCTGGGGTTTGAGATTCTTATGGGGATAAGATTTGTAACTAATACGTTCAAGATCTCTGGTAACAAGCTTCTGAAAGCACCAAACACACTCCTTAAAAATTCTTACTCAGGGCCAAGTTTGTTTTTTTGATTACCTATTACATATAAAGATAATAAAAGGCATCCTAAGAGCTGGATCAGAGACAATCCGCTCTTTGCTTCCACTAGGTCTTTGGCATAAAGACGAAGACTTGTTCTATGGACAACAGTTGTATACTTCTACACCAACTCTCTAGCTACATCTACTGCACCGCAGCAGATACTATAGAGATGCCATGCCAGCACCAATGCTGGACACAAAGGAATCGAGGCCAAGTTGGACATTGTCCAAATGCTTTTTTGGTGGCCACAGGTCAGGACAGATTTGCTTGTGCAGGATTATGAATCTGGTTGCAAAATTGGTTTAGAAATGAAAGCTCCAAAAAAAGACCACTTCTCCAGTCAGTAAGTTTACAACCCGTTTCTTCTATGCATTGGCAGTGCATTTCTACTCATTTTATCATTGACCTTCCCCATCCAACAGCAATCATGGTTATTGTCACTGACCAAGCCCACCCATTTCACACCAATACCACAAGCTTGACCTGCCCCTGAAATGGCTAGATGCATCCTATAGCACATTTTCATATTACATGGTCTTCCAAACACCATAATATCCAATAGAGGTCCTCAATACGTCTCTAGATGCTGGGCAGGTTTGCAAGACAACGGGTATCCAAACAGCAATATCATTTGGCTTTTATCCACAGACCAACCGACAGACTAAAAGACTAAACCAATTCCTGACGCTTAACCTAGGCATCATCAATACCTAGTGTGATCTACTATGGATGATAGAGTTCGGGTATACTACTAAGCATTACTCTATAGGAGTTACTCACTTTCAATGTAAGGATGGGTATCAACCTAAGATCATCTTCGCCACCACACTATCGGCACACAAAATACCATCCCTGAATAAGCTCATGACCGATATCCAAAAGGCCACAAAAAGGTATTACAGAGCATTCACGGTCATAGGCCTATGCCAAAAGATATGCGGACTGCAAACTTTCTTCTGCTTCGCTTCCATCGTTTGTACATTTGGAAGCTTGGGCCTGTGGGTGTAGGGATGGGGCATACAATCCATAACCAACTTGGGATGATACGGCCTCTATGGAGATGCTGGCATACTCACACACCTGTTTTCTGACTAGCCTCTCTGCTCAGTGTCACCCCTACCAAGATGACAGCTGCAACACATGCATGACATTGCATTTACGACACAGCCACCAACAAGATGGCAGCCACAGCGCGCGCACACACACACACACACACACACACACACACACACCACTTTTGTTGGGAGGATGCACCACGATGGCAGACACCCTGCACATCTAATACATTTATAGGCCAGACAATAGTGTTGCAATGCTCATTAATGTTTCTGGGATTAAGTTTGTTCCTTTATACCTGTATTCCCCTTTCCCAATCTCCTGTGCCGACTATCCACCCAGGTCTCAGCACTGCATAGTGTTCATCCTCCAGTTCTGGCTCGATCTTCCTCCAGCTTCAATTCCCCTTAAGACATTCTCCGACGATTCAGCACTCCAATTCCTGGCAACTGTGTTATCTGCCTTGTAAAGGTTTCCTCACAAATGGTCATTCCAGGCATCTAGCTAGATGGAGATTTACCCTACTCTTCAAACCAACCCCTCCTTAAGCAGCCATCAATAATGAACCCTGCCCACAGGAAGATCGATCCTCGACACAGAGGCCCAGACACCGCTTAGGCAGAAAACTCAAGCCGCCTTTATACCCATGCCAGCAGAGAAGACTAGAGGTCTGGAGAGGGTGACTGCCTCGCAATAGAGGCAGCTTTGGCGTTATCGATTTTCTGCAGGAAGTTTAGGACGGTGGTGCAGTCTCGAAGATTGGCTGCTGAGCAGGATGGTCATCTTGGCAAAGGAAAATGGCCATACGCTAAGAGGGAGCGATTAGAAGACTAGGACACATGAGGGACATTCAGCGAGCTGCATGCATGTCAGATTACCTGCAAGTCTTCTGCGGCCCCCTTCTTCGCACTTCACCAGATATGCACCTGCAACCCCTGCCCTCACTGTTAAATACTGCTCCTCTTCCGAAGGTATAAATTAGGAGATTGACTATATCTGGCTCTTCTATTAGTAAGATTTTATGAATATTCTAAGTACCCCTTTGTGAGGCTAGCTGAAGCACAAACCGTGTGGATGAGTGCACATATGATTTACTTCAGTTTAATGTCATATTTAGCAACTCTGCAAAAACACAAGCATGGCAGAGGGCTTCCTGTTCTACAAGAAGTGGGTCATCTGTGAATTATCCCCCAGCGGAAGAGGGACCTCTCAAGAAGATTCTGCAGTGTTAGGACTACAACTTCTACCCTACAACACCTGGTGAAAAAGGTTGTGAGCTCATTGGCGACCTGTTTAGAATCCATGGAAGACTGCGTGTCAGAGATGGCACAGAGGTTACAAAACATCACCGATCAATTCGGGAAGCTGAAAGAAAAAAACTTTGCGAGGACTGAAACCCAGCTGCAATACCTAGTGGTGATGACGGACCACATTGTGGGCACTATGGGTCTTCAGGATAGTAAGCTAGTCATGACAAAGAATCCTAGAAGGACCAATATCATGGCCGCCGGGTGCTCCAGAAACGATGGCACGTGAACAGCTTCCATAACCCTACAGTCTCTTCCAGTCAGTGACTATGAACAGAAAGGAGCAACTCAATTGGGGTTTTCCACCATCTAGCAGGTATCACATGCTGCTAAGGGGTTGAAACTGGCATAATAGTCCTCAGAGAAGCTTATGAGGGAGTTTTTACAAAAACAGCTAATATTCCTGTCATTGTACTGAAGGGTCACATATTGCTGTTCTTTCTGATCCTAAGCGACGCATGTATGCTCCGGAAAACAAACGTTATGTAGATTTTTGTTTACCACATGTCTGCCTTGGCAGGGGCGTTTGGCCCCCCAGGCCACACAAGCATGTTAATTTGACTTCCACTTCTTTCCATGCTTGTATGTTATTTGAATGCTTACATCCAAATTTCAATTGTCACCCAAAGTCATTTTCCACTTTTAATGGAGTTATACATGTTTTTAATTTTAGCCATGTGTGTGCGTCTGTATATGTATGTATATGTATGTATATATATATATATATATATATATATATATACACACATATACACACACACACTTATCCCCATTTTCAATTTTTGGATATTATAGCGATTTAGTTATACAAGCACATTATGATGCAGTGTTTTATGACATACCATGACATGATTTGTTATGTTCTATATATAGCCTTTGCAAGAACCGAAGCCGCATCTCTCTCCCCCTCTGATCCCCCCCTACCCTCTCCCACACTCCAATCGCAATAAAGAAACTAAAGAGGAACCGTACCTGGTCCCACTCAATCTCTCAGCACTCCCCGCCTCCCCTGTCTCGACCCACAACCTCTGTACCCCAATCACCTCCTTCCCCCGTAGCTTCACCCTGCCTGAAACCCCTCTCCCTCAACTTCTCATCAACTACAACTGAAAGTCCTAACCACCCACACCCTACCTTCAAATCCCCCGAACCAAACCCGAGCATCCCAACTCACGCAGCCACCCATTCCCACCCGCCAACTCGCCCACTATTCCCATCGATCATCTCTCTCCACCACCACCACCACCACCACCACCCACTCCCGCTCCGAGACCAACCTCGTCTCCCGATGTGAACTGCATCCTATTTAATGCCCGTTCCGTAGGAAAAAAAACAGATACTGCATCTTTGACCTCCTCGCCTCGGACAAACCAGATCTGGTTTTCATCACCGTAACTTGGCTCTCGGACGATTTCGCCCCAATCACCAGTGAAGCCCTTCCCCCACCCCCCGAATACTCCCTCATCCAACTGAACCATCCTTCTAGAAGAGGAGGAATAGCATTCGTCTTCAAGTCTCTCTTCCACACCTCAATCATCGACAACCAATCTTCCGTTCCATCCTGCAAATCTCTCCTCGTTAGACTATCCCTCTCCCCGTCGCTCTCACAAAGCTTCCTAATAATCTACAGACCCCCTGGCTACAATAGACATTTCGCAAACAACCTCTGCGACTCTATTGCCACCCTTCAACTAAACCACCCCAACCTCACCCTTCCTGGAGACTTCAACATATGGCTCGACATTCCCACCAACCCTATGACACACTCTCTGGTTGACGGTTTGGACGCAATTAACATCCAACCCCACACAAACGGCCCGACTCACTATAAAGGACACACTCTTGATGCCATCTTCAGCTCCAACACCCTGATTCGTTTAAAGCCCCCCACCCCTATCCTCTGGTCCGATCACTTCATTCTCTCGTTCACCATTCACTCACCCGACCGCCTTCCCATACTCGAATCTGAACCTCCGAATCTACACAAATGCTGGAAAAACTAATAATCGTTCCGGACCTAGCCGACGCACTCCTCCAGTCTCCACCACCTACCTGCCTACTCAACAACTAACCCCCGACGCCTTTGACTCATGGCTCAATGCATCTCTGACACGGCTCACACCCCCTTGCAAACCATCAACCCGCCGTGGCCTCTTCCCGAGATGGTTCAATCCTGAGTTGAAGATCACTAAACAACTATATAAATACCTAGAACGCAAATGGCAGAAAGACAAAACCCAGGTGAATAGGGCCACCTTGGCCCGTCACCTTCACCAGTACAAGGCCGAAATCCAGAAAGCAAAAAAAGCCCACTACAACTCCCGAATCCAAAACTGCAAAAACCTAAGCAAAGAACTCCACAAAATCATCTCCAAATTCACCCATCCGGCTTGCAACACGATCCTCCCAACTCCATCACAATCTCTGTGTGACTCACTCTCCCACCACTTTTTCACCACGGCCCTCGAAAGAACAAATACTCTAGCCACCAACCTTGCTCTCTTACATCCTCCAAGCAATTCTCCCCCCATACCGGCCACCTCACCAGATGCGACCATTAGGCAAACAACGTTTGAATCCTTTCGTCCAATATCACCAGAGCAATTTCTCAAACTTCTATCTGCCCGCAAACCATCTGGCTCGCCACTGGACCCTTGCCCAGCCACAACCCTCAAAGAAATGTTCACTTCACCGGCGCAGGTGAACACGCAAGAACCATTATAAATGCCTCCCTTTGCTCTGGTATCTTTCCCGACGCATTCAAAGCGGCTTATGTCAAACCTCTAATTAAAAAACCTTTGCTCGACCCTCTCGAGCCCAAAAACTACCGCCCCATCTCAAAACCAGATTCCTTGCCAAACTCATAGACCGAACGGCCTACTCCCAACTAAATGCCTTTGTCGAGGCCAACAATCTCCTAGAACCCGCTCAATCAGGTTTCAGAGCCCGTCACGGAACTGAAACCACCCTAACCTCAATTTGGGACGACCTTAAAATGACCGCAGACTCCGAGGGATGCGCAGCGCTAATCCTTCTTGACCTATCCGCCACCTTCGACACAATCAATCACTCAATCCTCCTAGACCGCCTCCACTCCCTAGGAATTCGTGGAACTGCTCTTAAATGGATAGCTTCATTCCTCAAGGATCGGTACCAAATAACGATACTCTCCAACTATACCTCCCAAGCCCGACCAGTCGACACAGAAGTCCCACAAGGAGCGTGCCTATCCGCCCTCCTGTTCAATCTCTACTTGATCACCCTCCCACCAATAATTCGCTCGCACAACATCCTGTGCTAAAACTACGCCGACGACGCCCAACTAATTCTGAAACTCCTGAACTCAAATCCCAACTGCCGACCTGACCTGGCCTCCTGCCTCCTTGACATAGAACTCTGGATGACCCAAACCCACCTCCTGTTAAACCCCTCCAAAACGAAAATCATGGTATGTGGCAACCTGGCACTTCTTCCACAACCACTACCCTGGCCATCCGCCATGGGCAACTCTCCGACCCCCTCCAACTCAGTGAAAAATCTTGGATGCACCCTTGACTCTGACCTAACACTCTCGCGCCAAGTCAACAACGTCTCAAAGTCCTGCCACTACTACCTTAAAACCCTTAAGCGCATCTTTCCATATTTCTCCTTTCCCAACAGACTCTCTGCGGTCCAATCAATCGTTATATCAAGACTGGACTACGCAAACCCCGTATACCTCGGAGTCCACGCGTACCAACTGAATAAACTCCAAAGGGCACAAAACGCGGCAGCCAAATTACTTCTTGCGCTTGGCCCAAGAGACCACATCTCCCCAGCCCTTAAAACGCTGCACTGGCTTCCAGTAGCCCGAAGGGTGACTTTCAAAACCTTGTGCATCTTGCATCGAGCACTGCATAAAACCGAACCTCAATATCTTCAAGACAAGCTAAAATCCTACAACCCCCCCACGCACCTTAAGATCAAGCTCAGCCGGCCTCCTAGTCATTCCGAAGACAAACTCAATCAGGTTAGGCGGATCATCTTTCTCAGCCTTGGCCCCCACGCTATGGAACTCACTCCCAACACACATCTGCCAGACTGAGGATTTAATGTCTTTCCGCAAACTGCTGAAAACCTGGCTCTTCCCCTAAAACCAACACATACCAAACTAACCCAAACAGACCGACAGCAACTCAATGACACCAATCCATTCAAACCACCGGATGCAAGAATCTGACAGCGACCACCAATGTAAACTAGAAGTGCAAACTAAAGTAGATCAAGCAGTGAAATGGTTAATAAGAATAAATCATACAGGAACAGGAAAGAGATTTAAACTCCCGAAATGGATAGAATGCATGCGGAGCAAACAAAGTGAATGGCGTGGATGAATTACTTAGAACAAATAACTATATAGTTTGAATGAATGCGGGAATCGAATGAATATGAAGACCGATGAGTATATGGAATGGATGAACATGTTGAGTGGATGAGTGTGTAGAGCAGGCTGGGTGTGTAGAACGGACAAGCGTGTAGAGCGGATGATCGCGTAATACAGGGAAGCAAGTAGAACGCAGTAGTGCGTAAAACAGATGAGTGTCCAGAATGGATGAGCGTAAAGTATGTATAAAAGACGAGTATGTGAACCTCATGAATATGTAGTGCACATCAATATGAATAACGCATGAATATAGAAGTGCGGAGAGTGTGTAGACCTAGCAAATGTACAGAGCAGAGGAGTGTACAGAGCAGAGGAGTGTACAGAGCAGATTGAGCAGATAGACCTGACGAATGGATAGTATGGATGAGTGGACGGAGTGGATGAGAGGATAGAACGGTCGAGAGGATGAGTGGTTAGGGCGGATGAGGGAATGAGTAGATAGGGCGGATGAGGGGATGAGTAGATAGTGTGGGTGAGAGGATGGAACGGTTGAGAGGATGGGTGGATAGGGCGGATGAGTGGTGAGAGGATGGAACGGTTGAGAGGATGGGTGGATATGGCGGTTGAGGGGATAGAGCAGATGAGGGGATAGAGCAGATGAGGGGATAGAGCAGATGAGGGGATAGAGCAGATGAGGGGATAGAGCAGATGAGGGGATAGAGCAGATGAGGGGATAGAGCAGATGAGGGGATAGAGCAGATGAGGGGATAGAGCAGATGAGGGGATAGAGCAGATGAGGGGATAGAGCAGATGAGGGGATAGAGCAGATGAGGGGATAGAGCAGATGAGGGGATAGAGCAGATGAGGGGATAGAGCAGATGAGGGGATAGACCTGATGAGAATGAGTGGATAAGGCGGATGAGTGTTAGAGCGTATGAGTGGATAAGTATAGAGTGGATGAGTGGATGAAGCTTATGAGTAGATGGAGCATATCGGTGGATAAGAATACAGAGTGAATGAGTGTACAGAACAGATGAAGGTATAAAATAGATGAGTGTAGAGGTGAATATATACAGGACAGGATAGTGCTATTGAATGCGTGAAAGTCACAAGTGCTTAAAATCAGATGAGTACGGGGAGCAGATGAGAGAGGGGAGCAAAAGAGCGCTGGGGTCAGATAAGTGCATAGAGGGGGGCGAGTGCATAAAACTAGTGAATGCTTAGAGGGGGAGTGCGCGTAGAGGAGCACATGACGATTATAGTATGATTTAGAATGCAGAGAATGTCTGAAAGGGCATATAACTCATCTTATCTCACCACCCCGCTTACTCTCTCCTTACATCACCACTCAACTAGAACACAGAGATACTATGACACCATTCTGTATAACTGTTCTCATACCAACACTCGCTGCTCACTCCACATCATTCTAAGTAATCACTGCTGGTTACACACCCCCCCAGCCAGGCGTTCTCCTCAGGCCTAACGCAGCCACATCCGAGCTGGATAAATCCTGCCAGAATGAACACATGTTCCTGACCTCTCCACCGGCACACCTATCGCTAGAAAGCAGCTATCACACGGATCCTGCACGAGCTGCACACATACCCGGTGCTCACACGCACCCTTTTTTTGACTACCTCTACTGATATGAACTTCGGTTCCCAAGGGCGTTCAACCAACCAGCGCCTTCATACCATACCAATGGTATATAAGGCGCTATATAAATGCAAAATAACAATAACAATTTGCAATGTCATGTCACTTGTACAATGCCGATAAGGGCTGTGAAGCAGCAAAAAGGTGACATCACTCCAAAAAAACAAAATAATTAAATGCAGGTTTGCACCACTCAGTTCAAGAAACGGGCCACATTGCCCAACTAGACCTGTGAATGCAGGCTCTTCTGAAAATAACCCTGCTGCCCTCCAGGACAAGGTAACTGCAGCCCAATCTGAGTAAGGTTGACAAGCTTGGATTACGCAGATGAACTCCCAGGAGAGCCCAGCCTCAGGACGAGAGAAAACCAACACCCAGATTATTAACATCCTCAAAGCACCTAGCAAGCCGACTTTGATCCCAGTGCAGCCATGGGCCAAAACCACCCTCATTAAGCAGTACCCATAGTTCCTGCCAACTCTCCAGTCTATAAGAAAAGTGTGTGTTGAAAAAGATGATGGGCAGAGGGTATGGACAGTCCTGGGACAAGAAGTAGAATAAGCAAGGGAAAATGAATGGGAAGATCAAAGTGGTAGAAATAATGAAGAGGCAGGGCAAGAAAGAGATCAGGGAGAAGAGGCGGCAAGAAATCTGTCCCAGCCACCAGAAGCAGTGAGAAGGGATAGACCAAGACAGAGACCAGATGTAATAGTGGTAGTACAAGATCAGAAAAATACTAAAGGGACAGAAAACAAATTAGACATGCAGCTGCCTCTTATACATAAAGGAGTAGGGATTACGCAGTATGTGCCATGGCCTCAAATGGCCAAAAATAATTTGATTAAAGCTCTCCGCAAGCTTACAGCCAGCGCCAGTAAATGGATCTATGAATTTGAAAAAAACAAACAGCAGGGGTACCTTTAGCACTAGGAGGCCTTAAGAGTTTACTGGTCGCCATAGTTGGGGACCAGGCTGGGGACATATGGGCAAGGGCTGGGTACACTCGGGAAAGTCTAGCAGATAATGAACATGATGGAGCAGCCTTTAATGAAGTAAGGGCAAGGGTATGTGATGCCCTACCAATGATGTACCCAGATACTCTTGACTTATATTCTTTAATGCAAGTGCACAATGGGCAATGAGGACCCAGTTAAGTTTATTCTTAAGTTACAGGAAATGTCGAGTTAGGAGGGCAATGGGACCATTTTTCTATTTTATCATAAAAAGGGGGTTACCAAGTGGGGTCCAGAAGGCACTAGATACAATTGTGGGAATTGAAGCTAAAGGTTGGGCAGAGAAACAAAGTGTAATAGTCCACCATTGCAAGAGAATCAAGGAGCGGGACAGGGAGACAGCCCAGAAGCGGCAAACAGACAAGGCAAAACTAGTGGAAAAGAGAATGAAATAAGGTTGTCGTCCAAGCACCAGTGACGGCACCGGCTCAGCGGGAAAGGACAGGAGACACTCAAATTGTGAATGCCACAATTGTGGCACTATGGGGCGAAGGAGGACAGGGACAATGGGGTAAATGAGGACAGTACTACCCCCCCCCCAGTACAGATTTTTGTAGACAGATTGGGGCATTTATTACCAGGCCACATCAGTTGAGAAACTGTTATTGCTCAGCACTGATTAGTATTGAGGGAAAAGTTGAATTGTAACAAATAAGCAGTCACATTGTTTTGAGTAACTACGCTCTGCTAACAGGAACTACAGCTCCCAAGAGCACTTACAGCCTATATTCTGATACATATGCACCGGTCCTCGCCATTATCGGCGTTGAGGTCCAGTTGCTCTGATCCATTTAGCCGGCCTCTGCTGAATCGCGAAACAGAAGTGATGGGTTATTTTAAAGATCCTAAACTCATAACGGATATCGAAAGACTAACATGCTTGAGTAAAGTTCGGCATTATGTACAATCGGTTCAAACAGAACCGGGTGACTTAGTACTTGACAACTTAATAAACACCACACACCGTTCAACAGAACAAACATTGATCACGGCAGAGGCGGATCAAACAAGCCAGGCAGAGAAAGAAGAAACAGGACTCAAATGTCCTGTGGAATTAATAACTACTAAAGTTAAACCACAAGAAATGGCCAGGATAACTAAGAAACAGGCCCATGATGCAAAAGGGGAAAGGACAAATAAGGGTATATTCAATATCCCAGAGAATAAATAGAGTCTGCTTAACACAAGGCCTTTAAATAAACATGCACAATGCATTCATTACTACATTATCAAGGAAAATCTTGATATTCTCGGCCTTACTGAAGCATTGCTTCAGGAGACTTGCAGACAAACCTTAGCACTAGCAGTCCCCGATGGATTTACAATCTATTGTAAAAACAGAAACTAAGGGACAGGAGGGGGTGTTGCAATCATTGCAAGAGACAACATCCATCTGTTTCCATCTACTATTGTATGTCAAGGATGTGATATACTACTCCTCAAACACACTCCAAATAATAGCTGTATTACTATCATTGTAGTTTTAAGACCTCCATCATTAATAACAGATTTCAATGAAGAAATCATTGAACTGGTAAATAACCTCAAGGGCCCTAACACAGGAACACTTCTCCTGGGAGACTTTAATAGATGGAGAGGAAATAACAAGGACAAAGAAGCTTTGACATTAGAGAAAGGTTTAAATGCTATTGATTGCACTGTTAACAAGGAACCCACCACTGCGAAAGGTAACCAACTGGATTGGGCAATAAGCTGCAACTGAGACATGTTACAAAACACCTTACCCTGCATATGGTCAGACCACTACAAAGTGGAATTGGTACCGACCATGAAAAAACAAATGCCTAAAATGGGAACTGCACAAAAAAAAAAAAAATAATAAACACCAGAAATTTCAAAAAAATTACATCAGATCTACTTGAGCAATGTGTCGGTAACATTATGTCAATTACGTCTGAGACTGACCCTCGCGATCACCTAATACAAACTTATAACTCACACAAACAAGAGCTGGTGGATCAGAAACCACCTATGACAGAAAGTCTTAAGATCGAATATAAACCATTAGAAATGGTTTACCCCAGAGACATCTAGACTAAAAAGAGAGAAGAGAAGACTGGAAAATAGGTAGTTAAGACAACCCTCAGAAGCCAATAAGATCAAATGGAAGGAAGTAGAGAAAAACAATACAAAGAACATTAAGGAATAAAAGAATAATTTCAGATAGCATCCTCCTCCAACTCTATGAACAAACTGTTTCAGATTCTGAATTAGATAGAAAAGCCAAAAGCCCTCCCCGCAACCCCCCGTTTCAACTTTCTAAAATAGACTGCGAAGTACAGATGGCTTTAACCACAAAACTCAGAAAGCCAGAGAAACTGAGTGGCCCAAGTAAGTCAGCCTGACCAACAAAATTCAACTGAAATCCATCAAACGCAGAATGAAATAGACACATTTACCTTCAGTCCCATCACGATAGAAGACATGAAAGCTCATCTACTTAGCATGAGGCAGACCTCTTGTGCTAAAAAACATTTTGCTATCTAAACTGATGCTCCAAAATAAGGAAATGTTTAGCCCGTTCCTTACAAGGATGGTGAATGTATCCTTTAGAGATAATAGAATCCCAGATAATAAACATTAACAGGCACACCACAGGTATGGACCAAAAAGACCCAGGCAATCTTCGCCCGATTACAAATTGCAACTTTCTATTGACAGATATGGACAAGATAACAGCCCATCAGTTACAAACTTGTTGAAATCAACAACCTTCTCCATAAACAATCAGGGTTTAGAAGGTCACATAGTACCAAAACAGCTTTGCTAGACCTTCCATCATACAGGTTAATTATTATGGACATGGGTAAAGTAGGCATGGTGATGTTGGACCTTTCAGCCGTGTTCGATCTGCTGGATCACCATCTGCTCGAACAGGCTTTAGAACACTCCGGTAACTATTCTAAAGAAGCCATCAGTTGGGCGATTTCCTTTTTATCGGATTGCAGACCTAAAATCCACTGGGGGAAAAATGATCAGACTCCATCCCCCACACCCCCGCCCTGTTATTCAACCTGTACTTGGTGTCTCTGCTCATTGTTTGAGGAATTCGGAGCCTATTTTACCAACTTTGCGGGTGACGCTCAGCTAGTGGTGGAGCCGAGTGGGTGTTATGACACTGATAGCAACAGGGAGACGAACCTGTATATCGATGCCTGGATGAAAGACAACTGGATGTGTCTAAAAGGGTGTTTAACCGAACTGATGATCTTTGGATCATATCAGGCACGGACTAAGTTAAACCAAGAATACATGATTTTTTAGATCAAAAACACCCTCATCCAGCTATCACAAAAGGTCAAAACATTGGGGATTTACATGGAGGCATGACTTGGCGCTAATGCACATGTAACACTCTAAAATCGAAATTGCCAGTACTATCTGAGGCTACTGAGATACATCAGACCATATTTGAGTGAAAAGAACAACACTACTTTCGCAAGGGCCACTATTCTCTCTACGCTGGACTCCGGGAACGCCCTCTGGGAGCAAGTAAATGTTGCATAAAGAAACTGCAGTATATCCAAAACGATGCAGCAAGAATTGTTAGACAGAAGGGATCATGTTACAGCCGATAGGAAAGCCTCACATTGGCTAGCAATAGAGGACAAGATCACCTTTAAAATTACAACCCTGGTATACCGCTGCCTATTTGGACAAACACCTGCCTATTGGAAAGAACAGATTATCCCTTATACTCCAATTCAAGATAAGAGACAAGGACAAATCACATGTACTTCAGCTAAAAGAGCGAATAGACTAGGAAGATCCTTCCCTGTGAGAGCGGCCCAGACATGGAATGGTTTACAGATTAAACTCGGACTGAAGAAAACTATGATTCCAAAAAAAATGATAACCACTATTTTTTTTAAATAAAAAGTCAGATAGGAGAAACAATCAATAGGGACCTATTGTACTGTCTTTGTATGTCTACAACTAAATGTACTCGCCCTGATGCCTGCGGGCTGTTTGGCGCAATATAAATACATTTTTTTAAAGCTTTTAAAAAACCACAGTGGCAGTATGAAGGAGCACCAAGTGGAAGAGGAAGATTTTGAGGAGAGCAGGAGGCTTTGTGGGGTTGGGGGCGGGGGGGGGGGGGAATAGGACCTCAGGGAGGAGAATTAGGAACATCACAGTGCTGGTATTGCGGGAGACGGGGCATTTCACAAGGGAATGCAGGAACAGGTCTGGGATGGGATTTAATTATGGGCCTTACCACCAGGGCAGGGATTCCAAGGGCCTCAAGGAACGGGAAAACCCCAATTTGGGCAAGGGGGACATAATCAGTTCCCTTATGGGGCAGACAGGCAGGGGCAACATGGGCAACAACCACAGCAGGGTGAGGGAACACAGTTCAACAGGATGACAGGGGGAACAGGCGCCCCATTCCAAAGAGTTGCAATGGTGGGGGCGGCCTTTTTTTCTCATTCCCCGGGACAAATGTATATTCTGATTAGGACAGCACACAGAGAGCACTCGCGTGTCCAATCCTATTGACACATCGCACACCCTGAAGAGGAGCCCTTGGTGGAGGCGGAAATGGGAAACAAGCCATTTATATTTATGGTAGATTCAGGTGCAACTAAATCATGCATTATGGAGGTGAACTTTCCATCATCAGGTAAAACTATTGACACGCAGGGAATCTCTGGGGCTATTTCTACAGTTCCATACACTGAGCAGCTGGATATAAAAATGGGAAGGAAGGTACTACATGCCCCCTTGTCGTATTCAGAGAGTTCTCCTGTTAACTTGTTGGGTAAGGATCTGCTCAGTAAACTAAATGTTAACTATATCATTCACAGATCAAGTGGTAGTGTGTTCCACTCCAAGGATGTGTGTAGCTCAAGCAACGGTGGTAATAAATGCAATGGCAAAGGAGGCAGTAGTCCGTGGTTCCTGTGGTCCCACACATATTGGTCTATGGTATCAAGGTATTCGCAAAAGCAGTGCCTCAAATTGCAACAAAATGTTGGCGAGTGCCCACAGATTTTATTTTCCGGCCCATGGTCGAGATGGTGGCAGGGACAATATTGTCATTAGATTTGCAAGGACTAGCGTCAGACAAAAGAGTAGTCCTGATTGGAACGGACCAGGATGGGTACGAGTGGCACACAGTACTATGTGTAGACCTGACAGTACAATTGAAGGAAATGATTGGAGGTGTTATTTGAGGACAGGGAGCAAAATGGGGATATTTTGGAAATCTGCATCCCCTGTAATGATATGGTGCAGTATAGGAAGGTACAGTGCCCCCTGATGGCAGTAGTGACCCAGTCTTATTTTTTGAGGATATGCGATATGTGCCAGCACAATTATGGACCATTAATCCACATGTTGGGTTACTGAGAGATTTGACCCCAGTACAGATTACATTGAAGTCAGGAGCAGTACTCCTGGGGTGAAGCAGTACCCATTGTCAAGGGGAGCAGAGGAAGGGATAAAAGGCACTATTAAGGCACTATTAGTGCAAGGGATCATTGTGCCATAAACGTCCCTGTGTAATACGGCCATATACCCAGTCAAGAAAGCAACAGGGGGTAGTTGGAGAATGATCCAGGATCTACATCCTCAATGACATGGTGCAGGAGTCTCCGGTAGTTCGAAATCCGAGACAATCCTCTAGCATTCCCAAGGCAACAACATACTTCACAGTGGTGGATCCGAAGAATGCGTTCTTCTCAATCCCACTTCAACACGATTCATGGCGTCTCACTGCGTTTACGCATGGTCAACGGTGCTTTGAGCACACAAGATTGCCTCAAGGGTACTGTGAAAGTCCAAGCGATTTCAATAGAGTACTGCATGCCGACTTGGGAAATATTAAGGTGCCTAGCACAATAATCCAGTATGTGGATGATCTACTGGTATGTAGCGAAAATGAACAACAGAGCAGGAGGGATTCTGTTGCATTTTTGCAATTGTTGGCTCACAAAGGGTACAAGGCAGATAAAAATAAGCTACAATACTGCCAACAGGAGGTACTATACTTGAGACAACAAATTGCTGCAAATGGGAAAAAATATGGGCAGATAGGGTGTAGGCAGTACGCGCTCCCCTAGTGTAACGCTCACCTGGTTCCCACGGAGGCGCGGGCGTGGTCTGGACAGCAGTGGCCTCTTCGAAGGAGATGTTCAGCACCCTGAAGATGGAGTGGGCTGGGTTCCCAAATCCGGCTCGTCTGGCTCGGATGAATACCCTTCTGTGAGCGAAAAGGAAGGGTTAATACTGTGCGGGTTTTGTGTTGATCTCACCCTCCTTACAACCCTTCTGTAATTCCCTGTGGAGACTCACCTTATGGATTGAAAAGGCGAGCTCTCCATCCTGCTTCTGATGCAGGGGTGCGTTGGGATCCAGTTACGTCACTGGATAGTAAGTTCGAGTTCGCTTGTCTGTTCCGGTAAGTACCGTAAATGTTTATGGCAAGCTTGAGTCTAAACTGTTCCTCTTCTCTTTTGCAGGTAATGTAAGACTCCGGGCTGAGGGCGGTTTCCGTCGAAAACCTGTTTTCAGGTGAGTTTTGGTGTAGGCCCACTACTGTCTTTTCCGGTCTCTTTGTCCTTAGGGGCCGGAGTTCGAGAATGCTGAAGAAATGGAGCCGGTACGAAGCAGAAGCTGAGTCCGATCTGTAAGCTGGTAAGTTTTAAAATAGTTCTTTTGCTATGGTTCTTGCATTCACTAATGTGATGTTTGCTTTTTCCCCATAGGGGCCGGGGTGCTGAAATGCCCAAGGAATGGCATCGACCCGAAGGTAAGAAGAATTAGCTTGGCGGGTAAGTGCTTCTTGGTTATTTTCACTTTCTCACCTTGCTTTCTTCTTGTCATCTCCCCGTAGGTGCTGGAATGCGGCAGGAGATCCGGATGGGCGTCGCAGAGCCGAAGGCGCCACATGCAGGTAAGAGAAGAGCGCCGAGATGTATGCGACGCGGTGAGTTTTTAAAAATGATGTCTTTTGCAGGAAAGTTGGCGTGCTGAATCCGGAATGCAGCTTTAACAGGTAAGGTTTGTTTTCACCTGTTTCTTCTTCCCTTTTCTATCCTTAGGTGTTTCCAGGATGCTGGCAGGCGTGGTCGAGGACTGCAGCAGGAGCAGGCACGTTGAGCGTCCAGCTGCTAAGAGCAGAACAACGCGAAGCGTGGTTTGCTGTCTGGGCGTGGCTTAAATAGCCTTTCAAGCAGTCCCAGGGATGTATCCTTCCACTGAAGGTATGTATCCTGCCACCAGCCACACCCGTGTGGTTAAGTAGTTCCTTTTTCATCTGGAAGTTGTAGAATGATCTGCCAGGTAAGGAAATTGCAGCATGGTCTGCCAGGTAAGTTTGCACCAAACACTATTCCTTCATATCTTGTATGAGCCTGGCGCCGATGGTGCCAGGACTGTTATCCCTTATGAGCCTGACGCCAACGGCGCCAGGACTGAGTCCAAAGAGCCCCTATCTGGGGTGGCTGGGACTTCCCTAGTATACATGTTGCCTGCCTCTGAGGGTGCCGGGCCCTGTCTGGCTCCTTGGAGGTAGGCATCATGACAGTACCTCCCTCCAAGGCCCCTCCCAAGGATGTACTGTCCGGAGGCTTAGGTTTGTGTGGAAACTTACGATGAAATTTTTGTATTAGACGAGGTGCATGTATATGATCGCTTGGTTCCCAAGATCTCTCCTGAGGTCCATATCCTTTCCAATTAATTAGGTAAAAAACCTTTGACTTGGACATCTTAGAATCTAATATGTCTCTAACTTCGTATTCCAGTTCCCCATCTACTGGGATTGGTTCTGGTGGCTTGAGTAGCCTGGTTCCGGGTTGTACAGGTTTCAACAGTGATACGTGGAAAACCGGATGGATTCGCATGTTGGGGGGCAGATCGAGTTTGAAGGCTACCGGGTTGATTACAGCCTTGATTGGATAAGGCCCTATATATCTTGGGTTAAAAGTTTGTGGGCCTTTAAGTGGTAGATGTCTAGTCGCCAGCCACACTTGATCTCCAACTTGGTAAGGAGGTACTTCGCTCCGATGTAAGTCAGCATTTTCCTTATATTTGTCCTTGGCCTGCTGTAAATGAGTCTTGGCTTCTTTGAAGGCTCAGGTTATGGTGGCATGTAAGTTATCCACGGCGGGCATTTCAAGGCCTTGAGGTGGTTCAATATCCGAAGTTCTGGGATGGTGGCCAAATAAGGTATAAAAAGGAGTCTGGCCAATTCCTGAATGCATAGAATTGTTGTACGCGTATTCAGCAATCCATAAAATGTCTTTCCAATTATGTTCTGATTGATGCAACATGCACCGTAAGTACTGTTCCAATGTCTGGTTTGTTCTCTCGGTTTGGCCGTCGGTCTGAGGATGGAAAACCATGTAGACGAACAACGTTCTCAAGAAATTCCTTGGCTAGGGTGAAGGCTGAAGGCAGCCCTTTCAAGGGAATAAAATGGGCCATCTTGGAAAAGAGGTCTACAATTACCAGTATAGTATTAAATCCATGACAAGGAGGTAGGTCAGTTATAAAATCCAGCGATAAAGTGTGCCAAGGTGCCGGTGGGATGTCCAGAGGTCGTAATGGACCGGCTGGTTTTTGCTTTTGACTTTTATTTTGGGCGCACACTGCGCATGTCATCACGAAAGACTTTATATCCTTTCGCCAGGAGGGTCACCAGAAATGCCTTTTAATTTTTTCTTCTGTCTTAGTGATGCCCGGGTGTCCTTCCATTAGTGTCTCATGATGATGGGCAATAACGAGATCTTGCAAATCCTTTTGAGGCAAGAACAGTCGCCCCTGGAAATAAGGTAAATCGTTATTAATTGAAAATCTGGGATCTTTCAGGCTCCATTCTTGTAAGGCTGCAGCGTCGAAAAGCAATTTAACTCTAGTTTGAATATCCTCTAAAGTTTGTGAGGAGATCACCCCCAAAATTCTCTGTTCGGGAATAATCGGAACTGGATCTAGAGTTGGGGTAGAATCGCCCATTCCTATTCGAGATAGTGCGTCCGCCTTGCCATTCTTGCAGCCGGGGCGATAGGTGATCACAAAGTCAAATTCTGCAAAGAACAGGGCCCAACGGAGTTGGCGTGAGGATTGAACTTTGGCCGTTTTTAAGTATTGCAAATTCCTGTGGTCTGTAATTACGGTAACAGTATGTCTTGCGCCGAGAAGGTAATGACGCCAAGCCTTGAAAGCTGACTTGATAGCTAATAGTTCTTTATCTGTGATTGCGTAGTTAACTTCTGGAGCTGAGAATTTTCTGGACCAAAAGGCCACAGGATGCAGTTGGTTCGAGACTGGGTCCCTCTGTGATAGAACCGCTCCCATGGCTAAACTAGATGCGTCAGTTTCCACAACGTAAGGGAGATCTGGACGGGGATGTTTTAACAGGTGCGGAGGTGAATTTAGTTTTTAGTTCCTGGAATGCTTGTTCTGCTTCCGTAGTCCATTCGAAGCGTTTGTTTTTCTGTAAGAGGGCTGTGATGGGTTGAACCACTCGAGAAAACTCCAGGATAAACCGTCGATAGAAATTGGCAAAACCAAGCATGCTCTGAACCCCTTTCACAGAACTAGGGGATGGCCATTTGAGGATCGCGTCCACTTTCCGCGAGTCCATTCGAACTCCCTTTGGCGTTAGGACGAAACCAAGAAACTCAGCCTCCGTGACGTGAAAAATGCACTTTGAGCTTTGCAAATAGTTTGTGCTGGCGTAGTTTCTCCAGGACGGCCTTAACATGTTTTCGGTGATCAGATTCTGAGGAAGAGTACACTAGGATGTTGTCAATATATATGATGACACAAACATCTATGAGTTCTCGAAAGATGTCATTCATAAAATACTGGAAGGCAGCAGGTGCGTTGCACAACCCGAAGGGCATCACTTGGTATTCAAAGAGTCCGCATTTGGTGCGGAAGGCCGTTTTCCATTCATCGCCTTCTCTGACGCGCACCAGATGGTGAGCCCCTCTTAAATCCAGCTTGGTAAAGATGCAGGCATCTTTCACTTGGTCGAGGAGTTCAGGGATCAGAGGCAGGAGGTAACGATTCTTAACCGTTATCTGATTTAAGGCGCGATAGTCAATACATGTTCTAAGGTCGCCTTCCTTTCTCGGCACGAAGAACAAAGCTGAAGAAGCCGGTGACTTTGACGGCGAATAAACCCATTGGCAAGATACTGATCCAAATACTGGCGTAAATGTAGATTCTCTGGTTCGATAAGGGCATAAATCCTACAACAAGGCGGTTGAGCATTGGGTACCAGATCAATTTGACAATCGTATGGCCGGTGAGGTGGTAATGTGTTGGCCTGTTCTTTTTGAAAAACGTCTTGAAAGTCCTGATACTCAAGTGGTAGTTGTGCTGGCACAGAGGTTACTGAGGCTAGACCCACTTGTGGATTTCCGGAATAACAAGTTTGTCTGCAGTTAGGAAAGGTGATACTCTTTGCTCGCCAGTCAATTCGAGGATTATGTGCTTCTAACCAAGGGATTCCCAAGATTACCTGAAATTGTGGAGCCTTGATTACGTCGAACACTATGGTTTCCCTATGACCATCTTGGCCAACCAGTGTCATTTCTGTGGTAGAATGTGTTACCAGCCCAGAGGCAATTTCGGTCCCATCAACCGTGGTAATGACATCTTTGGTGATTTTTGGTCAGAGAGGGAGACCAATCCTGGAAGCCAATTCAAGATCAACATAGTTCCCAATAGCCCCACTGTCGAGATAGGCCTTTATGCCATGTAATCGTTGAGGCTGCTTTGGATCCACGAGGGTCATTGGCATGATGAAATGCGAGGTCAAAGAGTTTGTCTTCACGCTCGGCAAGCGGACCTCTACGCTAGTCGGGCTTGATCGTTTCCCGAATCAGATTTTGGATGGTTTTGGTCTGTGGCTCCAACCACCTTCTTGGGTGGTTTTACCGGGCAATTTCGTAGAAAGTGTCCAGACTCTCCGCAATAGAGACATAGCTGGTTTTGCCATGTTCTTTCTGCGTTAGGGGTCCTTTTACTCCCCCAATTTGCATTGGCTCCGAAGTGTCGGTACTCTTGGGGTTTGCGTGGGTTTTTACCAAAGCCCGAGTTTCAAATCTAGTCCGATCAGTCTTTCTATTTTGGAGTCTATGATCAAGTTGGATCACTAAATCAATGCATTCCACAGAGTTGGGGTGGATTCACAATTTGAGCCAGAACGTCTTTTAGCTCTCCACGAAGTCCTCGATGAAACAAGGTGATTCTTTTATTCTCAGGCCACCCAGTTTCCACGATCAGTCTGTTAAATGTGGCGATATAAGATAGGAGGTTTTGGTTCCCTTGACGCAAAGACAGAAGTTGGTTATCCAAGGCCTCACCCTGGGCGGGCCGGGCAAATATCTCTCCATACTAGCTTGGAAGCGTGGAAAGTCTCGAAGGATAGGATCGTCTTGATTTACCAACGGAATAGACCAATCGGCTGCACAGCCGCTGAGATACGATAAAACAAAAGCCACCCTAGATTGGTCATTAGGGAAGGCCCCAGGTCTACATAAAAAGTGTAAATGACATTGGTTCATGAAAACAGCGTATTTCTTGGGGTCCCCCGCAAAACGTTCAGGTGGGGCCAAAGGCATGTTTCCCGGCAGGTTAATTTGCACCGGGTTAGTGGAAGCCATAGGAGTGGACTCTCTCCCGAAAGCAGGTAATGGCGTTTGTCCAGCCTGATTCTGCAAAAGCTGTTTAGCCAGGTCATCGGTTCGTTCTTTGGACAAGATCAGTTCTCTTCGAAGAACGTTGGTTTCTTGGCGGGCGGCGTGAACTTCCGCCCGTAATTCCCCCAATAGTTGGGCCAGTTTGTTTCGGAAGACTCCATGGCGCCTGGGTGGGTAATTGTGGGTAGACTTCGCGTTCTGTAACGCTCACCTGGTTCCCACGGAGGCGCGGGCGTGGTCTGGACGGCAGTGGCCTCTTTGAAGGAGATGTTCAGCAGCCTGAAGATGGAGTGGGCTGGGTTCCCAAATCCGGCTTGTCTGGCTCGGATGAATACCCTTCTGTGAGCGAAAAGGAGGGGTTAATACTCTGCGGGTTTTGTGTTGCTCTCCCGTTCCCCTTCTCACCCTCCTTACAACCCTTCTGTAATTCCCTGTGGAGACTCACCTTAGGGATTGAAAAGGCGAGCTCTCCATCCTGCTTCTGATGCAGGGGCGCGTTGGGATCCAGTTACGTCACTGGATAGTAAGTTCGAGTTCGCTTGTCTGTTCCGGTTAAGTACCGTAAATGTTTATGGCAAGCTTGAGTCTAAACTGTTCCTCTTCTCTTTTGCAGGTAATGGAAGACTCCGGGCTGAGGGCGGTTTCCGTCGAAAACCTGTTTTCAGGTGAGTTTTGGTGTAGGCCCACTACTGTCTTTTCCGGTCTCTTTTTCCTTAGGGGCCGGAGTTCGAGAATGCCGAAGAAATGGAGCCGGTACGAAGCAGAAGCTGAGTCCGATCTGTAAGCTGGTAAGTTTTAAAATAGTTCTTTTGCTATGGTTCTTGCATTCACTAATGTGATGTTTGCTTTTTCCCCATAGGGGCCGGGGTGCTGAAATGCCCAAGGAATGGCATCGACTCGAAGGTAAGAAGAATTAGCTTGGCGGGTAAGTGCTTCTTGGTTATTTTCACTTTCTCACCTTGCTTTCTTCTTTTCGTCTCCCCGTAGGTGCTGGAATGCGGCAGGAGATCCGGATGGGCGTCGCAGAGCCCAAGGCGCCACGTGCAGGTAAGAGAAGAGCGCCGAGATGTATGCGACGCGGTGAGTTTTTAAAAATGTCTTTTGCAGGAAAGTTGGCGTGCTGAATCCGGAATGCAGCTTTAACAGGTAAGGTTTGTTTTCACCTGTTTCTTCTTCCCTTTTCTATCCTTAGGTGTTTCCAGGATGCTGGCAGGCGTGGTCGAGGACTGGAGCAGGAGCAGGCACGGTGAGCGTCCAGCTGCTAAGAGCAGAACAACACGAAGCGTGGTTTGCTGTCTGGGCGTGGCTTAAATAGCCTTTTAAGTAGTCCCAGGTATGTATCCTTCCACTGAAGGTATGTATCCTGCCACCAGCCACACCCGTGTGGTTAAGTAGTTCCTTTTTCATCTGGAAGTTGTAGAATGATCTGCCAGGTAAGGAAATTGCAGCATGGTCTGCCAGGTAAGTTTGCACCAAACACTATTCCTTCATATCTTGTATGAGCCTGGCGCCGATGGTGCCAGGACTGTTATCCCTTATGAGCCTGACGCCAACGGCGCCAGGACTGAGTCCAAAGAGCCCCTATCTGGGGTGGCTGGGACTTCCCTAGTATACATGTTGCCTGCCTCTGAGGGTGTCGGGCCCGGTCTGGCTCCTTGGAGGTAGGCATCATGACACCTAGGCCCAGTACGGTCAAGGAAATGCAGCAATTTCTGGGCTTATGCAATTATTGTAGGGCATGAATCCTATACTACAAAAGGCCGCTGTTACAAACTCTAAGGGAAGGACAGAGGACTTAAAAGTAAATTGGAATGGACTGACGAAACGAATAGACAATTTGAGGACTTAGCCCTAGGTTTCAAGGCCCTTATGAGGTGATTCTGTACTCCTCTTGTCATCTGTGAGAGGAGTTAAGATATTGGGGGCATCTATCGGATGTCCAAAGAGCACCAGAGACAAGGCAAAGCTCAGTAAGGAGACATTTTTAAGGATCCATGCAAGGGTAGAGTGCAGTGGCACACGCCAGATTTTTCCGCTTTCATTTTTCTTTTATCTTTGTAAAGGTTTTCAATTTTTGAATTTCCAGAACTCGGTCAGCCCTGGTGGGAAAAGGGTCTATTTTGCCCTCTCCCTCTTGCTCCCATCTCCATCTCCCCTCTACCCCCCTCCCTTTCCCTCCCTCTCTTTCTCTCCCTTTCTTGATTTTCTCCTCTCCAGGAATAAGCAAGGGTGTTGTTTTTTATGACACTGGTCATGGTTGTTGGAGTGGATGAAAGTATGTGTTATATGGAGTGGCCATACACAGACCAGGGGAGATGGGGCACTGGGAAAGCGCTCGTGGTGCAAATATAATCTTCTACACAGACATGGGCAGGCACTAAAAGAAGGCAGTTATTTAAACATAGGGCGCAAATAACTATTGGCCAAATAAATGTGTAAATGTCAAATTCTATGCAGTACTAAAAATCTCAAAGCACGATTGAAGCAAACTCTCTGCCGGGAAGAATGCAGCCTGTGCTAAAATGGATTGCAGGGCTCATGCTGTGTTGCGTCACCAAGGGTGGCAGAGCAGTAAGTCAGCAGCTGTCGGTCAAAAGCCCATGTATGCCAAACAGGTATTTGAACATGCTCAATGCACAACATGCAGAATTATGAAAAACAGGTTTAAAAGAAATTAGAAGAGCAGATAAAAATAGGAGTAGAATGAGTGGAGTATGAATGAGTTCAAGCTTTTTAAAAGTCTGCAGGGCTGCAGTGTGTGTCTATGTAAGGTGACAATATATAAAGTAGCATGTCCTAGCAGAAATCGTTGATGGAGAAAGGAAGACTGGAGCATCCCTTGTATGGAAGCAGGACAAGTTGGGATAAAGCCGTGCCCATATCCAGCGATGCCACTACAGCATGTCATGAGCAATGTTCCCTCTAATTATTTTTCCCTAAATGCGGAAATGCTTAGCTTTCGTGCACAACTTATTTTCCATGTGCGCAACTAAATTAGGAGGCAAGCTACTTTGGGAGCATGCGTAGTTGATGAGCTACCATCTCCAAAGAATTTAGAACAAAATTTCTCCTCCCCAACCAATGCAATTCTTTACGAGTCAGTGTAAAAGGTGCATATTGAATAACATTTTCCATATGTATAGGCTTAAAAGAACAAATATTTTATGTTGAGAGCTCATCAACCAGTCCAAGACTTCAAGATATGCCATAGTTCCTTACCAAAATTACTCCTGTGCAGAGCAAAAAAAATGTGTATGCACAAAAAAGCTCTTTATGGTCGGGATAAACAATATGTTTAGCTGTGGCTATTCATTTGGCGACACTGCTTAGAGACAAGGCAGAAAGTGTGTAAAACCTTTAGAAAAAAATACTTGTGTTTATTACAAAAAGCAAATATCACTTATGTGACTGTCAAAATTCAGACAGGGTAACATTTTTGCAAATTAAATAATGGCAACAGAAAACATGCAAATAGGAATTCATGTGGTCACTTTAATGAAGTAATTCAAGGGCCAGGAGAACATGACACAAAATGTGTGCAAGGATAATTACATTTGAATAACTGCACCACAAAATATGATCATCAGAATTCATGGGTCTCTGCTTGCTATCTACATTATGTGGTCCTGTGAGCTGCGACATTTGCTCAAAACCAGCCTTCCAGCCAAGACGCACAATCCATTGTTATTTCAGTAAAAACAGGAAAATGTGCTCAACAAAAACGGGAATCCATGAACATATAGGAGCCTACCCCGATTCTACCCACGAAGTTCCACTGATATTTGTTTTTGAATCGGTGGCCTGCAGAGCAGTGGCATTGGGCAGTAGTATTATTTGAGTTTCTACCAATCTCAAGAGGAATTCTGAGGGGAAAGAACATATTTTAAAAAACATGAAATATCCCTTCTGGCAAAGCTAATTACATTCTTACTTCCTGAAAAATCATTTGATTCGGAGTAGGGAGTAACATCATATCAGAGCCCTCCTTGTAAACCTGACATAGGAAGTGATATGGCAGGATACATAATACAGCTTACAGTTTTGCCCACCCTTTCTCACCACAGCCTAGACACAATTCCACTAGTCTTACTAAGGTTTTGTCTGAAGTACCGTTGAAGAAAATCATACATTTGCCTTTTAAGTCAATGGCAGCAATGCTCATAGGTACAACAGATCGAGTACTTTCTTCTTTAACTAGAGACCTCTCTTATGAAATACGCTATTATCAGTTGGACAAGATACATGGGGATGCTAGAGGCAATAAACACGAACACATCAAATTGAAAAGCCCTCAGCAAAGAAAAAAAAACAAAGGTACAGTTTCCTAGACTGTTCCTAGAGTATCCTATTCTTCAGAAAACAACACATTCCCTTCACTGTACTGCCCTGCCAAAAAGTTCGATTTGGTTTTTGAACTAACTGATTTGTTTTTCACCCACAAAGGATTGTTCTCCTGTGCCCTTCCATCTGTATCCCACCCCAGCTCATCTGCTAGCCTCCAATACCAGTTGACAGGGCTCTGTAAACCGTGAGAGATTGTAGCAGTAAAACACTAACTGGGATATTTTCATACCCACAATACTATGCAATGCAAAACATATTTGAAGCCTCACCATGATATTATGTGCAGTTTAAGAAAATGCCATGAATCTGTAAGTGCACAATTACTATGAAGTGTATACAAGATTGTTTGCAACATAACCCACCTTTAAATTGTTGGGTAGGATTATACAAATGCTCAGTGAAACATTTTTTGCATAGCTGCTTTTAAAGGCAAGACAGATTTGGGACTATTTCGTCCTTGGTGGCCCGCTTTTCTAGACCTCCAAAGAAATGGTCTCTCTAAGTGGTGACCCAATCAATCATGCCTTGTATAGCACGAGCACTTCATGTATTCATACATATTCTCCACGTCATCATCTACATTCTTCTCATTCATGGGTCTACACATTTCAAATGTCCTTTCATTTCTTTCTCTCCATCTTCACTCATTTTCCTCCAGCAGATTAAGGCCTAGTAATCAATCCCGGGATGGGGACAGAATAGATTGGCAAGTATGGACACTTTGAAACCATTATGGTGGTGATTCGGCACATTATAAAAGCTGATTTAATATATCATACTGCATGCATGTCTAATGCTAGTTACCTAGCATTTCAGTGAAGTATTTAGAGGAGGTATTGGTACGTGAACAAGCAGTTGGATTACAGCAAAACAAGTTGTACAGCGTTTTTTTCTTTGTCCACATGGAATACATTAATTTTTTCAGCGGTCGAGTTTTTTTTGCAGACTGGTGATTGTTGCCCATTTCTGCTGCTCTGGGGAGTGCAATCCTTGCCGTGCTTGTACAAGTTCTTTTTCATATATATGGTCTCTCTCAAATAAGGTTTTACAAGGGGACATGAATTTAACGTATCTGTGCATATAAATTGCCTGCGACTATTGCACCTAAAAAGGTAAAAGGAATTTGAAATGTCTTTTACTTTGGGTGCATGACTCCGTTCTGTTTTGTTTGTGTAGAGCAGAGCCCTCAACCGTAGAAAATGGACTTTGGGCGAGGGGGTGGATACCGCCATTTCCCCCTTCACAGGAGCAACCCGCAGAATATGGCGGGTCCTATAAAAAGAAATTCGGTTCAGCTGTTCCCAGTCAGTCACTTACACTGCAATCCACGCTATGCCAGAATACTCTACATTGCACTGCTATTATAATGTCACTACACTAGTCATCTCAACTCATAACTGAGCAACCACATGAAATTATAAATAAAATTTGCATGCAATTCCCTTACTTCACGTTTACTCAGTGAGCGATCTGCCAAAGGACCATTCATCGCACAGTGCTTTGAAGCCATAACAATGGCAGGAAGGAGCTATTCACATTAACATACCATATGGGAGGAGTTTGCAGTGCTCAGTTGAGGTGTTGTGGCATTATCCAAAGGTAATTTTGGATCAGATGATGGATCAGGAATTCCAGGACAGAATAGTTTGGAAAGAGGGTCTCAGTTGGAAGGAGAGCCCAGCTGCTGAATGATGTGGGATTTGCTGTTCTCTGTACATTCTGCAGTCACACAAACAAGATTGTATTGTGCACGAATAAGTGAAGTGGAAGGGTATAGAGTACTTGCTGCGACAGATCACCACCTTCTGGAATGTTTTTTGTTTTTTCCGGTCAATAAAAATGGTCTCATTTCTTTGGCTTATCCCCTCTCTCTTCCTTAGCTCAGCTATATGGGATACATTACTCACCGTAATCGTATTTCTGATGCTTGTATCTGCTTAGATTCACATGCTGTGCATAGGCCGACATCTAGTGGAAGCTGCGGAGTATTACAGTTTGTTTTTGAAACTCAAAAATGGGCGTCGACACAGGGCGTGCCAGTAATACCATCCGTAGTGTGACGTCCACTGTACCCATGATCCCTCACACATGTGGGAGCCTCAGATTGTATTTTTTCTGACATGAGGTAGCATGAGGAGTAGCGCGAGTACAGATTATCCAAGCAGATACGACTACAAGCATCCATGCGCCTTCTCTCAGAGGGGAGGAAGGGCGGGCACATGTGAATCTAAGCAGATACAAGCATCAGAAATACAATTAAGGTGAGTAATGTATCCCTTCTGAGGCTTGTGGAATCTGCTTAGATCACATGCTGTGCATAGATTAGCGAGCAGTGTTAGAAGAAGGAGGTGGGATGTGAGAAGGGTCATGAGCGAACAGATGTCTTAGAACCGCTTGTCCCACTTGAGTATCCGTCTTGGAATGAGTGTCAATGCAGTAGTGCCGAGTAAAAGTGTGAATAGAGCTCCATGTAGCTGCTTTGCAAATGGTGTCAAGGGGCACATTTGCAATGAAAGCCAAAGTGGCCCCAGTGCTTCTTGTAGAGTGGGCTCTTGGCGTAAAAGGCAGAGTTTTTTCAGAAAGGGAGTAAAACAGTTGGATACATTTGACTATCCATTTCGAGATGGCACCTTTAGAGACGCGATCTCCCTCTCTGCCTGTAGCTACGGAGACGAACAGTTGGGTCTGTCTTTCTTAGCGGTCTGGTCTTGTCTACATAGTAGAGGACCGCTCTTCGCACATCTAGAGTGCGTAGTTACACCTCAGCAGAGCTTTTGGGTTCTTGGAAGAAGGCCGGTAGCTCAATGGACTTATTAACATGGAATTTAGAAATGAACTTAGGTGAGAACCTAGGATGAGTTCATAGAACTATTTTATCCTTATGAACAGTAAAGAAAGGATCCTGCACTGACACAGCCTGAATTTCACTGACCCTTCTTATGGATGTAATGGCTACTAAGAAGTCAGTTTTATAAGTCAGGTGTTTGAGACTAGCTTTATGGATGGGTTCAAGGGGGGTGGGGGGTTCTCTTTACCCCTTCCATAGATGCTTTAACCACTGGTACTTTCCACCACAACACCTTGTTATGGGAGGTGGTGTAGGCTGACAGCGCCGCCAGGTGTACCTTGAGTGAATTAAACACCAATCCTGCATCGAGCAGGTGGAGCATGTAGGTGACAATACTGAAAGGAATGCAATCAACCGGGTTGATAAGTTTATTCTGGCATCAGATAACGAATCTCTTCCATTTATCAAAGTAACAGTGTCTTGTGTTTGGTGTCCTTGATTCTTTTAGGATATCCATACATCTCTGTGGTGGATTGAGATGGCCAAACTATGACTTCAGGAGCCATGCTGCCAAGTTCATTGAGCTGGGTTGAGGATGCACTGTCTGACCTTGGTGCTGGAATAGTAGGTTGTGCCAGCACGGGAGTCTGATGGGTTTGCACACTGCTAATCTGCGCAGGTGTGGGAACCAGGGTTCTCTCGCCCACATGGGGGCAACTAGGATGAGCGTCATTGATTCTCTGTGCATCTTGTTGACCACCTTCCTCATGAGAGGTGTTGGTGGAAAAGCGTAGGCAAACATCCCTGACCAGTTCATCCACAGGGCGTTCCCCCTTGGAGTCTGGCTGGGGGAATCTGGATGCGAATCCTAGGCATGGTTTGTTTTCGCTTGTGGCGAATAGGTCTATAGTGGGGAAACCCCATTGTGAGAAGAGGTCTTCTCTGTGTAGACACCATTTGTGTTCTTCTGGGAGGAGATCTCTGCTTGAAGCGTCTGCTAGTGAATTGAGATCCCTTGGAACATGTTGAGATGACAGGTAAATGTTCCGTGAGTGCCCATGTCCAGATTTTCTAGGCAAGCTTGGACAAATTTGGCGAACAAGTCCCTGCCTGCTTGTTTATGTAAAACATGTCTGTCGTGCCGTCTGTTAAGATCTGCACTGACTGGCTCACCAGGTGGGGTTCGAACGCTCGAAGTGCTCTGAAGACTGCCAGAAGCTCTAGAAGATTGATGTGATTCTTGGCCACTGTGTGAGACCAGAGACCCTGAGCTGTGTGGTGAAGGAGGTGTGCTCCCCACCCCGACAGGGACGCGTCTGTAGTGACTACAGCCTGTATGTCCGGATCAAAAAAGGGTTTCCCCTTTGACAGGTACTTTCGTCCACAAGTGAAGACTTTGTACAAGTATTGGCGAAACAACCACTAGATCGTCCCACTGACCACTTGCCTGAGACCATTGTTTCGCCAACCATTCCTGCATGGGTCGCATGCGCAGGCGCGCGTGGGGAACCAGGTAAATACATGACGCCATCATGCCTAGCAAACGCATCGCTTTGCGCACCCTTATCTGACGACCAGACTGATATTGAGGAATTTGCAGTAGTATATTCCGAATTCTTTCCTCTCATGGAAAGGCCAACCCCTCTTGAGTGTTTAGGACAGCTCCTAGGAACTGTTTGGAGGTGCTTGGCACCAGGCTTGATTTTCTCTCGTTGATCGAGAAACCCAATTTGAAGAGGTGGTTGATAGTTCTTTGGATGTTGGATCCGCAAATTACTGTGGTTTCCCCCGTGATGAGCCAGTCGTCCAGGTAAGGGTACACTGGGATTGCCTCCCTGCGTAGGGGTGCTGCCGCCACCGCCAGTACCTTGGTGAATACCCTTGGAGCAGAGGCTATACCGAAGGGCAGTACCTTGAACTGGTAGTGCTGACTGTCCACCTTGAAGCGTAAGAATCTTCTGTGTACTGTGAACATGGAAATATGAAAATAGGCATCTTTCATGTCCAATGTTGCCATGTAATCCCCTCTTTTTAGGAGGGGGATTACCTCTTGGAGAGTAGTCATGCGAAATTTTTGGTGCTTGACATACTTGTTTGCAGGGCATAAATCGAATACTGGGCGCATTGTCAAATTTTTTTTGGCACAAGGAAGTAAGTTGAATAAATAAATAAATATCCTGGTTTACCTGGTTGCCCGGATGAGTTCTATCGCATCCTTTGTGAGAAGATTGACGATTTCCTCGAGGAGGATCTTTTGGTGGTCCAGGGAATGTATCTTTTGTCTTGAAGGGTGGTTGCAGGGGCACTCCAGCAGTTCGATGCAGTATCCTGCGGACACTGGACAGCACCCATCTGTCCAATGTGATCCCTTCCCATGCCTGGGTGAAGTTGGAAATGCGCCCCCCTACTGGGGATGCGTGGGAAGGGACCCTGAGCGGAACGTCACCGTTTGCAGGGAGGCGTACGCCTCTGCCTGGGCTGCCTCTTCCTCTACCACGGCTCCTCTTATTAACTCTGCCATAACTCTGGCTAGTCTGTTGGTTGCCACCCCACGATGTACCCTGCCCCTGTGCGTAATTGGAGCCCCTCTGGGAATTTTGGCTGCGTGAGCAACAATGATTACTATTCCCTCTTTGGTTCGTGGGCTTATTAGTCAATTGTCCCAGGGACTTAAGGGTATCGTACTAGTCTTTGGCAGTCTTGAGCGCCTCCTCTACCACTTTGCCAAACAAGACATTCAGTTCCACCGGCATGTCGATAAGGGTAGCCTGGGTCTCTGGTTTAAACCCTGACTGTCTAAGCCAAGCGTGCCTCTTAATGACTGTGCTCTCTGCGATGAGCCAGCCTGCATTATCTGCGGCGTCAAAGGTTGTCTTTAGAATGCATCCGGACACGGCTCTACCCTCCGACACGATCTGGGCTAACTAGCCCTTTAGTGGTTCCAGTGCGGAGTCAATGAGAGCAGCTACCTGCTCCCACTGGTGTCAATTATAGCTTGCCAGCAGAGTGGTGGTATTGGCGATTCTTGCCTGGTAAGCAGAAGTGGAGGCCACTTTCCTTCCTAACCCATAAATCCTCTTCCTCTCCTTGTCTGGGGGAAGCCTCAGATGCCGATAGAGGTGTCCCCGCTCTTTTCCTGGTGTTAATGACTACCAACGAGTCGGGCTTAAGTTGACCCCTTATGTAAAGTGGGTCTGCCTGGGCGGCCCTGAACATTTTTTCAATTCTGGGGTTTACAGCCCTGGTGAGATTAGGGGTGAGGAGGGAAGATCAATTCTGCGTTGGATGGACTTGGAATGGCTTGGGCAATTGTTTTTTGTCCCCCCATGATGTCCTCTGCAAAGTCCCCCTCTTCTAGCGCCCCGAGTGTCTATGTGGAAGTGCTCTGCGGCTCTAGCTAAGACCCAATTTAGAAGGGGCTGTTATGTACTGGAGAGTCAGTAACATGTAGTTCTTCGCGAACAGGAGAGTCTATATTGTAGACTTCTGCCTCGTCTTCCTCCTCCCCATCTTGGCCCTCGTCATCTCCATAATAATCGACTGTTTGGTCGTCCAACATCTCTAGGTCTGGATCCTCACCATAATGCTGGTAAGGTTGGATGTAGTAAGGGTCTGAAATCGGGCCCTGAGCTGGAGTCTCAAACCGAGGTCTCTTACTACGAGGCTGAGGGTCCTTGGATCCTGAAGGAGTAGCGCTGTCAGGGGTACTCTGATAACTGAGAAAATGCTCTGGGTTTTTTTTCGTAGAAATTAGCTAAGGAAGACATTCTTCTCATTACCCTGTCCATGTCCTCAGTGCTCCATTCTCTGGAACTGGGGATGACAACCTCCTGTTGAGGTTTCTCCTCTATTCCCATATCTTGAGGAGTGGCAGGGATAAGTTTGGGTGTAGTGACAGGGACAGGGGTCTTGGATCTATCCTGATCTGAAGACTTGTGTCTGTCCTTGTGTACCTGGGGTGCAGAAGTTGAGTGTGATGACTTTCTGCTGTTTGTCCCCTTCCCCTTGAGTAGTAGTGTTTCCCTGATGTTTTGACCTTCACTGAACCTTCCGACGCCTAGCGTCGCGATTCGGGGGTGTGTATAGTGCTCTCTGAATCTTTCGAGTGTACAAGTCAACTTTCGGAGGCAGACGCCGAACGGGCTGCCGGAGCCAACTCTAAGCGTGCAACTTGGGGGTGGAGGTCGGATTCGTCATCTGACGACCAGACCTCCGTGACTTTGGGGAGCGAGGGACTCTTGGCAACTGTGGGCGGTTGCCGTGTGTCGAGCTCGACCTGAAACGCCCAGAGGACACCGATTCTGTGGACCGCTCTCTACGTGCCTCCTCCTTCCGAGAACTCGACACGCGTGTTAAGTCGCGGCTGGGATTGGTGTAGTAGTCTGGGTAGCGCTTGTGTCGCCGGGTGTGTTCCCCATAACTGCCCTGCCGGACAATCCTCTGAGGTCAGGGACTAGCGCTTGGGTGTCTTTCGACACCCCTGTGCCCTAGCCGTCCGAAAGGGCGGCTTTGTCTGCCATCACTGAAGGATCCCACCGCTTCCATGGCCTAGAGCTGCCTGGCGTTATGGGCCCAACGTTTAGTGGAGCGGTCCTTTAGTGGCTTTGCCTCAAAAAGGCTACACGCTCTGCAGTTAGCCTTGAGGTGGTCCCTTGGCAAACAGAGATTACAGGTGGCGTGTTTGTCAACCCAAGGGTACTTACGTTGCACTTGGGGCAAAATTTCAATGGAGTACTCTCCATATGTCACCTTATGGCAGCGGGCTAGTGTATGTAGGAAATAAGAGTGAGTATGTTTCCACCCCCCCCCACTCTCCCTACTTGCAGGGCCGAGGCCAGGGGCCTTCCGAGGCCCAAAGTCCATCGTGCAGTCTCAACGGTTGTTTGTTCTTCGGACCGGCGTCGATCTTCGGGATCTCGACGTGGGGGTGAAAGAACGGGGAAATTGAAATGTTTTTTAGCAAAATGGCAGAAAGCCAGGGAACTCTGCAACAATGCTTCCGACAAGTATGAAGGAAAAAAACAATCTGAGGGTCCTACACGCATGAGGGATCATGGGCACAGCGGACGTCACACTAGGGATAGTATTACTGGCACGCCCTGTGTCGACACCCATTTTCGAGTTTCGAAAAACAAACTGTAATACTCCGCAGCTTCCACTAGATGTCAGCCCATGCACAGCATATGATCTAAGCAGATTCCACAAGCCTCAGAAAAATATATATCTCCCACCTTTATTCCTTTTCTTCCCTAGTCTTTTCTCCCTTTTCATTGTCCACCCCTAGGGAGCAGAGGTTGGCTAGGGTGTATCCCATGGAGATCCTATGGTGTGTGCTCTCCTCGGCCTGCGATTTCTCCCACTCTAGTGTTCAGGCCCTAGGAATAAAGAGCTTTGGTACAGAAGGGAGGGATTTCTTCTGAATAGAATGGCGGGTTTCCTGGTGGAGCATTTCAGACTTCAGTATTTCTACCTTTTGTTTTCGACCCAATTAAGCTATTTTGGGGGATACAAATCGAGCTTAGGAGGCGCTATCCCAACTCTGTCCTCTGACATCTTGCAGTGTGGGTGATGGTAGTGAAAACATACTCTGGAAAATGCTTAAATAATCACGTTTTATTAAGTTTCACTCAGTTGAAGGCAGTGTCCAAAAAGATAGTGAACCAAGTGCTCATCGACATCCACAAGTGAAATTGTAGGGTGTGCATGCACACAGACCTCACCCCGCTCCGAAGGCTTTCGTGCTGTCTCAGGCCCAGCCTGTCGTGCTCATCCTGTCCTGGGTGTGAATGGTACTACCCTGTGAGGGAGAGGGACTACTTTGGGAAAGCGCTGGGATAGGTGTGTAAGAGGTAGACTAAACAAACAATAGTGACGAAAAGAGGCAAGTGAGCGGGAGAGTGCGGGCGACTCACCCATGGAATGTCCCTTTTGTTAAAAACCATCCGTCTCCGGAGTGATCTAGATGCTGCGGCTTGTATCCCACCTTGCTAGGAGTGCATGCCAGCACTCAGCAGGCATACTCTACCCCGACACAATATGTACAATATAAAAACAGGTTTGGGTTCTTTAAAAAGTACATGGAGGGAGGGGATTGGATCGTCTTCTCCCCCTCCACCTTGCCCCCCTTGCTCCAGAGTCCATCAGTTGCCATCATTCTCAGCCAAGGACTCAAGGGAGATACCATCCTGTTCAAAAGTGTGGGTTGAGACATTCAGAAGAGCTTGATCATCGACTCTCGACACTTGCCAACTCCGACCCACTTGACTGCAAAAATAAAGAAAGAGCAGATATTATTGGTGATGCCAGCCGTTTACCACCTTGCTAACAACCTGGTGAACTATGCTGAGGCCATACCCGAACACAGTGTCTAGTTCTGGGAATCACCAGCAAAAGCTCCCCCCACTCCACCCACCTTCGGCTTAGACTGTCCAAGTGTATAGACCAGGGGCAGCAGCGCCCTGGGCGAATTGGCAAACTCCCCGCCCCCCATACGCCCCAGGTCAACAGGGGGCAGGGTGAGGAAGTGCCACATTTTCATTTTATTTTTTATACCTCCTCGCTCCAGCAAGGAGGTAATTATATGAATGGGGTGCATCAGCGCCCTGTTGAATGCGCTCCGCCACTGCGGGCGCATTTGGTAACAGTGAGGAGCCTGCCACGCCTTCTGCCGCCATGCCAGCTCGGGGGAGCCCTTCAAAGACTCCACCGAGCTGGCATGGTGGGGGGCTAATGGCGCCTTTTGTTGAGGGTGCCTGCAGCGGAGGGGCGCATTTGGTGACAATGGGGTACTGAGCACCCCATTGTCATTGAATGCACCCGCAGGTGCATTTAATAGCAACAGCACGCCTGCCACGCCTTCAAACCGCTACACCAGCGTGGGGGAGCCCTTGAAGTAGTGTGGCGGGGCCGATGGCAGCCTCGGATGCGTGGCGCCATGGGCGGTCGCCCGTCTCGTTCTCCTCCCTCCCCCACCCACCCTTAAGGCCAGGCCTGGTATAGACACCATCCAGATGAATGGACAAATAATTAGAGGCAGTCTGCACGAACGCTAGCAAGGGACTGCAACATCTGCAAATCTACATAGAGTCCCATAGAAACTGTAGGGCGGGGAGACCTGAAAAAATATGCAAATATGTTAAGGGTATGGAAGAGCGTGGAGGCCTGGTCTAAGCAAACCCTGGGCACAGCAAGAGGTGCTGTGAGATGTAAACATACTTAATTTGAAGTTTGTGGCATGCACATAGAAGTACATGAACACAATAGAGGAGGCTCGTAAGGAGTGGGGGGGCACACAGTTCTAACAGTGGGGCGATTGTTAGGGAAAGGATTGGAAGGGCGCAGAGTGGTGAAGTCACAATTCTGAAAGATCTGGAAAGAAAAAGGTAGCGTGAAGGAAGCTGGAGATTGGGCACAGCAATGAGGGCCCGATTCACAGGAGTTAATTATAACGGCACAATCCCAGAGGAAAACATTCTGTGAATCAGGCCCTTGGTGTTGCCGAGGGTAAAGCAGGGAGAACTGAGGAACGCCTGGCCCATCTACAGCCATGGCTCTAGGTTAGAAGCCAGCCCTCTGCGAGCTCAGACACACTATGGATATAGTTCACACGCGGCTAATGCACTCCCTCTTGTTCAGGAGAGTGCAACAAAATAAAAACTTGGACCTCAGCACATTTGTAAGGAAAAAGGAGCCCTTAACTGGTGGTCTACCCAAGACAATGCTTTGGGCCTAGTCGTTGCTCGGATGTTCCTGGCTGTCCAGAGGTGGAAACCGCTGCAGTCACGGCTTGACGAATGTGCACTTATCTCGCGCGTCACATCTCGGGAGGGGCTGCGTGAAACAGCAGCCTTCTCTCTCTCTGGAGGGGTGTCGTTTTAAAACGCTGTGCTGTTAAAGCTAGATAAGCAGCGAACACGACACTCTCAAGAGGTGACGGGGAACAAAGCACGTTCTCTATGGCACGCAACCAAAATACATGAATGGACCCAAGAAGGTGCGATTTAAACTAGTTTCTCTGAGAGGCACCAGCTCCGGGACACAACCAGTAGGCACTGTCGGCTCTGTAACGCAAGCGCCTCACCTTCTGAACAGTTTAACGAGATACCAAGACCACATTCCCCATAGGGTCTGAAACCTGTGGCGCTCAGATGTCATGAACTACAACTGCCATGATCACTCAGCATTGAATAAGATGGTTAGGAGTGATCGAGTTGCAGTCCAAAACATCTGGAGGGACAAAGGTTGCAGAACCCTGCTCCAGATGGACACACATCCAGGAGACGATGGGTGTGGCTCGTCGTCAGAGGTCATGCAGCCTTCTGGGATTGTTCCCCACCTCCCTTCCCTCTTAGAAGCTCATTCATTCACGCCTTCACCTGAAGACGGAGTGTGGGGATCTATAGTGTACTGGGAAAGATCACAGGGTACCACATATCCAGCCTTCGGCCGAACGATTACAAGGCAAATGCAAAACATCAATGCAAAGGACAAACAGCAAGTGGGCTGAATGCAGGTCCATAAAGGGAGGGGGATACAACTCACAAGATCCCAAAAGGAGAAATCCAGCCTCCTGCAGGGGATTACCCGAAAGGCAAGGCAGTCTCCGCAGAGATTATAGAGCCACAATTAGGAAGATCCAGCCTTTGGGGGGCGGGGGGAGAAGAGGAATCATAAAACCAGGTGCCAAGATCCAGTATTCAATTACACGCACACAAAGGAGGAACCAGCCACCAGTTCTGGCCTTTACAGGATAAAAGGGGACCAGTCCAGTCGCTGGTGGATGCGATTCAGCCTCTTGTGGTGACGTATACAGGTTAAAAAAAATAAAAATAAAAAAATAATAAGAGGAAAATAATTTTTGTTAAGAAAAAGGGGGCCATTCAGCCTCTGGAAGGGCAATTAGTAGAAGGGAAAAGATGTAGCCACCAGAATGGGAGTTTACGGGATCACCAGAGGGCTCAAACTAGCCTCAAGCAGGGTCATTTACAAGACCAAAGACAAACGGATGTAGCCCTCCCCTACACTGGGCATGGCTTTGCCAGAATGCCCAGTCGTCTCATTGCCTTAACGTACACTGTTCCGTTCTATACACCCACCAACGCTCGCTGCTGTTCTAGTTTGCCTGCTGCTACCACGCACGTAGTGGGTCCTGAATGAATGCACAGGAACGAATGACCCCCTATGTCAACTCTGCTGGCACCTATAGCCAGTGCCACCATCTCAGTTCTCACATGCGCTCTGCATTATCCTCACCAGCATTACTGTTCTAACCGCTGCATCTTCTTCCAAGTTCCTTTCTCCACCATCTCGCACTTGATGAAGCCCACCCATAACACGAGGTGCGGCTCTGGACACTCGGGTCTGTTTGCACTACTGAATTTGCCGCCCGCACCATGAGGTGAGGATCAGCCAGTCTGTGGACACTCTTGGCTTTTGGTCTACAACCTACCAATCTGACCTGGCAGCCTTGTGCCATCTATGCAACCTACCATGTCTGCAACCCGTATGCTTGTGAACACTTGAATTAGCGCCACCGTCACCCCCCACCTCGTGCCATGAGGCAAGGCTGGACTAAATGTGCTTCAACCACCCAGCATCAAGATGTAACCATTACACTTTCTTCTACTTCCAAGATTTGTACGCTGTACTTTCTGCAACTAGCGCAGTGATGCCTCGGTTTGGTGCCCTGAACTAAATGCTACAATAAAAGTAGGGCACTGCCCTTTATCCCTTTAAATTGTGCTATTTTAATCTCTTTTTTTTAAATGTTCCTTTGAATCATGTCACTGTATTATGCTTTCTTTATAATGTATACAAATCCTTAATTGGCCGTTTTGTTACAATAAGTGAGTAAGTGAGTTTCGTCACACACCTGGTACCTGCAGATACTCCTCAATGAAGCGGATGTATTTCTGGGCATTCTCTGGCAGATCTGAGAAGCTGCGGGCATCCACGGTGCTGCTCTTCCACCCCGGGAGCGTCTCGTAATCCACATCCACCTTATTCAGCACCTCCTGGTTCGCTGGAGGAAGAACGCACGTTTAAACCCAGGTTCTTCTAAAAAAAGGTGCTGGAAAGCTTTTTACCACACACTAGTCATGCAACCCTCCCATCCAAAAACCCACGGGACCCAGTTAATATTTAATAATCTTTTTATAATGTTGCCTGACCCCATCCCATAACCCACTCCTCCAACATCTCTTGTACATACTTCAACCTCTTCCCCGAGTGGCAAAACTTCCTTTCGCGGAAGAGAGATCAACACAGATTCCGTGCCAGAGGAACATCAGTTGCAGAACTAACATGGAGGTAGACAGCCAGTGAGACAGTCTACGCTAGCGTAGCTGCAGACAGTCCGTGAGGCCAGGCGAGGCTGAAGCAGGTGAGCATCAGTGCAGCCAAAAAGTGGCGTTTAGACCAAGATGGCCTGCAGCTGCACAGAGCGTGAAAGGACAGTGGACCAGCAGCTTGAGAGGCAGCATGACTAAGTGGGACTGTACCAGCAGAGATCCCGCACTGGTGCAGCATCAGGGGAATGGTACCCTGCCCCAGGACCTCAACCTACACAAGTGCTTCCAATGAGAACACCGCGCGCAACCAGCCTTCCGCACACCAACCTGGGAAGTAGGGAATCCGCTTGCCATGCAGCCGATACTCCACACCAACTTTGATTTCTTCCAACCCATCCAGGATATCCAACTTGGTCAGTGCAATCCTATGGAAAAGACGAAAGGTTTCAATGACCAGCTACCCCGCCCCTTCCCCTCCAGCCCATTGGCCACCTACTGTGAAGGCTCCGGTTTCTAACATGGAGGTAACGAAGGGAGCCCTAAAAGGCCTGCACATCAGGGGCTAGCGCATGTGGCAAAAAGGATTGAAAGGATTGCTGTGGCGCGGGCCCTTTGCACAAGTTGGACAAAGAGAAATCAAATATTGCCTTTACAACAGGGGTTGCAAGCTACTAGCTAGGCATACAGCTACTCACCACCTCAATCCTCCCAATACACACAGCACAGCATCACTTAGCAGGCACTGGGTGAGGCCCGCTTTACAAGACTGGCAGGGAAAGAAGGGCCCAATTCTTCCAAAGGCTCTGAACTGCGAAAGACATTGGTGGTGGCAGCAGCAGCATTCTGACATGGCACCAAGCACTCAACCAATGCCGCCGTCACATATGTTAGTCTTATGAACTCTGTATGTGTTTCTCACAAAAATGGGCAGAAAGGGCAGACGTCAAGGGGCATGGCAAAAAGATGGTGTCCAGAAAGACTAAGGTAGGGCAAGTCTGGTCACACGTGGGCTGGAGGCTTTTTGGTTGCAGGAGCTGAGGGGTGTGTAATCAAGGTGGTGCAGGAAGGGGAGTGTGAAGACATCGTCTTTCATTATAACACCCGATCGGCGCTTGTTGCGAATGGGTTAAACAATTAATGTCTGCACAAGGATTGGCCAAGCACAACGTGATTCACAAGCCTGGCAGCGGCAAAGTCTACGGCTCATGTGCCTGCAGCACAGTCCTACAGCTATTGGATGCAGAATACCAAGTCAAAGACACTGCCTGACTCAAACATACAGAAGCACTGAAACTAACCCAGACTCGAGCAACTGGTGCCCACCTAATGGGAGTGCTCGGTCCGAAGCAGACAGGAGTCACCCCCCCATTTTGCCCAGCTCCTTTACCCCTGTGGCAGTGGCAATTCAGTTCAGCCTGCATTATTCTATCAAGTGCTTCTAGAAGACACGATTCTTGGTTCTGCGTCGACATGGGTGATAGGACTCCCAACATTAGCTGGCCGGACAGCACGCCCTTCCGAATTTTAGAAAGATACCCGTTCCCAGTAAGTAGAGCAACAGGGTCTCTTATTCACCATCCGTAGAACGACTAGAAGCGCCCATGCACCGTCAACTAACAATCTCAGAAGATTCACTGCAAAGAATTACCACAAAATGCCCCGGCGCAGAGATGCGAGATGGACATAACCATGTTACGTTACCTGAAATTGTGAAACGCACGTACGCCAAAGGGCATCATGGCACTGAAGCATGAACATGAGTTTATCATTTACCAGAATCTAGAATAAAAGTTTTCAATGACCGCTGAAAGGTGAGGTGGTCCACAGTGTTGCGTAAGGCGAAAAGAAGGTCATTCCAAGCTTTGGAGGCAACCACCAGGAAGGCGCACCCACCGAAGAGCAGACTGGGAGCGAAGGCAGCAAGTAGGGACGTAGTGCACAAATTTGGCCTGAAGGTATTCTGCCCCAAGTCCATAGAATGCACAATACACATGGACTTGAACAGAATCTGGTTTTCAATAGGAAGCCAATGAAGCCGCCTCAACAACGGGGACATATGGGCTCCAAATGGACGACAGAGAATGGACCTGGCGGTAGCGTTCTGAAGTAGCTGAAGCCGACTGATCAAATAACGAGGCTGTGCTAGATAGAGCGAGTTACAATAATCCAACACGCTCAGAACAAGCGCAGCCACAACCGGTGCCTGACACTATGCAGGAATAAAAGGGAGGACTTTCCGAAAAATACAGAGCTTGAAGTGGCCAGTCTTGCAGACCGCAGCAACCTGCTCGACCATAGCAAGGGAGCAGGAGATTTTAACCCCCAAATTCCTGACAGGCAAAGCCGGCATAGGAAGGGGGCCAAGAGATGTAGGCCAGAAGTCAGCAGTCTAAAAATGAAGAGTGGAGGTGGTACCAACAACCAACACCTCGGTCATATTGCCATTTAATTTGAGCCAATTTGTAGCCATCCAGGCCCCCAGATCCCCAAAACACTTCCTGTGCCGGATCGCCGTCTCAGATGCTGTCAAATCCAAGCGTACCAAAATGTGCATGTCAGCGTAAATATAATATCAAAAACCATGGGACAAAATAAGCAAAAGATGCCTAATGTAAATGTTGAACAAAATAGATGATAGGACAGAACCCTGCGGGACACTGCAGGAAAGTGGCACAGGACTAGAACGAAAAGGGGGAAAAGAAACTGACTGGGAACGGTCAGCCAGGAAGGCCGTGAACCAGTCAAGGAACTGGCCAGACAGACCGGCGGCGGAAAGTCGGGAGATCAGGGTGGGATGAATCAACCGTGTTGAAAGCAGCCGAAAGATCTAACAGGAAGACTGCTCCGACACCACCCTGATCCAACAAACAGACCAAGTCATCCAGCACAGAGTTCAAGACTGATTCAGTGCTCCTTCCTTCCCGGCCAAAACCCAGACTGAAACCAGTCAAAATACTGAGAAGACTCCAAAAAAGTTCACAGCAAAGGACAGACCAAAGCTTCCAAAAGATTCAAAAGAAAGGGTAGAAGCGAAATGGGTCGAAAGTTAGCCAGCACTTTAGGGTCCAAGGAGGGCTTTTAACAGGGGAATCATCAGGGTGTGCTTAAGTGAATGAGGAGTTTACAGCTACAGTAATATGAGGGATCAAGTCCTCCGAGGCTTCCTTCAGGAGAGCCAAGGGAATGGCATCTGCGGGGGGAAATAGATTTCAAAACACTGAATGGTCTCAAGTATATCCAAGTCCGAGAAAGTAGGAAAGGTGGACCAAGTCCCATTAGCAGAGGGGACCCAGTCATGGGCCACGTCAACAGACAGCTGTCGCACCCAGCCATTGATGTTATCACGGATGGTGGAAATGTGGGTCAGAAAAAAAGAGGAAATTGAATCTTGACCTTGTGAGGGCGGCACCTGGGCACACCCTTTCGCAGGAGTGGATAAGGATTGAACTAGTTCAAAAAGGGCCTTTGGTTGGTTAAGAGCCCCTTCCACATTGTGACTGAAAAAAAAGCTTTTTTCGCATTAGTAACTGCTTTATGATAGGCTATGAGAGTGCAGCGAAATGCAGACTTGGCTTCACAAGAATAGCTAGCCCATTGCTTTCCTGGTCTACAATGCAGTTTACCCACTCCAAGTTCCTCGGAGAGCCACGGCTCAGGTGAGCGGCTTCTCTGCTTACATAGTCTAAAGGGGGCCAGAAGCTCAGCAGTGGCCGTAAAGCAGGCGTTCAGTGTGGAGAGGGAGCATAAATCCACCTGACCACACTGCTTGAAAAAAAGCAAATAACTCAGGGTTGGACACACTTTGCCAGCTGCGTTTCAGAATGGCTGGTTTCACCAAAGGAGGAGTAGAAGCCTCCTGAGGGATCGAAAAATGGTACCAAGCAGTGGTCAAACCACATTACAGGACTGCGAGAAGATCGGACTATGGACGCCTCCGGGGCGAAGCCCAGGTCCAGATATTGCCCCATTGGTGGGTCGGTTCAACAACCCACTGAGGCAGTCCTAAATCCAGCATTTTGGCCAGAACGTTAGCCACCTGCCCACCGGTGGCAGGGTTAGCAGGAAGGTTAAAAATCACCTACAATCAACAACTCAGGGTTGATAATCCAAAGTTCCAACATCAAACCAACAGACGGCAAAGATATTGTAGACACATCGCTCCAACTATATAGCGTGTAGTGGTGCTTTTGCCATTGTACACAAGGCCTTCCCCACGTCTAATGCTAGCCTGCATGCCCTTTCAAGAGTTGCTGATGGCTCCTTAAAGAATCTCTACACCAGCAAACCTTGCAATGGCTCTGCCACGACCGAGAAGTGCGGTAGCCTAGTCACCCATTCATGCCACCCTGAAGGGTTGCATTTCCTTTTGGCTTGCCCATTTCTGTAGCAAGACAGAGTTTAGAACTTGTTACGTCACAAGTGTTACACGAGAAATGGGACTACTGCTCCAACGGTAAACTGATGGATGCAGAGCTTCAGATGCCATACATTCCTTCAAACCTTTTGCACATTTGTTGTGCACTTTCATTACAAGTGATCACGAATGAAGGTGGAGCAGGAAATTCTGATGCGGTGGTTTGTATTCGATCAGGAAAGTTGTGTGAATGAAATCCCCCCCAACTTAATTTTGTATCCTTCATTATCCAAATCCCTTGTCCTACCTTCCTCACGAGCTTCCACACAAAGATGCCAGCTTTACTCCCTGTAGAGGAACTGTCAATGATGGCGGCACGTTTAGTGTGAGACATCAGACTCGAATGGGCAACTGGAGACTTCCACAGATCAGAAAACTGCCTGCTCTGCGTGTAGATGCAGAAGGCCTAGTCGGATACAGGTGAGATGGTCCAGTCCATTTACTGGTGTTGCATGTGCCGAGAAGGCAGTGGTTTGTGTACTGTCACGAAGGTCTGGTGGTCTGTATACTGGCAAGGAAATCTGGTCAGAAGACCGCTCAGCCTGCCCATGCTTGAAAGTTCTGGCTCGTGTGACAGCAGAGTCTGTGTACTATGAAGTGGAAAGGCCTACACTCCATATACTGGCGAGAAGGCCTAGTCTGTCCCACCTGGTCTGTATGTGTGCGAGGGTTAAAATGGCTTGTGTATAGGTAGAGATTATGGTCTCTGCTAAAGAGAGACAGGGGGACCCCCTACATAGGTTTGTAGTTGGTATGGAGGGCGGCCTGGAAAGCACAGAACTGGTGTGGAGGGCACCATCAGTCATACATAAATCTAAAAGTAGGTAACAGGAGGCCTGCTTACGCGCTGAACCCATTGATCATATGGGCGTATCGGACAAGGACGAGGTCCAGCCAGCCACACCGCCGTTTCCTCCCAGTTGTGACCCCAAACTCCCGGCCATGCGACTGGAGAAGCTCCCCGATGGCCTGTGGAGTGAAGAGAGTGGAGCGTGAGATTGACACAAGGGAGATCTTCTTTCAACAGGAGTCAGTAACACTTGTCTCCGACTGCCCAAAATCTGTTGCTTTAGCAGTGCCCCCAGCTGGGACTTACAGGTTTCTAGAAGATCAGTACATGCTCTATACACCCGTGCCCCCAAATCAGCTTGATATGATATACAAGCCATTTATAATGTGCCTGTACACAAGTGATTCTAGGCACGACAAGGAAGGGAGGACAAAACAACAAGATCTTACCAGGCCTTGTGTCATTTAGATGGTGCAAGTGCGGGGTGGCTGGGGGGTGGAGGGGAGAGAAAAGAAGAAGTGCAAGGGGGGGTGGCGGGTAGAGTGCAAAGTAATAGTAAGTGCAGCCGGAAGGTGGCTCAAGTGCAGAGAATCAGGGGACTGTAGGGTTACAGATACAGTCCCTGAAGTGGAAAGTGCAAAGGCAACCAATCATGCAGGAGCCTGGTTCCTGCGCAGCAGACGGGGGCAACAGCAAAGGAGAGGTGAAGAGAAAGCAGAAGCGAAAAGGAAGATCTTGAGTTGCTTCTGGAACCTTAAGTGGTTCTACTCAAGTTGGAGAGAGGCTGTTCCAGAAGGAGTCCCCAGCTGAAGACAGATCTACCACCGACTCGCTTCCTGGAGAAGCGTCTGAACGTCAGAGTTGGAGGTGGATGAGCAGAGGGCTCAAGAAGGAAGATGGTTAGAAAGAGAAAGTTAGAAGTGTGGTCCCTGGCCCCAGAAAGCCTTGTGGCCGATGCAGAGGGTCTTGAACTTAATCCTCACAGCCACAGGGAGCTAGTGGGGAGATTTCAGGGCTGGAGAGCTATGATCCCTGGGCTTGAGGCCAAGGACAAGGCTTGCAGTCCTGTTCTGGATACTTCTATAGATTTAGAAAGAGGCTGTTGCAGTAGTCCAGGATAGAGAGGACTAGGGCTCTGGAGACAGTTAACTTCTGGGGGAAAGTGAGAAAAGGAAGAATACCTCTGAGGAGGTGCAGCTGATAGTGTGACTTCTTAGAGGCGTCAGAGATGTGTGGAGAGAATGAGAGAGTGGAGTCGAAGATGACCCCAAGGTTCTTAACCTCACTGGAAGGAGCATGTAGATGGCCCAGGGTGGGCGGCCAGAGTGCGGGAAGGCTCTTGCGATACCGAGCCGGCCCAGTATCATGGGAAGCTTCTCACTATACTGGGCAGGCTCTATGCAGAGAGAAGAGTTCCATGATACCATGTGGCATGCCCTGTACACAATGCCGAAGTCTCACCAGAAGGACCCACACCCCCTCTTATTCACAGCCGCCCCAATCCCATCAGTGGTAGGTACTCACATTGCTCTGCTCCGTGGGGAAAGCACCTACTCCAACTCGGGTGGTGTAGGCCTTGACTACACCATAAACTTTCCCGATGTACTGCGGTGGGATCCCCAAACCTGTGCAGACGCCACCGACCGTGCAGTTAGAGGAGGTGACGAAGGGATATGTGCCTGCAAGAAATGAACAGGCGTGGGACGGAGAAATAAAAGTAAGCGGCAAGCCGAGTGGATTCTGCAGGGGGAAGTGCCAAGCCACCCCCATCATCGAAGATTAGGGGCCCTTGGCAAGCTCTTACCGAAATCGATATCCAGAAGCGCAGCATTTGCCCCCTCCACCAGGATCTTCTTGGGGGGTCCGTGCAAGGACTGGTACATGAAGTAGACCCCATCCTTCACTAGGGGTTTGATCCTCTCTGCAAACACCTGGAAATCAAATGCAATGTGACGCAGGAGGAAGAAAAATAGCTCATGGTACCAGAGCAAGGTGCAGCTACCAACTAACTAAACTGCATCTAGAGTGGCGGTCCCGAGCACAACAATGCGTACAGTGGGCAGCCTGGATCCATCGTGGATAACTTTTGGGAACCATCCATTAGAATACCATCTACCCGCCCCCCACCACAAAAGAGCAGTCTCTGCAGCCTTCCATCTTTCCTTCTCACAAATGACCACTCTAAATTCCTTGTACAATGGGTTAACTAAACAAAAGCACAGAAAGGTGGACCTTCAGGGTGCAGCATGGAACCCAAGTCTAAGGAGTCGGTACAACCGCGATCACAAAGAAGGGCTAGAAAGAAGGGGGTTGGGGCGGGGGCACGTTGGTCGATTTGAGGGGCAATGCAATATTCCAGTCCACCCTCACAAAATCAGATAACTGATATTCCATCGACTTTACGCTTAAATGCATTTCTTACATCAATAAAACTTTTTTTAAAAATCAATTTTAAACAGGCCGGTTTATTGCAAGAAATTATGTGGGTGATCAGCGAGGGACCTCTGGTGGCAACAGCCAAGAAATGCATTTTAAACCATCACGTTTTCACATGGTGCTTCATGAATTCCCTGGCTCTGGGAGCTGAAATCATGGGTGCGATAATCCCCTGCCCGCTTGGAAGGGTTGGAGAGCTGAGCGTGCTTCACTTTTGTCCTCGAGAGGATAGACACGTGCATTTTGCCTACAGCCATGAGCATGATGCGCGCGGCGTCCCGTTGAACAAAGGAAAAGCCTTTTCTTCAGCACACCAGGTTACCGCTAATAGACATAAGCCCCCGTTCCAAGGGCTGGGGTGGGGGAGGAGGTGTAACTGCCTGAAGCCCTCGTTAATGGCCCTCACTTCACTCGTGCAGTTAACTTGGGCTGCCGGGCCATTACCCTCCCGTCCAACCCCATTCCAGCCCTTGGAACGGGGGCTCAACAGCACATTGTTCAACACAGAGCACCGGCTGCAATCACCTGCACTTGGGCAGCCAAATGTGCTGTGTACAGTGCTAGAAATTGGTATTTACAGGGGGAACCCCCCTTCCACATTGTAGGGGGTTGTAGTAAGAAAGGGTCATGGGGGGTAGATGATCAGTGGTGTGGGTGGGACTGAGGAGCGGAGCTGTAATGGAGGTGTCCGAATACAGGATGTGGGCTGCTTTGCATGAAACCAAAGTGCATTTTGGGAACATAGGTATGACCACCAACTCTGGCCTACATGGAACAGCGCTACGGCAAGACAATTTTTGCCAGAGCACGGCTCAGTCTTGTTCCAGCCCAATTTCTTACCTGGCTATGTATATAAAAACACATAACTTGCACACCAGCACCGGTTTATTGAAGGGTGTGAGGATTATTAAACAATAAACACAAGCAGAGGAAGGTCGTAGGCGCCCCCAACCATGAACTTTTAGTATGACTAAGCTTACCCGTTCATGCAAGGTCAGTTTATGTAATGCCAGGGATAGTGCCAAGATCCCAGGACGATTTACGCAGACTGCCACGCCAACAGCAGTTTGCCCTTTACAAATACAACATAAAACAAAGCCCTTCTCGCTTGCGAGTCCAGTCACAACAGAAAGCGCGCAAAAACACTAACACAGAAGGTAACTGCCACTCTGGAAACCTCTCAGTTTTTCCACTCGTTTTCTAGGTCCAAAAGGTCACCTTTTAACGCACTGCCTAACAAAAAAACAGAACGAAAACTAACCTGCCCTAATGCTAGACTCCTGAAGGTCGACCCAAAATATTAAGGCAGGGTGGGGGTCTTTTCCTGCCAACCTCCCTTCCTCCACTCCATTTATTAAGACCGGTCACTTTGAACAACAGGTTTTGAAATTGAGATTCGATGAGCAGGAGCTAAAACTAGCTGCTGGGTGTTGAGCGTCACTGTGTAGGCAGTAGCGACTGCAGAGGAACCATGAGCTACTAGAGATGCTGCTTTAAATTTTTGTATGAACCATTGTGTTTAAATAGGTATTAGATGTGTCCCAATTCTTTATTAACATTCTCAAATACTCAAAGTTAACATCACATTTACATGTTTGGAAGGCACCAGTTGGCCCTAGGAGCCAAAAGTAGCCCCTGGTAGCTGTTTGGTTTCACGCTAACCAGGCTCTACTATGCTAGAAGCAGGAGCAAAATAGCTCCCAGCTCCCCTCAATTTCGAACCATTAGCATATTTTAGGTAGATCGGCTCCGTAGGATGGTCAACATAGATCCATCTATCAGAGTTCTGCAAATGGGCAAAATTTACAAGGAGGGGAGGGGGGCGGAATTGTCAATGGTGTGCCCAGAAGTGGGGGTGGGTCCAAGTTTTGAATGATGTGCATGTCCCGAATATAGGATTCAGGCTACTTTGCATAAAAACAGTGCATTTTGGGAACACGCTCTAGTAATTCAAACGTTAATTCCTTCTGAGCATGCAATGCACACTTGGTATGGTGCTAATTTCCTCTGTCAGAATAGTCGCCCTGACAATAAAATGTGTGCAAAACAGCTGGCACTCATCTCCTTCTACCCCCAACTTCCAGTGTTATGCAGACACACAACTTTTATTCAAACTTCCTGCTGACCCTCTTGCACCTTCCATCATCCCTGACTGCCTATCTGCCATCCAGGCTTGGTGCACTGCCAATGATCTTTGCCTCAATGCCAGCAAAACAGAGATCCTTCCCATTGGGACCCTTGCTCCAGACTTATTCCCTTCACTCTGGCCTGTAGCCATCTTCGACTCCTCTCTCAGGACATGCCAAAAAATCCCTCTTTCAACTCTTCCTTCTCAAAAGGAATTCTACCTTTTCTCACCTTTCCCCAGAAGCTCAATGTTACCTGAGCCCTGGTTCTCTCTAGGCTTCACTATTGCAACAGCCTACTCCTGAATCTACCTTCTTCCCCTCCGAGACCCCCTCCAGCTAATATGGAACAGTGCAGCAAGAGTTATCCTTGGCCTCAAGCCCAGGGACCGCATCTCTCCTGCCCCAAGAAGTCTTCACGGTCTCCTGGTTGCTTTACGGATTAAATTCAAATCACTCTGTATCCTCCACAAGGCTGTCAGGGGCCGAGAACCACACTATCTGCGACTCGCTTACAAAATATTCCCCCTCTAGACCTCTTCGTTCCACTGGCACCAACTCTGTGTGTAAAGCGTTCGCTAAACAGGACAGGAGGTTGATCGCTTTCCTCAGTTGGCTCCCTTCTTTGGAACAGCCTCCCCCTCCCTCTTCGTCTTGAGTAGGACCTTCTCAAATTCCAGAAGCTCCAAGACTTTCCTCTTTACCCGCCCCCGCCCCCTCCCCACTGCTAGTCTCACAGTTGCTTGTCCAGGGCCCTTATGCATCCTCAGGGCCCTGACCTCCCACGCAGAATCACCCCCAGCTTCCATCTATCCTTAGCACTTGCCTCGGCACACCCTCCATCCTGGAGGCTTGCACTTACGATACATTGCACTTCACCTGTCCCTCACCCATGAGCACCCCCGCACTTACCCCCATGGCCCCTCACCACTTGTATTTTCAACCTCCTCCGCCCCCCAACTGTATTTAATATTTATGTATTTTAATGTTTCTCATCCCCATGTCCCCTTGAAACAAAATTTATTTGCTGTATAAGCACCTAATAAGCGAACAATAAACAGAGGTGATGGCTGGAAGGTGTAGAATTAATCTTAAATCTCTGGCGATAGCTCTAGGCAACCCTCCAGACTATCGTTCTTTGCCTGCCGAGCATTACAGGGGTTGCCCAGAGCAATGCCAGAGTCTTTTCAACATTTACCTTGCCCACCTGATCTCCACCTTCTCTCATTTCCAGCGTTCTGCTGATGACACAGCTCTCCTTTAAGCTACCCTCTTCCTCCTCCTCCTCCTCCTCCTCCTCTCCTCCCACAGTCCAGATTGTCCCACTGCTATTTAGGCATGGTGTGATGCCAACAATCCCTGCCTTAACGCCAGACTGAGATCCTTCTCATTGGGACTCCTAACCTCCCGCCTACACTCTGGCCACCCACCTTGGGCCCCCACCATCGTGAAGCTAAAACGCTGGGTGCAATTCTCGACTCCCCTCTCTCCTCCCGCCCCTCATCTCATATTGCTGGCCTTGCCAAGGCGGCCCACTTTCAGCTTCATCTTCTCAAGGGCATTTTCCCTTTCCTCACCGTCCCCCAGAAAATCAATATCTCCAGAGCTCTGGTACTCTCCAGGATGGACTATTGCAACAGCCTCTTCCCTAATCTGCCTCTTTCCTACCTCCGCCCTCTTCAACTAATCTGGAACACGACTGCAAGACTTATCCTTGGCCTCAAGCCCAGGGACCGCATCTCTCCAGCCCTAAAATCTCTCCACTGACTTCCGGTGGTTGCAAGGATCAAATTCAAGACCCTCTGTAACATCCACAAGGAATTCTGGGGTCAGGGACCTTGCTACATCCAACTCTCTCCCTAAATACCTTCCTGCTGGAGCCCTTCCGTCCTCTAGCTCCAACTATCTGCGGTTCAGACGTTTCTCCAAGCACAGAGTGGCAGGGAAGATCTTTCTTCGGCAGGACCCTCCCGCTGGAAGGCCCACTCTGCTCCTTTCTGACTTAAGCCGAATCTCCTTAAGTTCCGGAAGCTTCTCAAGGCCTTCCTTCTCTTCTCCTCCTTCCCTCTCCCCTGCTAGTCTCCTCCTGCCGCTGCGACTGGTTGCCTGTTCCCTTAGGAGTCTTATTGGGTTCAGGCCCTCCTACGACAAGTCTTACCGCGTACTCCTCTTACCAACACTTGCCCTCGGGAACCCTTCCAGGACTAGTCCACTGAAGTTGGTTCACCCCCCACACCAGTTTACCCCTACCCTTGGTTCCCCTTGCAACCCTGGGCTCCCCCAGGCACTGGCCCAGCCCCCCTTTGCACCTCTCCCTATCCCATCTCCCTTCTTACTATTCTGCCCCCTCCCCCTGCACTTCTGGATACTGCTCCTGCCTGATCCGAAGGTCATTGTTTTCTCCTCTCCCGCCTTCCCCCTCCCCTCCACCCCAGTCTTGTGGTGCCTGTAAACACGTTTTGCTGTATAGGCGCCATACAAATACTCAATAAATAAAAATTTAATTTCAAACCTTACAGCCATCACCCCTTTTGTTTTACTAAAGTAAGCTGTGTGCAAAGCATGAAACACACCTACAGTTTTGGACAGTTTCATTGTTTGGGCATGGGCTATTGAGCAAAGGAAGACTTTGATGCAGTCTGTGAAGTTGTTGCATATTGCAGCTCAGCTGCACACATAGAAACACTGTCTGGCACACTGTCTCTTGTGCGCAGCTGAGAAGCGATATGCAACAAGCACCTTAACCCCAACCCCCCCCACCCACCCACAAGTGGAGGAAGCGCTCTGCCCCCGACTGCCACACGCAGCAGTTTCCGGACCGTTGTGTCAGACACAGCGTTCAGGAGATTCATGGCAGTCAGCTTCCTCAACTTGGGCTGGGTTTGGGCCTCGGGTCTACACAACAGCGTTCCGGCAAAGCTTTTTTTTGCCAAAGCGCAGCTCCATCTTGTTCTGGCCTAATTCCTCCCCTGCTCGCCCAAGGAAGCCTCACCACCCCTTTTAAAGATCAACTTCTGAAAAGTTGACATTGATTAAATCCAGCAGGACATTTCTAACCAAGCACTTTCATGACAGAATTATTCATGTATAACCACTGTATATCGCTTCTACCTGATCCATACAAAATCACAAATAAAATGTTACATAAATGAATATATGTATGCAGGGCTCAAAATTAAGATGGAGATTGCATAAACAGGGGCTAAAAGCAGCTCCTGGGTATCCAGCATTGCCCAGTGACCAGGAGCTACCACTGGGGAACAAGGAGCTAGTACATAGTATTCCAAATATCCAACTTCCACATAAGATGGAAACATAATTGTGTCCATTATTTATGACCCCTTTTACTAAAGATGGCTTTCATCTTCATTTATAGATTGTCCCAAATGCACAGTTAGTGCACAAACACACCTATTGCAATCTATCAGTTGGCCCGGAGAGCAAAAAGTAGCACCTGGTTGTTGGTGATGTCAAGATAACCAGGCTCTTCTAGGCTACAAGCAAGAGCTAAATCGCACCCAGCTCCCTTCAATTCCGAACCCTGTTTTTGCCATGAATGGTGATGTTCTGGTGAAGAGTATGCCTTCATGAAGCACAATTCGAGCAGGAATAAAGTACACTGCCCCATGTTGCATTTCTTAAACGGAACTACTCTGATGCTTTCTGAAACATTCATATGTTATGTTATGCTACTTTGCATTTATATAGCGCCTTATGTACCATCAGTAGAGAAACTTTGCTGAAAATGTTTGGGGGGGGGGGCATGACCTCTGAAGAAAAGGTGCCCCATTCAAATGAATGGGGACAAAATAGTGTACCATGAAAGTTGGGGGGGGCAAACACCCCCGTCCCCCCTAAAATTACACCCATGTGTACCATTGGTATGATCTCAAGGCGCTGGTAGGTTGAACGCCCTCGGGAACCGAAGTTCAAAGTCAGTAGAGAGAAGAGTCATACGGTGCATGTGAGCACCGGATGTGTGTGCAGCTGGTGTGGCATTCGTGTGATAGCTGCTTCTTAGTGGTAGGTGTGGTGGTTGAGAGATCAAGAGTATGCGTTTGTTCTGGCAGGTTGTTATCCATACCGATTCTGGCTGCGTTAGGCCTGAGGAGAACACCTAGGCTGGAGGGTGTGTAACCAGCTGTGTTTAGTTAGGATGATGGCAGTGCTGGTCATTGGGCCGGCTCTCGGCGGATCCGAGATCCGGCACCAGATGTGTAGCCGGATCTTGGGATCCGGCCAGGGTCAGCCGCCCAAGCCCATGAACCGCGCAGGAAAAAAGAAAAAAAACATTTAAAAATAAAAAAGCTGCCGTTTTCCGCGGCTTTGGCACCGATGTGTAATGCACAATGCTCACTACATGTACAACTGAAAGGAATCAGTTGTACATGTAGCGAGCATTGTGCTTTACACACCAGTGCCAGAGCCGCATAAAAGGCAATGCTGCCCTCGCGGACGTTTTTTTTTTTTCTTTCTTTTTTTGGCACAACAAAAAAAGAGCCAGGGCTCATCAAGGGGGCCTGGCCTAACTGCAGGCGTCCTGCTGGCCCGTTAGGCCACGCCCCCTGAAGAGCCCCGGCTCAATGGGCAACTGGCACCCCTGCCAGGCATCCTTTTGTATTGATCAACACCCTCTCCCATGGGGGAGAGGGTGCTGATCTCTGCATTTACTTTCTATAGGCTTGCCTGGCAAGGGACAGCGCCTCGCCTATTCAGCCTTAATGGTGACGCTTCCCCTCAGCAGCTGGGGAGGGGCAGCGTCATCATTAAGGCTGAAAGGGTGAGGCCGCTAGAAGCTGAGGCTGTTTTCCTGAAGACTGAAACTCGTCTTCAGGAAAACGGCCTCAGCTTCCAGTGGCCTCACGTTTCTCTCCACAATGGTGGCACCGGCTCACAGCCATCTCCTGCTTAAAGGGATGCCTCGCAGGTGCGGCGCCACCATTATGGCTGAAAGGCATTTTTTTCTGGAGCCTGACGCTTTCGCACACGAGCGAGAGCTTGAGGCTTCAGAAAAAAATCATTTTCGTGTAGTGGCCGGGGCTGGCAGGGGAGATCAGTGGGCCCTACAGGGCCCCGCCTCAAATTGAAATTTCGGAGCCTGCCGGGGCTGAGCCCAGGCAGGCCCCGTCCCACTTATAGCCCTGTGGTAAAAGGCAATGTTGCCTTTGTGTGTGCTTTTTTTTTTATTTATCTGATCGGCTGGCCACTATCAACCCCGCCCCCTCTAGACCACGCCCCCTCTTCCCCAACTCCTCCCCCACCCGGGTCTTGTGGGATCCCCCACCACATTTTTTCCATTTCCATTTCCACCATTGGATGATGGGGAGTACGAGGCAAGTGATGGTATGAGGACAGCTATACCGAATGGTGTCATAGTATCGCTGTGTTCTAGTTGAGTGGTGGTGTAAAGAAGAGAGTAAGCATGGAGATGTGATATGGTGGTTTACCTTAGGTGCTTGATATCGAGCACACTCCAATAGTTCCATGCACAACCGAAACGTTCCATTCACTCCGTTTTATGCACTCCAACCATTTTTTGCATATCATGTGCAGCTGTCCAGAGCGTTAAATGACAAAGAAGCACAGGTCTTCACTTGCATGCAGCAACCAGGTACCACCCTGGGCACCACTTACCTTCAGCTGCTGCAGCTCCCCTTCCACATCAATACTCAGCGTTGGGTACATGTTGAGGTACTGCTCTGCCAGGACCTTAAACCTAGAAGAAGAGACCTTAATTATCAGTGGAAACTGACAGTTTGCTGCGCTTCTAAAAATGCCAAGGCGACTACGACACACAGGAACCACCAAACGTGGGGTCAAGCTCCAGGGTCCACTCAGTAAAGACTTGCAGCGCAGTCACGTGATCAGATACAGGGGCACGGAAGAAACATGGCTCATATCTCCAGTGTTCACCAGGCACTTTGCGATGCCTGTGAGCTCACGGCAGGTACTGTCACCAATATATCTACAGAGTGACCGGGAGCGTCAATGCATCAGGATACTTGCCAATTAACTTCATTGGGGTACAAGGGAGGGTTAGGGGGGGGATGCTGGCCGTAATAGGATGGATGCTTTGCAACTTACTTCTTACTGAACTCCCCAAAATCAGCGAGCAGGTCACAGATGCGCAGCCCCGTGCGAGATGCTTTGGACGAGTAGACTGGCCCAATGCCCTTCTTTGTGGTCCCAAGGCTGCGGGAAAAGAGAGCAGATTAGCGTTATGAAGGCCTCAAACCTTCAGTCATTCAAGGTCCCTTTCTTTATCCAGCTTTACTACCACCACAGCGCGGAACAGATGTATGATCTCTAGCTTCGCCAAAGCCTCCGACAGGGGCAGTAGCTCTTATGGGCCAGACAGCTTCCAGCCTCACAAGTATCCCCCCCCTTCCCTTTCGAGGGGTGCAGACGGGACTGGGTTCAGTTGGAGAGGGCAGAGTGTTTGGGCCGGGCCTACCACACTTATGCAGCAGAGACACAGCTGCACTGCACCCTTGTCCTCTTCGCTACGCCTGGACAACCCCGGTCAGCAATTTGGACTAGGGCCGTTTTGACTTTCCAAAGGCAACCTTCCCAGAAAAAATGATGGTGGGTTCAAAAAGGCTTGGAGAAAAAAAAAAAAAAGAAACCCTCACCTGAAATTTGAAATTAGAATAAAGCCAAGTTGCATGTCACAATGCCATCTAGTAGCCATCGCTGGCAGTTAACCTTCAGTTCAGAGCCACACCAGTGAGGCATTGTGGGAATGCAAATTAGCTCAAATGCAAGCCTTTTGCTCCACTTAAAACCTTCCCGTTTGAACCTAACATCAGCCCCGAGAGAGCACCGTGGGATGAGCAGTGCCACCCCCTGGTTTCATTGCAATGGTAAGAAAGCAGATTAGAGTAGACAATGGGGGCGGGGGGTCAACACACCAGAAAGAAAAAAAAAAAAAGAAAAACTTGTTTAGCAATCAGCAGGAGTGGAGCCAGCCCAAAAAATGTTTGGTGTGCGGGGGTGGGGGGAAATGTGTCCCACTCAGTTAACAAAAAGACTCAAACAGAAACATTCCCAAAATAACGTGGCACAGCACAAGTGACTGGCCGGAAAAAAATGTCAATTACTGTCAGGAGACACAGGTCAGGGGAGTGCGTTTAGTTCGAAGGGGGCAAAGTAAAGACTTTAGAATTATTTTAATTATTTTACATGCGTGCTCTCACCATCACCAGACAAATAAAATAAAAAAATAAAAAAAGAATACGAAGAGACTGCTTACTGGAACGTATGTGTTTTTATATCTGTGTGAAATAAAGCATCTCGATCCCGAAGAGGTAGCGCAGAGAAGTTTAGCACACCACGTACCACCTGACCACACAGAGAATTGCCAGCTACTGTTCAAGTGGCACACAACCATACTTTCTAGGGCCAGCTCTTCTAGCTATTCTGGACATTGAGGCATGGATGCGTTTTTTCTGTGTGTTAACCTCCAGAAAAGGGGCTGGCTTTTTGTGCAACAGCTTTGAAGCAAGATAAGAGACGCATTAAATGGCACGGCCCTCTTATCACAGGAGAGCGGGTGCCAATTCACACCAGGACAGCTCCAGTCATGAAGACAAGCAGGAAAGGAGAGCCTGCCTCCATGGTGTTCAGGAGATGTGCAGTACACCAGGAGTTAGGAAAACCCAGATCTGAACACCATGGCTCAAAGCCCCAAAGCTCCCTGTGCTGGGGAGAGTTCACAGAACCAGACCTCCCAGCTGGCCCAGGCTGCATCTAAGAACTAGGCTCAGGACTCACTTTTTGCCAGCCTGCTGCTGCCGCTGCTGCTCCTGGATTCCATCAGCAGCTTGATGAAAGTCAAAGACTGAAGAACAAGAGACGAAACAAGAGATATACTTGACTGCAAGCAAGAGACTGCAAACTACCATGTGCTCACAACGTCACTCACTATCTGTAGAGAGGTCGACTGACCATCTTCAAAGACCACTTACCTATGTGAGCTCGGTCTGAAATGACCGTCCGTGATTCCCAGCCCTCCAAACCTATGAAGAAAGAAAAGTTTGACTAATTACAGTTAAGAGGCCACACGGAAACATAAGTGGGGGGTGGGGTACCCCACCCACAATCCACAGCACAGCCGTCAGGTACACTGCAGACAACATGAAAGGCGGCCCTCACCTGGTCCTTTTTTGCAGTTTTTCTCAGCTTCCTCAAAGAGTCCTGGCAGGTGGATGACAACCCCATTGCCTGGTGACAAGAGGGAAAGATGGCGTCAGTAGTGTAATGTAATAAGGACCAGGTCTACAAGACTTCATCTGCTTCAAATCCCAGGGGACATAAGCAGTCACTGTCCCACCTCCCAGGAACTCAGAAATATGGGGTCAGTTGTGGATTAACACATTGAGGGCCAGCGCTCTTTGCTTCCGATCAGACATTTGGTGCTCGCTGTAATGCAGTGGACTAGAACAAGGGGCATGGTTCACATTTAACGGTGTTCTCTGCCACCACACTTAAGAGCACAGACCGCCTATTTTGTCTTAAGGACAGACGGAGCACTCCGATCTACACTCCACAGACGACAAAAGGGGCTGAAGATGTTATCTTTCACCCTAGAGGCATCAGACACAGGGGCTGGGGGAATCTTGCCATTAAGAGATGGTGCTCTGCTCCCACACCCAGCGACAGCATAGTTTCAAATATGTACTAGACAACGCTTTCATGCCACGACGCAGAACATTTGCTTCCTCAATATAAGGAACGGGGTAGGGGTTGTGTGCTCGCAAGCATGGTAGGCTCCGCCTCCACTCCCTAGAACAGACGCAGTGACCGCACTCCCCAGGTTACCACTTCCATGGACAAACATGGGTCCCAGATCTGCAATCCAGCGTTTTGTGCCTGTGCTTGCTGGTGCTCAGATTCCAGAACCAAGACATAGGAAACCCAGAAGTCAGAGTGCTGCAGGGGCGTTTGTAGGCATCGCATTGACCGCTGCGTTCCCAAAGAACGGATACGAGACACCTCAGATCTTTGAGGCGCAGAAAGTGTCTCACCGATGAAGGAGATGGCTTTCTTGTTCAGCACGCCACTAGGCAGCAGATGGAAGTCATACTCCACGGAATCCACAACCACAGTGTGTCCGGCATTGTTACCTCCCTGAGGGGAAAAAAATAAAATGTTATTAAAAATTGTGTTACTGTGACAAAAACGGACAAATTCCAATAGCTCCAACACCTGTTTGAGGTGCACAATGCAGCCAAACCTTCTGCCACGCATTCCAACACGTGTGTATTTAGTCAGTGCAGGTATCGAAATTGCTGGGGCTATGTTACTCATGCAGGACTCAGAACTGCTACCAGGAGCTACCTTTGACCACATAGGCCTATACAAACATACCCATTTGACATTACCTCTTGTATTTTGGAATTCACATTTAAAAATAAAAAGGGGGGGGGGATTAGGACATCTAAAATAGTTAAAGCATAATGCAGGTGTGACAAATTCCAAGTTGCAAACTAGAAGCAAGGGATAAATGATAAATGCGACTTGGCATGAAAGCCCTTTCCCCCACATGCCCAAAGGACATCATTTATAACTCGTCGAGAGAAATTGATCACCACCCCCTCCCCCCGTGGCAAATGGGAATGTTGAGGTCGGCATGTCAGGCCCTATGTAAAATGGACAACATTGCTTACTTCATGTGGAAGTAAGAATGTCAACAGACTATAGTAGCTTGTTTCACAGATGTACCTCCTGCTTAATGAAGGATGCCAAATATACTGGAGCTCAGCCAACCATTACTTGCAGTTCCAGCTCTCCTTTCGTCCAAACACGCATAATACAGTCCGTGATACAGTCCTACACCAAAAACTATGCAACATCTTCATGTGTGAGGTGTTGTGCGATCGCGTTTCAGACAGCTCTCAGCGTTGGGGGCTGGTGCTGGGTGCTCTGTTGATATTTCAATGCGAAAACTCATCGTTTTTGATTTTATTTTTGGGGGGTGGGGGTTCTGCCCCAGCCGCCATCCCCTTTATTTAAGTATTCCCGAACACCCACACCCAATCTATATATTTTGTTAACTCCCTAAAAAATTCTATGAGTTTTCACATTGAAATGACAACGGTGAAAAACCCAGCGTCCTTTCATTCCACGATGAAAGGACGTGTACCTCAGCGTGAGGTTTTGTCCTGCTCTTGGTTCGGGCACGAGAACCCATTACAATCTTCATGTTAAATGCCAGTTCATGGCCATAAGCCCTAAGCAAGATTTGTGTACATTCTCTGATGAGGACAGGGAGTATGTAGGAAAACCAATAGACTCCGCACATGCAGAAAAAGGGAAAAATGAACAAGCCCCAAGTTTAATGCCAACTAAAGGGATGAGCACGTGCGCGCAAGTTAACGAGGACTTAACCGCCCCCTCTAAACCTTGAAATAGGGATAAACTGCAGACCAGTCTGACCACAATCAGGATTGGTTTGCAATAAAAAAGTTAACACATTTGTACAAATCAACAGTTTAACAGTCACACTATAATGAGGATTTGCGTGCCGTGCCGCTTGTAAATGTGATGTAAAGTGGAGTTTTAATGCTAAACAGAAACGTTTCAGTTCATGTCTGTTCATCTGGTGTGGAAATGTAGTCCCGCCATCATCCATCAGGATGCAGAGTTCTTACTTTGTGTGTTAAGGGAAAAGGATACCATGCCAACTGGGTCGATCTCTTAATACAACTGGAGACGGCATACTCCAATCAGCAACAATGGACGCAGTTTTGGTTTCTTAGCCTCCGTTTAACAGACTGGAATACAAAGCTCAATATCCTATGAAGCAATGGCAGGGCCTGTCTGTTACCCAACCATTAGGCATACAACCAAAACCAGCCACATCAGGAATTTGCCCTCCGAGTTTCCGTCGGGCCCCACCGTCACTTCTACCTATGGCAGATTTCAGGACGAGTTCCACAGAGGTGAATTTAGAAATCCTATGCAGTGTGACCTGGTAACTTGATTGCGGACAACCCACACCCGGAAAATGTCTTCCTTTACCCATTTCATATCGTATGCCATTTATATCATTGGTGTGATACAGTTACAATCGTTTAATTACTCGTGACTAATCAAAGTGAGTCTTGGGGGTTTCAGTTAAGAAGTATGATGTATTGTGCAGCCATTAGCATAAGAGTCCTAGTCATCTGTAGGTCATATCCACAAACGTGGTTAAAGCATCATACCCTCTATATGCCAAGGGCCACGGGGAGTGCCGGCTGCCGGTGCCATCTTCCCCCGCCCTCCCCCCATCCTGATGCTAAGGCAACCATAACTGTTGATATGTTCATGCAAGGGTTACGAGCAGTGTTAAGCCAGATCATAGATGGAACAGAAGTAATGATTGTGTTTGCATCAAGGGCCTTGTTGGAGTCCGAAACAAAATATTCCACCATAGTCCATAGGGACTATAATGTCACAAACGTACTGGCCAGCTTAGCTTAACTGAGCAAATAAATGATTCCTGCATTGTGTTTCTTCCCGTATAGAACACATGCCCATGTCTTAATGTATATCTTGTATTTATGTCTATGGTAACTCCTGCAAATGATTGTCTATGTCCAATTTCGCAAATGTTTATCTTCATCTTTAATGCCAAAGATTTGTGCAACCACACTGCGATACCCCATGGTCTGGGCGTGAAATAAATGAACAGAAAAATACATTGGCATGCCATTAGGCTTCATACTTCAGGATATTTTAATGGGGAATACTGTCCACCATCAGAAGTGACCAAAAACCACGTATGCATTCATTTACCACAAGAGGATAGAGGCTGGCAACTCCAAGGCTAGCGAGATGGTTGGCCGCGGCGGAATATAGCCCGGGGAAATGCAACCCTGTAGCAGATTTTGGTCCAGGTCACCAGGTGAGGGGTGCGAGATAGAGGATAATCAAGTGACAAAAGGGTTGCACAGGTGGAGGGGACCATATTCACCATAATAGAATGGTCGGCTTGGGTGGAGGCGGATCAAGAAATAGCAAGTGCATTGATGCATGTAAGGCAAGGATGGAGAAGAGAAAAGGCGGAAGCGTACTATAAAGTGAGGGAAGAGCTAACCAGTTTGGACTTGGGAGAGGAGAAAGGCTAGTACCTCCATCATAATTGAGGAAGTATTTATTAAGGCAGCTCCACGACGGCGATATGGGGAAGAGTTTAACTGAAAGACGACTTTGGGCAACCTGTTGGTGGCCAGGAATGGATACAAGACTACACTCTATAATCTGAGAGCAAATGCGGTCCAAGTTTATGAAAAGTAGTGGAACTGTGTTCCCCGCTGGCCTGCCCCGCTACCCACAAACCCCATCACAACACCTCCACACACGCACAATATAAGCCCTCAAACAAATGCACCTGCTGTTTATGGCAAAGTTCAGTGCCATGCAAGTTTTAGCTGCTTCCTACTCTTATTTTAAAACAAAACCATTCCGGAACAGTCTCTTTAAAAATAAAACTACAGGGACAGTAAAAGAAAAAAAAGTAGAAGAGCACCGCTCCCTCCCACTTCCGCCACTGAAAATTCACGTATTCTAATGGGAGGAATTGTAAAGTGAAGGTGCGCAAAATGGTGGCGGCATACAGGGACACACCCCATGTTACGACGGGTGTGGCACCATTAGTTAAAAAAAGAGTACGAGACATGCATTCAAGGGTGTACCCGCTCTGGATTACAGTAGGGAACACAAGGGCAAGGCAAGAGAATAGTAGGGGGTGATGAGAATTATGATGTTAACGAAGGAAGGAGTGGAGGAAAAACAGCGATTGTGGGAGACATTGCTAGAGTGCCAAAAGGGCGTTTGCGATATTATGATTCCGATTCCACTGCTCTAAGTGATGTGGGGAGAAGGCATGTCGTCGCTACTGATGGGAAAAGATGGAGTAATGACCGGGTAGCATTAAAGACGACCAAGCAAGTTGCCAGACATGTTGCCGAGGAGGCTGGCACCGATCACCAGCTTCCTTAAATGGATATATGGGGGCTGAAGGTTGGAGAGATAGGAGTGAGCAAATGGATTTGAAAGAACGTACACAGGGAGGAGGAGAGGGTGAGCATGAACCACTAAATGGAAGTGTTGGGGAACACGCACAAATGGCCTGCTGCCAAAGAGGGGAGAGTGGCGAAGAGGAGAATGCATTCACGAGCAGAGTGCTACCTGAGAGGGAAGTGGTAGTTGAGAGTGGTTGGGCGGGTCGTGTCTGGAAAAGACCAGCAAATCTTAATGAATATGCGATGAAATCACGTGGAGGCGGGAACCAGCACAGTATTCTCATGTTTCATTCATTACAGTGATGGGAAAAAGGTTTCCTAATGTATTATTTTACTGTGTGCAGTGTGTGAGAAGCATATAATATAGTAGCTAATCTTGTGCTTGATAACATTGCATGCGTTTCATGGAACGTCAACACGAGCACAGGTGATGGTTGAGAAGACGGTGGCTTGCTCTGCATGTTGCTGCTGCGGTCACTTAGCTTGAATAAACTTACCTTTTCACATTGAGAACCGTGTGAAACGACAAGCCTGGGGCGCTACCCATAACCCACTCACCCTTCGAGACCAATTGAGATCATGTGGGGAGAAGGGCTTCAGCCATAGCAGAGAGGAAGGCTGGCTTCAGTGGAGCTGGAGCCATTACTGCAAAGGGGCTGGTTCCGCTCGTCTGCAGCCGCAACGGAAGGCCAGCATTACACGTTGCATCACAAAGGAGAACAAGGACCGAGGAACCCACAAGTGCTTCCTTCCGCATGCTGATTGAAGTCGCTGTGGCGTCCTCATGCACAATTAGTTTCTACTTACAACTGAGTGGAAACCAGAAAATGTAATGTTGCAAGATTAAGACTGCCCAAGGACATTTACGGTTTCTCGAACAACATGTTTGTTTACATTTGAAACGCCTACATTTTAGATAGCAATATGCAGAGGTTGCTAGGTCATGTCAATTTCTAAATTGCTTTAGCACGGGACAGTTGCGCTCAACGGAGGGCGAATAATTCCTTCAAATCTCAATACTGTTGATTAGTGCCAGGGAGAAATCATTTCAAAACTGCATAATCAGATGGTGAAAATGATTATGTGTTTGCAGTCAGAAGTCACAGGAGATAGGACCACCACTGGGGTGTAAGATGTTAAAATGTGGAGGATAAGGCAACACAGAGGTGGTGAAAAGGCCAGAGGACGAGACTGTGCGATCCTGCAGATGGCGAGAATGTGGAGATGAGCCCTTGCAGGGACGAGGCTATAAAGAGGGTCAGATAAAGCAAAGCGTGAGATAACAGAGGGCGAGGTGATGCAAAGCTTAAATTGGTACAGAGGAGAAGACCGTATGGGGGTGGGACAGTGCTTTATTGTGTAGAGGGCAAGTACGTGCATAGTGTAAGAATGAGTTTACAGCTCGAGAAACTAGCAGCATAGGAGAAGTCCTCACACATGTGAGAAATGTGATAAATCATACGGACTCCTCACTAAAACCCTGCCTAAAGTCTCCTCCCAGGTGGCCAGGAAATGGCAGACGTTTCTGATCCTGATCTTGGGGGCGGTGTTCTGCGGGGAATAAGACATGGCATTTGTCTTCCTCTAGGGAGGACTTCTCGTCAGTACCAAAGAATGTAATGGCTTGTTATCATAATCTTTTTGTTCCACAAGTTGAATATATTAATGTGGGTCAAAACAATCAAACCCTTATGCATTAAGAAAAATAAAAACCATGTAGACTAGAAGCTCCCCTAACTCTCAAAAGGTAAGTCTATGAATAATAACAATTCAGCTTCTAAAAGAACGTTATTCCTCTATGTGATTGATCCTTATGATATTCCTTTAAAGAATATTTTGGGGGAACAGAAATGAGAAAAACTAAGTTTGTCATTAGGGACTCCATGTCCCATAATTCCTGAAGTACTAGGACAAAGAATAGGGCTAAAGAGGAACAACACTGCAAAGTGCAGCTTGTTAATGGGAATGACCCACACCCAAGGAAGACAGAGGGGCTTAAAACGACCCCTTGTGTGCTAGCCATTAGTGAGCAGGGAGAGCAGTGTGAGCAGCAGGAGCAGAACTTGAAGGTGGGAGAAGATGCCAGGACCACTGTTTAACAGAGTACAGTAGCCAGCCCCGAGAGTTTCTTCACCTCCAGTTGTCTTAATTGCAGAGGTCGCACAGCGAGAAGCGCGACAGAGGGAAGCTTACCCTCTGAAGACATGTTTTGCAGAGGTTGAGCAGTGGGAAGGGAAAGCGCAGCAAGCTTTATTCCCGATTAGGGCCTTCTCTGGTAGCCGGCGAGCACCAAAGAGCCTCCGGAGCGAAGGAAGCTCCTTCTACAAGTGCCGTGGACGGCGGCAAACCAAAAGTAGCAGATTGTCGGGTTGCAAGGAGCCACTGAAGCAGAGTTAACTGTGAGCAGCGAGGGAATCTGACATGCACGCCTTACCAGGTGAGTGCACAGGCTGATAGTGACCCCGGAGCGCCTCCGAGACTGCTCACATGCTCAATACAGGCATTTCCTAAAGTAGAAAACACTAGTTTAAAAGTGAAAACAAAGGCCATTTTGAATACCGAACTATTAGAAACCAGAGGAAACCATATTTTCCAAAGCCAAATTACTATCTTTAAGCATGAGAGTTTATTGAGAACCCAGCAACAAGATGGGGCAATACTTTTAAAACCCGAGGAAGACAACCATTGCCCAAGCCAAAATAAAGCAAGATGCAGCAACTTAGAACCAATAGATATTGCCAAAGGAAGGAGGGGGACTAATGGAAGTTCCAAGGGTTGTAAAGTTATATGCTTCTTCAAAAATGGGCAATAAACAAGAGCTGGTATAAACCCACATTGCCAAAGCCAAGGAAGAAGCAGAATTAAACCATATCCTTGTTAGTGTTGGATAACGCAGTGGGGAAACAAGAGCAGCAAGAAGGCTGCCCTTCTCGAAAGGGTTTTTCACAAGAAGGGGAGTAGCATAACTTGCAGGAGGTGTTGCAAAGTGCAAAAGAGTACTAAAGAACACCAATGAAACTTGTGTACGAGCGCAATATAAATAAAATATCATCTAAATCTGGCTTTCCAAGAAGCATTGCTTGAAGTCCGAAGTTATAAAATAATGAACATTAGAACACCCTAGAGGGTGATTTGAGTGTTGCGATTTGTCAATCGGCAGGCTATACGAACTGATATAGCCCGCAGATTGAAATACAGCCAGCAATTACTGGTGTATGGTCTCTGTGTAATATCGGAATGGAAAGAGTTAACTTTCCGTTCCAAATTACACGTTGCAAGACCAACGTGTGCAACGCAGCCCCGCCCACTGATTGGAAGCCAGAAGAAACGCTTCCGTTTTCACTTCCATGGAAAGCGTTTCATAAAATGTAAACCACTGAGAAAGGAAAGCTGCATTTTTCTTTGTTATGGAACATGGCACGTTTCATTTTCCCCCGCAATTAAAACCCAGTGGAACCTTGCTCTCACCTCCTCGCGTTGGTTGAATGTTTGGTGCACAGAAGGACAATGGGAAACCAGAGCATACAAAGGGGGGGTGGAGGGGTGTGTGTGCGTGTGTAAAATTGGAAGGGTATGTTTGTGTAGGGGGAGGGGGGGGCAGAATACCTGAAATTACCTTAATTCTGTTTATGACACTCCTTCCACTACCCTATAAAGAAATGAAATGTTTAATTGAAGTACAACAAATTGCAAAATGGTATATAAATGTCTGCAACATTTACCATTTTGCAATTGTTTGTACTTCAATTAAACAGGTCTAATTTATTCTACTTTAACACTGAGGGTGTTCTAATAGCTCTACAGACCTGCAGCGAGGCCTGTACCAGGCGTTCTGGTCCCTCATACCTCGTTAACTCAGTCTTCATGGTCCATAGTGCCCAGTAAAGCCCTCGCTGCATGTCTATAAAGCTATATTGCAATGCTGTTGGAAGTTGATCTTAGCCACAGAGGTGCTTGTTTGTGTTAAGATGGATTACTCTGACTTGGAGGGGCAGAGGTTCAGAATGCCAGCCTAGTTTCTTGGAACAGGGTAGCCTCTGGACAAGCCAGACCAAGCAGAGTAGCTATGGCAGGCGGTCAAGACTAAGTCTCAGGAGGAAAAAAGTGAATGTAATCAGTGAACTGCGCCAATTTGCAAATAATACATCAAACAGTTGAGTTATATTTTTAATTCCATTCCACAGCCTGACACGTGTTTCGAGCAGAGCTCTTCTTCAAAGGCTGTGCATCAAATTACAATTTAAAACCATTAACATGACCATTGTATACGCATCATACCAATTGGGCAAACACATAGGGGTTGAAAAGGGGGAATTGGCCAAAACCATGAATGTGTGATACATGACAGCATTGTTTAAATCATTACAGTGTTACATAATCAATATGATTGGATAACCATAAATGATAGAGAAAATAAAAATTGGGTAATAAATTACCGTTTCCAAAAGGCATCCATCCGGTTGCGAAACCAATAAGAAGGTTGACAAAACAACATAAGAAAATAAGTGCGGTGCGGTGACTAAGCAACCCTGGATAATATAATTGGCTGAACTATCAATAATAATTCTAAAATATCAAGGTATATTTACCGTTGATGCTTGTCGAAGACGAATAATCTGTGCAACAAGAATTAATGTCCAAAGTCACAATTATTGCAAAATGCCATGATTGTTTCCAAAAATAAAATGTGACAAAAGCCGAAAACCCAATATTGCTAATGTATTGCACTTACCAATAAAAAAAGAAGATTTTTAAGAGTGGGGGCTCTACTGAATACTATTGATGGATGGGATTCAAGTAGTTTAGTTAGATCATTGTCGAGATGGAGCAAGTGCCAATGACGTTTGAGTATAGCATACACACCATTACTATCACTGTTGTACAGAGTGATCAGTCTAATTTTGTTGAAAGGCATATTAGCTGAAGATGATCTAGTTTTAGGTTTGTGTAAGTCAGCTCTCTCCATACTAGACACTTCACGTTCAACCTTGGTAAGCAGATTTGGTTGATACCCACGTTGTACAAATTGGTCATGTATAAATGATTTTTCCGCATCAAAATCAGCATTGAGAGAACAATTCCTTTTTGCTCGAATATATTCACCTTTCGGAATATTATTGATGACAGAATGTTTATGAGAACTGGATGAATGTAAAACTGCATTAACCGAAGTGGGTTTGCGAAAAGTTTTAGTAATAAAACCAGTAGGGGACACGGAGACGTTCAAATCAAGAAAGTCTACAGAATCATTAGAGTAATGATGTATAAATTCCAAACCCCAGTTGTTAACATTCAGTACAAACAAGTAAACTAATACAACACTATCAACACAATGTATATACACAAGACCACTGGGGTCTAAAGGGTTTAAATACACGAAATGTCGACAACCTAGATGGGAAGGAAACAGAAGTGCAGATCGACAATACACCCACCTAAGAGGCAGTCCAAGCCATAAGAAGAGAGGAGCCTTGTGCTCAATAGTACATGCAATGCAAACGCACGCGGTTGTTCCGATGGGCAGAATAGGGTCTCTTCAGGGGTCTCTAGCAGCTTGGGAAGGTGGATGAGGCGATGCAGAACAAGTTCCCACTATTCAAGAAGGACCTCCACTTGAAGGCAGAGGCAGTTCAAGAGTTTGGGATGGAGTCGCTATTTCGCAATAGCAGTGGAAAGGAGAGGGGCCACTTGTGTGTAAAAATGGGCCCTTGCACCAGGGGCCATAGGTTGGGGTAATGAGTACTCACCGGTCCCCGACGCAAGCGGACCCAAACTTCAGCAGGTCAGTACACTTTGCTTGCAGGTTCGAATGCGGCAAAAAGGACGTCTCAACACCTTTTAGTTCCCGAGATACAGCGATGATTCCCAAACAGGACAGTGGTGATTTCTCCGCTGCGGGTGTATGAATCGACCCAGTTTCACTGCAGCAGGCTTCAGGGGCAAGAGGGTCACAAATGTAGCGGATTTGCAAAGGACATTGCCACGGCAGGGCAACACGGTAACCGCGATTACTCCTGGCGTACTCATCTCACTTCAGACCTGGGAAAGGGTACGAAATTCGGTGCGAGGGTGCTGTGGACACAGAGCTAGCAGTTTACCAAATTTCAAGGGACTCCTCGAAACTGCGGCGGTGACAGAGCAAAGCAACTGGGTAAGCTGGTCAGTCCACTGGTTGGCCCACGGACTCTTCCGAGAAAGCTTACTTGCAGGGTTTGATGAAGGTGCCGAGAATAGTTGGTCCCACTATTCCAATGGGTCGAAGCATCTTCGCAGACCTTCTAGGACGACCAGATGCAGAGGGGTCCCACGGGACGACTGCGGGCTCAGGGTGCCAAACCTTCCAGCGGTTCCTCGACTCAGCTTCGTAGTTGCAGGATACTTGGATCCTATCCTTTGTTCAGTGAGAACTCAGGAGATTGACATGGTAGTGGTGTTTTCAGCCTCCTCTTATCCAAAGTTCCGTTCGCGCCAAAACCGAGAGGACCCAATGGATACTTGGAGAAATCACGGACCACAGTGGTCCCAGTCATTCATGGCACTCCAGACTCTCTGGCACTCAGTATGTGTAGTGGAACCAGACGTTCCAGCCCACATCCTGGAGGCACACACACAAGGCATGCAGAAGCCCGCAAAAGCATTGGGATTTACGGGAAAGTGCATGACCAAATAAGGACTGACCCGGGTCGACTCGAACTGGGGAAGGTGAAGGGGCAAGATGGCCAAAGGACAGGACAAAGAACCTCGTGGCATGGCCATTTTGGAGCCAGGCCACCTATTTGTGCCAAACGCAGTTAACATGGCAGAAATGGGTTCAAAATAATGCGAAAAGATAGCTGCCACCAGTCTTGTCCATTACACATCTGCACAGTTTATAATCTTGTCCATTACACATTTGCACAGTTCATAAAAAGTCCAACAAGAGTTTCTAGGGCATTAGGAAATGACTATAGACCCAAGTGTGCTGTATGGTAAGATCCATTGCACACTTGTTACATATTGCACAAAAGTTGCAACATGAGGAAAGGACAAGGAAAAAAAGTCTCCCAGTGCTGTCTTAAGAGCATTTCAGTTTCCCCATAAAAAGTGAGCGAAGGCCCAGAGAGTGCAGCTGAAGGCTGTGCTTCTCTGACAAAGTCAGTCAATGGGGTCTAAACAGCAGCAAAAAGTTGGGGGGGGGTCGACACATGGAGGGAAAAATACATATAATTATGAAATCTTTCCTAACAGTTTGTAATTACTGTTCAAGCAGGGGAGTATACCCGATCAGCGGACCTTTGAAGTGGTAGGCCTGACATGGGAGTAAACCAGGTAGAAGTTGATGAAGTGCTACGAAGTGGTGTTGAAAGTTATGCCAACAGATTTTCATTGCTGAATGCATTCTCTGTCTATCAAAAAACACCAACAATTAAAACCAAACACCTCTCACCATAATGCAACCAACAGCAAAACCAATAATGTGAAAGCCCTATGTAAATATAACCCCCACCTTTTGACCAACGCTCAATTTTTCTCCTCACACATGCAAGCCAGCCACGTGCACACGGCTTACAAAAAGGGGCGGCGAGGGGCGTTCACTCTATACTTTAATCATCACAAATTTACACCTCGGACATACTCCGCCCCGGCCAACACACCCACAGGCACAAGGCCACTCCTCTGGACACTAAACCATTGATGCCTCCTACACTTCACACCTAGAAAACATACAAGCACACAGAGCTCATGTTACTTTTTGGCTGCAACTCCACACAAAAGCGCTTTCTTGGCTTTCCCTCTGCTCCCAACAAACCAAACTTACCAACTCTCTTCCAGATCAGCCTGAGCACCTGGAGGCCATGTAAACGGAACCTGTGCAGAGTACAAATCCTAACATAACACACAGTAAGGTACGCACATCAAGGCCAAGTATTTGCACATATGGACAGCTTTTGCCATCGGACAACGGCAACTCACAGTTCACTAGGTATTTCAATATATTGACATTACAATAAGTGATTTTTTGATGGCGCTTCATGTGGATAGACCCCTTCTAATTTCAGTAATAATCTTATTACCCACTGAAGGTGGGATGAAGGACCTAGTCAGCCCAACTATGGTTTCAAACGTGTCTCATACCGTTGTCCCATTCATGTAACGAGCTTGTTGGACATCCCTATGTGCAAATATTGACCATAAGTTATCGTTCTAAGCCCAAGTATTCACACCATCACACAACTATTGTCAATACATTCCTAAATAGTCATGCCATTTTCTAGACATTGGCATCCTATGCTCAGGGACACTCACTACACGGCAGATTTTACTTATTTATTGTGTATTGGGCTAAGAAAATTGAAACAAATATTTTCCATACAGTGCAGATTTTGCCATTTGCTCATACATTTCAGAACATTTGGCAAGTATTGTAATTTAACTATGCACTCACATCATATGACACCATACTGCTTCTTCTCATCCTTTTTGGCACTCTTTGTGACCTAGACTTGCTTAATATAGCTTGGTACTGCCCCCATTTCCCCCACCGCCTCTTTTCTTTTCTTTCACACCCCTCTTCCATTCTTCCCATAGAGCATTTGGCATGGTCTCCGACCACTCTTGTTCATCAACTGATGAGCACTATTGACTCTCACTACACTTTAAAATAGAGAGTGAAATTGTTGGAAAAATATTATACAGCACCAAGAGTGCCCATCATTTAAATAATCTATTCTGTACATTTTAAAAGGGCTCTAAACCCAGAGGCCAGGTGAGAATAACAGTGTATTTAGATGTTTTCGGAAGACCCATGTCTTTCTCCACTATAAACCTCCCCCTTTCCTACTGTTTCTCGCACTTACGGCTGTACGCATGCGATACTTTAGAATTTTTAAATGGAATGTTATTGTTCTTATCTTTGTCTGATGTAAAATGTAAGTGTAAGATGTATGGCCAGACTATACATGTGACTATTAGCATCTATGCGTTTTAATGACGATCTGAAAAAGACCACCTTGAGAGCAGGCAGACTGGTTACCAATATACAATTGGCAAAACACGGGGAGTAGGATTGGAACTGGCTAGCTGGGTTTTACCTGTGAAAGCACCAGCACGGCCAGGAACCTGTAGTATTCAAAACTGAAATACTCGTGGTTATAGGCACTTTATCAGTACAACGGGCTGAGTAAAATTACTATTACAAAATTATATTTTTTACTACAGGAGAGTTGGCTTACTATCAATTGTTATATAGACGGTTATCAGATATTCCAAACATATGCACGAAAGGGACCTGTATGACGTCCCGGGGAGGAAGACTGCTGAGTGGGGTTAAAAACGATATGAAAGCCGTGAAGGTGGAAGTGCCTGAAGAACAGCTGTTCCGGATATCCCACTCCTGCTAAGCAGCAGCGTGAGAATGAAAATTAATTGGTGTGCAATATTGGCTACGTTGTCTACTTATTAATTTTAATTACAAGTCAATAAAACTTTAAAGTGCAATGATTTACACATGTCGCAGGGGGTGTGCGGTGAGGTATAGCAATAGAAGAGTACGTGTGGCGTATTCTAGTGTTCGCGCTGGCCGCTATATCGTCTAGAAATCGCCATGTCCGGAACTTCGTAAATTCTGTAATTGTTCTGTAAATTGTTAATAAAACAGAATTAATCTAACGCCGTTTTCTACCAGGGTGACTACTGTTACGGGGAAACGTGAAGATGTCTACTGCGCGACACATGACACTAGGATTGTAGAGGCTTCTCTTTCGCTCGGAGGTCAAAGTGTGACCGAGGGAGTAGAAAGGGGGGGGGGGAATCAACTCTGCACTACTTCAGAGGTGGGCAGCGGGCTCCGCCCCCTTCTGGACCCCATACTGGAGAAGAATGCAGTGGCTCTCCCGTGGGATGCAGCCTTTTGTAGAATTGGAGGGGTTATACGGAAGGAGTATGTATCCCAGGGGTGACCACTACTTCCTTCTGTGGGGCAACACTGGGGGTGTTATTACCTGACATCTGCACACCAGATCCGCGTCCATGGCCAGGAGATCCACCACCTTGCCCTTGCCTTCGTCGCCCCATTGCGCTCCCAGCACCACTGTCACACGGTTGCCCGCTTCAATGCCCTCCAGAGTCCCGTTGGTGACACCGCCTGCACTTGCCATGCTGCACTGCGCTCAGAAAGCAGGAAAGGGCGCCAAGAGCAACTTCCGCCCTCACCACCATGGCGAATGCCTTTACAAACATGGCGGAGATTATTTGCCGCCCTCCCTAACCAAGGCAGCGGCTAGATTCGCCTTATCTCCCCTTAGCAACATGGCGATGATTCTGTTCTTTTCCTTTCCAAAAATGTGAGCCAATGACCACATTTTTCAAAGGCAAGCCCATACACAAGACACAGAGGACGGACAACGAGCGTGTTCTACAACATATTAGAGCAAAGACAAGAATGGCAGAGCTCAGCTCGCTGATGAATTGTGTATTACCTTCATACCCGCGTTCTCATCGTACTTACTCTAAAAGGTCACATCCACCATAACAGGAGCCTGTTCCCAGGGGCGACCCTTGGATGTGGGGAGCACTGGGAGGCAAATAGTCAGCAAATAGTATGTGCCCCCTCCCTCATTTGCCTAAATAGCATCACCAGTAATTACAGAAAATGATATTATAGAATGAGTGTTCAATACATAATGGTATAATGGGAAGTTAAATTAAAAACGCTTTGCCTTCAGTAAAGCAGGAGAGAAATTAACTGACATATAGTATGTGAATTGTCACTTTTAACATTTGCCTGTATGGAAATATCAGGAGTGAGTCCAGTTTTGAGGTCGAAGACAGTGTGAGTTTGAATAGACTTTTAATTTTGGTAGATAAGGAATAGTGAGATAAAATAATTTGGCCAGGAGCACACACTTTGGGTAAGTGGATACGCTGGGAATGACAAGTCTGCAAATCAGGAACTTGAGCACACCTCTTCCCAGATGTAATTGGTACAAATATTGTTTGTAAAAGGTCTTTTTGAAACTTTTACACAAAAACGTCTGGGAGCCACTCTACCGGGAACGAATATGGCCAAATGACCTGTTCTATGGGAAGGCATTTTGGTGCTGGACTGCCCTTGTGGAGGGGACAAAGATTGATATGCAAATGACTATTTCTCCTCTGTGAAAGGTACAGTGAGCAAAAACGTGGTTATAGACCCTCCCGAGTGGGCACCTTCCCATAGAACAGGTTATTTGGCTGTGTTCGTTCTCGGTATAGGGGCTCCCAGACCTTTTTGTGAATTTGTAGGAACTTTGGGTTTCACCCTAAGTTACCCAGGGTAATCCAAACGTGGACCCCTTGCTCACTGTGCTTGCTTAGAGAGGCACGGCTTCACCTCACTGATGAAGCCCGACTGGGCTGAAACACGCGTCTGGGGTTGCTGTTGGTACTCTTGTTCAGAGGAGAATTGCCTGGCATTTCGGTGCTGGACTGCCCTTGTGGTTGGGACAAAGACAGCTATGTAAATGGATATTTCTTCTCTGTGAAGGGTACAGTGATCTAAAATGTGGTTGTAGACCCTCCCGAGTGGCTAGATGGATTCCCAGATCTTTTTGTGCTTTTTGAAACTTGTTTGAAAACAGCATCTGACTGTGGAAGGCATTGCAAAAATATTGTGTATGTGTTTGATAACTGCAGTTAACTGCTGTTTGTGGATGCGTTTCCCATCCAATTTTTAAAATTTTTATTGTGTATATATTTGGCCACATTGTCCAAATTAGAAATACACTGTTATTTCAGAAGCTACAGATAAGAATTATTTTGGCTGTCAAAAGAAAAACTCCAATCAAGTTCCAAGGATGTCAGGGCAGGTTGCGTCTACTGCAGGATTTCCTTGTAGTGCAATATGCCTATTTACCTAGAAGGTTTTAAGGCAGGGAAGTAAGCAATTTTTTCGGGTCTTGAAATAGTAACAAAATTAACAGGGCTCAAGTCCTAAAAAAAAGTGTGGGGAGGCTCAATAATATTATTATTATGGTATTTATTGAGTGTGGCCCTAGCTTCAAGAAGCAATGGAGCGCTTTACAGAAGTATACAATAATACAGATACACAACGGTGCGCTTTGCAGGGCAATACAACAGTACAGATGCATAACTGAGCACTTTTCAGAGGTAACAACAGAACTGATATACAGCGGGGTGGGATACAGAGGGGCTCAGAGGAGGGGTACAGTGGTACAGGGTTACAGGCAGGATGTGGCCGACAGCGTCTAGCGAGTCAGGTGGTGTCGGGGGCAACATGATGGCCTAGGTGTTGAGGAGGAGAGACTCCTTGAAGAGATGGGTCTTGATTTTTTTCTGAATTGTAGGAGCCCCTTGATTGTTTTCTGAATTGTAGGAGCGTGGGGGCAAGTCTGATGCTGATGGGGAGGAGGTTCCATAGTCTTGGGGCATAGACAGAGAAGGCTTGTTTTCTGGTCCTTTCCTTTCGCAGCAGCAGATTTCAAGTCTGCACGTGTCCTGACTTCTGGTGGTGTGATGTCCGCCGGAGATGCTGAGATTTTCCACAAGGTAGCTGGTGACTTGAGGGTGACTGCCTTATAGAGGATGCAGCAAGACTTGAAGGTGATTTGTGTGTGCAGTGGTAGCCAGTGAAGGTCAATGAGGGCTGGAGTGATGTGGTCGTATCTGTGTAGACCCTTGATGAGACATGTGGCCATGTGTAGGACACTTCTTAGGGGCACAAGAGAGAATGACGGGAGACTTTTGGGCAGGGCATTGCCTGCATCCAGGTGGGATAGGACCTGTGCTTGAACGTTGGAGCTCAAGCTGTCCGAAGGGAGGAAGGGCTTGGCTTTTCACAGAAAGGAGAGCTGATACCAAGCTGTCTGAGTTTTCTTAGCTATGTGTGTAATGAAGGAGAGGTGTTTATCGATGTGGAACCCGAGGGACTTGGCGCAGGAGGTGAGCTTGGGTGTGAAGCCCTCAGGGTTCATGGTTGATAGGCAGGCCTGTATGTCTGGGTGTTCAGTGTTGGTGAGGAGTAGGAATTCAGCCTTGGAGGGTTTGAGCTTCAAGTATGCACTGGACACCCAAGAATGGATTAGCGAGAGGCATGTTTTAAGCCTGTGGATGTCCTTGATGGAGTTGATCTTGAGGTATAGCTGTGTGTCATCAGTGCATTGGTGGAATTGGATGTTGTGTATGGCGAGGAGGCCTCCAAGTGGCTCCATATATAAATTGAAGATCACTGGGGAGAGGATGGAACTGTAAGGAACTCATGGTGGCAACAGTAAAGACAGACACAAGTAATCACAGTGCAACATTATGTGTTACTACTGACTTCTGCAATTGTATTCGCTCTCCACTCTTGCTTTTCCACTCTTTTTGACTGCTTACTCTCTGTTCTCTCCTACTTTCCCTTCTCCCTTTTCCCATCTCCTCTCCTTACTTTCTTCTATGCACTTACTCTATCAGAATTGGCGCTGGACCTAATATGATAGCAACCTTGTCTGTTTCCTCCAGCCTCCCATTACAGTTTTTTTCCTCCCCACCACCCCTCCAGCACTATCGGAAATTTCATCAAGCCTAGTATGATAGTCGCTTGTTTTGTTCCTCCCCTCCCTTCCTGCAACCCTCTCTTTCACCTTTTGTTTTCTCCTGCTCTACCAGAAATGTCGTTAGGACTAGTACGGTAGTCGTCTGTCTGTTTCCATTTCCTTCCCACTCTCCCCCTCCCTTCCTTATCTATGATATAGCTCTTGCACTATCTGAAATGTCGCCAGGCCGAGTATGATAGTTAATTTCACATCCTTACTGTTCATGGCCTGTAAGAATGACATTGTATTTTCCCTTGTTCCCTCCCTTGCCTTGAAGCGCTTTGAAACACATTGTGTATAGGCGCTATATAAATAAACTATCATATCATATCATAAGGGTGTTTATTGAACTGTATAATGAATGAGAAAAACACCTAAGCCAAACCTAAATCTAAGATGGGAACAAGCTACGACCATCAAATAATAATAAGGCAGTCCTAGTGTTGTCTTGTCAAATAAAAGGGCCTATACAAAAAAACCTATAGCCAATCCTTACAGCTAATTTACATAATAGTGTGGGATAAAGTTCTCAAGAAAAGAAAGAAGTGTTCATCAAATGATAAGTCAGGATGGTATGGTTGGGTCTCTCTTCACCACGTTTTTAGCATGGGATAAGGCAGGATCTTTGAGCACAGCATACTCCTTGGCCTCGCCAGCACAATGTTACAGTTCCTTTCAACGAAGCCAGACCCTTCAGTGGCCAAGTCTCTTTCCTGCAAAAAAGTCTCTTGCCTTAGAAGGACGGCTGTACCAAAATAACAAACAAACAAAAGCTCCTTTCGTAATCTTTCACATTGGACGATTGCTCCTCGCCCTTTGGATGCCCCTCAGCCGGGCTATGATCCTTCTTGTTACGGTAGCCTCCCTCAATCGGGTTCACTACAGCCTTTCACTCAAAACAGATCATTCACTGGTCTCAATGACCTCTTAACCAATTATCCATTGTGGACATCCCTCAGCCGGGTTCATACTTGTCGTCACAATGTTCTCGGGTAGATCTGTTTACCTCAATTCGCAGGCATCCCTCTGTCAGGTTCACATTTGCCAACTTCACAGTTTCATCAGTTTTATTCAATGTGTCAAAGACTTTCGAGTGTACGAGGGGTTTTGCCCAACCCTCGTAGGACCACTTCGACACTTCACAATGGCCTCTTCTAAGGCCTCTTGGCTCTTGTAGTTCCAACAAAACAACATAATCCAGAAAGACTTCAGTCAGAGTCCTTCAAATGAGTGCCTCCGCTATGCCAGACCACTCTGCTTCTCAACCTTTTCCTGTGGTATCTGTAAAGCTCAATTACAAAAGGTCTTTGTTCAAAAAGGTTGCCGCCTCCAACCTTGGACCCAGCAAAGTTCGGTTTTACTATTTGTCTTCTCCGACTCACCGGCTGTGCTGAACAATTGGAGTTTCTTGTCTCGGGAGTCAAGGACGGCACCACGGACCTAGACCTAAATCTAAGATGAGAGCAAGCTATGACCATCAAATAATAAGAAGGCAGCCCTAGTGGCGTCTTGTCGAATAAAAAGGGCCTATTGCCAATTCTGACTACTTTTTGTAAAAAGGGTGTGGGATAATGTTCACCAGAAAAGAAAGAAGTGTTCACAAAAAGAATAAGTCACAATGGTATGGCTGGGTCTCTCTTCCCCACATTTGAGGCACGGAATAAGCCGGGACTCCCGAGCACAGCACACTCTTGGGCCTCGACAGCATGAGGTTCACAGTTCAGTTTCTGTAACACTTACCTTCTGATGTTTTGCAGGGACGACTGTCGTTGGTGGGTGGTAGGGTGTGTGCTGATCCCCTCTCGAGAACAGGTATGATGAAAGGCCCAACACACTCCGTCGCCGCTGAGTTTGCCGACTGGCACCTTGGCCCGGCCCACGGTCTGGGCAGGAGTGTTTTGGGATTGATATTCTCCCTTAAGACTGCTGGCTGGCAATGGTGCAGGCTCACCTTCAATTGTGGCAGAATCCCTGCTGGTAAGCGCTGACACCGGGTCCAGTTACTTCACTGGGTTGCTGTGGTCCAGGCCTGCTGTGACACACGGGTCCGGTGGGGAGCGATGCTCCCGGTAAGTAAGTCTCAGGGTAGCAAGGCGCAAGCCTCCTTATGCAGTTAGCAGTGTTGATGTGTTAGGCTGGAGTGCTAGCTGCTTGTCAAAGTTTGTATTAGTTGTGCAGCATTATGCAATGTACACGCTGCGTAAATATGGCATTAAAGTCCTTCCTTCTCCTTGTCCTGCAGGCTGGAAAGCAACTGAGATGCTGCTGATGGGTTTGCGATGTTGAAGACCTGCATTTGCGGTTGCTAATTAAACAGTCTTTGAAGCGGAACGGCCCACAATGTAAAGTCTAAGTTCTAACATGTGTTGATGTTCTTTCCTGCAAGTTCACGGCAGTGGAGAGAGCGGATCGGGTCCCAACATTTAGGAGTATCAGAGCGGGACGCTTGGCAGAAGCGAAGAGCAGATGGAGTTGTACGCTGGTAAGTATGCTGCAACGCAGAGCATCCGGCTGAAGCAGAGAGCAGATGGAATCATATGCTGGTGAGTATGCAGAGCAGAGAATCCAGCCGAATCAGAGAGCAGATCAATTCACACGCTGGTGAATATGGAGCTCCGGTGAGAGCTTGTGCAGGACACAGAGGATAAGCGTAGCACTGCTTGTATGAAAGCAGGAAAAACACTAAGCACAGGGTTCTGCCCAGAGTGTGGTTATATAGCCCTGGACTGCGCCCTTGAATACTAGACCACCAGGGATGATTTTATTACAAGTTACTCAGGGGCCATCTTGGATATCATTGACTGGCCCGATTTGGCGGTGTCCATCTTGGGACAGGCTTTTTTTACTTTACCGCTGCCTGCGCCAGCCAGCCACCCTACCTACCCAAACCCTGCAAATACTGTGGCTGCTGGGAAATGCCCTGATTGTGTGAGACTTGTCTGACCTCTTCTGGGAATCATGGCAGTTCCACAATATCAAAAACCCCTTCAGAGGCTAAGTCTCTTTCCTGCAAAAATCTCTTGCCTTAGAAGGTTTACTGATTCAAAGTAACAAACAGACAAAAGTTCTCTCAGTGATCTTGCACCATGGACAATTGTTCTTCGTCTGGATTTCACAATGAAAAACAAACAAAAGTTCCTTTGCCAATTGCTCTTCGACCCTGCGATCTCCCTCTGCCGGGCTCAGATCCTCCTTACTAAAATGGGCCTCCCTCTGTTGGGTTCACTATGGACTTTCTTCAACACAGTTCATGTATTCCTAACACAGTTCATGTGTTGCTCAGTTTTATCAGAAAGCAGCGTTTCTTTCTCTTTCTTTCGGCATCCCTCTGTCGGCTTCACACTTGCCAATTATCACAGTTCACAATCGTAGTGGAAAGCGGGGTTCCATTCCCCTAGCTTTCCTCTGGCTACGGGTCAGAGACTTTTGATTGTATAAGGGATTGGGTGTAACCTTCAGAGGTTCACTCTGATGCCTCAAGCCACCCTTTCCTAGGGCCTTCTGATTGCTGTAGATTTCAAACAAAACAGGTCCTGGTCACAGCCTTTCGAATGAGCCCCCCGTGACGCTGGACCCCTCTGCCCTGGTCCTCAACTGGGCTTCCTTTAAAGTTCAAACATACACACAAGTTCTTTCTTCTTGCATTCAAAATGTTGCTACTTGCAACCTTGGGTTTAACACAGTTCGGTTTGATATCAGCTTCCTCCAACTCACCAGCTGTGCCGAACCCGTGGGCTTTGTGGTCTCTGGAGTCAAGGGCTAGTACCACGGTAGCCAGCTTGCCTCTCCACCTTCGTTAGCAAAGCAGGCAGCCCCTGTTTACCATTGACCTCTGTTGCTCCGCACGCCAGCTGTAACACCCGGTGTTACGTTTTCCCTTCTGGAAAAGGGCAAGGGCAATTCCCCCTTTGTCATCCTTCCCGGTCTCACCGCTTTTCTTCTCACCGCTTTTCTTCTTCCTTTGTACTGCAGGATTGGTGTAGCTGTCTCCTTGTGCATTCGTCCTTCCTCGTAGTGTGCTTTCGTGCTCCTACTTTTAACCCTGTGGGGAAGGTAAAGGGCCGTCAGGTGTGCATGGTTATTGTCAATTGTCTGACTCTGCCTGACCCGAGTGTTGGGACATGTCAGGTAAACGGCTCTGATGTTAGTCCATTGTCTGTTACCGTGTATGCAAATGTTCGTGTGGGAAAAGGGCGGTGCTAGGAAAGTGTCCCATTTATGAGTAATTTTCCCTCCAGTTCTGTACCCCCAACTTTCTGCTGCTGTTTAAACACCATAGTCTGACTTTTGCCAGTGAAGCACAGAATTCAGCTGCACTCCACTGGGCTTTCACTCACTTTATTATGGGGAAACTGACATGCCCTTAAAGACAGTCAGTACTGGGAGACTTTGTTTCCCTTAGTCCTTTACAATGTTGCAACTTTTCTGCAACATGTTACAAGTGCACACTGTACCTTACAGTACAGTGGGTTTGGGTCTTCCTTTCATTTCCAAAGGCCCTAGACTCCCTCAAAGGATTTTTGAGAAGTGCAGATGTGCCTTGGACAGGGCTGCTGGCAGCTTATACGTTTTCTTATTTTTAACCTTTTCTTGCCATGCAAGCCGCGTTTACCGCGGTTGGCACATTAAGGTGGCCTGGCTCCAAAATGGCCATGCCACGTGGTTTTTTGTCCTGTCCTTTGGCCATCTTGCCCCTTTACCTTCCCCAGGTCAAACCGACCCGGGGAAGTCCTTATTTGGGCATGCGTTTCTCCCGCGATAATGCCAAGCTCTTGCGTGCTTCTGCATGCCTTGTGTGTGTGCCTCCAGGATGTGGGCCGGACTGTCTAGTTCCAATACACATCCTGGGTGCCAGAGAGTCTGGTGTGCTGGGAATGGCTGGAACCACCATGGTCCGTGATTGGTCCATGTCTGGTGTGCCTGTATGTCAGCAGATCTCCCATTGGGTCCTCTTTGTTTTGGCAAAGGAGATTCTGGATAAGAGAAGGCTCCAAACACCCATACCAGGTCGATCTCTTGAGTTCTCACTGAACATAGGATAGGATCCAAGCATCCTGAAACTAAGAAGCTGAGTCAAGGAACCGCTGGTGAACCGCTCGAAGGTTTGGCACCCTGAGCCCGCTGTTGTCTCGCTGGACTCCTCTGCATCTGATCGTACCAGAAGGTCTGCAAAGACGCTTCGACCCATTTGAATAGTGGGACTAAATATTCACGGCACCTTCATCTAAACCTGCAAGTAAGCCTCTTCGGAAGTGTCCCTGGGCTGACCAGCTTGCGCAGGACCGTTGCTCTGAAACCGCCGCTATTTCAAGGAGACGCTTGAAACTTGGTACATCACAAGCTCTGTGTTCACGGCACTCTCACACCGAATTTCGTACACTTGGCATTTCCAGGTCTGGAATAAAGAGAGAGCACCAGAGCAGAGTACACGCGGTAGCCGTGTTGCACAGCTGTGGTGACAAACTTTGCAGGTCTCTTGCTGCTGTGCCCCTCTGTGCCCTGAAGCCTGCTGCAGTGAAACTGGCTTGATCCATTTACCAGGAGTGGAGAAATTGCCACTGTCCCGCTAGGGAATCATTGCTGTATCTTTACAGCTGAAAGCCACAGAGCCGCACAACTGCCGCGTTTGACCCTGCAACCGAAGTGGACTCGACTGCCAAAGTTTGGTCCGGAGTGCACCGGGGGTCGCTGAGTACTTGCAACCCTTACCGGTGGCCAGTAGCGCATCCATCCATTTTTACGCACGAGTGTCCCCTGAGGGCCACTCACCTTTCCACAGGTAGCCTATGCTACTATCCCATTCCCAACTCCTGGAACCTGTTCAGCCCTCTTGGGGAGACCCTCCACGAATAGTGGGAACTTATTCTTCATCGCCTCACCCACCTTCCTGAGCTGCTACAGCTCCTGCAAGAGACCCGTTTCCTCCCTTCTGCATTATCTCATGCACCAGCATTTGAAAGTACATTTGAGCACTAGGCTCCATTCTTTGTAGGAACTTGACTGTCTCTCAGTTAGGAATTGATTGATGAAGAATGTCCAAAAGTCTATTTGCACTGCTTGCTCCCTTTCTTTTTAGGTTGTGGACCCATTTTGTGCTTTTAACCATTTAGGCCACTTGGTATTGTATACATATGTTATATTAGTGTTGTATTGGTTTGAAGTATTACGATTGATATTTGCTTTGTGTTTGAGTTCACAGGCCTTGAATGAATGTACATGTATTTCGAATATATATACACCTGACTGGGAGTGATTTGTAGTGTCCTTTACTCTGTGTGCTCATTGAGATCTTTCAGTCACCCTCACCCCTCCTGAGACCTAATCTTGACCACCGCCAATGCTACCTTGATTGGTCTGGCTTGTCCAGAAGGTTACCCTGTTCCAAGAAACTAGGCTGGCCTTCTGAACCTCTGCCCACCAAGTCAGAGTTCAGAAATCCAGCTTAAGAAATTGGTGTACAGCGGTGGGATAGGACTGAAGGTATCCAGTGTTGCACACTAGTGAAGGCATTTCAGATTACCCCTACCCAGGACGCATAGTGACCTTAGTAGTAAGTAACTGTAAAGGCCATAGACCTATCTATAATAATGGAAACAATTACCAATATAACCTTGGATGCTTCAAAATCTTAAACGCTGAGAATGATGTGTACTGAGATAGGCTTGCCCGCTCAAGGTACAAACGGTGAAATGATTCAGAGAATCATAGATTGGCAAGAGTTGCAACTCACTGCCATTACCACAGGTGAAAGTGCAGACTGAGGTTGGGCTGCTCTCACTGACAGATCTGTTGCTGCATTCATCCATGGTACCCAGGAAGACAGAGATGATGTGATGTTCCAAGTTTCCTCTGCGAGCTCTGATGCTAATGCCATGTTGGAATTCAAGAAGCAAGAGCTGCCGTTTAAGCAGAAGGAGCTTGAATTCCACATGGCTAAGCTGAAGGTGGAGCAGGCAGAAAAACAAAAGGACAGGGATCACGAGTTGGAACTGGCCAAGCTTCAAGTTTCAAATGGATCCAAGGGATCTGGACATGGGTCTGGGTCCTCCTCTCATCCAAGATTCCCTTAAGATCTGATCAGTGTGTATGATGAGAAGAATTACATTATGGACTGTTTGAATGTATTTGAGTATGCATATGAGGTCCAAGAGCTTGTAAATGCTGACAAGATTGCATGGTTGCTCAGCAGAGTACCCCATTCTGGCTGCAGTGCAATTTTTTTATTTATTTAAGTATTCAGTTAAAAATACAACTTTCTGCTTTAATTTGTTTCACCCAAAACATGAGCCAAGAGGAATCTCCGCACCAATTTTCATTTAACTTCAACTCCTCTTTAATATTGAATTTCAAGATGTCTATGTGTGATTTCCTCATTTCGAATGTCCTGTTGTTACTCTTGGCTCTATGTGTACGCTCCATTTTACCAGTGCTATTATGGAGTTGTCAAAATCTGAAAGAGTAGATTTTGCAAAATTGAAGCAAACTCTCACCTTAAAGTTTGAGAAGACTCCTGCCCAATACTTGAAGAGGTTTAGAGAGTACAAAAAGAAAGAAGGTAGTACTTGGGTGTTTTATGTAACTGAGTCCTTAACTAATGTGACTGGTTGGGTTGAAGGCTATAAGGTCTCCTCCTTTGAGGGTATGATATGTCTTGTCATGCTTGAACATATTTTTGCATCTTGTTCGCCTCAGCTTAAGCAGCACCTGGCAGATTAAACAGAGTTAGATCCTAAGAAGCTGGCCATAGCAGCAGATTTTTGGGTGTCACATAGAGTGTCCCATAAGGACAGGACTCATCTTGGTAAGCAGAAGGAGGAGAAAAAGTCCAAAGATAAAGAGGGTGGGGGATCTGATAACACTTGCTCCCTAAAGAGCCAGAAAAAGAAATGTAAGTGTAAGTCACAAGAGAATGCACAGGGTAGTGGAAGTTATCTGTCATAAACTGAAAATCCCTCCTGAAACTCCTCCTCACCTGGGTCCTCTATGGAACTTTCTTGCATCTCGGAATTCTTCTTTCTCTGTAGCTTTTTCTGCTCCTTAGTCTTCTTTTCCTTCCTTTGGTGTAGGTAGGGGCGAGCTCCCTCGGTGGCCACCTTGACCGGAGTAGAATCCAGGTCCGCGGAACCTCCGAGGAGCCAGCCCCAAAATCAGGGAAAAAGCCTTATAGGCGCATAGATGTAACAGGATCTGGTCTGTATTCCTTGATATAGCAAGTATTGGTCCAGATGAATTTGCTTGATGTACCAATGTGCAGGGAAAATCCCTAGAGTCAATAGAGCACTGGAAGTGTTAAGGAAGACTTCTGAGTGAGAGTACAAAGGGCCTCATTACGACCCAGGCGGTAAGTTACCGCCTGGGCCGTGACTTTACCACCATGGTGTAAACTACGTTTACGCCATGGTGGTTGGCGGACTTACCGCCCCATTCCGACCTTGGCGGGGCGGTAAGCCCCCAATCCCCATTTACCCTTCCCCATTCCCATTTTTGCCCCATAGGGCATAATGGGAGTGGGGAAGGCGTTAATTACGCCACCGTAAATTACGGTGGCGTAATTAACTCCATGGTCCCTTAGCGCCATGGATTTTAACACCTGCTAAAAGCAGGTGTTAAGTCCGCCATGGCGCTAAGGGACCTCGTACTCAGGCGGTAAGGGTCGGCGCTGTTAACGCCGCCGTAAAACCCTTACCGCCTGAGTCGTAATGAGGCCCAAAGTCACTAGACAAAATACGGGTCTCCAAGATAGGCTGCTACCACGGAACCAGAAGGAAGGGTTCTGACAGCAGCTGGTTAGACAAAGAGCACATAGAGTAAACAGACCTAGACAGTTGAAGAGAGTACGCTGCTGAGCAAAGGAGATAGAGCAGCAGCAAGCTGAAGCAGAACGTAAGGCGTGTTGCTAGGAACGATAGGCAAGAAGAAACCAGAAGTTACGAGTAAAGATGCAAAAGAATAAAGGGCAAAGAGGACAGCTATGAGTAAAGAAAGGGCAACAGAAGCTGATAATCAGAAACAGAATAAAGAAAAGACGGCAGAGCAAGGAGTTGACAACAGAGCTCCCGAAGGCTAGGAAAACGGAACCGCGAGCGGTAAACAGTAAGAGTGAAAGAAAGCAAGAAGGATAGAAACAGAGAGCAAGCAGAATAACAGATGCGGGCTCACAAAGGGAAAGCCTCTTATCAAAAGATAAGAGATAAGTACAGCGAAAGACTACCTGTAGAGGATGACACCCGAACGTGTGGAAATTGAGAGAAAGACGAATACACAGGAAGAACAACGGAAGGCAAGAAGGAAAGTTAGTACACTGAACAAACAGGAACCGTCAGCGTGAACCAGAGAGACAGATACAACGCAAAGAGGAAGAGGATCTTCCCAGCATATAGTATTGGCGGCCATCTTGCAGGAGGACTAGACCGTCAAAACGGATGCAGGGGAAGCCATCTTATGTGTATTTCCAAATCTGTCAGCACGTCCAAGAGCGATGTATGACATTATCCTTCCAAACAGAACTCTGGTTATAATAAGCCTCCCTATGCCCAAAGCCAAGACCCAGTGGATCTTAAGTGGCTTGTGGAGCAAATGACAATGTGAAGGGGGACCCCAGATATAAGGTCAAAACCTTGAGGGTCCACTCTGTGAGTATGGCCTTCCCCTCCTGTGAGGAGGAATAGATCACAGGGGCATCCTTCTCCTCAGACCCCTTCCCCAGAGGGATAGAATTAGAATCTGAGGTAATCTTAGTTTCCCTCAGTTCCAGGGAGCCTAAAGTCTCAGAGGCTTATGCTAGAATTCCAGATAACACCAAGCACTATTTCAAAGACAGTGTACTAATCAATGGAGTTGACACTCCTGCCCTTAGGGATAGTGGGGCCAGCAGAACACTAGTGGATTCTACCTTGGTAGACCCAGAGGAGGTTTACCAGAGCTCTTCTGTTGCCCACCAAGTTAGCTGATGGTCCCCCTCTCAATTTCCAAGTAATGCCTATCAATGGTACAGTGGACAGGATTCCAGTGAGCATTCAGAGGCAAGGCCCAGGAAAAGTTCTGTTGAGGAATGATCTCAGAGACCTAGGTCTTGTGGGTGACACAGCAGAATGACCACGCACAAGGTCACAAACCAGGGCTGCAATGGGCAAGTCAAATGCCAAGCGTATGCCAAAGTGAAAACCCAAGGCTAAAGGAGTCAAAAGGGACAGAAGAGGGAAAGAGAATATTCCCCACTAACTCACCTACCACCTGAGGTGGAGGTAGTTGATCAAACACCTAAACCTGATGAGGAAGAGGTGTTGCCTAATAATCCTCAATCCCAATGACCATCCTGAACTGCAGAGTTTGTTGGTAGAAGGTGGACCTGATAGGGTTTAGTTCAGTAAGGGCCAACATGAGTGCCCATTTTTGGAAGGCCTAAGGAGACATGCCTGCTCCCAGCTTGAGGGTGAACCTCCTGGGAAGCACAGAATGTATTGGGAAGGTGGGCCCCTCTACAGTGAGCCCACAGAGGCTACAGAAAGAGGCCATATGAGGTTGGTGGTTCCCCTTGCTGTAAGACCCTTCCTCTTGCAGTTGGTGCATGAAGCTCCTCTTGCTGGTCACCTTGACATCACGAGAACCAAGCAAAGGTTATCCACGAACTTCTACTGGACCAAGATGTGGGTGCAAGAAGAAACCCACTGCAGGAGGTGTGGCACATGCTAGGTATCTGGGAAAAGTGGCGCAAAGATCCAAACTCCATTGGTACGACTCCCATTTATGAGGGTACCATTTGAGAGGGTAAGGATGGACATTGTTGGTCCCCTTGACCCCCAAACATCCTCAGGCAATAGGTTTATCCTGGTGCTGGTCGACCATGCCACCAGGTATCCTGAGCCCATGCCATTGAAGACTGTGACTGCCAAGTCAGTTGCAAAAGCTTTACCTGGCGTATTTACTAGGGTTGGCTTCCCTAAAAAAGTTGTTTCAGATAGGGGTAGTAACTTTATGTCAAAGTATATGAAGGCCATGTGGAAGGAATGTGGAGTTCCTTATAAAGTTTCATCTGCATACCCCCACAAACCAATGGTCTAGTTGAGCAGTTTAACAGAACCCTAGAAAATGGGATCTTCTATTACCATGCTTACTGTTTGCCTACAGAGGTATACCTGAGGAGGGTGTTGGCTTCAGCCACTTTGAGCTTCCTTTTGGACCCTTTGATATAGTCAAGGAGGGGTGGGCGATGCCCACTCCCCCTGTTACTACGAATGTAGTAGACTATGTGCTGGGACTCAGAAAAAGAATGGTACTCCTGATGGGTCAGGCTAGTGAGAAGTTGAAGGCTCGGCAAGCTATGGTGAAACATTGGTATGACCAGAAAGCTTCCTTGATCAACTTCCCACTAGGCCAGCAAGTCCTGATCATGATTCCTATAAGGCCTAGAACTTTGCAGGACAAATGGCCAGGCCCTTACACAGTAGTTGAGTCACTGGGTGAGGTGAACTATTTAGTAGACCTTGGAAGGGCTGGACAGGCTGCTAAAGAGTTCCATGTAAATAGGCTGAAGGCTTTCATCCCAAGAGTTGAAATCGCTGCACTACTAGTGGCTTCAGATGTTGAGGAGGAGGAGGAGTCAGAACCTCTCCCTGACCTGTTCTAGGGCAGTCCTTCAGATAACTCCATTGGGGGTGTCAAAGTGGCCCCTCGCCTGACTTCTGATGAACAAGAGGGGGTGAGAAGTTTGCTGAGGCAGTTCTCCCCCTTGTTTTCACAAGCTCCTGGTTTGACACCTTGGTGCAAACATGATATTGACACAGGAGATAGTGTACCTACTAAAAGTAGGGAATACAGAATGTCAGACAAAGTAAGGTCTTATTTCAAGACAGAGGCAACAAAACGTTGCATCTTGGGGCCATTGAACCCTCCAGTAGTCCTTGGTCCAGCCCTGTGGGTTTGGTTCCAAAGGCAGGTACCTCTGAGCTGAGGTTCTGTGTGGGTTACAGGGCTCTAAATGCTGTCACCAAGACAGACGCACACCCCTTGCCTGGAACAGATGAGCTGGTGGATACTTTGGGTGACTCCAAATACCTCAGCACATCTGACCTCACTGCAGGCTATTGACAAATAGCCCTTGCAGAACATGCCAAGGAGAAGACAGCATTCTCAACTTCAGAGGGCCTTTACCAGTTCAGGGTAATGCCTTTTGGGTTGAAGAATGCACCTCTCACTTCTCAGAGGCTTGTGAATCATGCCCTTAATGGGTTGGATGAATTCTGTCTTGCATATCTGCATAATATAGCAGTTTCCAGTGCCACCTGGCAAGGTCATGTGAAACACCTTAGCAATTGTGTTACAGGCTCTTCAGAAGGCCCACTTGGCCATAAAAGCCAGTACGTGCCAGATTGGTCAAAGTTCAGTGGTCTACCTTGGGCATGAAGTAGGTGGAGGGAGGATACACCCTCTACCCAGTAAAGTACAAGCAGTACAAGACTGGTCTACCGCCACTACACAAACCCAAGTGAGAGACTTTTTTATGACTCACTGGGTACTACAGACATTTCATGACAGACTATGGCACAATAGCTGTCCCTCTGACTGCTCTCACAACTCCTAAGAAACCCAAGAAGGTATCTTGTTCTGAGAAGTGTGGGAAGGCCTTCAATGCCTTAAAAGACTCCTTGTGCCAGGCCCCTGTTCTCAGGGCCCCTGATTACCAAAGCCCTTTCATTGTGCAGACAGATGCCTCTGACACTGGGATGGGAGCTGTACTATCACAGATAGATGAGAAGGGTATGTGGGAAGATGGATTTATTGCAGTCCGAATGGATTTTGCAGTCTTATGACCTGGAATATTGATGAGCATGTGAAGTCAGCAGGATGTCTGAAAGGAATAATAAAGATATGGACTCCAAAGAAACATTTCTTCAGACGAGGATGTTTGGATGTGAAGACTGATGGGAGAGTGGTCGATGAATCGCCCAGAGGGGGGGTGTAGACGACGAGCAAAGTACCGGGACAGGACGTTCCACCCCTATTCTGCCTATATGTTGGCAACCGGAAACTGCGATATGTGCAATACCAGTGAGAATACCAATACCGCGAAAAGACCTTGAAACAAGGTATTAATTGAAAAAACCATACATGTATCCACGAAGAAATGACGACCTTCTGAAGGAAGTTCCCGAAGAAGTGTGAAAATGGATGAAATAAAGAACTGGTGACATCACATGAAGTTGGGGTGACGCACACAGAAGAGATAGAAACAAAGCAAGGAAATAGATTCTATAGAACCTAATGGCGAAGTAATGAAGAATGTGATAATTTGCTCAGGAATGAAGGTTGTATGTGCGGAGAAGCACTGAAGAAAATGCTAAACCATTTCACAATTGTACAGACGCAGTAACGCAAGTAGACAAAGTAATCATAAGTCTGGCTACATAGTGAATAGATTGCGGCGATGCGCCAATATGTATACATAGGAATATATAGAATCTGGATGTTACATGACGCACTTTAGCAAACTTGGACCTCGTGAATGAAAGAATTGGAAGTGTGGCGCAGCAGAAAAATAGCTGATGGTGAAGGAAGATTCGAGAAATGCTTGTCTGGCCCAGTGTCAAGAATTGGGGCCGCCGAGAGCCTAGCCATGTACTCAAGAAGATACAAAATGTGAGAAGCGAGTTCAGCTTCTGTGTGAGGTGTAATGAAAACCATCAAGGGTGCCAAGATTTCTTCATTTATTGGTGTTAAAATACAATGGAGAGCTCGAAAACGTGGTTGTCTTGATATGGGCCAAATCGTCCTCGGGACCAGCCCTCGGGAGCAATAATTACCCAATTCAGCCCAAAATACAGGTTCTATTGTGCTGAGCAGTGATCTCATGCTAGTGACAATGACACCTTCAATAAGTTTTAGTATTTATTCTAAACAGTGAATTTCATGTACATTTGGTATTCAAGTTAGAGAAGATTACAAAGCACAAAACTTAGAGAAATGCAAAATATAGAGAAACATAGAACTTAGATAAACATAGAGAAACATAGAGAAACACAGTCTTACGCCCCTTCAATCAGCACTGGGAGACCCTGGCCCTCATAAGCTAGCTGTAACAAGCCCCGCTCAGTCAGAGAACAGCGCTGCAGGATGCCGTCAAGAGCTCCAATTCCGGGCACTTGATCTGCTCGAACCAAGTCCACAGGACGATCTCCCACCCGAGTCATGTGAGCATGTGTATTTTATAATCTCGTGCTGCCCGTCCGTGACGCACAGTTCCAGAACTTTCCCTGTGCAAAATATAGGCTGGCTCATGGAAAAAACCCAACTCTGTTAATTTCCACTGCTCCTTCTTCTGAGCCCCTCCCTGGCTCATCTGCGCGAGAGCTCAGGAATGTCTTATCAGTGCCTTCCCAGAGAAAAGGAGATTAGCTTGGGGCCATGCAGGGCTACCGTTAGTGAGGCAGAATATTCTAAGGGAAGCAGGGATGTATTAACCCCATCTGCAAGCTCTAAAAGGCATGCACTCATAGCTTAGTGTTTATAGCGCTTAAGACTGGCTATCTAAGCGCTATATAGGTGCCATAATGTTCCAAACACTCCAAAAATGTCCATTAGCTACAGAGCTAGGGCCCCCTCCCTGCCTGTCTATCAACAATGCATAATGTGACCTATCACTCATACTAGGCCTGCATATTCCTTGTAGCTCACTACTGCATAATGGAAGTGCTACAACAGACTAATGTCAGCATTTTTAGCACATACCTTGAATACACTATTGGCTTTCAGTGGCTAATGCTGTCATCTAAAGCCCTGATTGGCAAGGTTGCAATTTTGTGTATCACTACAGTGGTCTCCAGTCATGTGATAGGATGAGAATAAACTTTGGGTCGAGTTACACCGAGACCAGAAGATAAGACTATGCTTCACTACCTCTTATTCCCAGGCCCAGTGAGCCTCTGCAAGGCCAGGTTCAAAAGTATTAATTGAATGGCAGACCTCAGGAGTGATGATGATGTTGGGCTAATTGGGTGGGGAGGCATGACCAAGCCAAACCCCCCAGCACCTGGAGACACAGTTGCGTGCTGCTAATGTGTGGAAACTTCCAGAAGGGTACAAGCGTGCCAACCAATTGAAGAGAGCCACGTATTAAGGAGCCCTATAGTTTGCTAAGCCAATGCTATGTTGTATATTTTCATGATACGGAAGAAGACTTGCACTTGGGATGGGCTTAGTTGCCCACTTGACCTTAGAGATCCAATCACGTCCCTGTAGCCCATAGAAAGTATATATGGATGTTCCCTGTTGACCAACTATAATCCCGAGCAGGGGTTCCTATTTTGCCACGTATCCTGACGTCACTCATGACGAATATTTAATATAAAAGGCAATGTTTTTTATGATTTTGTTGAGATATATCTGTGCGGCGTCTGCTTTACTCCCTGTTTTAAAGATGTGTTATTAAAACAGCTTACCCTTTTGCCAACTTCTTGAGTCGGCCTGATTATTGATGTTTGCGTAAGATCTGCATCTCAGATACTGTTACCTCGTCATAAAGGACCCATTATCTGGGTTCAGGAAACTGTTTTTGCAGCATTTATTTCATGTTTACAAAGTGCTAACTTGTGCCATGTTATGGTGCAACATATTTAACGGTGAGCGCATTTCTGGTAGCATTGCAGCAACAACCTTTGTATTGTCTTTGAAACTCAAATCAGATTAATGAACCTTCGAGTGTTCAAAATTGTATTTTAATTGAAGACATATCCTAATTTGGAATAAAGTTGTTAGTATGAGGATATACCTCTTTTTATTTCTGTGTTATCAAGATACCAGGCTTATTGTTGTTTGATCTTACACTTGAGCATGAAACCCTGAAGTCAGCATCTTACTTCCATAGCTTTGAAATGTTTTATAATTAAACTCAATTTTATGATAAGCATTTCATTATAATTGCATTTGGTGCATTTGGTTTGTCTGTTTTAAAAATAAATCTCTCTCCTTGTTTGAATGCACTTTTGTTTCATTTGAGATAGTACTGCTTTCTAACATGTATTCGAATTATTGACAGGTTGATATTTCAATCATAATATATATATATATATATATATATATATATATATATATATATACGTGTCGAAAAGATAAAGAAGAAAGGGGAACCGCAGTCTCCGCGCACACAATAAAAGCAGCAAAGTGGAGAAAAAATTGCGCAGCTCACAACCTAGGAATGGTCATAACTTCAATAGGTAATACAAAAATTAGGTAAAAACACTGCCGGAAAAGCAGCAGCAAAAACAGAGGCAGGACGCCCGGAGGCACGACCCGCACACAAAGCGTTTCACGCTCAACTGAGCGCTTGATCATGTGATGTGTATATATATATATATATATATATATATGTGTATATATATATATGTATATATTATATACACACACATATATATATATATATATATGCATATATATATATATATATATATGTATATATATATATATATATATATATAGTAGCAGCTGTGTAGTTATGGTTAAGTTGCTAAACTCATAGGAAGAGCACTTTTTCGGCGACTTATAACTTCGCTCCCCCTGGAGGAATCCTCACCAAACTTTGCTAAAAAGGTATATGGCCCGCTCTGAATTTCTTTGCAAAGTTTGGTGACGTATCGTGCGGGGGCGCAAGGTTATAGGGAGGGTCCCAGCATTTTTTTTTCTTCCATAGACTGCATGGGGAAAAACATTGCGCACAGCTACTGGCCGAATGGCTGGATGGATTTTCACCAAATTTGTGGCAGGAGCGGGGGCTTAGGCCAGAAAGCGTGCTTTTGTGTGTTTGGTGGAAATACGACCAGTACTTTTGTTGCAAAGAATTGAAATGCATGCCACTAAAAATGTGTGATATCTGGGTCCGCTCCGCAGACCCATTTCCATGTTCGCTCTGCGGATGGAAGTGTCATTGGCTCGCGGTACGGGGTGCTGTCGGAGAAGTTTGGACGCGGCCGGTGTTTGGCTGGAGGGAAGCGTGCTGTGCGTCAACATTTTTTGGGAAAGCCGCCATGGTGTATCAGATGACAGTGCGGTCGTGGAATGGTCTGGAAAATGTACCGTACGCAATGTGTTGTGGAAATAAGGGAGGGAACGGGTGGGGGAGTGAGAAGTGGTTCATGTGACATATGTACATAGGTGGAAGAAGAAAGAGGAGTGCCTGCACTATTTGCACATTTTGCGCCAATTCGCGGGTACCTAGACAGGCGAGTACTTTGTGTGGTGATTGGAGGCAGCAGTCGTAACGGCCCAATAGCTTCTGCCGCTACCTGTTTGCGGTGACCTCTTTTCGTGGTCAGTGGTGGCAGGTCAATTGCAGAAGGGGAGTGAATTGCACATGACATAGGTTGGGTGGGGGCGCGGGTGGCTGTGCGCTGCAGATGGAATGCGGTAGTTAGGCACTGTCTTGATATGGGCAAAATCTTCCTCAGGGCCAGCCCTTTGAGAGCAAAAAATACCCAATTCAGCCCAAAATACAGGTTCTATTGTGCTGAGCAGTGAACTCATGCTAGTGACAAATGACACCTTCAATAAGTTTTAGTATTTATTCTAAACAGTGAATTTCATATACATTTTGGGATTCAAGTTAGAGAAGATTACAAAGCACAAAACTTAGAGAAATGCAAAATATAGAGAAACATAGAGAAACACAGTCTTACGCCCCTTCAATCAGCACTGGGAGACCCTGGTCCTCATAAGCTAGCTGTAACAAGCCCCGCTCAGAGGACAGCGCTGCTGGGTGCCGTCAGAGCTCCAATTCCGGGCACTTGATCTTGCTCGAACCAAGTCCACAGGACGATCTCCCACCTGGGTCATGTGAGCATGCATATTTTATAATCTCGTGCTGTCCGTCCATGACGCACAGTTCCAGAACTTTCCCTGTGCAAAATATAGGCTGGCTCATGGAAAAAACCCAACTCTGTTAATTTCCACTGTGCTCCTTCTTCTGAGCCCCTCCCTGGAGCCCATCTGCGCGAAAGCTCAGGAATGTCTTATCAGTGCCTTCCCAGAGAAAGGGAGATTAGTTTACAGGGCTACCGTTAGAGAGGCAGAATATTCTAAGGGAAGCCGAGATGTATTAACCCTATTAGAGCAAGCTCTAAAAGGCATGCACTCATAGTTTAGTGTTCATAGCGCTTAAGACTGGCTATCTAAGCGCTATATAGGTGCCATAATGTTCCAAACACTCCAATATTGTCTATTAGCTACAGAGCTCGGGGCCCTCGCCCTGCCTGCATAATGTGACCTATCACTCCTACTAGGCCTGCATATTCCTTGTAACTCACTACTGCATAATGGAAGTGCTACAACAGACTACTGTCAGCATTTTTGGCACATACTTTGAATACACTATTGGCTTTCAGCGGCTAATGCTGTCATCTAAAGCCCTGATTGGCAAGGTTGCAATTTTGTGTATCACTACATTCCACCCCTATTCAAAGTGTGTGCGACAATGCTGACTAATACCCATCAATATAGTATTTAGTGCAGTGATAAAGACCTTGGGGCTTTGCAAGAGGTTTAAGCAAACTATCTTCTAGCGGTTAGTCAGCGTGGCATGCAAGGTTAGTAGAAACACTACCTAAACAAAAATGTACACAAAGTGAACAGTGACATATACCTTTGCCAAAACCTGGCCTACACAACAATACCTAAATAATTATTGTATAACTGATTGTCAGTTAAAAAGCAGCATGCAGTTAGAATGTCAAGGCAATCCAGTGTAGTCTAATCTACAATGCACTATTGCATTTATGTATGGTTACCGATTCTAAAACCTGGCATCCTTTCACTCTAAGGGCCTACCCTCCCCCTGATCCCAGGGCATTCAAACGTGACTATGGGCTGTGTGATTAGACACTTCCCCCATGTATGTGGAACCCAACCAGAAACCATCTAATTTCGTGAACAAGGTGAACCCATGGGCACCAGGTTATCTAAATAAAAACAATTCTATTAATTTGCATCAAGCATGGCATGCGTTATTCATGCAATCTAAAGCAAGCAATTTGATCCATATGTATGCTGGTAACTGTAGCTCTGCGTGACAGTGTGTTGAGGATGGTCGCCCCCACCCAGTAAAAAGCCAACACCTGCTGATTTAACAATGTTTGCCATAAAATGCATCATGTGTATTTAGCAGTCTTGTTGACCTGCCCTATGGCAGAAAAATGTCTTCATACCTATAATTCTGCCATCTCCAGTGGTTGCCAATACTTGTAGCAGTGTTGGGCGTATCAATGGGCCCCACTATGCCAGAAGTTCTATAGCAGAGCTGGCGTCAGAACCCATAGTGGCTAGCCTATTGTGCACAGTTTCTATGTCACAAGCATATAAAGCTCCTGTTACTCCCCGCTGCTCCTGCAATTAATGAATCTAGCTCCCTAGCTACGCGCACTCTAGGGATGGGCCATAGAAATGGACTCCATTTGTAGCAGCTTGGTAGTACTAAGGAAACATTGCCTCATGATAAATCTATGTCTAAGTGTATCACTGTAATAATGGAGGTGTGCATTATCAGCCTACAATTTAAATGTTGCCTTACTACTGGAAAATCTAACACGTTCACAGTATCTACCTTATATGACTTGGAGAATACCCTTCTTCAAGTGGGATATCTACCATATACAATATTAGTTTTAGCTACAAACACCATACTACCATCCGGCAGTGGCTGTTTCATCACACCATTGTGTGAAATGCATTTAGTCAAATTACAGTCCATAAAATCTTGGCGAGAACACTCGCTGCAGTTCTTGGTCAGAAAAACATCACATTAAACAAATTAAACAAAACGTTGTATCCATTCACTGAAACATTTGGGCCTAGGGTTTCATAGACACCAGTCATATGAGTCAGTGACAAAAGATGTCTGACAATGTGCCAGGCCAGTACGCTAGCAATTCCATGTGGATACTCATTTGTAGCGCTTTTCCAAAGAATTATTCCAAATGTCTACAATCAAAAGGTGACTCTTTGCATTAGTGTGCTGGAGACAGCTGTCCCCACAAAAACATGAAACTGGTTGGTTTAACAAAAACCGTGTCACACACTGTGTCATAAAATCAAATATCAAGTCAGTCATGGTTTCATTTACCTGCCTTAAGGCTGTAAAAGTATCCAGTGTTTCAAAAGTTACCATTTCAAATTAGAGCTCACACACTTGGCAGCATTACTTCAAATTAAGGATCTTAACCTACGCACAGGTGACTTTGATGTGCGCACTCATCTTATCTCAAAATAAATTACACTCCTGCTTGCATAATCCTGCTGCCCCAACAATTCATAAATCATTTTCCTGCCTACGTGCAACGTAGAAGTTTTTTTTTTTTCAAAAAGCAAAACATCTCTGGTTAAAGCAATTCAGTTGGAAGAGCAAAACCATTTCGTTTTTTCAGATTCATCTCAAAAAGTGCATTTAAAAACCATTTTTCAATGTGTTAGCATTCAAGTGCTGTGTCACACAGCTGTTTGTGGTGCATGATGTTACAGTCCACAACTCATTGTCCACAGTCCTTTAAACAAGAAAGGCAAGACATGTCAATTAAGTTATTTCCAGCAACTGAATCATTTGAATGTGCAGCATCAAATATTTGATAACTAGCCAAGTCTGCACCGTGCCAGTTCAGCAAAAGTTATTACTCTGTTGGACACCTTTCGCAGGTTGCAGAACAAATGTCCTCATACGTCATGCATGTTAGCAGCATTGAGTGCGGTGCAGGACACGCTCAATGTTCGCATATTTCATCACGCAGTGACTCGCTTTCTCTGAGAATGCGTTTGCTTGACTGATCAGTGTCACCCGCAAATTGCACACATCTACTTCAATAATGGCACGCAACTGTCTTGCTTTTTTGCCTAGGCAAAATACAAACAGAAATGTTAGGATTTCATCAAAAGTACAATGTCATTATTCTTCACATTAGGATGTCATCAAAACTTCAATATCAGCGTTATCCACCCCTTCCCTTAACACCACCCCCACCTTCAGAAGTCTCATCAGTTAACTACACACTTTATCATTGCTACTGCAATTATTTGTCACCCTTCTGCATGTTTCTGGGGGCTTATTTACACTCAACCATACGGGGTGTAACTGCCTAATCACAAACTCATTTGTGCAATGCGATCATAGTTGGTCAATGGTACCTCAGACTGATCTGTGCTTTTACAAAAGCCATATAATAAGTACCCAGGTCGCACTTCTCAATGGATCAATGCTTTCCTTTGTCATCAGAGCGATCACGAATGCCAGGCGCCAACTTGCTTCCAGTGTCTCATGTTCTTGATTTAGTTTGCCCTGCTGGCATCACTCCATATTTCAAAGGTAAAGTCTTTCAGTCCAATACCGCCTGCAGTTGTACAAGCAGCTTTGTTTATTTTTCTCCATACAGCTAGTGTCTTTCAAGCCTCTGGTTTTTCACTTATCATTTTTTTCTCAAAGGGTGTTTGCTGATTTCTTGGACCACCCCTTTGAGCGCGATAGTCTAAGTCAGTTTCTTTTGTTGCTTCAACAAATCATTCATTCTTGCACTAAGCCGTGAGGCTTCTGGATCATGGCTAATGTGCAGTGTTCATGTTGTACTCCAAAGCCCCGCTCTGCATGTTGTCTCTTGCAAAACGGCTAAGCGCTTTATGTCAGTTTTGCTTCCATCTGGAATGCCATAATGTCTTTGTCAGTTACTCCAGTCCTGGCAATGTAGCTTGCATTTTGCCAGCTGTGTATTTTTCTCTTCTCAAAGCGCCTAGAGGTTTCTTCTCCAGTGCACAGCGCTTTACTTCAGTTCACATCACATCACATCACATGGTGCATGGGAATGCAGCTTGCACGGCAATGTCTCTTGAAATGGGCAGCTGTCTTTTCTTTGCCCATTCACAGATGCACAGGTTCCCCAAATGTTCAGATGCGATGTGCTCATCTGCCATTCTGCATGCAGCGTTTGTTTTCCTTCCAGTGTTGTTACTGGGCAAATTCTTTACTTCTGCTCAGCTCTGTATTTTTTTTTGCATGCCGTTAGAAAGCATGCGTACATCAGCATGTGTACGGTAGATTGTGCGCTTTTTTATTTTCTCACTCACAGCAATTATTGCCTTCAGTTCTGTTTCAGCATTTCTGTCTTTGCACCCCCTCCTCCTCAGTTTTTTGCTCACACTGACGGTGTCTCTCACAGGGGATGAATGCAGGAATGTCATTGTTTATCTTTCACGCAGCAAGCTTATCTCTTTGCTCTATAACTCTTAAACTGTGGCGGCTTCAATGGAAGGCACTTGTTTCAGACAGTTCATCCAGATTAACTCTTTCCTGCCCTGTTCCAGCAACTCAGAAAAGCTCCCATATCTGAAACACCATTTCACTAAACAGGAGCGCAGTATTCTGCTTTTGTCTGCCTTCCTCCAACAGTTTTTTTTTCTTCGCGCACCTCGCCCAAGACAGTGCAAGTTATCTTCAAGGCACAAGCTCTGCACACACAGCAAGACTCTTATTTTCAAAAGAGGCACTTTTTCTTCTCATCAGATTCTACTCCATGTAATTTTGCAAAATGTCAAAGCGTCTTTTAGCCTGTTTTGAACTGATTAATGTCCCATTTAAAAGGCATACGTTTTTTTTTCTTCTTCCTCGTAACCTTGTAGTTTGGCTTCACAAGCTCACTCCAATGCAATGTGCGATCTTTAAAAAGAACCCGCAACCCACTAAATCTTTGTGCTATCTTATCACACACAGATTTTTCATTCTGTTGTACCATTGCCAGAATATAACCACTTATTTCAGTGCATTTAAAAAATGCCAAGTGTAGTGCAGCTCCCTGCACATTTTCTTTTTCTCTGCAAGAGCAACCCACACTCTATATTGCTTGTGGGCTGTTATTGTGTCAACAACATTTTTCACCACGTACCACAGTCAACAGGACACTATTTCCAAAAACATACATCACTTATAAGGCAACAGTACAAATCCATGGCATAGCGTGGGAACAGTCAAAAATACTCCAGGGGCAATTTAGAGGCAATTTAGAAAAATATAAATTGTTTTTATTTTCCCCCAAACCATTGCAAACTGATTCTGCAATTTCAAATCAATACACAAAAATCGAAAATCCAAATAACATCACTCACTTTCTTTTTTAAGTGAGTCTCTCACCCATTATAAGCATGGCACAGCTTAAAATGCAATATAACCATTTTAGTGTGTTTCCTTTAAAACAGAATGCACCACCAGCACATGGAATTTACAGTTGCCAAAAGAAAAACAAACCCTTTAGGCTCTCAGCACAGATGTTACTCTTTCTCCTAAGCACGGCTCATTCCCCACGTTATCTTCAGGAATGTCAACACTTCAAAAGCATACATTAAAAAAGCGAACCTTCGCCTCCGTACATTACAGCCCCCCACTCGCTAGCACACTGGGGCTGAATCAATGGTTAGATTACTATTCACAATTTGCATGTCAAATCCTCGCAACTATTTTCCCTGCCCTCATGACAGAATAGAATTGAGAACTCCGTCTCACTTTGCATTTCAAATTACAACTTTAAACTAGGGAAACCGCATGATAAAATTCTTTCCTAATTGAACATACATCTTTCTCGACCATTCATCGGAGCGCTTTAAACAAAGCCATTTCCCGCTTGTTTATCGCCTTGTACTCCCTGGCTCCATTCCCAAGCAATAAGTCAGTCACGACTGATTTACTGAAGGGAGTCTTAACCACACAAGCTATCGGCCACGGCAAGCCGACACAACGTTGCTGTCTTTTGAAGTCTCAGAGCTGCAGTGAGACCACCAAGGAAATGCGACAGCCTGCTCCTCACTCTGCACTGTGTTCTCTCACACAATTTGTCATTTCACAGCAAGGCACTGCTCTTCACAAATCCCACAAAGCTGCCACCAAATGTCTTGATATGGGCAAAATCATCCTCGGGGCCAGCCCTTTGAGAGCAAAAAATACCCAATTCAGCCCAAAATACAGGTTCTATTGTGCTGAGCAGTGAACTCATGCTAGTGACAAATGACACCTTCAATAAGTTTTAGTATTTATTCTAAACAGTGAATTTCATATACATTTTGGGATTCAAGTTAGAGAAGATTACAAAGCACAAAACTTAGAGAAATGCAAAATATAGAGAAACATAGAGAAACACAGTCTTACGCCCCTTCAATCAGCACTGGGAGACCCTGGTCCTCATAAGCTAGCTGTAACAAGCCCCGCTCAGAGGACAGCGCTGTTGGGTGCCGTCAGAGCTCCAATTCCGGGCACTTGATCTTGCTCGAACCAAGTCCACAGGACGATCTCCCACCTGAGTCATGTGAGCATGCATATTTTATAATCTCGTGCTGTCCGTCCATGACGCACAGTTCCAGAACTTTCCCTGTGCAAAATATAGGCTGGCTCATGGAAAAAAAACCAACTCTGTTAATTTCCACTGTGCTCCTTCTTCTGAGCCCCTCCCTGGAGCCCATCTGCGCGAAAGCTCAGGAATGTCTTATCAGTGCCTTCCCAGAGAAAGGGAGATTAGTTTACAGGGCTACCGTTAGAGAGGCAGAATATTCTAAGGGAAGCCGAGATGTATTAACCCTATTAGAGCAAGCTCTAAAAGGCATGCACTCATAGTTTAGTGTTCATAGCGCTTAAGACTGGCTATCTAAGCGCTATATAGGTGCCATAATGTTCCAAACACTCCAATATTGTCTATTAGCTACAGAGCTCGGGGCCCTCGCCCTGCCTGCATAATGTGACCTATCACTCCTACTAGGCCTGCATATTCCTTGTAGCTCACTACTGCATAATGGAAGTGCTACAACAGACTACTGTCAGCATTTTTGGCACATACTTTGAATACACTATTGGCTTTCAGCGGCAAATGCTGTCATCTAAAGCCCTGATTGGCAAGGTTGCAATTTTGTGTATCACTACAGGCACATGGTGGCATGCATGGGTGAATGAAGTTGTGGTGGGTCTGTGGAAGGATTAGACTATTGGGTGCATGGCCGAAGGCCGTAGGCCGTAGGCTGTAGGGCATGCACTCAAGAGCATAGGGCTTCAACATACCCACCGCAGGAATGCATGTTTGACTCTGCATCCGGTAGAGGGTGGTGCTAGCATAGTGTGGTGTATGCAGATTGATTGCAGTAGGCCAGTGTTGCGAACAGAATTTGGGTAGGTTGGCAGTGACACAGTAATTTGTGAATAGAAGTGGGCACGCCCATACTATGTGAATGAAAGTGCACAGGTGTGCAGGAGAGAGTGTTTTCTTTGTACATTATGGTAACTGTTGCAATTTGTTGCTGCATAGCTCCATGGCAGTGCGCTGCTAGGGTAGGAGTGCTGGTGGCAGTGGTGTGTATGTGGATTGGCGTAGTTGGTGACATGGGGACATGCATGGTGGCATTACGTTGCTGTGGGTGTGTTCAGTACATTATGTTAACTGTTGCAATTTGTTGCTGCATAGCTCCATGGCGGTGCACAGGTTGGGTAGGTGTGCTGGTGGCAGTGGTGTGTATGTGGATTGTTGTAGTTGGTGACATGGTGACATGCATGGTGGCATTACATTGCTGTGGGTGTGTTCAAGGTCTAGACTATTGGGTGCATGGCTGAAGGCCATAGGCCATGCACTCAAGAGCCTAGGACTTGAGGACACCCACGGCAGCATGGACGTCATTTCACCAAAATGCCAGGGGTAGCGGAAGTGACATCACATGACCCTTGACCTCTGATGACATCACAGGAAGTGATGTCATTTGACCCCACCATGAAGTGATATCGCAGAAAACGATGGAATGCACCCTTTGACAAAACAGGAAGTGGCATCACATATCATTGTTCATAAGTACACTATACATTTCATACAAGAATGGATCGTCATATGTATCATTAGGATCAGTGTGTATAGGCCTATATTACCAAATTACTGTGAATGCAAGCAGACGTCCATGGCCATATGATGTGTTATTATGTAGCACTTAAGTTTATGCGCTTTATATAGAAAAAATATACATACAATATCACCCACCCTGTGTTGCTACTCATTTATCGACCTCAGAAGGATGAAAGGCTGAGTTTAGGTATTTAAAAACAGACTAATTCAGTGACTCACCCCCAGAAGTGTGCCTGAAATAAACCTTTATTGAGTCTAGCAATTATTGTATAGAATTCCAGAAAGACACATTATTTGGTATTCCTATTCTTTCTTATTTTCGGTGACTGCTGAAAGTGTTAGACTTTTTTTTTCAATGAATGGAAAATCTTTACAAAACGATTACAAAAAAGAAGAACAGTATTTACAATCATATTTACATAGCATACAATAAAAAATGGTTTAATAAAAGCATAATATAGGGAAAAAATGAAAAGGTAAGTAGCGATTTCCAATAATTCCAACATTTACAGTAGATCATATTGCACTTTCAAATTCCATGCCAGCTCAACAGAGGAATTAAAGGATGGATTAGCTGGAAGGGTATAGCAATCGTACATAACTGCAAGATAATTTTGTTAGTTCATTAATGGTGGAATCATTTTTTCCCAAAACATTCATACATCCACATACTTCTGTCAGAAATTTAACAATGGACAGTTTCAGTGTCACAGCTTTCCCATGTAACATATCCCACCAAACAAAGTCAATATGGACACATTCTACATTAGAGCCAAACTTGGCAAAGGCACTCACTCGTTGGAGCTTGATGGCATCACATTCCAGCAAAACGTGTCTCAAAGTTCCAGTTAGAGAAAGGCTGTGACAAAAACGACATGGAATGTGATTGCCTTTCCCCCTTCTCGGATTTCTATTATTTCCCCGGTTAACAAGACATTAAAACGAAATCTCAAGTAGGCAATCCGCCTACTATGATCAGGAAATTTAAGAAGATAAGATTCAGGGTTTCCCATGAGTTTCCCGTGCGGAACTAGATGTTGGTAAATGCTGGAGGCGAGTATGCTCTCTGTTGTCTTCCCCCAGTCTCTATACTGTAAAAATCGCTTTACTTTTTATTTTTTTATTTTTATTTTTTATTGATTTAGCTGTTAAAAACAACTTTTCAATACACAAACAATTTTTTGATATAATCATCAAAATAACAACAGAATTTAAAGAATTCATATTAGGATGTACAGACTAAAGCAGCATAGATGTTATTGCCATTCATCTAGTAGATACACAGACATTTAACTGATACATTATAGAAATTTAAAAAAAAACAAATACACTTCAAAAATAATTCACTAACATTCTCAAAACATTTTCCTCTTTTTCATTATCGGTCTGCTTGAGACTTAGACTTCTTCTCAATTAACTTTATCCAAATTTAAAGATAATAAAAAGTTGGTTAATGCAATCTGCAAAAAATAGGTATTGGAGCACAATAAAAAGGTCCATCGCATTTCTTGATCAACAGTTTCTATGATGGGTAGCACTTTTGAAAAATGCATTAACCTTTGAGCACTCAATTGTGTACAATAACAGACTAGATGTTCCCAGGATTCTGTGGTATTGACGTGCATACAGAATTGACATGTTTGTAGTGCTCGTAATCTCATATTTCGTCTTGCCTGAACCTGATAAGTAGGCCATAAGTCAAATCGTGCCCTCAGGAAGCCTGCTCTTAATTTAGCAGAAGGAAATTTTAAAAGATAAGATTCGGGGCATTTCATTGGTTTGGGCCAGAAGCGAAACTTACATGGTTGACAATACTTTTGGCATTTATCGATGGTATTGGACCAGTCTAAGTTATAGAATGTTTTTTTGGAACCCACAGGATTGGTTATTAACTTATAAATTGAAATATTTACAGATGCTAAGTATTCCAAACAAAGATTAATCCATGGTTTTACAAAGTTCTTGTCAGTTGCTAACATGTAGTCACCTATTACAGATAGCATATTCGTTTTTTGATTTGCCATAAGGCATTTACGAAATAGCATACAACATCGCCAAATATAGACCGCATGCATGGAGATAAGGCCTAATTCGTAACGCAACCAGGTGCTTGGTACACACTGGGGTAGGTTGAGCACAGCCCTCCAAAACTTTCCTTCGAATCTCTCAAGATACAAGTTGTTAGAATTCAATAGGGTTTCTGCCCCATACAGAATGGAAGGTATTGCTTTCATGGACTAGTAAGTTATTACCGGTTGGATTGTAAATTTCCCAAACTTGTGCAATATGATTTTAGATTGTGAGATTGCCGTAGTCAGTTTTGCCTCCATGCGTTCAATTTGACTATGTGGTTTGACCGAGCCACTAAATTCAAAGCCCAGATAAGTGTATGTTTGCACAACTTCCAGTGGAATATTATTGAATGTCCACTTGAGTTTAAACTTGTGCAACCGATTTGCCTTGTAGACTACAATCTGTTTTTTTAGTGTTAATTACCAATTGATTCTCGATTAAATACACATTAAATGCATCAATAAGGTTCTGCAAGCCCTTTGGCGTTTTTGAAATGAGGACTATATCATCTGCGTAGTTTAAGTTGGTAATTTATTGTCCTTTAAGGACTCGTTCATCAGAGGCGATCTGTAGAAAAATTGAGGTTAGGTCGTGGATAAAATAATTAAAAATTGGTGCGGCCAGTAAACAGCCTTGCTTTAGGCCCCGGTCTGTCTTAATTGGGGCGGACAACAAGCCCTCTAAGGTGAGCCTTACACGAATCGATGTAGCTGCATGAAATGCGTGGATAATATCGTGAAGGTCTGGGGGGCATTTGTCTCTTGTTAATTTCATCATAAGCAGGGCGCGTGAGACGGAATCGAAGGCAGCATGGAAATCAATAAACGCAAAATAAATGGATTGTTTATGAGACTGACTGTGGGCTTTTATTGCATTTAAGGTTAAAAGGTTGACACAGGTACCCATGCCTGAGACAAATCCTGTTTGATGCTGATCTCGTTTGGCAGTGAGTTCCGTCCAAAGATTGAATTCGGTTAAAACTAATTTTGCAAAGAGTTTTCCTGGGACGTCCAGGAGGGCAATTGGACGGTAATTACAAGGGTTAGCACGATCACCCTTCTTATAGATCGGGACTATGACAGAGCATAGCCACGAAGCTGGCAAGATACAGTGTTTCATAACTTCTGCGAAAATGGCATGGAGATTTTTTGCCCATAGCCTCGGATTTTCTTTCAGGATGGCGTTGTGGAGGCTGTCAGGACCAGCGGCTCGGGAGGAGCTCAGCTTTGCGATCAGCTCTTCAAGTAGGGAGGGGGAACAGATAATTTTCCACTGGGTTTTGGATTGGATCTTATATTCATTATGGTGGAAGAGCGGGTCACGATATAATTCTGAAAAGTGTGCAATCCAGACAGCTTCGGTTACCGCACCGGTTTGGACATGAGCCTGTAATAAATTAGAATTCGAATTAAGGAGGCGCCATATTTCAGCCGAATTCTTTGACCAGATTGAACAAAGCATAGCTTCGCTATCTTGTTGATACATCCATGCTCGACGTCCACGAATCCAGTTCGAGTATTTACATTTAATAGTTCTTAGTGCACTATGAGTATTGATGTTATTTAACTGAAGGATGAGTCTCTTTTCTTTGCGATATTCAGCCCTGCTTGCTTTGATTACAGGGTCGTAAAGATGTTTATGTTTTTTTATATTTGGGTTTGGTACAATTGTATTCCGGAATGGTTCCAGAAGGTCAGTATACTCAATCAATTTATGTGAATTGTGTGACGCGAGCAATGCATTTGAGAACTGCATAAGGGTTCCCTTGGACCATTTTAGACGATTTTTTGCATTATTAACCGTTAGATTTTGGGTCAGCCATTGTTTGATAGGGGGGTACCTGACCAGCTAAGTTGTAATGAAAGAAGATGGTGATCACTTGTGGATTGTGCAATTATCTCAAATGAATTAACACTACTATACATAGATTGGTCAATGTACATATAGTCAATAATGCTTTGACTCATGCCACGCTGCCATGTGGGTTTCGGAGGGATAGCACATTCCACTGAGCCATTTAGTGCTCGCATATTGAGCTCGTGCATAAGATGGGACCAGGTGGATAAGGCCTTTGTCTTATTTTTGTTAACATAGGATAGGCAGTCCATATTTAAATCACCCATAATGAGGGTGTCAGTGATACCAGTTGTAACCGAAACTTCATCTAACAGGCCCGTTAGCCCCGCAAAAAAGGCCTTGTTGGATAGGCCTGCCGGATTGCGATAGATGTTAATGAGGGCTATTATATGGTCACTATGGGTGATCTTTACTAGCTGCATGAAAATACTGACATGCAACCACGCCTCAATTTTGAACCCAAGTTTCTTATTAACTGCAACCATTAAACCTGATGAAGGTCGACCACGTAATCCCATCTTTGCTGGTAACAAAATGACATCAAAATTGTCCCAAGTAGGGGGGACCAAATACCAAGTCTCCTGGAGTGCAATTATAGCATAGTCAGTCAAGGATTGTACAGAGGTATGCAAATTAGTGTGACCTTGGGTATTCCAGGAGGCTATTTTGATAATATAAGACTGAGGTGCAATTGATGGTTAATTGTTAGGGGCTTGGATGTCATCACGAGAGCTGTAGTATATTTGTGATTGATGGTGGGGTGAGGCCTCTACACGTTCCTCTATGCGGTCCGGGTCTTGCGCCAATAAGAATCCCATATTAAATAGGGTCCTCTTGGCTAACCATATCGTATTCAGAACAATGCCTGAAGGAATCCAAAGCCTCACAATTGCTGTCGAGTCATCATTCAGATATTCTACTTGGGCTATGTCATGAGATGTCAAATCTTCTAATTCTAGGACATCACTGAAAATATTAAGTACACTTTGTCTGTTTAAATTATAGGTTGGATGAGAACCTTCACGGCATTTCAGAATCAGTGTATGATAGGCAGAAGCCATAGGAATAGAGTGCCAGGGATGGGTATTTTTGGAGTGTTTCATGCCATTACCATGAAGTGAGTGTGTGTTTCGTTCCGAAGTATATTTTGGAGTCACTGGCATCAAGCATGAGGGGCGCGTGAAAGCATGCGCTTCGCCATGATTTGTTGGGTTTGGTAATTTTGCCTGTTGTGCCACCGATTGGATTGGACATCAAGGTAGCATGTGAAAGACCAATGTTGTTCAATGCTTTTAGACAACCCATTTGTAATGTCAATAGCCAGCGTGACTCCGAAGAGCCCATTTTCTTTTTTTCCCTATTTCAGCATAAAGACAGCTCTGGCTAGCCCTAAGGAGATTTCTATATAATGCCATTCTTCTCCATTGCACCATGCAGTTTAACAATAGCAAGCCTAGCTCATAGCGCAAGGAATTTAGCAGAACACATTTCGGTAGATAGAATATAACTTTTCGACAGATTTTGGATTCCAGCTTTTGCAAAGACAGAGGAGAGTAGGGGGTAGTATTTCCAAACCATATATCACTTTCGGGATAACCTTTTAGGCTAAAATGTTAGACTTGTGGAACCCCTGTTAGTTTTATTTTAAGAAGCCTGAACAAGAAACAAGTTAGAGGGTGGTGACATGTAAGGAATGGTTGTGGAGCACATTTCAGCCATCATAGGTCAGGGGGTACGCCCATAGTATGTGATTGAAAGTGCACAGCGGTGCAGGAGAGAGTGTTTTGTTTGTACATCATGGTAACTGTTGCAATTTGTTGCTGCATAGCTCCATGGTGGTGTGCTGTGGTTGGGGATGCTGCAGTGAAAAGTCACGCATTGTGGGCACTGGGTGCATTGTTTGCATACTGTCAGTATGGTAGAGGGTATGGATGAAGGGCAGCTTATATGTGCTTGGATAGTGTGCTGTGTGCACAATGCTTGCAGTATGGGCAATGTTGTAAATATTTTGTGGTTAAATTGGCAGTGACACAATACTTTCTGAGTGGAAGTGGGTAAGACAATAGTATGTGAATGAAAGGGCAAAGGGGTGCCGGAGACAGTGTAATGTTTATACATTATGGTAACTGTTGCATGTAACGCTGTGCATATCCATTGCAGTCTGGAGGTTGGTTAGGAGTGCTGGTGCCAGTGGTGCGTATGTGTAAAGACCGGAGGGGGGGTCTGCACTTCCGCTCTCTATATGGTAGAGGGGAGGCACAGAGACCCCTGCCAAGATTCTCTATTATTGGTATCGTGGTCGAGCAATCAAGGCCTAGCTTCTCAGGAGGTGATGCAGGCTGGTTCTTAAGTACAGTGTAGTCCCCAAGCACGCACAAAGGTATGTCCACACACTGTATCGGTTAAAACACAGTCTTTATATAATTAATGTTCAAGGTCATATACACGATCCCGATAACTCACTTTGTACTCCGGAAATCAACAATGGTAAATATATACAGTTCCAAAGTGGTACCACTAATGTTATCAGATCTCATTAAAGTGCATACGGTCAGAATGACACACAGATCAAAATAAAGAGGAAACCAGCAGTAGAGAGTGGAAGGAAACAAGGTGGTTGAGCAATTGGCAGAATACTGGCCCCGTTACCTAGACACAGTCCCCCCACCTGGGCAACCTGTAGAAGAAAGATACAAGCCCAGTCCATATATTGTTCACACTAGACTTTCCAATAGTTCTGCAACCCCAAAGTACCTTGGCGTTGGAGCGTTCCGCATCGGGGAATCGACGGCTCTTCTTGAGTGTCCTCCCTTTCAGGCAGGAGTCAGGGGTCGTCGAACGTCCAACGGAGAACAGGTCGAGCTACGACGGTGAAGTGGCCACCTCGTTCCTAGCGGTGCTCGTTGACGGGGAAGCATAAACGTCCTGCCAGGAAGAGGCGCGCGGGGCACCTTGGTGTCAATAGTTCTGGACTGCAAAGAGTTGAAGAACTGCGGCCCAGCAAGGGTGTCGACTGTCGAGTCATCAGCGTCTCTGTGGACGTTTGGTGGCAGGAAACCCACTGGTGGATGCTCCTCGGCGCGTCGACGGTCAGGCCTTCTCCAGCAGGATACAGCAGCGACGATGCGGATGAGAGCGTCATTGGATCAATGAAGTTCTTAGGGAACGGGAGCACAGCGGCTCCAGTCGGCGACGGCGGTCGTCGACAGTGGCGGACAACAGTCCGGGCACTTCTCCTTGGAGTTCCGCAGCAACCCCGTATCGGGTCGGCAGCCTGTCGAAGGTCTGTCTACCAGGGAGCTTAGGCAAGGATCCGCTGTGCACGATGGTCCCTCGTAGCTCGGAAAGAAGGCGCCTTACCGGGTCCTCTCTGGGTCAGTTTTTGAAGCACAGCAGCTTTCAGATTGCGAAGGAGAGCTACAGCAATTCTTTTCGTCCAGCAGGGTTTCAAGATCAAGCTTCAGTTACTCCAGTTACTCATCGTAGTGGACTTCAGCTTCTGAACACGATTCCTAGCAGTGAGAGGTCCCCAGATATACTGTTGATGTCCCATTCATTCCACTGGGTCACACTCAAGCATCCAATCACGACTACGGTCATTCATGCAGGCAGGTAGCCAATCAGGCACACGGGGCATTCAGGCCATTCACTTCTCTCCAGACACTCACAACAAGTTATGTGTATTGGGACAAGTACCGAGCCATTCAACACTCCAAGCTGCATTCATACCGGTTTCGGGCAGGGCTGTCTCAACCATTGGTTCAACCACCAGATACTAGACAGCCACAACATAGAATGTATATTCGTCACACACTCCATTCACCCAGGTCCCACCCACAGGCGTACCCACAACATACGGTCGTTGAGAAGGCTCCAGCCAGTCTGGTCGGCACTTCCCCACACTACCATATATGGAACTTCCACCCAACAGCAAGTCAGGGGGAAGGTACAGAGGCAGGGCTTCCCGGGACTTCGGGAAGATCAAGGTAACAGGTGATGGAAGGCAAGAGGCCGTGGGGGCCATTTTGTCTCCATCCGGAATCTACCGATTCCAATGCCAGGGCCTGGGCATCCCAAAATGGAGGACGCTCAGGGCACCAGTCATTTCAGCACGGAGCTGCCACCAGCCCGTACCATGCTCTGTGGGTCACACACAGGTGCCCAAGAACATACACTAGGGGTGCAGGGTTGCACCCCTACCCATGGGTGCCATAAGGGTATCTTATGGGTCTGTTCACCAAACCGAAAGAGAGAGAGCTACACCGCTACGAGTCCCACATGAACTCCTGCATTGAAAACACGACAGAACACATGATAAAAAGCAGTAAAGGACAAGGATACGGAGGCCCTGTCCCTCCGATGCATTTCCAGCATCACAGTATGTGCATAGTGGTAGTTGATAACATGCTGACATGCATAGTTGCATTACGGTGCAGGGAATGTGTGCAAGGAGCACACCCACAGTGGTGATCTTTGGAGAATGGGTGTGGAGCACATTGGCGACATGCTACAGCACCACAAGTGAGTTGCAAAGCGTGTATTGCGCGTTCCATGGTTGTGGTGATATTGCAACATGCTACACTATTTGGTGTGTGGCAGGAGATGGTGCAGTGAGAAGTTGTGTAGTGTGGCAACAGGGTGCAGTGTGTACGTAATCTGAGTATGGAAGAGGTTATGGTTGAAGTGCAGCTTATATGTGGTTGGTTAATCTGCTGTGTGCAGATTTATTGAAGTACGCCCAATGTTGTGAAGCTGTTGTGCATAGGTTGCCAGTGACACAAGACTTTGTGAATGGCAGTGCGTAGGGGTGGTGCAGGCTGTGGTATGTTTGTGGATTCTGCTTAGTTTTACACGTTTTCATGAATGGGTGTTTTATGGTGTGGGGGAGTTGGGTAGAAGGGCCACTACGTATGTTACGTTTGGGCATAATGTTAGGTGCCCACATGGTCGCTTGCTTGGATGTATAGTGTTGTGGTGGGTGTGGAAAGGGCTGCACTGCTGTGCGCATGGCCAAAGGTGTGCTGGGTGCGTCTTAGGATCTTTGTGGATGCTGCAATCGTGCATTCTTTAGCAGAGGTTTCTGGTGGAGGTGCTTTGCAATCAAACGTAACGTGTATTGAGAGTGTTTAATGGTAAATATGGAGTGGTGTACAGAAATGACAGTGTGCAATGCAGAGGTTTTGTATGTGGTTGTTGCATGCGTGTTTGAAAATTTGACAGCACCCAATGGGGGAGTGCTGCAAAAATTACTCTGTAAAGGGAAGAAGTATTGTGTGTGCTTTACTGGGCCGTGGCCCTCACTGTAGATGGGAAAGCGCACGTGCCACATCCTGCCATTATGAGCAGGGAGGAAAGGGAAATGGAATTGTGGGAAATAGGCAATTAGGAGTTTAGGGTGTGGTTCACAGGAAGGGGTGGTACCATTTCGTACCAATACTGTGTTGTGTGGTCGGTCGAGATCGAGAGACGCACAGTGCTTATCGTCGGTGATACCTTTGTGCACTATCTGCACAGGTGTTTGCAAAGAGGCGTTGCTGGTAATTTCGGGTTGAAAGGAGTGGATGCATTCTGGGCCTGTCAGGGTGACTGCGGTTTCGGCGGGATGGTTTGCCTTTGCAGATATGTGGCGTCCATCATGAACGTTGACTTTGTTGTGGTGCACTATGGAAGTCTACATTTGGGTTACATGTCGTGTGGATGATTAATCCGTCACCTGAAGAGGTTGCTGACCGCAGTGATGCAGATTTTTCCTACTGCCAAGGTCGTTTTCTCATGCATAACACCAAGAGGAGTATGGGTCCATGATGGTGTAATTTGTCCCCAGCCAGAGGTTGGAAGGTGTGCTATAAACAGAATTATGCGTGAATTTATGCACACTGCTGGCATGTTCTCCACCCACTATGAGATCATGAGGTCGCAACATACGCCGTAGAAATGGCATTTATTTGAGCGCCATTGGCAATGGCGTTTTCTTTTACACTGTGCAAGAAGCATTGACCAGAATGTGGTAAAAATGTGAGGAGAGGCAAACAGAAACACATATAAAGAGAAAAAACAAAAAAAGTTGCTTCCACGCACATAAAAAAAAAAAATAAAAAAAAAAAAAATAAACCTTTATACATCTATGATGGAAGACTGAATCCTCTACCTAGTTTGATATTGTTTACCCCGCCATGCCCCCACCGAGCCCCCACCTCACTATCACAAAAAGGTAGTGGATTACACGGTACTTTCAGGATTACATGTGCCACATCCTGGGTGGCTATGTGGATCTATGCTGATGGAGAAATCATGCATACTTTCATTGAACTTTGTAGTGGACGTGCTTTGGAATAGCACAACATTTGTACTGTAAATGTGTAACGATACATTTCAAGTGTTGTACAGGAGTGACAGTGTTGGATGATGGGGGCTTCGATGCGATTGGTGGATGCGTGTGTGCCTATTTACGGGTAACCTAATAAGGTAGAGCTGCAGAGAAGATAGTGCAAAGGGAAGAAGGACTGCTCGAGCCAAAATCTGCCCTTTACACCACCTTGCCCAATTGACATGGCAGTGTGATGATTAGCCAATCAGGTAGTGTGCGTGTGGTTAACAGGAAGGGGAGGTGATACTGTTGTACATTATACTCTGTGTACTGAGGGTGGCTGACATGGCGAAATGCATTGGGCCTCATTACGAGTTTGGAGGCATGGCTACCCCCAAACTCGGGTCCGGGTCCTGCAAAAGGGGACTTACCGGGCCTTTCCAACCTTGGAAGGCCCAGTAATTCCCATTCGCGCGACCCAGACCCGGTACGTCCCCATTCCCATATGAGCGCCTATAGGGCTCAATGGGAATGGGGAGGATGGTAGCAGCGGTACCATTCATAACGGTACTGCTGCTACCATCCTAGTCTGCTCACAGGTGCCGCTCTGCACGCCTGGCCTGACCAGGCGTCCAGAGCGGCACCCGCAAACAAACTCAGAATATTGCAGCGAGGTAACAATGGCGCCGGTAGCACTACCGGCGCCGTTGTTGCCTTACCGCAACACTCCTAATGAGGCCCATTGTGTTGACTGTAGGTGATCCCTTTGTCATAGATCTGCACAACTATGCCCTGAAAAGTCACTTTGACAGCAATTTTGGTTTGGAAGGAGTGGACGCATTGTTGAACGCCCTGTATGAGTGCAATTTCACCGATATGCATGCACTTTGCAAAGACCTCACCACTTTTGCAGCAGTAGATGTTATCGTCATCCACTATGGTGATATGCATATTGGTTACCTGGCTTGCTTAGATTTGTTCTGTAGACTGAGGAGATTGCTGGATATCGTGAGGATGCTTTTTCCCACCACCAAAGTGCTTTTCTCATCCATAATACCATGAAGAGTATGGGCCACTGCACATGGATGTTGTTCCGAGCCAGACGCAGGAAGGTGCCTCATCAACAGAAGCATGTATACTTTTTTGTCATCTCGTGGAATGTACTTCTGCAACAATGGCATTTTGTTGTTGTAGTGATACACAAAATTGCATACTTGCCAATCAGGGCTTTAGATGACAGCATTAGCCGCTGAAAGCCAATAGTGTATTCAAAGTATGTGCCAAAAATGCTGACAGTAGTCTGTTGTAGCACTTCCATTATGCAGTAGTGAGCTACAAGGAATATGCAGGCCTAGTATGAGTGATAGGTCACATTATGCATTGTTGATAGACAGGCAGGGAGAGGGCCCTAGCTCTGTAGCTAATAGACATTTTTGGAGTGTTTGGAACATTATGGCACCTATATAGCGCTTAGATAGCCAGTCCTAAGCGCTATGAACACTAAGCTATGAGTGCATGCCTTTTAGAGCTTGCAGATGGGGTTAATACATCCCTGCTTCCCTTAGAATATTCTGCCTCACTAACGGTAGCCCTGCATGGCCCCAAGCTAATCTTCCTTTTCTCTGGGAAGGCACTGATAAGACATTCCTGAGCTTTCGCGCAGATGGGCCAGGGAGGGGCTCAGAAGAAGCACAGTGGAAATTAACAGAGTTGGGTTTTTTCCATGAGCCAGCCTATATTTTGCACAGGGAAAGTTCTGGAACTGTGCGTCATGGATGGGCAGCACGAGATTATAAAATATGCATGCTCACATGACTCAGGTGGGAGATCGTCCTGTGGACTTGGTTCGAGCAAGATCAAGTGCCCGGAATTGGAGCTCTGACGGCACCCAGCAGCGCTGTCCTCTGAGCGGGGCTTGTTACAGCTAGCTTATGAGGGCCAGGGTCTCCCAGTGCTGATTGAAGGGGCGTAAGACTGTGTTTCTCTATGTTTCTCTATGTTTATCTAAGTTCTATGTTTCTCTATATTTTGCATTTCTCTAAGTTTTGTGCTTTGTAATCTTCTCTAACTTGAATCCCAAATGTATATGAAATTCACTGTTTAGAATAAATACTAAAACTTATTGAAGGTGTCATTTGTCACTAGCATGAGATCACTGCTCAGCACAATAGAACCTGTATTTTGGGCTGAATTGGGTAATTATTGCTCCCGAGGGCTGGTCCCGAGGACGATTTTCATAACGGTACTGCTGCTACCATCCTAGTCTGCTCACAGGTGCCGCTCTGCACGCCTGGCCTGACCAGGCGTCCAGAGCGGCACCCGCAAACAAACTCAGAATATTGCAGCGAGGTAACAATGGCGCCGGTAGCACTACCGGCGCCGTTGTTGCCTTACCGCAACACTCCTAATGAGGCCCATTGTGTTGACTGTAGGTGATCCCTTTGTCATAGATCTGCACAACTATGCCCTGCAAAGTCACTTTGACAGCAATTTTGGTTTGGAAGGAGTGGACGCATTGTTGAACGCCCTGTATGAGTGCAATTTCACCGATATGCATGCACTTTGCAAAGACCTCACCACTTTTGCAGCAGTAGATGTTATCGTCATCCACTATGGTGATATGCATATTGGTTACCTGGCTTGCTTAGATTTGTTCTGTAGACTGAGGAGATTGCTGGATATCGTGAGGATGCTTTTTCCCACCACCAAAGTGCTTTTCTCATCCATAATACCATGAAGAGTATGGGCCACTGCAAATGGATGTTGTTCCGAGCCAGACGCAGGAAGGTGCCTCATCAACAGAAGCATGTATACTTTTTTGTCATCTCGTGGAATGTACTTCTGCAACAATGGCATTTTGTTGTTGTAGTGATACACAAAATTGCATACTTGCCAATCAGGGCTTTAGATGACAGCATTAGCCGCTGAAAGCCAATAGTGTATTCAAAGTATGTGCCAAAAATGCTGACAGTAGTCTGTTGTAGCACTTCCATTATGCAGTAGTGAGCTACAAGGAATATGCAGGCCTAGTATGAGTGATAGGTCACATTATGCATTGTTGATAGACAGGCAGGGAGAGGGCCCTAGCTCTGTAGCTAATAGACATTTTTGGAGTGTTTGGAACATTATGGCACCTATATAGCGCTTAGATAGCCAGTCTTAAGCGCTATGAACACTAAGCTATGAGTGCATGCCTTTTAGAGCTTGCAGATGGGGTTAATACATCCCTGCTTCCCTTAGAATATTCTGCCTCACTAACGGTAGCCCTGCATGGCCCCAAGCTAATCTTCCTTTTCTCTGGGCAGGCACTGATAAGACATTCCTGAGCTTTCGCGCAGATGGGCCAGGGAGGGGCTCAGAAGAAGCACAGTGGAAATTAACAGAGTTGGGTTTTTTCCATGAGCCAGCCTATATTTTGCACAGGGAAAGTTCTGGAACTGTGCGTCATGGATGGGCAGCACGAGATTATAAAATATGCATGCTCACATGACTCAGGTGGGAGATCGTCCTGTGGACTTGGTTCGAGCAAGATCAAGTGCCCGGAATTGGAGCTCTGACGGCACCCAGCAGCGCTGTCCTCTGAGCGGGGCTTGTTACAGCTAGCTTATGAGGGCCAGGGTCTCCCAGTGCTGATTGAAGGGGCGTAAGACTGTGTTTCTCTATGTTTCTCTATGTTTATCTAAGTTCTATGTTTCTCTATATTTTGCATTTCTCTAAGTTTTGTGCTTTGTAATCTTCTCTAACTTGAATCCCAAATGTATATGAAATTCACTGTTTAGAATAAATACTAAAACTTATTGAAGGTGTCATTTGTCACTAGCATGAGATCACTGCTCAGCACAATAGAACCTGTATTTTGGGCTGAATTGGGTAATTATTGCTCCCGAGGGCTGGTCCCGAGGACGATTTGGCCCATATTAAGACATTTGGTGGCAGCTTTGCGGGATTTGTGAAGAGCAGTGCCTTGCTGTGAAATGACAAATTGTGTGAGAGAACACAGTGCAGAGTGAGGAGCAGGCTGTCGCATTTCCTTGGTGGTCTCACTGCAGCTCTGAGACTTCAAAAGACAGCAGCGTTGTGTCGGCTTGCCGTGGCCGATAGCTTGTGTGGTTAAGACTCCCTTCAGTAAATCAGTCGTGACTGACTTATTGCTTGGGAATGGAGCCAGGGAGTACAAGGCGATAAACAAGCGGGAAATGGCTTTGTTTAAAGCGCTCCGATGAATGGTCAAGAAAGATGTATGTTCAATTAGGAAAGAATTTTATCATGCGGTTTCCCCAGTCTAAAGTTGTAATTTGAAATGCAAAGTGAGACGGAGTTCTCATCTCTATTCTGTCATGAGGGCAGGGAAAAATAGTTGCGAGGATTTGACATGCAAATTGTGAATAGTAATCTAACCATTGACTCAGCCCCAGTGTGCTAGCGAGTGGGGGGCTGTAATTTTCGGAGGCGAAGGTTAGTTTTTTTAATGTATGCTTTTGAAGTGTTGACATTCCTGAAGATAACGTGGGGAATGAGCCGTGCTTAGGAGAAAGAGTAACATCTGTGCTGAGAGCCTAAAGGGTTTGTTTTTCTTTTGGCAACTGTGAATTCCATGTGCTGGTGGCGAATTCTGTTTAAAGGAAACACACTAAAATGGTTATATTGCATTTTAAGCTGTGCCATGCTTATAATGGGTGAGAGACTCACTTAAAAAAGGAAGTGAGTGAATGTTATTTGGATTTTCGATTTTTGTGTATTGATTTGAAATTGCAGAATCAGTTTGCAATGGTTTGGGGGGAAAAGACAATTTATATTTTTCTAAATTGCCTCTAAATTGCCCCTGGAGTATTTTTTGACTGTTCCCACGCTATGCCATGGATTTGTACTGTTGCCTTATAACTGATGTATGTTTTTGGAAATAGTGACCTGTTGACTGTGGTACATGGTGAAAAATGTTGTTGACACATTTAACAGCCCACAAGCAATATAGAGTATGGGTTGCTCTTGCAGAAAAAAAAACGTGTAGGGAGCTGCACTAAACATGGCATTTTTTAAATGCACTGAAATAAGTGGTTATATTCTGGCAATGGTACAACAGAATGAAAAAATCTGTGTGTGATAAGATAGCACAAAGATTTAATGGGTTGTGGGTTCGTTTGAAAGATCGCACATTGCATTGGAGTGAGCTTGTGAAGCCAAACTACAAGGTTACGAGGAAAAAGAAGAGAAAAAAAAAACGTATGCCTTTTAAATGGGACATTAATCAGTTCAAAACAGTCTAAAAGATGCTTTGAGATTTTGCTAAATTACATGGAGTAGAATCTGATGACAAGAAAAAGTGCCTCTTTTGAAAATAAGAGTCTTGCTGTGTGTGCAGAGGTTGTGCCTTGAAGATAACTTGCACTGTCTTGGGCGAGGTGCGCGAAGAAGAAAAAAAAAACTGTTGGAGGAAGGCAGACAAAAGCAGAATACTGCGCTCCTGTTTAGTGAAATGGTGTTTACAGAAGCTGGCAGATATGAGAGCTTTTCTGAGTTGCTGGAACAGGGCAAGAAAGAGTTAATCTGGATGAACTGTCTGAAACGAGTGCCTTCCATTGAAGCCGCCACAGTTTAAGAGTTATAGAGCAAAGAGATAAGCTTGCTGCGCGAAAGATAAACAATGACATTCCTGCATTCCATCCCCTGTGAGAGACACCGTCAGTGTGAGCAAAAAAAAAAACTGAGGAGAGGGGGTGCAAAGACAGAATTGCTGATGTACGCATGCTTTCTAACGGCATGCAATAACAGAGCTGATCAGAAGTAAAGAATTTGCCCAGTAACACTGGAAGGAAAACAAAGGCTGCATGCAGGATGGCAGACGGGCACATCACATCTGAACATTTGGGGAACCTGTGCATCTGTGAATGGGCTAAGAAAAGACAGCTGCCCATTTCAAGAGACATTGCCATGCAAGCTGCATCCCAGTGCTCCATGTGATGTGAACTGAAGTAAAGCGCTGTGCACTGGAGAAGAAACCTCTAGGCGCTTTGAGAAGAGAAAATACACAGCTGGCAAAATGCAAGCTATATTGCCAGGACTGGAGTAACTGACAAAGACATTATGGCATTCCAGATGGAAGCAAAACTGACATAAAGCGCTTAGCCGTTTTGCAAGAGACAACATGCAGAGCGGGGCTTTGGAGTACAACATGAACACTGCACATTAGCCATGATCCAGAAGCCTCATGGCTTAGTGCAAGAATGAATGATTTGTTGAAGCAACAAAAGAAACTGACTTAGACTATCGCGCTCAAAGGGGTGGGCCAAGAAATCAGCAAACACCCTTTGAGAAAATGATAAGTGAAAAAACCAGAGGCTTGAAAGACACTAGCTGCATGGAGAAAAATAAACAAAGCTGCTTGTGCAACTGCAGGCGATATTGGACTGAAGGACTTTACCTTTGAAATATGGAGTGATGCCAGCAGGGCAAACTAAATCAAGATCATGAGACACTGGAAGCAAGTTGGCGCCTGGCATTCGTGATCGCTTTGGTGAAAAAGAAAAGCATTGTGCGACCTGGGTACTTATTATATGGCTTTTGTAAAAGCACAGATCAGTCTGAGGTACCATTGACCAACTATGATCGCATTGCACAAATGAGTTTGTGATTAGGCAGTTAAACCCCGTATGGTTGAGTGTAAATAAGCCCCCAGAAACATGCAGAAGGGTGATAAATAATTGCAGTAGCAATGATAAAGTGTGTAGTTACCTGAAGAGACTTCTGAAGATTGGGGTGGTGTTATGGGAAGGGGTGGATAACGCTGATATTGAAGTTTTGATGAAATCCTAACATTTCTGTTTGCATTTTGCCTAGACAAAAAAGCAAGACAATAACAGAAGTAGATGTGTGCAATTTGTGGGTGACACTGATCTCAGAGAATATGCGAGTCACTGCGAGATGCTATTTCAACTTTGAACGTGTCCTGCACCGCACTCAATGCTGCTAACATGCATGACGTATGAGGACATTTGTTCTGCAACCTGCGAAAGGTGTCCAACAGAGTAATAACTTTTGCTGAACTGGCACGGTGCAGACTTGGCTAGTTATCAAATATTTGATGCTGCACATTCAAATGATTCAGTTGCTGGAAATAACTTAATTGACATGTCTTGCCTTTCTTGTTTAAAGTACTGTGGACAATGAGTTGTGGACTGTAACATCATGCACCACAAACAGCTGTGAGACACAGCACTTGAATGCTAATACATTGAAAAATGGTTTTTAAATGCACTTTTTGAGATGAATCTGAAAAAACGAAATGGTTTTGCTCTTCCAACTGAATTGCTTTAACCAGAGATGCTTTGCTTTTTTGAAAAAAAAAACTTCTACGTTGCACGTAGGCAGGAAAATGATTTATGAATTGTTGAGGCAGCAGAATTATGCAAGCAGGAGCGTAATTTATTTTGAGATAAGATGAGTGCGCACATCAAAGTCACCTGTGTGTAGGTTAAGATTCTTAATTTGAAGTAATGCTGCCAAGTGTGTGAGCTCCAATTTGAAATGGTAATCTTTGAAACACTGGATACTTTTACAGCCAGTTTAAGGCAGGTAAATGAAACCATGACTGACTAGTTATTTGATTTTATGACACAGTGTGTGACACGGTTTTTGTTAAACCAACCAGTTTCATGTTTTTGTGGGGACAGCTGTCTCCAGCACACTAATGCAAAGAGTCACCTTTTGATTGTAGACATTTGGAATAATTCTTTGGAAAAGCGCTACAAATGAGTATCACATGGAATTGCTAGCGTACTGGCCTGGCACATTGTCGGCATCTTTTGTCACTGAATGGATACAACGATTTGTTTAATTTGTTTAATGTGATGTTTTTCTGACCAAGAACTGCAGCGAGTGTTCTCGCCAAGATTTTATGGACTATAACTTGACTATATGCATTTCACACAATGGTGTGATGAAACAGCCACTGCCGGATGGTAGTATGGTGTTTGTGGCAAAAACTAATATTGTATATGGTAGATATCCCACTTGAAGAAGGGTATTCTCCAAGTCACAACAGGTAGACACTGTGAACATGTTAGATTTTCCAGTAGTAAGGCAACATGTAAATTGTAGGCTGGTAATGCACACCTCTATTATTACAGTGATACACTTAGACATAGATTTATCATGAGGCAATGTTTCCTTAGTACTACCAAGCTGCTACAAATGGAGTCCATTTCTATGGCCCATCACTAGAGTGCGCGTAGCTAGGGAGCTAGATTCATTAATTGCAGGAGCAGCGGGGAGTAACAGGAGCTTTATATGTTTGTGACATAGAAACTGTGCACAATAAGCTAGCCACTATGGGTTCTAATGCCAGCTCTGCTATAGAACTTCTGGCCTAGTGGGGCCCATTGATACGCCCAACACTGCTACAAGTATTGGCAACCACTGGAGATGGCAGAATTTTAGGTATGAAGACATTTTTTCTACCATAGGGCAGGTCAACAAGACTGCTAAATACACATGATGCATTGTATGGCAAACATTGTTTAATCAGCAGATGTTGGCTTTTTACTGAGTGGGAGCGACCATCCTCCACACACTGGCACACAGAACTACAGTTACCAGCATACATATGGATTAAATTGCTTGCTTTTGATTGCATGAATAACACATGCCATGCTTGATGTAAATTAGTAGAATTGTTTTTATTTAGATAACCTGGTGCCCATGGGTTCACCTTGTTCACGAAATTAGATGGTTTCTGGTTGGGTTCCACATACATGGGGGAAGTGTCTAGTCACACAGCCCATAGTCACGTTTGAATGCCCTGGGATCAGGGGGAGGGTAGGCCCTTAGAGTGAAAGGCTGCCAGGTTTAGAGTTGGTAACCATACATAAATGCAATGGTGCATTGTAGATTAGACTACACCGGATTGCCTTGACATTCTAACTGCATGCTGCTTTTTAACTGACAATCAGTTATACAATAATTATTTAGGTATTGTTGTGTAGGCCAGGTTTTGGCTAGAGTAAATGCCCATGTTCACTTTGTGTAGGTATTTTTGTGTAGGCCAGGTTTTGGCAAGGGTATATGTCACTGTTCACTTTGTGTACATTTTTGTTTAGGTAGTGTTTTACCTTGCATGCCACGCTGACTAACCGCTAGAAGATAGTTTGCTTAAACCTCTTGCAAAGCCCCAAGGTCTTTATCACTGCACTAAATACTATATTGATGTGTATTAGTCAGCATTGTCGCACACACTTTGAATAGGGGTGGAATGTAGTGATACACAAAATTGCATACTTGCCAATCAGGGCTTTAGATGACAGCATTAGCCGCTGAAAGCCAATAGTGTATTCAAAGTATGTGCCAAAAATGCTGAAAGTAGTCTGTTGTAGCACTTCCATTATGCAGTAGTGAGCTACAAGGAATATGCAGGCCTAGTATGAGTGATAGGTCACATTTTGCATTGTTGATAGACAGGCAGGGAGAGGGCCCTAGCTCTGTAGCTAATAGACATTTTTGGAGTGTTTGGAACATTATGGCACCTATATAGCGCTTAGATAGCCAGTCTTAAGCGCTATGAACACTAAGCTATGAGTGCATGCCTTTTAGAGCTTGCAGATGGGGTTAATACATCCCTGCTTCCCTTAGAATATTCTGCCTCACTAACGGTAGCCCTGCATGGCCCCAAGCTAATCTTCCTTTTCTCTGGGAAGGCACTGATAAAACATTCCTGAGCTTTCGCGCAGATGGGCCAGGGAGGGGCTCAGAAGAAGCACAGTGGAAATTAACAGAGTTGGGTTTTTTCCATGAGCCAGCCTATATTTTGCACAGGGAAAGTTCTGGAACTGTGCGTCATGGATGGGCAGCACGAGATTATAAAATATGCATGCTCACATGACTCAGGTGGGAGATCGTCCTGTGGACTTGGTTCGAGCAAGATCAAGTGCCCGGAATTGGAGCTCTGACGGCACCCAGCAGCGCTGTCCTCTGAGCGGGGCTTGTTACAGCTAGCTTATGAGGGCCAGGGTCTCCCAGTGCTGATTGAAGGGGCGTAAGACTGTGTTTCTCTATGTTTCTCTATGTTTATCTAAGTTCTATGTTTCTCTATATTTTGCATTTCTCTAAGTTTTGTGCTTTGTAATCTTCTCTAACTTGAATCCCAAATGTATATGAAATTCACTGTTTAGAATAAATACTAAAACTTATTGAAGGTGTCATTTGTCACTAGCATGAGATCACTGCTCAGCACAATAGAACCTGTATTTTGGGCTGAATTGGGTAATTATTGCTCCCGAGGGCTGGTCCCGAGGACGATTTGGCCCATATAAAGACAGTTGTCACCCATTGGCAATGCAGTTTTGTTTGCCCGTCTACAGGATGCAGTGAAGAGTTTACTGTACTAATGTGAGCACAAGAAAACACAAAAGCTATAAAAAAACGAAAAAAAAGTTGTTTCTGTAGAAGCATCTACAAACTCCCCCTACCCTGGTTGCAAGTTATTCCCCCACGCCCGCACGCAGCACGAAAGCCACATCTGGGGATTTTGTGGGTGGCGGCTACGGAAATGGAACTGTGGGGATTGTCCAATCAGATGCTTAGGGTGTGCGGCAATAGGAAGAGGGACTCCTGCTTCACTCAGGCCGTCCCTCAATGTACTTGCGGACCCGCACGTGCCACATTCGGAGCTTCTCGCCATGCTGGCCTATGTAAATTGCACTGTAGCGATTGTCCTATCAGGTGGTGCTCCGGGTGAGCGTCACTGGAAAGCGGGCCAATAGGAAGAAGGACTCCTCCTGCTTTACTGGGGCGCGGCCCTCGTGGTACTTGGAGAAAGGCACGTGCCACATTCTGCTCTTCTCACTATGTTGCTCAATAGAAATGGGACTATGGCCTTTGGCCAATTAGGTGCTCAGGGTGTACGTTATAGGAAAGAGCACCAATAGGGAGAAGGAGTCCTCCTGCCTCCCTGGGGCTCAGCCCTCGCGGTCATTGGGGAAAGGCATGTGCCACATTTTGCGCTTCTCACCATGGGGGCCAATGGAAATGGGAATATGGCCTTTGGCCAATCAGGTGCTCAGGGTGTACGTCACAGGGAAGTGCAGCAATTATTTGTTCCATTACTTTGTGTATTGCGGCTGGCAAACATGGCAGGACGCACAGTTTTCCTCGTGGGTGATGCCTTTGTGGAAGATCTGGTTTTGTATGCCATCCAAGAAGGCTTTTTTGACATTTTCGGTTTGGAGGGAGTGGAGGCTTTGTGGTGCAGTGTAGAAGCGTGCTGGTGCGGCAGAGTGCTTGTAGAATGTCAATGCATGGCCACATCTGGATCTGTACATGTTGTGGTCGTGCACTTTGGAGCCTTCTTTTTGGGTTCCATGCCTTGTTCCCGTGTGTACCGTCAACTGAAGAAGATGATGAAAGCAGTGCAGCACATTTTTCCCACTGCCAAGGTGCTTTTCTCATGTATACCCCCGAGAATAGTGTGGAACTATTCCAATAATTCCTGTCGTCAGCCAGAGGTCGGAAGGGGTCCCATCAACAGAAGCATGTGTGACTTCTTGAGTGCTGCTGGGATGTTCTCCTGTGAGAATGACAACATTTGTTCTAGCTATATACACCTTTTCAAAGGAAATGTCATGTCTTTGTCGACCATTGGCAATGACATTTTCTATCAAAGTCTATGAGCTGCAGTGAAGACCCTATTGCAAAAATGTGAGCTGACATTGAAAACACAAACATACTTATAAAAACCACCAAAAAAGGTGTTTGTATGGAAGCACCTCTATAAAACAAAAATGTAAAAAAAAACAATGGCTCTTTTAAGAGCCACCACAACTAACGATGTCCCCTACCCTGGTTGAAAGTTATTACCCCACTCCCCCTCGGGCCCAGTACGAAAAGTCTGCAAATATCACGATACTTGCAGGGTGGCACGTGTTAGATATTCCCATTTTGCAGATGATGCCCATAGAAATGGGCCTGTTGAGCCTACGGGATTGGTCAATAAGTTTTCTGGGTATGGTGTGTACGCACAGAGTGTGGTACACAGTGTATTTGTTGACAAACATGCAGAGGGTGCGGTTATGTCTGTGTGTTTCACGAGCCACAGCGTGCAGATTTTAGGGGACTTTGAAATACAGTAACTGAAAGTGAATGGAAAACACTGCAGTGGCTGCTCATTTTGGAAACTATCATGTGGATGTGTAGTGCTATGGAGAACCTACAATGAACTGACTGATTTTGGTTTGTCTGTGTGACACTTTGGTGACAAACAATCATGCCGATATTATTGTTGTTGATTGTGGAGGGAAAATTGCACAGCATGTTATACGAGTTTCAGTGTCCTTTGCGATAAAGGAGGCACTTGGTCAGGTCACGTGTTTGTTTCCGATCTCTTGCATAACTTTCTATAGTATTATGCAGACATCAATGTGGCAGCGTCTTTTTCTATTTGGTTCGTAAATGGAGAAAGCGCGGTACATTGCGAAGAAGTGTATTTGTGTCTTTGTACGACATGTGAAACACTTTTCCCCATCGATAACATTCATCTTACTATGCATTGCATCCCGATTTCTGCACACCCCATCCAAAATGCCTTGGTGCCCTTCTTGAAAGTAGTGAAACATTTTTGTAGTAAGTTTTGCACAATGACAGTGTTCAAAACGCTGTGCAACACGTGAAGAAACCTCTTTCTTTTTTTCCCACCTGGAGTTACATGTTTTCTTCAACTGTACGACCTGCAGGCGACTTCTTGACACTTTCCGTCTCCCTGCTCAGTGCAGACACAATATGTCTGTTTCACGGGTCATGGAAAGGCAAGCAGCACATCAAACGAATGTGACATTTACCACGCCCACGTTACACTTCAGGCTGCTGTTCCTTGTTTACTAATGGGCGTCATACAGTCTGGCGTGCTTTAGCCATGCATTGGTAGGTTTGCAGAGCCACCCACATAGTCGGCAGGAGTACTGAAATGCAGTAGCCTACTGTATGAATCCGTAGGGCTGGTGACAGGGGCAGTGTTACCAGCACACAGTGGATGACCTATGCATGAGTATAGGTGTGGAACGGATACATGTGCGCTTCCACAACTACTTAAAAGTGCATTAGAAGATGCGGACATGCGGACACTAATGAAGTCCTATGGATACTTGCTGTGTGCTTGCACATACGCCGACCAGGTGCAGTCTCCCTAGGAAACGTCCATATTGCTCATCTGTAGTCATCTCGACCAGTACTGTGCGGCACAGATTCACCATGCAATGTTAATACAAGAAGAGAAACTACTGAAACACTACCAACATTTACCATGTATATCTGTAATTGCTAAGATACACCAACACTATTTGGAAAAGGAAGGGGTAGCGCAAATGGATGCATACACCACACAATATGGCCTTTCCACACGTTTATCATGAGGGCAGTCAGGGAATCAGTAACAAACCATTGTTAACGGGACATTATGGATCTGTTACAGTACCAAACAGCTATCTTCTTTACAGAAAACACTATGCTAAAGCAACATTCTGGTTACAGTGCCCTACCAAAAACCCATGAAATTCACTAACAAAAACATTGTTAAAGGGACGTTATGGTTAAGTTGCACTAGCAAAAACCTATGAAATTCAATGGAAAAACATTGTTACAGGGATGTTATGGTTACATTTAAAACCGAACCCACCCGAAATTCGCCAGTTATGGTAAGGTAAGCAACCATAACCCGCGCCACCAGTGTGCACTGCAAGGACTAAAAACCATGACATCAAAGATGCCATCACAAATCTCATCAAAACTTAATAATAAAGTGCTATGTGCCTTGAATAATAACTCATAAAATTGATAGTAAAATCCTGCCCTATGGGTTAGATTGTCAGTACCCAGTCGGTTATAGAATATTAAACAAATGGCAAATGGTCTTAAGGACTGTATGTAACCCTTGCAGGCGCCACTATGTACAAAATTACCAATATCTTCCTAGCAGTTAATCCTTGTGGGTGCGATGGAATAAAAAATATATAACATCAAATAACTCTAAATAAATCATCTACCCTATGATATAAAAGGGTAACCGTATCATTTTGGAATTAATACATACTACAATGAGGATCTTACTGATGCCAAATTTGAAAGTGCTACATGCTTAAAGTGCTTAGTGCTTTGTAAACTATTCACAATTCTTTAAAAAAAAAAAAAGAGATATATAAAATCTGTTCATGTTACTAAGTACCTATATAGACCTCCTAATTAATACATTGTGGCACATTATTACAAAGCATATGTAACATGGTTTATCTAGTAATACACATAGGGCCTCATTACGACCCAGGCGGTAAGTTACCGCCTGGGCCGTGACTTTACCACCATGGCGTAAACTACGTTTACGCCATGGTGGTTGGCGGACTTACCGCCCCATTCCGACCTTGGCGGGGCGGTAAGTCCCCAATCCCCATTTACCCTTCCCCATTCCCATTTTTGCCCCATAGGGCATAATGGGAGTGGGGAAGGCGTTAAGTACGCCACCGTAAATTACGGTGGCGTAATTAACTCCATGGTCCCTTAGCGCCATGGATTTTAACACCCGCCAAAAGCGGGTGTTAAGACCTCCATGGCGCTAAGGGACCTCGTAATTGGCGGTAAGGGGTCGGCGCAGCTAACGCTGGCGTTAACCCCTTACCGCCAGGGTCGTAATGAGGCCCATAGTCCTCTCAAATTATAAATTACAAGTGATAAGAAAAAAAGAGTTTGAAAGAAATAGTGCTAACGGGATGCAGAATTATATGTATCATATTAAATATATAGGTACATATATGAAACCTTAACATACTCAAAGAGATTGAAACCCATTTTCAGTAAATGATAAACAAAAATATATATTGTGTATCCCACACCTTTCCAGTCACACCTGATCTATGACTCTCTTCGGGGCCCCACCTTTTGACCACTGATTGGCTGTCTAAGCCTGACCGCTGCCCCCATGAGCCTGAGCGCCACCCCCATGAGCCTCAGCACCGCCCTCCTCTTCAGCAAAGATGTGAGCTGCCATACAACGAAGCAGCAGAATTCCGAGCTTGTGCTCCGTGGTGTACCATTCATCATCCTCAGAGTCAGCCACCAATTGAAATTAAAGGCTCTAAGTTCTTAGCAGTGGCATTTTCCTCCTCTGCTAATGAAAGCTTCTAAATAAGGGCAGTGACAGCCTCCTATTTGAATATAATGGTACAACCACCAAATAATGTTCACATTTTCAAACGCTTTTCCGACGTGGTTAGAAGGAATTGGGGAACATGCTACAATGGAGAACGAGAGAGATGAGGGACGGCTATGTCGGGGTGGGGTGAGGAGAAAGTTTGGTCACATGTGGTGGTGACATGTTGTACTGTGGGGAAAAGAGAAGTTGACATATCAGGGACGACGATGAGCGAGCTGGTAACAGAACGAGGAGGGAAGATTGACAGGTACAGGTGAGAGGGGGTGACAGTTGCATGTTGGGAGACATGCTATGGAGTAGACGCAATGGTCTTCAAACTTGTTTGGCCTGGTCCCCCCTGAGCAAAATTTGGGCAGGCCACCCCCCCACCCCCCAAAATGTCAAGTGGACAGTATGTACAAATGGCTATGAACAATTGCACAAGTCACTGCACCCTACTCCCAGTATAGTCCCTGGGCTCCCCCACCTGCTCCCATCACAGTCGCTGGTCTCCCTCATCGCACTCCTACCCAGTCCTTGGGCTCTCCCCACCCTGCTCCCACCACTATCCCAGTGCTCCCGCCCATCTTGCTCCCACCACAGTCCCTGGGCTCCCCTTACCCTGTTTCCAACACAGTACAAGGGCCATTGGGAGCTGGTGAATTTTTTAAGTGGTGGGGCGTAAATATTTCCCATAAAAATGTCATCGCGCCTGAGCGCAGCAAGGGAGTCTGAACCAATGAAGGGGCGTTCAGGGGTTTTCCCCCGTGAATTATTTTTTAAAAAATGGGTTAAAATGTTGCATTTTAGAGCATACTTTAAAAAGAAAATGGGTAAAAAGCCAAACATTTTGCAATTGGTGCTGGGGGGTCAAGGGGGAAATCATGTTTTTTTTGACTGGACATCTATGATAGATATCCAGTAGAAAATATACCATCCCTGTGCCCTGGGATCCACAGCGCCTCAGAAGGAGAGCTAATTCTGGCAGGTGGGTAGGGGGATTGGTGTTGTACAACACTCCTTCACCCCTCTTCCCCCCACTCCCCAAAATCAGCTCAATGGACCAAAACAAACACACACATACACATTGACACAGCAATCACTCTATCATTCATACGAGCACCCATCACCATACACTCACTCATAACACAAGCATACACGCATGCATACACATATTTAAATAAAAGATAAATTAACATAAACGTACCTTCTGCAGGGACCTGCGTGTGGGTGCTGAAATGCCCCGATCTAGGTTGCTCTGTCCGTACGTGCGAGGAGAAGCAGGAGCTCCCCCTTGCACATGCAGTGCCCCAGCCAGCATTTCCAATGAGCTATTCAAGGCTGGCAAAGCAAAATGCCCCTGGCCTTGCATGGCTCAGTGAGCATGTGCGGCTGGGGATCTGAACTGTCATAAGGCAAACAGTGTTTTCCTTTGACAGTTCAGCCAGCCCAGGAGCACTCCCTCAGCTGAAAAAATCAGCTGTGGGAGTGGTCTGTGTTTCACTGGGCTGGCTCCTCGGCTCTTCCATAATGGGTGAGGTGGCCACTGGGTGGACTCCCCCTCACGCATTATGGATGAGCCGCCAACCTTGGACTGGACTATAGGGCAACAGGGCAATGTCTGTACCAAAAATGCAAAATGCTATTGTAGGCCAATCAAAATGGGCCACTTTTTGGGCCAATGTGGGCCAATATGATGTTTTACTTCACTATGCAGCTAGTAGCTTTGACCATTGTTGCTGAATAAATATTCTCTAAATATCACAATTTGCTTGCATGTTAACAAAAAATACCCCCTATTCAAACAGTCTGTGACTAAAGGAATGAATATCCATTTGCAACTGCGGGCCACTCTTTAATTGGTGCCTTAGACAGTTTTATGATCCAGTCCGACTATGTGAGCTGCCCTGCCCATTTCCTCCAATTTAAATTTAAAAAAAGATTTTCTTTTTTTTTTACATTTCATGCTGGGCTTTCACGCCTCCTCCCCCCTGGAATGCGACCGCGCCTCCTTGGGCGGCGCGCCCCACAGTTTGAAGACCTCTGCCAGTAGAGAGAGGGGGTGATAGACATGCCAAGGAGTGCGGGGTGACAGAGGAGGTGACATATGAGGGGGGGTGACATGTCTGGGTAGACGAGAGTGGAGGTGATAGGCGAGAGAGGGGGTGACATGACTTCCCCTCTTTTTCCTTCCTCTTATGTCACACCTTCTCTCTCGTCTACGGACCCTGGCATGTCATACCCTCCTTTGTCCTCGGCCCTTTTGACAACCAACCCCCCACCCTTACATGTCAAACCCCTCCCTCATCCTCCGCACTAGCATGTCACCCCTCCCTTGTCCTCCGCCCTGACATGTCACCACCTTTCCCGGCCCCTGACCCTTGCATTTCACACCCATTCTCATCCCCTGAATCTGGCTTGCCACCCCTGCTCTCATCCCTACACTATCAGATGTCAGCCCCTCTCTCGTCAGGCAAACCTGGCATGTCACCACCACTCTCCTGTCCTCCGCCTTGTCATGTTATCACCTCTCTTGTTCCCTGACCCTAGCATGTCACCCCCTGTCTCGTCCCATGGCATATTACCTCATATTTCGTCCTCTGCTCTGACATGTCAAATCCTCTCTTTTACCCCACTCGCGCATATCACCCTCTCTCTTGTCCCGCCCACCCTGGCATGTCACCCCCTGTCTCATTTTGTTTGTTTGTTTGTTTTTATTTTTTGTAATGCGCACGTAACCCAGAGGTAGCAGGGCGCAAGAGCAACAAGAGGATTGTATAGCTTAGGTTACATATGGCAATGTAGATGGAGTCCAGCTATGGTTACACTACTGGACACATCAACAATATCAAGAACAGATACAATAAATCATATTTGCAAAAGTATAATGTACAAAATTTACAATTTATAGCTAAGCATATAGAGTAGTGAAAAGTACCAGTACATTAGTTGTCGTGTTCCTTAATCCAGTGGATAAGATTGGATCTAAATTGTAAGTAAGGAAGGTCTTCCCTTAGGGATGGCGGTAGAGAATTCCAATGTTTTGCTGCTTTGACGGGAAAGCTACTGCCCCCGGTCATAGTACGTTTGAATCTTGGCACCAATAGGAGGTTTGAATTAACCTTTCTGGATGGGCGGCAGGATGCTTGTCTAGTAAATCTCGTTGTAAGCTAAAGAGGGGCAGATTGGTGGAGACATTTGTGGATCAGAGAGACAGATTTAAGGAAGATCTTGTCTGTTGTAGAGAGCCAGTTGACAGATCTTCTAGTATCTGAAATGTGGGCTTTCTTCGGGAGACTAAGGGCTGCTCTTAAGGTATTATTTTGCAAGATTTGAATCTTGTTTGTGATGTATTTATTACTACCTACGTATAGGGCATTACAATAGTCCAACTTGGATAGGATCAAAGCTCTGGCTAGGGTAATGCAGTTGTTTGAAGAGAGGAAGGGTTTGGCTGCTCTAATGAGTTTGCAAGTATAGGAAGAGGCGGAAGCCATAGCGTTTACTTGTTTTATGAATGTTAGTGTGGAGTCTAGATGGAAGCCAAGGGTTTTAACCTCCTTAGCCACGGCAATGGTGTTATTGTCGATTTCGAATGAAGAGTAGTTCTGGCCAAGTTTGTTGAGATTAGCTGTTGTGCCCAAGATGAGGAGTTCCGTTCTGTCATCATTCAGGCATAGACGTAGGAGGCCATCCATACCTGGGTGATGAGGTACACTCTATTTACAAAGGCCAAATCCTTGTCATAATCCCCCGTCAGCGGGATGAGGATCTGGGTATCATTGGCATAATTCGTGTAGGTGATACCCAGACCATCGAGATCATCGAAACAGGGCTTTGTAAAGATGTTGTACAAAGTGGGAGCGATGCAGGAGCCTTGTGGCACACCGCAAGGTATAGGTATTGGATCAGCAGCTGCTAATGGGGAGAAGACTCGCATTATTCTGTTATTGAGAAAGGACTGAATCTAGTCAATTGCCTCTTGGGAGAAGTGGGCTGCCGACTCTAAGTGATTGCAGTGGATCTCATGGTCAACCAAATCAAATGCTGCTGAGAGATCGAGGAGCAGCAGTACTGCCGTCTTACCCTCGTCTCTCAACTCATCTATTTGTGCCTTATGGTCTACAAGAGCGGTCTCGGTTCCATGTTGGGGTCTGAAACCTGACTGTCGGACTCCTAGGAGGTTGTTGTATTCAAGGTAATGTTGGATTTGTAGGTATGCTATTTTATCAAGGATTTTAAGTAGGAATGGCACTGTGGTGATGGGGCGGTAGTTGGTAGGAATGGAGGGATCTAAGTTTTGTTTTTTGAGGAGTGGGAGGACCCAGGATTGTTTCAAGTTATTAGGTATGGTACCTGAGGTGAAGGATGCGTTTATAAGTTTGGTAATAAAAAGGGAGAGTTCACAAGCTGCATCTTTTATGAGTTGCGCTGGGCATAAGTCACCATGGCAATTTGACGGTTTAAGAGTAAGGATGACTTTTTCAACCTCTTTAGTGGATACTTTGCGAAAGTTAAAGTGGGGAATGGCTGCATAAGGTGGAGTCAAAATTGGTTGCGGTGCTGTCGCATTAGTGTTACTAGATTTTGAGGTCGTAAAAAGAGTGTCTTTTTTGTTATTGATCTTAGTTTGTAAAGTTGTAATTTTATTGGCCAGATCATTTTGTATGCCCGTGCACCAGTTTTTGTCCTTGAGGCAGGAGTCTGGGGTTTGGATAGGAGATTCTACCTCTGTCATGATCCGCAGAACACGCCCCTTTTGGACCTCATGGTCCTTGTCACAACGGGGCTTGCACTCCTTGATACTCCCAACATGGCCGTCTAACGTGCAACATCTTCCTTGTCCTTACGTCAGATGTAGCGTATTTAAAAATAGGCCGCGCCCCCGCGGGCCCGCGCGTCTCAATGCTACTGCAAGCAGCGACTAGACGTGTGCTCCGTAGTTCGCTACACTGTTGTTCCTGTTCCTGGACCTCCTAATTCCATTCCCATTACCCTCTTCCTTCCTCCTTGTTTCCCGGACTCGTGTGCTGTGTGCTTACCCTCTTGGTTCCTGGATCCCAGAGTGTCTGAATCATGGAGCTCTGAACGCACGCTGGAGCCAGAAGAGGCACACGCGGACTTATACAAGACCAGGTCCGTGCGTAAGAAGACACCGCCCAAGAAATCCTACAAGGATAGCTCCCAGGTGAGAAAGGGGGAATTCCGTGACAGTTTGTCATGCCCCCCGGATTCCTACGGCAGGGAGAAGCCCGTGGCGCTTGTCCTGGCGATTACATCAACGACGGCATCATCGCCGGTAAATACTACATCTCCCAATAGGACTTGCGCTTGGCAGGAATCCTTGGAATGCTTTTTCCTTTGCATGCGTTCCACGCCTCCTTCTTCTTTACTTCCTATATCTAGCCACGCCCCCAGAAAGCCGGTGCTCCTAAACCGTTGTATTACGCGAGCAGCGCTTCTCGGAAGAAGTTTTCCTATTTGTTGTGTACCTGGTTGCTGACTTCTGCTTACCTTTTTGACCTCGTTACCTGGTTTCTGATTCTGTTTTGGCACCCGTCTGATCTGTCCTCCCCTGCTCGACCACGGAACTCGTACCGGACTGTCTTGGGATTCCGCTTCTCATGATTGGCTCCCGGCTCCTTCTCTGATCCCTAACTCCGTATCCCTTACCCGCTCCTGGTTACCCGAACGAAGAAGAAAATACCCTGCATTCAGGTGTTTGAGAAAGTAAACACCACGTCTTTTTCTTCCTGGATCCTGTTTTTCTGCACTTGGAAGAACAGTGCGGACTGCTTACACCTGGTGACATTCTAGCTTGGTCTTGTTTTCGGATTTTGGGACGCTCTGTTGTTTGCATCACTTTGTTTTGGATTTTGGGACGCTCTGCTGTTTGCATCATTTTCCTTTGGATTTTGGGACGCTCTGCTGTTTGCATCACTTTCCTTTGGATTTTGGGACGCTCTGCTGTGTGCATCACTTTCCTTTGGATTTTGGGATGCTCTGCTGTTTGCATCACTTTCTTTTGGACTTTGGGCATCAGCAACACTAACCTTGGCACTCTCTGTAAGTCGCCGTCTGACCCTCGCCCACATCCGGTCTTGTGTGTTATCACAAGTAAGTATTCCGCAGGAAAAAGGGAATACACAGGTAAGCTTGTGGGTCTCGGAGGGTGTAGAGGGGTTGGTTTTTGCCATCAACGAACGGTATGTAATATTTGCCTTGTTTGTTTCTTCCCTCTAGCTCCGCTGTGCGTTCCGCCTTTTTGCCTGAGCCCTTGGCCTGACAGGTTTTATTACCCTGCAAGCTGTCCTCTCAGGAAGGAAGTCTGAATTACTTCAGTGGCATCTGGTCCAAGTGGTCTTCCAGACTTACGGTGGAACATACGGAGTATGACACAGTTTGAGACGACAAAAACCCTTCGTGGATTCCTTGATTCTTGTTTGGTTCACTTTACTTTTAAGCCCTGCTACTTTTCAACCCCTAGGGCTAAGGTTGGCTTCATAATTTCACACCTTTCGGGAAATGCTCTAACTTGGGCTACACCCTTAGTCAATTCAGGTGATGCCCTCCTGGATGACTACGACGGTTTCATACAAGCCCTTAAAAACATGTTTGACTGCCCTGAGCAGGTCTATAGTGCCCAGGAACGCCTGCTAGACTTTCATCAAGGATCCCAGGATATGCTTACATATGTAACCCGATTCAAGGAATTGACCAAGGAAGCTGACTGGTCTCCTAAAGCAAGTTTTACACTTTTCAGAAGGGGACTGCATGAGGAGATCAAAGATGAATTGGCCAGAGTGGCTCGCCCAAGCTCATTACAGGCCCTTTTGGACCTTGCCATGCAAATAGATTTTTGTATAAACACCTGGTTAGAGAATGCCCTCTAGCCCCTCCTCGGCGTTCGGGAAACGCCAGCTCCTGATCCTAGATGGAGCAAGGCTTCGGGAGAGAGATGTTTGCTCCACATCTATTCCATCCTTGAACTTTCCTGGACAAAACAGCCTAGTGATTGTACAGGCCCTTCTATCGCCACCCAAGAATAAGACCTACTCCATTTTGGCCTTGGTTGACTGCGGAGCTATGGGAGTATTCATTGATCAAGATTGGGTTACGTGTCACCACATTCCATACGAGACACGAAGTACCATGCAACCGGTGGAAGCGATCGATGGAAGACCCCTCACTTCAGGGTCTATAAGCCTGCAGACTAAAGAGATCCTACTTTCAATAAACCATCACCAAGAGCTGATCCGATTTGACATCATTAAGTCTGCTCATTATCCCATGGTCCTGGGTATGCCCTGGTTACAGAAGCATAATCATTATATCAACTGGGCAGCAGGATCCTTATTTCTTGGATCTGAGTTTTGTATGTCTCACTGTTTATTCCTGGAATCATCCGTGACACCTTCCAAAGAACCATCAATAGATCAGCAAATTCTACTCATGGTTTCCAATATTCTATCAGTTCCAAAGGCCTATCAGAGTTATGCTGATGTGTTCTCAACTGCCATAGTCCAGGCTCTACCCCCTCACAGACCTGAAGACTGCGCCATAGACACAGAACCCTCAGCAGTGATTCCCTTTGGGAGGATGTTCATCCTGTCCGAACCTGAAAAGAGAGCCCTACGAGAATACTTGGATACCAACCTTCAAAATGGCACCATAAGACCATCGAAATCCCCAGCTGGAGCCTCACTGTTTTTTGTTCCCAAGAAGGACACCAAGGAACTTAGACCTTGCCTCGATTATCGTGGATTAAATCAATGCACCTTCAAGGACCACTACCCTTTACCCTTGATCTCGGATATCCTGGAAGCGGTGAGAGGAGCTGTAATCTTCACGAAACTGGATCTCGGGGGTGCCTATCATCTGATCCATATCAGGGAAGGAGACGAATGGAAAACAGCCTTTCGAACACCCTTTGGACACTTTGAATATCTGGTAATGCCCTTTGGACTTGCTAATGCCCCTGCCGTCTTTCAACATTTCATGAATAGGGTGTTCTCCGATATGCTGTTCATCTTCGTCATCGTCTACCTGGACGATATCCTGATCTATTCCAAGGACCTTCTAAGGCATGAAGAACATGTTAAGGCTGTCTTACAACGACTACGTGAACATAGACTCCTAGCCAAACCCGAGAAATGCCTGTTTAATGTGACCTCTGTTCATTACCTAGGATTTGTCCTTAGTCCAGAAGGAATTGGTTTGGATCAGTCAAGGGTAAAAGCCATATTATCCTGGCTGGCTCCCACTTCTGTGAAACAAGTTCAATCCTTCCTGGGGCTAGCCAATTTCTACCGGAAGTTCATACCCACCTTTTCTGAGATTGTTCAGCCGATCATTGCACTCTTGAAGAAAGACACTCCCTTTCTCTGGTCTACACCGCAAGACAAGGCATTCCAAAGTTTAAAGATGGAGTTTACTCAAGCCCCCATCCTAGCACAATCTGACATAAATCGACCATTCATAGTGGAGATGGATGCCTCCAACTACGCCATCGGAGCAGTGCTGAAGCAAGAGTTCGAGGACAAGATGGAACACCCCATTGCTTATATTTCAAGAACTCTGACTCCCAGTGAGACACATTACTCTATCCTGGAAAAGGAACTGTTAGCCATCCGTCAAGCCTTCACCGAATGGCGACACCTACTCCTGGGAGCGAGACATCTAGTCCAGGTCCGCACGGACCATCATAATCTTCAAGTTCTACAATCCTTGGAGTGTAGGAACAGCCCAGTACCTGTTCCAAATCCAACATGTCCCCGGATCACAGAACATAATTGCTGATGCCTTATCCCAACGTCCTGACTACGAAACAATTGAAGACCGGACCTATCCCAAGATGTTTCCCCATACGATTTTTGTAGCCGAAGCAGTCAGTCTCCTCGAAGAAATTTGGATACAAACCCAATGCTCTGAACTCTGGAAGGATATTTCAAGGAAGAATCAATGGAATCTAAGAATCAAGGAAGGATACTTGTTCAAGGATAATGCTCTAGTCATCCCCACACAGAAATTACAACAAAGGATAATCAACCTCTGCCACGATACCCTTCATACTGTACATCCAAGCCTGTTCTATTTGTAGTCAGAACAAACACGATAACAAGAGACCAGCAGGTCTCCTACTACAACCTACTCTACCAACAAGACCATGGGAATTCATCGCTACAGACTTCATTGTGGAATTGCCACCTTCCAGGGGATACACGACTATCATGGTTACCATTGACTTGTTCACTCACATGGCTCACTTTACACCCCTGCATAAACTACCATCCTCATCAGAGCTAGCTGGAATCTTCCTAGAACACATTTTCCGCCTACATGGACTTCCTTCCAAGATCATATCAGACCGAGGACTTCAATACGTCTCACAATTCTGGAAACATCTCTGTCGCATTCTGGGAATCCAACGCGCTCTCTCATCAGGTTATCATCCCCAAACTAATGGAGCTACGGAACGTGTAAACCAGACCCTGGAACAATACCTTCGCTGTTTCGCCACTAAGGTTCAGGACGACTAGTCGCTCCTAATACCCGTGGCTGAGTTTGCGTACAACAATTCCGATCATTCGGCAATCAACACCAGCCCCTTTTATTGCAGTCAAGGATTCCATCCATCAGTGTTACCCTCTGTTCTTCCACATCCCACACCTGTTCCTACCGTTGACTCCTGGATGGAAACACTAATCAATGTACACAAGGAAGCCAAGGAACACTTAGAGAAGGCCAGAATACGAACTAAACAAAATGCTGATTCTAAAAGAAGACCAGGGCCTTCATATGCAGTTGGTGAACAAGTCTGGTTGTCCTTGAAGCTACTACCCCGACACTTATGGCCAAACAAACTGGCCCCCCGGTACTATGGTCCATTTCCCGTCAAGGAAATCATAAATCCTGTCTCATACCGACTCAAGCTACCCGACTCCTGGAAGAAGATTCACCCAGTTTTTCACACTTCTTTAATAAAACCCTACATCCGATCTTCCCGGAAATCTTGCAGACCCCCTCCGGTGGTGGTGAACGACCAAGTGGAATATGAAGTGTCCCAAATATGCGATTCCAGGTATAAACGGGGTCAGCTTCAATACCTGGTTGAATGGAAAGGATATCCTCCAAGTGAAAGAACCTGGGAACCAGCTTCTAACCTGAATACCCCTCGATTGCTCAGAAGATACCATCTCATACACCCTGGCAAACCCGGTGGAACGAGTCTTCGGAGTGGGCATGCTGTCATGATCCGCAGAACACGTCCCTTTTGGAGCTCATGGTCCTTGTCACAACGGGGCTTGCACTCCGTGATACTCCCAACATGGCCGTCTAACGTGCAACATCTTCCTTGTCCTTACGTCAGATGTAGCTATTTACAAATAGGCCGTGCCCCCACGGGCCCACGCGTCTCAATGCTACTGCAAGCAGTGACTAGACGTGTGCTCCGTAGTTCGCTACACTGTTGTCCTTGTTCCTGGACCTCCTAATTCCAATCCCATTACCCTCTTCCTTCCTCCTTGTTTCCCGTACTCGTGTGCTTACCCTCTTGGTTCCTGGATCCCAGAGTGTCTGAATCCTGGAGCTCTGAACACACGCTGGAGCCAGAAGAGGCTCACGCGGTTTATACAAGACCAGGTCCGTGCGTAAGAAGACACCGCCCAAGAAATCCTACAAGGATTGCTCCCAGGTGAGAAAGGGGGAATTCCGTGACAACCTCTTTCAGAATAGCAAAAAGCTCTTTGGTATTGGACTTGGCTTGGGAGATTCGGAGGTTGTAGGAAGTTTGTTTGGCAAGGATGATTTCTTTTTTGTAGATGGAAGCTTGTTTGCTCAGGTTATTCTTGTTGGTCTTAGATGGATCTAGTCTCCATATTTTTTCGCAACCATGTTTCTCTTGTCTAATTATTTTTAGGTATGGAGAAAACCAGGTATTCACATGTTTGCGGGGTTTGCTCTTTCTCATTTTTAAAGGTGCTATGGCGTCAAGTGATGATAACATCACTTTGTTGTACATATCTACCATGGTGAAGGGATCTGTGTGGTCTGAGGTAGAGTTGAGAGTGGGTAATATCAAGGGGATGAGGTTTTCGGGAGTAATGTTTCTTTTGTTTCTGGTGGGGACAGCTGGTGCTATACTGTCAGTATGCAACAGAGGTGAGGCCTCTAGAGAGAACATAATCAGATGATGGTCGGACCAGGACTGGGGCATTGTGAACGTGACATGTAAACCCCTCTGTCATCACCTCTCCTCCCCTGACTCTTGCATGCCCCCTCTCTCATCCCTCCACTATCAGATGTCACCCACACTCTCGTCCCCCACCCTGGTCTGGCACCCTCTCTCTCATGACCCACCCCATGACCTGTCACCCCCTCTCTCATCCCCTCATCTTGATCTGTCACCCCCTCTCTCATCCCAGGCATGTCAGCCCATGTGCCTGGTATATTACCGCCTATGTTGTCTGTCACTCTGACATGTCAACCCCTTTCCTGTACCCCCACCCTGGCATGTCACCCCCTCTCTTGGGTCCCCTCCCTCGCCTGTCACTACTAACCCACCCCCCACCCTGACCTGACACTGTTGGCCTTGGTGGGCCTTATGAAAAGTAGGACGCACACCAGCAGGATAAATCAACGTATCTTTATTCTCACACCAAAACGAAAGTGAGCTTTCTCCTCCCTTCCTCCAGCTCACGTCACAGACCATGTGTCTTAAAGAGACAGGGAGCCTGGCAACAACTCCCCCAGACAAATGTCCTTACATGTGCTTAACATTCTTCAACCAGTCTTGGCAGTTTCCTGATGGTCCTTTGCGGACGCCTCAATGGCTCTTGTGAAGAGTCACCATCAAGGGTGTCTAGCAATATTTCCTGGTGTCGAGCCGTATGCTCTGGGGGAATACATGTTTCGTCCCTGGTGTCATGGTACTCCGGATCTGGTTCAGGAGGTGGAAGCCTCTCCTCTTTTCCTCGGTTAACCAGTTTAAACAGTGAACTGTTTCTGGTTATCTCCTTTTCAGCATTTGCAGCAGTTACCATCGTCCCTTTGATGGCCATAACCTGTAGAGGAATCGGCGCAAACTATGAGTCAGTTTCCATGCTTGTGTTTTGTTGAACCCAGACTTCATCTCCTACGTGGAACTCCTTTGGTCGAGCTTGCCTTCTTTCATCTGTCTCTAGTCATGCCTTTTCCTTCTGTTCAGCGTCCCTCCTTATGACTTCTGGGTCTGCTTTGGGCTGGCTCGCTGGGTTGCTGACAATCCTGGTGCATACCTGGTATTTCATCATTAGTTCGGTGGGGACCTGTTTGTGACATCATGAGGCGTATTGCGATAGTCCCTTAGCATTCGGCAGAGTGCCTGGTGTCGGTCAGTGCCTTCAACGCGAGCCCTTTGCAGCATCTTCTTGATTGAGGTCATTAATCTTTCTGCCATCCCGTTGGCTTGGGGCCATCGTGGTGTGATTTTTCGGTGTCTGAATCCCATGTGTTTTGCAAATATCCCAAACTCATGGCCGCTGAAGGGTGGCCCATTGTCCTATTTCATTGTTTCCAGGATTACCCATTCGCTGACAACCTCATCGAAGATGGCGGCTACCTGGGCAAATGCTGTGGATTTCGCCTTCTTCACGATAGGGAATCTGGAATGCTCGTCGATGAACAGTAGCAGATACTCGCCCGTGTCAAGGGGCCAGTCGAAATCTACAGCGACCCTCTCCCAAGGGTGATCTGGAATCTGTGTCGGTCTGAGCGGGACGGGGGTTCAGCTCTGGCCGTGCATTGGCAAGCTACACAGTTCTTTACCCACCGATTGTTACGCTCACCTGGTATCCACAGGGACGCCACCCAGCCATGTTACTCGCTGGTATGCTTCTCAGCTTTGCCCTGATGTGGTCTGCGGGGAAGCTTCTGCCTTGTGGTAGAATTAGGCATGCTCTCCGTCCTGCCTTCTTTGCAGGGGCACGTTGTCTTTCATGGGCGAGTGCGGTCCAGTTACTTCACTGACGCCGGCACGTTTGATATTGTTCAGGTAGGTCTTATTGCTGTTCTTTAGTTTGGTTGCTATCCTGCATGCCTTTCTTTGTTTAAAATGTCTCTTTTTTCTCCCTTAGCAATGCAGAGCTTCAGCGCGGCGAACTGGCTTGGTTGAGCCCCGCTGGTAAATGATGGCGCATTAAGAGCGCTATGATGCGGTAAGTAAGCGCTATGCGCAACGTTGCAAAGTCTTGCCTTTGCTAACCTGTGTATTCCTTCCGTGTAGGTCGCGGTGTTCTTCAGCATGAGTGGAATGTCCGGAGTGGTGCCAGCCGAGAGGCGACCAGCCAGGTAAGCCTTTTAAGTAGTTCGTAATTTGTAAATGTCTCTACTGCTTTCTTTAATGTTGCCTCTATCTTCCCCTTTCAGGTCGTTCTGTCCGGGAGGCGTGCAGATTCGAGGAAGCTGTTCTCAGTAGCTGCGAGTGTTTAAAGATGAAGACTGCAGGTAAGATGCTGCTGCTAATGATGTTCCTTTTGTCTCCTTGCAGTTTCTGCTTCTCCGAGGTTCGAGGGAATAGCTGGACACGGTGAGCGTCACGTTGCAAGCTGCAAAGTAACACGAATCGTGTTGTCTTGCTCGGGTGTGGTTTAAATAGGGTTTCCTGTTTTAGGGGTTTCTTTTTTTTTTACTTCCGGGGTGTTTTTCCAGTGTTTTCAAAAAATTTCAGAAACTGTGTTTATCAGTGTTTTCCCATTTGCCCCTTTCAAAAAATCACAGACAACTGTTTTTCCAGGTGTAAACACAGAAATTTTATTTTATTGCTTCATTGCATGCAAATGTAGGGTAATCTCTCAATGTGAGATGTTCTAAACAATTTCTAGATTGACCGTAAGAGGGAGCATTTCTCTCCCCACACCAGTGAGTGACACTTAGGACCTAATGACATTCTTACAGGCCATGAACAGTAAGGATGTGAAATTAACTATCGTACTCGGTCTGGCGACATTTCAGATAGTGCAAGAGCTAAGACATAGATAAGGAAGGGAGGGGGAGAGAGGGAAGGAAATGGAAACAGACAGGCGACTACCGATTTAGGCCTGGCAACATTTCTGGTAAAGCTGGAGAAAACAAAAGGTGAGGGAGAGTGGTGGAGAAAGGGAAGGGAGGAACAAAACAAGCGACTATCGTACTAGGCCTGACAACATTTCAGATAGTGCTGGAGGGCGGGGGGAATAAGGGGTCATACCCTCACACACCACCTTGTAAGTCTATGCAATACCTGTATCCAAGATGTAACTAGGTATGCTTTCCTCTGTGACCAGCTATGACTACATGACTATATTATCATGACTACCACCAAGTCCTACCCAAAACCTAGGAACGAGCTAAAATCGTTGACTGTGTCAGTACTTGCTTTTTACAGGACTTTTTTATTTTTTATTTTTATTTGTTTTGTTGAAGAAAAAGACAGGTCATTCAACTTTTCAAATACGCCTACATCTAAATTTATACTATCTATTACATAAAAAGAGAGAAGAGCAAACATAAAAACAACCAATTCTTAAACACACCAATTCATTTAACTTCAAGTCTTATAAATTCTTATAAGTAATGGTATTACACAAATTCATATAATATCAATTCATCTTGTTCACTAAAGCAGAACTTAATTACAACTCATATTTAATAAAGATTGCACTGTACTCTTTCATTAGATTTTCTTTGGGTCCCCAGTGCTCTCCTCTACCCACTCTACAACAGGTAAAACGATGTCTAAAAATTGTATAATTGCAATTTGTATTGAGACTCTGGGATTGGAGAACAACTGTTGCCATATTTGATACTGAGATATATGCCTCTGAAACCGTAGTTTATCCTTAAAACATCTCTGTCTCACTCCTCTCAATGCTTCACATTCTACCAGAAGATGTTGCAGGGTTTCATTTTTATTCACCTTCAAACAATAGCGACAATAATTTTCCCCATCATCAATCAATCTTCTCCTTTTTAGGATGTCTCGAGTGGGCCATAAGTTCAATCTAAATCTCATATACTTCCTCCGTTGTATAGAACACAGGGATTTCCCCAAATAAGGTGCAATTGTTCCATACCTTTTAGGCCCAAACAGATGTATATCAAAATCTTTAAGTGACATGCATTTTTGATTGATATCAATCCAATCATGCTGCAGTATCTTAATTTTTGCACGCTCAGGGTTCTCCATCAATAAAGACACTGGTACATCGGCTAAAAGCATAGCTTCTATTACATGCTCTCTCCATAACCGTGAGAAATTGTTTTTGGACAGAAATAGATTAAACGCCACAGTTTGCAAGATGCACAGTTTATCCACTCCTTCCAGCACTTTCCGCAGAAAGGCACATTGTTTCCATATCACATGCGCATAAAGGGACGAAAGTCCTAACTCGAAACGAATAAGTGCTAGAGGAACACAATTGGGGAGATGCAACACTCTTTTCCAAAATATTGATTCTATATTATCCCAATGTTGATGACTAACTGGCTTCATGGCTTCAACCCCATAAAGTATTATAGGAGTCACTTTCATTTTATAAAAGGTGATGACATGCTTCATTGAAAATTTGCCATATTTCATGCATAATATTTTGGCTTGAGACACCAATGAAACAATTTTCCCTTTGTCTCGCACAAATACCGGAAAAGGGATCTCCTTTGATGAATGATCACGCCCAAATATCTATACTGGCATATCACACTCAATTGCTGTTGCTGTAACTGCCAACCCTGATTATACCTCAGAGACTTCCCACTGGGCTTGCAAACCATTACTTGTGTCTTCTCTAAATTCATACTCAGATTATTTCTCTGTGCATATATGTCAAGTTGAGTTAGCATGTTTTGCAAGCACATGGGAGTTTGCGAAAGGAGCACCAAATCGTCAGCATATAACAAATAGGGAATTTGTTGATTGCCTATTCGAGGCGGGTCACCCACACAATTTCTCAAAGAGATACCAATGTCCAAAATATAGAAATTGAATAAAAAGGAAGCCAAAGCACAATCTTGTTTTAAGCCTCTATACGTGGATATTTCTGATGACAGGGTCCCATCTGTGGACACTCATACTCTCATTGTTGTGTCAGTGTGAAGCATAGCAATTAAGGTTAATAGCGTTTTTGGACACTCACGTTCTTTTAACTTCATCAGTAATAGATAACGATCAACTGAGTCGAATGCGGCTCTAAAATCCACAAAGGCCAGATATAACGGACACTTTTTAGCCAATTGCTGCTCTTGAAGCATTGTGATGGTAAATATGTTGGGAATCGTGCCAAGGCCCTTCACAAAGCCAGATTGAAAACAATCTGTCAACTTCATTCTTGCAGACCAACACTTCAGTTCGTTTAACATCAGCCGACAATAGATCTTACCAGGAGCATCCAACAAGGAAATCGGGCGATAACTGGCAGGCATTTGCCTGTCACCCTTCTTGTAAGTAAGTAATAAGTACAGGACTTTTGCTTCGAGGAACAGATGTGGGGGAAAGGCACACTTAAGACATTTTCATTTTACCAGTAAAACATTTACAAACACAATTAAGCAATTAACTCGCAACAGACTACTAATTAATAATAGTGGCTTGAAGTTACGGTTTGATAGAGAAAGCTCTAAGACATACCAGGATGGTGGGCATTGAGTGGGGAAGGGCAGGTAATGGGTGATAAGGACAATAGGGTTTAGTTTAGCAGTAGACAGTCAATGGGTGGGGAAATAACCAGGGGCACCAGAAGCAGTAACAGTCCTGCCCCGTTCTGCTCCTCTGCCACGGCCTTGGTTTTTTATTTATTTGTACAATGTTTTTCGGGTCAACATTACAGAAATAAATAATTAATCGGGTCCACGGACCCGAAGAACATTGTCCAAATAAATTTAAAAAACAAGGCCGTGGCTGAGGCCTGTAACTGCCGCTGGGCACCAGTGGCAGTAACCGCCCTCCCCACATCCCGCTCCTCTGCTGGTGGGGGAGCTACTCGGGGGCCAAGGGCATGACTTGCCTCTGGCCACGGCACAGTTTATTTATTAATTTGGACAACGTTTGTCGGAACATTGTCCAAATAAATAAATAAACCAGGCTGTGGCGAAGGCCTGTAACTTAGGGTGACCAGATTTCCAAAACGAAAACCGGGACAACCAACAACATAAGAGAAGGACTACCAGATTGCAGCCCACCAATGACCACCCCTCCCCCAACACGTCCCCACAACCACCACCCAATCATATTTCCAGCTCTTCTCCTCTTTATAAACTGTATATGATCTCATTTGTGCAGTTTTGTCTCTGAATCTTGGCATGTTACTTCAAAACAAGCGTTTGCTATAACTCAGTCATATTACATGGCCTGCTGTACAATTATTTCCAAGCCAGTCTCTGTAGCACAGTTAGTAAGTGTTGTGACGTGCACCTGAAACCAATCCTCCAACTTCAACATTGTGAAAAATAATTATAATAATTTAAATTTCCATAGTCACCCAACCACGCAACCCCCCAACCGTAAAATTAAAAAAAACTCCCGGGTCGCTGGATGGAGGGCGATTTCCCCGGGAAAACCAGGATGTCTGGTCACCCTACTGTAACTGCCTCTGGTGCCCCCTTGCAGGGGGCACCAGAGGCAGTAACAGTCCTGCCCCTGTCCTGCTTCTCAGCCACGGCCGTGTTTATTTATTTATTTGGACAACGTTTTTCGGGTCCGTGGACCCGATTAATTTATTTATTTCTGCAGTGATGGTCCCCACCAACATTGCGGAAATAAATAAATTAATCGGGTCCACGGACCCGAAGAACATTGTCCAAATAAATAAAAAAACACGGCCGTGTCGAAGGCCTGTAACGGCCTCTGCTGCCCCCTTGCAGGGGGCAGCAGAGGCAGTAACAGTCCTGCCCCCGTCCTGCTTCTCGGCCACGGCCGTGTTTATTTATTTATTTGGACAACTTTCTTCGGGTCCGTGGACCAGATTAATTTATTTATTTCCGCAATGTTGGTGGGGAAGAAGTGCCCTTATTGTTGTGCTTATGAAGAAATAAGCACAACAATAAGGTACTAGTTGACAGAGAGAACAAAAAAAACTGTTTGCAAAATGCATTCAATTCACCATTCAATCACAAGGTGGCAATGGTGCATAATCATTTAAGGCACTAAATCGAAGTCTTTCATAGAGCGGCCATGATAACTCACTGGCAACGCGTCTGTCTTGAATACAAGACATCACAGCTTCAAATCCACAATAATGGGGTCTAGATATCGGTACCGGACTCCCTAGGTTTAAATAGCCCCAACAAAATACTCCAGGTAAGTCTTGTCCTGTACGGTTAGCTCTAAGCGCACCTTGGCTAGCCTTTCAAGTTAATCCTTGCAAGCACCTTGGTGCCTAAGTACGGCACGACGATAGTCGAGGTTGATGCCACTGCCTCAAGCGAGATCGCAGGAGGCAGTGTGATGGACGTGACATAGATGATGTATTCAGTGTCTGTCGGGTGTCTTGATATATAGTCTGCCGGGTTATTCTCACCTCCAGGCCGATGAATGATCTGAAATCATACTCTTGGAGTCTGATGCCCCATCGCTCAATCCTCGGGGGCATTTTGGTCCTGAGGTTACCAAAGAGCAACAGCAGAGCCTGGCGGTCTGTGATGAGGGTGAACCTCTTCCCTATCACAAAGTTATGGAAGTGCTTGCACGCCCACACGGTCGCCAGGCTCTCCTTTTCGGCCTCTGAGTATGCCGATTCCAGAGGGGCCAGTGTCCTTCTGGCGTATGCCACTATGTGTCTCAGATGGGCATCTGCTCCGCTGGTCGGGGCCAGGATGTCTCCCAGTCCCACTGGGCTTGCTTCTACGACAATTTCCGTGTGCCATTCTGGGTCGAAGTAGGCAAGTCTTCTGGCAACCGCCAGCGCATGTTGATGGTATCAAACGCTGTTTGGCATTCATTGGACCACAAGAACGGGACCTCTTTCTGCAGCAATCGCTGTAGCGGCTCGGTGATGGTGGCGAAGTGGGGGATGTATCTGGCACAGTAGCCGCCATCCCCAGGAACGATGTGACATCAGCCACTTAGCATGGCTCTTGCTGGTTGAAGATGGTGGAAACTTTGTCAGGGTCCGGGGTCATGCTGTCGGCTAAAAAGATCTGGCCGAGAAATCTGAGTTTGGCCTTGCTGAGTTGGCACTTTTCCAGGTTAAGCGTCAGTCCTGCCTCCTAAACGGCGGCGCAGGTAGCCCATAGGGCTGCATCATGTTCTTTACGTGGCTGTCATGATGCCTACCCCCGGGAAACCAGACCAGATCCAGCAACCCCGAAAGCAGGCGTCAAGTTATGTTGAGCAAGCCCAAAAGCCCCTGCTAGGGGCTGTTTGGGTGCGGTCCTGGCGCCTATGGCGCCAGGCTCATATGGAGAATCAGTCCTGGCGCCATAGGCACCAAGCTCATAGAGTAGAACCTGATGCAGACCATGCTGCAAACTTACCGGGTGCAGATCATGCTGCAGAGCTCCAAGCCAAATGAGGCTTGGAAGGGACTATTTTACCTAGGGACTATTTTTTTACTCGGGTGGGGCTGGGGAAGAATACTTACCTGGGACTACTTTGGAGGCTATTTAAACCACGCCCGATGAGCAGCACACGCTTCGCGTTATTCTGCATCCAGCAGCTTAACGCTCACCGTGTCTGCAAGCCTGCATCCAGTCTTCTGCCACGCCCGCCTCGAGTCTGCAGCTCCTAGAAAAAGGTAGAAACAGAAGGAGAAAGGTTAAAATAAGAACAAACCTTCGATCCTTACCTGAATTCCGGATGCACCACACCTTCGAGCTGGAAGAAAGAAGCATTTACGCGTGCCGCCTCGCCTGCTGCAGGGCCGCGCTGAACTCACCGGCCTTCGCAGCATCCTCATGATCCACTGCATCCTTCTGCACGTTCCCGCCGCATTCTGGCACCTAAGGGGAACACAAGAAGAGCAAAGGTGAGCCAAGGAAATAAACAGAGGCAATAGTAACTACCCCCATAGATTGACCTGATTACCGCCGGGGGTACTATTCCTCTTCACGGGTCGACGCAGTCTCCATTGCATCTTCGCCGCACCCCGGCCCCTAAGGGGAACAAAAGGACGACAAGGTGAGACAACGGGACAAATAAGGGGAACTCTTCTTACCGCAATAGACTTACCTAATTTTACCGCCGGAGGCATAATTCCCCGAACTTAATATTTTCTCGCCACACCTGAATAAGGGAACAAGCAGCTTACATTCTGGCCTTATTTTTATTGAACTGTGCAGGATAAGCCAAATCCTTACCTGAACTTCGTCAGCTACCACGAGGAACTCTTCGCTGGGGTCAAGCTGCAAACTGCAAGGAATCAGACAAGAGTGAAAGTCAGACATGTGAACTCTTACGAACTACATATTTCTGGAGTCAATATTGTTCTGGAACTCACCAATTCCTTTGAGCCAGTGAAGCAACTGGTTATCAACGCGCCCCTGCGCTCAATGCAGGATGGAGAGCTCATCGTTTCAAACCATCAGGTGAGACTATAGAGGGGACATCAAAGGTGATCTGTGGGGAAAACAGTGGGGGTGGGGAGAAGTTACGCTCAACTCCATGGGTGGTTAATTCCCTTTCTCCTTGCAGAAGAATATTCCTACGGGCCAAGCAACCAAAGCTAGGTGGGCCAGTCCAGTCCGTCATCTCGGCCCTACGCGTCGCATTGGTGGAGACCGCAGCTGTCCAGTTCAGATCGACGCCTCTGTGGAAGCCAGGTGAGCGTAACAGTGACCTCCCGAATACGAGAATGTCATCATTCTAGTCGAGTGTCCCCTTGATCGGTCTGATGATCTGCCGGATGGCATCATGGAAAATTTCGGCTGCCGATGAATTGCCAAAATGTGGGCGTTTATAGCGGAAAAGCCTGTCATGAGTGGCAAAGGTGGTGATGCCCCTGGATTCTGGGTGAAGTTCCATCTGATGGTAGCCTTGGTTGAGGTTGAGTTTGGAAAAGAGGACGGCTTTGTAAATTGAACTATCATGTCCTCTATTCTTGGGCAAGGATGTCGCTCCCGCTGGGTGGCGGTGTTGGCCATTCTCATGTCCACGCACAGTCTGAGACGACCACCTTCTTTTGGTATGATGACAAGTGATGAAACCCACGGGGTTGGGCCTGTGGCAGGCTCAATGATGTCATCCTGTAGAAGTTGGTTGAGTTAATTGGATACGGCTGTTTGGAGGTGAAAGCCGACTCTGTGCGGGTGCTGAGGAACAGAGCAGACCAACAGATCAATATGTAGTTTTACTGCAGGGCCTTTCATTTTGCCTAGCCAGCTGCAAAAGCGCAGGAATTCTACCAGGATTGTCTCTTTCATGATGACAGGTGTTCTTCCCGGGCTGTCCTCCATGTAGCAGATCTGTTCTTTCGTTCCAGGCATAGGAGCTGTCGAGAGGATGGTGTCACCTTCCTGGACATGGATGTCAATTAGCCCTGGACACAAGGCCGTCCTGTAGCTCAGTAGGCACCTCCCTTTGGTTGGACTCCGGATCACGTGGATGACTGTTGTCGTGACTCGCTGCCAGTGAAGGCACCGGAGCTTGAAGGATCCAACGGAATCAAGCGGGACGTCAGCGCCCCATTGAAAGATCTAGGACGTTGTTTGTGTTAGTATTGGTCTGTCCTGAATCTGTTGAAATTCTTTCTCCCTATGATATTCACAGTGGCTCCTGAGTCGATGCGCAAACAGAACTGTTTTCCGCATATCACTCCTGGAATCCGGGGTGCTTGCATGGCTTCCCTATCATCCATAATGAGGTTTACATATTCGTCTTGTGAGTACAGGTCATATTGTTCACTCTCATTGTCCTGGCCATAGGGTGTCATGGTGTACTGTGCCTGGCGTGGAGGTGGTGGTCCGTCATACTCATCACGTAGTCGTGGGTTCAGGTCTTGTGCTTCAAGCTCTTGTGGTTCGTCCTCTGGGTAGAGTTCTTCAACCACTCTCACGTATCTACTCGCCCCATGTTAGTATGGGGGCATCTGGTAGGGCAGGTTCTGCAGTGCCTTTTGGTATGACTTGTATTGGGGCATCGTGTGTGGTCGTGGAGTGGGGAATGGCCTGCCTTCTCGGCAAACTGACTGGAAGTGTCCTTCTCTTCCACAATTTCCACATTTCTGAGTGAGTGCGGGGCATGTCCCTGCGTGTGGAAAGGCCATCCCACAGCGGTAGCACTGCCGCTGCATCCGCGGTGTCATCTGGTAACTGGGTCCATTGCCTCTGTCTCCTCCTCATGCAGTGTTCGTGTGGATTGCCGCTACCACGTCACCTCTGTCTTGTTTGGACATGCCACTGCTGAACATTTGCATCGCTTGGATGTCGACCCTTTCGAGGATCCTGGCCATCTCGCTGACTTCTTCGATGGAGAGGAGAGATACACCCTTCGATCACTCGCAGACAGATGGCTTCATCCAAGGAGAACGCATGGAATTGGCTGTGTGCTCCTTTGATTCGTAGTTGGGTGATGAACTCATCTACAGTTTCATCTGCCCTTTGGGTACATTGGTTAAACATGTATCTTTCATAATCCCTGTTGGGCTCTATGACAAGTCTTTTGTTAAGGGCTGTGAGTAGTGACGTGAAATCAGGGTGTTCAGCCGCTGGAATGGTTTTAATCAAAGTCTTGACTTCATTGCCAACTGTGTTAAGAAACATGCTCCAGCCATTCTACCCACCGGGGCCCTTTGTCAGCCTGCGGTGTCATGAAGAATGGTGGAGGCATATGCCATGTGGTGGCAGTTGACTTTGTTGCAGGCACTGGAGGCGCTGGGGCTTTCCCAGCTTGATCGGGAGGTGTGCTCATGGTGGTGGCAGGCTGCGTCAGTCAGGCGTCGCTCGACGGATAGCTGCGCAGGGGGACAGGGGTTCTGATGCACGTACGGCATCTTGTATAGTGTCTGGCTATGAGTTCTGGAAGGGAATGGGCTTTTCCCCTCTTAGACAGGGGTGGCTCCTCTTTCTGCTGCTGTCCTTTTACTGGAGTCCCTGCTCTTAGCACAGCCTCTATGTGGTCTTTGTTCCTTGGCTGTTCACCTGTCTGTTCTTGCCAAGTGAGGGAAGCTGGACTGCCTGTCTGACTGTGGGAGAGTATTGCAGTTGTCCCCGGGCTACACGTCTGCAGGGAGGAGGCTGAAGGAGCAGCACGTTGTGGGGGGGAGGGGCAACACCCACCTGAGCTCTTTGCTTGTGGAGCAGGGGGGAGCGGGAAACTTCACTGCTGGCGGGCTGCTGCACGGCTGTGGGACGGCGCATATCATCCTGCGTGCCCTCCGTATGAGAGGATGACTTCTGGGAGGGAGGCCGGCCCCGGGTCAGGTCCGCTTCGGAGCTGCAAACAACAGGCGGACTGCCAGACGTGCTGGTGGTAGGCGGGGCCCGGGATCAGGTATTCCGTGGGAATCTTGTAGGACTGCAGGGCTCGGGATCGGGTCTGCAATGGAACCGCAGGCATCGAATGGACTGTCCGACGTGTTGGAGGAAGGCGGGGCCCAGGATCGGGTGCACTGCAGGACACCTTGCCGGGCTACAGCGCGGCGGGCTCGGCCACGCTTGAAAGGAGTACGCTGGTGTACGAGGAGTAAGCCTTGTTGCCAGTTGTTGGCCATGGTGGGCCTTATGAAAAGGAGGACGCACACCAGCAGGATAAATCAACGTCTCTTTATTCTCACACCAAAACGAAAGTGAGCTTTCTCCTCCCCTCCACCAGCTCATGTCACAGACCACGTGACTTAAACTTCCAGGGTCCTGTCTTAAAGAGACAGGGAGCCTGGCAACAGACACCACCTCAGTCATCCCCTGCCCTGACCTGCCACCCCCTTTATCAGAGCCCTTGCCTGGCCTGTCAAACTCTCTCTTGTCCCCCGCCCACCATAACATGTTACCCCCTCTCTCATCACCTTGCAAGTAAACACCTATCATGTCCTCCACCCTGGCATATCCCCAACTCGCTCGTCCCCTGACCCTCACAAATCAACCCCTCCCCTTTCCTCCACCCTGATCTGTCACCCTCTCTCTTGTCCACCCACGCTGGGCTGTGACCCCACCCTAACCCCCTCTCTCCCCCCCACCCTGACATGTCACCACCTTTACTGACCTCGGCCCTGACATGTCACCTCCTCTCATCTCCATACCTTAACATGTCACTCCCTCTATTCACCCCTACTCTGATATGTCAAACTCACTCTCTTGTCCTCCACCTTGGCATGCCACCTGCTCTCTCATCCTCTGCCCCAACATGTTACCCCTCTTTCAGCCTCTGACCCAGGCATTTTACATCCTCTCTTGTGTTCCTCCCCAATCTGCGACCCCATCACTCGTCTCCTGACCCTGGCATCTCAGAACCCTCTCTCATTCCCCCGCCCTGACATGTCACACCCCTCTCTCGTCCCCTCACACCATTTCTCATCCCCCCCACACTGACATGTCACACCCCTCTCATGTCCACACATCATGGCCCGTAACCCTCTGTCACATTCCCCACCCTCTCTCGTCCTCGGTCCTGACATGTCATCACCTTTCTCGTCCTCTACCTTGAAATGTTACCTCACACCCCCACTCTCTCATCCTCTGCATGTCACCTGCTGTCTGGTCACCCCCCTATGGCGGCCTGCCACCAGCCACCAGGTCGGGCCGCACCAGATGCCGGGATCACCCGGCTTACCAATAATACTGCGTGCTTGCAGTAGACGAACAGCAGGGGACACTCTGCAACATCCGGATCACCAGATGTGTTACCTTGGCTGGGGGCACCCAGCAGGCAGCGGCCTCCGCTCGGGGGGCACCCAGGCCGGGGCTGCTGAACCAGGCCGTGGTCACATGGCAAACAAAGACCAATAAACGACACAGACACGCGTTGCCACTTCCTAGGGCACTGACTCCCACGTGCCAGCAGAGCCCCTTTTATTAAGAACAGTCATGACGAAGTCATGACACATTTTCTTAAAGGAGCAATGCGCCCACAGTTAAATGGACCACACACAACACTCCTCCTTTATTATGAAAAAAACAAAACACGCATAAAAACAACCCCCTAACGGGGTCCACACTGGGGGTGCATTCCAGTCCACACCCCACTCATGTTACATACAAAATCACTGCAAACTCTGGCACTATCCAGTCCCAACACCCCCTGGAAGTCCAGTGACCGATGTTAGGATGAAAAGATGCCTGGATCAAACTGTCCTCCTTGGGGTGTCACACCCCAGTCACCTGTCTTATGCTGGAGGTGCTCGTGGCCACTCGTGCTGCAAGACAGGAGGAACACGTTCTCTTCATCCTCCTACTCCGCATAATCACATTGCCTCGTCCAGTGGTCCTCTGCCACGTGGACCGCAGCTGTTTTGGGGTGCTTCCTCCCTGCGGCCTCCTTTGACGCACTTCCTGTTGATGGCCAGACCATGCTGGCCGGCATTGGGGCTGGACACACCCGTACGAAGTGATCCACTTTTCCACACCTTCCATGCGTATGTCCTTTGGCCGGGCACACTTGTGCATGAGGGAGGTCCCATCCACATTGATGGCATATTGTGACACCTGACTCTCTCCGTGGCCATTCCCCTCTTCTCGTTGGCCTACCTCCTTGCCATTTTCCCATGGCCGATACCTCCTCCAACTTCACCCATTGCATGGGGCTTCAAGCTTGAGCTGCTGCCTGGAGAGATCCATCGCTGAGGCACGCTCCTACGCCAGTTCCTGAGCACGGCCCAGCTCCAGTATCCAGTAGAGGCCCAGCCCTGGCTCCCTGAGGACCTGTTTCCGCAGCTCAGCAGAGCTATAGCCATAGATGATCTGCGCCCTGATCTCGTCATCCTCGAAGTTACCCAGAGCACAGGACAACGCAATGCCACGAAGTGCATCGAGGCCCTCACCTTCCTCTTGTCTCGCGCATCTGATCCTGGACCGTTCATAATCCCTGTTGACCGTGGGAATAAAGTACTCGTTCAGTGCTACAATGGCTGTGTCATATGACTGTTCCCTGGGCCGCAAAGTCTTAAAACATCTCTGGACAGCCGGGCCGGCTGAATACAGGTGTTGGGCATTTCGCCCTGTTCTTGATCTCAACAGCCTCGAAATATAGCTCAAGGTTTTCTATCCACGCCGTCCACCGGGACCCTAGACTGGCGGGCGCTCCCACAACACAGAAGGGATACAGGGACGCCAGCTGGCCATTCTGTTGATACGCCCCTTCATTTCCCTCATCCCACATTATGGTTTCTTGACGTGGCGCAACTTGTGCTCACTGCGGATGGGCACCTGGCTTGGCTCAGCGAGTTGAGTGTCACTGAGGGCGCACAAGCACTCCTTTTGCAGCCGCTACCCTTCTGGGTTCCTCCTGGTGAAAGGCGAGGAACTGCTGCGAGGGGTGAATTGAGGGGCCGCAGAGTTGATGAGTACCCAGGCCAGGACATGGGCAACGCTGCTAGCGGTGCAACGCTGCCTGCTCTGTGGGCAAAATGAGGGATGCAGGCCCTCTCCCTTGTTCTTCACGCTCTGTGTGCAACTGGAGCGGCCTGTCTGCTCCTCTCCTTGATGCTGTGGGGCAGACAGGGCACTATGGCTTCCCCAGCACACCCATGCTCATGTGGTATTTCCCCGGGGGTGGCCCCGACGGCCTCCCTTGCTGTACCCCAGTGGCCCGGCGAATGTGGCCCAGTGTTGCTCCCTCTTTCCTTTGTCCCTCTGTGACCGCCGCCACTAGCTGGCTGGGCCGCCGCAGGCTTGAGTGTTTTTTTTTTCTTGTTCACCACCACGGGCCTGGTGTTCATAGGCCATGCCCACCTTCTGCCGTGAAAGGCTCAGCCTTTCCTTTGTCCATGTTCGAATATTTATTTTATTTTTCCTTGAGGTCGATGTGCAGGCTGTCACACACACACGGCCTCACCTGCCCTGGTCCCGATGCTCTTTGGGCACAAGAGCGGGCGCACAAGAGCCTGCTACACCTTCACCACCGCAGACCCGGAGTTTGACAGGCCACGCCCCTTCTTGCTGAGGCCGCTTCAGGGCCTCAGCGGTCTTAGATCACACCACTGCGGGCCTGGGCATTAACGAGTCACGCCTCCTCTTCATTCCCAGCTGTTCTCTGTTCCGAGGCCACCGCCGCCTGCACCTCACACGTGACCGACACCCCTTTCCTCCTCCCGGGCACCAGGCAGCCCATGCTAAAACAAAGCACAGGGCCCTGGGCCACCTGAAGCACCAGCGGCCGACGCCGCTTCTTTGTCATCATGGGCACTGTGACGTTGCAAGCATGAACGACGCATGCGGGAGCCTCGTTCTGGTCCGCACATGCGCGTTCATAATAAAGAACGTCCGTGCGGGCAGTTGCCGCTGGGACGCCGTAAGGCACACACGCGTGTCCCGTGTCTCCTTGTGTGGATGCGTGTGAGCGAGTGTGTGTGCGGGGTGGCCCGAGGCACGGGCACGCCCACAACATCTGGCGACAAGGCGGGATGCAAACGGAGTGTTCTGCTGACATAACGCTGCATGCACACTGCAGCAATGTTATACCGGAGCATTCCCCGAATCCAGCGCGAGCAAAGCGGATGGGTTCCTACGCAGGACACGTGGCAGTAGCGGTCTGAAAAGGTGCTCGTGCACTGCTCACGTTCCATAGAAACTACAGTGAACACATTTTTGGAATCCTGACAGTTCTCGACATCCAAGAGGACTGTCCTTCAAGCAGTGGTAATTGGAGGGGTCCACGGCCACGTTGATCCCCACCACGCAGTGGCCTGAGGTACGTCAACTGTCTGCACAAGTCAGGTTTGCGGCCTCTAAACCCTGAGGAGGTGCCAGTGCGACCTGTGAACATGGCAGAGAGTGACGAAGATGCAGGGACAGCGCAGGTGGTGGTAAGGAGGAGACAAGAGGGATCTCTGTTACCCATGCAAGAATTCGACACGTCGGGTCCACCCTCAAAATTGGGCCCAAGATGGCTGCTGTGGATAAGAAAATTGGACATGTACTTCACTGCAACAGGAGAAACTAATGATGACGCAAAAAGGGCAACTCTACTGTAACCCGCGGGTATGGATGTCTTACGCATTTACGAGTCCCTTAACCTGCAAGTAGTCACCTATGATGCGGTCAAGACTGCCTTAAAGAATCATTTTATTCCGCTGTCCAACGTGGACTATGAGAGGTTCCTGTTCAATAGTGAAAAACAGCGGGAAGAAGAGTCGCTTGATCAATTCTGCGCTCGCCTAAGACAAATGGCCACGACATGCATATGGGACAACGAGGAGGCCATGATTACAAATCAAGTCATCCAAGGCTGTGGCTCAGGCAAACTCCGCACACAGGTGTTAAGGGAGCCAGGGTGGACTCGGACACAGATCCTGGACAGTGGAAGAATATATGAACTGGCAGAATCGAGGGGTGCCACAATGGACACGGCGGTGCGTCCCGGCAGGTCAGAAGAGGCGTTTTCAGTCGGGAGGCAGTCCGTGTCAAAGAGTAAGTGGAGCCAGAAACGCCAGGAAGCAAGTCCAACACATGGAGTGGCGTCCATTTCTCAATATTGCAGATACAATTTGCCGCACTCGGAAGAATGTCCCGCCAAATCCAGATCCTGTGGCAGATGCAACGGACTCGGACACTATGCCCGGATGTGCCGCGCTCCTGCGCCGGTGGCTAATCAAAGGGGTCCGGCCAGGTTGTTTGGCAGCAGATCGAGGGGGCAAAAGAGCATTGCGACAGTTGAACAGGATATGCAGAGGTTGAACATGGCCGAGGAGGAAGAAGAGGAGGATGAGGTGTTCTTCATTTCGAGCATAGCTACAGGGGCAAGGAAAAAGAGGCAGCCCAAATGCATCGTGGACATTCAAGGGGTTCCTACACAAGTGATGATTGACACGGGAGCCTTGGTATGTGTGCTAGCCTCAGATCACTTCCAGTCGATCCCGGGACCACCACCGTTGGATGTCTCGAGGGCAAAGATCTTCACGTTCGGCAGCGACACACCGCTCCCCATCAAGGGCATCTTCGTGGCTCCCATTTCAAAGGGCGGCAAGTCCATAAAAGCACGATTTTTCGTCACTGACGTGAGCCCCCACTCCCTGCTTAGCTGTGCGGCGTTGGAGGCATTGGACCTTGTACATTTTGCGTTCGCAGTCTATCAAGCAGACATTGAGCAGCTAGTGGCCAGATTCTCATGCATTTTTGAAGGAATGGGAAAGTTGAGAGCTCCTCCTGTGCGTCTCCACATTGACGACACCATCAGGCCTACTGCTCTCAAACATCGACGGATCCCGTTCCATCTCCGGGAGCAGGTGGAGGAAGAACTCCGCTCACTGGTCCGAATGGACATCATTGAAAGGGTGGAAGGCCCGACGCCCTGGGTCTCGCCCATAGTGGTGGCCCCCAAGCCAAAACAGCCGGGAGCGGTGCACATTTGCGTCGATATGCGCCTCCCGAATGCGGCTATCAAAAGGGAGAGACACATTACGGCCACTCTCGATGATATTATCGGAGAACTGCAAGGGGCGAGAGTCTTTTCGAAGTTAGACTTGAGGGCGGGCTATCATCAGCTCGAGCTCCACCCGGATTCACGTTATTTCACGACTTTTACGACGCATGATGGCCTCTATCAGTTTAAGCACCTGAGTGTCGGCATTTCATCTGCTGCAGAAGTTTTTCAAAATACCATCAGGGGGGCGCTGGCAGGACTGAAAGGTGTCTTAAATATGAGCGATGACATTTTGGTGTTTGCAGACTCAAAGGCAGAACACATGAAGAGATTGGAGTGCACGCTGAAGAGGCTAGAAGATTTGGGGCTTACCCTACACCGTGAAAAATGTGAGTTTTTCAAAGACAGAATTGGGTTTTTTGGTTTCATCTTTCATGCCAGCGGCGTGTCGCCCGATCCTGCAAAGATCAAGGACATTCGGGAGGCCGCAGCACCCCAGTCCCCAACGGAGGTAAGAAGCTTCTTGGGGATGGTAAACTACTGTGGGCGCTTCATTAAGGGTTTGGCCTCCTTGTCGGAACCCCTCACAGCGCTGACCAAGAATGACGCTGTCTGGGTGTGGGAAAGGAAAGAGCAAGAGGCATTTCAGGTCATCAAAAATGCCCTGTCCGACGGAGACACCATGGCGTACTTCGACCCCACCGCTGAGTCCGAGATCGTTGTTGACGCCAGCCCGCTGGGTGTAGGTGCGGTGCTGATGCAAGCGTACAAGAGAGGGGACATGCGACCCATTGCGTACGCGAGCAAGGCGCTCACAGACACAGAAAAGCGTTACTCGCAAATAGAAAGAGAGGCCTTGGCCATACTGTGGGGCTGTCGCCATTTTCGTCTCTACATCCTGGGCAAGCCGGTCGTAGTCGTGACCGATCATAAGCCCCTGCTGCCCATCCTGGCGGGTGTGTCATCAAAACCTCCACCCAGAATTGAGCGATGGATGCTGGCCCTTATGGAATATGGGGTTCGACTGGTGTACAGACCGGGGACCAATAATCCGGCGGACTATCTGTCGCGACACCCAAACCCAGAGAATGTGGAAAAGACCAAGGAGGTGTCTGACTGTCGAGGGCAGCTGTGTCATGTGGTGGAAGGTGCGTTGCCGGTGGCGCTGTCCAGACTCACCATAGCGACAGAATCGTCCAAGGATGAAGTGTTCCACATCATCAAAGCGGCGGTTAGAAGCGGCGATTGGAGAGAGGTGCTTCAGAACAATTCAAGGCGGCAGGCTGACGCCCAGAAAGACCTTCAGGCGCTTTGGACGGTGAGGGATGAGCTATCCATTTCTGACGACGGACTACTGCTGAGGGGGAGGCAAATTGTGATCCCACAGGCCCTGAGAGATCGTGTATTGGAGTTGGCTCACATAGGGCACCAAGGGGTAGCCAAGACCAAAGCGTGGCTTCGACCCAAGGTGTGGTTCCCTGACCTCGAGGGAATGGTCGAGCTGTTTATAAAAAGGTGTCTGCCGTGTCAGGCGGTGAATCCCGGGGTTAAAGCTCCACCGATCAGCTCAATGGAACGGAGCGAAAAGCCCTGGGGAACTGTCCATGTAGATTTTGGATCAATGGGTCGGGGCATGTATTTTTTAGCGGTGGTAGACCAATGGTCCAGATATCCCGAGGTGGAGGTCGTAGAGTCCACCGCCACCGAGTACACCACCAGTGCCTTGGACAAAATGTTTGCGACCCATGGCTTCCCCCGAAATACTATGTTCAGACAATGGTCCCCCGTTCATGGGCATCCAGTTCGCACAGTATCTCAAAGCGAGGGGCATCCATCACCGGAGAGTATCCCCGTTGTGGCCGCGTGCGAACGGGGAAGCTGAAAGGCTCATGCGCACGCTAAACAAGGTGCTGAGAATATCCGCAAGCGGTGGGGAGGACCTCCCGAAGAAGGTTGTGGAATTCCTGCGAGAGTATCAGACCACGCCGCATCAATCGACGGGCGTAGCCCCTGCTGAAGTGCTATCCGGGCGCTGCCCTCGCGGCATGATACCAGAGGTAGAAGGAAGAGTACCCGGGGTCATTGACAATGAAAAAGTGAGGGAGGAGCGGGCAGCCCGCAATCAGAGAGAGAGTGAGAGGAGAGGTCTCCAAGACAAGGAAGTGGCCATAGATGATTCCGTGCTAGTTAGGAATCGCCACCCAGAAGGCAAACTGTCACTGCCTTACGAGCCTCACCCGTGGACAGTCACGCACGTGAAAGGAACGATGGTCACGGCAGCATGCAACCGGGGGACCGTCACCCGCAACAGGTCCTTCTTCAAAAAAGTGGAAACTTCAACGAGGGCCAGTGAACCAGACAAAAGCACATCCTCCGAGGCTGTCCCCGAAGGTCAGGCGGAGGACGCCCAGAGGGAGGCTGTTCCGCATGCAGATGGTCCCAGCGCGACTACGCAAAGCACCCCTTGGTACCCTGTGCGAGGAAACCGCAGACTGCCGGCTCGCCTCAAGGATTATGTCCTGGACTCGGGAGACTGAGCCGAGGTTACAGCAGCCGGCCTACCCACATTGGGTTACATGCTTTATGTTTACAGGTTATACTGTTCATCCTGGTTGATGCTATGTTGTTTCTGTTGAAGAAAAAAAGGGATGTGACGTTGCAAGCATGAACGACGCATGCGCGAGCCTCATTCTGGTCCACGCATGCGTGTTCATAATAAAGAACGTCCGTGCGGGCAGTTGCCGCCGGGACGCCGTAAGGCACACACGCGTGTCCCGTGTCTCCTTGTGTGGATGCGTGTGAGCGAGTGTGTGTGCAGGGTGGCTCGAGGCAAGGGCGCGCCCACAACAGGCACCAGGCAGCCCGCACTGTAGCAAGGTGCGGGTCCCCGGACCACCTTCCTCGTCGCCAATGTGGCGGCCCGCACCAGATGCCGGGATCACCCGGCTTGACAATAATACTGCTGGCTCGCAGTAGACAAACAGCAGGGGACACACTGCAACGTCCGGATCACCAGATGTGTTATCTTGGCTGGGGGCATCCAGCAGATAGCAACCTCGGCTCTGGGGGCACCCAGGATGGGGCTGCTGCACCAGGCTATGGTCACATGGCAAACAAAGACCAATAAATGACACAGACACGAGTTGCCACTTCCTGGCGCTCTGCTGCACTGACTCTCACGTGCCAGCAAAGCCCCTTTTTTTAAGGACCGTCATGACGAAGTCATGACATATTTTCTTAAAAGGGCAATGCACCCACAGTTAAATGGGCCACACGCAACACCCCCCACACCCATGAAAGGCTACCCCCATCTACTGTCCCCGTGATCGCCACCCACTCTCGCATCCCGTGACCCTGGCATATCACTCCCTCTCTTGTCCACCAACCCTGAAATGGGACCACTCTCCCTTCCTCCCTGACATGTCACCCCCTCTCTTGACCGTGCCCTGACATGTCAACCCCTCTATTGTACCCCCACCATGGCATGACCTCACCCTGACACCTCCTTTATCAGACCCCTTCACTGGCATGTCATCCTTTCCCCCCCTTGTTACCCTGTATCTAATTCCCCACCCTGTCCTCAAATGTCCCCACTCTCTCTCTCAAATATCCCACCTTTCTCTTCACTCTGCCTCATAATCTCTACTGCTCCTCCCTTGCAGGGTTTCCCTCTTCTCATGCCATGAATAGTGCAAGCAGGAGCCGTGGACTTCGCTTTAACCACTGATATTTCAACATTGATGTATGATTACAATCGACACGTCTGTTATTTAATGTAATTTATCCCAAGTACCAAACTCGAGTCTCGAACCCGAGTCTCAAGCCTTCAGAGCATGACCAGTTGGAAAGCTCTGAAAGCTTGCAACTCGGGTTCGAGACTCGAGTTCGGTACTTGGAATAAATGACGGTTAAATAACAGCGGGTCGATATATCACAGTTAAAATATCAATGGAGGTAAACCAACTCCCCCTTGCATGGTTTGTCAAGGGAATGGGGGGAGGGTGTGTATGTGCAAAACTGGAGGGATGCGAAAGTTGGATATGTGAGAGAGGGGTTGGGCAGGAGTCAAGGAAGATGGAACATGCTACCATGGAGAACGAGATAAGCAGCATCATTTTGGAGGGGGTATGTTGCGGGGGTTGATTAAGAGAGGAGGGTAGTGGGGAATGTTAGGGGGTATGGATATGTCAGGGAGAGGGACAAGTGTGGGGCTGAGACAAAGGTTTGTGGGCAAGAGAGGAGGTGACATGTCATAGTGGGGGGCGAGATAGGCGGTTACATATGTTGAGTGGGGAGACGAGAGAAGAGTGACAGGTTAGGGAGGGGGGACATGCCAGGGAGTAGAGAGAGGTGGTGACAGGGTAAGAGAGCAAGGAAAGGGGGAATATGTCAGGGGGACGAGTGTGGAGGTGACATGTTAGGATGTGGGTGAGGAAAAAGTGGGGTGACATGTTGGGATGTGGGGGGTGACACGTCAGAGTGTGGGGGCAAGAGCGAAGTGGGGGAAGAGAGGAGGTGACATGTCGGGGAGGACAATGAGAGAGTGGGGTGAAATGTTAGGGAGGGTGAGGAAAGAAGGGTAACAGTCAGGGTGGGGGGACAAAACAGGGGCTAACAAGTGCGGGTTGGGAAACATGCAAGGGAGTAGATAGAGGTGGTGAAAACATGCCATGGTTGGGGGGATATGTCAGAGTGAAGGGTCGAGAGAGGAGGCGATGTGTCCGGGGTGACATGTCAAAGAGAAGGTCAAAGATGGGGGTGATGTCAGGGTGGGGGATGAAAGAGGGGTGACATGTGGGGGTGACACATCAGAGTGGGGGGAACAAAAGAGGTGATCTGTCAGTATTGGATGACATGCCAAGGAGTGGCAAAAGGGGGTGACATGCCAAGATGGGGTGACATGTGAGAGTCAAAGGCAAATGTAGCATTATTGATCACTGCACTGTAATAGGTGGACAGATAATAATGACATTTGCTAGTTCCCATGATCAGAGGACCTGGGTTGGTGTAGCAAACAAGGCCAATTGCTGGGTAGGAAAGGAGGAGTGCTGCTGGCTTAGTGTGTACTTGGTCTGGGGTGTGAACATTCAGATGACTGCAAAAGCCCATGTGGGAATGAGTGTCCCTACATTGTCCTTGGCCTTGGAACTGGGCAACAAATTTGACAGCCAGACAGACATCCCCCACTTAAAGGGGCTGGGTGCGATAGGGAACATGGAGGATAAGTCATTTGGAAAAAGGGCACAGACCCATTAAACGGTGAGATTGAAAATGCATGCACACTGCCAGGAGAGATGCAAGTAAGTGGCTCCACTGTGAACCCAGGGAAGTGCTAGCGGGGCCGTCATTTTCATGACCGGTAGTGCAAAAGGGATCTGTCGCTGTGAAGCAATAATATATCAATATTATGACTATGACAATGATAACAGATATGTAACCAGACATTGTGTACACTAGATCCAGTCCACAAATGTCCAAATTCAGGAATCAGGTCATAACAACAACACAAACGTTTGTGGCTTGAAGACAAAGTTCGATTTAGTTCAACAAAGCAGCTAAGCTGCAAGACACAAGTAAAATAAACTTGCCAGACCAAAACTTCCAGTTCAAAGTTTATAGGGTCCATGAAGTTGCAGCAAAGTGCATATCAATGTTCAAAAGTTCCACCAAGGATCCGGTACTGAGCAAAGAAATCTGTGGTCCACAATTTATGATCGAATGTTTGAACTAGAAATCCAAGCTACACGTATCCAGGGACCAGAGCCACTCACATATAATGGCTATTGTAGCAAAAAGAATGGCCAACAGATGATACCAGTAGAGGCCGTAACTTGCAGGTATCAGTGAATCGACAGTAGTGACCTCTTCTCTCTGCCAGTGCACCACCACCTCAGGGGAATTCATTGTTGTTGAGGGGACAAATCCAGGGGCAAGTAACTTGGCCATTTGCCTGCGCAATCGTGAACCATGAGTGCTGTACTTTCATACCTCGTCACTCAAGCAATATTACTGACATCATCACCCACATTCGTCACACTGTAAGCCTCCTTCACACCAGTCCGGACGCTTCCTGGGTCTTGGATTGAAGGTCTATTGGGACCCCATGTGCATCTATTTCTCGGATCTTATTCATAGTGCTAGTCATAATTCTAAGTCTGTCCTGTCTGTAGATGGTTTGTAAGTGTCTCTATTAGTGTCTATGCAACACCTGCTCTGAACTCTCTCAAATTGCCCAAGTGCTTTACTGTCATTCTACTGAAGAAATAATCTGCTATGACATGCCGGTCAGTGTTAATGGCTGCTGAGGCAGCTGGACCTCCGGAAGAGGCAGTTGTTGCATTGGTGCCAGTGCGGGCAGAGGGTCAGATGGAGCCAGCTTGGGCAGCTGTAAGGGGGTGGGCATAAGGGAGGCTGGATGCCACTGCAGTCATGGTCAGCGCAGGAATGGTCGTAGTCAGTGTGACTGGAGGAAACCGGATGGCTGGAGATGATGGCGACTGCAGCATCATCTAACCCCTGGACATACTAAGCCATGGATCTGGACCTCATCAAGGGTTGAAACATGTAAAAGAAACGGCCCTCTGGACTGCTCTGAGCCTGGGTGGCTGTCCACGATGTAGGAGTCCATGGAGGAAGTGCAGATGATGAGGATGGATAAAAAGTGCATCAATCGTTGGACAGCCAGTCCGAACGAAAGAAAGAAAGGATCCTTGCAGTACTGTTGGCAGCAGAGTCCCTGGAGATTCACAGCCTCTGGATGTAGCTATCACAACCAGCTTCTCCTACAAAGAAGTGGCCAGTGATCCAGGTCATAGACATGGGGGTCTGGACCAGTGGCAGGCATGGGAAGTATGGATGAATGATCTGTTGATATACTGGCAAGCACCTTATGCCGTTTGAGAAGTCTGCGGCCTGAAGAGTGGGGGCACATGAGGGCTTTTACTTACCAACGTAGATCCCCTGGAATCAGGTCCCAAGAGATCCTGGGGTTGCATCCTGGTAGCAAAGATGATGGTAGTTTTGAGTGTAGGTCCAGGAGATACCAAAGTACACTCAGCAGGGACATTGCTGTTAACTTCTGCCCCCTCAGAACTTCATTCTGTGATGGGCTTGGAGGTATCATCTACCCTAGAGTCAGTGTCAGATGTTACGGCCTCAGGGAAACCCTGCTACGGTGCCTGTGAAACTAGACTTATTACCTCAGTGTAGTTTGAAGATTGGAGTTACCACTTTCCAAGATGGAGGGAGTTGTCCTAGGACCTAATTGGTTGCAATGTTCAGGAAGGGCAGCTTGGAATGTTTAGCAGGATTTTAAACTGCCTTTCATTCAAGATTTGAACAAAGCAGGTCACAGCAAACCAGAGCTCCTTATATAATTGAGTAGAAGTAGCAGTCAGAAAGAAAAAAGGAAAGAAATCTTAAGAGAACTAATGTTCAAGTTAAAACCATCAAGAGGCTTGAGCAAAGTGTATTTAATGTATTTAGTCTTTAAAAGTGTGACTTCAGTTTTAGGTTATGTAAATCAGATAGTGAGGGAGTGTACATATTCCAAGAACTATATAAAAGTTATACATGTTTTACAAGATGCATGTTTGAATTTGGTGATACTGAAGGCAGCAGGTAACTCGAAAGAGTCCAAGCGCATGATCCCATTACTTAATACTCTGCCTGTTGTGTGAATGCGAAGTGTGAAGCCGGGAAAAATTCGAAAAAAGGACCCCATATCGCTTAGCGGTGTGATGACGTCACTCAGGGGTTACCTCGGCAATGCAGGTAACTGCCATTGTTATGTACAAAGTGGCTTCTGAGGTAAGGTCGTAGGATTTGGGAAAAGTTAAAGGAATGGTTCGGTCAACATTTTTTATTGTCCCTACGGGTCGGCCATGTGTTTTTAAGCCTAAGTCGCACGATTTTAGAAAAATGTCCTATGGACCTTACCAGAGTTTTCATCCATTAAACGCACGCGAAAACAGGCACCAGGCCGCTGCCAATTTGTGATAATCCTATCACTTGCCCCATCGGCCTGGCTGACCTGCTTTTGCGGCACTAAATCATATCCCCCGTCCCTGAGCCTGTCATCAGCAGACGTGTACCGCCCATTTCACAACACCAAAGCACGTCTCGTGTCAACAATCGCTGCGCTTGAGCTAATGACGTGTCGCCATGGAAACGGCAGGAAGCCTCTTTACTCAATAAGTATAAACAGACCGTTTCACAACACACAGCAGCAGATTTTCGATTCCATTCCTCTCTCTGTGTTACTTTGAGTATTCTGTGACTCGTTTCTGTGCTCTGGTCAGCTACCTTTGCCGCTTGTAGCCAGTGTGAACACCTGTACCATCGCTATAAATTATTTTAGTTTGTTTACCAGACAATGGCTACAATAATGCCCTACATGTACAAGCCCGAGTATACCGAGGAGGAACTACTGGAAAGGGAAACACGCGAAAACGATGGGGCTTCGGACGGCAGTTGGCAGGACGAATCAACGGATGAAGACACTGGACCTAGTCGCATGGACAGTGTTTCCACCTGGTGCACATGCAATCGGTGCGAGCTAATGCCAACCGAGGAGGAGAACTGCTGCTGCTGTGAAAACCTGGTATGCGTGGCCTACATCTCGGAAGGCGATCCACGACCGCAATGCATCACCAAGCTGCCAGGCTTCAGGGCAGCCTGCCTCACACGGTCCGTGTTGAGGCTAATGATGGTGCTTACGCACAAACTTCACGCAACTGGTCGTCCTCGTAATCCGAGTAACAAGTAAGTATACTCTGCTTGTGATGCCACTCCTATTTCATGGTCTTCTACTATGTCCAAAATTACATATACATATCATGTTAACGCATGAAAGTCGTTCAATAGTGTGCAGTCTCTAGATAGCATTTGTCCAAGCAGAATGCCATTAGTTACAAGAATTGTCATTGACAACAAACGTTCAATAAACCTATCTTGTTCATTTAAAAACAGTTTGTATCATTCTTTTTCACAGGTGGTACCGGCTGGTGGTCTATCGTTCCTTTACATGGTGGCTTCACGGGAGGCTTGGACACAGCATTCGAAGAGTAATACCCGCCTGTGCCGTTCGTGCCATAAGAGAAACTTTCCCCGAGTGATAGCGGTCAGTACAGGGGATTTTCCCTCGCTGTGCTGCAACCTGACCTGTACAATGTGTAAAGTCTTGTATTTTTGTGCCATCAAAATAAGATACAAAATAAAACACCACATATATTTCAACAACGGTTGTTTCGATTTTTTAAATGAATGAAGTGTATCTCCATTCAAGGATGGACGTCAGACATCTGTGCTCCGAATGGGTGAAGGTCAGGTCGCTGTGAAGCGGGGTGGTCACTATCTAAGCTAACATAATATATTCTCAATAATGCATGCACTAAATAACACTTGTTCAAAGTCTTTCAGTAGGTTATGTCTCTATAAAAGTCACACATATATCTATACTATCAATTAACACACTGGTTGAAGTGTGGGTCTGTGCTCACAAGAATCTCCGGTATGTGTCATTTGTTATTGATAGGCAACAATATACTGTGGTAGGGGTCTAATGTTAGTTGGGGATCTGCTAGGTGGGCATCATGGCGTGGTCAGTGGTCTGGCACATGAAGAGAATACCTTGCAGGGACACAGGGTCAGAATGGCAGTAAGTTTCCACTGGCGAGGGTGCGTGGGCAAGGACACGTTTGTGGAGATGAAAGAGCTATGTGCTTAGTTCAGGCTGGTTCACATGCAGGACAGTGATCTCAGAGGAAGATTGATGTGTTACATTTATTAGCTGTTGTAAATACTTCAGGAGTTTTCCAGTCAGAGTGGGAATGAGGGTGGGGGCCATGTGCTCTGCGCACTGTACTATTGCAGTGAGGCCTGGTCACCAAGATGGAGTCGAAAGGGGGTACAAAAATGGATGCCCCGTGTCCTGCTCAGTGGTCCCATCTACGCGAATGTCAACCAAAGTTAACATCACATAAGGGCAAGGGGCAAACCCACTACTGGAGGCACTTGGTCCGAGTTTCTACTGAGAAGTAAAGGATGGGAGGGGCCTGATGTCCCCTCGCTCCCACACACTTGCCTGCACTCCCACCGGCATATCCATCTACCCCCCCCCCCCTATCAAAGGCATTTCGCACCCGTGTATGAGCGCTGCCAAGGTGTGCTGTCAGGGGCGATAACGGCCAAGGTGCCAAACACCATGTACACCTCAAAAGGTATCCCACGCCAAAGGGGCAATCGCTCACATGGCCTTCTCAGACCCCGTGTCTGCAGGCAGGCCTCCCCTGAGTCAGGCCGCCCCCCTGCAATCCACATAAGTGTGTCTCCATTCAGCAGTCTTCCTGTGCCTTGTCTGCACGCCCACCGGCCCATCCATCCACCCCCCCTCCCATATCAAAGGCATTTCGCACCCGTGCATGAGTGCTGCCATGGTGTGCTGTCAGGGGTGATAACGGCCAAGGTGCCAAACACCATGTACACTTCAAAAGGTATCCCACGCCAAAGGGGCAATCGCTCACATGGCCTCCTCAGACCCCGTGTCTGCAGGCAGGCCTCCCCTGAGGCAGGCCGCGCCCCTGCAATCCACATAAGTGTGTCTCCATTCAGCAGTCTTCTTGTGCCTTGTCTGCACGCCCACCGGCCCATCCATCCACCCCCCTCCCATATCAAAGGCATTTCGCACGCGTGCATGAGCACTGCCATGGTGTGCTGTCAGGGGCGATAACGGCCAAGGTGCCAAACACCATGTACACTTCAAAAGGTATCCCACGCCAAAGGGGCAATCGTTCACATGGCCTCCTCAGACCCCGTGTCTGCAAGCAGGCCTCCCCTGAGGCAGGCCGCCCCCGTGCAATCCACATAAGTGTGTCTCCATTCAGCAGTCTTCCTGTGCCTTGTCTGCACGCCCACCGGCCCATCCATTCACCGCCCCTCCCATATCAAAGGCATTTCGCACCCGTGCATGAGCGCTGCCATGGTGTGCTCTTAGGGGCGATAACGGCCAAGGTGCCAAACACCATGTACACTTCAAAAGGTATCCCACGCCAAAAGGGCAATCGCTCACATGGCCTCCTCAGACCCTGTGTCTGCAGGCAGGCCTCCCCTGAGGCAGGCCGCCCCCCTGCAATCCACATAATGCCACGACATACACACATCATTCATTCACAAACACACCCCTGTTTCTAATACTTTATAAACCACTTGATATGTCTCATGAGAACATCTTTGTGCTTTGCAAGTCAACTCCTGAATGTTCTACCTGAGAAGCACTGAGATCTATGCTAATCTGCTCGTCGTTGTGCCATCTGTGACCGCTTCGAGCAAACTTGTCAGTGTGCTACCTGTGGCCATCTACCTGTTCTCCTGCAACATACTGCTCGGCCTGCTGAATCCAACTGTTTGTTGGTCAAGGAAAGGCCATGTATCCTAGTCATATTTCGGTCATTTTTAAATTTCTCTCTATTTGCGATTAGAGTACCCAATAGTGCTATGTTCATTTGGCTCATTGCTATTGACTTGAGTTTCAATTGGTATGCTATCGATAGATCTATTTATTTTCATCTGTGTCAATTGTCATCGAATTGCATCCTTCGGTGGTCCAGTCTATAATGCAAGCATGTTTCCTTCTCGTGCAAGACAGAACATCCAAGGGACCAGTCACATGTTCAGAGTTTAGTCACATCAATTACACATTGCTGCAACTTATGCAAACACTAAGCCGCACATGATGAACTGGTATAGTTCCGGTGAGTAAAATAAACTTTGCATTGAACATTGTATGGTTCATTTTACTTTTGTATCACATTTTTATTCATCAAGATTGTTTAATAATGTCGATATTTACTTTTCAGAATTTTCAACAATGCCTGCCTGTTCGATTAGCGGTTGCCCTTCGAAGACCCATGCTAAATCTGAAGGCACTACAATGTATGTATTCCCGAAAACTGTTGATCGAATAAGAGAATGGGTCAGACATTGCGGATATCCACTGCACAAGCTTGAAAGTAGAGTGCAACAAGTCTTTGAGGACAAGAGGGGTGATCGATACTGCATCTGCAGCCGGCACTTTCCCTCGAACATGTACGCCACATCTTGGGTAACAAAGAAGAATAAACGGCGAACAAAACGAAAATTGCTCGCAAACGCTATTCTCACTCTATTCGTCCACATTCCGCCACTGGTGAGTCAAGTGTCCGTTTTTAGCTTTAGGCCTTGCGGTAGTGTGTAGGTAGCCGAATGGATTCATTGATATTTTAGGTGTTTTTTCCAATTTGTAATACTTACGACATTGATATGAGTGTATAGCTTTTTGAATAATGACATTTATCAATATATTATTTTTAGATTTCATAACCCACAAACAAAATTTATATATGGGCACAGGGAACTGTGCTGTATTGCGCATTTTCAAATGCATTACTCAAGTATTCTGTCTCCTTACGTGGCAATTTTAAATATTGGCATTTCATTATCAAACAATAATTTACCTTTACAACTGCTTGACTATCCCTTGAATCTGAAGCAAGAACATTCTACTTCCGTGACGTGCTCGCAGTTATCAACCACTTCTAGCGCGTATCAGGTAATCTTACTTGGCTATTCCGCTACAGACTTGTTTTATGCATGTCAATTAATAGTTTTTATGTATTGTGTGCTTATTTTACCAATTGTTTGGTTAGTGCTTTCCAATTGATATACACCTTAGTTGTCGTCCCCTGGTTTGTTTTCAGTTATAATTAGTGTTATCCATACTAATGCAAGTACTGTCTTTCAGGGAATGCTGAAGCGTCCACCACATTGACAACAGCCCTAGATGTTCTTCAGCAGCACAAGGTATGGATACTGACAGCTCCATCGACCGTGATCATCAGGCCTGGAACACTTGTCGTTTGTCCTACACCATGTTTCATTCGTGGTTAGCCATTGATATGTACCTGTGCGGTCGACCCCAAGTGCGTGTTATGTTTTCAATATTGTAATCCTTACTAATGCAAATACTATGTTTCAGGCAGTTGTTGAAGCGTCAACCCCCGCACTTGATGCGGAGCCTGACATTCAAGTAATTCCAGGGGAAGTGGAAGCGGGACCATGCAGATACGAATCGGCGCAACAGCTTTCGGAAGTGCACACTACATTTACAACATCCCTAGATATTCTTCAGCAGCACGAGGTATGGATACTGACAGCTCCATCGAGTGTGATCATACAACGTGATTCCATTTGATATACTTTCTTCCCTATTAACACAAGTACTGTGTTTCAGGGAGACGATGGAGCTTCCACTACAATCACAACATCCCATTTAGATGATGCAGATGTAAAGAAATCAGAGAAATAAGTCAATTAAATCTGATCATATTTAAATATTCCTTGATTCTTTTAGACAAAGCATCATTTGTGGTTATCTCTTTATATGTACCTGTGCCGTCGACCCCAAGTGTGTATATGTTTACAATATTGAAAACCATACTAACGCAAGTACTGTGTTTCAGGGAGTTGCTGATGCATCCTCTCCAATACAATCATTCATGGGAGTCCATGCAATGCCAGAGGTATGGATACTGACAGTTCCATCGAACTAGGTCATCAGAGCTCGAATACTTGTCGTTTGATTGTTCTACACAATGTTTAAATCGTGTTTAGCTATTGAGATCTACCTGTGTGTTCGTCCTCACGTGTGTTTTATGCTAACAATATTGTGATACATAGTAATGAAAGTACTGTGTTTCAGGGAGTCGATGGAGCCTCAATCCGTGCTGTCTATGCGGATACAGAAAATATAGTTGTTGCAGCGCAACAGGAAGGGCAGAGATGCAGAAACGAATCGGAGCTACAGCGTGCAGATGTTGAAGGTCGAGTCAAAAAAGTTGCAAAGAAAAGAAAAAAAAAGGTTAGTTACAATGAGTTCATAACTTTAGAAATGTTTTTGTGCTGGGGACCAATTTATGTTTTTTTCCAATCAATTGTACTATACTTTATCTTGTTTTTAAACTGAACATCCATTTTCCAATCAGTCCTCTAGTTACCCGTGGGTGTACGAACTATACATACACAGACAGTGAAGCAAATGAGAGATGTTGCTTGCCAGACCATTTACACTATGGAGGAACTATTAATTCAGACGCCGCGTGTTGAGACTAGAGATGCTCATGTCCAATGGCCAGAACATGAAATGAATGTGTCCGGAGAATCCAGTAAAGTTGTAATGGACCATTGCTACAGTGCGACTGCAACACCACAATAAGATGATACTGAATGTATTGAAGATAGCTCTGAAGTAGTCGCAGATCAATTCAAACAATCTACACCCGCCAAATAAATGCCACCCAAAAAGCTGTCGACAATGTTGTGTTCTCCCATTAATGTTGAAGTAACAGATGTTGAAATGACAGAGAATGAACTAGCAGCAGCATTCACCGACGAATCAGAACCTGATATCGGCGATATTTCTTTCAATGCTGCTGATATGTCCTCAAAGATGCAGTCCGAAACAAGTGTGATGCCGGATGACAGTCTAATGAAAGAGGGCAAATACATAGTATTCGACAGTTGTTTGATGGATATTATAAGTATGCTGAAATGTGGGCATTCCGTCAGAGGGAAAGTATGTCGGAAGCCATTGATTCATGTGACTCGTCAAAAACAGGCAGTAACATCACAATACATGCCGCCTGTAGATTAAATCATACGTTCTCATGGTCTGCACAACCGATGCTGGGGAAACTGCCAGCAGGCAATCTACTGTGTGCAGCTGCATCACTTTTTAGTGGCTCCAGTTTTAGAAAGTTAAAGTCTTTCTTTCAGTTTGTGGGACTCGATTTCATTTCGAAAACGTAGTACTACAGATACCAACGTGATTATCTATTTCCGGCCATTAGTGATGCTTGGAAAATTGAACAACTGTCTCTAGCAAGTACATTCGAAGGCAAACGATTCAGGCTAGACGGCAATGGACAGTGCGACAGCCCTGGATTTTCTGCCAAGTACTGCACCTCCCACTTTCATGACATGGATAGTAAGAAAATTGTGAGTTTGGTGGTCGTGCAGGTGTCCCAATGTAAATCCTCAGTGGCCATGGAGAAACTAGGATTTATAAAATCAGTGGAATATCTACAATCGAGGGGAATGCACAACGACCTTATAGCCATGGACAGACACGTTTCAATTGCCAAGACAATGAGAGAGCAGTTCCCACATATTAAACATCAATTTGACGTATGGCATCTTGCTAAATCAATCAATAAGAAAATCTCGGCTGCAGGGAAAAAAAAGGTTTGGAAAGTATTTCACAGTGGTCCCAGTCCATCAGCACCCATCTTTGGTGGAGCTCCAAAACATGTGAAGGGTCAGTGGAAATCCTACTTGAAAAATGGCGGTCACTGATGCACCACTGTACCAACGTTCACTGCTGGACAGAAAACCTACATTTCCACCAATGTGAACAAGGCCCTTTGTCCCCAGAGGAGGCACGGAAGAAGAAGTGGTTGGTTCCATCTTCGCCCACACCATTGCCAAAGCCATTGAGAAGATTGTTTTCGATAAAACTCTATCAAGAGATTTGAGGGGGCTGACAGAATTCTGTCACACAGGAGGTTTGGAAGTGTTCCACAATATGTGCCTAAATTACAGGCCAAAGCGCTTGCATTTCAGCATGCAGGGCATGAAATATAGGCTCTACTTGCGGTCTTGGCCCATAACGAGAATGTGTGCTGTGAACAATCTAGAACTACAGGTAATGTAGGGATGCTTTGCTACACTACGGCCTTTGCAAAAAGAAGTAAGCAATGGGTGATCAAACCAGTCTATGAGGAAATGCAGTTCGACTTTGTTAAAGGCCTTATTGTTGCTGTACTCGAGAAGCACAGATATGGAATTTTGAGCGTTTCTGTGCAGAGCACTGATACATTGCCACCAAACATTGCCACTGTGCCATGTCCACCCAAAGAAGAACTCGTTGAGAAGTACAAATCCCGGTTTAAATCATTATAATCTGATTGTCTTTTTGTAAAAAAATATTATTGTACAGTGTACGCTGGCCTAGTGCCTAGTTAATGGAACAGCCTTGCGGTTCACCGTGCGACCAAAGTGCTTCTTTTAACGAAAACCAACACCCTGTGTACCATAAAGGAACAGCGCGTGACTCACGATAAACCTTTACAGATTTGCGGATCGAGAGAAAAGAAAAAAAATCACATTCCGATTTAATATGCAAATTGATGAATATTCTATAAACATTTAATGTCAAATAAATGTACTTTACCAAATGTACCCTGTTGCTGTTTGATTTTAAAGTACAGTTTCATATTCCGAATTGTGGCGCACTGTGTTGTGAGTTGATCTGTGTTGGTTTCCGGGTTCTGTGTGAAGTCGCGTAGAAGACGACTGGGCACTTTTGCCTACGCAGCACAGTAACGTCACAGAGAGAGGCAAGGAATATGAATGTTTTGATAATGTCACGCTCAGGGGCGGGGGATATGATTTAGTGCCGCAAAAGCAGGTCAGCCAGGGCGATGCAGCAAGTGATAGGATTATCACAAAATGGCAGCGCCCTGGTGCCTGTTTTCGCGTGCGTTTAATGGACGAAAACTCTGGTAAGGTCCATAGGAAATCTTTCTAAAATCGTGCGACTTAGGCTTAAAAACACATGGCCGACCCGTAGGGACAAAAAATTTTTTGACAGAACCATTGCTTTAAGGAAAAAGACATCGTAGTGCGGGGCACTGACGCTAACAGAAGAAAAGGATTCATCATGAGCGCAGCGTTGTTTATCAAAGACAAGTCAGAAATAAGCGTGCAGCAGCGCTAAATCAAAAATTCAGTTAGTTAGCAAAGCAGAGGCAATGTACAGAAATATTTTGTCAAGTATAGCGAACAATAGCAAATGCAGACGGAAGTGAAAGAGGTAGGAAGAAACCTATGACTTCTTTCATTTGGCTTACAGGTTTACTGCTTTCAACTGAAGAACTGGGAGAGTCACAAGCAGTGTCCTGCCATTTTTTGTTTTGTCCATTTCCCCTTCCCCCCAGGGTTGTCTGCTCAGCAGAAGTTATTAAAACTTGTGGAGTAGACGATCCAGAGGGGTTTGCAGAACTCGTCTTCGGCCTCTGCAAGATCAAATGCTGAGACCTGACAGAATGAAAGGCCCACATTGATTTACCTGCAAGGGTGAAGATGGAACACAGTGTGGAGGAGACCTTGGGGTCGAATTCTTTGGGGAAGGTGTTAGCAGAGTTGAGAGAGTCCAGAAGAGAAACACAAGTCTTGAATTCTCGGTTGTCAGAATTAGGTTTGTGAGTCAGTAGGGCACCAGAATTAGTGGAACCGTCCCCTGTGGGAATGGAGCCCCTAGTGCTGTATCCAGAGGTTGAAATGGGAGAGCTAGAACCTGACATGTTGAATAGGCAGGAAGCGAACTACAGATCTGCGGGATCATGTTTAGCAACACCTTTAGCCCCTCCAGAAAAATTGAGTGGTGAGCAGAGAAAATTCAAGACATTCCTCATGCAATGCCAGTTGCATTTCCTATGACGACCACAGGCATACCAACAGAGGCCACTAGGGGGGCATTTCTTATTTCTTACCTGTCAGGGGAAGAAGCATCATGGTCGTTTCCTTTAGTGAGCAGGGAAGTTGAAGAGTTACAGGATTGGAACTTGATTAAGGCAGAGTTCAGTACGATGTTTGATCGGCTAACTCTGTCTCAGGTTGTAGCCGGGGAGTTGTTCGAGCTGAAACAGAGGAGCTGAGATCTTGTCATCTACATTACCCAGTTGCTTGGAGAGCGGTTGGCCTGAGGAGAAGAGGTCATGTCTGTTCTATCAGGGGTTACGGGAAGAATTGCAAGACACCCTTGCAGTCATAGTGGAGAGGTCAGCTTCTTGTGAGGAATTATTTACCGTGGTAATGCAAATAGAAGCAAGGTTAAATGAGAGACGATTGGAGCGGATGAGGAATGTACCTAAAAGTAGGACTTGGGTGAGAAGTGAGTGATCTAAAGGGGATTTTCCAGTTAAGGAAGTTAAGGGCGGGTCTGTGTGAGTGAATCAGTTAAGAGCACCTTTGACCAAATCCTTAAAGAACAGGAATCCCTGTATAGACAGGACACTGGCTCAGTAATCAAGGATGCTGCTTGGTGTTCTTCAATTCAAGAAGCCATGCCGGGTGACCTCTACAAAATGAAGGCAGATATTCTCAAACAAAGAGAGAATCAAATTAAACTCTTGGAGGTTAGTGACAATGTTACTTCAGTAAGAAAATCCCCTGTTTCCTCTTTTCAGGTTCACGGCTATTACGGTAGCTGAATTAGCCAAAATCATAGAACATCTTAAGACTACTACAAGCAAAGGAGATCCCTGCTCAGCGGTCATTATTCAATCTTGTCCTTACAGAGTGCTAGATCCTATTTGTAAATTTGTCAATGCCTCTTTCCAAGAGAACTCGGTGCCCATGGGTCTATAAAAGGCATGCATTACACCCATCCGAAAAAAAAGGTTTACCAGATAATATTTCCTTCAACTATAGACCCATTACAAATACCCCATTTCTGTTAAAAATTCTATATCGGGTTGCTTATGTCCAGATCTCTACCCATCTTAATGCCCATCGTATTCTTAATAGGTATCAATCAAGTTTCAGGCAGGGGTTTGGGACTGAGACTGCCCTGTTGCAACTGAAATCCAGATTAGTGGATTGAATGGATAAGGGTCTGCCATCTCTCCTTATGCTCTTGGACTTGTCAGTGGCCTTCGACCTGGTGGATCATTCCATCTTCATCCTCAGGTTGAGGGATGTGGCCACCTTCTCGAATGAGGCAGCCCAATCGATTTCCTCTTTCCTGAGTAATCGGGAATGCAGGGTCTATTGTGGGGAGGCGGAAGCGCCACGTACAGTTTTGGAATTTGGTGTACCTCAGGGAGCTTGTATTTCACCGTGTTTATACAACATCTTACCAATTCCTTTTTTTATGCTTTTAGAGCAAAACGGTGATGCATTCACAAACTACGCTGATGATACTCAGTGTGTCATCCCTCTCACAGGTACTCATGACAAAGACGAACTCCTCCTCAATAAAGTATATAACATCATTGAAAATTGGATGGTACTTAACAACCTTGCTTTGAACAGGGAGAAAACCGAGCTTCTGGTCGTGGTACCCCGAATATGGTTAGGAAACCGGGACCCACTTATGAGAGCTTTTGTATAGAGGACACCACAATTGCTATGCAAAAGAAGGTCAAGACGTTGGGTGTTGTCCTTGACCAACATCTCAACATGAAAGATCACGTCAGTATCCTCATGTCATCTTCAGCCTACTACATCAAGTTCCAGACTCATCTCCATCCCTTTATCACTCAATCTAATACTGAGACCATTGCAAGGACAATAGTGGGTGCTAAAATTGATTACTGTTGCAGCCTATTGTTTGGCATCAACAAAGAGGAGTGCAAGCGCTTACAGATCACACAGAAAAGCGCAGTTAGAGTGGTCACAGGAACTGGGTGGAGAGACCATGGGCCTCATTACGAGTCCGGTGGTAACTGCGGTGGTAAAACCGCCTGGTTACCGCCGGACTCGTATTACCATTCCGCCTCTGTGACTCCCGGAATTACCAGGGCATTACAGCCCCGGTGTCCCGGGAGTCACGGAGGCGGAATGGGGAAGTGGAAACACCGGCACCATCTCGTGATGGTGCTGGTGTTTCCACGTCCGAATGCAGGCGGGAGGTGTTCAACCCGCCAGGTCAGACCTGGCAGGAAGATCACCTCCCACCTGCAGGTCTCGGGATCGGGTGGTCCGGAATTAACAGTGGCGGCGGGTTTACCGTCACTGTTAATTCCGGACCGCCCGACCCGTAATGAAGCCCATATCTCTGAAGCTAGACGTGGCCTGTATTGGCTACCAGTCTAATGCAGACTATTAGATTGCCTGCTGCTAATCGTTCACAAATGCTGACTGGGTAAGATGCCCTCTTATTTACATGTCCTGCTCGAAGAAAAAGTTCATGTGAGATCCCTCAGGTCTAATAATACTGATCAGTTGGCTTTACCCAAGTGTAACACCATTAAAGTCAGTAAAGGAGCGTTTCTGAATGCAGCTCCAAGAGCCTGGACTGGACTTCCCCCAGAACTGAGGGGCTTAAAATCTATTGAACTCTTCAGGAAGAAATTAAAAACCCTGCGTTTTAACTGAACCCATTTCCTTTTAGTCTCTATATCTACGTTCTTGTGTTGCGCCACTAACCCAAAGGCCTCAGGCCTCTGCTCGGTCATTATCTGTTCACTCGTTGTGGGTGTTTATGTTGTCTCAGCGCCCTTAAGCCGACAGGTCCAAGGTTTTCTTCTTTTTCCCAGCAAGCAGCAGATAGCAAATACCATCCAGACAGAGGTGCCACATATGATGTTAAATGTATCATTATATTGGGACAAAGACGAACTCCTCCTCAATAAAGTATATAACATCATTGAAAATTGGATGGTACTTAACAACCTTGCTTTGAACAGGGAGAAAACCGAGCTTCTGGTCGTGGTACCCCGAATATGGTTAGGAAACCGGGACCCACTTATGAGAGCTTTTGTATAGAGGACACCACAATTGCTATGCAAAAGAAGGTCAAGACGTTGGGTGTTGTCCTTGACCAACATCTCAACATGAAAGATCACGTCCAAGCCGACAGGTCCAAGGTTTTCTTCTTTTTCCCAGCAAGCAGCAGATAGCAAATACCATCCAGACAGAGGTGCCACATATGATGTTAAATGTATCATTATATTGGGACAAAGACGAACTCCTCCTCAATAAAGTATTGGATGGTACTTAACAAGGCAAGCTGAGGTGTGGTGAGTCCTTTTGTGATTGATTCGGGGGCCACAGGAAACTTTATGGACAAGAAGTTGACAGAGCATCTGGGGGTGCCCATTCCAGAACAGGTCATGGCAGTAGATGGTACTCCGCTATCGTCAGAACCAATCAATAATGAGACAGAATTGTTGGAGGTAAGGTTGGTAGGGGGTCATAGGGAGGAGATAGTGTTTGAGCTTATCAATGCCCCCCAATTGCAAATAATCTTGGGTATCCCTTGGTTAAGGCTACGTGACCCTATAATAGAGTGGGGTAGGAGGACAGTGGAGTTGTATTCAAGGTTTTGTCAGGATAGATGCTTGCTAGGAGAATCTGAAGGCAACATGAGGGAGGGGCAGTCTGTGATTGGTGTTTGTTTAGCTGAGAGTGCAGTTGAGGAACATTCATGAGGGGCAATTGCGGGAGTCTTGCCTGAATGCTATCTGGATTATGAAGAAGTCTTTGATTAACAGGACGCTGGTGAATTGCCTCCACATCGTTCTTATGATTGTAAAGTAGATCTGGAGGACGTAGCGCCAATACCTTTCTAGCAGAATATACGCGTTAACAAATAAGCAAAACAAACATCTGAAAGACTATTTGGAGGAAAACATAGTAAAAGGATTCATTAGAAACTCTCACTCCCCAGCAGCATCACCTTTGTTCTTTGTGCACAAGAAGGATAAGACTTTGTGAACCTGTATAGACTATCAGGCTTTAAACAAGATCGCCATTAAGAACCACTATCCACTTACCTTGATATCTATGATGTTGGATAGAATTCAGGGCGCAGAGAACTTCACCAAACTGGACCTCAGAGGAGCCAATCATTTAATAAGAGTACGAGAGGGAGACGAATGGAAGACTGCATGTAGAACCAGGTTTGGCCTCTTAGAATAACAAGTGATGCCATTCGGTCTTTGCAACCTTCCGGCTGCCATCCAGTGCTTTATAAATGAAGTGCTCAGAGAATTCCTGGACATTTTTGTTGTGGTGTATACAGACAATATATTGATCTTTTTAAAGGACTTAGTTCAGCATGTGGAACATGTTAAAAGAGTCTTGGAGAAGTTAAAGGAGAATCATCTGTTTGCAAAATTGGAGGAAAGACAATTTCAAACTGAAAGGGTGGTATTTGTTTAGGTTTTGTGATTTCACCGAAAGGGCTAGAGATCAATAAAAACAAGATTCAAGCCATGCTGAATTGGCCCACACCAAATAGTGTAAAGGACGTACAAAAATGTATCGGATTTGCCAACTTTTACCGAAGGTTCATCAGAGACGTCTCGCAGGTTGGGACACCACTTACTAAACTGCTGAAGAAAGGAATGAAGTTTGATTATAGTATCCAAACACAGGAAGTATTTCAGTACTTAAAGGAAAAATTCACTACCAGACCAATTATGTTACATCCTGATGTGGAGCAACCTTTCTTCATAGAGGCAGATGCTTCTGATGTAGCTATGGGGGCAGTGCCGTCGCAGCAACATTAGGATAGGGGTCAGCTCCATCCAGTGGCCTTCTTCTCCAAGAAATTCTCTCCTACAGAAAGGAACTACACCATTTCAGATCCAGAATTGCTAGCACTTAAGGTGACATTTGAGGAATGGAGACATTGTGTCATGGGGCCTGACATAAGGTGACGCTACTCACTGGTCAAAGAAATCTGATCTTTCTGTGGTCAGCCAATACCTTGACTCTGCGTCAACTCCACTGTTGTTTTTTGCCAAGTATGACTTTTTCACATTCAAGCCGGGCACCAGAATGGTAAAGCAGACGCCCTATCTAGATGTCAACCTGGTAGTGAAAATGTGAATGCACTAGCTCCACTTCCTTTATTGGCAGAGAAGAACTTTTTGGTTGGAGAGGTCAGAAAGGGCACCGATTTTGCTGAGAATTCAACATCAAATGTCTGCAGAACAATTGTTGGAAGAGTGGGCCAGGGAAGATCCTGTGAGACAGACCGAGGAGGGTCTTCCATATTCAGATTCTAAGTTATATTTGCCTCTTGAGAACCTGTGTGAGGAGGTGCTGGAACAATGCCATGATTCATTATTAGAAGGTCATCCAGGTTACAGAAGGACACTTGAGTTTATTCGTAGAGAGTTCTGGTGGAAGGGAATGAGAGAAGATGTCTTGAATTATGTGAGAACATGTGAAGTGTGTGCTCAGGCTAAAGCCGAGAATAGCAAACCAGCAAGTCTATTAACTTCATTACCGATTCCTCCTCACCCGTGGCACATGGTTTCTATGGATTATATCGTAGACTTGCCCCCAGATAAGGGTTGTTCGACCATTTTGGTGGTAATGGTTTTGTTAACTAAGGCGGGGCACTTAATTCCCATAAAAGGTGCTGCAACACCTTCTTCTCTAGTGCAGGCCTTTCTGCAAAACATAGTGAGACTACACAGGCTGACCAGTGAAGTAATCTCAGACAGGGGATCGCAATTTATTTCAAATTGTTGGTAGGCATTCTGTAAGGAGTTAGGAATAAATGCTAAATTAACCACGAGTTATCACCCAGAAGCAAATGGTCAGGCAGAAAGGACCAATCAGGAGCTAGAGAAATATCTATGTCGATATTTAAGGTCAGGTGAAGGATGGGTGAAACTATTGCGGCTTGTTGAGGTTTGTTATAACAACACAGTAAAAGATTCAACTCAAACGTCCCTGTTTTTTGTTGATCATGGTTTTCATCCTCGTTTCGTAAGGGAGGTGAGTGTTAAGGAAATTCAGGGTTCCAGAGGTGGAGGACAGGCTTAAGATAATGGGAGAGAATTTAAAGAATGCGGTGGAGGCTTTACAGAAAAGTAAAATGAGGAACAAAAAGTTTCAGATAGACGATTCAGCGTGGTTATCTACCAAAAACCGAGACTTGAAAGGGAAGAATAAGTTTAGTCCATCATTGGACCATTCAAGATTGAAAAAGTGTACTCCCCAGTGACAGGGAAGTTAACTTTACCGCAGGGGTTAAGGATTCACCCGACATTTCACACTGGTCTTTTGAAGCCATGTTTACAGGAGACTAGATTGCAAGAAGGTCCAGGGTCAGTGTTGACAGAAGGTTCTGGGGAGGAATATGAGGTGCAGGTAATTATGGATTCTCAGAAGATTCGAGGGAGATTACAGTATTTGGTGGATTGGAAAGGATTTGGTCTGGAGCAAAGGTAATGGGAAGCGATAGAGGATGTGCATGCTCCTAGGTTGGTGAAAAGTCTCCATCTTAGAAATGCTGGAAAAACAGGCCCTTGGTCAGGGCCTTACGGAGGGGGTACTGTTAGGGTCAGGGCCCTGTGGGTGAGGTATTCCATGAAAGAAAAGGTGGTACATAATGTTGGGGGCTGTTTTGTCTATTTGAAAAAAACAGTTTTGAAGTGTTTCGTGTGTTGAGACATTAATAAATTCCTTAACAAAAGTTTCACCAGGCGATTGGAGTTACCCCTTTCCAAGATCGAGGGAGATGTCCTAAGACCTGATTGGTTTGTTGGTTCAGGAAGGGCAGCTTGGAATATTTAGCAGGATTCTAAACTGCCTTTCATTCAAGATATGAACAAAGAAAGTCACAGCAAACTGGAGCTCCTGGTATAATTGAGTAGAATCATCAGTCCGAAAAGAAAAGAACTAAAGTTCATGTAAAAACCATCAAGAAGCTTGAGCTAAGTGTATTTAATTTATTAAGTTTTTAAAAATGTGACTTCAGTTTTAGGTTATGTAAATCAGATAGTGAGGGAGCGTAACTATTCGAAGAACTGTACAAAAGTTATAAATGTTTTACCAGATGCTTGTTTGAATTTGGTGACACTGAAGGCAGCAGTTAACCCTGAAGAGACTTAGCGTGTGATCCCGTTACTTGAAACTCTGCCTGTTGTGCACGCATGAACGGAAACTTTGCCTTGTTTTGTGCGCGTGAACTGCAAAGCCGGGAGTGATTAGAAAAAAAGACCTGATAATGCTTAACGGCATGGCGCTGTCACTCAGGGGTTATCTCGGCAACAGACGTAACTAACTGCCTTTGCTATGCACAGCAGTGGTGTCTGAGGCGAGGCATCGTTTTTGGGAACAGTTCACAAAGAAGACATCATAGCACGGGTGCGCGGGGCAATGAGGCTGACAGAAGAAAAGGATTCTTCACGAGTGCAGCGTTGTTTATCAAAGGCAAGTCAGAAATAAGTGCGCGGCAGCACTGAGTTAGTAAGCAAGGCAGAGGCAAAGTACTACTACAGGAACTGTTAGTCAAGTATAGTGAAATATAGCAAATGCAGCAGCAGTTTAAAAAGGTTTAAAAGCAAACAGGAAGGCAAGTGCTAATAATTAGCAGGAGCTGGTAAAAGCAAGAAAAGTAATTAGAGTCAAGTACTGAAATCACAGAAAGACTCTTCTAGTTATTAGAAAATAAAACTGAGAAAACTAGCAGAGAACAGGAAGCGAAAACTAACAGTGAAAGTGAAGACTGAAGGAAATAGCATTTGGATAGTAGAGGTTGGCAAAGAAACTACCAGTACAAGGACACGGAACAGAACTACTCAAAATTATTCAGAGTGAATACTCTATGGAGACATCTAAGAATTCCCCCTGCTCAATCCTTCTTAGGAGTGAATACTAGAGAGAGAATAAACCCCGGTCAACACAAAGAAGATAAGTAAGAGAATGTAGTGATGCCTTCAAGCTCTAAGAAGAGGTAGACACGTAATCTGTCTGAGGGTGGAGAGTTTATTCAGTTAAAGAGGGAAGTGAAAGAGGTAGGAAAAAACGAATGACTTCTTACATTTGGTTTACAGGTTCATCGCTTTCAACTGAAGAATTGGGAGAGTCGCAAGCAGTGTCCTGTGATTTTTTATTTTGTCCACTTCCCCTTTCCCCTCCAGGGTTTTCCGTTCAGCAAATGTTATTAAAACCTGTGGATTAGACAACCCAGTGGAGTATGCAGGGTTCGTCTTCAGCCTCTGGGGGATCAAATACTGGGACCTGACAGTGGCACAGTCCACTAGTTGGCAAAGTCTGAAAGATTGAAACTCGGGTTTGAGACCCGCATTCGGTACTTGGAAGAAATCACTTAAATTAACAGACATGTCTATTGTAATTAAATATCGAAGTTGAAATATCAATGCTTAAAGCAAAGTTCACGACTCAATTTCTTTGGCATGTGAAGAGGGAAGATTTGTATGGGTGGAGCACTATGTGCAACATTGTCAGGGAGAGGGATGAAAAAGGCACCATATGTGAGAGAAGGAGGAGATTTGAGGACAAGGTGGGGAATCAGGTACAGGGTAACATGTCAGGGTGGGGTAAGAGAGGAGGGATATGTTACGAGAGTAGGGGTGTGTCATGGTGGGGGAACGAGAGAGAAGGGGTGTGTGAAATGCCAGGTTTATGGGATAACTCCTGTTGTCAGGATGGAGGAAGAGAGAAGTGGTTACATGCCAATGCAGAGGATGACAGATGTGACAGGTTAGGATGTGTGGGAGGAGGGGTTGACATGTCAGGGGGAGGATGAGAGAGACAAGGACAGGTCAGGGTGGAGGACGATGAGAGGTTGGGTTGACATGTCAGGATATCAGGACAGAGGATGAGAGAGGGATTGACAGGTCAGGGGACAATAGATAGGGGTGACATGGGGAGGACAAGAGAAGGGTTGACGTGCCAGAGAGGAGGGGTCTGAGGGAGAGGGTAAGAGGGGACAGAGGGGGTGACATGCCAAGGTGTGGGGACAAGAAAGGGGTTGGCAGGCCAGGACAGCAATCAAGAGAGGGGTGACATGCAAGGTCAGGGGCTCCCTCTAAGCTGTGTGCTTGCCCAGTTTCCCTGTGGGTGCTCAGAAGAGTGTTAGCAGCGCACACAGACAATTCCAACCTTCTCATGTGAATAATCCCTCACAGACCACAGCAGTTACCTGACATTTGCTTTCTCTTTTAATAAAGCTAACGTATACTAATGAGTTCTCTCATATTCTAGTCTACTCTATTTACATTACCCTGTTATGCCTAGCATGACCGTAAAAAACTATAAACCCTAAAAGAAGACTACATCCTCAAGCATTCAAAAACAAATATGAAAAATGGTTCCATAAACAGAAGAGCTAAGATATATCTGCCTAACATGCAACCGTCATCATGACTCCTATACTTGACTCTACCACACCTTGTGACAGTAACTTTCGCCCAGGGCCACATTTAGATATTACCGGATAAGCTTGACTCTGCCCACAGTGGCTCTGCAAAAGAATACCAGCATTGCACTTATTTTATGTTTGCTGTAATATGAATAACATGCCAACAACAGAATTTCTGTTATTCATGGTGCCTTATGGGTGCAGAAGAAGGAAGCTGACGCAGGGGTGGCATGCTGGTTGCTATAAATGTTTATTTATAGTAAAAGAAACCTTCACTATCCTGATCTCCTAAGAGGGGTTTCTTGCCTCAAACTAATACTAAAGCATCTGTCAGAATGTCCGTCAAAATCAAACTCTGCCATCCTGTGCCTCATCCTACTTCTATCCCTTACATTACAACTAAAGCATAATTTCTTTTTTTTTTTTTATTATTGTTTGATCAAAATGTGATTTTACAATACTGAAACTTTGTAGTAAACTACAATAAACATGTCTTTGTGTTTTCTGTTTTGGAGGCTTATTCTTTACTGTTCGCTGTTAACATTTAGTAGATTCGAGTCAATGTGTTCTAGCATTTTTGCAGTTGCTATTTGCCACGTTGTTTTATCTCCCCCAATGAGTCTGCACCACCACAATTGCTCTTCTGGCAGTGTGCTGAAACCCGGTATCATTGGCGGATAGCACTGTCTAAGTGCTGCAGTCGCTGTACATGCCATAAGTAAATGTCTTATTGTCTCCTTTGGAGGTTGTGTGTCGTTGGAACAGAATCAACAGGTGTTTGACTGTGCTTGTCCTCGAACATATCTTATTTCATTTGTTTTGAACAGGTTGAGCCTAGCTCATAGAATTAGGTTCTGTGCTTGCCTATTTGGAAATTGCTTTATGTAGTTTTGCAGTTCATTTCTTTTTACAGTGAAACTTGGTAAATGAGCGATGAGTTTTAATGTCGCGGTATCGTCAATCGTTTTGGCCCAGTCCTATCTTTTATTTTCTTTAGCACTTTACATGGATTTGTGATGAGTTCGTCTTCATCTGAGATGATTGCATCTAATACTTTTTGATTTTGCTTTTGCCAGTTGGTTATCATATCACAAGTATTGTTGTTCATTTCTTGTTTAATGATACTGAAGATTTTGTTTTTGCTGTCCATTCTGCATTTGCGGTATAACATGATGGCATTGCAAGTTGCGGCACATTCTAGAGATTGTAAACTTAATTTGCGTCGTATTGCTACCCCAGGAGTCGAATTCGGTAGTTTAAGAACTTTGTGCCAGAAATGTGCTTCTAATTTGCACCAAACTTTCTGTGGAATCATCGGCATGGCTTCTATGCCATATATGATGGTGGGTACGACCTTCATCTTGTAGAAGTTTATTATTGGTTTCAGGGAGAATTTTCCAAATTTGCTGTCAATTTTTTTTGCTTGAGCTGCTAGTTTACTCATTTTTGTATGTAGTTCCTGCTGCATTGTGGTTTCATGGAGGGAACTATCCATGTAGACTCCTAGATATTTAAAGTTTGAGACCACTTCAATTTTGGTCTTGCCCAAATGCCACTGAAAGTTTTCCTTTCTTGGGTGACATTGGAAAATCATGATTTTTGTTTTATTGATATTGATTTCCAAATGATTGCTGTTGGCGTAGATTAGAAGGGCGTCAAGTCTGCACTGCAGCCCAATTTGGGTCTGGTCAAAAATTGTTAGGTCATCAGCATAAAGTAGGTGTCCGATTTGCATTTTCCCCAGTGTTGGTGGGAAGACTCGTGTTTGACTTCCCATATTTTGAATGTCGCCGATATAGGTGATAAAGAGTGCTGATGCCAGTGGACAACCCTGTTTGACTCCTCGTGTGGTGTTTATTTCGGCTGATAGGTCTCCTTCATGGCTGAGTCTGACTCTTATGGATGTGTCATGATGCAATGCTTGAATTGGCTCTAACAGAGCGTGGGGACATTTCCATGCTTCAAGTTTGTTCCACAAGAGGGATCTTTCAACTCTGTCAAAGGCTTGAGAGAAGTCAATATAAGCTGCGAACAGACGGTGCTTCTTTTCTAGGGTTTTTGCTTTTAGTATACTGCACACTAGTATATTGCATGTTGTACCTGTGTGTTTCTTGAACCCTGTTTGCATTTCATCATTACATTCTGCAGAGGCCGCCCATCTTTGAAATCTCGTCAAGAGTAATGAGGCGTATACTTTCCCCATGACATCTAGTAGGGCGATCGGTCGAAAGTTCGTTGGATCCGTGAGGCTGCCTTTTTTATAAATCGGTACCACGATTGCATTGGTCCATGATTGTGGCACTGATCTCGTTTCAGTGCATCGCTTGAAGATGACGCTTAGCAAGGTAGCCCGTTCTTCTGGATGACTTTTTAGTTCTGCATTACTGATGCCATCTGGGCCTGGTGCACGCGAGTTTTTCAATTTTTTGATGATGTCGATAATATCCTCTTTTCTATCTAGGTTCGACCATTGTACAGCTTTTAGTTGTTGCGCCTGTGGTTTTACATTTAAATCAGATTTGAAGACTTTGCTGAAGTGACTTTCCCAAGTGTGTTGACTGATGTTGTTTAAAATTTGATTGTCCTGGGATTGTTCAACGTTATGTATTAAGGACCAGAAATTCCTACTGTTGTTGTTGATAAGCGCTTTTGTTATTTGTTTGGCGTCCTCTTGGTACAGTTTATGTCTATATGATCTTACCCAGGCTTTGTATTTTGTTTTGATACTTTGAATCTCTGATGTACCGTCTGTGGTAATTTGCTTGGAGGCTGTTCGAAGAGCTCTTCTATACTCGCGCCTTTTATCAATTAGAACTTTATTGTATGCGTGTTTAGTATTTCTGTTTGTTGCGTTTCCTTTTCTTTTTGTTGTTTGTATTTACGGCAACAGTAAAGGTTGGTAGTCGATGCTGGGGCATGTCGCTGAGGTGGTGATAGCCTTGTATTTTGCTGTGATTTTGAGAATTTCAGCAGTACTTAGTTTGATTCTGGTGCCTTTCGCGTTTGCCTCAATTTGTGTGTTCATTTGACAGTTTTTGTTGGTTTTGAGGTTCCATGCGGTTTCAAGCAGGTTGTGGTCACTTGTTGGAGTGTGCCGCACTTTAAAAAGTTGTAGGCAGTGCAACATGGATTTGGATACATAGATGTAATCGATCGTGGAGGCCGAGGATGCTCGCTCCCAAGTTGCTATTCTGTCTGTTTCCACGAACACTTCATCCAAGTTGTATAGCTCACGCGAGTCGGTGAACTTTCGCCAAATTTTGCCACGGTGTGCGGACGCCTTTTGTAGTTCCGTTGCATTCATACTAGTTGTTTGGGTGACATTTAGATCTCCACATATCAAAATGTTCTCTATGTCATGTTCGGTTCTTACTGCATCAATTGTCCTTTCACAAAGGTCTATGAATTTTTTTGCGATGATTGCAGCTGGGTTCCAGTAAAGATTTATTATAACAATTTTTGGTAAATCTGTCTTATGATTTTCGTCGCCTTGCCAGGCAATCTCTACTGCCAAAATTGATTGATTTGCAATTATCGTTTGTACGATGGAGGCTCCAGATCCGTTTCGGCAGGCTATCAGGAGACCTGAAGTTGGACGTCCTTTGGTTCCTCTTGCAGCAGGGGATAGAATGATCTGATATCCTTCTACTGTGGGGGTTTGCTGAAGCCAAGTTTCCTGTAGACAGATTATGTGAAATTCTCCAAGATTGGGGCCTCCTGGAGCAGTCAGATGTATATGACCTCGCGTATTCCATGAACATAACTTGATGTCATTGATGACTTCTATGGGTTCATTACATGTGACTGCTTCCGCCCGCTTGAGTGGCTATTGTTTGCGATGTAGGTTTAGTGCTTTTGGCAACCAAGCCCAGATTCCTGTTTTACTGCTTGTATTTGGGCTTTGCTTGAATTGAGCCATCGGTGTTGAGCCGACTCTTTGCGTGCAGGTTATTTTTGTGGTACCATCTATGATTGGTGTCCGTTGTGGCTTTACCATCTTTTCTTTCTCCGTTGTTTTGTTGTGTACTGAGTCATTCTTGGTTTTATAGTGCTCATTTTTGCTCTTTTCGTAATGTGGTCTCTGATATTTCTTTGATGTTTCAAGTCCCTTTGTTACTTTGTGGTCTTTCTGAGGATAATCCTCTGTATCTTTTTTGGCATGCGTCTTGTACTTCGTGGTTAAGGGTTTGTTTTCCGTGGCGTCAGTCTCTCTAGTTTTAGCTGATTCGATGCGTTCTTCGTTACTGGGTACTGTGAGGTCTTCCACGTAGTAACCACAATTGTAGATGTCTCTTCTATGTTTTAGAATTTTTTTGAATATCGTTGAGGACGTTAGATGCAGTATTGTGACTGCCCCATGTTGCATATGCCATGGTTCAACGATTTTCAAGTCGTCTGTGTGAAGTCTCTGTAAATCTTTAATTTGATGCAGTATTTTCCAGACCGTTCTTCGATTTAAAATAGTCTCTTCTTTGATGCAACTTCGTTGGGTCATTCTAATTGAATATTTTGAAACATTTTTTGTGGGGTATCTCCCGTCGTTTTCTTAAGTTTCTGTGTTTCTTGTGTTTGGAGCATGAGATGCTCGTTTGTGTGGATCGTTCTGTTGTTTATGTCCTGAGCTGGGATCATGTTTGGTATTGTTGTTAGTTTTTCTTACTTCGTGTTCTCGTTTCTTGGGTGTATCTTTGTACACCTTTAGCGTTAGTTTTTTTTCTCCTTGAGGTTCTTGTGTTTTGTTTTGTGTTCGTAGAGTGGTTGTTGACTCTCTGTCCGTTGTTGTTTTCTTTTTTGTAAGGCGTTCTTCTGATTTGTTTCTGATATATTTTGTTTTATTGATGTTCTTACTTTGGATAGTCTCCGTACATCTATCTGCGATATGGATTTGCTTGTGCTCTTTTTTGTTCTCACGGTATGCTGCACACTTTGTTAGACGATTTCGTTTTTGTTCCAGGGTTTCGAAGTCGCGTTCTTGCAGCATTTCCGCATGTTTTTCTTCTGTAGTTGCTGCAGTCTTTTGTTTCAGTGATTGTGTTTGTTCCGCCTTTTGATTGACTGCAACTAATGCTGTCGGTGAATCAATGACCTCATCTGAATATGTGCTCAGGTTCGTTAGGGGATCCGTTAAATCCAGTTTATCCTTGGAGTTCCGTTCTTTGGTCAGTTTGTTTTTATAGTTTTTTACGTTTTCTGAATTTTCGTTTTCCCTCATTGTGGTGGCCGTTGAGCTATTCGCATTCCATTTTGGTACTGCGACTGGTGCTCTTATTTCAAGACTTGAGTTTGATTCTTTTTCTATGTTTTATTTACTGGAGGTATTTTTTGGGACATCCTTTTTAGTGCGGGTTGCAGCTGTTTCTAAATCGTTATTCGGTTTGTCTTTCCGGCCAGTTACCTCGAAAATGCCATATGAGGGGGTTGCAACTCTGATCTCACCTTTGTCTTTGGCGTTTGCTTGATTTAACACCAACATTACCGGTGGCGTTTGTTGTCCCGTGGGGTCACATTGTTTTTACTGTTTGTTATCTCGTTATTGCTTATTGTGTTTTGCTGGGTTTTTTCTTTGTCAGTTGCTTTTATATCGACTGTTAAGTCAATGATGGTCTCTGTTTGTGTTCCTACTTGATTTGTATTGACTGACTTGCTCAGTCGATTGGACAGTGTTGTTTCATTTGTCATTTCTGTGCAGTTGTTAATCGTCTCATTGATGCGTGGCTCAGTCATACCTTTGTTGTTTATAGGATTTTCTTTTGCTGTAATGTAGCCTTCCAAGTATACTATTTTCGTCAGAAGCATTGCTAGGATGACTTGTTGATCTTTTACTGCATCATTCATGGTCTCGTATAGTTTGCAAAAAGGATTGAGTGCAATAGTTATGATGGACATGATTCCTTGTAAGTCCGTTTTTTTCGAGGATGCCTCTTGTACTGCATTTGGCGTTTGTGGGCATGAAGTTCTGCCTGATTGATGTTCAAACTCACTATGACTTCTCCTGGGTGTTCGTGGTTGCTGTGAGCTTCTTGATTCCGTTTGTATTCTTTTTTCTGTCGGAAGAATCCATTGGGGTCTGTCTTTTGTTTTATTCACTTGAATGTCGAGTTCCACTATCTTTGGGCGTTTATGTGGTTCTCTTGCATCTGCCACGTGATGACTGGTTGAGCATGGACTGAGATTCTGACTGGATGCAGCTGGTGATGTAGATGCTTCTGACGCAGAGGTCTGGGGCAGGCTTTCTCGTTCTTGTGTTTTGGCCGTGGCCGCAGTGGCCTTTTGGGGCTCTTTGGATTCTTTGCTGCCTTGAATCAGTTGTTGCTCGCTCGTCGTGCTCTCCTGGTCCATGTTAAACGGTGTTGAGGGCTCACCTTCTACATTGTCTTGGTTAGGTGCGTTTTTTCCATTGGGTATGTCTTCGCCTATATTCTTGGAGAGGTTGGCTTTTGACATTTGTCTTATTGCATTCTCATCGCTTTCATTTGTTTTTTCGCCTTCCTCAAGATTAGAGTCTGTTGATATGAGCCTTTGAGCTGCGGATTTGTCTGCTTGTGACGAACCTGCTTCAGGTGGGAGGTCCATTCTTCGTTGTTTTGCATGTGGTATTTTTTCGCTTATGGCTGTTAACATAGCTGCATCAGAAATTTCCGTGAAGTTTCGTGATTTCTTTAGTAGCTGGAGTTCAAAGAAGTCGTATTCAACATACGCATGGTGTTTGTTTTTTTCGATTTCGCAATGTTTGTGCTTTTAATCAGGTGCTCTTTCACAGTGTGTGATGCGTTTTTGGTGGATCGATTCACTTTGGTTCTTGCTTGCATGTTTGATTTGTTATTCTTCTGATTGGTGAATTTATGCGAGCTCGATTGTCCGAGTATGGTTTCACAACAATCTCTGCTTCTTTTTTTCATGTTTCGCGCTGATGTTAGTGCGCTTTCTACGCAGTTCTTCTCTGGTGGAGCGTGTTCCATACAGTTTACACTTTCTTGGAGATCTTCTTCATTGTTTGAGGCGTGTACTAGGACTTTTACTCGTTGATGAGCCCTCGTTGGTGATTGGTGCTGAGTCTGTTTTTCACATTTTTTTCCTTTCCGTTTGCACGATTCAGAGCTCTCTACTTCGGTTGCGAGTCGCGTCTCCTTCATGTGCGCACGATCTTCCTCATCCGACGGCAATTCAGTGGTAACTGTTGACAGTCGAAACTTGGTGGGGCTCGATTGCAACGTTTCTTTGGCGTCTTCATTTCGTGGGCATGTGTCTATTTCCTCACTTTGCTCTAGGCTCTCTTCATGCCTGCACTCCGACCCCCCTCTGGGGGTTGACGGTGTGGCTAGCTTGAGAGTGCCGAGTTGTGGGGAAGTTGACGTCTTGCCGTCCTCATTATCCAACTGTTTACGACTTTTGACGCTAGTTGTTGTTTCCTCGTTTGCAGTCATTTCTGTAATTGTGGTGGTAGAGTGCACGGTTTTGTAGTTTTTTTCAAGATTGACTATCAGCGGGCTGGTGTGTTCACAACTCGTTTGCATGACGGGTGTTAAAGGTGCATTGATGACTTCAGAGGGAGCGTCATTCTTCTTTGTTGGTCTATTTGTTTCGTTACTTTCAATAGCCACACCGGTTCGGGGCCCTCCCGCTCCTTTCCTTGAGCTATGGAGGCGACGCCCGTCTTCTTCGTCCATGCTTGGAGTAAGCTGATTTTGTGCGCTAGGAACTTAAGTGCGTGTGTTTTAAGTTAATGAACTGCAATGTTAATGATTTCCACAGGGATGGGTGTTGGATTTGGAGCTTGTGGGGCTGGGTTCAAAGAAAGCTTAAGAGATCTTACCGTATGAGTTGAGCTTGTGTTTGTGGATGAGGGCACCGACCCAACCGCGGCCCTCCGCCGGACCACGCCAGACCACTTAGACACCACTTCGCACCGCGCGCGCTCCGCGCCACGGATGGTGTTTTATAGTTGTTGCAGCTCCTCCTTCAAAACAGTGGCAATGAAGAACAGACTCCGACCACGCCAGACCACTTAGACACCACTTCGCACCGCGCACGCTCCGCGCCGCGGATGGTGTTTTATAGTTGTTGCAGCTCCTCCTTCAAAACAGTGGCAATGAAGAACAGACTTCGACCACGCCAGACCACTTAGGCACCACTTCGCACTGCGCCACTCCACTGCCAGTGGGAATGGCCTGTCATCCCCCTGTCTTCCACCACACGCTGGACTTTTCACCCCCTCTCTAGTCCTCCACCTTGACATGCCACTTATTCCCTGGCATATCACCTTTTTTCTCCCCACATCCCTCTCAAGTGACATGACCCTAGCATGTCACCCCCTCTCTCATCCTCCAACTTGGCAAGTTATCCCCTGTCTCGTCCTCTGCCCTTACATGTCAATCCCGCCCTTGGCACCCTTGGCACCTCATCCTGCCCCCCAACTTTGAAAAGTCACTCTCTGCCATGACACGCCACTTCTTCTCTCATCCCCTGACCCTGGAATTTCACCCCCTCTCTCGTCCCCTGACATGTCACCCCCACTCTTTTGTCCTCTGCCTTGACATGTCACCCCCTCTCTCATCCCCGGACACGTGTAAGTCACTCCATCTCTCGTCTCCAGACCCTGGCATGTCAATGCCTTTCATGTCCTCTGCCCTGACATGTTACCCCCACTCTCCCATCCTCTGTCTTGGCATATCACCCCCTCTCTCAGCCCTCCACCCTGACTTTTCACCTCCTCTCTCTCGTCCCCTAGCATGTCACACCCAGTCTCATCCACAGACCCTGGCCTGTCACCCTCTCTCTCATCCCTGCGCCCTAACCTGTCACCCCCTCTCTCGGCCCTCACCTTGACTTGCCACCCTTTCTCTAACCCCCCCAACCAGATCTTTCACCCCATCTCTCATCCCTGCACTCTGACCGGTCATCCCCTCTCTCGCCTCCCCTCCCTGACCTGTCACCCCCATGCTCTCGTCCCCCGACCCTGGCATCTTACACTGTCTCATTCACTTACCCTGACATGTCACACCTTCTCTCGTCCTCTGCCATGGCATTTCACCCCCACCCTCAAACCTCCTCTTTGGCCTGTCACACTCCCCCGCCCTATGCTGACTGGGCATCCCCTTTCTTGTCCCCTGTGCTGACCTGTCATCTCTTCTCTCATCCCCCCATCTTGGCCTGTCAGACCCTCTCTCGTCCGTTCTCCCCCTCGCCCACTCTGGCTTGGCATGAGACCCACTAGTTCTGTAGATAGGGTATGTGTTCACCAATAACAAGGCTGCAGTTGCAAGACCCTGCTTGGATAAAACAAATTATCAAACTGGTATGTTGAGTTGTCCATTGCTATGAAATAAGTACTATTAGTAGTTTTTACAGCTTTTTACTGTTATAAAAACATTGGTTTCATTTTATGTTAATTACAAATGACACAGTGAAAAATATACGGATAGCTTTGTCCCATAATGTAAACAGCGATTACTTTTAAAGGGAATCACAGTTGTTCAATGATAATTGCATAGGCTTATTAACAGCAAGGTGGTTGCAGGGCCAGGTCCCTCATTTACTCATGCTGGTTGTTTGAGCCGTCCCTTAGGGAAAATATGCCAAGGTTGCAGTTGTAAAGTGTTTACGTGTGTTAAGAAAACTTTGTTTTATCTTTATTTTCATTACACATGTCTTAGATAGAGGAAACATATATGTTTATCCCAACTGGCATTGATAGTTCCCAGATGCATCTTCATCAAATACACCTTTGACAGACATGTCATTTTAAAACAGCTTTATTACCTTAAGAGTAGCACAGTAGCTTAGTGTTTGGAGCATGTGTTTACTAATAGCAATGTTTCAGCAAGGCTCGAAAATAAGATTGGATAAGCAGGAGCCAACGCGGTTCCTGGGTATCTAGCATTAACCAAGGACCAGGAGCTACTACTGGGGAAAACAGAGCCAGTACATAGCATTTCCGCGAAGGTAATTTGTGCATAAAATGCAAACATATACTTATGTCCATTATGTTTGCCAACATTTGCTTTAAATGTTGTATAGATGTGTCCCAACGTTTATTCATAGATTATCCCAATTGCGTAAAGTTATATTTACATAGGTAGGTTTGATCCGCATCAGTTGGCTTGAGGAGGCAAAAGTAGCTCCTGGTAGCTGTTGGTGTCAAGCTAACCAGGCTCTTCTAGCCTACAGACAGGAGCTAAATAGCTCCCAGCTCCCCATAATTTGGAACCATGTTTCAGTTTCAAGGCCCACATTGGATTTTCAAAACTGAATCAGGAATGCTGTGCTGTCCTTTTGGAGGAAAATGGTTAAATGATTAGTTTGTAATGCAGTTATATACAATTGTTTTACCTTGATTTCTCTTATGAATGACTCAGCGAGACAACCTGGTATTTCTATTTCCCAGAAGCTCCGTCTACATTACACTTTTGAGAGACATGTCATAACGAAAAAAAGCTATGCTTTCAGATGGGAAACCAAGTAGCTCAGTGGTTAAAGTGCGGACTTCTTCATAAAAAGGTTTGCAGGTTCAAGAACAGCATTGCATTGTAAATCCTCAAGCTGGTAGGTTCAGCTGTCCTTTGACAGACAATAGGCCATGGTTCTGCTTTTTACTGTTATAAAAACATTGTTTTATCATTCTTTTTATTATTATTATTTTCTAAATGGGGTCCAAGTAGCTCAGTGGTTGGTATATGGGATTACCAAAAGCAAGATTGCAGGTTCAAGACCCCCTTTGCTGAAAATGCTCAAACTCATTGAGCTGTGTTTTTGGAGGAACATAGTAAAACATGTGTTAATGCTTTTTACTGTTATAAAAGCATTGGTATATCTTAATTTTCTTTAAAAATAACTTAGAGAGTTTCCAGATGCCTCTTCATCATTACACCTTTGACAGATATGCCACAATCAAAAATGCTATACTTTCCAAAGTTACAGCCAGTAGCTCAGTGGTATGAGCGTGGGTTTACCAATACCACAGTTGTTGTTTTAAGAACATAATTTCCGTGAAACCACTTGAGCTCTTAGGCTGAGCAGTCCATTTGGAGAAACAATGCAAACTTTTCAAACCTTTTTACTCTTATAAATACAATGGGCCTCATTACGAGTTTGTCTGTAAAAATAGAAAATTACTGGCATGCCGGTGCAATCGTGTACGTGTAGCACTGCTGCCGGAATGTACGGTAGATTCTGAGTCAGCATGCACGTGCATTTCAGCATGCCCCGGTAACGGCCCCCAAACCCTCGATGCCACAGACACCGACTCCGGCACCGATGAGGCCGTAACCGCTGGTACCGGTAATACCGGCACCGAAAGCAACATCATCGCGCCGGAATGGGAAATCCACTGGCCGCCATCTTTAAAATCAGAATCCATTGCAATCCTCATCCTACAGGAGTGCAACTGAAATCCGAAGTGCACAGCTACACTGAGGACTATGTCGGCCAGACGAGGAACCGTCCGTCGGCGCAAACCACGCTTTAGCGAGGCGGGGCTCAACATGCTCACGAACACTCTAGTAGAGCATGCAGATGTTGTGTTTGGAGGAGATCTGCGCCGCCCAGCCCAGATTAGGAAGAAGGTGATCTGGGTGGAATTGGCCATCAAAGTGTCTGCGGTGGGGACAACACCCCGGACTGTGAAAGACTGCCGCAAGAGGTGGAACAACTTGCGCCTCAGGGTCTGAAACCTCCTCGCATCCGAGCGAAGCCAGGGGAAGGCTACAGGAGGCAGTGCGCCATCCCCAATAAAACTCCAGCCATGGGAGGAAACATGTAGCTCGGTCATACGCATGGAAAGCATCGAGGGGGTCGGAGATGCTGAGACGTGAGCAGCGTCATCAGGAGATACCGGTGAGTGCCCATGGCTTTAATCCCAAATCACACACGTGTCTCCCCAATGCCAATGGTGAAGTCCTAATGACAAGTCAGTGCCACCAGATCCCTGCTGCCTTGCCACACATCGACAGCCCCATTGCACACAAGTATGCACCTGCCAGGAAGACAGGCAACAAACCCCACTGACAGACACCACATGTCCCCTGCAATGCACACACAAGTACCATCAGCATGCACACACACACACATCACTGTCCACCAGCTACCGTCCGTGCTGTGCCACCACATGGCCCAATCCACCTCATGGCAAGGTGCACACATCTGTGACACCAGTCACCCGCCTGTCACTCCCACCATGTCCCTTCCCACAGACTCAACATCAATGCAGCAACGTACACAAGTTGACCACATCCTTATCACAATCTGTCACGACTCGCTCCCTTCGCTCCCGTTCCCGCCACTTGGGGGCATGTTTTGGGGCTTATTCCTTGCTGGACATTTCCTCCGAACCTAATGCCACAGTGCTGTAATGAATTGGGAGCGCTAAATCCCTATTTTCCAAACTACTTCCCTTCCGGATCCATTCCAGGTTTTTGGCAGCCAGCATGCTTCTTTAACCAAATGACTGTGTTTCCCAGAATGCCTGGCCCACTGCTCCACCTCCACCCTTGCAGGACAAGGTTGGGTGGAGGATAGGCAACACCTGTGGCTGCAGGTGCAGCAGCCAGCACACCCGAGGCGTGTGCTCGTTAAACAGCTTTAAAAGCCTCAGTCTCACTTCAGTCCAGCGCTGGTCATCGATTGCAGTGTTCCTGTTTTTGACTAGTCCCTGGTTCCTGGTTCCTTGCCTTTGTACCTTCTTCCTTGTTCCTGTTTCCTTGTTTCCTCCGCCCTGAATTTCGGATTCATGAGCTAATTGATTTCTGCTCCCTTGATTTCCCTTTTTGTCTTCCTCTGTTTGCAGGCAGCAATTCTCAGTGTTTTCCCCTTTTAGATGCAGCCCAGTTTGTCTGTGTTCTATATTTCTTTGACTCTGTCTTTTGCTGCTGTTACCCATTTGCCTTAGCCTTCCTCTTAGTTTAGTTTCCTGTCTTTTCCTTGGAGGAGTAGGGAGAAGTTTGCATAGGTTATTTCGTTTTTCCCTGCTCCTGATCCTTACTTTCTAGAGGATCCATTCCATGTTTTCCACTGCACTTCTGCATTTATTTTCCCTTTGATTATTAGGTGTGGTGTGCGGTAGTAGCTAGCTCCTGTGTGAATGCTTATGTTTTCCTCACTATTTTGTAGACACTATTCCCACTTAGGTATTTAGTTTTCCTTCCATTGCTGTTCTAGCCTTTCGGGGTCCCAGTTTCTTCAACAGGATTCGTGGGCTAGCTGACATTCAAGAGGTTTATCTCGTCCTCGTGAGTACAGTTCTTAAGTTCCCTTCTGTAATACCATCAAGAGTGTTAGTACACAGATCCTGTCATTGCTTGCCCTCCACGTGGGTTTAGCGCTGTCAGTACCTGTAACAGCAATTGGGGGTAAGGCGCTTGCCGACTTTCCTCGCGGTCAGGTGCTTACCCCACATCCCTTTTCATATATTGGTTTTGATGTCACACTCTATTTGCATTCCTGGGTTCTAGCATACCTGAGTCGTAGCTCCTTGGTGCACATTTCCCTTGCCATACTCGCTGCCTTTGTACTCGCCTGACTAATCCTGACACAATCAAACTGTACATGTCCCAGAGTTGCGGCCGCATGGCCACAACACCCAAGCCACTGCACACCAGTACCCCAGCCAACAGACACTGTGCCATCAATGTCCACACTGCAAATATGTCCCCACACTGCTTCCCCCACACAATCATGTGTGCACCATGCCAAGTCCTACACCGTGACCATGACAATGGACATGACTATGAATGTACTAGCTTTGATGTGTGGCACATGGAGTCATACACAATAATGCCCTGCTTCACTGTCCCCCACAGGCACATCATCTGAAAGCGGGGGTGAGCTAGCCACAACACCCATCTCCATTGCAGCACATGGCCGGCACACAAAATCTAATACTACTAGCCAGGAGCCAGGCACCAGCGCCACAAAACCAGAGTGTGCCGCTACTGCTACCACTCATCCCCCCCTGCCACCACCATACACCTGCTGGCCAGCAGCACCACAAGTCTGCAACACCCGCGGGCAAGCAACCCCGCAAACCACCACCACCAGTGGCCAAACCGGCACATCAGCCGAAAACACTAATTTCCAAGGCGGCACAGCAGCAGGACGATCCGGATTCCCCAGACATGAGCCTGCCAGGAGACCCACAATCCCCTGTCCGGAGCCTGTCCGAAAATCTGGATTCCTCCCCACACAGCCAGGTGCACCACCCAGAACGTGCAACGGATGACACAGGAGCTGGCAGCACCGTTGAGGGCACTGGACAGGCACACAGAGTGATGTGTCACTGGATGAGGAAGCTCTGTTCACTCCCCCATCCCCCGCAGCCCACCACCCTTGCCACTCCCTGGACTGTGCCACATCAGGGACATTGAGGGCTGCCTCAGTCGAACTGAGGAGCGTCAAGAGGCTTTGCATGCCATGGTCAGCTGATACCTCACCGAGGCTGAGTTGACACGCCAGACAATGCAGGACACCTCCCGCAACACTGCACGTATGCTCGGCAGGGCAACCGAAGGCATGTACCAACTGGCAAGGCGTGTGCGTGGTGGGAATGAGGTGATATCATCAATGGCCGAGTCGCTAAACATGCTGGTGACTGCAATTGCCGAGCAACGGCACATCATAACACCACTTGGCCCATCAGCTAACGCAACATCAAGCAGCTCCACCCAAGGAAGCCCGGTGCGTCGCTCCCAGGGACTGAATCGGCCACAGGGGCCTCACCCCCATCCACCAAAAAGGGGCCGCATATAGGCCATGTAACCAGTGCATGTGTAGATGGAGCTGTTGGAAAGGGGATGTGGGGCTATGGGGGAGGTGGCAGCAGGTGTGTGGGTGGTGGTTGTGGGAGTGGGGGTGGTGGAATAGGGGTTAGTGGGGGAGGGGGTGTTGGGGTATTGTGTGTGGGGTTAGTGGGGGGGTGTTGTGGCATTGTGTGTGGGGTTAGTGGGGAGTGTTGTGGCATTGTTTGTGGGGTTAGTGGGGGGGTGTTGTGGCATTGTGTGGGGGGCTAGTGGGGGGTGTTTTGGCATTGTGTGGGGGGCTAGTGGGGGAAGGAGTGTGGTCTAAATTCAGGGGGATAGATGTGTAAGGTTCAACAAATATTATCTGTACATACTTCTTCATCTTTGAATACACCTGGTGTGGCAAAAAAACATATGCCTGGACATTGATTCTTGAGTGTGTATCAATTTAATCATGCACAGTGTCCAGCACCCAGTGTGACCCACGCCCAGTTCCATTTCTTCCACATCCAATCAGAAGTAATTGGCAATGCTTGCCATGTGGCATGTCCATCATGGCCATGGTGTTGCTGAGGAATCCCAGCATCTTCATCATCCTCATCATCAGGTGGCATCATGTCCATGTCAGGGGGCAGGGGGACGTTACGCCAGATGCACATGTTGTGCATCATCGCACATACATGCACAATTTTTCCCACCGTCTCGGGACCATAGATGGGTGCCCCCCCCCGACCTGCTGAGGCAGCGGTACCGGGCCTTCAGTAGGCCAAATGTCTGTTCAATGGTCACGCGAGTGAGTGCATGTGCGCGGTTATAGTCGTCCTCATGTCTGTTGTGTGGTTGCCTGATGGGGGTCAAGTGCCAGCCCATCAGGGGATACCCGGCATCACCTGCATGTGAGCAAGAGAAAGGGTACTTGTGATGACTTCGGTCATTCCATGTTACCGCAGGCTGTACAGTGCTGTTCACAAAAAAAAACAGAAACACAGGATGGCATGACAGTACATGGCAATTCACATTCTCTGTTGCCCGGAAAGTGTACGTAGGGCTGATCCTTGTGAGGGTTGGGGTAGGTGCAGTTGCTACCACATGGCCCATGGAATGGGAACCCCCACATGCACAAATCATGTCCTACAGACCACTGTGGTCTCACTTGCCAGGATTGTGTTACCAATGGAAAAGGAGTATATGCAGCATCTACTCACAAATGTGCCTGCTCTCATTGTCGTGATGCAGGCATTTCCCCATTATGCATTATACATACACAGGTATCCATGTACATATGCATCGACACATACCCCCATGTGACTAGGTCAGATGTCCATAGGTAGTATGTGGCACAGGTGAAGGGTGACGGTACTGTAATACGCCTGGGTGGGTGCGAGCATGGTGAAATGGTGCTACATTGGATGTGTCCCGCACCTCACTGCCATATCTGGGTGTAGTGCAGAATAGTGCGTTTCTGTGTTCCTATATTCAAACCATTGTACTTGTGGGTGTCCCTTAAGGTAACAGGACTGGCATACTGATCTGCACTATACCAGTGGACTGAGTGCAGTCCCTGATTTTGTGTATGTGACAGATGGTTTTCTTCCTGGCGGAGCATCCTGACTCGTGAATTTCCAGACTTCCCATTTCATGCATCGTCAGTAAAGGGTGGTGCATTATGGTACATGTGGTACAGGTTTTCAAATATGCCTGATAAATGTGCTGGTGTGAGCTCCAGGTCTGTTATTCGATTGTGGACACGGCTGTGAAGGCATTGCATTCCTGCATGCATCAGCTGTGCTTTATGATCTTGGAATTTACAGATATGTTTCAGGGAACGTGACTGTGTGTGATCTTCAACTGATCAATGTGTGAGGGTCCATGGTGTGTATGTTGGTAATGCAGAGGTTGGTTGCTCTATTTCCACAGCTGATATTGGCCTACCCACTCTCTATGGACTTCATACCATTCCTGATTATGTTAATGGGTTTTACCAGGAGTCACGGTGCATTCATGCATGCAGTGTGCACTTGTACTCCTCATTGATGCAATACTTTGCTATGTTCCCACGCACCTCAGGGCCCACCCAGCAGACAGGTTGCCCATGCTGTTAACTTCCCCCCCATTCATCACCCCTCATGCCCCTGTGGTTAGACTCACCAAACAACCATGTATGAGGTCTGGCATGTCGTGCCATGTAACGGGGCTGCTGTCACGCCCGCTCCTGGCAGGGGACCACGGGCATGGTCACTATCACAATGATGGCGACGTGTTTCGTACATTTCTCCTAGTTCCACTAACATGGAGGTCACAAGGAAGTGCAGCGCTCTAGTTATCTAAACCAGGAAGTTCTAGCAAGCTCCGCCCCCAGCCACGGAGAATGGATTTCCTTTCGACCACTTCCTCGACGCAGCGCGTTGCTACTGTCACGCTAATGAGCTCTCTCTCCTCGCCCGTACATTACAGGCATCACCTTCCAACACCCGACATGAATCATTTGCTCAAGGTTCAGTTTACCCGCATTCTTTCGGGACTACATTTCCCAACAAGCAATGCAATCTCTACGGATTCCATTCAGCGTGCTGTACAACTCTGAGACCTTCGGAATCAGCAGTTACATTCTTCCCTCAGACAGCAGACTGCAGATGTAAAAGGTACACAGCAGCAGAGTATAAAGTTCACTCACTCATAATCCCATATAACCTGAGATTTCGAGTGCATCCCCCTGATGTTCGGACGTCGGACTACCAACTGGAACCGAAGTCTTACACACATCTGATCTCCACTCCTCGGCACGACAGGGTTTTTTTTACCCACAAGGGTTGCCCTGACTTCTTCTCATTCTGCCGCTTCTCGGGCGGGGTGAGAGGAGGACAGGTGAGCCATATATTCTTCATTTAGAAGACCAAGAGTACAGGTTAGTGCACTTTTTGTTGTCACTCTGAGTTCTGTAATTGTGACTGTGAAACTCGGCTACCTTATATTGGTGTACTCCTAAAAGTATTGAAACTAATTGCTACAGCTGCGTGGAGTTCTGCAGCACCATGGCATCATGTGTGGAGCCAGGGAATCTTGCACAGCAATGCGTTATTATTTTGCGTCCATCGCACACCATCTGTGCACTCAGGGAATGGTACAGCTTCCTGTTCTGGTACACTACCTCCACAGTATGCCTGACCACCAGCTCAACATGTGTTCAGTCGAGTGCACCTATGAAGTTGGGCATGCCTGCGATAGCATGGAATGCAACTTTGGTGGCATTTACCTCCTCTGCAGTCCGTGGCAGGCTTATGTGGTCGCGTACATGGTTCAGGAGTGCACCTAGGACCTGGGGGAGCACACAGGAGAAGCAGGGTTGTGATATTCCATGCAGGTGCACCACTGTGTGCTGATAGGTGCCTGTGGCCTGGAGGTTAGCGCACACACTACCTTCAGCAGGGGGGGGGTGGCTGTCCGGATGTTGATTACGCTCACCAGATCATTGTGTATGAGGTCCACTACTCTGGTGATGGTGTCCCTGTCCAGCTGGTACAGGGTGTGGATCTGGGCAGGGGTCAAGTTGAATGGGCTGGCCCTCAGGTTGGGGATTGGTGGCTGCCTGCGGGCTACTACTGCCTGCAAATTGGGTATGTGCTGGGCCATTCTCACCCTCCTTCTCCTCCTGTGCATACCCTGCATGCTCCGGCTCACTGCCTCCTTATAGAGCAGCTGTTCATGCATGTACCCCTGCTGCAGTAAACTAGTGCTAATGGTAGAATTATGGCTTTGGGACGGGTGTGGTGTGTGGGTGTGCTCCTTTTGTGCTGTGCCTGACTCCATTGCCTCCACCTGTGCTGATTGTAGCCACCTGTGGAAGGTTTCTGCACACCAGATTCCTGTTAACACCTGCACCATGATGCCAGTGTTTTCGGCATCGTTGTATCCGTTATCACTGGCATGTCCATGCCGGTAAAAGCATGTCCTTGCACCTCTTGATGTGCACCTAACTGCAGCATGCCGGTGTCACTGGCACGGCTGCTGCGTGTCAATTGTGATATCGGCAAGGATGAGGCCGGTCACGGCGGGTCCCTGCCGATGCCAGTGACAACATCACCGCGGGTCATAAGGCTCCTGTCCGGTAAACGATGCCGTTATTACCGTACTGGCATCGATTTGACCAGACTGGTAACCTTGTAATGAGGCCCATTGTTTTATCTATATTTTCTTTACAAATGACTCAGAGAGCAACAGATATTTGTGTCACAACAGGTATTTCTAGTTCCCAGATGCCTCTTCTTCCATTGCACATTTGAGAGCCATGTCAGAATGTTTTTGAAAAGGACATCCAATAGCACATTGGTTATAGCATGGGTTTGTTAATAGCAGTGTTTCAGGTTCAAGCCCCTTATCAGCATTAAAATATCAAACTATTAGTTCGAGTTGTCCATTCAGAAGCAATGAGTCAAACCATTAATGCTTTGAACGGTTTTAGAAGCAGTGATTTATCTTTATTTTCTTTACCAATGACTTGAGCACATATGTTTACTCAAAATGGCATTGCTAGTTCCCAGATGCATGTTCATCCATTACACCTTTGTTACACATGTTATAGTGAGAAAAGCGTCAGTTTCTAAAGGCAGACCCAGTATCTCAGTCGTGTGATGGGGCATCCCGCCAGAAAGAACCATGCTGATGCTTAGAGTAAGTCCAAGGGTGTTTATTAGGAGTACAGATAGTTAGGAAGGGCTTCAGGGTTTTATATCAGGTATTTCTGAGCCTATCAGGTTCTGGGGAGGTTTGGGGCTAGGGCCGGCCCTGTCTGTCTCGCCTTCCCCAGTCTTTCCCAAGCCCTAGTCCAGGTGTACCTAGTGGGGATGTTAGTTCTTGTCAACGGTAACACCTAGCTGTCTTTCTGCTGCCTTCCTTTAATGGTGGTTCTCCTAAGACGTCAGTTGACTTCATATCCTGGGGATTTTCTACTTTCTTTAAGCTAACCCGCTTAGTAATCTTAGGGAGTTAGAGATGGTACCTTCTTCCGCCAGGTGTCACACTCACTTTTTTCACACCCGCTCGTACCTGACCCTTCACTATACAGGTCCCTCCAGATGTCCTCCTCCCACCAGGTCACTATTCTTCCAATCTCTCAATCCGCCTTTCCACCTCCACTCTTTGATCTTAGTTAATTTCCTACACCTGTTCTTACTATTGCTGGTATCTCCAACTACCCCTCTACCTTCGTTAGCTCCTTTTCCCTCCTGCTTCTCACTTCAACTCCCCTCCCCTCCTCTTGCTATTCTTATGGTTATCATCTCGGTTTCATTTTAGGCCGATGGCTACTGCTATTCTCCCACTCACTGTTGCTGTAACCACTCTCCCTCTACTACTGTTCCTACTCCACTACTACCACTATCCCTTTACTACCTCCAGTTCACCTAAACACTCAGGGATATGGTGCCCTGCTGACCCCTTAGCTAGCCCCTATTTAGGCACTCAGGGATTTGGTGCTCTGCCCACCCCTCTACTACTCTACTACCTATTTCCTTCACTCGCTACTCCACTACTCCTGCGGCCTACTGTCTTTACCCCCAACTACTACTACTAGACTCCGCTATTCTACCTCCACTGCTCACATTGTGCACTCTCTCTCGCAAACACTCCACAGACCCCCTCCTTATAATAGCCTCTGCATTCCCTTTCCACTCCCCTCCTCTGGTCACTCAGATGTCCTCCACCACCTCCTGTCCTCACCCAACTAACCCACACTAAAGCATTCACACAGGCTTACTTAAATACCCCACCCCCTCCCAGAATTGCCCAGTTACCTTAACGAATAGCTTATCTGGCTCCAGAGGGTGTAACAGGGGAAGGCCATGGGAGGGCTTAAAAGGGCCGGTAAGCACCACCCCTTTGCAACATGGACCCTGCTGGGGTCCAGGGATATTGCGTTACTCAAAGCCTTCATGGCCTTTTAAAATATCCCTGGTTGGCTAGTGGATTAAGACCTTCATGTGGCCTTGATTTATTATTTAAACTACCTCGCGGGCTAGTGGTGGCTCCCTGTGGGTGCAGACTCCAGTGCCAGTCCAACTCTTTGGTCCTGCATCCATCCTTGTCACTTACTGCAGCGTGACAGGGATGCCGCTGTGGTGTCCGCCAGCTCTCTGGGTACCCTTACCCCTGCCGCCAGCATCCACTTCTTCCTGGAATGGTTGCCCTGTTCTGACTGAGGCCTGGAGGCCGCCATCACTGCTGGTAAGAACGGGTGGGAAGGGGCCTGCCTGCATTCAGGCACCTCAGCCATGCTGCACGGTCACAGTTGTTAAAGCATACGTTTACCAACAGAAATATTGCTGGGTCTAGACCCTCATTGGCTTGAATATACTCATGCCGATAGGTTGAGCAGTCTTTTTAGTTTTTGAAGATTTTTACGTTGTTAAATATATTGTGTTATCTTTATTATCATTACAATTGACTCAGAGAGAGACAGAGAAACATATATGTTTAATCCAAATAGCACTGCTAATGCAATATGCATCTTCTTCCATTTTGCCTAAAGGAAGAGTCAGTAGCGCAATTATGAGAGAATATGATTACACATAGAAAGGTTGCAGGTTCAATAGCACACTTTTAGTTTGTAATGTTTTTTTGATGTAACACAGCATTACTTTATCTTTACTTTGATTACAAATGACTTAGAGAACCCCATAAGCTTATTCCAAATGGAATGTCAGTTCCCAGATGAGGCTTCATCCATTACACCTTTCACAGCCATGGCATAATGAAGAAAACAATCTTTGCTAAAGGGAGACCCAGCAGCTCAGTGGTTATGGCATTGGATTCCCAATAGCAAAGTTGCAGGTTCAATACACTAATTTGCAAATACATTTCAAACTTGTAGGTTGACCTGCTCTTTGGGAGGAAAATGGTCAAATTATAATGTTTGTTACTGTTACAAAACATTGTTTTATCTTTATTTTCTTTACAAATGACTTATAGAGAGGCAAGCAGATGTGAGCATGGGGTTACTATGATATCATATGGCATTTATAACGCGCCTATACACATGTTTTTCAAGGCGCGCCGAGGCCAGGGAGGGGAACAAAGGGAGGACAGATAACGATCCTACTAGGCCAGGTGTCATTCAGATCGCACAAGTGCATGGTAAGGGGAGGGAGGAGAAGTGCAGAGGGGTAGGGGGGAGAGGACAGTGCAGTACATGGGGTAGGAGGAAAACAAAATAAACAATAAGTAAAGTACGGCCAGCAGGTGGCAAATGCTGGGGTAAGTGCAGACATCAGGTGTCAAGTGCTGGTAAAGGGACTATAGGGATACAGGAAACAGTCCCGAAGTGCGGGGGTTGCCGGGAAGGCAGTGCAGGAGTGCGACTGGCGGGGGAGGGGACCTGGGCCCGTGATCAGAGGGTGACCAGGAACCAGTGCAATTACAGCATCAGCCAGGAAGTCAGTAGGGGAGAGGAGGAGAAAAAGCAGAAGCAAATAGAAAGGTTTTGAGGTGCTTCCGGAACCGCAGATGATTCTCCTCAAGTTTCAGGGAGGCTGTTCCAGAGGGAGGCCCCAGCCGAAGAAAAAGATCTACCACCAACACGTTGTTGTTGAAAAAAGCTACACTTTCCAAGAGGATGCCCACTAGCTTAGTGGTTAGAGCATGGGGTTATCAATGTCAGGTTTGCAGTTTCAATGCTGTCATTAGCAGGAAAATAGTAAACCTATGTTGAGCTACCCATTCAGGGGAACATTGTCATGAATATAATACTTTTACTGTTATAAAACATTATTTTACCTTTAGATTCATTACAAATGACTCAGAGAGACAGCTATGGTTACCCCTCAACTGGCACATCTAGCTCCCAGAAGACGATCCATGCATTAGGACTTTTAAAGCCATATCGTATTGACAAAATGAAGCTATATGAAGCAGACACAGTAGGTAAGGGCTGTAGACCGTGGGGGATTTACAATAGCAAGGTTGCACGTTCAAGCCCCTTATTAGTGTGAAAATGCCCAGACCTGGAGGTTGAAATGCCCATGGGGAGATAATATGCCAACGTTTTAATTTATAATGATTGTTACTGTTATGAAAACTTAGTTTTATCTTTACTTTCATGACAAATGACTCCGATAGAAAAGCAGACATGTTTATCCCAACTGGCATTGCTATTTCCAATATGCCTTTTCATCCATTACACATTTGACAGCCATGTCATAATGAAAAAAACCACTCCTTTTAAAAGGAAGACGCAGTAGCCAGTGATGAGAGCATGGGATCACCAATAGAAAGAGTGCAGGTTTAAGAAACCCATTTGCTAGAAATTGCTCAAACATGTAGGCTGAGCTGTCCCACAGGAGGAAATGGGTCACATCTTTATTTGTAATGCTTTTTTCTCTTATAAGAACATTGGTTTATGTTCATTACAAATAAATTAGGAAGAAAGAGAGAGTCGGGTATATGTCAACTGGCATCGCTAGTTCCAATCCACCTTTTCATCCATTACACCTTTGACAGACGTGTCATAACGAAAAAAGCCATCTTATCAATAGCAAGGTTGCAGGCTCAAGACCCACAATGGCTAGAAAATACTCAGCAACAACAAACATTATTCAGCTGAATGCCATCAAAGGGCAATAATACACATTCATGCATTCAACAGAGCATCTGTGATCATATAATATATTTGTTTCAATAGAACAGCTCAGTCAATACATTCAGATACATCAGGGGTCCAAACATAATGAAAAAAGTGCATAAAAAGCAGCCCATTGTTCATTTTGTCATTATTTCAGGTGCATGTCCGAGCATATGAACATTAAAAGGGAGCCTCTGAATTATATGATTGAGACCAACTTATAATGCAGTAGGCAAAGAATTAGCTAAAACAATAGATGTTTGTTTTGAATTGCATTCTCGTAAAAACCCAATGCATCCTCCATTTGTCTGAACCCATTTGTTTTTAATACCGGTTTTATCAATGTGTCTGTTGCAGAAGAATATAGCAGACATAGAAACATAAATTCGGCAACCGTTTCAAAGACATTTTTACATGTTGAACAGTACTCTGAATTCTCCTGGGCTGATTTGAAACTGTCAGCAATAACCCGTGTGCTAGATTTTCCAGCCAAGCCAAATAATCTTCACCACCCCAAATAGTTTTTTAATTCAAATATTGTGACACCTTGGCACATATATCCCCAAAATTTAAAAAGTGTGAAAGTGCTGACGCACAGACCTCACAGTACTGCGCCACTGTTAAAAGATGACAGCCCAAATGCTGGCTACCTACACTCTGTACAGCGCTCCGCTGCTCTCGAGCTAGACCAGCGCTTTAAACAATAAAATACAATGAAAAAAAATGAAGTGCCCAATTATTGAATGCTTATTTCACAATTTCTTTGGTTTTACCATGCTTCATATCAGGCTCATTCCACAAAAATAGAAGATCCAAGTGTGATGAGTTTTTTTTATACATTTCACCCTTTTCCAATTACACCCCAATAAGTCATGGGCAATGGACCAGAATCATTTTTTTTGTGTAAATCAATTCGACATGTGTGTTCAAACAGACCCAGAAGAGAAGGGATTTAATTATTACCTCATGAAGATACTCAGTGAAAATGCCCAAGCTGGTAGGCTGTGCTGTCCCTCCGGAGAAAACTGTTTAGGTTCTTACTTTTTAAAGATTGTCATTGTAACAGATACATTGCTTCATATTTACTTTCATTATTAAGTACTCAAAGAGAGACACAAGTATGTTACTCCCAACTGGCATTGTTAGTTCCAATGTTCAATCTCACCCATTATACACTTGACAGCCAAGTCATAATGAAAAAGGTTACGCTCTTTAAAGGGAAACCCAGTGGCTCACGTTTGCTAGGGAGTTTTACACAAGTTGCTGTCTGAGAGGTGAAAGGGTTACACCTCTTACTTTAGGCCTGTACTACCCAAAGGTTTGATAGCTATGACTGAGCAGCCAGGCTTAGTCGAAGGAGGGAGAAGGGCTGTTGTGGGGCACACAGTACTTGGAGCATACATGTATTTAAAGGAAACACTGGCACACTAGAGGTTCTATACAAATAGTGATTTATTGTATATACACTAAGGTTGTAAAAGTAAGGTAAGTACTATTCACACATCAATATCACAGTAGAAAAAAAGGTAGCACAAATTGATAGAAACTATTGATACTTGTAGCACAAATTAGACCAACTCTTGCAACTTCAATTAACCTTGCTTAACAAATCTTTAAAAGTCCATCCCTATTCTAAGTCAGTCTCACAGAGTCAAGGGCTGAGGAGGAAAGAAGCAGGAACGTAGCAGACAGAGCAGAGTCTATGAATGTTTCTTCAGGTCTTGCAGGTAAGTAATGGCTATTTTCTCAATGTAGGGCTCAATGGGTGGTTCACACCAATGGGATTTAGAGTGCCCCTGAGGAGGTGCAAGTAACAGCAGCCGTCCAAGAACACAAGAACACCATAGCGAGACTAAGGTAAGTACCTAGGCTCGAGACAGGACCTTTTCAATGAAGAGCGTGGTGCAGTAGGTTTGTCCCGAAGGTGAGACGACAGTAGTCCCCAGTTTGGATTTCTGGGCCTGAATGGCTGAAAAAAGCACTCCGGACAGAACAGATGGACTCATTCGAGCATTGGTACACCCGGCAGTGAATCTTCACGGCACTGGTGCGTTGGAGCCCTTCACAGGTTTCGGTTCAGCGACAGTTGTCGCCCGGGAGACATCTCTCCGGTTCTCGATCCACGACTCAGCTGAGGGGACATATAGGAGTGGAAAAGTGTAACTGCAGGCCCAGAAGGATTACCACAAGGTTCCAGCCGAAACTGAGCTTTGAAAGATGTTGCACTGCAAAATGGCACAGGTCCCAGGGTATTCGGAGTTGGTAGCCTGGGAAGGTCGCAGCTCTTAGTGGGATGGCACAAAGTGCAGGTAGTCATGAGACTGGTTATGCTCATCAGTCCATGCGAGGAATTTGTCTTCAGGAGATCCTCCCTATCACTCGGAATTCAATGTCGGGTCTTCAGTGGTCACTCAACGGTTCTGGCATTCGCTTAAAGGTTGCTGGGACATCCTTCAAATCTCTCTTTGGATCTTCAGTCCAGCGGTCGACTGTCGTTCAGCTCCAGGACCCTGGCATTTTATGCAAGAAAATTGGCTGAGCCCACCAAGCCCCAGACAAACCTCTCATGAAAATCTAGAGGGTGGCTGTCCAAGGAGACACCAAGCCTCCCAGTTCAAACTAGTTCCAGGCAGGCACATTGCAAGACAAAGACCAGAGGAGGTTTGAGTACCTCTGCCACTTTCTGTCCTTTCAGGCTCTCAGAGAGCTTGGCAGGTTTTCCAAGGGAAGCCCGCCAAACAGAAAATACCTATCAAGACCTCCCCCACCCAGGTAGGCAGAAGAAGGCTCAAGTAACAAGTCTTCATGAACAGGGCTTAAAAATGTACATCCACTAGTTTAGGCAAATGGTGACCATAGTGTCCCTGCCGCAGCTGCGAAGGCAGCCTGTGACAATTGTCCACCAAAAGTTGTGCAAAAAGGTACACTGCCACCAGCCTGTCAGATTAACTTATAATAGTAACTAAACGTTACTGGAACAGAGAGAAAAGGGAGACAATGTTTTCCCTCAGCACTCCACATAAGGTGGAGGATGCTGATCTAACAAAATAAAATACAGGAGGGACAAAAGGGCGCCCCCCCTGGCCAGGTAACATGTGTTAACACAGGTAAAGGAGCTTCAAGGAACACTGCACACAAAGTGCTGTGTACTGCAATAGTAAAAGGTAGATGCCAGAAAACATGGAGGTAAGCATAACTCCATTACAAAGTACCTAAAAGAGGTTAAAGTGGTTCCCAGTGTTAGAGTAAAAGACTGAGTGAGTGTGGAAAAAGGGTCGCACTCACTCAGGGGAAATAGACAAAAATCCAATAGTCCAGCAACAAGGCTGGGAGGACTCAGAAAGTGGGAAGAATTACACTAAAACAGGGAATTCTACCTAACAAGGTTCAAGACCCCCATTTCCCCAGAAAAAAACAAAATGAAAGTGAGCTGTCCATTGGGAGAAAATAAGTCAATCATTGCAGCTTCATGATGTTATAAATACATTGTTTTATCTTTATTTGCATTACAAATGACTCAGAGAGAAACCGATATGCTATCCCAAGTGGCATTGCTTATTTCCAGTTGCCACTACATTCATTACATATTTGACAGACATGTCATGAAAATAGAAAGATATATTTTCCAGGGGGGGGGGGGGGGGGGGGGCTTAGTTCAGTGGTTATAGAATGGGTTTACCCATATAGTGAAGACCCTCATAGGCTTGCAAATACTCAAGCTGGTTTTTTAGAGCTTTTGACTTTTATACAAACGTGTTTTTCCACACGACCCATCAATGTGTCCTTTGAGGGTTCACAATTCCAGTTGAACCCTCAAAGGACACATTGATGGGCTGTGTGGAGAAACGAGTTGTGATCACGATGCAGTGATATGCTAGATAAAGAGAGCATCTAGCATTGATAGTGTATGTTTTTGAGAGGAAAGACTTACAGTGCTAACTCCATGGGTACTTCCAAAAAGATGGAATTCCATTTGTGCACGACAGATCTGGACTTAAGATGAGTTACCATGAAAATGGTGGTCTGGATTCCTGATGAAGGGCAAATCCAGAAACAAGTAGAATGAACACGGGACACCAACTTTGTCATAAGGTTGTTATAACATAGATTGACTGACAAGAAGATTATTGGTTTCATTTAATGTGGCGTTTATGTTGTTTTTTTGATTTTATTGTTAAAAACATGTTTATTGGCATTTTATCAATTCAACCTTACATAACGATAAACCAGCCCCCCTTAATCCCATCCCATCCACAGCACTTCCATGGCTTATGCAGTATCAAGTTAATGACAAGGCATACGCTGCTCCTTGGTGCACAGATCTGCAAATTGCATAGAACGCCATATCGGCTCCCGCCCAATACATAAGGTTTTTCTGTTAAGAGGTTGGAAATTCATCCATCGACGCACAAATTATTATAATGAAATGTGGTGTTTGAATAAAATGTTATGTTCCAAAGACATGAAAGGATTTTAATTTTGCAATATTGCTTTGAATATATCTACAGGAATATTAACCAATAGGCATATTTTTAGTTTTCTTTTTTTCAAATCATTTTTAAAAAATCCTTAAAATACGTATTGACAATTCATCATGAGTAATTTTTCTTAATTAATTTGACTCATTGCATTTAAGGTAACTGCTTTTGGGCTTTCCTATTCATGTACAATGTTTTCTTACAGTTTTGGCTTCAAGATTTCTTTTGTTTATATGAGGTAGTCAGGCATGCCACAGTAAATGCTGTTGGCATAGTCTATTCCTGGCATGGCAAATGAGATAATGGTGAGTGTTCAGTGTGGAAAAGAGAGCAAAGGTATTATCTATCTGATAGATCATAGGTGAAAAAAGCATTTCTTTACTACTGCTTTAACTTGAGGTTTCAGTGTTAGCTCATTGTCCCATCAAAATTCTGAGACTTTTAGACACTTTGGAGACTTCTGGTCAGGTTTCTGTGGGTTGGATAGAAGGGTTGTAGGTTGTGATCATGTTTTCACTTTGATCAAGGTTGAGTTCAAGGTTGTTGTTGCTCATCCATGCATTGATGTGTGGGTCTATGCCCTTGCTGGTGGAAATTGTGTAGATTTGAGTGTGATCTGCGTAGTTGTAGCATGTAAGCCTGGACCGTTTGATGAGCTTCATGAGAGGAGCCATCTAAATGTTGAAGGGTAGGGGTGAGAGAATTGAGCCTTGCAGAACACCACAAGTGAGTATGCGTGAGGGTGAGCTGAAAGGGGCTAGCCAGGCTTCCATTCTTTGTGTCAGGCAAGATTTCATCCATTGTCACGTAATGTTGCTTAACCGTTTATTCTGTTATTTTGATGAGGGTTGCATGGGTCACTGCTTGAAAAGCCACTGAAAGGTCTAAAAGAATCATTGCAGAGGTGGTGTTGGAGTCTTGAGTTCATTTTTAGATTGGCCAGGTGGAGAGTCGTGCTGATTCAGTCCCTCTCTTAGGTTTGAAGCCGACTTGTGCCTGATCCAATAGATGGTTGGTTTCCATGTGTGTTAGGATATGTCTGTAGATATAACTTTCTAGGCGTTTGGTCAGGCAGGGATGTTTGATATTGGCCATTAGTTCGTGGGGTTGTCTGTGCTTCCTGTGGGATCTTTGGGAAGGGGCTTAATGTAGGCAGATTTGAAGCTTCTGGGGAGGCAAAAGTATTAACCCTGACAAAGTATTGCTTCTTTGTTGAGAATGTTCTTGTAGATGCCAGGTGGGCGGGGTCTCTGTTGCTTTCCTTCACCATTTTAAAGTCTTCTGTGGAGATTGCGGCATGGCAGTTCAGCACTGTGGTCGTTTCTGGGGATGCATTCAGCGGGGATATCGTTTCTTATGCACTTGAAAATAGCGTTAATGACTTGATGGATGTTTATGATTTGGTTTTCAAAGTGCTTCCCATGGTCATCACAGAGGTTCTACATGGGAGTGGGGATATTATTGCACGAGGTTGTCATGTTAATGATGTTGAGCATCTCGTTCTGAGTATTGCTTACTTTCTAGATTCATTCAGCATAGTGGATTTTCTTTGCTTGTAAGATTTTAAGATCTGTTTTTGGTACTTAATTGTGCACAGTTTGTTATAATGTTTCCTCCATGCTTCTTCTAATTTTTGGTTTATTTTCTTCAAAGCTCAGAGGTAAGCCATCTTGCGCAGCATAGTTTCTTCAATGCTACAGAATATAAGAGTTATGTGATACATTTGTGGTGTCTCTCATTTATTTCTTCTGGTGGGAGTGTGTCCAGGGGAGAGTTGCATGCTTTTGTAGATTCCAATATGGTATTGAGTTCAGCTGTGTTGAGGGGTTTCATTTTCTTGTGTGCTGGGGGAGCAGTTGCAGGTAAGAGATTTTTTTAATACAGAAATGTGCATGCAATCTGTGTCCAGCAGCATGGGTTGCTCTTTTCACCATTTGTTGTAGGGGCATGCTGGCTAGGTGGGAGGTTAGTGTTTTGGTAAAGTTGCTATTCTCTTTGAACCGGAAGTTAAGTTCTCATAATATGATCAGGTGCTTGTTTTGTAACGCAATGCTGGTTATGCTGTCCACAAAATTCTGTTAAGGTCACAGTCAGGGATGTTTATCAATGGTGCTGCTGTGATTCTTAGGCATTCTTCATAATCTATAGCTCAGCCTCTTTTTCGCTTCTCAGTTGGCTTGCCTGAGTTTGAAGTTGCTAGGGAGGGATTTGTGTGCAACTACCTTAAAGTCATCTATTTGCCATGTTTCTGTGAGGAAAAACATGCACGTTCCCACTTCACTGATGAGCTTGTGTATCTTTATGTTATGTTTTGACATTGATCAGGCATTGATCAGATTGCAGCGAACCTTCTTCTTTTGTTTTTTTTTTACCCATCTGGGGTTTTGTCAGTAGTGTAAGGAAGGGATGGTATTGAAGTAACACAGACACAAGTGACCACAGTTCAAGGGTGTTTATTGAACTTTAACAAAAGGTATGATAAACGCCTATCTAATCCTAAATCTACAGATGGAAGCAAGCTACGACCATCAAATAATAATACTGCAGTCCTATTGGAGTCTTGTCAACATAAAAGGGCCTATACTAATAAAAAGAACGTATTGCCAATCCATACTACTAAGTTACAAATAGTGTGGGGTGAAGTACATGAAAAAGAAAGAAGTGCAGAATGTTGGGGCCACTGGCCTCCCTTCCCGCATTTTCAGCACGGGACAAGGCGGTTCACTTAAGCATAGCACACTCAGGCTTCTTCGGCACAAGGACACAGTTCCATTACCAACATCAGGGCCTTCTATGCCCAAGTCTCTTAAGTTATCAAAAGCCTCTTGATTCAGAGGGCCTGATTAACCAAACAAACAAAAGTTCCTTTCCAAGTATTCAAGTAGGGCAATTCTCTCTTCACCCTGGATCCCCCTCAGCATGGCACAGATCCCTTTCGTACCACAATCAGTAGGGTGATTCACTCTTCACTCTGGATCCCCCTCAGCCGGGCTCAGATCCCTTTTGCACCACAATCTTCACCTTAGATCCCCCTCTTCCGATTTCAGATCCTCCTCTCTAATGCCTATAGAATATCTTTTCTCTGGTTACTCACGGTTCACCACAGATGCCCTTGTGCCGGGCTCAGATCCCTTTTCACAATTAGTCTCCCTCAGCCGGTCTGGGACCTATTGCAGTTTGTACTGGCTACCGAAGATTTTCGAATGTGCATAGGGTTTTACTTGACCCATTGCAGGACCGCGTCAATTTCACAGTTCACAAATGTACATTCTCAGTTGGATACCTAACAGAGACCTTTGAATGAGCACCCATGTGGTGCCAGACCATTCTGTCTGGTGGTTTCAAAAGTTCAGTCACTCCTTGGATATTCAATTATATTTCTGTCACTCATCACATACACCTTACACTCTGTTCTTTGCAGATTTCTTCATACAATGTTGCCGCTTGCAACCTTGGTCCTAACACAGACCGGTCTGATATCAGTCTCTCCGACTCACTAACTGTGCTGACTTTACTGGTGCTGCTTTGTTGAAAGAGTCAAGGGCAGTAACACAGCAGCAATCACTCCTCCCCACCTCAGCTATTGATGTGGGAGAGCCCCAGGTACCTTCGACATAATGCATCTTTCCTCAGCCTTAATTTCTGGTCTAATGTTTCTTATTCTCGAGGGTTTATGAAAGTAGCAGTTTTTAAAATGTAGTGCACAGCATGTGACACACATATACACGCACACAGGTATGCTCCTCCAGGCACTGCCCCAACATCAATCTGCCAGTCCCTTTTCACCGACCCAGGCCGTACCCGACTGCTGTTTGATTCAAGTGGGGAAGAGCTGATATGGAGCAAAGGCTACTACTGGCTAGGAATAAGGTAGACACTACAGTACTTACTCCCTCCCCCTTTCACATACTCTTTGGATACTACTTTGTGAAAAGTATAGTGAGCAAAAAAGAGATGGATGCGGGCTCCCAAAGTGGGGAAAAACCACAGACCAGGATATCATGCCATGTTCTATCTAGAGAGGGGCACCTGCTACCTTCTTTTTAATTTGTGCAAGGAACTTGGGGTTGGTCACCCTAAGTTACCTGGGGGAACCCAGATGTGGACCCCTTGCTCACTGTACTCAGAGAGGCACGGCTCCACCTGACTGATGAGGCCCAACAAGACTGAAACACGTGTATGGGGTTGCTGTTGGTACTCTTGTTCAGAGGAGGCTTGCCTGGCATTACGGAGCTGGACTGCCCTTGTGGGTGGGACAAAGACTGATATGCAAATGGATATTCCTCCTTTGTGAAAAGGACAGTGAGCAAAAGGCGAAGGCTGTGGACTCTCAAAGTGGGAAAAACACACAGATCAGGTTATCATGCCATGCTCTATATAGAGAGGGGCGCCTGCTACCTTTTTTGTTCTCTTTGGAGACTACCCTTCTAAGTACCCCGAGGGGTTGAGGACATAGTCTGATCCAACCAAACAAGTTCCGAAGAACAGCCTGGCCAAACCGGGCATAAGCCTGCGAGGTGGAATCCAAGCAATAGTGCCTGCAGAACACAGAGGGCGAGGTTCAAGTAGCTGCATAGTGATAGCATTCCAAGGGACATGACTCTAGAAAGCAACAGAGGCTGCCTTGACCCTGACCGCATGCAGGCCCTTCAGTGGAGAGAGTGTCGGGCAAGTATGGCCCTCCGCAATGAAGGGGACTATCTAGCAAGTAATAGTAGTCTTGGACGTCAACTGATAAACAGGTGCTCCCAAGACCAGAAGTCTCTAGTCCAGGTTTATGTGCAACTCAGACAATCTTCGGAAGGATGGGCAGATGCGCTGTGAGGGCCGCCTTATCCCGATGGAATATGGTGAATGGCTTGGATGCTGACACAGCTTGAAGTTCCCAGACAAGCAGCACCAATGTGACAGCCACCAGGAAGGAAGTCTTCCAAGAAGCCAACTCCAGGTCAGCTAAAGGCATGAGCTCAAAGGGTTTAACGCCAGGACTGCAAGAACCAAGTTAAGGTCCTACGTAGGATGAGGGGCCTTCACAGGAGGAAACCACCTAATGAGCCCATCAAAATTCTGCTTAACCTGTAGGTTAGACAGGTAAAAAGAAGCTTCATCTGTGTCTTATAAGTTCAAGTGACTGATAGATGTATCCAGCAAGTGTCCAGGAAGACCCGTGAAGCACCATATCTATGACAAAACATAGAACAAGGCCCAGATATTAAGACACTAGATTATTGTGTTCCACACTAGATTATTGTGTTCCACATACCATTGACAAAAGCAAGCCAGTTTACTTTTATAATAAGCCCTAATTCTAGGCTTTCCCGCCGCCATGATGACCTGTATGTTTTCACTAGACAGACATTAGTGACCAAAGATCGGCTCCCCAGTTATGAGGCCCATACATTCAGTGGCTGGGGAGGGGTGCAGAATCCTACCCACGACCACCAGTGTATCAGGACATTGTTCGCCAGAGGAGTTTGGCAAGTGGGGGCGATTCGAGGTTCCTGACATCCATGAATTAGTACCTCGGCATCAAGTAAAGGACCGCAATAATCATAGATGCTCCCCTGGACTCTAGCCATTTCGTGAGGGCTCTGTGAACAAGAGGCAGGAGCAGAAACGTATACATCTTCAGGCCCTCCAATATATCATACGGATGTCTCCCAAACAGCTCATCCCCAAACCTAGTCTAGAAGTGTGCAAGGGGCACTTTGTGTTCTGAAAAGTCAAACACATTGACAGATGGGAACCCCCACTTCCGGGAAGAGACGGTCCGCCTGCTGGGAGAATCCACCTCCTCATTCATGTTTCTCAGAAAGTGCAGAGCCTTGAGGGAAATCTTTGTTTGCCAGAGCCCACTACCCCCATTTGGACTGACAGAAGGGCCAACTGCAGCAACTTGGTGGCCCTCTGCTTGCTTAAATAAAATACGTTGCTCCTATTATTCAACGAAATCTGAACTACCTGCCCCACAATGTTGGACAGGAAAGCTTGCAGGGCATAGAAAATCACTTTAGGTTCCAGGCAGTTGAAGTGCCAGGCTGACTGCACCTGGAAACTTAACTATTGAGCATATGCCAGGTGTCCAACATAGCAATTCTGATGGGTTGTCCAGAATGTTTAACCAACCTAAACATGAGACTCATCCAGAGGTGGATTAATTCCCCCTGTCCTTGGTCTGTCTGGGAGGGGCGAGTGCTGCTGTTTAACACCATAGTCTGATTTTGCCAGGGGAGCCCAGCCTTATTCTGCACTCCTCTGGGCTTTCGCTCACTTTTTATGGAGAAACTGACATGCCCTTAAGACAGTCAGTACTGGGAGACTTTGTTTGCCTTAGTCCCTTTCCAGTGTTGCAACTTTTCTGCAACATGTAACAAGTGTACAAATGTACCTTCCAGTACAATGCACTTGGGTCTTAGTCATTTCCAAAGACCCTAGATACTCTCGAAGGATTTGTTAGGAAATGTGCAGATGTGTCACAGACAGGGCTGGTGGCAGCTTATATTTTCATATAATTTTAACCCTTTCCTGCCAGGTAAACCGTGATTACTGCGTTTGGCACAAATAGGTGGCCTGGCTCCAAAATGGCCATGCCACGAGGTTCTTTGTCCTGTCCTTTGGCCATCTTGCCCCTTCACCTTCCGCAGGTCGAGCCAACCCGGGTCAGTCCTTATTTGGGCATGCATTTTCCTGCAAAACGCCAAGCTTTTGTGGGCTTCGCATGCCTTGTGTGTGTGCCTCCAGGATGTGGGCTGGGGTGTCTGTCCCCAATACACATCCTGGGTGTCAGAGAGTCTGGAGTGCTGTGAATGCCTGGGACCACTGTGGTCCGTGATTGGTCCACGTATGGTATGCCTGAATGTGAGCAGATCTCCCATTGGGTCCTCTTCATTTTGGCGCGAAGGAGATTCTGGATAAGAGAAGCCCCCAAACAGCCATACCATGTCGATTTCTGGAGTTCTCACTGAACGAAGGATAGGATCCAAGTATCCTGAAGCTAAGAAGCCGAGTCGAGGAATCGCTGGTGACCCGCTGGAAGGTTTGGCACCCTGAGCCTGCTGTCGTCCCGTGGGACCCCTCTTCATCTGGTCGTCCTAGAAGATCTCCGAAGATACTTTGACCCATTGGAATAGTGGGACCAACTATTCTCGGGACCTTCACCAAAATCTGCAAGTAAGCCTTCTTGGAAGTGTCCCTGGGCCAACCAGTGAGCTGACCAGCTTACGCAGGACCTTTGCTCCGTCTCCACTGCCGTTTCGAGGAGGCCCTCAAAACTTGTTATACTGCCAGTTTTGTGTTCACGGCACCCTCACACCGAATTACATACACTTGGCATTCCCAGGTCTGAAGTGAGACGAGTGCGCCAGAACCGGAGCATACGCGGTTACCGTGTCTCCCAGCCATGGTGACGACCTTTGCAGGTGCGCTGCATTTGTTCCCCTCTTGCCCCTGAAGCCTGCTGCTGTAGTGAAACTGGCCGGATCCATCCACCAGGAGCAGAGAAATCGCCAGTGTCCCTTTTGGGAATCATCGCTGTATCTTCGTCGCTGAAAGCCGCAGAGCCGCCAAATTGCCACACTGGAACCTGCAACCGAAGTGAACTCGACAGCTGAAATGTGGTCCGGAGTGCGCTGGGGGTCGGTGAGTAATCACAACCCTAGCCGGTGGCCCCTAGCATATCCATCCATTTTTACAAACTAGTGGCCCCTGGGGGCCCCCCTCCTTTCCACTGCTAGTGCAAACTAGTGAACTATTCCCAACTCTTGGAATCGACTCGGCCCTCAAGTGGAGACCCTCCTCGAATAGTGGGTACCTATTCTTCATCGCCTCACGCACCTTTATGAGCTGCTAGAGACCCCTGAAGAGACCCCGTTTTGCCCATTGGAACTACTGCATGCGCTTGCATTGCCTGTACTTTTGAGCATTAGGCTCCTCTCTTCTTAGGGATCAGACTGCCTCTTAGTTACAAGTGTGTTGGATGTACAAGGGGCTAAAGACTATTTGCACTGCCTGTTTCCTTCCCCTTTTAGGTTGTGGACCCATTTGGTGTTTTAACCCTTTAGACCCCATTGGTCTTGTATATATGTATTTTGATAGTATTGTGTTGGTCTAAATAGTATTACTGTGATTTGATTTGTGTGTTTGAAACTCAAAGGCTTTGAAATAAATGTATATGTATTTTTTAATATATCTACACCTGACTGGGAGTGGTTTGTAAGTGTCCTTTACTCTGTGTGCTCATTGAGGTCTTTCAGTCACCCTCACCCCTCCTGAGACCTAGTCTTGACTGCCACCAAGCTATCTTGATTGGTCTGGCTTGTCCAGAAGGTTACCCTGTTCCAAGAAACTAGGCTGGCCTCCAGAACCTCAGCCCTCCAGTTCAGAGTTCAGAAATCCATCTTAACAATAAATCTGTCCAATAACACGGCTTGTTGCACTGGAGTGAGTGCCCTCTGCTCGGAGGTAGCCCCTCCTTTTCCAACGTGATAATCCTGCGTGCATGGTTAACATCACATAGGCGGAGTCACTGTACACTGTCACTTCCTCCCCTTTGTATTTCTCGAGCGCGATAATAAGCGCTACTAATTCTGCAGCATGTGCTGAAAAATGAGACGGCAGCCTTATGCTTGCCACAATGTCAAATTCCCCATTTTTTCTGTATCTCACTACAGCTGAGTCAGTCAGTCTTTCCACGTTATTTTTATCAATTTTTGAAGAACCATCAATAAAGAGGGTCTCTCCTTCAGAGTTGTCTTTTACACGCGCTACGTCTTCATATGAGACTTCATAACTCGTGCAGTCATGCACATGTTCACCCTCTGCCACAGGTTCGGCTACAAACGTGGCAGGGTTCACTATTCTGCACCAGACTATCTTCTTTCTTCTCACTTAGGGTTTTATTGTGCAATTGTAACACGATCATCATAATATTGAGCACTTAGTACACAATGAGGAATTTTCAACTTTTTATGACCCCAACAAAGAGATTGCCCCACCCTCTCCCAGTACCCTCCTCCGGCACAATGAATACCAGGTTGGCATTTGTTAGGCACGACATGCAGTTAGGACAGGTAATGACCAAGGCTTAGACAGGTAACTGGCTCACTGGGCTCTAAGTAGGAGGCGGACCTCATGATAAGTCCCACCAGTCAGGTTGGACGAGTGGGGTCAAAGGGTTAGAGTAGCTTTTGGTAGCATTTGCTCGTAACAGTTTGAGGGCTTCACACCTTTCTTTCAATAATACACAGTTCCAGACCGACAGGAATGAGTCCATTTTGTCATTTATCATCGATGCTAGCTTTTCATACACAAAGATAACCCATAAACTGGCAAGCCACTCCTTCTTGGACCAGGGTTGCGCTTGCTTCCATTTTTGTGCAACTGCAATTCTACCCGCTCTCAACATGGCTCCCAATGGTCTAGGGATGATCGTTAGGCCAGAATCAGGGGTGGGTGAGCCTAGCAAGATTTCCCAGAGGTGCAGATTCAGGGAAAAGCCTGTCATTTCTTTGATCCAGCTCAGGAGTTCGGACCAGTAGATTTGGATGGCAGGGCATTCCCACCACATATGGAACCATGTACCCCTCTGCCCACACCCCCTTGGACAGAGCGGCGAGACACCCCCAAACATCTAAGACAATCTAACAAGAGAGAGGTGCTCCATTGCTGCTGTGTATAGAGATCCCGCTAACACTGTTTTACAGAGAGAGACCCAGGTTATGTTGTCTATTTCTTCCCCCACCCTCTTCGCCCAGTAGGATTTAAATTTCTGCCTCCCCTCAAGATCCGCCGTGACTAACACTCTGTAGATTTTGGAGAGCATGCCTTTTCTAGTGGTTTGCTGGGAGATTATCTTCTCGAAGAGGGTAAGGGGGCGAGAGAGGTCGTTGGACCATTTAGGATCTGTCAACGTGCCCTTCACACTGAGATATTCAAAGAATGACAGCAGGTGTAGGCCTGAGGGCCCAGCCAAGGACTCAATCAATGAAGGCGTGTTCCCCAAAGAGCTGAGAGGCCCGGACCAGGCCTCCATCCAAAAGGGTCTGTGTGTGTCGCAGCCCCAACCTACCCAATTTAATGGTCGGGCCCCACAAAGAGGTCCAGGGCGAGGGCCAGGAGGAGATGCATGAGTTTGCCTTGTGGGAACGCCATAGTTTCCAGAGGACTGCCAGTGTGGGGTGGGTTCTAACTTGCGCAGGGATTTCCCTAGGCTGTGCCCACAGTAGATCCCTCACTTTCCTGGGGTGAGTGTAGTTGTTTTCTATATATGCCCATTGGGTCTCAGCCTCTACCCTCAAATGTTCTACCAAGACTCGGAGTTATGCCGCTTATAGGTGAAAGTCTGACAGGGCAAAGCCCCCGTGGTCCCTGGAGAGAGTCAATGTTGAATACTTAACCCTCAGCTTTTTCCGATTCCAGATAAAGCACTGAACTGCCCCTTGGAGCACCAAGAAGAAAGCGGGAGTAGCGAGGTAGGGAGTGCTGTAAACAGGTATAAAAGGCATGGGAAGATGTTCATCTTGACCAAGACCATTCGACCGAACCAGGAGAACATGCGAGGGGCCCAGCGAAGTAGATCCACTTTAATTTTATCTAGGACTGGTGCGTAGTTGAGGTCAAACATGGTAGTCAAGTCTCTCAGGAAGAGTACCCCCAGGTAAAGGGTGGGCTTTTCTCAATTCTTATTCCCCCTATTGTTTCTCTACCCCTCGTGACTCGATCTTGCCCACTCATGGACATAAAACTGGACTTGGATGGGTTTATCTCTAGCCCCGAACCCTTGCCAAAGTTGTTCATTCTGTCTAATAAGCATGGAGGGACTGTGGGAGATTGGACAGGTAGCTCAAAATGTCAGATGCAAACAAAGAGAGTTTAAACACTCGGTCCCCAATTCTAATACCCTCAATCCCACTTTCCATTCTGATGGCAATGGCCAGGGGTTCCATGGCCAGGTCGTAAAGCAAGGGGGAGATCGGGCATCCCGGCCTGGTACCCCTAGAGAGATGGAAGGGGGATAAGATTGCCCCATAGAGCACCACTCTTGCCGTCAGGGCGTTGTACAGAGCTGCAAACCATGATCTGAATTTTTCCCCTAGCCCCATTTTCCTCAGCACTTTCCCCATATACTGCCATTCCACCCGGTCAAAGGCCTTTTCATAGTTTATGGACAGGAGGTGGGCATCTGCAACGCTTCACGCATTAAGGCAATGGCTTTTCTAATATTGTCCACCCCCTGTCTATCCGGGATGAACCCTACCTGGTCGTCATGAACCAATACAGGGAGGTGGGGAGTTAGCCTATTGGCGAGGAGTTTGGCAAGGACTTTCACGTCAGTGTTTAGGAGGGAGATGGGTCTATACGAGGAGGACTGAGTTGGGTCTTTCCATTCCTTGGGAAAAACTACGATAAGGGCTGCTGACATAGATTGGGGAAGGGAGCCCGTCTCCAAGAATGTGTTAAACATTGTGGCCATAAAGGGAGCTAGAGTGGAGCGGAATACCTTATAAAAAGCTACAGTGAAGCCATCTTCACCTGGTGTAGTGCCTCCCTTCATTCCACTAATGGTGTCTATTATTTCCTTGGGGGTGAGGGACACTTCGATAGGCTACGTTTGCTCCTGAGAAAGGTACGGGATGGGGAGAGAGTCAAGAAAGCAGTCAGCTTCTGAGCCATCGCCGCTATATTCTGATGTGTACAGGCCAGCGTAGAAATGTTGGAATTCCTCTGCTATCTGGGTGTCATCCAGGAGCTTCAAACCCTTGGCCGATGTCAAAGTATTTAACCTACGACTGGTTCTAACCTTCCTTAGTTTCCATGCCAGGATTTTGTCCACTTTTTCCCCCCTTCTCCATGTACCGCTGTTTCAAGAAGGCACATTTGCGTTCTGTTTGGGCTGCAATGAGAGCTCTCAATTGTTCTTTGAGCCGTTGAAGCTCGGCCCACTTGCCCGGGAACATCTGGGATCAGAGATTCCCCTCGGCTGGATGGCCCCAATCTTTTCCCTGAGCGTTTTCTCCTCCCTCTCCCTTTCTCTTTTATGCCTTGCACCCATCGCGATTAGACCCCTTATCGTTGCCTTGAAAGTTTCCCAGACTCCTGCTACACTCACCTCCCCGTTGTCTTTTATTTTGAAGAATTCTTTGATAGTGTCAAGAAGGGAGAGAGCTAGGGTTTTGTCCCGCAGGAGATGGTCATTAGACGACCATCTTGAGTTGTGTTGGGGCTTCGTGGAGACACATATTGAAGTCTTCACTAGGTCGTGGTCCGACCATGGAATTGTCTCGACCGATGAATCGAACACTCTCTCTCACGTGGTGTCGTCTACGAGAATATAAGCGATCCTTGAGAATGTGGAGTGGACTTTGGAGAAGAAGGTAAATAGGGGGGTGTGACCCGGTTTTCGTGTGTGTGTGTGTGTGTGTGTGTGTGTGTCAGAGTGGCCCAGGTTCTGTTGACCTGCTAAAATCGGGCCACAAGACGTCGTTGGGTCAGGGTGACCAGGTATGCGCCCTCGCTCTTCCTATCACTTTCTGGGTGTAGAACCATGTTGAAATCACCTCCCACAATCAGGATTTCCTCCGCAAACGCTATTATCTTGGTGCCCACCCCTTCCCAGAACTGGTCCTGAGCATCGTTCGGGGAGTAGACTGAGACTAAGGTGACCACCGCCCCCCTGATCTCACCCTTGACCATTATGTAACGTCCCTTCGGGTCTTTGCGCTGCAAGATCGACCTAAAGTGCGCATCCCCAGACAGCATCAGCGACACTCCCTTTTTTTTTGGTAGAGCCTTATGCGTGGAAAATCTTTTGAATTGTTCTGGCTCTCAATGACGGTTCCCTACCCCGTACCCAGTGGGTCTCTTATAAGAACAAAAAGTGAATCTTTGACCGATTAAATTCTCTCACCACCAGAGATCTTTTGTGGGGAGAGTTTGAGCCCCGAACATTGAGAGAGTTCAGCACCAGTTTACTTAGTATGTTATCCATTTGAAGAGGGCCAGGGTCCTCTGCCTGTGCGTAGGATTGCCTTGGCCTGTGTGTCTAAGCCAGTGCTCCGGGAACCCGTGGTCCGAGGACGAGTGCCCGCCCCTCCAAGAATTGGTTTCAACCCTAGTAGTGAAAATAAAGAACTGAACCGAACCCTTAACACCCCATTCCCCCACTCTCCCCTCTCTTGTTCCCCGAGCGCCTGGGCTGATTGCGAAACAAAATAGCCACCAGCGTCTTCCACCTCATGGCTGGCTTGTAATCCAAAAAGAAACTTTGCAACTACAACATGTAGTTTGAACTCCCTCTCCCCCAACGGATCGAACAGAAAACAGTAGTGACATCAAAGCTTGTGCACCAAGCGGAACCTCGGTGTAATGCTTCTCTCCACCAGGGCTTTGTCACCGGCTTCTGATTCACTGAGTGGTGCCTTCTGGGCCTGGGCCCCATCGGTGACGAAAGCAGAGACTGCCTGGCCTGTCTTTGAGACTGTTGTATAAAACCTGAGTGGACCGGTCCTCAGGGTTTGTAGAGCTTGTACACTCCACAGGATTCTCCGGCTTTCACCCTAGACTTGCAACGGTGAAGGGGAGGCTGGGGCCACCTGCCTACATTTTGTTTCCCCGGACTCGGCGCCCCTCCACTATGCTGTTTGTCTTTTGTGACTCTGTTAATTCTCTTCCGTGGGCTTCTGACGTGCCGTTTCCCTGATGAGGGTCCCCCAGGAGTTCTTGGGTCACCCGCTGTGTTGGAGGACCTCTGCCCGTGCCTCCAAGAATTGGTTTCAACACTGGAAGTGAAAATAAACTGAATTGAACCCTTAACACCCCATTCCCCCACCCTCCCCCCTGAGCGCCTGGGCTGTTTGCAAAGAAAAAATAGTCAGTGCCAGGCCACCAGCTTCTTCCACCTCATGGCTAGCTTGTAATCCAAAAAGAATCAGCTCAGAGCCCCCCTAAGTAAACTTTGCAACTACAACATGTAGTTTGCACTTCCCCCAACAGATCAAACAGAAAACAGTAGTGACATCAAATCTTGTGTACCAAGCAGAATCCCAGTGTAATGCTTCTCCACCAGGGCTTAATCACCGGCTTCTGATTCACCGAGTGGTGCCTAGTGGGCCTGGGCCCCATCGGCGACGAGAGCAGGGACTTCCCGGCTCGTCTTTGAGACTCTCGTGCAAAACCTGAGTGGACCGGGCCCCAGGGTTTGTAGAGCTCATACACTCCATAGGATTCTCTGGCTTTCACCCTAGACTTGTGACGGTGAAGGGGAGGCTGGGGCCACCCTCCTAAATATTCTGTTTCCCTGGACTCAGTGCCTCTCCACTAGGCTGTTTGTCTTTTGTGACACCATTAATTCTCTTCCACGGGCTTCCGACGTGCCATTTCCCTGATGAGGGTCCACCAGGAGTTCTTGGGTCACCCGCTGTATGTCCTCCTCTATTACTAGGGCGCACTTGTACCCTTCATATTCGAAAGAAAGAGAATGGAAAGCCCCATCTGTATCAGGCTCTTTTTGACTTGAGACATTTTGTTAAAGGGCTGCACAGTCTACGCCTGTTGAGGGTGAACGCCGAGAGGTCCTGGTAGATGGTTATTTTGGTGCCATCCCATTCTTTCACACCCCTTTTTCGTGCCACTTCCAGTATCTTGGACTTCTCTGTGAAGTAGTGGAACTTTACTAGCACCGATCTAGGTCCTCTAGTGCTTGCTCCCGCTGTGTGTGTCCTGTCGATTGTGGGCTTGTTAACGTTATCTTCGTTAAAGAGTTTAGCCATCACCGCATTAATGGATTTGAGGATGTCTGCCTGAGTCTCTCGGTCTCGTACCGGGAGGCCGAGGAATCTTAGATTGTTGCAGCGCTCCCGATTTTACAGGTCATCCAGTTTGAGAGCGCATTTCTCCTTCTTCCTTTCAAGTTCAGCAAGCCTCATGTCAAGCTGCATCTACAGGAGGTCTACCGACATTTGATGCCTCCAAGCCTTGGATACGATCGTCCATGTTGTCGATCTTCTTGTCTATTCCCTCAAGCCTCTTCCCAATATCTGCTCTGAAGCCCTCAATTTCTTCCAGCAGGGCCGCCATTCCCCTGTTAATTGCTTGGGCTTCCTCAATTTCCACTGGCGGCGAGTCCAGCATGTTTAGCTAGGGCTTTGTCGGGGGCTGGTCACATCGGTACCACTGGAGGGCTGAGGCCCAGGACATAGGCCCACTCTGGAGGCTGCACTTCTTGGTGGGCCAGGAGGCTCTTGTGGTTAGTGGGCGGGGAGGGAGTCCTGTCCAAGTTTGCCTGCACAGGGGGCCCTGTTCCCCGACCCCTTACTGTTGTAGAGGCTGAGCGAGAGGCCGCTTGGGGCGTTAGGGTCGGAGGTAGTGGATAAGGGAAGGTTAGACAGAAACTTAAACTATGGGTGGTCTCCGAGGGGCCTGAGGTGCAGGGCAGCTACCTTCAGTGATGGTTCAACCTAGTCCTCTCCGAGCATCTCGTGGTGGGCTGGCGGTGAGCGGGGCTTCACCAAGTTCCACCAATGGCACTATGCGCCAGGGTTCCAACCGTTGTTTGAGGGCGGCATACACCAACAGTCAAAGGGGGGTTGTGCAACTCCACCCAATGCGGTGAGGGTCTCTGGTCCTCTCAAAAGCGTTCCTGCTTCAGGATTCACCGCTATATTTTTGCAAATTAGATGGGTTCTCCCAATCCCCAAGGTTCTCCGACCTGTCGCTCTTGGTGGGGCGGGAGGCCTTCTGCTGGCCCTGTGGGACCGTTGGTGTCCTTGCTGCAGTGGCAGGAGAAGAGCGCAGGGGGGTGGGGCTGGGGCGAGGGCCACCCCACCGACGAGGCTCTCTAGGCATGTCAGGTTGGGTCAAATAATGCCAGAAGGACTGCATGGGCCGGAGGTTGTGTTCCTCAGAAGTTTGCTTGGCTCTCGTAGCCCTTCCCCCACCGGTCCCAGGCCACCTTCACATGGAGGCACCGGTCCATGTCTCCTGGACATTTGATGCACTTTGCTGGGGAGCTGGCGAAACTTCAGAACCCCGTGGTCTCCAGAGATCTTTTTTGGACCCGGGTTGTTCTGCAGTGTTAGCTCTCTCGTGGGGTGGACAGGGGGGTTGGCTCCACTGTTCGGAGGCTGTCAGGGGGGCTCATACCCTTTATTTCAGCCTCTGAGGTGGAGAGCGACATTGGAGCTTAGCTCATGTCTGCGCCCCCTGGTGGTCTTTGCACCTGACTATCTTAATGGCAGGATTCGATGTAACCACAACATAAGCAGAGGCTCTTTGAGATGTCAGCATACCCTTAGGTTTCTCCAAAACAGCAAATAATGCCTGCTCAACAAATAATACCATAGAACACCCTATTACTATGCTTGCAGATTTGTTAATAGCGAACGCAGCTGCTGCCAGCGATTGTTCACAAGGGAAGAGACCCCTCATTACTGGGTCCAAAAAATCCCACTGTAATACGCTAAGGGTGTATACCCCAATGTAGTTCTCTGCGTGAGCACTGCAGTCATAACTGTCCCATTCGTTTGTGAAAACAAAAAGAACTCTGAATAATTGGGAATTCCTAAAACTGGAGCTGTGCAAATAGCTTTTGTCAACTCATGAAACCCCTCCTCCATCTCCTCAGTCCATTCAATCTTTTCTTTATTCCCCTGTGCTTTCTTTAGGTCTTGCAACAAGGGTCTTCTATATGAACTATAATCAAATACCCATGCTCTCACATAATTACACAGTCCCAAAAACTGCTGCATTTGCTTAATCGTGTGCAGTTTTGACGTTTTCATAATCGCCTCAGCTCTTTCAGGTGCAACCTTCTTTCCTTCATGAGAAATTAACTGTCCTATGTATAGCACCTCTTCCTGACAGTACTGTAATTTCTCCTTGTCCACCTTATATCCCTTGTCTGCTAGAATGATCATTAACTGAATCGAGTCTCGTCTGCACTCTTCCTCTGTCATGCTGCAAACTAAAATGTCATCTACGTATTGCAACACAACCCTTGACAAATCAATATTGCTCAGGTAGATCTGCAGGACTCTATTAAAGATCGATGGAGACTCACAGTACCCCTGAGGCAAACGTGTGCTTTACAGCTTCGCCTGGCGAAACGTAAATTACTTAAGGTCTTGAGAGTCTTTATGGAACAGGATTGAGAAAAACGAATTTTTTAAGTCAATCACTGTGAAATAACGTGCTTCTGGGGGGAATACTGCACAGAATTGTTGCAGGATTCGGGACTAGAGGAAACCCGGTCTCTATAATCTGGTTAATCAGCCTCATATCTTGAATAAAACGCCATGACCTCACCTTTGATTTCTTGATAAGATACACCGCAGTATTACATGGTGACTCTGATGTCACTAGGATGCCTTGATCCATCATGGCTGATATATGTAGTCTTAAAAATCTCCTCGTCTGCCTCTCGAGACATGGGATACTGTCTTGCTCAAGGTAAAATTGCTCCTGGCTTCAGCTTAATCTTGACTTCTCCCACCTCCTACAATGGGCCTACGTCATAGGGGCCCGTAGTCCATAAGGAGACTGGTATTTTCTCCATGTTCTCATCAAAAAATGTGGGACGCTGCCACACTATGACAATTCTCTTTGGGATCTCTCGCTTTTCTGTCCTAATCCAATAAGTGATGCTCATCTCAAACACTACTTCATCGTCTGACGGGTCGTCTCTAAACATATCCTCGTCAGTGACATCAGTCAATCTGTATCCTCCACCCCATGGCAATCACTGTTCTCCATGGCCTGCCCTTATCCCATCCTTCGAGCATGGCTAGTTCCCCTTGTACTATGGCTGTCTCTAATTCCACTCGAAAAACCTGTCCCCCCTCTTCGTCCATAGGTATCTGTGGCCTGAACAAACATTCATCAGGTATTCTCATAGCCTTCCCCACTAAACCAGGTAGCCACGTTAACAATATGCGTATTCCATAATGAAAAACCTCAGGCTCTAGCGGCTTTCCTCGCAATGCTATTTGCCCTGTAAATGCCATGATGAATTCACTTACATTTAAATAGTGTATTCCTAGTGTTGAACACACTATGCCTTCATCAGTGAAAGAAATCGTCATGTTTAACTTCGTCATTAAATCTCGTCCTAGTATATTAACTGGAGTCTGTCTCGAATATAATAATGGAACAGACATATCACATTCTCCTATAGAGACTGGCAATTTCTCAGTATAAGGAACTCTGTTTGTAGCTTCAGAGAATCCTTGAGCATTCATGGCATTACCAGACAATGAACATTTTCCCTCTTGTAGTATACATGAGCGAGTTGCCCCAGTGTCTACTAAAAAAGAAAAGGATTTGCCTCCTATTGTGACGTCAACCCTTGGTTCCTCTTGAGGATTGGGCGTCACAGACGGTACTGAACACATCAAGTCACCCTGTGAGCTGTCTTATTGTGGGTACATATTTATTCCCGTACCTAGGAAAGGATTCCTACCCTAAACAGTGACACCTCCCATCCTAGGGGTCAATAACTGCCCTGTGTTTGCATTCTGCTGTATCTGCATTGGTGAGTGCTGCGACTGCCCTTGCAGCAGATTCAATGGTGCTCGCTGTGATTGCAAAGCCTGTTGTGTTTGCGGTGCTTGTGTCTGATACACTGTCTAATCTTGGGCGAATCCATCCCTGCTTTGTGGGCTATATGCTGGAGGATGTGCGGTCCCCCCTCTTGAGAATTGCCCAATTTGTACATACCCTTGGCTCCCACATGTTTGCGCTATACGTCCCGTCATTCCACATGTCCAACATACAGGAGGGAATCTTCTAACCTGCCCTTCCTGCGTGCCTTGGTTATCATTCTGTGCATTTTGAAAACCACATTGGTTATTCTGGAAGCCTCCCTGATTATTCTGGAAGCCTCCCCTTCCTCTAAACCCTGTTCCTCTGCCTCCTGGCACAAACCAGTTTCCTCCTTGATCTGACTGCCGTTGGTTATTCACCCGCAGCATACCTGCTACCTGTTGTGATCCTGACCCTCCTCCACTAGTCAGTATCGCCCCTTCTAAAGCATATTTGGACAGTTTTTTTCTGCACTAATTTAGCTTCCTCAATCTTCCTAGTGTCCTCTTTCTTCTGATTTTTCTCTTGCAACAAACGGCAATGTTGCGCGATGGTCAGTTGTATTTCGAGGCATGGCTTCGCTTCCATACCCACCAGCTTCTTAATCCCTGACATAAAATGTGATAGAATATCAGTATATATTTCCCCCACGGCATTCGAGTTTCAAGTGACCATTTCTCTTGAAAATGTTGAATGTAAGCAAGCGGATTTTCGATGTCCTGCATTTTACGTGCCATAATTGCTCCCATATCTGACGTATCAGGATACTGTACTCCAAGCGCTTTCCAGGCAGCCGCTCTGCAATTAATAAACAGTGCACCATTGTGCGCTGTGTTCTGTGCAGTGACACCCGAGTATCCTGCTCTCGTCCAAATGTTATCAGTCCTTTCCCCAAGGATAACTGTTAGGAGGCCCTTAATGGCCCCTATGGCCAGAGTATTCCCTCCGGTCATTTTGACTAACTTGTATATCCATTTTCCCGCACCCGACGCTAAGCTGGGTAATTTGCATCTTACATTGTCTTTATCCATTTGAGGCCACAGTATATATTGTGGTCTGGCCCCCCCTTTCTCTAATGAAGGGAACTGTGAAATCCCAAAAATCACAATTGGCTCCCATCATCTGCCTATCCATAGTAGGGACAATGGTTCCTGATCGCCTTCTCCCTGGCAATGACCTTAATCTGCTTACGTACAGCAGCAATTCCCCCCCCCCTCTCACTATGAGATCGCCCTTTAGATCGTTTTGTGCATGCCTTTTTTTAGGTAAGTCTAGATCTGACTATCTAACTTACTTGTCTGTCTGACAACATCCCTCGGAACCACATGCACCAGCTCCCGCCTCTCCACAGAAGGTTTCCCTTTCTTCGTCTTACACCTCTTGTCCCCAACTCGTATGGCTGTCCTCTTTCTCGTCCCTGTTTAGAGTCAGCCTGTCCAAAGACAAAGCTCGGTGCTCTTTGCTAAATGGACTTCACTCCTTTCCTCGTGCCTGGTAAATCACCAATCGATCATCTTTGCTTTGGTTTTTCAATTCACTTTTTGTCCTCATTTCTTGATAGGCTTTCTCGATTCCATCTCCAATATCTCCAATCTCAAAATCCTCCTCTAGGTTTATGCTAGAGGGCCCTGGCATTGGTTCTTGTGGCGGGATAAACTCTGCTATGTCCTCCCATGCTACTGCTGGATTTGGTTGCATTAACTCTTTTTCAATGCGATCTATGTCGCATGCTCTCGGTCTTCTCTTTCTTTCCATTTCCTCATCAAATGCCCTTCAGTTCTTTGCTTCTTCTCTAACTCTTTGTTCCTCCTGTCTCTTCACTTCTCTTCTCTTCTCATGTGCCCTACGCACTTCTTCATCTTTGCGTCTTTGCATTCTCTTTTCTCTTAGTTTCTGCTATTCCTCTTGTTCTCTTGGCTTTTCTAGCCTGTCTCGTTCTTTGATCGCTCTCTGCCCATTATATTTTCTTTGTTCCTCTGCCCTTTCTTCCTTTAACTGTTCTTCCTGATACATTTGTTCTCGTCTTTGTCTACTCTTTTGTTTATCCTCATCTTCTTTCAATCGTTTCTCTAGTTCCCTGTCTTTTTTATCTTGCTCGTCCTGATCTTCCCTTTGCCGTACCTCCTCAATGCTCTTCCCATCAAGTTTGAGCAATATCTGACCGCCCAGCCACTCATTCTGTATGAGCGCCACCCTGTCATATTTATCTTTCTCTCCTTTCCATCTCTTCTTTTCTCCTTCTATATCTAGGGTCACAGATGGTCGTTCACTTTTCTCTTTAGATCACATCTTTCTCTGGAGCTTTCGCTGGGCGCTCGTCACTTTCTATAAGCAGGCGGTTCATATGTTGGATTGCTATATCCTGCCGTTGCTTTAAGCTCTCTTAGCGGATATACGCCATCATCTTTTGCACTATCACTGTTTACTTCAGGTGCGGTAGGGGGAGCAGAAGGCTCAACACCCCCCTCTTTACACTGGTTAAGCATCCTGTCTTCAGGAGGCAGGTCTTCCCTTTCCTATTCATACATCTTCCAAAGCTGTAAGCTAGCTAACCTCTTTTCTAATTTCTTTCCTGTGTACGTAGCATGCAAGTATGTAGTCATGTGCTGTACAACTGCCTTTGACAGCCCTTGTGGCCATGGCATGAACATTTTATCTGCTGTGCCTTTAACCCATTTTGCACTATATTGCTTAAGCTTGGGTGCGTGTTTTGGAAACTGCTTGCACAAGTGTATGAGCGGAGTAACATCCTCCATTATGACAAGTCTCAATTGATTGTCGATACTTACAGTTCTTTTTCATAGATATTACTTTTCAGAAAAATAATACAATTTGAGGGTGCACCAATCGTCGCAGCTTCAAGCCTCTATGTCTTGTTTTACTTTAAGCTACCTACTCAACCAATATTCTCAATATCTAAATAAATAATTTTTACTCTCACTTCTTTAAACACAATCTGCTATTTGTCGCTCTTCGGCATTTCACTTTTCTCCTTACATATAAAAATACATAACATACAATACACAAAGACGAACTGGCCGGCCCACATATATCTCTGTCAACGCTCCCTGTGGCCACTTTCTTGCCCGTAAAGTGACTCCTGATGGGGAGAGGAAATTGTTCCTTTTAACAAAATCTATTTTGTCGCCTAAATATCCGCTTCAAATTTTGAAACAATCTCTTCCGACGTTCCTGAACACAGGGCTCTGGGCTTATTTTATGGATCGTTCCTCGTCCATATACTCTTACTAAACACTTTCTATCATTATCTTAACACCCAACCAACCCTCTGTTACTTTTCCCATGCACTGTAATTTTTCCATATTTCTCAATCTACTCACCATTTGTTTTTCAGCTCCTGACCCTTGGGATCGTCTCATCCTGAACCGTCCACTGTAGCCTTCGGTCCGCTCAGCTGCCTGTAGAAAACGGGAGGGGATTCTGTGAAAGTGGCCCGTCCCACCTATATTTAGTTTCTTACTAATGGCCGCAATCCACAGGGAGCCTTGTGATCCTCCAGGTAAAGGACGAAGGACGCTCGATAATCCCAGACCCTAAAAGCTTACTGGGCCGATGGGGACTTTAACCATCCTACCTATGCTACCACATGAACTAAGAGACTTGAGCCCTTCAAGACGAGGCAGCAATACTTAGAGGTGGATGGGGAAGCAGAAGTTACTCAAACATCAATAATCAAAACGACTCAGGAAGTTGGCAAAATTCGGTTCTGTTTCAATATCAATTACCTAAAACAGGGAGTTACAATGGACATCAACCGACGTCGCACAGCACAATCTCCACACATTTTACAAAAAGCACAACTTTTATAGCAGAAAATCACCATCCCTGACGTCACGTTACAAACTACAAAAACCTACGAGTAACAGTGGTTGGCTTTTAGAAGAACATCTAGGTGTACGTTCTGTATAGCCGTGGGTAGTGATTGGGTATCTATGCCAGGTGGGCATCTAAGCCCATCAAAAGTGAATAGTCATCGTCACTAAATACACAACGATCAATTGGTTACACAAACTATAGGGCTCCTTACTACGTGGCCCATTACAATTGGTTTGGCACACTTGTACCCTTCTGGAATATTACACATGCTAGCAGCACACAGGCTACCATCCCAGATGCATGGAGGGTTGGAGTGGTCTTGCCTCCCCACCAATTAGCCCAACATCTATCATCACTCCTACAGTCTGCCAGTCAATTAAGGCTTTGAACTCGGCCTTGCAGAAGCTGTCTGTGCCTGAGAAATAAAGGGAGTGTGGCATCGTTCTGTCTTCTGGTTTCGGTGGAGCTTGACCCAAGCTATTTTCGATCTTTATCAGGTGACTGGAGACCACTCTTTTGAGCCTTTTTCTGCATTTAATACTATTAAATGATGAACTCTTGACGCCTTCAGTGTGTTTTCATTCTGCTTTAAAAAGTTTGTTTTTTTCTCATGTTCGTTGTAGCCTTCTTTACAGGCGCCCAACTCACTGTGGCCTCGACATCTTGGTGCTGGGCCAGCCAAGCCTTTCTTGAAATTCTCCTTCACCATCAGTTATTTTCAACTGCGCCACACTGAAATCCCTTCCTGATCATCGTGGAGTATCCAGGTTCTATACATTCATATATGTATACATTGGCGCATCGCAGCATCTAATTCTCTACATAGCCAGCCTTTATGATTACTTTTCCCTACTTGCGTTGCTGCATATGTACAGGTGTAAAATTACTTTGCATTTTCTTCAGGGCTTCTTTGCACAAGCATCTTCATTTTGAACACGCAATGCTGCTTAACTTCATCTTCAGTTTCTATAGAATGTCTATATCTTCTTATTTTGTGTCTTTTCTGGGTGCGTCAGTTCCCACTGCATGACGTCACCAGTCTTTGTTCTTGTTCAAATGCACACTTCTTCTGACACTTCAGCCAGAAAGGCACTATTTCTTTGTGCGTGTATGTAGGGTTTTCTCAATGGATACCTTGGCCCTCATTACGACCCTTGCGGAAATCAACCGACCGGACCGCCATAGCGTAAATAGCGTTTCCGCCATTGCACGATGGAGCAAAGTGCGGCTCATTCCGACCCATCGGGCACGAGCACCACGCCATGGCGGAAGTGCAAAGTCCACGATGGCGGAAATGACCCCAAAACGGCCCACACCGCCGCCGTACGGCGCCCTAGGTGCAATACCGCCACCCATCTCAGCGGACACCGCAGTGAGCGCCAACCGGAAAGTACGGTGACCGTAAATATACGGAAACGGAAGTAAAAGCATGGTCCCGGAACGGGAAACATCCCGCCGTACACCTATAAAACCACAAAATCCACACAACCATAAAAAATACTACCCTGAGACACATCCCAACCCGTCATCCACCCTAGTGAAACCAAGAAAATGGGAAAAGTAGCGAAGAAAGCGTGCGACCGCAAGCGGCAGGTCCACTTCTCCCGTGAGGAACTCACGGTGCTCACGGAGACCCTCCAGGAGAATGCTGCCGTCGTCTTCTCCACGCAAATGACCAGGACGGCACTTGCGAACAAGAAGGCCATATGGGCCCTGGTGGCACAGCGTGTAAGTGCGGTGGGGACCGCACCCCGCAACCCACAGCAATGCAGAAAGCGATGGGACGACCTGCGGATACGCGTCCGTAGCATACTTTCTGCCAACCGCAACATTGCCACAGCTACCGGGGGAGGATCGGAATCACCCATCAAGTTGACCCCCTGGGAAGAAATCTGTGCCTCCACCATTGGAATGGAGAGCATAGAGGGAGTCGGAGGGATGGAGAAAGGAGTGCAGACATCCGAAGATTCAGGTAGGTGTCCCAAATAAAACAATGCCAAAACCACAATGTCCAGTCATGTGAAGTACCACGTGCCCACATAGTGCAACAGGAACACATGTCCAGGAGAACGTCCACATACATAGGCCTGATAGCACACTTTAAAACTCACATCAAATACATAAATAATTAAAAATCCTAAAAACACCCTCTACACGTGCAGCAGGCACACCCTAACTGCAGGCTGCCAAACAACTGCACCCTCACTCCACACACAAATGAAACCACCTCCAAGGCCCCGACCCAAATCACCCTCAGGTACCACCCCAATGCATGTGATACATTGCCATTCCAATTCCCACAGACCCATTAATAACGCTCGCCCTCCTTTACTCCAACACAGGGTCCGATCCAAACGACGAGCTCCAGGACACCCCTACCAGCACACCTGCAAAGAGGGCCAAGACCAACGGCCAAAGACCCTCCACCTCAGCTGCACGCATCAAGACACGGCAGCAGCACAAATCAAGTGACAGCACACAGGAGGGAACTCCAACAGGCACCCCAGCAGCCAGCATGCCCACAACACCACCACCACAGGTCCCCCCAATGGATGCCACAGTAGGCACTGCTTCTGGTGGCAGCAGCACCATAGGTGATACTGCATTAATGGCAGCATGCTCCGACACAGAAAACAGGGATGTCGAAGTTAGATCCATCCATGACCTGTCTCAATCCCCCTGTCTGTTCCATCCCGTACACCATGAGGATACCACGCAGGGGCACCCACAAGACGACTGGCCATCCCCCACAAGCCCTGTGGCAAGGCAACATGAGGTGATCAGCCCCTCTGTGACACCACCGCAAATGGCCATGGCCCAGCAGAGGCAACAGTCCCTCGACCAGGTAATCGTGCAACAGCAGCAACTGGCCACGCTCCTCAAGGACCATGCCGATGAATGTGGGGGCACTAAGGCAGACATAGAAACGTCAACTGAGACACTTAGGGCAGAAATGGAGAGAAGTACAGAGACACTAAGGGCACAAATGGAGAGTAGCACCGAGAGCCTGAGAGTACAAATGGAGAGAAGCACCGAGAGCCTGAGGGGGGAACTGCATGCGACGTCCAAAGACGTATGTGCCGAACTTGCCGCAGTGCGCCGTGTGCTCACTGAGCTCTCACAAACCCTTAGGGACATGCATGGACGTGAGCAGGCAGAGACATCATCCGTTGCAAGTTCCGTCCAGGGCAGCCCCCAACGTAGATCTGGGAGGAACCTGCGCTCCACAGGCAGGGGTGCCCCTGATACACGCAGAGGGGGCTTGCAATAGCGACAGCCCACTGACAATGAGCATCTTTGGACACTGGTGTTCGGGGGGGAGGTAGGAGGGTGGAGGGGGTGTGTTGGGCTCACTTGGGTGGCGGGTCGATAGGGTGTTTAACATGATATCACATATGCCATAAACAATGCACGATCATGCAATGAGATGTGTGGACATTGATCTTTGTGTACGAGGCCATTATAGGCGTACAGTCCATATTGTGCATGTTCCAGACACACACAGTGCCACGAGTCCCGTGTCCATGTATCAGCCACCAGGCGTGAGTGCTAGAAGCATGCATCTATGAGATGCTGACGAATGTCACGGCCCTCCTGTGCCTCGCAGACTCCTTGAGGTGCTGCCACATCCCCACCCTCATCATGACCATCATCAGGTGCTTGCAGTTCTGCGTCAGGGGGCATGGGCACATTTCTACGTACGCACATGTTGTGGAGCATGACACATGCCATGACCATCTTTGCAACCTTCACATGGCGGTACAGGAGTGCCCCGCCGGACCTGCTGAGGCAGCGGAAACGAGTCTTCAGTAGGCCGAATGCCTGTTCTATGACTACACGGGTACGTGAGTGGGCATGGTTGTAGTCCTCCTCATGCTGGTCCCGTGGGTTCCGGACTGGTGTGAGGAGCCATCTCTTCAGTGGATACCCGGCATCACCTGTATGTGGACAAGAAAGGAATATTGAGGAATGCATTTGCTACGTACGCACCCCCCCCCTTCCTGCCAGGTCATTGCCGCATCACATACCCCACATCATCATGCATGAAATGAGACTCACCGAGTAGCCAGGATCTGTTCCCTGCGTGTCGCTCCATGTAGCGTGGTATAGTAGAGTTCCTCAAGACCATAGAATCATGGGTTGATCCAGGGAATCTGGCACAACAATGTGTAATGATCCTGTTGGAGTCACACACCATTTGTACATTCAGGGAATGAAATTGTTTTCGGTTGCGGTACTGGGCCTCCATGGCATGTGGGACGACCAATTCCACATGGGTGCAGTCGATGGCACCAATGCAACCCGGTATGCCGGCAAGTGCATGGAATCCCACTTTTGTGTTGGTAATTTCCTGCTCCGAGCGTGGTAGAGAGATGTAGTCGTCTGCGTGCTTCAGGAGGGCATCGAGCACTTGCAATAGTGTCCGTGAGAACAGTGGCTGTGATATGCCATGCAACTGTCCGACTGTGTGCTGGTAGGTGCCTGTGGCCAGGAAGTGTAGTACAGACACCACCTTCAGTAGGGGTGGGATGGCGGTTGGGCTATCTATCATGCTGACAAGGTCAGCCTGTGTCATGTCCACAATGGCGGTTATGGTGTCCCGGTCCAAACGGTAGAGGGTGTGGATCTGCTCATCAGTGAGGTTGAACGGATGTGCTCGGAGGCGTGGGATTGCGGGCTGCCTGCGTGGTGGTAGTGGCTGTGCTGGCGGCCCTTGCTGGCCCTGCCTTGCCCTCCTCCTCCTCCTGCGTCTCCGCCGTGCGGCCGGTTGTAGTTGGTGTTCGTCTTCTTCTTGAAGTTGGAGTACTTGCAGTGCTATCAGGTCCCCCAGGGCCAACATGGCTAGTCCTGCCGGTAGCATTTCAGAGTGGGTGTGGTTGTGGGAGGAGACTGGGTGTGCAATTTATGTGTTTTCAGGCTGTATGGCCTCCACCTGTGGTGATTCATTCCACCTGTGCAAGCTGCACTCCCCTTTGGGCGAGCACGTCCCGCACACAATGCTGCAATTCGACGAATGGCATCTTGCTATTGGAATCATGTATTTGTACCCGATGGCAGTGTAACATTGGTTGATATGTTCATTCGGCTATGGTCCCATTGTTTCACATACAATCTTTGCAGTCGCGAACAGACTTGTGAAGGGTCAGTGGAACGTAGTACTCGAGTAACGGTGGACCCTCATGCAACACTGTACCGAGCTTCACCGACGGGCGGGGCGTTCCATTTGTGAGTGAAGGCAGTTGCCATTTTCACACACAGCCGCACTAGATGGATTAATTTGTGGTTTCAAGCGGCCACAGATGCCTTTTCGACATGATGTTGCAAATGAGGAATTCGAAGGGCGGTGCTTTCGGTTTTCAGCTAGCGGCGAGGAGATGCCCACAGGTCTGACTGCAAATATAACGTTCTATTGTTCAATGTCCTTGGGACAGGGGCCATGGCGAGGATGCAATGATTGATATGAATAGTTTGGGATGCGCAATAGCGACGTGGGCGATGAGGCCGGACGTTCCCAAATACATGTTACTTCACAGCACTGGAATAACGGGCTGGGGCACAGTGGATTTTGCAGGCTGCATAACGCACAGACTCAATGGAAATTTCACATGTTATGTGAGTATGGAAACAGGCGTTTTCATTACGGGATGAGGGAATGATGTATGGATGCATGGACAGATGATTTGATACAGAGTTTGCCATGTACAGGGCTTCTTGGAATCTATCCGCCTCCCCTGCGCTATGTGATGCAGGGCTGCCATAGTGGGACCATCGTCTATCTGGCCTTGTTGAGCCCTCCCTGTCTCGACGCGCCTTCAGACACTTGTGTCTATGCACGTTACCAATCCCATCAGATGGATTCTGTTTTAACAGACGCATGCACAGGTACACTCGTTTGTGATAGTGTTTTCACCTCGATATAGATAGTTATGATTCGCAAGTGGTTTTTGGGTGGTGATGATCCTTTGGAGTGGGCTAGCATGCATATGGCTGTGGATATGGTGTGATCATTGAAGTGAGTAATTCGAATGTAGTTCTGATGGCCATACTATTCTTTTTCATTTCATTTGGTTGACAGGTATCTCCTCCCCTTTTGCCACTGCCATCTGTATGCCACTCCTGCAGATGGATTTTACTCCCGACACCTGCTGCTTCGTGTTAATCAGTGGAGCAGCATTACGATCTTATGGGACGATCGCCAATGGGCCACATGCCCTTACGCAGTACTAGTGGCTAGGAGCAACATTTCGGCCTTTCAGCTGGACTAGTGCCTCCCTATTGGGACGGCCCTGCGGTTCTAGGCGCTTCCATGTTGCCTTTTCGTACGGGAATGTAGCCCCTGTGTACCATGAAGGAACAGGGCGTCACACAAGAAGTAGCTGGTCATTGATTGCGGATGCAGCCCACAATAATGAAATATATTTTGGAGTTCATGGCCTAATGGCTGTATGGGCTTGGTGAATTTGTTGTGCATTAAATTTCTATTCTGATATGAACCGTGTAGCGTTCTTCTTTGCGAGTGATGTGGCATATTCCTATTTGGGGAGCGATGTATTGTGAGGAGATCTGCATTGGGTTCCAGCTTCGGAGTATAGTTGCGTGGTACTGTGCTGGGCGCGTTTGCCTACGAAGCCCAGTGAGGTCAGGGATAAGGGCTGCCATTATGACTGTTTTCATGATGTCATGCTCAGGGGCGGGGGATTAGCTTTTGTGTAACAGATGCCGGTCAGCCAGTTGGATTGGTGGAATGATGTGATTATCGGAATATTGCTGGTCACAGGTGCCTGTGTTTGCGTGCGTTTCTTGGTGGGAGACTGAGGTCATGTCCATTTGTATAGCTTCTGTATTCGTGCCATCTGTGCCCTGCAGCTCCCATTGGGCCCTCTTGAGATTCATTTGTTCGTTGGCAGGCATGGATGACTAGTACATTTCACTGGTTGCATTGTGTGACTTCATTGCACCTACGGGGGGTTGTACAATGTGGCCAGGGAGCGGTGTACAAGCACTCAGTAGGGCCGTTTACGGTTGGTTCGCGATGCCGTACTTCTCGCCATGGCGGAATGGTACTTTCCGCCGTGCTTGATGGCGTTAGGTGCATGTCCGCTAGGGTCGGAATTCGCGTACCGTTGCGCCATGGTGGTAATTACGGTTTGGCATGGCGCGCGCGCGTACTTGGTGCAGTTAGCGTTGGCGTTCACTACGGTGTCGCTAATGGCATCGTACTTTGCGGTGACGGGTCATGATCGCACCGAGCGCTATTCGATGGCGGTATTGCATTTCCGCCATCGTTTTTCGATTTCCGCCAGGGTCGTAATGAGGCCCCTTGTCTCGAAAATTCTTTGTGGTGCAGGCCTCCTTACTGGCATTGCTCGTGTAGCCATTTCCGGTTCCCAGCATATAGGCAAAGTGGGGGCCTTTTGATGGGGGTACTTGACTCCTCCTCTACACAAGGGTCAGGCAGAGTCAGGCACTTGACAAGAACTACGCACACGTGACAGCCCTGTCCCTTCCCCACAGGGATAAAAGGCACAGCACGAGAGCACACTTCGAGTGAGCAAAGTCAAACTCACGAAGAAGCAGCTATTCAGGACCAACAGTTCAAACGGAGAAGAAAGGTGGAGACACCTGGGACAACAAGGAGGGAATTGCTGTAGCCCTTTTCTAATCAGACCTGCGAAGCATCCGAAAGGCTAATCATAAGACTGGCAAGTCCAGCTGGCGTGTGGTGTGACAGGTGTCAACGACACACGGGGCCCTCCCACGCTGGCGAGAAGTGCTTGCCGCCGTGGTGCTGTTCTCGACTCCCGAGACAAGAAGCTCCAACAGTTTAGCACACTCGGTGAGTCGGAGGAAACAGATAGAAAAACTGAACTGTGCTGCACCCAAGGTTGCAGGCGGCAATCTTGTTGAACAAAGAACTTGTGTAATTGAACATTAAAGAAACCCTAGTAAAAGGTTGAGAAGCAGAGTGGTCAGGTGTTGCAGGGGCACACATTCGAAGGACCCTGACTGAAGGCCTTTTGGGTTGTGTTGTTTTATTGGAACAACGAAAACAGAGAGGCTAGTGTGAAGTGTTAAAGTGGTCCTATGCGGGTCGAGCAAAACCCCTCATACACTCGAAAGTCTTTGACACATTGGAGAAAACAGATTGAACTGTGAAACTGGCAATTATAAACCTGACGGAGGGATGCCTGCGAGTTGAGGGTAAACAGTGATCTACCCGTGAACATTGTGACGAGAAGTGTGAACCCCGCTGAGGAATGTCCACAATGGATAGTTGCTGAAAAGGACATTAAAACTGTTGAATGATATGTTTCTTGAGTGAAAGGCCTTAGTGAGCCCGATTGGGGGAGGCTAACGTTGCAAGAAGGATCAAGGGGACCCAAGGGGCAAAGAGCAATCACCCAACGTGAAAGGATTACCAAAGGAACTTTTGTTTCTTTATTGTTTATGGTACAGCAGGCCTACTAAGGCAAGAGACTTTTGCAGTAAAGATACTCGACCCTGGAAACTCCTGACATCATTGAAAGGAACTGTAACATCATGGTGGCGAGGCCCAGGCGTGTGCTGTGCTCAAAGGTCATGCCTTGTCCCGTGCTAAAAACGTATGGAAGGGGGACCCCAGCCATAAAATCCTGACTTATCATTTGGTGTACACTTCTTTCTTTTCTTGAGAACATTGTCCCACACTATTTTGTTACTTATTTGTATGGATTGGCAATAGTTTTTTTTAGGTATAGGCCCTTTTTATTTGACAAGACGCCACTGGGACTGCCTTATTGGTCGTAGCTTGCTCCGATCTTGGATTTAGTGTTAGATTAGGAGTTTTTCTCAAACATTATACAGTTTAATAAACACCCTTGAACTATGATCAGCTGTGTCTGCCTATAATAATTCCACCATGCGTTCCTTACATATGGTGTCAGGAGTGTGATGTGAGTCAATTGAAGCTAATTGGGGAACCCTACAATTTCAAAAACATAGTCAGAGAGCTTATAACTCTTCCATTGCCATCAAGGAATCGATAGGTTTTGATATCAGTAGCAGTAGGGAAGCTATTACCCCCCCCTGGGAAAAGAGGAATGACTCCTACAGACTTGGTTTTAATACCCCCTATGGGGTGTTACATAAGATTGGCCCCAAAATCTGACCTAGCGTGGAAGTCCGGGATAGACGTTTTAGCAGGCATCATCGATCCAGACTTCCAGGGAGATGTAAAGGTTCTCTTACAAAATCATGGTGAAATCCCCTTTGAAGTACGTTGTGGAGATCAAATTGCCCAAGGTATTTTGGAAAGGGCTGTATTTCCTCAGTTTAAAGAAAGTGAACCAGACAAAATAGAAAGCAGTACCTTAGGCTTTGGGGAAGCTGATAAACCTTTTAACATCGGAGAAAGGAAGGGAGAAGAGCCTACCATCTATCTCAACCTAGCCTTCACCCAGTAAAATGATCGAGCTCTCGCTGAAGCTTTCCAACAAGTTATTCCGGAAAGAGAAAAGGTTTAGACAAAGTAAGCCCCTTTTTCTTCTTAAAACAAGGATTACTTTATAGATATAGAAGAGACACATCTACGAAAGGTTTAGTAAAAACACAGTTGGTAATACCCAAGAGCCATCAAAAGGTTGTGCTGGAGATCGCACATTCCCATCTCACCGGGGGGGGGGTCATTTAGGACAGTCTAAAACCCAGTCACATATTAGTGGGAAGTTTTACTGGCCAGGTATTCATGCCGATATAAAGACCTTCATACAGACGTGCAAAATATGTTAAAATACCAGCATGCACATGCCATTACCTGCCCCTCTGAACCCGTTGCTGATCATATAAGTCCCTTTTTCAAGAATCAGGATGGACATAATTGGACCTCTAGAAACATCCAGGCTAGGCAACAAATATGTCCTTGTGATTGTGGACTATGCGACCCGATATCCGAAGCATTCCGAATGCGAAATAATACCACACAGCGAATCCTTAAACACCTCCTACGTACTTCGTCAGGGTCGGCTTTCCCAAGGAAATACTAAACAACCAGGGTTCCAATTTTATGAGTAAGCTCATGGCAGAAGTCAAAGAGCTGCACCATATTACCACCTTGCAAACTTCTCTATACCATCCCCAAACCGATGGCTTAGTAGAAAGATTCAATAAAACTCTGAAGTTAATTCTACGTAAGCTGGTAGATAAGGACGGGAAAGACTGGGACCGAATGATCCCGTGGGCACTATTTGCAGTAAGGAAAACCCTTCAAGCCTCCACAGGTTTCTCTCCTTTTGAATTGCTCTATGGTAGAGAACCTAGAGATGTCCTGGACATGCCCCGGGAAACCTGGGAAGAACGAGAAGAGGCATCCATTCCCGCCACCAGAATGCGAGAACATATGAAATTTATTTGAGATCTAGTCTGTACTCATACGGAAAAGGCCCAGCGCCAACAAAAATCCACTTATGGCAAGAAGGTGAACTTAAGATCATTCTCCATAGGTCAGAAAGTACTGGGCCTCTTACCCACCTCAGAAAACAAGCTTGTCTCCAAGTGGCACGGACCCTATGAGATACTGTCATGGCCATGAAGACAGGGGCACAGGCATGCAGGGGTTGCATGCACAGGAGACCTGGGTGGACACTGTTCTGGCGCCTTTGGCGCCAGGCTCATGAACAAAAGTAAACAAGAACATCCATTTAACACCAAAACGCTTTTATTATGGACATAGCACTTAAGATGCATTAACCTTGAACATTCCATCCATTAAGCAAGATGCATTAACCTTGAACATTCCATCCATTAAGCAGCCCCAAGTGTTTTCTTGCGTGTGGCTGCTAATGGATTGCCTTCGCACATGCTCACTCTCTAGGAGTGGCAGGGCATGGCTGGCAATCCAGCCCTAATGGGTGTGCCCACGATCTCAGCTATATAAGCTGCCCTGATCCTCAAGACAGACGCTTTGCAGTATTCTGCAGTTGCAAGCAGCGTAACGCTCACCGTCGCCTGAGGTCAGACTTATCTTTGAAGATCCTGCTTCCTGGACATCCTGTTTCCTGCCACCATACTTACCAAATGGGGGGAAGCTGTTCTTACCTGCATATCTCTTCAGCGAACCAAGTATTCATCTTTACATTTTCCGGAACGCCAACATCTTCATCTTGGCACTGCAGCACAAGGCGCTCCATTGTCGACAGCAGGGCCTGCAAGGAAAAACAGAAGACAAGGCTAGAAATTGAAAAAACAGTCAGTTTAAGGTTGCGCTTCACCATACTTCGTGCTTTTCCTTAAACCATCACTTACCTGCTGTCGAACATTGTGGTAGCATCCATCTTTCATTCGGCCGCGTCTTCGTCTCACAGCTGCATTGAGGCCGCATTTCCATCTAAGGGAAGAAAACAGAAGAGAGACATTATTGCGGGCATGAATAGGAGCAACATATAAAGACACTAAACAGAACGAACAGCATCACAAGAGCTCAAGAAAGACTTACCAATCATACGGAGAAGCATAGTCGCAGCTGGACTGGGCTAATCCTTATCAGGGATCAGTGAAGGAACTAGATCCCATTATATGCGCCCCTGCCAGAAATAGCAGGACGGAGAGCTTATCTTCCATACGTCACAGGTGAGCTTTATGGGCCGGCGTATGCTCACAGAAACTGTACTTTGGGGTGAAGGGTTCGAGAGGTACAACAATCACCGATTGGTGCACTCACACACTCTTCTCTCCACGCAGGAGCAGTATCACCACGTTCCACCGCTCACAGCTTTTCTACCGAGGGAGAGGCCTGAAGGGGGCGATTCAAGTTCAGGGAGGGCTGCAACCGTGCCCCAACGCCTCTGCAGAGACCAGGTGATCGTAACAGATACTGGAATGAACAGGAACCTGTACTTATAAAGTAGCCCAACCGGACAGAAAACAGAAGGTCCATTTGTATCACGTAAATCACTTGAAAGAGTGGAAAGAGAACCCGTCAGCCACCCAAGCCAAAGTATTAGCCTGCCTAGTTCCTGAAGAGATAATGACTTTGAGTTGATTCCTCCAGAGCTATCTATACAACAAGATCTAAAAGATGTAGTTACCTCATTTCCCGATGTATTCTCAGAAAAAACTAGGAAGAGTAAAAGGCACATACCACTATATTAGAACACCTCAGGGTAAAGTGGTTAATTTAAAACTGTATAGACCACCAGAAGCCCGTAAACAGATAGTGATTGAGGAAGTCAACAAAATGTTGAAAGCCAATATTAACGAACCTTCTTCAAGTCGATGGTCCTCCCCTATCGTGTTGATCACTAACCTGGCCGTTCGTGGAGACTCTGCATAGATTTCGGTCAAGTTAATGCCATTTCGGACTTCAATGCCTATCCCATGCCACGCATTGATGACCTAATTGACAAACTGGGAGCAGCCACCGTTCTATCCACCCTAGACTTAACCAAACGGTATTGGTAAGTTCCAGTATATGGGCCAGATAAGGAAAAGACTGCGTTTTTGACACCTCTAGGACTGTTTCAATTCAAAGTCCTCCCTTTTGGCTTACACGGTGCACCAGCCATTTTCCAACGCCTCATGGATAAAATCCTGCAACCCAATTCCGATTTCTGTGGAGCTTAGATTGACAATATCGTAATTTATAGTAAGACTTGGGAGGACCATCTCTTCCATCTTTATACCATCATGAAAGTCCTCAGATGGGCTGGCCTAAGTGAGTCGTAAAATACCTCTGCTTCTTTGTAGGGAATGGGAATGTACAGCCTCAACATGAGAAGGTGTAAGCCGTCGTAGATACACCAACACCAAAAACCAAAAGAGATCTTAGAGCTTTCCTCAGATTAATAGGATATTACCATAGGTTTATCCCCAACTTCTTGGACAAAACAGCTACGCTGACAGATAAACTCAAGAATGCCGAACCCCAGAAACTTAATTGGAATGACAAGGATGATATACGTTATAATACCTTAAAACAGATGCTGCGCCAGAACCCAATCCTTAAGGTAGTCGACTTCTCTAAAGAGTTTATATTACAGATGGATGCCTCCCTTACAGGGTTAGGAGCAGTCCTGTCCCAAGTTTGTGATGGATTAAAACACCCCATCCTAATTGCTAGTCGCAAACTTTTCCCACATGAACAGAATTACTCTGAGCTCTGGCCATCAAGTGGGCCATTATTCATCTTAGATACTACCTATTAGGAAGAAAGTTAACACTTGTTACAGACCACTCATCCCTAGTTTGGATTAGCCAACGCAAAGATTCCACCCCTCGGGTCATGCATGGTTTCTAGACCTACAAACTCTTTTGTTTCACTGTGGAACATCCAAAAGATGCGGTACCCCTTTCCCTATAACACATTTTCCCCATCCTAACCCATAGGATATTCAGAGGTTCTACCCTCCTCCTTTTCCAACACAAACACTTTCATACACTGTGACAGACAACAAACTAACATCAGACCCGTTTACCTGACTTGTCCCAACACAAGGGTCAGGCAGAGTCAGGCACTTGACGAGAGCTACGTATACCTGACAGCCCTTTCCCTTCCCCAAAGGGCTAAAAGGCAGAGCACGAGAGAACACTTCGAGCAAGGCCGAACGCATGAGGAGGCAGCGATTCCGGACCGGCAGTTCAAACGGAGGAGAAAGACTGAGATACCTGGAGGGACGACGAGGAGGGAATTGCTCTTGCCCTTTTCAACTCAGACCCGCGAAGCCTCTGAAAGGGAAATCATAAGAACGGGAAGTTCAGCTGGCGTGTGGTGTGACAGGTGTCAACGGCACACAGGGGCCCTCCTGCAGTCATAGCCAAAGCAGGGAGAAGTGCTTGCTGCAGTGGTGCCGTCCTTGACTTCCGAGACAAGAAGCTCCAACAGTTCAGCAGTGCCCGTGAGTCGGAGAAAACAGATAGAAAAACCGAACTGTGCTGGACCCAAGGTTGCAGCCGGCAACCTTGTTGAACAAAGAACTTGTGTAATTGAACATTAAAGAAACCCTAGTAAAAAGTTCAGAAGCAGAGTGGTCAGGCGTTGCGGGGACGCTCATTCAAAGGACTCTGACTGAAACCCTTTTGGGTTGTGTTGTTTTGTTGAAACTAGGAAAACCAAGAGGCCTTAGGAGAGGCTAGTGTGAAGTGTTGATGTGGTCCTACGAGGGTCGAGCAAAATCCCTCGTACACTCGAAAGCCTTTGACACATTGGAGAAAACTGAAATGTGAAACTGGCAATTGTGAACCTGACAGAGGGATGCCTGCGAGTTGAGGGTAAACAGTGATATACCCGTGCATATTGTGACGACAAGTGTGAACCCGGCTGAGGGATGTCCACAATGGATAGTTGCTGAAAAGGACATTAAAAATGTTGAACGATATGTTTCTTGAGTGAAAGGCTGTAGTGAACCAGATTGATGGACGCCAACGTTGCAAGAAGGATAAGAGCCCGGCTGAGGGGGATCCAAGGAGCGAAGAGCAATCGCCCAATGTGAAAGGATTACCAAAGGAACTTTTGTTTATTTTTTATGGTACAGCAGGCCTTCTAAAGCAAGAGACTTTTGCAGGAAAGAGACTTGAACCCAGAAGGTCCTAACATCGTTGAAATGAACTGTAACCTCATGCTGGAGATGGCCCAGTAGTGTGCTGTGCTCAAAGGACCTGCCTTGTCCTGTGCTAAAACATGGGGAAGGGAGAGCCCAGCCATACCATCCTGACTTATCACTTGGTGAACATGTCTTTCTTTTCTTGATAACATTGTCCCACACTATTTTGTAACTTAGTTGTAAGGATTTGCAATAGTTTGTTTTAGTATAGGCCCTTTTTATTTGACAAGACGCCACTAGGACTGCCTTATTATTTGATGGTTGTAGCTTGCTCCCATCTTAGATTTAGGTTTAGATTAGGCATTTTTCTCACCCATTATACAGTTTAATAAACACGTTTGAACTGTGACCACTTGGGGTCTGTCTTTACTGTTGCCACCATGAGTTCCTTATACACCCGACGTGGAGTTCCTTTCCTCATTCCCCAACTTGGGGCTCTTTCTCTCTTACCCTGGCTTGGGGTTCTCTCTTCCACCTGCTAGGGGCACCTTCTCTCTTCCACCTGCTAGGGGCACCGTCTCTCTTCTCCCTGCTTGGGGCTTGTCTGATTCTCTCTGCCTTTCAATCGGGCATGGGAGAACAACTATGTATCTTGGTTGCTGCTGTAGTGTTCCTCCGGGAAGGCAGCCCCTTCGACAGTCGTGGAACTGCAGCTTGGGTTCCTTCTTGGCCTTCCATGTCTGTCGGGTTTGACTCGTCAGGGCTCGACAGGTTTTTGGCGTTGTTGGTTGCATATGCTGATTGATCAGCTTTGGTGTGGTCTTCAGGCGCAGTTTACTTCCCGTGACTGGGGATCACGTATGGGAAAGCAGCCTTACACAGGTCCCAGAGCTCCTCAGTTCTGCATGCCATCTGCGTGGGGCAGTCTCTCAACTCCACCCTCTAGTGGGAAATGTCTTCCTGTTGCTCAGTCCATGGGACCTCCCTCCGTTGCTCTCAAGTCCTTTAAACTCCTGACTGCAGCAAGATTAGAGAGTCTTCTCTTTCTTTGAGCCGGACGATGTTCTCAAAACAGTCAGAAACCATATTAGCCATGTTTAAAGGAACTTGCATACTATTGTTCTCTGTAATTCCCATATAACCAACAAACAAATTAGACTTTTCAGATAAGAGAGAATTAATAGAAACCCTATTTGGTCACACCCAGTGAGATCCCGCTTGCCCTGTCCCCCCTGGTAGTGGGGCACGTTGCAGGCTCACCTCCCTAGTCCCAAAGGGGTTGGCTCCTCCTTGGGGAGAAGGGACGAATTCCCTGGATTTATCACACACCTTTTTGGATGCACTGCAGAAGAACAAATTACTTACTTATGGTAATGTTCTTTTGACTGGATGTTCCTCCCACATATTCCTCATCTTTGATATATTCCTATACAGCGTCAGCTGCTTCAGAAACTTTTTTCACAGCAGAGGGTGCTGTGCGTTATCCATCTTGTGTCCTTCGGCGGGCCTCAATCCACTCTAGAGTATGACATCGACGTTGGTATATATAGCACGCACTGCGCCCAATGCCTCAGTTCTTTGTTTTTCCCTCTCATATGCACAGACGTCTCTAAGGCCCCAAGATGACTAGATGTTGGAAGAGAGGAAGGCGTAAAACATGGAAATTCTACCAAAGGTAGAGGGGCAGGTGGAGAGCAACAAGGAATTTGTGGGAGGAACATCCAGTCGAAAGGACATTACGAGGAATTTGTTCTTTGAATGGATTGTGTCCTCCCACGTATTCCTCATTGTTGATAGACTACCATAGCCATATGTTGCATAAGGAGGGAACAGCAAATTTACTTTTCATTAATGCTGTGCAAAACAGCTTTAACAAACTTCACCTCCTGACCCGATACAGAACCCAGGCAATAATGCTGTGTGAAGTTATGAAGAGAAGACCAAGTTGCAGCACTACAGATGTCCTGCAGTGGTACCACCCATTGCAAAGCCGAAGAAGTAGCCACACCTCTGGTAGAATGAGCTCGTAAATCGGCATGGACACCATTGCCCACCAAGTTATAGCATTCAGAAATGCACAAAATAATCCAATGGGTTGGTTACAGTTTGACACAGTTTGTGAACAGCATATCCCACAAAAAGCTGATTGTCCTGCCTGTGTTTTGCCAGCTTATTGATGTAGAAACTCAACACCCTTTTTGGATCTAGCCGATGAAGCCTCTCCTCTTTGGAAGGATGTGGTGGCTGATAAAAAAGTAGGCAGCACAATCTTCTGTGCCAAATAAAATTCAAAGACCACCTTTAGTAGAAAAGAAGGGCGGACCAGCAACACAACCTTTTCCTTGTAAAAGGTGGTAAACAACGGATGATTACAAGATAAGGCTTGCAACTCGTGGACTCTAAGAGCCAAGGTAATAGCCAATAAAAGGACAGTTTTAAGGGTCAGCATCCTTAAAGGACAGGAATGGAGAGGCTCTAATGCAGTTCCCATGAGAAACATTAGCACCCGATTTAGATCCCAGACTTGTACAATGAATGGGACAGGGTGGAAAATGTTAGTTAACCCCTTTAGATATTGGATCCTGATAGGGACCTTAAAATACGATCCCTGCTCTGGCAAGTGCTTAAAAATAGACAATGCTGTTAAGTATCCTTTTACAGTCGCAACCTGCAATCCGCAACCCTTAACTAAGAATGACAGCACCACTGATGCGTCACAAGAGAAAGGGCCAGTATTTTTAGCTCTGCCCCAGCTGTAAAACGTGTTCCAACAGCAGCGGTACAAAAACGTGTTCCAACAGCAGCGGTACAGAGTCTTTGTTGCTGGTCTTCAGGCCGAAAGCAACATCTCCATTACGCCTTGCAGGAAGTCCCAATCCTTGCATCTTAACCTCTCAGAAACCAGGCGTGATGGTTCGGAGTCCTGATTTCGGGTGAAGAAAGTGACCTCCCTCTTGCGACAGCAAAGTCCATCTTTGGGGAAGACTAATTGGAGAGCAGATGGACAGGTCCTGAAGGTCCAGGTACCACGTTCTCCTCGTCCAATCCGGGGCAGTGAGGATCATGGGCTTCCCGAACTTGCTCAACCTCTTGATGACATGAGGAATGACAGGGACTGGATGAAACGCCTACAGGAGTGGAAATTCCCAGTCCACTACGAGTGCATCTCCCAGAGCTCCTCTCTGAGGAAATTCCCTTGAGGATAACAGGTGCACTTCCTGTTGACACTGGACGTGAACAGATCCACTTGAGGGGTTCCCCCAAGGGGGAATATCTCTTAAAGGACTTCCTGAGCTAGCTCGCACTCATGGGACACAGTGCTCTGCCTGCTCAAAGCATCCGCCGCTGTGTTCTCCTCTGCGGCTGGGTTAATGGCCGACAGAGATATTCCTTCTCGCAGTGCCAAAACCAGAGCTGCATTGCCACTCTGCACAGTGGTAGTGACTTACACCTCCTCTCATGTTCAGGTGATATATTTTATTTTTATATGGTTAAATAAACATAACATTTAACCTTTAAAGGAATGGTTTGCCCAAAAATGTTTATTTCAAAAATAGATAGGCAATATAAAAATAAAACTATTGGCATTTTTTTTTCTAAGTCCCTATGTAAAATTTTGAGCAATTCAAGCTCAAAAATGTGCAAAAGCAAGCACATGGGCGCATCCATTTTGTGAAATGGATGCCCGCCTGTGCTGGCTTTTGCGGCACTAATGAAGGAAAAGCCAGCCAGCTGTAGTAAACAAAAGCTACCACTTGGTGGCTTTTCCTTCATTGGTGCCGGGACTCGGAGGACTTGGACCGGAGACTACAGGCAGAAAAGCTGCAGCTGCATCTCGGTAAGTGCTATTTTTTTTTTTTTTTAAATAAGCACTAGCTGCAGTTTTTTTTCTAACTCGAGCCTGGAAAACTTAGAAATAAAACCGCAGCTTTAAAAATATTGTATTTATGTTTGCGGTAGCTTTTGAAGTGACCGCAAACATAAATACAACGTTATTGTGTTTGAAAACGCTGCAGTTTTTCTTTCTAAGTTTCTCAGGCTCCTCTGAGCCTGAGAAACTTAGAAAGAAAAACCGCAGCGTTTTCAAACACAACCGCGTTGTGTTTCTGCCTAAATCTGCTTTCCCATTTGGGGCTCTAGGGCTCCCCACGGGGAGCCCTAGAGCCCCAAATGGGAAAGCAGATTTAGGCAGAAACACTGCAGCATTTAGCATTGCGGAAAAAACAACGCGTAGCGTTTCTGCCTAAATCTGCTTTCCCAAATGGGAAAGCAGATTTAGGCAGAAACACCGCGGCATGTAAATACAACCGTGTTGCGTTTCTGCCTGCCTTTGCTTTCACTTTGGGTCTCCGGTGCTCTCCTGGGGGAGCACCGGAGACCCAAAGTGATAGCCACGGCAGGCAGAAACACAATGCGGTTGTGTTTGAAAACGCTGCGGTTTTTCTTTCTGAGTTTCTCAGGCTCGGAGGAGCCTGAGAACCTTAGAAAGAAAAACCGCAGCATTTTCAAACACAACCGCGTTGTGTTTCTGCCTAAATCTGCTTTCCCATTTGGGGCTTTAGGGCCCCCTGTGGGGAGCCCGAGAGCCCCAAATGGGAAATCAGCTGTAGGCAGAAACACTGCGGCATTTAAACACAACTGTGTTGTGTTTCTGCCTGCCTTTGGCTTTCACTTTGGGTCTCCGGTGCTCACCGGAGACCCAAAGTGATAGCCACGGCAGGCAGAAACACAACGCGGTTATGTTTGAAAACGCTGCGGTTTTTCTTTCTGAGTTTCTCAGGCTCCCCCGAGCGGAGGAGCCTGAGAAACTTAGAAAGAAAAACCGCAGCGTTTTCAAACACAATAACGTTGTATTTATGTCTGCGGTTTGCTTCAAAAGCTACAGCAAACATAAATACAACGTTTTTAAAGCTGCGGTTTTATTTCTAAGTTTTCTGGGCTCCTCCAGCCTGGAAAACTTAGAAAAAAAAACGCAGCTAGTGTTTATTTTTATTAAAAAAGCTTCAGCTTTTCTGCCTGTAGTCTCCGGTCCCCGTCCTCGGCGTACAGCACCAATGAAGGAAAAGCCACCCAGTGGTAGCTTTTCTTTACTACAGCTGGCTGGCTTTTCCTTCATTAGTGCTGCAAAAGCCAAAGCAGGCACAGCGGCGGCCATCCATTTCACAAAATGGATGCCCCCATGTACTATCTTTGAGCTTGAATTGCTCAAAATTTTACATAGGGACTTCGAAAAAAAATGCCAATCGTTTTTTATATATTGCCTATCTATTTTTGAAATAAGATTTTTTGGGTGAACCATTCCTTTAACAATTTAAAATACAAATCAATTCGAGAAAATTAAAATACGAGAACAGGTATGACCTAATCATTAAAATTAACAAACATCCATGTATACATCTTTGTAGAAGAAAGAGGGAAAAAAAAGAAAATTAAAGGAAAAAACTGATCAAAATTAAAATCGACTAAACAGCAGCACATTTCAGAGATTTAAAAAATTCAGTTACCAGCCAAACAACAATTCCATCCCCCTTCCTCATCCCACAAAGCGAATACTGAGAATTTCTTTCAAGTAACTACACCTCAAGCCCTGAACATCTGGGCAAAACAGTAGCAAGTGTTTTAGAATTCAATGTTCTTCTTTGTTCTCATAGAATCTACAGTTGGTTGATTCCAGGGGCAAAAGGGAATATTTAACCAGAATCTTCTTAGTCCATATGAGTTTCCACCGAAAAAGGAGGAATAACCTACGGGTACCCTTATCAGGGTAGATTGCAAGAAATGATGCTGACATACCCAGTTTTTTGTGGTCGCCGGATGGATGGTTCAAGGATCCGCAATTGTGCATGCCCTCACTTTTCAAGATCCAGTCCAGGCTTTATAATAAATGCCTAATCTTACCAGGATTTCTCAATCAAGTCACACAATGAGCCACCCGTTCTGCTAAGTAGGCCACAGCAGAACTCACATTTGGTATTAGCCTGCTAGCTTTCTCAAGAAGTGCGACTGAGATCAACATAAAGGAATCCATTAGCAGGGCACATGATCTTTCTGAACTGTGAGAGGCATTTCCAATGAGCTCTAAACCGGCAGGGAGACCAGGCCCAGCTCGAATCGTAAACCCAGAAGCGGGACAGAAGCCAGACACACAATACTCTTTTCCAAATCAACGCCTCAAGAGCAGCAAGGTAACCCAGGATAGATAAGGGATATATTTCCATCCCGTACAGAATCCTGGGTACCACTTTGCCCTTGTAGTATCAAATACAGCGTAATAATGACGATTTGTCAAATCTGGCATCAACTGTGCACATTTGATTAGCACATTTGATTGGCTAAGGTTGTAGCACAAGATTTTAAACAGCAGCGAAGTTGGGGTTTACAAGGTTTTGAAGTGATCATAAAGCCCAAGTACATGAGTGAGTCGACTCTCAACGAAATCTGTTCCAATCCGCCAGTGATACGTCAAAGGCCTTTTCTGACATGAGCACTCCATCACCTTAGTTTTAGTTGGATTCATCTTAAGGGAATGTGCTTTCGCAAAGTAGGAGAAGCCCTTGATTAAGCATTGGCCGGCCAATGGGGGTTTGGTCAAAGATCAGAAATTCATTGGCGTAAGCTATCCACGATAGCCTCATGTTATGCAGTTTGGGGGTCGCTAAAGCGACAGGCTCAAGATAGTCACTAATGTCGGCCATGCAGAGATTAAGCAGACAGGGCGCCAGAATGCATCCCTGCCTGACTCCATGAAAGGTAGGAATTTCAAGAGACAATGACCCTGTGTGGTTCAAGCGTAGAGTCCAATTAGCATTCGCAAAAGACCACTCAGGATACCGTACAATGATCCACAGCATCAAAGGCTGTTGAGATGTCTATGGATGCTATGTAGATCTAGTCCAGTTTCCCCACCCATACCAGATCTTGAATGCATTTTAACATGAGGCCATTCAATTGAGTGCCCATGTGTCTCCTAAAACCAATCTGCCATTTCTCGATTCTCCCATTCGCCCACAGCTCAAGGTGTTGAAGTAAGATACTAGCAAAAACCTTACTTTCTGCGTTTAATATGGCGATCGGTCGGTAGTTAGTTGGGTCAGATCTAATTCCCTTTTAATACATGGGAACAACATACGGAGATGACCAGGACTTCAGAAATGAAAAGGTGTTAACCACGCTTTGGGCAGAAAGGTCACCAGCTCTAGTCTGATTGCCCTGAGCTCCAAAAGGTTGATGTGCAGTTTGGAATCTGATGGAGACCAGCAACCTCTGATTGCCAGATGCTCCCCAATCTGTGAAGGAGGTGTCCGTAACTACGGTCATCTCTGGCCATGGTTGCCAAAAGGGTTCCCCTTTCAACACATTCTCCTCTCAGGCTCACCACAGGAGATCCTGCACGACCTTGCTCGGGACCTGAAGTAGATATGCCATTCTGCCAGAGAACTGTGACCATTGGGATCTGAAGGCCCACTGAAGAAACCTCATTCTGAGACTAGCTAAATATTTCTGAAAATTATAATTGCTTATTTATTTAAATTACAAAAATAAGTCAAACGTGTTCTTATAGTCAAAAAACAATTTTTATTTTTAGTCGTGAGATAGAATGTCAGTAATTATTACAATTGCTTCTCAGCGGCAACAATCTCCGCTAGGAGGCACGTGCATACGTTTCGCCCTTCCTTGGGCTTTCTCAACGCACAATTACAACAGTTTAAACAGTATATGGAATTCATATACTGTTCTTTGTATTTGCATGTCATTTACTTTTGTGTTCTCTTAACAATTGCCCATTTTCCATTAACAGCATATTATCACAGATACATTGAGAAGCAATTGTAATAATTACTGACATTCTATGTCACTTCTAAAAATAAAAATAGTTTTTGGACTATGAGAACAAGTTTGACTTATTTTTGGAATTTAAATAAATAAGCAATTATAAAATTCCGAATATATTGCAAGTCTAGCTCAAACGCCTCTACAAAATCCACACTTTTACCAATTAATTCACTGACTGGCAAGTGAATACCAGTCTGTAGGAAGCCATGCACCTACAACTTTTTTCTTACAAGTAAATGAAAACCTACCTATTTAAGATCTAAACGGGAAGAGTGCACTGTCTAAATGTTCACCCTTTTCTAAAATCCTTCATTCTGAGACGAGCTTCTGGCACCAGAAAAATGCAGGTTGTCATGAGACTGAGCAACCTTAGAAAGACGAAAGCCGGTATACTTTGGGTATTTTGAAACTTCATAACCATCGGCTGAATATGTTGAGCCCTCACCTTGGGTGGCGAGGCTTTCCCAGAGGAAGCATCTAGGACAGCTCCAATGAATCGAAGCTTCTGAAAAGGTATCATGTGGGACTTCATGAAATTGAGGAAGAAGCCCAGTTAGTGGAGAGAGTGGCAGCTGATGCTGAGCTGTTCCATGACCTGTTCAGGAGAACAGGCCCTGATCAGCCATTCGTCCAGGTAGGGGTAGATGTGAATCCCTCCTCTCCTTATATTTGCTGCCACTACCACCATCAACTTGGTGAAAACCCTTGTGGCAGAGGTGAGCTGAATAGCAGTACCCAAAATTGAAAAAAACTGCCAATGGTGAACCTCAGGTACTTCCTGGGCTTATGATGAATAGGCATCTGGAAGTAAGCACCCTGAAGGTCCAATGATACCATCATATCCTGGAGCTGGAGGGCCTTGAGGATCTGAAAAAGAGTTAGGATCTTGAACTGTTCCTTCCTGAGGAACTTGTTCAAGCGTCTCAAGTCCAAGATGAGTTGCAGTCCTCTGTCCTTCTTGGGTATTAAGAAGTAAGGGGAGTACCATCCCTGGTTCCACTAAAGGCACTGGCTCTATCGCACCCTTCTTCAGCAGGATGCGAAAACACCTGCAAAAGGAGCAGATCCCGATCCTTGAAGGACGGACTCCCTGGTGGACTATCGGGAGGACTTTTCAAGAATGGGAGGCAATAACCTTTGGCTACAGTTTGCAGAGCCCAAGCATCAGAAGTAATGCCTCGCCATTCTTCCAGATGCCGAGTCAGCCTGCCTGGTCCTGTGCACCAATGCCTCAAGAGAGGTTTTGGTGTAGCAGTGGCGGCTGTTGATGGCAAGTTGGTTGCAGCTGCTTGGGTGCAATTACCATCTCATCCTCGCTCACCACAAGGAAATCTCATCTGGCCCAGTTGTGTGCTCTGACCTCTTGTCCTTCGAACCGATGAAAAATAGTGAAAGGCCTGGCCCCTCCAACCTTGAGAAGCCGTGTGGGTCTGTTGTGGCTGTCGAATTGCTGCACCCAGCGATTTTGAGGACTGAAGCTTTTCCAAGCTTTCATCAGCTTTGGAGCCAAACCAACGGTAGCCGTCGAAAGGCATGTTTAATAGCCTTGCATGGACATCTGGTGTATTCAAAAACCATTCCCTTTCTTCACCATCTGGGATGTGTTCAGCAGCCATAGCCACCACCCACAACTTGAAAGTAAATTTGGGCAATGCACATGTGGCATTGATGGATTCTAATGCCATACTGCTTGCTGAGAAAACTCTCTTTGTTAGGGTATCAAACTTTTTATCGTCCCTATTAGGGGGCATTGTAGGATAGGCGGCTGCTCTTGACGACGAAGTGGCAGTCTGTACCACCAGACTCTCTGGAGACTGATGTTTTGATACGAACTCCGAATCTACACTCGCAAGCCTGTATTTCCTAGTGAAATCCTTATTAATCGCAGGATTTGTCTCAGGACTGTTCCAATTTGCAATGACTATGCTCTTCAGAGCAGTGTGGAAAGAAAGAACCGGGTCCTTAGGAGGGCCCTTGTTGAGAATATCTGTGAAGTCATCCTGTTCGAAATCAGCAGCCGGTCTTCCCTCATCCAAACACTCAGTCACTTTGCCCATGGCTACCCTATAGGAAGCATCTGTATGTGCAGAAGGCTCTGAACTGGCAAATTCCACCTCTGGGGAGGTATCTAGCCCACTAGCATCTCTTAATGAGTCCACCAGATGCTGCATCCTGGACTCTTCAGAAATTAAGGCCTCAAAGAGGAGTGTCCGGATCAGTGACCTCCTCCTCCTCAAAAAGTGAAGACAGACTTTAAAAAGTCTGTTCTTGCCACAGGTTTGAAAACCTTCAACACCTCCTAAGATGTAGACAGCTTTTGGTGGTTCTTACCTCAAGGAACTCAACGCAAGACCCTTAGATGGAGTGAAGGTGTGAGGCTCAAGCTTTGGCTTATCTCGAGACTTCAAGGTCTCTGACGCTTCTCTAGGAAGCTTCGACAGTTTCTTGCGCAGGCTTAATTGTAAAGGCACTAACGGTGCACAGAAGTGGAAACAGAACCTGAAACTGTCCCTGAAGATGGTCATTAGGACGGAAATGCATTGGACACCCAAAAGAAGGCTTATGTCTGTGAGAAATAAATACTTCTGACATGTTATATGTACACACCAATGTGTGAAAAATAACTTTGTGAATATGAAAATATGCAAATTTGTCATGAATGTAACAAATATATATGAATCTTAAGTGATACATCACACAGGTCCTTCCAGATGTTTGCGTCATTCAACCCAAACAAAACTTTATATAATTGCTGTGCAAGTGCAGTTTTTTCTGGCAACAGGACCAAATAATTTTTCAAAACAATCCAAAACAGAAACAGATAAACACCTGCTGTGCCCACTCAAACTCTAGTAAGACTTGATAGGATCTGAAGCCATCTTTATCTTCTTCGAAGGGGCGGGAGAAGCTGTCTTCTCAAAAACCATCCTCCCATTTCCTGGAAAACTCACTCCTCTGCGGTCGGGCGAGGAGTCTGAAGGTGAAGTGTGCGAACAATGTTGTCTCTTCTTCAATATTTTGTGGGAGGACGAAGAGTGGTGGGCACCACTTCTGGATCGAGATTGCTTGGTGTGCTTTGAGTGCTTACGAAGAGGCGACATGCCCCTCGAACTTCTCTCATCCGACTACCTCTTCTTGGAGGGAGTGGTTGAAGGAAATTTCAAAGAGGGCCTACCCAGGGCGGTTTCCCTTCCTCTCCTTCAAGGCCTTTCCCATCAGACTGTCAGGAACCGCAATCATCGACCTTGTTATCGATTCCAAGGGACAAAAGGCAGATACGGTGTGGGTCACTGATGGACATCTTCGACCCACAATCCGCACAACATTTGAAGCAGGTTTTAGGAGTCAAAATGCTGCTATGGAGTAGAAATGAACCGTCCGAAGCGTGCTGTGCATGCGGAAAACAGAACGGAGGCAAAAGGCACAGTGCGTGCTATATATGCCAAAGTTTACCTCCTACACAAGAGCGGACAGAGGTTACAGGAGATAGACTACACACAGCACCCCCTGCTGTAAATTTGTTTCTGAAGCAGCTGACGCTGGATAGGAATATATCAAAGATGAGGAGTATGTGGGAGGACACAGTCCATTTGAAACCTCTGATTTGGCTACCCAAACCTCCCTATGCTCTACAAACCCCTCCTCCGAGAAGCATGTAACATTCAATGCAGTAACTCGGCTGAAAATATTGGGGGGGGGGGTGACATTTGAAGAAAAGGTGCCCCAGCCAAATGACTAGGGACAAAATGGTGTGCGATGAAAGTTGGGGGGGGACAAGCACCCCTGTCCCGCCCTAAAATTACACCCATGGTCACATTCTGTAAAAACACCAATTTGTTACTTTCTAAGGCATTGCAGTGAAGTAGTGAATGCATCCCGTCTTCTTGAATCACCCACATCATTTGGAAAATGAGGGGGCTTTTAGGAGTGAGGCCTATCTTATACTGGGAATTCTATACGTAGCTGTGCAACTTCCTTGGAACCTCATCCTACTGGGAGTTGCACAGATAGCTGGGGGAATACCTAGGACGATCTTTAATTCACATATAGAAATGCATTCCTCGCTAGTCAGATGCTGCATTAGCAAGCTGAAGTAGAAAGCTCTGTGACTTTGTATGGGAAAAGAAAATCAGTGGGTGCAAGATCCCATGATGGAACCAGCAAAGGCCTACTAAATTCAAGAGGAGAACTGCTAACCACTTTCAGTGGTATGTGAGAAACCGGAGGGTATTCTCACTCCTAAACCCCTGGGGTCCTCTGCGCAGATGGACATAGAAAGGCCATTGCTATTTGATCCCGACCCTGGGGGCGGAGAAGCGAGAGAGGATCACCTGGCTAGCTGACTCTTGGGAACTGGGGGTGGGGTTCCCCTAGGCGAAACATGGTATCCCCCCATTTCCTACTGACAGCCAACCCAACCCTTCTCCAACCTTCATGGGTTACTGTGAGTCACTTCCCCTAATTTCTTCAGATGTGATCATTGACAGTTCTGGGACAAAGAAGAAACAACTAAGAACAATGAAGACTCTGCATTTTTACCACTATGGTACTGTGATGAGTAAGATGCCTGCTGAGAATTGGAACGGTCAGGGATGTCCCTTTAATTGTGGTCAGGCAGGGCGAATTGAACATTCGCACCTGCAGCCTGTGAAAGACCAGAAGGTGTATAAAAGGGGCCCAATTCCTGGTGTGAAGAGGAAGGTGAAAGAAGAGGCGGAGTCGAAGCAGCAGAGCGGCCAAGAGAAGCAGCTGGCGACCATGGGCGAAGAGGCACACTGAGATGCTGAGGTCAGTCAAGGGAGAAGACTAGTGGAAGCGCAGCATGTGAGCTGAAGCCCTGTGGAGCGGAGCGCGCACTGGAAAGGGAGCCGTGCTGAGACAAAGACGAAGTGGTCGCTCCTCTATGGTCAAAAGGTGACAGCAGTGTCAGAGGGGCAGGAGTTTGATCCCTGATGTGTAAAGCTGTGGGCTGAGTGATTTGCACTGCTGGGAGGTTCTTGAACACAACCAGTGAGTTTCAAGAAAAGGAGAAATACCGGTATGCAAGTGTTTGAACTTCCCGCAAGGAATACATTGTATCAGAGTGGTTGCGTGTGAGATCCAACACATTTTCTAAGGTCTCCGAGCATTGTGCATTTCTTTTTGAACTGTAGTAACCAGTATTAACCTTTTAAGAGGAATATATTTTATTGGAGTGGTTGCATGTAACAAATAACGTTTCCAAATGTCTCAGAGTATTGGACATTTCCTTTCGATGTCAATAAAGAAATATTACATAGCGGGCTAAAGAGAAAAAGTGTATTGAGTGCAACCCACGTTCATTGAACACTGTATTTACATCACGGGTGAAAAGGGGAGACGTGTGCTGAATGCAACCCATGCCCAGTGAACTGTAACCTAAATGAAACCTTGAATACAATTCCATGTGTATTGAATACCGAACTGAGTGAATCCTTTGCCAAACCCCTTAACAAGTACCATTCTACATGTGTTGAATACCGAACAGAGTGAAATCTTCATCCAAGTAATTTAAAATTCCAAATGAATCCACACAACAGTATCTTATAAAGAAGCACCTTTTTGAAGCATAACTAATTAAGACTCTGAAGTTGATCTGAGTATATTTCACACTTTAAATCAGATCCATCAACCATACAGAGAATTTCACACTTTACATCAGATTCATGAACCATACAGAGATGACCCATGAGTGGCAAAGACCTTTACAAAGACAAAAGACAATTCCTGCTGTTACTGAACTTAAGTCTTGGGGAAGGGAACCTAAGACTGCAGCTATTACGATTTCTTTGTACGGTTGTTGAACTTAAGTCTTGGGAAAGAGACCACGAGATTGGAACTATTTCCATTTCTTGTGCTGAACTTGAGTCTTGGGCAAGGGAACCCCTCAAGATACATTAGAACATGGATTTGTGTTACTTGGAACTTGGGGAAGGGAACCCCGAGCCCTGGTGAAAACTACTTTATTCTAATTTCACAAGACGTAACTTTGAGACTTTTTGCTAAAATTGTTTTATTATTTATTTATTTATGGTTTATATAAACCTTTACAAAATAGAACATCAATACAAAAAAAGAAACTACATTTCAGAATCAAATAAAAAACATATCGTACATTTGATACATAACTGAAACAAACAGACATTATAAACACCTTCAGATAAAATTTCACAATTTAAGATCACAAGATAAAAACAAACAAATAACAATTAGATCATGAAAACCATAATAATTACGAAGCGGATCAGAAACAATTCATATAAAGTCGATCCTGTAAACCTTAAAAGAATTCTTAAAATTCCCAAAATATGTCAGTTTGTTTAAACCGATATTTCTTATTTATATATAAGGTTTGAACATAAGATGAAAATTCATTATAATAATTTAAGCTAAATCACAGAAATTTTTTAAAACCGCCAAAGTTCTCAATTTTAAGACAGTCGATGTGTTATGTCCGATTTGATACCATAAAGATTCTGTATCAACTGCATGAAGATACATAACAAATTGTTCGAAGTATAAAATCCTTTGTTTTAAAAGAGCTGGACATTGTAGTAGTATGTGCTTCAAATTTTCTTTGGTCCTTTCTACCTTACAGTATTTACACCACATCCATTCGCCGTTCAATAGGTTCCATCTTTTTAAAATATAATTTGGTTTCAAGATATCAAAACGGAACCTCATAAAAGAATTTCTAAAATTCCGGGAAGGGTATTTCACTAAATAATTCTCAAGAACGGGATAAAATTTCCAAAAGGAGTGTATCTGATTAAGGGTTTTAGATTGCCGGACCGAGTCCAAAGTCTTTTGCCAATCATTACTTTGAAGTATAAGTTTCACTTTTTGCGGTTTATTTATCAACATCTCTATAGTTACTCCTATATTCAATAGTGATTCATCAATTACAGATTTTAAATTCACACAAAAAGGGTTAGATCGATCTTTTGCTGCAATCGTATATAGAGATGAGGTATCATTCATCAAACATTTCCTCCATAACAACATTTTTCTCCATATAATAATTAAATGTAAGGATTGCAGACCAAATTCATATCTAATCGCATGAATGGGAACGCCTTTAGGGATGAAAAATAACGCACCTTTCCACATATCTCTTTCAATTTTTTTCATGAAATCAGAGCTTTCAAGTTCGTAAAATTCTAAACCATATGCAAATTTAGGGATGTCCGAAATAGTATAAAAGCGTTTCAAGGGTGTTGCAGTGAATCTGCCATATTTGACGTCAATTTTCGACAACTGACGCTTTATAATTTCTGCTTTAACTTCTAACTGTTTTTTAATTATTGGCATCATACTATTTGCTATAAAATGGTATCCTAGATATTTCAGAACCGGTTGACTTTTTAAATCGTTTCCCCTCACAACACCATGTTGAGGAACATTGTTTTTTATTAGGTTTTCCCATTCTTATAATAGTTTTCTCTGCGTTAATTTTTAGGTGCAAGCCAGCAGTAAATAACACAAAAGCATTGATCAATTTTTGCAGACCGATTTTAGTCCGATCTAGTAATAAAAAATCATCAGCATATGCTACCCACTCTATTGCCGTTTCACCTAGTTTTGGTGGAACCAAACCTTTACCCGATATGCTTTGGCCGCCTTAGAGACATATAAGTTAAATAAAATGGCGGCTAACTTACAGCCTCGTCTCAGCCCATTAGGTATAGGTATTTCGGAAGAGAGGCGCCCTGCAGAGTTGAGTCTTACCTTGATCTTGGTGTTAGTATATAATTCAATAATCATCTTTAATAAGTGTTTAGGAATTGAAAGATCTATAAGGATTGACCATAAAATATGCCTGTCGACAAGATCGAACGCTTTAGAAAGGTCCATTGAGGCCACAAATATTACGTAGCCCGAGTTCTTAGCCGTTTTTGATTGGAGGCTTTTTAAAATCAGGCCTCCACAGTCCGTACCTACATTCTTTCTAAATCCTATTTGTTTAGCATCCAATATGTTGTTACTAGTAGCCCAAGCATCTAGTTCTTCCAAAACAATGGATGTACAAATTTTATATTCAGGATCAGAGATTGCTATTGGTCTGTAGCTTCCAGGGGCATATTTAGGACCATGTTTAAAAATAGGAATCAATATCGCCAATCTCCATGAGTTCGGTATTTGATTAGTTACAAGAATATTATTAAACACATGCAAGATGTCGCCCCATAACAGTGGATTTATTTTTAATATTTGGTTAGATAAGTTGTTAGGACCCGGTGCTGCCGATTTTTTTGATTTATTAATAATTTTCGTAATATTGTTCGGAGATATATCCATTGTCCACGTGGATTTTATTGTACAAGCTTTTCTGACATCATAATTGACATCGCCATACATTTTTACAAAGTGGGATTTCCAATTTCGTTCGCTGATCGAAGTCAGTAATATCTCTTTTTGCAAGAACCGTGTCCCATTAATCATCTGCCAAAAGGTAGAATTGTCTTTTCCTTTTATAGCCGCTAACATATTTTCTCCATCCGTTTGGTCTCTTGCTACTCTATTAGCCAGTCCTTGTAATGCTGTTTAGTGGTTCTTAAAATTTTCTCTCTTTCACTTCCAATTTCTGTTGTTTTTATAATATCTCGTATGTCTCGTCTTAGCTGTTTTTTTACGTGTTAGAATACCAAGGTTAAAGGAATGTGCGTGGTTAGAGGAAGTCTATCAATTTCTTCTTACCACATGCCAAGATTGCCACATTACTAATATAGTTTGAGAAGGAGGCTGGTGTATAATAATATTGACATTCTTCGTGAGACATATTCTTTTGATGTTTTAGTAGGACAGATGTAAATCTCTTAGTGGTAGCATACGACCAACGTATCCGAGAACCATTTGCATTTACAATCAAGCCAGGATTATAAAATACATCATCATCCGGTTTATTGGTGTGCATTATGTAAGTCGACAAGAGATTATGATCGCTGGTTATCATTACTTCTACCTTTAAATTAGATATGTATGCATCCAAACCATAGGAGACAAAAAAATAATCTACTATTGAACTATGCCCTCTCGCACTCCAGGTTTGAGTGTGGTTTGGTAGTAGCACTAGTCCCATGACCTCAGCAAAGTTCATCCAAATAGCCCCCCTCAGTTTTGCGTTATCATTCCCAATTTTGGGTTGCTTAGAAGCCACATCTATAGTACACATCAGTGAATCAATTTCGTTGTTATCAATATTGCAATCTGCATTTAAGTCGCCAGCCATCATAATCAATCCATTGACTTTCACTTCACGCCATGCATCAATTTTAGCAGTAACCTCTGATAGTTCTTTAGTTAGCTGAGACACACCAAATTTCAGCAGATTCCAATATATGTTTATAATACACATATCGAACAGACTGCTTCCTACTTTGATTGTACAAGTTACTGCAAGAAAAAATTTCAAGTTCAACCATGTCTCGATATTTCTAGCTTCAAGCGTGTGTTTACAAGCAGCCAACAAACCTCCCATGGGCCTCCCTTTCGAACCTTTATTTGCATTTAATTGCCAGATGTCAATCTTCCCAGGTAAAATCTGATGTTGCCCATGTTTCTTGCAACAAAATCAACTCAAAGGATGATAACAAGTCTGTAACTACAGTATTGCTTAATAGATGAGCGTGTCCTCTAGAATTCTAGAAGAGGCAATCGAGGTTTTGTTAAGAATGCTAAAGCGGTACAGCCAACGCCTGCAATGATGAAATAGCATCTTTAAGAGCCAAAGTCAAGCCTCTCCACTCTTGTTTTTCAGTACCAAAACATTCAGTATTATTTATATGTGTTTTGGTATATTCATTACTAGAATTCCTCCCTGCATAAATTGGTATTTTCGGAATATCTTGTTTAGACTCGATGTCCGAGTATGGATAAATGTCGAATCCTTTGCATTGCAGGCTCTCAGCTTCTTTCAGCAAAGTGTCTCTAACCAGTGGAGACGGAATTACTAGACGAACATAATCTAATCTTTGTTTATGAAGAAAATCTATCAGCACTATATCGTGCGAAGATACCAATGTCAGCGAAGGAATCGTGGAGAATAGAGAAAGAATGTATGGACGATTTAATGAAATTTGTTTGCCTTCGGGAAACAGTGTTGTCATTATTAGGCTAGGTATCTCCCTTAAGGCAGGATTTTTTAACTCGAATCTGTTGTTAGCCCAGCCTGAATTTGTGTTCCTTTTGTGTTTGCCTTCCTGATTCATAATTTGTTTCATTTCCAAAGGAAAGGTGTTTATTATTGTTGAGTTGATCGTCTAATATCTTTTTGACAATCATTGCGATTTCATCTTGTTTGACTACACATTCATTCTCCACACACTTGCCAAATCCAATAATATCCTGTTCCGCTTTATAGGGGAGGGTGATAAGACCATGTCCAACATTAGTAGTCTGGTCACAAGACTGACCTTCACTTGTCTCCACATTATCTATATGTCTTTCAGATGAAGGTGGGCAATCTATGCTGCCTAGGTCATCAGACAGATTAGTAAAATTGTTCTCTTTAAAAACCACTTGCTGAACTTCTTCTTGAAGAGTATTAGCAGCTAGGTGAGGTTGTTTTAATTGCAAGGTGGCGACATGGCCACTTGATGATTTTGCCAGAGTGAGCTTGGTGTTAGGATTGTGTACGTTCTTTGGTTTGGACATCATTTCTGCAGATTTCTTTTTGTTTTCGTTACATATACCTGCTGCATTAGCTTTAAATATTTCAAATATGTCAACTAGACCGGTTTTTAATGATGATAGTTGTGAGGCAATTTCTACTATCTCTAATTTGTTTTTTAACGTTTCGGAGATTGTTTTTTCGGCTTCACTATACACATTTTGAGTTGTCGTTTCAGCTAATTCTATGTCAGTTCCCGCTCCTGACACTTCATTTGCTCTATAGTTGTCCTTCTTGTTAAGTATCTCAATAGTACCAACCGAGTCTTGTCTTTCTTCATCTATTATGTTTTTAAAGTTCACATCTCTTCGATATTTCCGCGATGTTTTACTTAGATTTCTCTTTTGATTTATAATTTTAAGTTGTGCTTGTTGTTTTTTCTTCTCTTTTTTTGATAATTTTAACTTGGATATTATATTTAGAGGGTGTGAGGTAGCTACATTACTCAAGTTGTCATCTAGAGTTGTTTCCACCATTGTTTCTGGTTTGGCAACACTAGCATCGTTCTGTGAGTCTTCTATGGTAATAGCCTCAACAACAAGAGCCTTTCCTGTGTCAACCGTTTGAAATTTTTCGGTAATTACGATTCCAGGCTTAACGATATTATTCTTGTTTAGAACTGATAATATTTTACTAGTGTTCTTGTGAAGTAGCTCATTAAGGCTCGCAGGTACCTGACTTATGGAAGTATTTATTTGATTCAATATATCAGTGTGTTTTCTTAGTTCATTCAACAGTATTCAATATTGAATATTCCTAGCAAGGTGCATACATCAGTATTATTGGAGTTGTCCAACGCGAACCCTTCAGCAATCATTTCTTCCCCTTTATCAATGCAATCTACATTTTCTTCGCATTGAAATATCTCTACGTTTGCAGTTTTAAAGATGGTGGGAGTGTCGTCCAAAGATTGATTTAATGGTTCCGATTCATTCTGGGTTGTGGCTAATTCGCCCCAGAAAGACTTCAAAGTATCCTTCTGAGTGTGAATTACAACCTCTTCTGCAAATAAGGATTGCGACCATTCGTTACCTTGCACAACATTATTTTCCGGGTCGTTATTTAGCTTGAGCTGATTTGAGCATGCCTGTGTGCATAGCAGTAACTCATCCTCGTCCTCACAAGGAGGGGGTAGGGGGAAGGCTGCAGCACGCGCAAGGCTAGCCCGCCAAGTTGAGACTGCATTAAAAAATTCAGATTGCGGATCTTTCAACATACAACTAGGTTTCATTTTTTTGCCTTTCATTTTAAGCCACAGGCCACCAGAATGTCTAATGTCTCCATCAGAAATCTTACCTCCGTGTACTTTTAGTTTGTTCAATTACCCAGAAGAAGACTAACAAGGAATTAGTGTCAGGGCTAACCAAGCTATAGGTTATCCGTACCTCGCACCGTGCACTGTTCACAGTTAACAGTAAACAGTGCTTGCTGGTGCTTCCGTGGTGCGCGCGCTGGTGCGCTGCACTATGGGTAGATGTAGGGATCGGGCAGGGACACTCAGGGGCGGGACCAAATGACGCTTCCTGTGGATAGAGAAGCAATAATTTAGACGAAGCTAAAGTAGTTCATAGTACACATCAAGACAGTACATAAGAGTCTGTGATGTTAAAAGTCTGTGATGCTATAGAGTCCGTGAGAAAAAAAGAGAAACAACGAGCAATCACCTCCAGGCAGCTCGTGTGTTGCAGCCAAAGACTTCCTCCTGCTCACAGTGCAGATCGCGGCCTTGCCGCAGCATACGAGGAGGGCTCATACGGGCTCAAACAGCTTCAGCAAAGTATTCAAAGTCTACGGCCAGTAAACAGTGCTTGCTGGTGCTTCCGTGGTGCGCGCTAAAACTGTTTTATAATTGGGGAAGTGAGCTGAAAGGAAGCTGCGAGCCCGAAAGGGGCTTTGAATTTTGTGTTGGACACGGTTTCATGAAGTTGCTGACATCCCTACACGTTGTATAGATTAGTTGTGAGGGCAATTATAGGTTTTGGACACAGACGGATTCTTCATTTGAACTCTTTGACTCAGACTTTGCTTAGTTTTATTTAGGTAGGGAAATCCCACCTTAGCTTAGGGCAAGGTAGGCCTGGCGGCCGCTTTCATAGGATGGGGGAGGGGGGACCCCCCCCACCCAGGGAGGGTGCAAGACGTTGTTCCACAAGTTGTGCAGAACATATTCAGAAGTTCTGAATCTGTTCTGGCGCAGCGCAGTGTGGCGGCAATCCGCCGGGCCCGGTTGCTGTCAATGTTGTCTCTTCACTCATGGGCCTGCCACAGCGAGGCGTCCCGTTTTAAATCGCAGCTTTTTTAACAGAAAAGTGCATTGAGCTCGTAGCTTACACACTCTACTTAACCCATCAGAACAAGGAGGCTGGCAGGGTGCTAGAGGGGTGGCTCTGCCAGTATTAATCTGTACGCAAACAGCCCACCAGTGGGAGCTTATCCTCTGTTGCTTAGATTAAGGTATAGCAACAGAATGATACTGTATGTCATTGGCTTTTTGACAGCCAATGCCATTTGAGTGTGGGTGGGGTCAGGTGATTGTGGGCGCACAGTGCGTGCCACCTTCTCACTTCCAATTGTGCTGAGTGGAGTTTGTACTGAACTGAAGAGTTGCCCAGCAGAGGCCAGGGCCCACGGGTCCTACACCTTCGACGCCAGTGGTGGTAAGTAAAGTGGGGGATTTTGCTTGGTCGTGGTTGCGCGGTTCTTCTAGAGCCTACAGCTGCTTAAAGTAGCTGATATTCATTCCGTTTTACAACTCGTAAAGTGGAATGAATATTAGCTACTTTATGCAGCCGTTGGCGCTAGGGCCTGTAGTGGCCCACAGCCACCCACAGGCATGGTTTTCAACCATGCCAAGGACGCTGTACTGTATCTCTACGTTTAAACTTCGAGGTTCGCGCGTGGGTGTTTTACGTTCTTATTGTGCCAATCCACTCGCCATGGCGAGCAGTGTATTGATCCACCATAAAAATCAAACGCGAGGCCATTCCCTCGCCTGCTGGCTAAACTCTTGCGGAATTCCTTCGTACCTGCCCGCAGGGGATATGGGAGGGAGCGCACACCCTCGCTGACAGACTTAACAAGTCCTTGAGCTCAGGCAGTGCTGAACTCTCAAGGCACGTCGAATCCGCAGACATTTCACAGAGAGCGCTCTCTTGTCAATAAAAGTACATTCAACCCTAACACAACTGACCAGAGAAAAGAAACCACTTGGAAAATAACGGGCAGGTTTCAGGATGCATCAACGCTCGGCTGGGCTCTCACCCAGCCCATGTTCCACAGGTGAAGTTATGCAGGACTATGGCAAATGCACCTATAGCAGATATTGGAGAATGCAGCAGAAGGTTTGTAGGCTAGCCCCCTGGAAAAAAGGACCTCCTATACCTCCATTTATGGCTACTCTTCACAGGCTACCAGTTACCAACCACACCAAATGCATAGTGCTAAGCATGATGCACAGATCCTATTATGCATTTGGGTAATTTTGTCTTCAAAGTTAATTCAATCACCTACATCTCCACATAAGAACCCCTGGCAATTACATGCTCACTGTTTAAGGGTAACCAGTAACGTAGAGTCTGTCTCAGAGACTCTGTTAAGGGCCCCTAACAATAATTAGCATCCTGTGTCTGCCTATTAACAAACTAGATGTAGGAGACTGCAGGCATCACCTCCTGACACTTTCCACCTTGCCATTACGGTCCCACGCACACAGATGTCTTCCAGTGGTACCACTGCCCAGTCCAACATGTCACTGCTGGCTCTGTGGCTGCTGCAGAGAATGTGTGGCCTACCCACGTTAAAACCCTCCTCCTTCATTTTCAAAGATTTTCTGCAGCCATTTGGCACCTGTGGCGTGCTAATTGCAACAATGTTCTGCTTTGGTTGGCCCATTACCTTGGCACGGCAGGCCATTACCAGATGGTACAGCCCACCTCAACGCCATCACCATTAAAGATGACAACTATATATGCGATCGGATCTGCAAGAAAAGTCAAAATGAGTAAAGAGACTAACAAATGGCACGCAGAATAATTGGTGGCAATGAAGGTTAAGAAAGTAGAGGGAGACTTGAGAAGAGTAAGTCAGATAAGATTGCTTCATGAGAGAATCGTATTTGGCAGAATTGACTATACTTGTATGCTAAGCTTGAGCTTGCATGTTAACTTCCACTGAGATGTTTGCTCTAGACTCAAAAATAACCTGACATCTGTTTTTGTGATCCAAGTACCTTTGGTAGTTGTCCCATGCTTTAAATTAAAAAAGGGCCTTATATGCATTGTCAAGTGAGCACTTATTGTTTCTTATGTTTTGGTGGCCGGGCACCTGGAGCTGCTTTAGTTTAAGTATACTGACTCCTATTCATTTGTTGATTCTTATAAAGTTTGCTGGCCCATGAACTGGGCCCTCATGTAGGGCACTTTTCACCCAGAGAACATCAAACTTTGTGGGGGAGCACAATTCGATGGGGTGAAGCTGCAAGTGTCAAACATCTGCTTGTAGTCTGGTAAAAATGTATCATGAGTGGTCTCAATTTCTTTTAAAAACAAGCAATGGCAATGCCAAAGGTTTGGGCTTTTGTGTAGGTATGGGAAAGGCACTTGCCAGGCACCTTCATAGTAGCATTAACTGCCCGTTGATGGTAGCAGGTGCAAAATGTTGCGAGTACCTGGGATTGTAATAGCAGTGCCAAGCAAATGCCTAATACTTATACACAAGCAAAAACGGTTAGCTTTGCTAATGCTGATTTTTAACAGGAGTTCAGTGAATGACAAATAGTGCGTCTAAATCCAGTGGCCCAAGGCACACCTGGTTAAGACATTTATATAACACCAGTAGTGCGTTTACTGCTCCAATTAATCATGAACTCTCAAAAGACTGCTTTGAAAAAAAAACACTGGCAGGTACTTAGAGCACAAAGTTTGATGGTAATGCTTGATAAAGCTAGCACAAAGATATACCAGGAGGATTTGTTTTGCACAGGGAAGGGCAGGAAGTGGGTGGTAATGGCCATAGGGATTAGCTTGGCCATAGGCAGTCAATGGGTGGGTAAATAACCAAGCAACACCTACAAGCTGTCTGTCCCTCCTCTTTTTCCATTTCTCCCTAGCTGTACAAACACAATACTGGTATTCAAATATTTTCGATGTACCCACTTGTCCACATTAGTATTTCAGTCAGCGGACCCAGCAGTTAGTCTGAAAACAAAGCCACGGTAGCGAGGGTGAGGGCTTGGTCACGTTCCTGCGTGTGGGGGTCACTGCATTAAGGCAAAATGTGACCTCTTAATTCAATATTCGACGGTAGTTATTGCATACAGAATGATTACAGCAAAAGCTGTAACATACACCATCACACTTGCACACGTAAGAATAATGAACCACCATTAGTATGTAAAACCAAATGCTTTTTATGTCATATTCCTGTGGGTTTGGACAGTAAATTGCGCGTTTTGGAAGCCATTTTTCCATATTTTGTGCAGGGGACAACCCCCCGGCCCCTCCCATGATGTTGGCTGGGCACGCTCGCTGTGCTCGTTCAGTGCATAATTCGCCAGGAGAAATGTACACCCCACCACCTTTCAAAGTCACCAGCCGCCACTGATCCTGATATTTACATTAATAAAACCATTGGTTTTAAATTCTGAGTCGGTTGTCTGTGTCCTCCTTCATGATGCCTTCACAGGTAAGAAGAGAGCAGTGCATATTGTTCTAATCACTGTGCTGCTCACACATTCCCCGTTTTGTACCCAGAACATATATGCTACACCGAGGGAGCAGGAACCACGAAGAAGGCATCTAGTTGGTCCCCCCTAGTCAAGAGCTTTACAACAAACCTCCCCACCTCAAAGTGCTGGCTCTTTTTGTGAAGCAGTGATGCATCCCTTTGTAAATGGCAGAGCTCTGAATGTGAAGCACACAGAACCACTTGTGCAGTTATCTATCCCAGCCCAACATGCCTGTATGAGGGCCATGGCTCCCTGGAAGCCTCCAGTATGGACTCTACCATAGACTTTTCAATATGACCTTTGTGTCCATTCATTCTTACCGTTGAATGCATAATTTCCCTTCATTCTGGTTGAACTTTGATTCTCTACAGGTCAGCAAGGCCATTTTCCCAATTTTTTAACTTCTAACTTCTACATTACCTGTTAAAAGTATCCCAAGTATTAACTTTTGATCAAAAGCTCCATACACAGGGTATTTGGCTATAGGTTCTATACAATTGCCAGCACATTTTAGAAGCTTTTTTTAAAATTGTATTGAAGGATGTACTTTTGTAAATCATTTTAGCCCCACATTTCTCAAAGTTACCCTGAGGTTAAAAATGATTCCACTATGTCGAGATCATTACAGAGAGTTGACATAGGGAGGGGGCAGGAAGAAGAGTGGACGAAAGAAAGGAGTCTAACAGAGAAAACTGTATTTCAAATATGTGAGATTCTTAAAGGTGACCACAACTACTGTAACCAAAGTTCCCTTTTTGATCAGAGCTTTGTCTTGTTTCCAAATATAGTACTCCTTGTGCTGTCCCTCTCCAACGCACCCGGGTACATTCTAATATACATTGGAAACAAATGAACATAGACAATACAAAAAAAAAATATATCACAAGATAACTTTGTGCCAACATTGAGTACAGTGTTTATTTTCAACATTTCTTAGTATAAAATACTGCATGAGAAAAGTGCGAATTAAAAAGCATTAACACTGTCATGCCGGACGCACGAGAGTTCCCCCTCCCCCACCCCCCATCTCCAAGGGATAAGCAGCACATAAACGTTACATAGCAGACGGTTCATTATAAAACAAAACCCAGACAGAAAGAAATTAAATTAAGTTTTTAAAAAAGTAACCCTATCACCACCCCTTCCAAACATGCTGTATTTTGGCTGATAGGACTCAGTTTCAGGGAGTCACAATTGGCAAATATCAACAAATGCTGCATTCACCACGTCTTGGTACAAACTTCATTGGCTCTTTTTTACACATGACCAAAGCTTCTTGCCGGGTGTTTCACTAAATCACATGTTAATGTTGGTCGTGGCTATTCTGCCATTTGAATTTCCAAAGGAAGTCATACAGAGTAGAAGTGATTCGTTAGAAGACTTGCCATACAGGAAGTCACCCACGTTACAATGTTAGTGATATTCCTGGTTAGCATGTAATGTGGCTTTCGTAAGAGGAAATCATGTCAACTGGCCTACTATTACATTGCCAGAACAGTGTGTTGCATTCAGCGGTGGACATTTTATTTCTGAACCCCTCGCATCAACCATGACCTAAACAGTTGCTGCAAAGGCACTATACCGCAGTAGCAGCAGCAGACGACACATGAATGCCGAGGCCCAAACAAACCTTCCGGGCGTCTGCAGGGTGAGACTGTTGGGCATTTGGCAAGGACTTTGGCTTTGAGAAACAGAGCATATGGTAGAGAGAGGATTTCTACTGTGGAGCGGGTAACCATACCGCAGTCAACATTGCGCAGTAAGGGTTACTGCAGACCCGAAGGCCTGAATAGATGCGAGGCTACACCATGTAGCGGGGAAATGAGATGATAAAATAAAAAGGAACAAGAGTCGGTTTTCAGTACAGAGAAGGGATGGAGTTACAAAGGTGACCCCGTGAAAGCCACCTGGCCCTACACACTGAAGCATAGTACTCAAGCCACCCCCACTCCAGGTACAGAAAGGTGCGGCTGTGGGAGAAACAGGGCTGGCAATCGGTGAAGAAAAAAACAGGTGGTCATGAGTGGGTGACAGTGTGCAATCAGCGAACTGGCAGGCAGCACAGAGCACCCCCGTCAGCAAGGAAGAAAGGGGAGCGGGTGAGAGTGCAAAGGGTGTTGTGGTAAACTCACTTGCGACAACATGACCAGGAACTGCCTGCTTTCTCGCTACCTAGCACTGCATGTGTAACATTCAGGATCTACATTTCCTACACTACACTGGGGAGTCCCACTCTGGCACTTTTACTCAGCAATGCGACAGTCACTTCATGGCATGCCAAATACATTGTGCAACACACACACAGATCTATAGATATGTACGTTTACAAATATTTACACACAATTACAGCATGGGTGAGGAACTATTGGCATATATTATAGCCAATTTCTTCACATTACTTGAGGCTCATTCAGAAGCTCATCAGCAGCATACCCACATCTCCCGTCACCCTAATCGAGGTGGAGGGAAAGTCCGAGTTGGGGGTTAAAGCTTCACATGGGAAATATGAGGTGACATATAGGGGCTGATAAGTCCTTTAACACACACGCTATGCCAAGAATCACCAAGAAAGGACGTTGCACTTGCCCAGTCAGTGCTGCCTGATAGAAATATCTCTGTAGCTATAAATAGTTTTGACTGGTTAAGAACTTGGGCTGGTTCAAATTTAAATATTCAAAGCGGCACATTACAACAGTAAGGTGAAAACCTGCCATGGACAAGGAAGCTAACTGTAAACATGGCGGCAGGTCACTGTCACTCCCAGGTGCCTTCCAGGTTGCAAACATTAATTAAATAAAAATATATACTTTTTTAACATTAGTCAGATAATTAAAAAATGCTAAATGCTGCCTAAGTGATAAATAAAGGAGAGCAAATATCACAGCCTAAGAGGCGTCTAGCAAACATCAGTAGCACATCCTTCCCCAGAGCAGTGCAATGCCATTTCATCCAGGTTTTGGAAAACCCCCAAAAGGACAAGGCTTTCACATTTTCCAGACAGCAAGCAGTAAATATTTGTGGGAGTGTGCAACAGGAGTTAGCAGGGTGCAGACAGGGTGTTGGCAAAGGAGGGAGACAGAATGAGGTAAAGCCACAATAAGTCTTCTTAATTCCGTTTGGCACATGCTTTGGAATTGCTAGTAGGAAAATGGAGTGGTGTGCCTCTGAAAACAGTTTGAGACATTGCTAAGGTTGCAAGGATTTCTAAGGAACAGAAGCATGTGGTGGGCGGGGTGTCTAGTAGCCGGATCTTTTCAAGCAGACTAAATTCCCAAGGACAGTGATAAACTATGAGTTTCTGACCATGCAACAGTCTTTATTTATGCAAAGCGGCACAGGACGGGAATGACTACACATTAATAATAAAGCAGATGGTGGAAATTGGTTGATCACGTTCAAAAGTCCAGGCTTATTCGCAAGATGACATTTGGCAGACGGCCGATTTATTGCGATATAGGACACTTCTGTAGCCTTCTCTTTAAAATCACCATACTGCAAGGACTCGCAGATTGTGGATGATTTCTTGAAGACGCTACATTTTCACACTGGACCAGTGTCAGAATTCTGAAAAGGATACACAGTGTGGTTACTGCAGCTACACATCTTTCAGACTGCGATTGTGAAAAGAAATGCACAAACTGCCCTGTAGCAGTGCTATTGTAACAATGAACAAACACCAGCTGCTGTTCCCTGAAAATATGATCTGGAGTGCAACACCTAGGAACGCTTTCACAAGATATTCAAGTGCTTTGGTTTGGACAACAGATACAATTTAATGGCACTGGCACAAGAGCACTGCTGCTAATGACGTCAAAAGCAGGCCCCTCCCGAGCCCTGCCACTACCGGGATAAAGGGAGGAGATCCAGGTTGGAAGGGCACCAGTTCTGGTGAGACTTGACAGGTGCTAGCCTACCTTGCACTTAATGGCCCTGCAAAGGTCATGATGAGATGCAGACATCACATTGTCAGTATGGGCACCAAAGTCATATGCATGCAGATAATCATGCTGTAAAGTTTAGGTCAATATCTACCTGCAACAGGATTTATTTTTTATGAAGCGATTTTAAAATCACAGATCTTGGAAAAAGTATAATACTGAGATTCACTTTTTCCCCCCAGGCCGGCCTTTCAAGCCAGTTAATAAAAATGCCTAAAAAGCATAATAGCTGCCGCACTAGAAGGCATGTGGGGGCCCCATTTATTAGCTATCTGCAATTGCCATGACCACCACCCACACACCTCCAGTCACCTGGATGAAGTAACAGTGCCACCACCAACCCCAGGATGCCCAAGTAAACCTGAAATATGCCCCTCCTCCCCAGAGTGCCATCACTGCCTCTGGGGCCGTGTCCCGAAAATAGCATCTGTCTCGCCCGTAGCCCACTCTGGGTCAGAAGCAGCCAGGGGACGAAAGGTGGAGGTGCCCGATGCAGATTCCTTCCTGTGCTGGACGACGAGGAGTGCCAAGATAATGATCCAGAATACCATGTTGACCCAGGCGGACGTCTGCAGAGAAAAGAAAGAAAGGGTTAAACAGAAGACTATTCAGAGCGGTACATACAGCTGTTAACTCGTCCATTCTCTGGGCATCAGGTGCAAATTCATAACCATTACATAGGGTAAACATCACTGCCTGTGTGAGGACCTGACTAAGGAACCAATCGATTCTCCCAGTATAGTGGTGCAAGTAAGCAAAGGCTGCATGTACTCCAGATGGAGCAGTACCTTTTCCACAGTTCACATATACAAAACCATAGCAAGACTGCATGCTCAGTCAGGTACATATAAACTAAAGAGAGGATTAACTAAACAAGAGTTAGCACACATGAAGATGATAATAAGGGGACAAACCCCAAGATGTATTTTAGACTAAGCGTCAAAGGGATGTATGGTTTTATCAGTGTGAGGACACCAGAAGCTAGGGCGAGACCCTGTCTAATTGCTTTCAGGTCTGGCCGTAAATCGATGATGTGCTGGGTGCAGCTTTGTGAAGCATTCAAAATGATATTGAGGAGCGGACAGAGCATTTGTGAACAAATGCTTTTTGATCACTGACCACGGGAAGCACTAGGACAGGGGTCTGACCCCTTGCGGCTCGCTAGATATTTTGAACTACAACTCCCATAATCACTCAGCATTTACTATTCTGGCTAGTTGAAGTGCAAAACATCTGGAGAGCCAAAGGTTGCAGACCCCTGCACCAGGATAATACACCCTAAAAAGACCGTCCACCATTCGGGGAATGAACAGGTGACAAAACGAGTTCTGTGACTAGGATGAGACATATGGAGCGAGTACCACTTATTGCCTCTCGTAGATCCTTGGTTAACATTCTAGGACCATAAAAATACAGGCGAGGGAAGAAGAAAAAAAGGCCCCATTTTCGAGACCCTCAAAAGGATCTCGAGTCTCAAGAGAAAGCTTGGAACTGGTATTGGACTCACCTGTATCACCACAGAACGGTAGAAAAGTAGTTTACATAGAGAAAGACACAGCAGGAAAGAGTCAAAGCGGGAGACAAGGTTAGATGCTGTGAAGTCTATTAAGGCAACAGAAGTGTAGAACAGTAGAGCACGGACTTAATGCAGATCTGTAAGAAAGAGCCGGGATGAATGGGCAGGATGTGGCATGATTAAAGTGTGATGATGCAACCAGGGGATTGTTCTAGAAGGGTTTTTTTATTGATGGACTCTTATTAGCTCAGTGTTCCCTCTTCTGAGATTATTTTTAATGTAAGTAGACACCTGGGAATTGGGCAGAGGAGGGAATCTGATCTGTCAAAGAGGGTAGGTGTGGAAGACATGGCTGCATTTAAGAGTTAAAGGTTAAAATAGCCATGGTTTCCATAATTTTCCTGTTTCCTCGTTTTCTGCCTTTGTCCTCCCTAAACATCCAAGTGTGAACAGGGCAGTTGAGATGTTTAAAGTTCATAATGGCCACACAAATGGTTATTCCAGGGAACTGTGGAAAATATGGGAACATCAAGCATGCCACAAATTCATGACGGTTAGTTGCAGTCGGCAGCAGAATCGTCGTGAACGTGTAGTTTGAGGATTTCCATGCAGTGTTCCCACAGGTCTGTGGAGCTTCTGCGTATATGGCATACATTACTCACTGTAATTGTATTTCTGATGCGTGTATCTGCTTAGATTCACATGCTCAGCATAGGCCGACATCTAGTGGTAGTTGCAGAATATGCCATTACTTGTTTTCGAGATTCGAAAAAAAGACGTTGACTGGGTACGTTTGTAATACTATCCCTTGAGTGACGTCTATTGTACCCATAGTCCTTCACGTGTCAAGGTCCCTCAGATTGTTTTGTTTCTGACATGAGGGTGCATGAAGGGTTTGCACGAGTACAAGAAAGGTAGGTAGAAAGGTAAAGAAAAACATCTATGCACCTTTAATTCCAGGTGGGGAGGAAGGGTGGGCACATGTGAATCTAAGCAGACAAAAGCATCAGAAATCCAATTACGGCGAGTAATGTATGCCTTCTGAGGCTTGTGGATCTGCTTAGATCCCATGCTATTCATAATTCGCGACCAGTACCTGGAGAAGGAGGTGGGTTGTGTGAAGGTACAGCAGCAAATAGATGTTTTAATACCGCTTGTTCCACCTGTGAATTTGTTTTAGAGTGTGTGTCTAGGCAGTAATGCTGAGTAAAGGTATGCATGGAACTCCAAGTAGCAGCTTTGCAAACTGCATCTAAAGGAACATTTGCAATTAATGCTAAAGTAGCCACTGTGCCTAGAGTAGAGTGGGCTCTTGGTGTAAAAGGTAACTTATTCTTTGACAGCGAGTAGCAAATCTGGATGCATTTGGCTATCCACCTTGAGATCGCATTTTTAGAGACATGATCTCCATCTCTGTCAATTGCTATGGAGACAGAGTTTATCTGTTTTCCTTAGCGGTTTTGTCTTTAGGTAGTACATGACCGCCCGTCTTACATGCTGAGTATGGAGGCTTTTTTCTGCTGAATTTGTAGGATGTTGAAAAAAGCAGGACGTTCAATAGATTAACATGGAACTTCGATATGAACTTTGGTGAAAACCTAGGATGTTTTCGAAGAACCACCTTATCTTTGTGAATGATAATGAATGGATCTTGGACGGAAAGTGCTTGTGGTTCACTGACTCGTCTTATAGAAGTGATAGCCACTATAAAAGCAGTTTTGTAGTTAAATGCTTCAAACTGGCTTTGTGCATTGGTTGAAAGGGTGGCCCCATGCGTTTTGCGAGTACAACATTGATGGTGGATTTGAAATGGGAGGATACAGTTTTAACTCCTTCCATGAATGCTTTGATAACTGGTACTTTCCACTATATTTTGTTTTGAGATGTAGTGTAAGCAGACAGAGCTGCCAAGTGTACTTTGATAGGATTAAAGGCTAGCAGGTAAAGCATATGATATGATATGGCAATTGTAGTGTAGAGTTCAATGTAGTGCGGGCCGCTGCCCAGAAGGCCTTGTGGATGATGCAGAGGGTCTTGAACTTGACCCTTGCAGCCACCGGGAGCCAGTGGAGAGATTTCAGGGCGGGAGAGATACGTTCCCTGGGCTTGAGGCCAAGGATAAGTCTTGCAGTCCTGTTCTGGATTAGTTGCAGGGGGCGAAGAGTAAAAGGTAGGCAGATTGAGAAAGAGGCTGTTGCAGTAGTCCAGCCTGTAGAGAACCAGTGCTCTGGAGACAGGGAGCTTCTGGGGGAAAGTGAGAAAAGGTACAATACCTCCGAGGAGGTGCAGCTGGAAGTGAGCCTTTTTAGCAAGGTCTGTGATGTGGTTATAGGTAATAGTTTTTTTTGGGGGGGGGTGCCCCCGAAACGCCATTTTTTGTGGTAAAACCACTTTTTTTTCAAAAACGGAAACCCAAAAAAATATATATTTTAAAAAAAAAAAAACCCTTTGGTTTTAGGTCAAATTGAGTCGACCCTTTGACATTCGATCCTTTTGTATTAGGTACTTTAACTGGACACCCTGTGATGTGAGGAGAGAAGGAGAGAGTGGAGTTGAAGATGACACCAAGGTGTTTCGCCTCACAGGAAGGCGAGTGTAGAGGGCCCAAGGAGCGCAGCCAGAGTGAACGAGTAAAAGCAGCAGCAGGGGTCCCAATGAGAAGGATCTCCATCTTACTGGCATTAAGGTAAAGATTGTTGGAGACGCACCAACCCTAAATCGCGGATAGACTGTTAGGAATGAGCGAGGGAGGAGAGGAGGCTGAGGGGAGCCTGAAGGAGAGCAGACTGTCATCCGCATAACGCTGAAAGTTAGAAGAGAAGGTGGAGATCAAGTGGGCCACTCTGGAAAGATCAGGGCCACTCCACCTCCGGGCCGGTTGCTTCTGGGCTCGGAGAGGATCTTGTAACCCTCATGGAGGAGTGTGTCAAAACTCGTGACAGAGCTGGCCTTGAACCATGTCTCAGTGAGAACGAGATTCAAAAAATGGGCTCCTGGTTATGGACCTATTCTACCCAGGAGGGTTACTTTAAGACAACAATTACAATTGAATAGGTACAAAGAAGAGTGCTCTAATGAAAACACACTGTTTCACCCCTTATTACCCTCTGCATTAAAGGAGAAAAAGAAAGAAACTCACTTTTTTTGTTGTTTGGAGAAAATAATAGTTTGTTTATCTATGCAGTTGTAAAAATCAACATAGAGTGAACAGTTCTCCAAACAACATAACATCACACGGTTTAATGAAACCAACCGTACAGGCTTATAGGATATATTTACAAACACATGGGGTCAAATAGTTTGACACAACAGTTGTGTAAGTAACACAAACTCAATCAAAATACATAGTTTGTTATGGTGATTCATATACTTCAGTATAAAAAAACACAATTAGACAAAGTAAGCAACAACAGACAAAAAAGGGTTCGTGAATTGACAATTGGTAGTGGACAGTGACAATGCACTGTTGTTCGGGGTGCGTCTACACCAAGGTGTTTCGGCCGTTTAGGTGGACCAATTATGTCCCAGCATATGTACGGCCTTCATCAGGACGAAGTGCTGCACGGGGTGGAATAGGTGCTCCAGGGGAAAGGGAAAAACTCGTCAGGGGAGTGTTTTCGAGCGTGTATCATTTAAACAAAGGAATAAATCCAATACTGTGAGGCCACAGCTTACCTGTGGATAATTATTTCCACTGGCACGAGTTTCTAGTATTACGCCAGGCGTGGGAAGGATCTTAGTGTAATCCTATTAAAAAGCAAAGAAGGGCACTCAATTGTGATCTGGTGTTTTACAGATACTTAAATAACAAATGAGTTATAGGTCAACCAATCTTACCTCACTTGTGAGGATCTTGGAGTGGGATGGACTCTGATTTAAATATGCGGTCCTCGCGCGAAACCTGAACACATAAATGAATAAGGGGCATATTAGTGGGGGTTCCACTCAGGGAACAAAATGCCTGACCTAATGGTGGTGTGTCTACAAAGATCTTACCTTTGTGCATGAATCACGAATAGCGGGCCAGTGGAGAGCGCTGTAGGAATGTGCTGACTCACTCCGGGCGCTCGAAAGGGGCCTGGCGGCATAGCGTTAGTAACGCTGTTGCTAGGAGCCTTTTTTATTTATACGGCGGCCATTTTGGATCGAGTGCGTCCGAAAATGACAGATAACTCAACCATTAGGGCTCGGACTGGAAAAATACACTATTATCAGTCTTGGCCATGGTGTGGCCAATCTAAAAACGTAATTTAGAATGTAAATTTGAAAAATGATATCTACGTCGGCCATGTTGGATCGAGTGCGTCCGAAAAAGACAGATAACTCCACCATTAGGGTTCAGACTGGAAAAATACACTATTATCAGTCTTGGCCATGGTGTGGCCAATCTAAAAACGTAATTTAGAATGTAAATTTGAAAAATGATATCTATGTCGGCCATGTTGGATCGAGTGCGTCCGAAAAAAACAAATAACTCCACCATTAATGCTCGGATTGAAAAAATAAACATTTATCAGTCTTAGCCATGGTGTGGCCTGTCTAAAAAAGTAATTTAGAAGTGTAAACTTGAAAAATGGTTTCCATGGTAACCTCAGAAGCCTTGTTGAAGAACAGGGCGTATTAGTGAAACTAAAGGGAAATTAAAATAAATTAGAACACTGAAAGCGCTCCTTGTGCTTGAAATGACTGGCAGGGTAGTGACATGACGTGATGTTGACATGCTTTTAGTAATGGAAAACAAATCCACATAGTAACATAGCACAATTTGTACACATGTTCGACAAGGGACAATTTGTACACAGGTTCGAGTGGCCCAGTCAATTCAGTGTTATGCATGCCATTCGACATTGTTGGAAATCTTTACAGCTGATAGACACTGATAGGCATCTTAATTCATTCATAGCCCTTTGGTAGAGATTTCATATTACATTTCTTGACCGCAGGTCATAGGCATTTTACAGGTGCATATACATTGATCTCACATTGAGCACCGACAGTCTACTCGCCACAATGGACGTAGAGGCTTTATACACATCGATCCCCCAACTTGATGGTCTAGAAGCCATACGAGAATGCCTGAACACTAGAAATGATACTGAGTCCGCCCTGACGAATTTCATTTTGGAGTGTGCCAGACTTGCGATGTCGGAGAATTTCTTCCTTTTCCAAAACCAGATCTACAAACAGATTAAGGGTGTCAGTATGGGGGCCACTTTTGCCCCTGACATTGTTAATTTATATATGTCACACTACGAAAGCAAAAATGTATTCTGTGAAGAGAACCCTTTCCTAGGAAACATCTCCTTATGGAAACGATTCATCGATGATATTATCATCATATGGAAAGGGACCCCTCCGGAATTACAGAACTTTCATCTCTGGATAAACTCAAGAAATCCCAACATAAAGTTCACAATACAATGGGATCACCACCAAATCGACTTTTTAGACCTACATATCTACAAAACAGGCGACCGGCTCAAGACAGAACTTTTTCGGAAACCCACTGATCGTAACAGTCTTCTCCATTTTCAAAGCTACCATCCTATGGGCTTAAAATATAACCTACCTTACGGGCAGTTTTTAAGAATACGGAGGAACTGCACAGACATGGAAAAATTTCAACTGCATGCAGAGGATTTAGGAAAAAGACTAATCAACAGGGGTTACCCACGAAAGGCCATCAGTCAGGCCCGAAAAAGAGCCAAAAACACACCAAGAGATATCTGTCTGGAAAATAAACCCAAGATAGAGTTGAACAGGATGGTATGTGTCACAACCTTTGGACCACTAAGTCCATTGATTCAGAAAACCATAAAAAATAATTGGCATTTGATCAAACATCCGGGGACACTGGACAAGGTCCCATGTTTTGCATTCAAAAAGAACAGAAACTTAAGAGACGCATTGGTTCACACGTTCATAGAACCACCACGAGCAATACAAGCCACATTATGGGATATGCCTCCCTTAGTGGGCCACCACAAGTGTGGCCACTGTGTAGCATGCCCTTTAACTCTACAGAAAAAATCTTTTGAACATCACGGAGTAAAATGGACCATGAATGATTTCACTAACTGCAACACGAAGGGAGTCATCTACGTGATACAATGCCCTTGCAACCTGATATACGTAGGCAAAACCATACGGGCCATCAAGATGCGAATATCGGAACATCAGTCCTGTATCAGGAACAAAGTTGCCGACAAGCCACTAGTAGAACATTTTACCAACAAAAACCACAAAGATACAGATCTACGATGGTTCATTCTACAAAAAGTAACACCTGCAAAGCGGGGGGGAGACTTAAATAAAACACTGACGCAATTAGAACAGCGTTGGGTCCGCAAACTAAACACTGTGCACGCAGGTTTGAATATTGCGGTAGAATGGAAATCTTTTCTGTAGATCCCAAACATTGGCAGCGTCATCATGTATATGCACCTGTAAAATGCCTATGACCTGCGGTCAAGAAATGTAATATGAAATCTCTACCAAAGGGCTATGAATGAATTAAGATGCCTATCAGTGTCTATCAGCTGTAAAGATTTCCAACAATGTCGAATGGCATGCATAACACTGAATTGACTGGGCCACTCGAACCTGTGTACAAATTGTCCCTTGTCGAACATGTGTACAAATTGTGCTGTTACTATGTGGATTTGTTTTCCATTACTAAAAGCATGTCAACATCACGTCATGTCACTACCCTGCCAGTCATTTCAAGCACAAGGAGCGCTTTCAGTGTTCTAATTTATTTTAATTTCCCTTTAGTTTCACTAATACGCCCTGTTCTTCAACAAGGCTTCTGAGGTTACCATGGAAACCATTTTTCAAATTTACATTCTAAATTACGTTTTTAGATTGGCCACACCATGGCCAAGACTGATAATAGTGTATTTTTCCAGTCCGAACCCTAATGGTGGAGTTATCTGTCTTTTTCGGACGCACTCGATCCAACATGGCCGACGTAGATATCATTTTTCAAATTTACATTCTAAGTTACGTTTTTAGATTGGCCACACCATGGCCAAGACTGATAATAGTGTATTTTTCCAGTCCGAGCCCTAATGGTTGAGTTATCTGTCATTTTCGGACGCACTCGATCCAAAATGGCCGCCGTATAAATAAAAAAGGCTCCTAGCAACAGCGTTAAAACGCTATGCCGCCAGGCCCCTTTCGAGCCCCGGAGTGAGTCAGCACATTCCTACAGCGCTCTCCACTGGCCCGCTATTCGTGATTCATGCACAAAGGTAAGATCTTTGTAGACACACCACCATTAGGTCAGGCATTTTGTTCCCTGAGTGGAACCCCCACTAATATGCCCCTTATTCATTTATGTGTTCAGGTTCCCGCGCGAGGACCGCATATTTAAAATCAGAGTCCATCCCACTCCAAGATCCTCACAAGTGAGGTAAGATTGGTTGACCTATAACTCATTTGTTATTTAAGTATCTGTAAGACACCAGATCACAATTGAGTGCCCTTCTTTGCTTTTTAATAGGATTACACTAAGATCCTTCCCACGCCTGGCGTAATACTAGAAACTCGTGCCAGTGGAAATAATTATCCACAGGTAAGCTGTGGCCTCACAGTATTGGATTTATTCCTTTGTTTAAATGATACACGCTCGAAAACACTCCCCTGACGAGTTTTTCCCTGCAGCACCTATTCCACCCCGTGCAGCACTTCGTCCTGATGAAGGCCGTACATATGCTGGGACATAATTGGTCCACCTAAACGACCGAAACACCTTGGTGTAGACGCACCCCGAACAACAGTGCATTGTCACTGTCCACTACCAATTGTCAATTCACGAACCCCTTTTTTTTGTCTGTTGCTTACTTTGTCTAATTGTGTTTTTTTATACTGAAGTATATGAATCACCATAACAAACTATGTATTTTGATTGAGTTTGTGTTACTTACACGACTGTTGTGTCAAACTATTTGACCCCATGTGTTTGTAAATATATCCTATAAGCCTGTACGGTTGGTTTCATTAAACCGTGTGATGTTATGTTGTTTGGAGAACTGTTCACTCTATGTTGATTTTTACAACTGCATAGATAAACAAACTATTATTTTCTCCAAACAACAAAAAAGTGAGTTTCTTTCTTTTTCTCCTTTAATGCAGAGGGTAATAAGGGGTGAAACAGTGTGTTTTCATTAGAGCACTCTTCTTTGTACCTATTCAATTGTAATTTCAGTGAGAACGAGGACATCCAGGTCAAGGACTTCGAGCAGGTGGCAGATGTCAGAGGAGTGTTTGACAGCAGAGCGAGAGTAGTGACGTGGAGCAGGTTGCTACATTTGAAAGACTTCCGGGGTGGGGTACAGGAGTGAGGTCCACCCAGCGGAGGCGGCAGAAGGGTCCAAGAGTGGGCAGAGGCAGTAGACGGAGGTGGCATAAGGGCCAGAGTGGAGGAGGAGGTGGGTGCGAGAGAGGCAGCGAAGGAGGTGGCAGAGGAGCCAGAGAGGTGTTAGAGGGAGTAGCAGGAGAAGGGAGGAAGTTGATAAGACGCGGGAGACGTCCATCAAGAAGGAGGAAATTGGGCTGAGAGCCCTGGACCATAACTGTACCATTTAGGTAAACATTGATGATGGTCTCTGAGGAATGGAAGGAGGCCAAGAGGACTTCCCACCGGGTGCCACCATTAATGGGAGAGAAGGAGAAAGGAGAGAACAGACGCCATATGAGGGGTCCCATAGGTCTGGAGAGGGAACGACAAAGAGGATGTCGGTGAGTGTGTCTCTGGAGGAAGCAATGATGTGGGTATCAGCAATAAGGAGGCCTGGGTTGGAGACCAGGATATCCCTCTTGAACATTTTCCTTCCAAACTTAGTGAGAGGGATAGGATAGGAGATAGAGTAGCAGTAAGAGAGGATGGGAGAAATTGAGAGCCCACATAGGGTGTGAGGAGGACAGAAGAGGGAGTGAGGGAGGAGAAAAGAAGCACGCCCAGAGCCACGCACCACAGGAAGCTCCGGAGGGGGATTGTTCACACAGGAGGCACAAGCAGGTAACATCACAAGGGGAACACAGGAAACAGTGTGGACAGAGGACAGGGGGTGGCACAACAGAAATCAACAGCCATGGGGCGGAGGGGAAGCCAGTGCCAACAGCAGAATGAATAGGCCCAACATAAACCAACAGGAGTCACAGTAGGGAGTGCAGAGACAGAGCAAGTTAAAGGTGTTTAAGTTGCGGTAGGCGCACTGTACCAGCACCCAGATTTGACTTTCCTAAAAGAGGGGGAAAAGGTCTAGTTTTCAACACAACAGTAATGCAAAATAAAAAAATATATAGGGTAACTATGTGCGATGAAGAACCGTCAATTGTATTGATGTTGCGTGACCTGTACCAAATGACAAATCTCTTCCACTTGTTCAAATAACAGTGTCTTGGTGTTAGGTTTCCGTGCCTCTTTAAGGATGTCCATACACCTTTGTGGAAGGTTTAAATGTCCAAACTTTATGACTTCAGAAGCCAAGCTGCCAAGTTCAGAGTTTGAGGGTATGGATGGAATGTCATCCCTTTGTGTTGGGACAGAATGTTGTATGGGCACGGAAGCTTGATTGGTTTGCACACTGCTAGTTTGTCTAGGTGTGGGAACCATGGTTGTCGAGATCACATCGGGGCTATTAGGATCCGAGTGATTGGTTCTTGGTGCGTTGTGTGCACTTTTTTGTTTAGAAGTGGTGTCGGTGGAAAAGCATAAGCAAATTTCCCTGGCCAACTCATCCATAGAGGGATCCTGGTTGGGGAAACCTGGATGCAAAGTTTGGGCATTGTGCGTTTTGCTTTGATGTGAATAAGTCTAGAGGTGGATGTCCCCATTGGGTAAAGATATTGTTTAAAATTCTTTGTGAAATTTGTCACTTGTGTTCTGCGGGTAGCCGTAAGACTTCAGCTTTGAGTGTCTGCTAGTGAATTGTGTTCCCCTGGCACATGTTGTGACACTAGGTAAATGTTTCTTTTGAGAGACCACTTCCAAATCTTCTGGGCTAACCTGGACAGACCTGGAGAGTGTGTCCTGCCCGGCTTGTTGAACATGTCAGAGGTGCTGTCTGTGATTATTAGAACTGTTTACCCTCCCAAGTGTTGCTGGAAAGCTTGCAGGGCTTTGAGGACTGCTAGTAGTTATAGTAGGTTGATGTGTTTTTTTTTGCTGTTTGTGTCCACACACTGTGTGCAGTATGATGAAGGTAATGAGCTCCCCCATCCTGAGAGTCGGCCGTCTGTTGTGAGAGTGGCCTGCACTGGTCATTTGCGAAAAGGTTTCCCTTTTAACATGTTGTCTTTTGTCCACCAGTATAGAGCTTGTACTAAGGTTTGCGAAACAACCCCTAGATCGTCTCACTGACCAATTGCCTGAGACCATTGTTTTGCTAGCCGCTCATGCATCGGATGCATGCGCAGCCATGCGCGTGGAACACGATTAACGGATGAAGCCATCATCCAAAGCAGGCGCATTGCCTTGCACGCGTTTATTGGACAACCGGGTACGTTGTGAGGTAGTTGGAATAGCAGGTTTTGTACTCTCTCATTTGAGGGGGAAAACAAACTCTTCCTGTGTTTTTATAATTGCTCCCAGCAATTGTTTTACTCGACTGGGGACGAGACTTGATTTTTTCCTGTTGATGGAGAACAGATTGATCGTTGCCTGTGTGTTTTTGCAAATTTGCGGTGTTTCCCCTGTTATGAGCCAGTCGTCGAGAGAAGGGTACATTGGGAATGATTTCCTGTGCAGGTGCGCTGCCACCACTGCTAGTACTTTTGAGAACACCCTTGGCACTGATGAAATGCCCTAGGGGAGGACTTTGAATTGGTAGTGCTAGCTTGATACTTGGAAGCGCATGCATTTTCTGTGGACTGGCAACATTGAAATAGGAAAGTATGTAGCTTTCATGTCCAATGTTGACATGAAATCCCCTTGTTTTAACAGTGGAATCAGCTCCTGTAGCGCTGTCACGCAAAACCTTTATGGTCTAACATACGTGTTGGCTGGACGTAGGTCTAGTACCAGGCTTATAGTCGTGTCTTTCTTTGGCACAAGGAAGTATACTGAATAGATACCCTTGTTTACCTGATGTACAGGGAACAGTTTGATTGTGCCTTTTTGAAGCACGGACTTGATCACTTCTAGTATAATCATCTTCTCTTGTGGCAACATATTCCAGTGTTTTGGAGAATGGTGCTGGGGTTTTTCAAAAAATGTGAGGGTGTCCCCCTGCCACTGTGGATAACACCCACTGATCGGATGTGATCTCCTCCCATGCGTGGATGAATTTGCAAATGCGACCTATGACTGGAGATGCATGGGAGGCAACCTGTACCGGGCTGTCATTGTTTAGAGGCAGGGGAACCTCTAGTAGTGGAGGCTCTTGCCCTTTTATATCCCCTTTAAAGAGAGGGTTGGAAACTGGTAGACTGACCCTGTGTATTGCCCCAGGAAGAGGATTGTCCCCGACTGTATCCCATTGAACGTGGTTAACCTGGTCCACAAAAGGAGCAGCAAGTATTAAACACCCATGTTGTACAAACACATCACATTGGGTCATTGTGATCTGACCCAATGATTTTAACGTCTCATGTTCCTCTTTCGCACTCTTTAGTGCATCATCGACATCCTTGCAAAACAGAACAATGGCTTTGATTGGCATGTTTAACAGGGTGGCCTGGTTTTCTAATTTGAAACCTGACTGACACAACCAAGCGTGCCGTCCCTTATGTTGTAATGCATCTAGCATTATCTGCTGCGTCTACATTATTCTTTAGGATGCAGCTGGCAAACTGTTTATCCTCTGAGATTATCTTTAATATTTGTGACTTAAAGGGTTTGGAAACCGTGTCAAGCTGTTGCTGCACAGTGTCCCAGAAATGACAGTTTTAAGTGGCCAGTAGGGTCACGCTATTGCTAGGCCACCAAAGTTGCCACTTTCCTGCCCATGGTGTATATAACTTTTTACGCTCCTTGTCTGGGGGTGCCTGCGCGGATGCGAACACAATGCCTGCCCTTTCTTGTGGTAGTTACCACCAAGGAGTCTGCTTTTAACTGACCCCTGATGTAGAGGGCATCAGTTGGAGCAGGTTTGAATTAATTTCAATGTGAGGATTAACTGCCCTGGTCAAAGTGGATGTAAACTAGAGAAGGTTGGATTCGTCTCTGCACAGACTGGAGCAAGGGAAACAGTGTAACTGCTTTTCTGTCTCCCAAAATGTCATCTATGAAGTCTGCATACTGAAGTGCTTCTTGTATATCAATTGTAAAGTGTTGGGCTGCTTTAATTAGCAGTTCATTGTACTGCATTTGATTATTCATCACAGAGTCTGCAATAGGTTGATCCTGGTCCTCTGGGGATGGTAGTATATGTATATCTCTGGATGCTGGTAATAAAACTGGTCTTGGGTATATTGGTCGTCTTGTGAGAACTGATCACCCTGTTATGTGGGGTCGATAATGTATAGGTCATCGGAAGTATCCTGACTGTGACTAACAAAAGGTTGACTTGTGGAAGTACCTGGGTGTGAGCTGTCTAGCCTCTGTACTTTAGTAGGTGGTTCCCCACTACCCTGTGGTGCTTCACTACCATGTGGGTGCAGGAATTCCTCTGGGTGCCTGTCCATAAAATCCACAAAGCATGAAACTCTTTTCATAACCTTTTCAAACCTATCTGTGGTCCACTCAGTGGATTTTGTAAATTGGTGTGACCCCGAGGGAGAGGGCTCTGGGTGACAGGCATTTTTTCCATGTAATGCCTCCGTTAATTTGTGTTTGGAGGGTGTGTAATGTTTTTCTTGCTACCCATCGTCTTCGGATCTCAGAAATACCTAAAGATTTTGATGTTTTGCCTTTAAGAAACGCCTTTGGGACGTGTTTTAATCTGAATTGCTGCATTTTTGATGCTCCTGAACTGTGCGTCGATGGTTTAGGTTTCGACGTTTGGTCTTTGGAGCGCTAAAGAGGGGACTTTTTAGGATCTGTGTCGGCAATGTGCCTACTCTGCGCCTGTTTGGTAGTTTTGTCTTGCGTGATCACGAGTGCGAGGCCCCAGAGGACAATGGGAGTTTGGACTTTTCTTTCTCCTTCAACCCCACAAGGCTGTGTTTCTCTGACTATGTGGTCAGAGTACGGCTCGGGGTTGTGTGCTTAGTGTGGCGATAGCTATCGGTGCTTTTGCCGACGGGAGCAGTCTCCATCACAGAATTGCCAGCCTGCTTACCAGTGCTGCGGGCTAGCACATGTGGACCCGTGGAACCCCGATCATCTTCGGCGTCACTGGGTGCCCCGTAGCTGCCTTCGTCGGACTCTTCGTCGCCTGCTACATTGATGGACGCTTCGGCCTGCATGGCATGGGCGGCCCAATGTTTCGAGCTTAAGGTTTTAGGTTTGAAGAGTTTGCAGGACGTGCAGTGTTTTTCTGCGTGGTCTCAAGGACGACAGTGATTGCGCACCTGGTGAATGTCTTTCCAGAGGTATTTGCGATTGCAAGATGGGCACAATTTAAATGGAGTATTTTCTGTTTGGAATATTAAAGGCAGCATGATGAATAACAAGGAGTGGTGTAAAACGTAATAGTCATTCTCTGAATATAAGAGTAAATGGCCTTCCACAACTCTCCCTACTGTGATAGGCCAGAGCCTGGTGAAGGCCTGGTGTAGGTCAAAGTCAGCATTCGTCGAGGGTCGATGTTCTCCTGTCAGAAATGGTAGCTAGGGCCGTCTGTCAAACGTCGCAGAAGATTGTTCAACGGGCGAACAAATATTGGAAACGGCTAATACAATAGTAGAACTTTATTATAATAATGGCATTAGGCAGAAATCTCTGCAACACTCGATCAACTATGATGGCAGAAAAAAACTATCTGAGGGACCTCAATGCGTGAAGGACCATAGGTACAATAGACGTCACACAAGGGACAGTACTACAAACACGACCAGTCGAGGTCCCTTTTTTCCTCTAAATAAGTCATGCAATACTCTGACTACCACTAGATAACGGCCTAAGCATAGCTTCTGATCTAAGCAGATGCACAAGCCTCAGAAGAACAAGTTACTTACCCCTGGTAACGTTCTTTCGACTGGATGTTCCTGCAACGTATTCCTTATCTCTGACATGTAGTGTCCACAGCTGGGCTGCTTTGGAAATGTTTCGGCAGAGGGTGCCCTGCGTCAATGGCGTTGTGTCGATGTCCCTCGAAGGCCTCCGTCGAGGGTGACGTCATCGGATGTTTTAAGTAGCACGCACAGTGCCCGTAGCCTCAGTTCTTGTTTTTTCCCCCTCCTCGTGTAGCAGAAGTGGCCACAAATCGGGCCTGACCATACTCAGCCTTGTTGGAACGAAAGTTGTAATAGCATGGGAAATTCTACAGAGGGGTAGGTTGGGAGGGCGATGAGGAATACGTTGGAGGAACATCCAGTCGAAAGAACGTTACCCGCGGTAAGTAACTTGATCTTCGAATGGATTGTGTCCTCCAACGTATTCCTCATCTTTGACAGATTCCCAAAGCAATATCCATGAGTGGAGGAGGATGAAGAATTAAGTAAGATTTAAATTTAAAAGGGCAGAATAAAGGACTGCCTTACCAAATGCCACATCCTGAGCATGGTAAGTATCCAGGGAATAATGCTTGGTAAACGTGCGGATTGAAGACCACGTTGCAGTATCACAGATTTTTTTATAGGGACACCCCTATGCAGAGCTGTCTATGTAGCCATGCCTCTGGTGGAATGAGCATGCAAGCCCTCAGGAGGGACCTTACCCGCCAAAGTATAGCATTCAGAAATAGTGAGGATGATCCACCTAGACAAAGTCTGTTTAGACACAGCCTGGCCTAGTTTGTGCCTGGTATACCCCCCCAAAGAGCTGGCCATCCACTCTCGCCTTGGACATTCTGGAAATATAAGAGCTCAAAGCTCTCCAGGGGTCCAACCTATGAAGCCTTTCCTCTTCGTTACAAGGATGCAGAGGAGGATAAAAGGCAGGTAGCACAATCTTCTGACTCAAATGAAGTCCAAAACCACCTTAGGTAAAAAGGAGGGTCGTACTCTCAACACAAGTCTGTCCTTGTGAAATACAGTAACGGGTGGCTTGGAATAAAGTGCCTGCAACTCATTCACTCTACGTTCAGATGTAAGAGCAACCAACAGAACCGTCTTAACGGTTAACAACCTCAATGGACATGAGTGCAATGGCTCAAACGGAGCACCCATCAGAAACTTTAAGACCAAGTTAAGGTCCCAAAGCGGAACCTGCAATAGCGAAGGCGGGAACACATTTGTGAGCCCTTTCAGAAATTGAGTAATCAAAGAAATCTTAAAATAAGAGCATTCCTCGGAAGAGCGCTTAAAGATTGAGAGCGCTGCTAGGTAACCTTTAATGGTCCCCACCTGAAGACCCTTGTGGGCTAAAGAAAGCAAAAAGGATAGAACATCCGGATTCGAACACTGAAAAGGATTAACATTCCTCTCTCTGCACCAGTCGCAAAACGTATTCAACGGCAACGATACCTAGACTTTGTTGTCGGCCGCCTGGCCGAAAGCAACACCTCCATTACGTCATCCGGGAGGTCCCAATCCTTGTATCTCAACCTTTCAGAAACCAAGCGTGAAGATTGAGAGTCTTGACCTCTGGATGGAGAACCCGACCTTCCTCTCACGAGAGAAGATCCGCTCTTTGGGGATCACGCCGCAGAGGACAGATGGACATTTCAAGAAGATCCGGGTACCACAACCTCCTGGTCCAAACCGGAGCAACTAGGATCATGCGGGACCTGAACCTTCTCAAACTCCTGAGAACTTGAGGAATGACAGGGACTGGGGGAAACGCGTACAGTAGCGGGAAATCACAATTCACCACGAACGCGTCTCCTAGAGCTCCTCTCGGAGAAAATTCCCTTGAGCAATACTGCTCGCACGTCTGGTTGGCACCGGTCGCAAACTTGCGGGGTTCCCCAAAGGGCGAAGAACTCTTGAAGGACTTCCTGAGCTATTTCCCACACGTGGGAGACTGTGCTCTGCCTGCTCAGAGCATTCGCCGCCGTGCTCTCCTCTCTGGCCAGATGAACTGCCGCTAGGGAGATTTCCTCTTGAATTGCCCAGAACCAGAGCTGCATCGCCTCTCTGCACAGTGGTACGTAACCTACACCTCCTATTTTGTTGAGGTAATGCATGGCCATCGTGTTGTCCGTCATTATCAGGACATTCTTCCCCCGTACAGACGGCAGGAAAGCCTTCAGTGCTAGCCTGATTGCGCTCAGCTCCAAAAGATTGACGTGAATTTTGGACTCTGACGGAGACCAACGACCGCTGATGGTCAGACCGTTGGTGTGAGCTCCCCATCCTTTTAGGGAAGTGTCTGTCACTACAGTTACCTCCGGCCATGGCTGCCAAAACAGTTCTCCCCTCATGAGGTTGTCCTCGCATGCCCACCACCGAAGATCCTGTGGGACCCTGACCTGAACCTGAAGGTTATCCGGCATCTTGCCTGAGAATTGGGACCATTGAGTCTTGAGCGCCCATTGAAGGGAACTCATCCTTAGACGAGCCTCTGGCATGATGCCATGAGGCCGAGCAACCTTAAGAATTCGAAGGCCGGAAGACTCTAGGCATCCTGAAACTTGGTTACCATCTGGAGAATGTTCTGAGCCCTCACCTTGGGTGGCAAGCACTTCCCAAAGGATTTGTCCAAGACAGCCCCGATGTACTGGAGCTGTTGGGAAGGTGTCATATGGGACTTCTTGAAATTGAGGGAGAAGCCCAGTCTGTGAAGGGAGTGACAGGTAATGGGGAGATGATCCAAGGCTTGTTCGGGAGAACGCTCCCTGATCAGCCAATCGTCCAGGTAGGGGTAGACGTGAATCCCCCCTCTCCTGAGATGCATGCCACTACCACCACCAGCTTGGTGAAGACCCTCGGGAGGAGGTCAACCCGAACGGCAGGACTCGAAAGTGTGAGCCGCCAATGGCGAACCTCAGGTATTCCCTGTGCTCGAGATGTATCGGCACATGAAAATAGGCATCCTGAAGGTCCAATGACACCAACCAATCCTGAAGTTTGAGGGCCTGAAGGATCTGAGAAAGAGTGACCATCTTGAATTTGTCCTTCCTGAGGAACTTGTTCAAGCACCTCAAGTCCAAGATGGGTCTCAGTCCCCCGTCCTTTTTGGGAATCAAAAAATAAGGGGAGTACCAGCCCTTGTTCCTCTCCACTACAGGCACTGGGTCTATAGCGCCTTTCTCTAGCAGGGTTAATATTTCCTGCACAAGGAGCGGATCTGGAACCCTCAAAGAGTACTCCCGGTGGATTGTCGTGAGGCTTCCATACAAAAGGAAGGCAGTACCCGTGGGCTATTGTATCCATGGCCCAGGCACCGAAGTAATGGCTCGCCTATCTTCCAGATGCTGTGAAGCCTGCCCCCCACCGGTGTGCAGTGACCGAAGGCCTCAGAGCGGTTTTAAAGCGGCAGTAGCAGAGCCTGACGGCAAAGAGGCTGCTGCTTGAGCGGCTTTGGCACCTCTACCTCGTCCACCACGAGGGAACTTATGTTGGCCTCTTTGACTGGCCATTCCTCTCGCCCTTCCAGATGAGGAGTAGTAACGAAAGGAACTACCCCATCATTGCTGTCCCCTAGGACGAAAAGACTGAGGCTGCCTAACAGCTGCGCCCAAAGACTTGGTGGCTGCATTAGAGGTCTGCAGCTTCTCAAGGCTCTCGTCAGCCTTGCTGCCAAAAAGGTGAGACCCGTCAAAGAACAAGTTACTTACCAACTGTAACGTTCTTTCGACTGGATGTTCCTCCCATGTATTCCTCATCTTGTGATAAATCGTTATCTCCAGCTTCGCTGCTTCGGAAAAAAATGTTCTCGGCAGAGGGCGCTGTGCTCGAGGTCATGGCGTCGATTGTCCCTCGACGTACTCCGTACTCTGTCGACGTCACCGATGGTATAAGTAGCTTGAGCCGCGCCCGTTGCTTCAGTTCTGTTTTTTCAATGAAATATATATAGGGGGAACACCCAGGCATGTCCCATGACCGATATCTTCTTCGTGAGAGGAAAGTGTAAGAAAACGTAAACTGTACTGTGGGGTTGGATGGGAGGGTCGATGAGGAATACGTGTGAGGAACATCCAGTCGAAAGAACGTTACAGTTGGTAAGTAACTTGTTCTACGAATGGATTGTGTCCTCCCACATATTCCTCATCTTGTGATAGGGTACCATAGCAGTATCAATTTTTGGAGGTGGGAGTACCATTTCAGTTTTCGTGGACAGAATGCAGAACTGCCTTTGCAAATAAACCCTCGTTAGAGGAGGCAGTGTCCAAACAATGTTTAACAAAGGTATGTATTGTTTTCCAGGTTGCAGCTGCACAAATGTCTGCTGCCGGGACTCCCCTCTTTAGAGCCGCAGAAGTAGCCATTCCCCTTGTAGAATGGGCACGAAGCCCATCTGGTGGTTCTTTTCCCGCTAATCTGTAGCATTCAACTATGGCTAATATGATCCAGCGGGAAAGGGTCTGTTTTGTTACAGATGAGCCTAATTTTTGACCAGTGTAACCCACAAACAGTTGGTCATCTTGTCTCAATTTAGCCATCCTAGAGATGTAAAAACTAAGAGCCCTCTTGGGATCTAATCTATGTAATCTCCCCTCTTCTTTGCCCAGGTGAGGAGGATAAAACGTTGGAAGTACTATTTTTTGTGACAAATGGAAGTCCGAGACTACTTTTGGCAAAAATGAAGGTTTAACCTTAAGGACTACCTTATCTTTATAAAAAATAGTATATGGTGGTTTGCATGAGAGAGCCTGAAGTTCGCTAACCCTGCGGGCAGATGATAGGGCCACAAGGAGGACAGTTTTTAGAGTTAAAAGCCTCAATGGACATGAGTGCAGAGGCTCAAAAGGTATGCAAGTCAAGAATTTTAATACTAAATTTAAGTCCCAGGTTGGTACATGAAAAGGTACTGGAGGGTATACATTAGTGAGCCCCTTTAAGAATTGAATTATTAACGGTATTTTGAAGTATGAAACCTCTTCCGAGGAGCGCTTGAAAATGGACAGCGCAGCAAGGTATCCTTTTATTGTTCCTATCTGGAGCCCCAGATTAGCTAGATGTAGCAGAAAAGAAAGCACCATTGGGGTGCCACACTGAAAAGGGTCCACATCCCTGTCTTTGCACCAGTTACTAAACCCATTCCAGCGACATCGGTACAAAGACTTTGTTGCTGGTCTTCTGGCCGAAAGCAAGATTTCCATTACGTCATCCGGAAGATCCCAATCCTTGTATCTCAACCTCTCAGAAACCATGCGTGAAAGTTGAGTGTCTTGACCTCTGGATGGAGAACCCGACCTTCCTCTTGCGAGAGAAGATCCTCTCTTTGCGGAAGACGTATTGGAGGGCAGATGGACATGTCTAGAAGGTCCGGGTACCACGTCCTCCTGACCCAATCCGGGGCAATTAGGATCATGGTTTTCCTGAACTTTCTCAACCTCCTGATTACTTGAGGAATCACGGGGACTGGGGGAAACGCGTACAGCAGTGGAAACTTCCACTCCACTACGAATGCATCTCCCAGAGCTCCTCTTTGAGGAAATTCCCTTGAGCAGTACTGATCACACTTCCGGTTGATTGCGGTGGTGAACAGATCCACTTGAGGGGTTCCCCAAAGGGCGAAGATCTCCAGAAGGACTTCCTGAGCCAGCTCCCACTCGTGAGAGACCGTGCTCTGCCTGCTCAGAGCGTCTGCCGCCGTGTTCTTCTCTGCGGTTAGGTGAATTGCCGACAGAGAGATTCCTTCTCGTATTGCCCAGAACCAGAGGTGCATTGCCTCTCTGCACAGTGGCAGTGACCCTACACCCTCTCTCGTTGAGATAGTACATGGCCACTGTGTTGTCCGTCATTATCAGAACATTCTTTCCCTGTACAGAGGGCAGAAAGGCCTTCAGAGCTAGTCTGATTGCCCTCAGCTCTAATAGGTTGATGTGTAGTTTGGACTCCGATGGAGACCAACGACCGCTGATTGTCAGATCGTTGGTGTGTGCTCCCCACCCCGTGAGTGAGGCGTCCGTCACTACCGTTATCTCAGGCCATGGTTGCCAAAAAGACTCTCCCTTGAGAATGTTGTTGTTGCAAGCCCACCATAGAAGATCCTGAGCAACTGCGCTCGGGACTTGCAGAAGATCCGACATATTCCCTGAGAACTGGGACCACTGAGTTCTGAGTGCCCATTGAAGGGATCTCATTCTCAATCTGGCCTTTGGTACTAGAAAAATGCAGGATGCCATGAGGCCGAGCAACCTGAGAAAATCGGAGGCCGGTAGACGTTGGGCATTCTGGAATTTTGTTACCATCTGCTGGATGTGGAGAGCTCTCACTTCGGGAGGCGAGGCTTTTCCCGATGAAGTGTCCAAGACTGCTCCGATAAACTGGAGTTTCTGGGCTGGTATCATGTGGGACTTCTTGAAATTGAGGGAGAAGCCCAGTTTGTGGAGGAAGTGGCAGGTGATCGAAAGATGTTCCTGAGCTTGTTCTGGAGAACTTGCTCTGATCAACCAGTCGTCCAGGTAGGGATATATGTGAATACCTCCTTTCCTGAGACTTGCTGCCACAACCGCCAACAGTTTGGTGAAAACCCTCGGGGCGGAGGTCAACCCGAATGGCAGAACTCGAAACTGATAATGAGAATTGCCAATCGCGAACCTAAGGTACTTTCTATGCTTTGGATGGATTGGCACATGAAAGTAAGCATCCTGAAGGTCCAATGATACCAACCAATCTTGGAGTTGGAGAGCCTGAAGGATCTGAGAAAGTCACCATCTTGAACTTGTCCTTCCTGAGGAACTTGTTCAAGTTTCTCAAGTCCAAGATGGGTCTCAGTCCTCCGTCCTTTTTTGGGATGAGAAAATATGGGGAGTACCAACCCCTGTTCCTCTCCGCTACAGGTGCCAGTTCTATGGCACCTTTCTCTAGCAGGGTTAAAATTTCCTGCAACAGGAGCGGATCCGGAATTTTGACGGAGTTGGCTCCCGGTGGATGATTCTGAGGCCTTTTTAGAAAGGGGAGACAGTAACCTTGGGCTACTGTTTCCAGTGCCCAAGCATCTGAGGTAATGCCCCGCCATTCCTTCAGATGTTGAGAGATCCTGCCTCCCACTGGTGTTTTGTGTAACAAGGTCTCAGAGGGATTTGGAGGCGGCTGCAGGAGTGGCTGAGGGTACAGATGCCGCTCCTGAGGCTGATTTTGCACCTCTTCCCCGTGTTCCACGAGGGAAGTTCCTTTTGCCCCTTTGAGAGGCCTGTCCTCTTCCTCTACCAAAAAAGGAGTAGTATCGAAAAGAACAACCCCTCCAGGAAGATGAGCCGGAATAGGGTTTTAGAGGCTGGCGCAAAGAGGCGCTAAGTGATTTAGCTGCCGCTTTCGAGGTCTGAAGTTTTTCAAGGCTTTCATCAGCCTTTCTGCCAAAGAGCCTCGAGCCATCAAAGGGCATGTTGAGGAGTCTAGCTTGCACGTCCGGTGCAAATCCCGACTTCCTCAACCATGCAAATCTGCGTAGCACAACGCTTGCAGCCATGGATCTGCTGATACTATCAGCAGTATCCAGTCCAGACTGGAGGCATTCCCCCATTGCCTCCTTCCCGTCTTTGACTATATTCAGGAAGCCTTCCCTTTCCTCGCCTTCCGGAATATGATCAGCCACCGCCGAAATACAGTCCCACAGGGTATGGGTAAACCTGGCTAGGGTACAGGTGACATTTGCCGACTTAAGTGCCATACTGCCTGACGTGAAAACTTTACGTGCCCAGGCGTCAATCTTTTTATCCTCTCTATGTGGAGGGATAGTTGGATAAGCAGTTTGTTTTGAAGTGGATGCTGCTTGAATGACTAAACTCTCTGGAGTCGGATGTTTATTCAAATATTCAGGATCCGATCCAGCCGGTCTATATTTTCTTGGAAAAGTGCTGTCTGCAGCAGCAATGGTTTCTGGTTTCTCCCAGTTTTTCTCCACAGTCCTTTGAAGGGCCCTGTGAAAAGGGAGAACAGGATCCTTCCGAGGTCCCTTGACGATAATATCCGTCATGTCATCTTGTTAAAAAATGGGTGAAGTATTACCCCAACCCATGTATTCAACTACCCTGGTCATAAGAGCCCTGTACCCAGCATCTGCATGCTCTGCAGGATCAGGTTTGGCGAACTCTAATTCTGGGGATGTGTCAACTCCACTGGCAGAATGTAGAGTATCACTCAGGTCTCTCATTCTAGATTCCTGGTAAATAAGTTCTTCAGGAACTTGTCTTGTACCATAAGTAACTCCCAAAGGAGTAACTTTGTCTTCTTCTGAAGCAGACTCTTCATAGATTGCAGACATAGATTTGAAAAAGTCTGATCTGGGCAAAGGAGTGAATCTCCTTTCTTTCTCTTCCATCTGCTTCGAAGGAAATGGCAAATCCCTCGAAGTTTTCGAGGGTGTCTTCGAAGTTTTCGAAGATGACTTCGATAATGGCGTTGATGTCGCATTTGGCTTTGGTGTCGAAATTATCGACGTCGAGGGCGTCGACAAAGTTGTCGAAGTCTTCGACGATTTGTGTTTCTTGGCCGGCACTGGAGAGGTGCTCGACTCTCGAAGTTTCTTCGACGGTTTTACGTCGACTCGAGGTTTTTTGTATTCCTCGCCGCTACTGGTCTTAGCCATAGTAGCCTTGGACTTCCCTTTGTCGTCCAATGGAGCGACCTTAGGGGTATGGCTTTTTCGAGGTTCTTTCGAGGGGGTCGAGGCCGCATTCTCGAAAACCTCCATCATCTTTTTGCGGAATTCTTCCCACTTACTGGGAGAATCCGATTTAGTCGGACAACGAATTTCTTTGGTCGACTTTGAAGATGATGATGATGAGGGAGATCTATGTCTCCTCTTCATTTTTTTTCGATGACGATGAAGAATGTCTCGATCTACTTCTAGATCGAGATCTCTTCGAGTGCCTATGGCGATCCGATCCCTTAGAATCAGTCGCTTTCTTATTTTATTTTGACAAAACCTTTTTTGAGGCCTCCCTCCCCACCGACAGTTTACCTCTCCTCTCACGAAGAGCTTTTACGGTCATCAATTGGCAGAAGCCGCAGCCGTCGGTTCGGTGACTGGAACCGAGACACCAGAGACAAATCCGGTGGGGAGCGGTAAGCGACATCTTAGACCCACAATCTGCACACTTTTTAAACCCAGTTCTGGGTGTCGAAGATGACATTTTCTTCACAGAAAATAGAAGCGCGCCGTTCTCGATAGCGAAGCGATCGGAAAAACGGAACTGAAGCAACGGGCGCGGCTCGAGCTACTTATACCATCGGTGACGTCGACAGAGTACGGAGTACGTTGAGGGACAATCGACGCCACGACCTAGAGCACAGCGCCCTCTGCCGAGAATTTTTTTTTCCGAAGCAGCGAAGCTGGAGATAACGATTTATCACAAGATGAGGAATACGTGGGAGGACACAATCCATTCGAATGGCATGTTCAGCAGTCGAGCCTGCACATTCGATGCAAAACCAGAGCTCCGCAACCACGCAAATCTGCGTATTACGGTGCTCGTAGCCATGGACCTGCTGACACTGTCTGCAACATCCAACCCAGACTGAAAGGATTCACATATGGTTTCCTTGCCTTCCTTAACAATAGCCAGGAAGCCCTCCCTTTCTTCCCCTTCGGGAGTATGCTCAGCCCCCATAGACCCGCAATCCCACAGTGTGTGCGAAAATCTTGCCAAGGCAAAAGAGGAGTTGACCTCCTTCAACGCCATACTCCCAGCTGAAAATACTTTGCGCGCCCATCCATCCACGCGCTCATCGTCCCTATCCGGAGGGATGGTAGGGTACGCAGCCTGTTTCGAGGTAGCTGTGGCTGCCTGGATCACCATACTCTAAGGAGTGGGGTGAGATGACAAATAGCCGGGGTCGCTACTGGAGGGGCAGTATTTTCAAGTCAGAGACCTGATTACTCTCCGGGGTTTCCCCAATTCTTGGCCACCCTGGTTCTGCAGAGCAACATGAAATGGCAATATGGGATCGGTAGGAGGACCCTGATCCAAAATGTCCATAATATCATCCTGATCATAGTGGTTAGTAGGCCTGGCCCAGCCCAAATACTCCACCACTCTCGACATAAGGCGTCAGTAGGAGGAGACTGCATGTTCCCCAGGGTCTGGGCTGCCGAACTCAAACTCAGGAGAAGTGTCTATACCACTTGCATCATGCAAGGTATCACAAAGAGCCTGCATCCTACTCTCCTCCGAGATGAGGCATTCTGGTACATTAGGGGTCCCAAACTGGAGACCAAAGGGAGCCTCACCTTCATCAGAAAGTTCCTCCTCCTCAAAAATGAAGTGGCGAGACAAAGTCTTTCTGAGGTAAAGGAGTACACCTTTTCTCAGGTATCACAGTCAGAGGATTGCAAGTCGACTTAGACACCACCTTAGCAGGTGGTTCCACTGTAACCAGGGGTTTTGCTGGCAAATTTGTCACCGACAGCGTCGATTGCGTCAAAGGCATCGAAGGCCTGGATAGGGTTCAGGACGCGACAGGCACTATCGACTGGCATGACACCAATGGCATCGACGGCTTCGAAGGTTTGGATGGTTTTGGTGGAGACGAAGACCGTGACCACGCATCACGTCTCGAGCTTTCCTTACAAACCTTGTCCGAGCGAAGCCTCGAAGGATCCCAATGAGGACTGCGCCGTTTAGTCGGGCTAGAGGACTCACGAGTATCAGGCCAAAACCGTTCCCCGCCAGCTTTCACAGAAGGTGCAGGGAGGGCCTTGTCCTGTTGTTAGAAACTTTCAAGCATTTTCACCCAGAAAGCTTACCACTCCATGGGCGTCAAATGTTTGGACAGGCAACTCACCCTTTCGGGGGTGCCACCTGAAGAAAACAACAGGAAGGCGACCGGCAGTGCCTTCTCCTCGAGCGCTTCGATGAGGCGGATGAGTGGCGGGAACCACTCCTGGACCTTGAACGATGGACCTTATCCCTCCGAGGAGAGTCACCTCTCGACTCATCAGTCGAAGGCCCAGCAGGTCAGACTTATGGGGCTTGGACACCTTTCCTACCTTCAGTTTCCCCTTTCGTTTCCGCAAGGCCTTTCCAGTCATCGACTGGCACTTGGAGCACCTATCCGTGTCATGGCCCCCACCGAGGCACCACAGACAGACACGATGCAGATCTGTGATGGACATCTTGTATCCGGAGTCCCGGCATTTCTTGAACCCGGACCGAGGTGTCGTCGGAGTGGAAGACAAAGACATACCGAAGAATATCTTCACAGGTTTGTGGAAAAAACAAAACGGAGGCTACGCGTGCTGTGCGTGCTACTTAAAACATCCAATGACGTCACCCTCGACAGAGGCCTTCGAGGTACATCACCTGATGCCATCGGCACAGGGTGCCGTCTGCCGAAAAATTTCCAAAGCAGCCGAGATGTGGACACTACATGTCAAATGAGGAATACGTTGGAGGACACAATCCATTCGAAATACAGATACATCGCATGTGGAACGCCATGCATGCAGAAGTATTGGTAAACAGGGGCAAAAAAATCAGAAAGCTTTCTTCTTAAATTTTAGTTGTATCTAATATGAGTAAAAGGGTGTTCCAATATGCGAGGGAAGACTACAACCCCAAGAAATACAGTGAAATATCAGTACCAGTACAACCATATAAGTGTTTGACGTTTAGAGAGAATGCTGGCTCCTGTTCGTGCTACGAGGGAGATGGAGCGCTGGGTGGAAATGAACTTCAGGAACGGCTGGGTAGAAGGTATGTTTATTATGTTAATTATTTAAATATGTGTATGGATGCGTGTATGCTTGTGTTAGAAGTGAGTGCATGAAGATGGGTGCTCGTGCGAGTGCCACGTGTATGCTGTGTGTGAAATTAATGCTGTGTAGTGTGAGTATGTGTGTTGGTGCTGGGCCAGGGAGCTGAATTTTGGCAAGTGTGAGTGAAAAAGTTTGTACAACAGTATTTTAAAAGTGCCATTGTTGTACAACCCCCCCCACTTTACACTGGCAAAAATCAACTCTCCTTCTGTAGTGCTGGGAAGCCCAGGGGACAGGGATGGCATTTTCTATTTTTTACTGGACATCCATCATAGATGTCCAATAAAAAAAAAACATGCCTGACCACTGTGCCCCCGAGCACCTTGCACACACACAATTGTCCGTTTGTGTGGCGCTGCGGGCACAGGGGTTAGGCATTGTTCTTTTTTTACTGGACATCCATGATAGATGTCCATTAAAAAAATAACATGCCCACACACTGGATCCCCAGCTCCTCACCCCAGGGGGCGGCATGGCATTTTGTTACGGAGTATGCCCAGTAAACAATGCCAGCGCAATCCCCTGGGATTCCAAGCGCCTTACATGCAATCTCATGCTTGACACCTAAGCCCCCCTTTGCCTCGCATGCACACAATTGATTATCTGTGCATGTGAGGCGTGGAGGACCCAGGGGGGAGAGGGGAGGCATGCCATTAATTAATGGGCATCTATGTCCAGTAAAAATGGCATGGCTGTACCCTGGGACCCCTGCATCTCACACACATCTGCCAGTCTGTCTCTTGTCATCAAAATTCTGCAAACAGTCCTTGTGTCTAAAAAATATCTGTCCCTCACACTTAAGTAAACAATCAAAAGGTGCAAGGGAAATGCTTCCAATTCAGGCTTAGCATTAAGATAAAATGTACATTATACATCATTAACACAAAACATTCATACACAAGAATTTAAACATTTCACACGCAAAACCCAAACAGAGGCTACATACTTCATTAATCAAAATATGCAATTTTCATCCCTCGTTATTTTCAGCAGCCTATAGGCTGCAATGCAACAACAGTTCTCATTTGCCACTGAAAAAATTATGGTCGCCTTGCGGAGATATATAAGGTGGAAATACAAAGAAACTGTATAACATCTTCCACCATGGTTGTACAGAATGGACATTTATCTAGAGAATCTTTCTTCCAATGTGCAACGAAGTAATGAACCAGAAGAATTCCTAAACTGTAACATTAAAGTCTTCTCTATCCTTTTACAAGGGATATCTGGATAAGATTCCAATAAAAAACACTTTTCAACTCTAAAAATCCTAGCACCACCATTTCCCCCCACGATTGTTTGCATATCATTTAAAAAACATTTATCGTACGCCTCCTCAAAACAAGTTTGTAATTATGTCCCACCCGAAGGGGGTCATTCCAAGCTGATGATTTGTGAGGTCACATATGACGACCTTGTGAGGCAGATAGTTGGTTTTTAAGGGGACTATAATTTCTTGGAGAAGGTTGATCAGTCTTAGTCTTGATTAGAGGTAGAGGCAATGACAATGATTTAAGCTTTTCATTAATTACTTTTTGCATTTCAAGTGTGGTATGCATAGTGACAATAATAATAGCAATGTTTCTTAATTACTTATTTCTCATAAATAAAATATGTACTTTTCTACTTAAGAAGCATTAATTAAGTGTTCATTACTGAGTGTTCTGTGAGAAGTACTTGAACATGAACTTAAAGAATGGGTCATCTCTATCTAAATGCATTGTGTACTGATGTGTTATATATGGTACATGTCTTACTACACATACCAAGGGTTACCGGATGGTGTGAGCAGAGGACTATCAATAAAAATATATGTAAAATTGGTAAACCCCTCCTGGGCAGATGAGAGTAGCCGCTTACTGCAGGGGTTGTTGCCTACTATCGTTACTGATGCACAATGATGGGTATATACTTTTCCCTACCCCTGCTCTTAATAGAGCCTCTGCTGGGGGGGGGGGGGTGGAGGGGCTCTTGGACACTCCACTCCCCTGGGGGTGAAAGCTCTGTATGGGGATAGTGGAACACGATCAGCTCAATCCTCACATAAAAGGGACACCAGGGCTACAGAAATGCATTGCCCGCATCAGTATTGGACTCCAACTGAAAGTAATTGCTCAGATCCCTTCCTTTCAAATGCTCTGTGTCCTCACACACTCACCTCAGCACTGTGCAGATTGATGTAAAACCTGGATCCATCAGAAGGCGCCTTCCAGGACTTTTCCTGGGCCTGAGAACAACTGAAAAAAACAAAGGCCGATCAGAAAAAACTAGAAAGAGACTCAAAATGAGAGAGAGGATGAAAGCCAGTTAAAAAGAAATTTGAGGAAAATTAGACAATCTACCGACAGCTATATGGTTAGGCAGACAGGATATTATACAGATGAAACAAAAGCCAACACAGAGAACACATTTGACAGCTAGGAGGGACAAGGCACACACAAGAAGTGCAGAAAAAGTCTAAACAAGGTACATGGACTGTTGAACTACATATCATTTCTTTAATACTGTTGTTCAAATTGTACTGATAATTCCGGTCTGAAAACAAAATAATTATTACAAGCACATGAATGTATGCAAGATGCAGTGCTGGAGAAAGGTCAAAGTGGAGAAGAGTAGAAATTGAAGAGCGAAGCATCTTTGGAATAAGAGGACACTGAGCAAAAGAGATCCCTTTCAACATATGCTGTAAAGTGGTTACCACCCTTCACTTATGTATGTGTTTTATAAAGCGCTACATGTTGCCTGGGTTCCCTTGTGGATGGGGTCATCAAGTTGAGTCTTATTATTGTCTTCGGTTGATTAGGTGCCCGAGTTACATGTCTGCTTCTGTAGTCCACCTCTTTTATAATGGGGCCTGCTGCAATAGGTCCCAACAATCTAGTGGTTTCATTTTCCTTTTTGGCCTACTCCAACATAATGGGCCTGATTCATGGAATGTTTCCTATGGGATTGCGCCATTATAAAACACTTCCATGAATCAGGCCCTTAATCTACATGGGGTACAAATAGATTTTCTCCATTGTCTGGCATATTACTGATTCTGGCTTGAATTTCCAGTTTAGAATCTGCCAACCTGAGCCACTCGTAATGTTTTACCACTACCATAGTAAATGCTTCTCTGGCTGCTGTTTCCGCTTCATCTAGCCTGGACTTAATTAGGGCATTTGGTACAATTTTCCCCTCATGCAGAAAAGCATGTGCTTGTAATACAGATTCTTCTGGCAAATGCCTCCCATTTTGCCCCATCATATCATACAAACAGGGCATTTGAATTGGCTATGTGTACGTTGAATGCTGCTGTAGTAGCAATGTTTGCTTTCTCTGACTGTTGGTGCCTCTGAAGTTGATGCAGGAGTCCATCTCCTCTTTCTAGCAGCAGTGATGATTAGTGAGCCAACCTTAGGGTGACCTCATATCAGAATAAGTTCTGATAGAGATTGGAGATGACGTAGATTACTCACAGTAATCGTATTTCTTATTGTATCTGCTTAGATTCACATGCTGTGCATATAGTCCGACATCGAGTGGTAATCGCAGAGTATTGCATTTTTTTCCAAAGATTGAAAAGGGACGTCAACATGGGCCTGACTGTAACACTATCCCCAACATGACGTGCAGTGTACCCAAACTGCTTCACGCGTCGAGGCCCCATCGGTTGTTTTTCTTCTGCCTTGCGGAAACCTTGCAGAATGCGTGAGTGAGTACAAAAGAGAAAGGTGTAAGAGGTCTATGTTTCTTCTACTCCAAGAGGGGAAGAAAGGTGGGCGCATGTGAATCTAGGCAGATAAAATCATCAGAAATACGATTATGGTGAGTAATGTATTTCTTCTGATGCTTGTGAATCTGCTTAGAATCGCATGTGTGCATAGACGAGCAAGCAGTACCAGGAGAAGGTGGTGGGATGTGTGAAGGAACAGTAGCAAAGAGATGTCTTAGCAGCTCTTGTCCCACCTGAGAATCAGACTTGGAGTGTGTGTCTAAGCAGTAGTGTTGGGTGAAGGTATGAACAGAACTCCAGGTTGCTGCTTTGCAAATGGAATCTAGAGGACCATTTGCAATGAATGCTATGGTAGCCCCTGTGCCTTGAGTAGAGTGTGCTCTAGGCGTAAAGGGTAGATTTCTCTCGGCAAGGGTGTAACACAGTGTGATGCAATATACAATCCATTTGGAAATGGCTGATTTAGAGACAGGGTCCCTTTCTCTACCAGCTGCCACAGAGACGAAGAATTGGTTAGTCTTTCTCAGTGGTTTAGTCTTCTCAAGGTGAACTAGTTACTCTTACCTTGTAACGTTCTTTCGATGGGATGTTCCTCCGACGTATTCCTTATCTTAGATAGAAATCCTTCAGCTTTGCTGGCCTCGGAAAATTTTTTCGCCAGAGGGCGCTGCGCGTCGATGATCGCCGAGTCGATGACCCTCGACGGCCTCCGTGCCGACGTCGACGTCATCCTGCCTATAAAGGCCGCGCGCAGCGTCCGTTGCTCAGTTCCGTTTTGTAGTCCCCAGTAATGTTTTTGGATTAGACTAATCACCTTGAAGGAGCATAGGCTGCAAACCCACAGGAAGTCATACTGCGGGGATGGATGGGAGGGTCGATAAGGAATACGTCGGAGGAACATCCCATCGAAAGAACGTTACAAGGTAAGAGTAACTAGTTCTTCGAAGGGATTGTGTCCTCCGACGTATTCCTTATCTTAGATAGACTCCCATAGCAGTGGTATTGTGACTGGAGGCGGGAGTAATAAAAGTTATGTTACCCTTCCAGAATGGACAGAGTGTAACACAGCCTTGCCGAATCTAGTTTCTTGACTAGAGGAGGAATCCAGGCTATAGAATTTGGTAAATGTATGTGCGGACGACCATGTGGCAGCCGCACATATATCTCGAATTGGCACCCCTCTTTGAAGGGCTGAGGATGTTGCGATACCCCTGGTAGAATGAGCCCTTAGATTTTGAGGAGGCTCCTTTCCTGCCAATTTGTAGCACTCCAGAATGGCTAAAATAATCCATCTGGAGATGGTTTGTTTTGTTATTGGAAGGCCCAACTTATGTCCTGCATAACCTACAAAGAGTTGGTCTGCTTGTCTGATCTTAGCCAATCTGCTGATATAAAAGCTCAAGGCTCGCTTAGGGTCCAGCCTGTGCAGTCTCTCTTCCTCCTTCCCCGGATGAGGAGGAGGGTAGAAAGAAGGTAATATAATCTTCTGAGTGATGTGAAACTCCGAGACTACCTTCGGGAGGAAGTTAGGCTTCACCTGAAGAACAACTTTGTCCTTGTAAAAGATTGTATGTGGAGGTTTACACGATAAGGCTTGCAACTCGCTAACCCTTCTAGCAGATGTCAATGCTATTAGCAAAACAGTTTTGAGGGTGAGAAGCTTCAATGAACAAGAGTGTAGTGGTTCAAAAGGGGCACCCTTTAGGAAGTTTAAAATTAGGTTTAAATCCCATAAGGGAACTTGAAAAGGTTTCGGGGGATAAACATTAGTTAATCCTTTTAGGTATTGTATTACCAATGGAATTTTGAAGTATGAAGGCTCCTCTGCAGTGCGCTTAAAGATTGATAGCGCTGCGAGATAGCCCTTAATTGTGCCAACCTGTAGGCCTGAATTAGCCAGGTAAAGTAAGAATGACAACACCATAGGTGTACCACAAGAAAAGGGTTCAAATTCTTTTCTCTGCACCAGCTGCAAAATTTGTTCCAACGGCAGCGGTATAGAGTTTTAGTTGCCGGCCTTCTGGCCGAAAGCAACACCTCCATAACATCATCCGGAAGGTCCCAATCCTTGTACCTCAACCTTTCAGACACCAAGCGTGAAGGTTGAGGGTCTTGATGGCTGGATGGAGAACCTGACCTTCCTTCTGCGAGAGAAGATCCTCTCTGTATGGCAGTCGAATTGGAGGGCAGATGGACATGTCTAGAAGGTCCGGGTACCACGTTCTCCTGGCCCAATCCGGGGCAATTAGGATCATGGTCTTCCGAAACCTTCTCAACCTCCTGATCATTTGAGGAATGACAGGGACCGGAGGGAACGCGTACAGAAGTGGGAACTCCCAGTCCACTACGAACGCATCTCCTAGAGCTCCTCTCGGGGGAAATTCCCTTGAGCAAAATCTGTCGCACTTCCTGTTGATACTGGTGGCGAACAGATCCACTTGAGGGGTTCCCCAAAGGGCGAAGATCTCTTGAAGGACTTCCTGAGCTATCTCCCACTCGTGAGAGACTGTGCTCTGCCTGCTCAGAGCGTCCGCTGTCAAGTTCTTCTCTCCGGCTAGGTGAATTGCCGATAGAGAGATTCCTTCCTGAATTGCCCAAAACCAGAGCTGCATCGCCTCTCTGCACAGTGGTAGTGAGCCTACGCCTCCTCTTTTGTTGAGGTAGTGCATGGCCACTGTATTGTCCGTCATTATTAGGACGTTTCTTCCCCGTACAGACGGCAGAAAAGCCTTCAGCGCTAGTCTGATGGCTCTCAGCTCCAACAGGTTGATATGTAGTCTGGACTCCGATGGAGACCAACGACCGCTGATGGTCAAGTCGTTGGCGTGAGCTCCCCACCCCGTGAGTGAGGCATCCGTGACTACTGTTATCTCCGGCCATGGTTGCCAAAACATTTCTCCTTTCAGGATGTTCTCCCGACAGGCCCACCACTGAAGGTCTCGGGCTACTTTGACCGGGATCCGAAGGAGATCTGTCATCCTTCCTGAGAACTGTGACCACTGAGTTCTCAGTGCCCACTGGAGGGATCTCATTCTCAGGCGAGCCTCCGGCACGAGGAATATGCAGGATGCCATGAGGCCTAGCAACCTCAGAAAGTCGTAGGCTGGGAGATATTGGGCATTCTGAAATCTGATGACCATCTGCAGAATATCTCGAGCCCTCACCTCTGGTGGCAAGGCTCTTCCCAGGGAAGTGTCCAGGACTGCTCCAATGAATTGGAGTCTCTGTGATGGTATCATCTGTGACTTCTTTAAATTGAGGGAGAAGCCCAGCTTGTGAAGGAAGTGGCAAACATAATCTAGTTGTCTCTGAACCTGTTCCGAAGATACAGCTCTGATCAACCAATCGTCTAGGTAAGGGTAGACATGAATCCCTTCCCTCCTTAGACTTGCAGCCACAACCGACATTAGCTTGGTAAAGACCCTCGGGGCGGAGGTTAGCCCAAATGGCAGAACTCGAAATTGATAATGAGAGCTGCCAATTGCGAACCTCAGGTATCTCCTGTGCCTGGGATGGATCGGCACATGGAAATAAGCGTCCTGGAGGTCTAGAGATACCAACCAGTCCTGAAGCTGGAGGGCCTGAAGGATCTGAGAGAGAGTCACCATCTTGAACTTGTCCTTTCGGAGGAATTTGTTCAATTCCCGTAAGTCTAAGATGGGTCTCAGTCCTCCGTCCTTCTTCGGTATTATGAAGTAGGGGGAGTACCAACCCTTGTTCCTTTCCGCTACAGGTACCAGTTCTATGGCACCTTTCTCTAGCAGGTCTAAAACCTCCTGCAAGAGGAGCGGATCTGGAAGCTTCAAAGGGTTGTTCCCCGGTGGATGACTCTGAGGGATATGTAGGAAGGGCAGGCAGTAACCTTGGGCCACTGTCTCCAGAGCCCAAGCATCTGACGTAATAGCCTGCCATTCCGTCAGATGGTGAGTTAACCTGCCCCCTACTGGTGTTCTGTGAGGGGAGACCTCAGAGTGGTTTTGAAGCGGCTGATGCAGTTGCCGAAGGTAAAGTGGCTCCTGCTCCTGCGGGTGCGGCTTTCTTTCCCCTACCCCGTCCACCACGGGTAAATCTTCCTTGGCCTCTTTGAGCCGGTCGTCCTCTGCCCTTTCCATATGAGGAATAGTAACGAAAGGACCGTCCTCTCCACGATGATCCCGAAGGACGAAAGGTATTCTGACGGATAGCAGCTCCCAATGACTTGGCTGCTGCCTTGGACGTTTGCAGTTTCTCCAAACTGTCATCCGCCTTCTTTCCAAAGAGGGTAGAACCGTCAAAGGGCATATTCAAAAGCCTGGTCTGCACGTCAGAGGCAAAACCAGACTTCCTCAACCACGCATGCCTGCGGATTGTGGTACTTGCCGCCATGGCCCTGCTGATACTGTCAGCAGAATCTAGGCCAGTTTGTAGGGTCTCGCACATCGCATCTTTACCATCCCTGATGATGTTTAAAAATGCGTCCCTTTCCTCTCCTTCTTGGAGGCAGTCAGCCGCTGATGAAGCGCACTCCCAAAGGGTGTGGCTGAACCTAGCGAGCGTACAGGTCGCGTTAATAGACTTTAACGCCATGCTACAGGCAGAAAAAACCTTCTTAGCCATGGCATCATACTTTTTGTCATCCCTATCCTGCGGAGCAGTGGGGTATGCAGATGTGCTGCCTGATGAGGTTGCAGCCTGTACAACTAAGCTCTCAGGAGTAGGGTGTTTTGACAAATATTCAGGGTCAGAACTAGCCACCCTGTATTTTGTTGACAGTTTTTTATTTACTGCCGGGATAATTTCCGGCGTTTCCCAGTTTGTCAAAATCCTTCTCTGTAGAGCAGAGTGAAATGGAACCACAGGATCCTCCTGTGGGCCCTTGTCCAGTATGTCAGTGAGGTCATCCTGCTGAAAGGCAGGAGAAGGTGCAGACCAACCCATAAATTCTATGATTCTAGACATCAGAGCTCTATATGGAGTCTCCGCATGTTCTCCTGGGTCTGGTTTGATAAATTCTGCTTCAGGAGAAGTGTCCAAGCCACTAGCTTCCTGAAGTGCATCCTGAAGATTTTTTAATCCTCTTTCCTCAGAGGCGAAAGTCTCTGGCTCTGGTGATGTGGTCCTCTGTAAATCAATATCTTGGTCTGAATCCTCCCTTTCCTCAAAAATCGAGGTTAAAGGGGGATACTTTGGTTTTTGGAATGGTATAAACCCCATTTCCAATGCAGAAGGAGCCATCATCACAGGCCTTGAAAACGTCGATGTCGTCGACACCGACGTGAAAGTACTCGAAGGCGCCGTGAAAAGCGTCGAGAAATGTGTACTAGGCCTCGAGGAACTCGAAAGGATCGGAGTCCTGCTCGAGAACGACGTCGACGTTCTCGGCGTCGAGTCGGAGGTCTTTTGTCTAACCGTTGGCTGTGGAGTAGCCGTGGTTCTTTCCTTCACCGGCGTCGATATCGGCGTCGACGTCGGCGTCGACTCGATCGACTGATGCGCCGATGAATCCTTCGACAACGGCGTCGATGGCGCCGACCTCTGTTTCGAAGGAGTTTTCGACGATGGCGTCGATGATGCTTTATCTCCCGATGGCTCGAGGCGCTTTCGGGTTGACTTTTCCGCCGGGTACTGCGACTCGCGGCGTTTAGATTTTTTGGGTTTTTTACCCGGGGTATCACCCTCAGCTGTCTTCGAGGGGGACGAGGCCGCTTTCTCGAAGACGCTTAGCATCTTTTTCCTGAATTCCTCCCACTCAGCTTGCGAGCTGCGTTTTGTGGGGCAATGAACTCTCTCAGGAGAACTCGACGAAGATGACGAAGTGGATCTCCTACGTCTCTTCTTCGAGTGTCTCGATGTCGACGAGTGGTGGGAGCCACTTCGTGATCTAGAACGAGAGTGTTTTTTATGGTGAGGAGACGAACGTCTCGACTCTACCGAAGAAGCTTTCGAGGAAGTTAAAGTTGACCTACCTCTCTCGAGCTTCCCCCTACGCTCCTTCAAGGCTTTCGCCGTCATGGAAAGGCATTCCTCACACTCCGAACTCTGGTGCGTGATTCCCAGACACCACAAACAGACCCTGTGAGGGTCCGTCAACGACATTTTCTTCCCGCAGTCTCGGCACTTTTTGAAACCGGACCGAGGGGTCGTCGGGTCGGAGGAGGATGCCATCGATATCGAGGTTAGATATTATATCGAGAACTGAGCAACGGTGTTCCGAGGCACAACGAAGCGCGGAAAAACGGAACTGAGCAACGGACGCTGCGCGCGGCCTTTATAGGCAGGATGACGTCGACGTCGGCACGGAGGCCGTCGAGGGTCATCGACTCGGCGATCATCGACGCGCAGCGCCCTCTGGCGAAAAAATTTTCCGAGGCCAGCAAAGCTGAAGGATTTCTATCTAAGATAAGGAATACGTCGGAGGACACAATCCCTTCGAAAGTACATTACTGCTCTCCTGACGTCTCTTTCTGCCAAGTTAGTGGGGTTTTGAAAGAAAGTGGGAAGCTCGACTGACTGATTCACATGGAGCTTTGAAATGAATGTGGGCGTTAAAAACGGGGGTGTGCGCAAAACCACCTTGTCTTTGTGAATAGTTACAAATGGGTCTTGAACTGAGACGGCTTACAGTTCACCAACTCTCCTTATCAAGGTGATAGCCACCAAGAAGGCTGTCTTATAAGTGAGGGCCTTAAGGCTAGCCTCGTGCATAGGTTTGGAAGGAGGTCCCATTAACGTTGTGAGGACAACATTCAAGTCTCATCCGGGAGTTGGGTTGGAAATAGGGGGTGAAGTCTTTTTAACTCTTCCATAAAAGCCTTGAAGACAGGAAGTTTCCAACATGAAAGCTTGTTCTGGGATTTGGTTCACTCAGAGAGCTGCTAGGTGGATCTTTAGGGAATTGAAAACCAGTCCCAAGTCCAATAGGTGTGTTAGATAAAGGACAATATCTTTGAGGAGCAGTCAATAGGGTCAACGTTCTCATCATTGCACCAGATAAAGCGTTTCCATTTATTGGAGGAGCAATGTCTGGTGTTGGGTTTTTGTGCTTCCCTGAGTATGTCCAAACATCTCTGAAGGAGTTGGAGGTGGCCAAACTCTGACTTCAGGTGCCAAGCTGCTAAGTTGAGTGTCTGGGGGCACAGATGCAGTTTCTCCCCTGGTCTTGCGACAGCATTTTGTATGGGCAAGTTCATATCCTTCAACACATGGAACGGTTGCCAACTAAGTTTCCTGCAGCCAACATGTAGGCACCCACACAGTCTAGTCCCTAAGAACCAGACTGTGCGGTGCAGTGTTTTAGGGTGTGGTAGCCCAGACTACTTTACCTGCACTACTTTACAGGGTAGGCTATATAAACCACACCCAAGCTAAAGAACGTGCTTTGCGTTATTCTGCAGCCAGCAGCGTAACGCTCAGCGTGTTCAGAGACCAGCACCCGGCGTTCCTGGAATCGCGGACCTGCAGAGGAGACAAAAGAACATTATTAGCAGTTCCAGTTTACCTGCAGTCTTCCATCCTTCGATCCCAGCTGCTTGCGGTCTTCCATCCCGTTGGCAGCATCTTCAGGACATTGCGCTCGCACCGGAACGAAGCACCTTGGGAGGAGAGAAAAAGGGACAACATTAAACAGGTTACTCACGGCAAGCTCAGCAGTAACCAAAATCTCCTCACCTGGCTGGGCATATCTTGGCCGGTTCCGCTCCGGAAAACACTGCACGCCCAGAAAGACCATCGTAACCTGAAAAGGAATAAAGAATACAGGTTAGCCCAAAAAGACATCAGCGCGCCACACTTCGCGCTGAACCTACCTTTCTTCATATGCTCCACGTCCATAAATCTCAGCAGGAGCCAAACCCAAGCTGGGAACAGTCTTATTCCTCAGAATAGGTCCTCTACTAACTTTTGGAACCATTTTCCCATCCACAAGACTCTCCCCCTGTCTTTTTCCCCAGCTCCCCAAACTTCTGAAAACTTTGAACTTTTTGGGCACAAGGCCCCAGTCAACTTAGGGTTGGACTTTAGCAGCTAGGGTTACATTCTTGGGGACTGCCATTGCAAATAATACTGTCTTCTGTGATGAATCCTTTGGAGTCATCACTGATTCCCCGCCAAAGCTCTCCTCCCATGCGGCCAGACGACAGCAGCCGCTACCTGATCCTGACCCTGGGGGTGGTATTATGAGGGAGGATCACATGGGAGAAGAAGGCTGTTGGGGAAAAGTACAGACCCCATCAGGAGAGATGCTGGATTCTTCCATTCGAAGAGAAGGCTTCATCATTCTGAAATTCTTGATGGCTTGTTGTCACTATGCCAGGCCTTCTGTTAGTAAACTCCCAAAAAACCTTTTTGAAAATCTCTCTAGGCGAAACATCATTCATACCTCATTCATACCTCATACACTCATAGCACACTTAGTATTTCCTGTCTTCCCAGAAAATTATCGTACTGAGACGAGGAAGGGGAGTTAGGAGTTAATGCAGATCAGAAGAAACACAGTCAAGCGTACAGACTAGTTGTTTTAGGGAGGCCGTGCATTGCCAGCATATCTCCCCCTTTGAGTTAAGTATGACTGCTCTGGCATAGATAGCACTATTAAGCGTTTGGTCTATTTTGGTTGGAAACCCTGTCTTGTCTGTAGGTGAGATGGTTTTTCGTCCCTCACCAAAAGGCTGTGGAAAAACCTACCTAAACAGTATTTGTTTGGGGTCGCTGCTGAACAGCCTGCAACATGGCTGCACTTCGGAACCTCTGTGACTGACTTGGATCATCTGGCCCGCCCGTTACTTAAATGGTCTGTTTGCTCAGTAAAAAACGGTCCACTTGCTATCGGAAATCCTGGGGCAGCCGCTGGGCAAGACTGAAGAACCATCTCGACTCCTCAACAGAGTATTCAGCACGCTTGTGAGCACAGCCGTGTGGTCCTGGTACTGGAGGGGGCGTTGTGAAGGCCGCTGATACTGGAGAAGGCGAGCTGGTGCCTGTAGGCTGGCCCAGACATCCACGTTGATCAGGAGGCCGACCTGGGTGGAGCACAGCCCCGGTACTCAGTAGCAGCTGCTGACAACCTGCAGGCTGTGTATAACGCACTGGGTGTGGCCGACAACCTGCACGATCGTCCATAGGACCTGAGTCAGCCACAACATCTCCCGTGCCTGGAGCGGCAGCACCTTAAAGGGATGGTATAGTAAAAAATTTTATTTAAAAAATAGATAGGCCACATAAAAAGAAAAATACTAGCATCCTCCGTTTTAAAACTTCCTATGTAAAATTTTGAGCTATTCAAGCTCAAAATTCGAAAAAGCAAGCACAGGGGCGCAGCCATTTTGTGAAATGGAGGCCCTCCTGTGCTGGCTTTTGCGGCACTAATGAAGGAAAAGCCAGCCAGCTGTAGTAAACAAAGTCTACCGCTGGGTGGCTTTCCCTTCATTAGTGCCGGGACTCGGAGGACGCGGACCGGAGACCAGAGCAGGAAAGCTGTAGCTGAATCTCGGTAAGTGCTATTTATTTTTTTTACAAAAAATAAGCACTAGCTGCGTTTTTTTTTCTAAGTTTTCCGGGCTGGAGGAGCCCGGAAAACTTAGAAATAAAACCGCAGCTTTAAAAACGTTGTATTTATGTTTGCGGTCACTTTTGAAGCGACCGCAAACATAAATACAACGTGATTGTGTCGGAAAACGCTGCGGTTTTTCTTTCCAAGTTTCTCAGTCTCCTACGGCTCGGAGGAGCCTGAGAAACTTGGAAAGAAAAACCGCAGCGTTTTCCGACACAACCGTGTGTGTTTCTGCCTGCTGTGGCTATCACTTTGGGTCTCCGGTGGAGCGTAGTGTTTCTACCTGCAGCTGATTTCCCATTTGGGGCTCTCGGGCTCCCCGTGGGGAGCCCGAGAGCCCCAAATGGGAAATGCTACGTTGTCTGCCTAAATCTGCTTTTCCATTTGGGGCTCTCGGGCTCCCCGTGGGGAGCCCGAGAGCCCCAAATGGTAAAGCAGATTCAGGCAGACAGAACGCGGTTGTGTTGGAAAACGCTGCAGTTTTTCTTTCCGAGTTTCTCAGGCTCCTCCAAGCCGGAGGAGCCTGAGAAACTTGGAAAGAAAAACCGCAGCGTTTTCCAACACAATAACGTTGTATTTATGTTTGCGGTCGCTTCAAAAGCGACCGCAAACATAAATACAACGTTTTTAAAGCTGCGGTTTTATTTCTAAGTTTTCCGGGCTCCTCCAGCACTTACCGAGATTCAGCTGCAGCTTTCCTGCTCTGGTCTCCGGTCCGCGTCCTCCGAGCCCCGGCACTAATGAAGGGAAAGCCACCCAGCGGTAGACTTTGTTTACTACAGCTGGCTGGCTTTTCCTTCATTAGTGCCGCAAAAGCAAAAGCCAGCACAGGAGGGCCTCCATTTCACGAAATGGCTGCGCCCCTGTGCTTGCTTTTTCGAATTTTGAGCTTGAATAGCTCAAAATTTTACATAGGAAGTTTTAAAACGGAGGATGCTAGTATTTTTTTTTTTATGTGGCCTATCTATTTTTTAAATAACATTTTTTACTAGACCATCCCTTTAAGCGGCGAGGGACTGCCGAATTGCCTCAGAGGTTCCAGCTAGCATCACTAGAACCGAGCCCCGAGCACAGGCAACTGTTCTGTCTGACCTACGCCAGGAAAGCACTGTAGGCCCAATGGATGCCAGGTGAGTGCCATGTGCTGTGGCTGGTGGACTGTGCCTACCCTGCAACGCTGATGCTATGCTGATATTGAAAGGACCGGCACTGGCCTGACTGATTGCGCTGGATAAGTGCAGAGGCTTGGTGCGGCGTAACCTCTGATCCTCGGAGCCAGTAGTAAATACTGCAGAATAAAGTGGGGCCACTCCCAAATAAGTGGGGCACTTCCTACCACCAGTAAGTGGGTGCAGGTCAGGAGCTGTTTGAGTTAATTGCTGGGAGTCATTCCTGCTGGTGCCCAACTGTCTCACACTGAGGTGTAGGGGTTGGCTGTGTAGGGGCCCTAGCTGCTAGTCACCTGAGGCAGCAGTGTGTGGCCCTGATGGATCAGTTGCCTAGGTGATTTACATTATACCCTTCAGCTCTGCACTGGGCCGGCCCCAACCGTGTATCACGGAGGGCTTATACCCAGCGGAAGCCTTGACGAAAGGAGGAGGCAACCAGAAGAAGCAATGCAGCCTGGAGGCGTCTGCGCATCAAACCAACAGACCCTGAGCTGAGCCGCCTTCCGAATCCAATGAGGAGACAGGCCATGGAGAACAAGACACCCAAATCTCAAGCAGCTTATGGAGGGTACGCAGGTGGGATTTGCCTCCATGACAGATACGCTGGACGGTATCACTATTAATATCAGCACCTTAAATGGCAAAATGGAGAGGGTGTGCTCAAAAGTGATGGAGGAGGAGATGCACATTGGAGTGGCGGAGGACGACATAGTGAACCTCAAGAACCACTTGACGGGAATGGCCAAGGATCTAAAGAGGGCCTGGCTCAAATGCGACCACTTGGAATCCAGGTTCAGCAGAAACAATGTCTGCATCGTGCAACTCGTTGAAGGTTTTGGCCGTAGCCCGGTGGAGGAAGCGATGGAGGCCCTACTTAAAGAACTGCTTGGGAACCAGGCCTCCTTGTCAGCGTTTGTAATTGAACGGGCACATAGAACACTGTCGCTGAAATCAAAACCAGACGCCCCTCCCAGGCCTGTCACTGTGAGACTCCTAAACTACAGGGACCGAGACAACATCTTGCGGATGGTGAGAGAAAAAGGCCTGCTGTGCTATGAACAAACCACAATTCACATTTACCCTGATTTCTCTACTGCTGTGCAATTGGAGCACATATCTTTTCTGGGGGCGAAAAAGCTGTTCAGTGAAATGCAATGCTCTTCCCGGCACTCCTCTTTCACGATACCGGAAGAAGCTGTGGCTTTCACAGAGGATGGGCGCCAATGAAGAGTCGGAGATTGCAGCCTCTTCCACGTGTTGAAAGTACTGTATAATAATGCGTGACTCCGACATGCTTGCGGCCGATTGCGGCTGTGGCCTAGAAACAGCTTAAGTCTCTATTCAATCTGTTGTTTGAAGTGTAGCTCATGTCGACGAGCGGTACTCACTCCTCGGTAGGTGGGCAGACTTGGTTGGTGAGATGTCAGTGAGATGTGCAGGAATGTATAGCGGCAAACAAGTTTATGGGTGGAATAGTTTCAAAGGCTGTTGGAAGCAGAAGCGGTGGTCCCCTATGCAAGGTTGCTGGTATGGTGCTGGCGTTAATGTTGGGGTTAGGAGAGGCTCGACAAGGCCCTGATTGGGACAGCGATGAGGGAGGTGGGGAGTGGGGTGGTTGTTGGGGTAGAATTGTTTAAAACTTGTTTTGGCAAGCACACAGTACAGGTCATTGCTGTTCACATCTTCCGTTTGTTGAGACACGAAATATGTGGCAATGCAGCATTGCGCGATTCACCTTAGGTCTTCATGGGGACTGTTAATATTTTGAGCTGGAATGCAAGAGGACTCAGGAACTACACCAAGGCTAGGAAGATAGTGTACCATGTGAACTGGCCTAATATACATATGTTTCTGCAGGAAACCCATGCACGGGGAAATAGGACGCAGTCCAAGTGCTGCTGGCAAATTCATATGGACCCAACGTTCTACGAGGGCTTAGCGGATATCCTTAGGACTTACCCTTTGACGTCAATCATATGGGTACGGGATATGAACACAATCTTTAATCTAGTCTACGGGTAGAGCGCCCCGATAACTATCGAAGGCGGCAAGCTGTATTCTAAACCGAATGAATGGACTTAAACTGTGTGACATATGGGGGACTCTATATCCGACGGCTCTGGGCTGCTCTTACTATTCATCGGTGCATGATATGTCATCTAGGATAGACTTATTTTTTTATCTCGGACTGCCTGGTGGGACAGACAGTGTTGGCTGATATGCTTCCCTGTATGTACTCGGATCGCTCGTCTATAGTGCTTTCTCTGAAGTGGGACACGAACCAATGGGATCAGCCAGCATGGTGATTTAAGTTTCTGGCATTGCAGGACCTCGTTTTTAGAAGTATAGGAGATGATATCCGTGCTTTTTTTCAAACCAATGATATTTCTGCAGTAACACAAGGCACGCTCTGGCAAACGCTGAAGGTATTTATCAGGGGGATGGCCATGTCCAGAGAATTTGGCGTGCTTAAAGCTATTCGCAGGGATATAGTCCATAGTGAAGCTGAATTCAAAGACTTGGAAAGCCAGTATGTGACTACACCCACCCACACTATACTGGCAGTTATTAAAACCTAACTGGAGGTGTTTAAGCTGCATGCAGATCGTGAGGTGAAATACTTTGCGAGGCCAATCACGGCTAGGAGATATGGGGAAGGGGAGTGACCCAGTAGGGTGCCGTCTAACCTGGTCCAGATGGAAAAAGGCCCGAATTATGTAATTGGCGAGCGTGATGAGAAACGGAACATGCAATACTCAGATCAGGGTATTAGCAATGTTTTCGTGCAATTTTATGAAACATTATATATGGCGCAGGATGAGAACAATGAAGAAGGCCTGCAGGCCCTATTGGAGACTATCCCAATGTCGGTTCTCTTGGAAAGTGCCAAAGGGCAGGTAAATACTGCCCTTAATGTAGAATAAATTATACTCATCTCACTGTAAAAGAAATTATACAGGTGATTAGCAACCTGCCCAGAAATAAATTCCCAGGCCTGGGCTAACTGCAGATTATTATATTGAATATGGGGCTCTCCTAGCCCCCTACCTGCTGAAAGTGTGGGAGGAGTCTGTGCAGAAGGGGCAATTCGCAGAGACGCTTCAGGAAGCTACCATTATAGTTCTACTACAGCCTGGCAAGCCTGGTGAGGAATGCGGCTCTTACAGGCTTCATCTCTCATGAACGTGGACACTAAAATGTACGCTAAAGTCATTGCCAATAGGTTATTGCCTTTGATGCCCTTGTTAGTACATCATGATCAGGCTGGTTTCATACCAGGAAGGTTCACATCTTTGAACCTCAGACGTCCTATTTAATATCATGTCTCGTATATCACCTGCCGACCAAGAAGTGGCGGTAGTCTTGGACGCACAAAAAGCTTCTGATATAGTGTCCTGGTCCTTTTTATTTGCTGTGTTGCGCAAATGTAATCTGCGCGAGCAGCTAATTGCCTACATTAAACTTCTATACTCAAGCCCGACTGTCAGTGTTCTGGTTAATACGGTACAGTAAAAATCATTCAAGCTCGGTAGGGGCACACGTCAAGGTCAACCACTATCGCCCATACTTTTGCCTTCAACTTAATTTAGACCCTATCACGGATGACATTACTCACATTGGTCATTATTCAGGATTTACTGTGACCTGTGGCAAATTTGAGGCATTCCCCTTGACTGACCGCACACTATGTCCTGGGGGGGGAGGGATTCCCTTTACAATGGGTGCCGGCCAGGTTTAGAAATTTAAAAGTTATGGTCTCCAGGGACAGAGGCATACTGATTGATTGCTGATAATTGTATAACTCCTGCTACGTATGTTCATACGAAAATGGATCTTTGTTCAAGGGTGCCGATGTTGCTGGGTGGCCGGTTGGCACTGATTAAAATTGTGTTGGTGCCCAAGCTACTGTATTTGTTTGCCAATATGGCTGGGGAAAACAGGACTTCAAAGACTTACAAAGTGACATACAAAGTGACAGGTCTAGATTTGTCTGGCACTCTGCCCTCCCCCCACCCCCAAACACACGTCAGGCTGGAGAAGGCAGCAGCAGGGGAAGTAGACATGAAATCATTGATTCTAGACACTAGCTGAAAGGATGATTGCCCATGTGATCCTGCACAGGCAACTTTATTCACTTGGAGAGCCATTTTTGAGAGAACTACAGTGAGCAGTCCGCACTACCGTTGGTTGCTGTTGTTGACCTGCCCTTTCCCCAACGTGGGATATCTTGCTGAGATCGTATTGGGCAAGACTGGGTTATCAAGTAATACGCGATCTGTTCCCAGAGGGACAGTTTTTGATGCCCCACACTGGGTGCGAAGGACACAGGGGTACGCCTATGGAGTTGCTTCTTATAGGCTGAGGGAAGCCATGCAAAAGAGACGGGAATGTTACCGATTGAGCCTCCTGAGAATGCGCTGGTTGTCCTTATGGCCAAATCCTATGACTGCCCTCTGAAAGGGGATTCTGGATGGGGCCCTGGTCGTGGAGTATAAGGCCTGAGGGAAGTGGGTGGCGGAATTGAAGTTGGAGAGAACTGATGGCCACTGGAGTCCATGTGTATGTTTACTAAGTAAATGAATATGAGGCTGAAATCAAATCAATATAAAATCCTACATGTGCTGCATTATACCCCGAAAACTAGAATCGCTGCCCAAGGTGTGGTTGTGTGGATGCATGTTACGCACATATGCTATGGTCCTGCCCGGAACTTGAACGGTCCTGGGAACATGTCTACAACACATTGATGTCTGTGGGCTTAGTGTGCTTTACAAATGTGATACATAATCTACTATAGTTGTGATGCGACTGGAGAAGTCGCCTAGGAGTGTGTTATTTGAGTTGCAGAGGGAAATGCCTGAGAGAAGCCCAAAGTCCTTTTTGAATATTGGATGCAGTGCTCCAGATAAGATTTTTGAAGTGGGAGTATTTTACTCCCTATTTTTTTTAAAGTTGGGAGTAAAATTATTTTTTAGGGAGTAAAAAAGTAAATCCCATTCCCAGTGGGAGTATTTAATAAACAAGTAAAAATATGTTTTACAGTAAAACAGAAATGTTTTGTAAGACATGTTTCATGGACATGAAAAGGTACATTTGTACCTCTTCAGCTTAGGCAGTAATAATAGCAGAGCTTCTTCCTGTGGCACTACCTTTACTACTGGTCCAGACATATCCATGGGGCTGTGTGGATGACAGCAGGGGGACATGCTCGGATGCTTCTGTTTCCCATTTTTGTTGGAAGTATTTTTACTCCCCATTTTTATTTTTGGGCAGTATTTGCCTATTTTCAGGGAGTAGAAGTGACTGATACACCCCTTATCTGGAGGGCTGATTGGATGCATGTTTGCTAAGCGTTGTATCTTACGAAAATGGAAAGACTTGCACCCTCCCAATGAGCAGGACTGGTTGAGGGAATTAACATGGGTCAGTGACTGTGAAGATACGTATATAACAATGCAGCTGATGTCGTCCTATCCGAATAACACATGGGGGGAATTCCATGCATTTCTTGCTAAAGACTAATGGAGCATTGTGATAAAGTTGTTGATTAAATTGTGATATGTAACACTAAGTGAACCAAATGGTTGATAATACAATGATTGGACCTCTGAACAACGATATAATGATAATTAATTGTGCTTGCCAAACCTAAATAAGTATTTGTTTGTCGGGGAACAAAGGTGTTCTGAGTGGAGCATGTAACCCTGTTCCTTGTCATGTGAGGAAGTTACCGGGGAAAGCTTGTGTTGCAACACTGCCTACTGCAATAGTTTTTACTCATTCTGGAAGTCATGGAGTGGAAACCATGAATCCATGGAACTTTGAGACTCATCATGGTTTACGCAGACTTGGAAAGATTACTTGTTTGAAGTGCCAGGTGAATCAGACACATTATGAGTGTACATCTCCCTGCAGCGATTACATAAGCAGGGTTTCCCTTGAAAGGAAGTCCCTCTTTCCACTACAAAAGACTAATGCAAGCTTTAGGTCCTTACAGATGTGGAAGGGGGAGTTCCCTGAATAGACTTCAGAGTATAGAAGGGGTTTCTGACCAGGGTCTATGCATCATGAGCTGGTCTGTCCTGATTGGTCAGCAAGGTGGAAAGCGACTGGACCCCTGAAGCCAGCCCATGGATGCAACAATGTGACTGTCACCTGCCCTTTGCTGAGGACTGTGGCCAAATGAAGGTGGATTCTCTTGGCCCCTGGCCCCCGAACCGCTGCCCTGGCAGTTCCCAGAACCAGGGCAGGGGACTTTGTCACATGTCAAATTAATGAATGGCATCCCAGAGACATTAATCCGCCTGGTGGAAGCGCTAGCCTGAAATATCTGTCCCAGCTGGAGGGGCATTTAAATATATGGCAAATAAGGAGCATAACATAGTTCCAAGTCTGGATAACAGAGCATTCCCAATAGCAAAGTGACTTTAATGAGAGAAGTATTTTAGTATCAGAAGCGAGAGAACCAAGCAAACACACAATTGAAACAGGAAAAGGGCATTTAAAAGTGTGGTCAAATGAAGGTGCTGATGAAAAGCTTAATTGCCCCGAGTGTTAGCAAATATGTAAGGTTTAGGATTGAGAGTAGGCTGCATTCCAATCCATACGAGACAAGTAGAAATGAAATAGACAAACTTCTAGTACTTGAGGAATAGATGTTTCTTGCAAATGTTTCTCTTGGAGAACCTTTCTGGGATTTGTTCCAAGTCTTGTGAAGTTCAGGGATTCCGTTCCGTGCCCCAATATCGCTGCTCTGGTCAGAACAGTTTTTCCCCGTATTTCCATTTTCTTTGCTATCATACCGGTTGCTTAGATGCCCACCTCACCTGTGACATGCGTTTGTAGCTTTCTCTAATCATAAGGGCTTATCAGGCCCTAGTTTTCCCACTCAACAAGAGGCTGGACGGTGCCAGCGCAACTAGTCCTCTACTGGGCAAGTCCTTCAGTAACCTAGATTTAGGCAAACCTGGGGAGGAAATCCTACCAGAGATTATCCTTTGCTAATTTCTTTGCTCCCACAGCACCAGTGAATAGCCAGCTCCCTAACACTGCATGTGTTCTCTCCCAGTCTTCCCTTGGGCTGTGGAATCCGGGGGTGTCTCTTGGACTGCAGGTCTGCAGAGACATAGAGAAAAAAGGGGGTGGCATCCAAGGCAACTAGTATCCAGAAAAAACAAAGTGGAGGATGCTTTGCCATCCTGACCTTTGCATGGTGTCCTTGCTCTCTGCATTCTGGTACACAAGCGTTCGGTTATGCAGCATATTTTGTTATCCAGCATCATTGATTCCCCAAGGCGCCAGATAACTAATGTTTTGCTGTTTTTAGAAGTGCATACTGCCTCTCAGCATACTATTAAACAAAACATTCCTAACCCTATTGGCCTGGAATAAATGACCAAACAGAAATGCATTTCCACACCTTAAGAGGCAACCACTTTCCCACCAAGCAAATTATGGTGGAAAAGATCCATTAGCATTCTGATACTTCATAAAATACAAGGTAGTAAAATGCGTTGTTACAGAAGTACACCATGGGGGTCATTCCGAGTTTGGAGGCAGCCATGGTGCTATTGACACCATGGCTGCCTCCAAACCCGGGTCCAGGCCCGGTGTCTCTGAATGGGGACTTACCGGGTCATTCCAACCTTGGAGGACCCGGTAAGTCCCCATTCAGAAACCCATTCCCATTTGAGCCCCCACAGGGCTCAATTGGAATGGGGAAGGAGTTAATAACGGGCCCACAAATTGCGGGCCCGTTATTAGCTCCATGGTCCCTTAACGGGTCCCGCTAAGGACGGCTGGTCAGACCGTCAGACCCGCTAAGGGACCTAACCCCCTACCGCCCATGTCTTTATACAGCCAAATCCTAATGCTAAAAAAAGAAAATGCACTAGATTCAAATGTGTGTGGAATGATCTTAAAATGTTATTGAGAAATTATTAAACCTGATTGTTATATGCTTGTGCATCACTAAACACCTTTGTGTCTATAACATTAATTCAATTATGTGGATTTCAATGAAAGTATGAATGAATCTATTAAGTAAACAAAAGCAGACCGAAGGGCTACTTAAAATCTGATATTACTGTAGGTTTTATATCCCTATCTGAGCAATACAAAAAACGATTCAAATATGTGGAGAATGGTTTAAAATGGGTTTAATGAATTTGCAGCATCCTTCAATAAAATACATTAGAATTTTTTTATTAAGAAGTTATGGCTCTAGTTTTCATAACGATCAGACAGTACCATACAGAAAGATAGTCTTGTATGTGAAGCAGAGACAGCACCTTTAAACCATCAATCTCAGGAGTGAGACAACAGTACACAGAGCAGCAGTGTCACACATGTGACAAAAATACCCCATACACAGAAAGTGTCACACTTGACAGCAAAAACACCACGTAGGCAAGTAATGTCACACATGACACACAGATAGCACTATATTGGCAATTAGTGTCCAACAATAGAGAGACAACACCATACAGACAAACCGGTTTAATGCGACAAACAATATCAAATAGATAAGGTCATAAATACGATCAACAGAACCGTAAAGATAAGCAGTGTCAAACATGAGACAAGAGAAAGCAACATGCAAGCAGGTAGTGTCAGATATGTGTAAGGAGGAAATATACAGACAAAAAACAAATCATAGAGACAGAGCTCTGAAACATGACAAAGAAACAAAGAGCTGAGAGTTTGACACTAGCTACCTTTGCACTTGTTTGGTATTCAGGATGGATTCACACAGGGTGTCTCTGCCAATGCGAAGGATACAAGCTGACACCAGCAAGAAGAAGAGAACCAACGTGGACACCACCAGCGAGATGGTGAGCCAGATGGAACCGCTGCAAAGAGAAATGAAAACTGCATTAGACAAACTGGAGACAAAGACCCCAAAAAGAAAGAGAACATGAAAGGGTAGTGAACAAGAGAGGGCTACGAGCAGTGAAATAGAGTTGGATTATACTCGAGGGAGAAGCAGGCAGTAAAGGAGGGCTAAGGGAAAAGAACCCTGAAGGAGAGAATGTGATCGGGTTAATGGATTCAAGGGGTGCTAGAAATCTATGGATCAAAAAAAACATTTGTGGAGGAGCTAAAAGTAGCTCCTTGGTATCCAGGCGTCAGCAGTAAGCAAGAGCTGCCACATTGTGACTTCCACATGAGAGGCAAACAAACTTTTGTCTGTGATATATGACCCATTATGATTTAATTATATTCTGTCTCGCTACTCCTATAGGCACATTCCCAAAAACCCACAGTTAATGTCACATATGTATGTTTCTATGGCACCAGTTGGCATGAGGAGTGAAAAATAGATACTGGTAGCTGTTGTAAAGTCCCTCCCAGCCTCCCACAGGCTACAAGCCAGGAGGTAAATATCACCCAGCTGCTGGAAATGTTGAACCCTGAAATTGTGGTGAGAGTGAACATCGGGGAAAAAACGCATTATACTTAAATAAAAAAAGTGAAGGACAGGGCATCAGAGGGACAAGGGAATCATAGGAGGGAAGGAAGAGTAGGGACGGAGAAAACCAGAAGGGAACAGAATCAGAAGGGGGCATAGAACATAAGAGGAAATAGAAGCAGAGGTGTGAAAGACCCTTACAGTGGCGAGGACATGGAGCTCAAAACAGGCCTGAGAATGTAGATGACCAGAGGGGGAGATCCTGTGTGGTCGAAGTTTAAATGGATTTTCAGAATGACCCTTGGGGTGGATTCTGAGAGGCCTAACTATTATGGTGGCAGGAAAGACCCTAATGTCTTGCCAAACCCAGTCATGGTAGAGTAGCAGAGCAGCAATGCTTAGAATCATCAGGCGGGGGCGGTGATAGTGATCTAGGCAACAATAAGACACACACAGAACACTCCAATAATTCCAAAATACACTTTAGTGTACAAAAATATACAATTATTTATTGGGCCTGTTACACACACACTCTAAGCAAATGAAAGCTTGCAGTAATTAATATCACTGAACTAATATCACACATTAAACTTTGGGGGGTTCTGGTAACAGAACACCAACACTTTACTTTTATGAACAGTTATGCAATTGAAGCAGAGTTAGAAGCAACACTTGTAAATAAATGTGTAAAGTGAGAAACAGACAATTTCAGTACCAGTAAGCACCCGTAGGTAATGTAGGTAGAGTGGGATTACCCAAGTTGAATGAGAGAAAAAAAAAAAATTGATCGAATGGTACGATTTCGACCAGTACCATTTGATCGATTTTATTTTAATATCGAACACTCACCATGTTCGGTATTTTTGGCTGTCGCGGTGTCCTACACTTGCTTAACATGGGAGGCGGGGGGACCAAAACAAAAACAAAAAAAGAAAAAGGGGCCATGCTGCGTAGAATCCACCCTGCGTTAGCGGGACGGAACTGACGCTGCAGGGTACTGGAGAGACGGCGGACATAGAAAAGGTAACTAGGGAGGCAGGGGGTTGTGGGTGTACTGGCGTATTGGGGGACATGGGTTTGGTTTGTTTAACCATGGTAAAAACGTATTTGCAGTGAAAATGACTAGGTCAATTCCGCCACAAATATTTCTACCATGGTCAAAGAACCCAAATCCGGTAGAGGACGTACAAAAGAACCTAAAATAAAGCCCCTAGCACCTTCTAAGTCCACCAATGATAGGGAATGACACCTAGTGCCCAAAAGTCACCAGTTCAACAAAACGCATAGTTCAAGTGGGTTTACTATAGATTGTGACACTAGCTACCCTGCAGATAACATGCTGCTGATAAGTGTTCCGTAAGGTAAGTAAAGTTAGAAAGGTTTCTCTGTCCAACCACTCTAGGGAAGGCCCAATCCCACCGATCTTAGTTAGGCATGGGAGAGCTAGAGTGAGGACTACGCCCATGCAACCCAATGGTGGGAGGGGGCAGGAATAGATAGATTAACTTATACACCATATTACAATTTCTCCAGAGATCACGTCAGGGGTTCTGATATTTGCTGCGCCCACTTCTGCGATGTGTCCGGTCGAGGGAGGTCCAGGAGCCACAGGTGAAGGTTTATTTCGGCACTGGGTTTGGGTCTGACTAGTACATGGTGCGGGCTCTGGTTCTGAAGACTGGACAGCTGCACATAAAGAGGAGGAGTTCCGGCGAAAGTTAGCAAGATCAGGCAGCAACAGGTGATCTTCGTAAGATGAAAAAAAGGAGCAGCACCTGCACAGCTTCTCTTTGGTATAGGAGGCTAAAACTGCAAGAGTAGATGTCTTGTTGTACAAGCTGATTCACCAAGTTCAAAGTGTGCACTCTGAATGGTGACGGCTGCAGCGATGTAGCCCAGGCGAGAGATAGTCAGTCCACCAGGTGGTCCAAGGACACTTCCGAAGACTCAGCAGGCACAGATCCTACAGCAGTGGTCAGGACAGGTTGTTCCCACCAGTCCGGGTGGATGAAGCACCAACGAGCCTTCTTGAGATCAGGACAGAGAAGCAGTGCTTCAGCGGGAATAGGCTGGAGTCAACGCTGGTCAGCTGCAACTTTTGTCCAAGGGTCTTCAGCAGATTGCATTCCTTCGGTCTTGGCTCCAACAATGATCTGCCGATTGTTTGCAGGAGTCCTTCTTTTAACCTGGAATTGGACTGGAGTCACCGCCAGCCACACCAATGGTAAGGCTCTGCACCATTCAAACTGCTAGGGGCTGTGCAATCATGGACAGCCACTGACCAAACATTCTGCCCAGCAACAGCCAATCTGTGGCTAGGATGTGGACTGGGACAAGACAGTCCCAGGCCCACACCCGACCACACACCCAGACCTCCAATTTGCTGAGGAAAGCAGAGATTTTGCCCAGGAATGGCCTTTCCATATATAGCAATTCCAGACCTGAGAAAACCGGAAGAAGGCCCAAGTACAAAGTTACCAGAATGCAGGCAGAAATCTTGTGGCATGGCCATTTCAAAGTATATTACACTCTTTATGGCTTTATGTGTTAAAATGTAAAAGTGTACAATTAAAAAGTTAATAACATGGTATAAAGATATCTGCTGCCACCAACCCATCCTGGACACATTGTATGTGTAATCACTAAGTTATAAAAGAAAAAATCAAAAGGATACAACAACACTTCATCTTAAGGTGATGTGTGCAGCTTTCAAAATACAAGAAATCCACTAATGGAGACAATGTCACCCAGTAATGAATGTCTTAGGGACTGATCAGCTTCCACATGATAGCGAGCAAAAAGCAAGGAAAATAAAGCAGAGGGCTTTACTTACCTCTAAAACATCAGGCCAGAAAGCACATAACAGCAAAAAGAAAGGGTGCCCCATAGAAGTCTATAAGAGGTAAACAGTAAAAAGAAAATATTTCCTAACAGTGGAGTACATAGAATGAGGGGAAGCATGTAGGACCACATAAAGGGGAGATGATGCGAACCAGAGGGAAGAGAACTAGAGGGCAGACAAAACTAAAGTGAACCAGAGGGCAGAGTGAACCAAAGAGAGTGAAAATCTGATTGGGTAGGTAAACTCAGAAAGAGGAAAACATGAGTGGAAGATAACCCTTGCAGTTGGAGGCCTAACCGCAGAAAAAAACCATAGGTAAAAACCTGGGGAATTGAAGTAAAGTGAAAAATGAACTTGGGGAGGAAAACTTCAGGAGATGTTAACAGCATTAGTGAAAAGATTGGAGGAACACTAGCAAGAAGAAATGGAGGAGTGGCTTCAGTAAAAAAGATTCATGGAACGAGCCTGGAGAAAGGAGCCACAGAGAGCCTGGGGAGCAATGGAAGAAAAAAAAAACACAACCGAGGTAATGGAGAAAGTGCATGGAGGAGAATGTTGGAGGGTAGGAAATAGCTTTGAGAAAGAACCCAGAGGGGATGGCAAGGCAGATCATGAAGAGAGCGCACACAGGGGATGAGACCCCGGGGAAAGAAAGGACCTTTGGAGAAAAAAAAGCATAGGGTTATGGGAGGAAGCAGAATCTGCAGGCTGCACAGCTCACCATGCCACAGTGGACCCAGATTATAGAGGAAAGGGGTCCCTAGCTGATCGTCTGGTTTTGATGGACCTGGCATCTCGATCCTGTATAATAGAGCAGCCGTGAACCTGTGCCCTGTAACAGAGGTCCAAGAAGGGGGCTGCACAAGGATCCCATGAGAGGACTCCTACTTACCGTTTGATGTCATCCACACAGCTTGCATACACCCAGTACAGAACAATGGTGAAGCAGTACAGGGCTATCAGCACTGAGATGGCGGACACGAAGTAGCATAGTGAGAAGCGGCTGAAGGCTGAGATAGAGAAGACCTTGTCTGTCTCGTTGTAAGACGCTGTCCCGTAAAGAATGCACTGTCCCCCGAACTCTCCCTGGAAGACAAAAGGCAGCGAGAGTGAGTGCCACTCCAATCCAAAATGGAGAGCAAGCAAGAAGCAACAGGGAGGGGAAAGGGCAGAAGACTTGACGAGGCTAAAGGAAACCCCCCACGTTTAATTTTAGTTTTGCCAGACACTATTTTATAATCACACTCTATTATATTTTGTCAATTTAGCTGTAAAGGCTGAAAAAGAGAGCCCCCTTCTGAGGTGAAGTACAAAATGGACAGAGAAACAGGTTTGAGGTAAGGAATGGTGTCCAAGCAATGCCGGTTAGGAATATTTTACTAAAGTCACCCAAAAGGACTTTATAAAATATACCTTGGGAAATACATATGGTTCAAAGAAACACTGGTGTATTGTAAAAATTATGATTTATTTTATATATACAGAGAATTCTTTAGAAAGATAAGTACTATTATAAGTCAAACACAATTATAAAAACCAACACAATACTTAAGGTATGCAAACCAAAGTATAAAATCTATTTAGAATAGCAGTATGCAGTTCAAGGTGAGCAACACCTAGTGTTACAGATTTAGAATGGCAGTATGCTATTCAAAGGGAGTAAAACCACATTAGTACACTTATAGAATGCCAGTATGTAATTCAAGGCAAGCAAACCCTATTGGTAGCAAACTATGTTGCTTATTCAGTTTGATGAATAATCTAGTTATACTAACAATCTTACAAGTAAGCACCTGGCCACTTGTGCAAGTTACTCTGTTTCAGAAATAATACAATTTCAGTACTACCCGGACAGGTAAGCACTTTGCAACATATGTAACTTATTCTTCTTTCAGGAATGATGCAATCAAACCCATTACTTTTTAGAATAGTGTAACACAATTCAAAGGTAAGCATTAACTTGAATTACTTTTCAGAATGGCAGTGTGCACTTTAAAGATTAGTAAGAACTCAGTATTACACATTTCGAATGGCAGTATGCTATTCAATGCGAGTAAAAACCTGTTGGTAATAAACTCTTACACTTATTCCATTTCAGGAATATGTATATATACACAAATGTTACTTTTTAGAATAGAGGAACACGATTCTAAGTTAAGCAAGAAATCGATACGACTTTTCAGAAAGGCAGTAAGCAGTTCAAGGTAAGCAAACCCTAATGTTACACATTTAGAACGGCAATATGCCTATCAAGGTGAGTACAACCCTATTGGTAATACTGTTACACTCATTCAGTTTCAGGAATAATACAGTAATGCCAACTTTTTTACTTTCTAGAATAGTGGAAAACAATTCAAAGGTAAGTAAATAACTTTGTATACCTTTCAGAATGGCAGTAATCAATTCACAGGTAAGTAAGAACTTTGTAACACTTTATAACGTATTCTATTTCAGAGATAATCAGTTACAGCACTAACACATTAGCAAGTAAATACCTTGCAACACTTGTTCTATTTTCTAGACAAAGGCCTTATACTTTGGGAGTCCTTTCCTATTCTAGGGCATGAGAAATCTAAGAGGCGGAAGGGGGCACTGGTGGTCCAGTGGCCAACAGTAGGCTGGTCAGGATAAGGCATGGATGCAGGAAAGTCAGAGTTCCAAAGGATTTCTCGTCCAACAAGTAAGTACAGACTTTAGAGTTAGTAGAAGGTGTTCAGGGGCTTCGTAGAAGGCTCCCTAGAATCGTTCCAGCGTTAGGCCTGGGCAAACTCCCAACTTCACGAATCACCATCCTATGTTGAATGGCCGCCGCCTGATCGATTTGCCTCACTATCTCGGTCCAACAATCTGGTGAGGGGACTCAAGTGAGATCTTGCTTCTGGAGGTCCAGCAGGAGTCCGTCGAAGTTTCCGCAAGATTGGTTCACGGGAAGATGTTGCACAGCATTCGGCTTTGAGGTACCAAGGTATTGGCGGTTTGTAGCCCAAAAAGGTCACAGCTCATCGTGGGATGGCTCCAAATGCAGGTCTTCTTAAAACTGATTGGTCCCACCAGTCCAAGGGGCGGAGTCGTCTTCGGGTCTCCAAGGTCACGTAGAAGAAAGGGTCAGAACAGACAGTGGTTACACAGAAGGCATCTCCGGTTGCAAGAATCAGCTACAACTGTCGTCTCCAATGGTAGACTTTTCTTCAGCTTGCAGATCCAGGCCATTTATCCAGGAACCCAGACACTCGGCACATATGCGGAGGTTGCTGTCCTTTCTCAGACCGCCAGCCTCACAGTTATGACTTTTTCCAGGCAGGCATGCGAGAAGACAAAGAGCTGCTGAGTGTCAGACTCCTCCCACATACCAGGACCTCCCCCTCCAAGGATGGCAGAGGAATGACCAAGAAAGGACAAGTATGCTAAAAATGGCAGAAAAAGAAAGCCGCCACCATTCCAGATGAATGGTGACCCTTCTGTGCATACTGCAGCTGGTAAAACTCACACAAAGGTCTGTAGCACACATCCACTGCTACCAGCCATAATTGTAAGCTCGTCACTAACAGAAATGTTGAGAAGTAGTGAGACTAGAAGAACAAGTTACTTACCCGTGGAAACGTTCTTTCGATTGGATGTTCCTCCGACGTATTTCTCATTTTATGATATCCCCGTTTCCAGCTTCAGCTGCTTTGGAAAACGTTTTCTTCTCAGCAGAGGGCGCTGTGCATTGACACGGTTGACCTGATGTCACTCGAGGGCTTTCATTTTGGTTGAGGTCATCGAGTATATATACCATGGCAGCACCTGTTGGCTTCAGTTCTGTTTTTACACCCCTCCTATGCAGAATTACCGACATTATCCCTACGTGATCCCTATCACTAATGAGGCTGAACTATCTGCTGATCTTCCTCTCTTCACCCTTAAAACAGTCTCCATAGATGAGGTTACGGAAGTGGTTCGTAAACTCAAACCCACTTCCTGTAAAGGGGACATCTTCCCTACATCTCTGTTTCAGGAGTTTATTTCGACTCTGGTTCCATGGGAACCAAATTCATAAATCGGTCTTTCCAAGAGTCATATGTTCCAGAAAGTATTAAGAAGGCATAGTTTACGCCTCTGTTGAAAAAGGACAATCTAGAGAGAAGCTGGAAACTATTGACCAATAACCAATCCATCTTAAACATTTTGGATAAAAGAGCGTACTTGCAGTACCAGGCATTTGTGGAGAACCATGACATCTTAGCTGTTCAGCAATCCGGATTTCGCCCAAATCATGGGACCACGTCGGCGGTGCTTGATCTAAAAATCACACATCGCTGGTCTTATAGATGAGAGTAATTAGATCTATCTGCCACATTCGATCTTGTTGATCACCAACTTCTGGCGGTTATACTGTCTACGGTAGGCAGATGTTCCTCAGAGGCATATCATTTCTGGGCCCTAGAAGTATGAATGTCACTAAGGACAATGCTTTCTCCAACAGCTCAACTCTTACGTGTGGTGTGCCCCAGGAGTCTTGTCTTTCGCCACTACTTTTTAATGTTTATTCAAGACTCTTGTGTGACCTACTCTCCACCATGGGCATATATTTTGCAAATTATGCTGACGACACACAGATTGTCATTAGGATATCTGGCGTGTACACTGATGACCTGGAGCTCATTAATTATATCTTCATTCAAATCCAGAATTAGATGGCGCTGAATTTACTGGCCCTCAACAACGCCAAGACAGAGTTGCTTATTTTGGGCACTCACAAAAACTCAAAAAGCTTGACGCCAGCTATGACAAATGTATGATCGCCCAACATATCATCTCTGTCTCCAAGACTGTTAAGGGAGGTTTATTTTTATCCCCAACTGTCTTCAGGTCAGTTACCTAAAATCATCTTGCTGTTATTTTACAGTTACTCTGGCAGATCCATCCCTTTCTGTCTAAAGAAAATCTTGCCATGATCGCAGCAGCTATACTAAACTGCAAGTGTTACGATGGGTCTCCGACGCGGTTTGTTATGGAACCGCTGGCGGCTTCAACCAAAGTTGCGGCTTGGTTCATCCAACATGGCGCCTGTACTCGGAGTCAATGGTCTAGTTGTCAGGACGGGAGACGGAAGCGAAGCTCCGCCTCCCATCCCAGAAACGCTACAAGAATCCACGTCTCCTGGACAACAACGCGTTGCTACTGCTATCAGAGGCTTCGCTCCGTGAGTTGCCGTTAGAAACCTTACGTTACTATTTCCTGAGAACCTTTGTGTCTACTAACCCTTGATTTCTCTCCTTTCATTTTCGAGCAGGGAAGCCCCGCCTCCTCTGTCACCCACGCTTGTGTTACCGACTCCATTCGGCCACCGAGAGTGGTGGGTCTCAACCTCCACGCTTGTAAGCTTCTTTCCGTTTTGTACCCGGTAACCAGACTTATAGATCAGGCCTCTCCCCCTCTAAATTTCTCTTTTCTTATTCCTCCCAAACCCAGCTTTTCAGCTTGCCTTCCCGCTCATTCTCGGAACCCCGCTTGGAATCCCTCTCTAAAGGCACACACACATACAAACAGCGATTGGAAATCCTCTGCCGATACCCAGTTCCTACCACTCGCTCCCAGTGGCTCTCAACCAGGTATTACTACACTCATCCAACACTCGCAAGAAATCCGCTACTATCACTCTCGCTAACTTCTATGTGTTTATTCCCAGTTTTTCCTGAGCCTGGTACTTCATAGACGAACCACTTACCTACCGTTAGAAGACATCATCCCACAAGATGTTTGAGAGTCTGAAACCAGCTCTACACCCAGCGCTCTCTACCGGCCACCGGGTTTTCTTCCCCACGAGGGTTTCCCGGGAGTCTCCTTTCGATACCTGAGTTGGAAGGTGTCGGAAGCGGGTTCCAGGTAGATCTATCTATTCTACATTTCGGAACGAAGACAAGGTAGGCCTTGTTGTGTTGTTCTTGCCGGCGAGTTTACATGTGGGGATTCTCCAGAGAGTAATGAGTTGAATTGTAACAGCAAGCTAGATTATTGCAATAGCCCTTTAATCGGCACTACAAAGGCTAATATAAAAACATTACAAGTTATTCAGAACAGTGCCGTGAGTGGACTTAAACGCAATGCGCACGTTTCGGAAGCCAGAAGGAGCCTACATTGGCTCCCCATTCAACAAAGACTACAGCACAAAGTTACTTAGCCACTGTGTTTAAATGCCTTCATGGTGAAGCTCCATCTTCTCTCATCTCCAGGCTTAAAAAGAAACCATTGGACGCTCTTTGCATTCCAATGCCATCATCCGTTTGTTACAACCACGTTCTTCCTTGAAGAAAATTGGTGGTGACAGTTTTAACCTCTGGGCTCCCTCCGTACGGAATTCACTTCCAAAACATCTTGTGGACAGTGACTCAACGGCTCTTTTCAAGAAGCATCTGAAAACTTTTTTGTTTGACTGATCTCAATGCTTACGGCATCCACCCTCTGAACCTGCCTGTTCTTTTAATATCATCTCCTGCTATTTTTGGCTTGTCCTGCTGCCTCTTTTCACTGTCTTTGTATGTGACCCTCTTGTGAGCGCCCTGAGGCCTGCGGGTTGGTGGCGCAATAGAAAAACAAAGTGCCTTTAATTTATCAAACTTTAAAAGAGCGTAAAGTTGAATACCAGGAGATTCTCAGCGGGGTAGGTTGGGGGGCTTGATGAGGAATACGTGGGAGGAACATCCAATTGAAAGAACGTTACCACGGGTAAGTAACTTGTTCTTCAAATGGATTGTGTCCTCCCACATACTTCTCATCTTGTGATGGACTCCCAAAGCAGTATTACATTTTTGGAGGAGGGTGTAAGAATTTTGAATGTTATTACTTGTCAAGAATGGAGCATAGAACTGCCTTCCCAAATCTTCACTCATTGTTAGAAGTATCTAAACAATAGTGTTTTGTAAACGTGTGTATAGTAGACCAGGTAGCTGCCTCGCAGATATCCTTTAAGGGCAGAGAAAGTTGTCATGCCCCTAGCAGAATGCGCCCTTAAGCCAACAGCTAGTTTGTAACACTCTGAAATAGCCAGTTTTATCCATCTGGAGAAGGTTTATTTGGTAACTGACAGACCTAGTTTATGCCCTGTATACCCAATGAAAATTTGGTCATGCTGGTGTAATTTTGCCATTCTTGAAACAAAAGCTTAGAGCTCTCCTTGGATCGAGTCGGACATTTTTCCTCTTCTTTACCAGGATGAGGTGGTGGATAGAAAGTCGGAAGCACAATTGTCTGTGCTATATGGTAATCCGATACAATTTTAGGTGGGAATGAGGGTTTTACTTTAAGGACAACCGTATCCTTGGAAAAGGTGGTAAACTGAGTTCTACAGGCTAATCCCTGCAACTCGATCATCCTGAGGGCTGATGTTATTGCACTTAACAAAATAGTTTTGAAAGTTAGCAACCTTAATGGGCAGGAATGGAGTGGCTCAAAAGGAGCACATGTCAAAAACTTTAAGACCAATTTAGGGTCCCAAGCTGGGATTTGGAAATGTGTAGGAGGAAACACATTTGTGAGTCCCTTAAAAATTGTGTTTTGTTTAAGAAGGTATTTTGAAGTATGATGGCTCCTCCAAGGTGCGCTTGAATATGGAAAGTGCTGCCAGACAACCCTTAATTGTTCCAATCTGGAGCCCCAGATTTTCTAAACGTAACAAAAAAGATAACGCTGTAGGTGTATCGCATTGAAAAGGGTCCACATCCTTTTCCCCACACCAGCTGCAGAACTTGTTCCAATGGCAGTGGTATAGGGATTTTGTTGCTGGACATCTGGCCGAAAGCAAAAACTCCATTTCGTCATCCGGGGGTCCCAATCCTTATATCTCAACCTCTCAGAACCATGTGTGAAGGTGGAGTGTCTTGACCTATGGATGGAGAACCTGACCCTCTGCTCGCGAGAAAAGGTCCTCTCTTTGTGGAAGACACATTGGAGGGCAGTTGGACATTTCCAGAAGGCCCGGGTACGATATCCTCCTGGCCCTATTCAGGGCAATTAGGATCATGGATTAACCAAACTCCCTCAACCTCCTGATCACGTGAGGACTGACGGGGACTGGAAGAAACACGTACAGAAGTGGGAACTCCCAGTCCACCACAAATGTGTCTACTAGCGCTCCTCTTGGGTGAAATTCCCCTGGAGCAAAACAGCTTGCACTTCCGGTTGACACGGGTCACGAACAGATCCACTTGAGGGATTCCCCAAAGGGTGAAGATCTCTTGAATGCCTTCCTGAGCTAGTCCCCACTCGTGGGAGACTGCTCTGCCTGCTCAGATCACCTGCCGCTGTGTTCTCCTCTCCGGCTAGGTGAACTGCAGATAGGGAGATTCCTTCTTGAATTGCCCTGAACCAGAGCTGCATTGTCTCTCTGCACAGTGGTAGTGACCCTACACCACCTCTCTTGTTGAGGTAGTACATGGCCACCGTGTAGCCAGTCATTATCAGGACATTCTTTTCCCTTACAGAGGGCAGAAAGGCCTTCACTGCTAGTCTGATTGCCCTGAGCTCCAAATGTTCGATTTGTAGCTTGCACTCCTGTGGAGACCAACGACCACCGACTGTCAGATCGTTGGCATGTCCTGCCCACCCTGTAAGTGAGGCGTCCGTAACTACTGTTATCTTCAGCCATGGTTGGCAAAAAGGTTCTCCCTTCCGAATGTTTTCCTTGCAGGCCCACCACAGAAGATCCTGTGCGACTCTGCTCGGAACCTGAAGAAAGTCTGACATTCTGTCTGAGAAATGGGAACATTGAGTCCCGAGAGCCTAGTGGAGAGATCTCATTCTCAGGCGAGTCTCTGGAACCAGAAAAATGCAGGATGGAATGAGGCCGAGCAACCTCAGAAAGTCGAAGACCGTAAGACACTGGGCACTCTGGAATGTGGTGACCATCTGCCGAATGTGTTGAGCCCGCACCTCGGGTGGCGAGGCTTTTCTCCCCAAGGATGCATCCAGAACCGCTCCAATGAACTGGAGCTTTTCAGATGGTATCATGTGGCACTTCTTGTAATTGACGGAGAAGCTCAGTCTGTAGAGAGAGTGGCAGGCTATGCTGAGATGTTACAGGGCTTGTTCGGGTGAACGTGCCTTGATCAGCCAATCATCCAGGTAGGGGTAGACCTGAATCCCCCCTCCTCTCCTGAGACTCGATGTCAACACTGCCATCAGGTTGGTGAAAACCCTCGAGGTGGAGGTCAGCCCAAATGGCAGAACTCAAAACAGATAATGAGAACCGCCAACAGCTAACCTCGGGAACTCTGTGCTTGTGATGGATTGGCACATGAAAGTAAGCATCCTGAAGGTCCAATGACACCATCCAATCTTGGAGCTGGAGAGCCTGAAGGATCTGAGAAAGTGTGACCATGGTTAACTTATCCTTCCAGAGGATAGGGAGAGTACTAGACTTTGTTCCTCTCCATTACAGGCACTGGCTCTATAGCACCTTTCTCTAGTAAGCTCAAAGCTTCCTGCAACAGGAATGGATCTGGAACATTTAGCGAATGGCTTCCCAGTGGAAGATCCTGAGGTCTCTGTATAAAGGGGAGGCAGTAGCCTTGGGCTACTGTTTCCAGTGCCCATGCATCCAAAGTAATTCCTCGCCATTCTTTCAGAGGCTGACACAGTCTGCCTCCCACTGGGGTGTTATGCGTCAAGACCTCAGAGAGGTTTTGAGGCAGCCAAAGTAGCGGCTGATGGTAAAGACGCTGCTGCTTGGGCGGGCTTTGCACCTCTCCCTCACCCACCACAAGGCAATCTTCGTTGTCCTCTTTGACCAGCCTGTCCTCTCACTCTTCCAACTGAGGAATAGAAACAAAGGACCTACCCCGCCAAGATGATCTGCTGGGGTGAAATGGCTGTGGCTGCCTGATGGCGGCACCTAGGGAATTGGCTGCCGCTTTTGAGGTCTGCTGCTTTTCAAGGCTTTCATCAGCCTTATAACCAAATAAATGAGAGCCATCAAAGGGCATGTTGAGGAGTCCAGATTGTAAGTCAGGTGCAAATCCTGATTTCCTCAACCACGCAAACCTGCGCATTACAGTGCTTGCCGCCATGGCTCCGCTGATGCCGTCAGCAGAGTCCAGACCGGATTGAAGAGACTCACACATGAACACTCTGCCATCTCTCATCAGGTTCATGAAGCCGTCTCTTTCCTTCCCTTCGGGGTTGTGATCAGCCTCCATAGCTACAGTCCCACAGGGTGAATGTTAATTTTGCCAGTGTACATGTAGAGTTAGACTTTAATGCCATGCTTCCAGCCGAAAAAACGTTCTTTGCCCAGGTATCCATACATTTATTATCCCTATCTGGAGGGATAGTTGGGTACGCAGCTTGCTCAGGAGGCAGACATAGCTGCTTGGACCACTAAACTTTCTGGTGTCAAATGTTTTGACTGGTAGCTTGGGTCGCTACTGGATGGTCTGTAATTTATGGTGAGGTTTCTATTAACTGCAGGACTAAACAGTTTGACATTACTCTTTTTTGGAGTGCCACATGAAAGGGTAGTATCGGGTCATTTTGTCGACCTTTGTCCAATATGTCCGTAAGATTATCCTGATCAAATGGAGGATCAGGTCTATTCCATCCTAAAAAAATCCATAACCTTAGTCATCAGACTTCTGTATGAAGCATCAGCATGATCAGCCGGGTCTGGCTTCCCAAATTCTAATTCTGGAGAAGTGTCAACACCACTAGCTGTTTGTAGGGTATCATGTAGCTCACTGACTCTGGTTTCCTCTGAGGTGAAAGTTTCTGGGACATTACAAGTATCCTTATGTAAATTAGGAGTATCCAATTGGCCATAAGGTGTGGTGTCATCTGATGTCTCATAGCCCTCATATATTGAGGTTAAAGACTTGAAAAAGCCCGTTTTAGCTAAAGGTTTAAAAACCTTATCCTTTTCCTGAGGTTTTTTTTGGTAAAGGCGTCGATGACTCCACTGCCGGCTTCTGTGTCTTGGTTTTAGACTATTGATGATTTTGGCGTCAACGTCCGTGGCGTCGATGGTATCGATAACTTACTCTTCGACTTATGCCTCGAGGGACTCGACCCAACGGTGTCTTGGACGATTTCTTGGCCCATCGAGTACTCGAAGAATCGCGAGAGGTTTTAGGCTTAAGACCCGGGCTTGAGAGGCACGCAGGGTTTTGCCTTGGCCATATGCTCGTCATCGAATGGAGCATGGCCACTTTTTTGTGGTTCGAAGATGACGAGGCTTCACTCAAGGATTTTAACGATTTGCTTTCTAAAATATTCCCACTCATCTCAAGTAGAGCAATTAGTTCGGAAGAGGAGTGTCTGTTCCTGGAGTGAGAGAGTTTTTTTGATTTTTTTTAATGACGAGATTAATCTCTCGACTCATGGGACGACCCAAATTTCGATGGAGTAGAATGGGATTTTGGGGCAATCCTATCCACTGACCATTTAGCTTTAAGCTCTGACATGATCGACAGTGAGGTTCCATGCACGACACCCAGGCACCAGATGCATATTTTATGCGGGTCCGCGCTGGGCATTTGGTGCCGTATTTTAGGTACTTTTTAAAGCCTGTCTTCGGAGTAACAGGTGTTGAAGACAAGGCCATATCTAAACGTTTTGTAATGGAAACTGAAGCACGCCGTAATTCTCGAAGCGATCGCATTAGTGGAAAAACAGATCTGAAGCCAACAGGCTCTGCGTGTGGTATATATACTCGACAATGACGTCAACTAAGATGGAAGCCCTTGAGGGACATCAAGTCCACTGTTGCAACGCACAGCGCCCTCTGCCGAGAAGAACATTTTTTCCAAAGCAGCTGAAGCTGGAAACCAGGATATAATAAGATGAGGAATACGTGGGGGACACAATCCATTTGAAAAGGGATACTGCATCTCCTCAGCACTCCACATAAGGTGGGGTTTGCTGAGCTCACAATGGGTATTGTAGAAAGGATATCAAGTATCCTTCTACCCTTGGGAACAGTAGTTCACACAAGGGACCCAAGAAAAAATAAAAGGAGATCCTAAGGGGCACCCCAGCAACACTGCACAGAAAGTGTTGTGTGCTGCAATAGGAAAATGCAGATGGCCAAACAGTTATAGGAAAGTATCACTTCAAGTATGGTCAGCCATAAAAAGTGTAAAAGAAAGGGTGAATGGGGGGAAAAAAGATTCCCGCTGACTAAGGAATATGGAAAAATAATAAATCCAGCAAAAAGTACTGGAGGGGGGAGGTCGTCGCACAAGTGATGGAGATTTAGCATAAAAAAGAAAATCTAACCTAACAATACTTAAGCCACTTTGGTAAAACCTGGTAAGAGAGGAGTCAAATGCTACTTGCTGGGTGCATTATCACATATAAATCTAATTTTCCAAAATGCGCAATTGCAACCATAGGAAATGGAAAGAAACACTGTATAAGCTTTAGAGAGATAATGCTCGGCGCATGATGGTCTGTGAGGCTAATGGCTGGGAATGCGTGACAGGCATGAAACAAGTGTAGACTGTTGCTATTTCGGTTGGCTAAGGATTCAAGTGCATGCATGATTAATGCACCTAGCAAGCTGCGTGTGCCCACGCTTTTAACTAACAAGTATCTACTGTAAGGAAATCATGGTGGCAACAATAAAGACAGACAAGTGATCACAGTTCATGGGTGTTTATTAAACTGTAAATGCAGGGTGGAAAAACGCCCAACGTAAACCTAAATCTAAGATGGAAGCAAGCGTCGACCATCAAATGAAAAATAAGGCTGTCCTCGTAGCGTCTTGTCAAAGTAAAAAAAGGCCTATACTAAAAACATCTATTGCCAAATCCTTACATCTAACTACAGAAAGAGTGTGGGATAGGGTTTTTGTTAGGGAGAATTCGTATACATGTGCTAATTCCCTTCACCTTAGAGACCCCCAGCAACTTTGCTGGATTTTGAGGACCTGATTTTTTTACCTCAAAAGAGTGTGAGCCTTTTTTCCCACTCTTTCATGTATTCTGATGTGTGTTTTACATTTGTGTTCTTTGACTTTGGAGTTTTAAGATAAATCCATAAATATTTTCATGTGCGTTACACAGCACCCTCGGTGCAGTGACACAGGGATGTCTTTTTAGACTTCCCAAAGGTTTAAGTACCTTCTCTGGGATAAACTACTGTTTCCCAGAGAATGTAAAGTGAAATTGACTTGACTAGTCTTTCCAAATTCTTAGACCAGCACACACCATCTTATAATGGAGTGCTGGAGGGGTTACATAGTATCCCCTGTGTCTAAATAGTCATGTAGCAGTCAAATGCTACCCTTTCCTATTGAAAAGACTGGTGGCAGTGGTTTTACAACGAACTACCGTGATTTTTTTTTCCGACCGCGAACACCGGTAGCTAAAAATCACGGGAGCCAAGTTTTTCAAGATGGCGCCTTAAGCCCCTTCGTTTAAACGGGTCCCGCTACGCGCCAAACCAGGTTTGGTCCCTTTGTTTGTGTGCCTTTGGCGGGCTTCAGGACTGAGGAGCCTGGGGTGGGCAGGAAGTGAGGGAGGTGCCCGAAACTCTGTGCTTAATCTTCTAGTAGACCCAAATGCACTCTGGCGTGATTGGCTGGCTGACTGTTTAACTGACAGCTACCCTGCTGGGTGAGTGACATCTAGGCTGGAATGAATGGGAGAAAACTGTTTAAAAGGCGAGTGTCCAGGACTGGAAGGCAGAGTCGATCATTGAAACGAAAGAACCGAAGAAGAGCTGGAAGAGGACGGCTGCTGCAAACCCTGGACCGTTGGTTTGCCCAGTGAAGCCCTGCTGCAGGTCCGAATTGGCAAACTCCATTCGACAGAGAAGCTCCTTCAAGGACGGCTTCTTCCTTTGAGTTGGTGGGATCCAATCAACTCATAAGACACCTGGATACCATTCTCAAGGCTGGTTAGGATTAACCAGGGAGAGGGACACCAGCTTGTGTTCTTGAATCAACATCTACTGGAACTGAAGTGACTCCATTTTGTTTGCTTTCTTCATCGGTCCCGTGCAGTGCAGGAGTCCCCCGACGTCCTCCCTCTTGTACCCACGACTGAGGCTCAGGAACAGCGAGATCTGCAGGACCTGCCAGGAACCACGACTTCAGCAGCATTTGTTTCTTCATACAAAGGTACTGTGCCAACCCGATTGAGAGAACGACACTCTTGCGGTGAAAGTTTGTGAAACTTTCCCAACTTGCAGGCCTAATCAGCTTGTGACTCGACATAGGATTCTTTTTCGCCTAAACTACTTCTAAGAACGTTCGCAAAGACTTTACTGTTTGATAACAGAACTGATCTTTCCTATCCAGAACACTAGCCCATTGACTTTGGCCTGGGCTATTGACTTGAACTGAACTCCTCTGGTGAACTGAAACTATTTGTACTGTCTAAAAAGTATATGTGATCTATTTTACTTACCTTGTGCCTTTTGCTCCTTTCTAAGTACTGAACTGCTATTTGGCTCCTATTTCAGGAGAGCATACACTGTCTCAAAACCTTATAATTTTTAATTGAAGTCTATTGGCTTATAATATTAAGTTGCCTTCTCCTAGAGAAATATTTTCTAAATGATTGTGCAATATATTAACACGTGCTTTACCAAGAAACCTTAAGTATAAGTGTTTACTTGAACCACTGTGATTGAAAGTCCTTTGTGCAACTACTTGTACTGCTCACATTCACTCTTGAGATAAGCCTGGCTGCTCAGCTCGCTACCAAAAACTGTGTGGTACAGACTTATACCAAAGGTTGGTTTGGCTAACACCTGTAGTCCTAATTGTGTCTAGTGGTCCCATGGGGTACTGCCTGTAATTCTACCTAACCGTTTTCAATAAAGAAAGAAGTGTTCAAAATAATAAGACAGGATGTGATTACCAGGGGTTTCACTTCCCTAAGTGTTAAGCACGGGCAAGGTGGGTCTCCTGAGCACTTCAAGACACAAAAGAGAGTTGGGCAAATTTAAACAACCATGGAAACTATTCCCAATACATAGATCATCTAGACCAACAACAAAAAAAGGAGTACCCATAGTTAAATGTCATTTGTTAACTGGTTGTTGTAGGAGTGTGGTCACTTACACTACCTTGCTACTGGATGCCTCACGTCCTACATGAAACAAATAGAAGGATGCTATTTTATGCAAAGATATCACATTTTATTCAGTTAACACATCTTCCTAAAACAAATGCTTATTTCAGTCTCAAGTGCAATATTTCACAATAGTTTTATAATTAGTAATTGCAAAACAACACAAAAGGTTCTCACCACAGAGCCAGCATTACATATCTTGGCAAATACATTAAATAATCTCATGTGTTACCTAAATCACAACTACTCACTTTAATCCATAATCACTCCACTTACTTGCATACTTCCACTTCACATACACCCTACATGTTTCATTCCATACCGATTAAAAACAATTTCATGGAAATTCTTCAGGGGAGTCCCTGGGTGAAAACCAAACCGTTGTCTATTCGACAGTTAATTGCTTAACCTATACAGCGTGTTTCTTCTCTACAAACTCCTGTACAGTTTCCTTTAGTACCAGTTTCCTGGTTCTTCTCTAAGGTTCCCAGTTTAGGTTCTCCAGTGAAATTGACCCCCTGAGTCTTAGAGCTGCTTGACCATGCAATTGTTCCAAAGATGATGAATCCTACGAATTCTTTTTATCTTCAAACAACTATGCCTTTAAACTGAGGCATTCCATGTTCACAAAGCATACATCTTCATGCTTGTAATCGTGGATTTCTTTGTTCCCGAACTCAGCGCACCTAATCAACAAGTCCCGGACTTCTGCTCTTCCACGAGAGGCAACCTTTGTAATCCTCTGCAACAAACCGCTGTGTGTAGTCTTCGGATCGAGTGTCAGAGTCACTCTGTATGTTTCTGGGTGGTATGTGTCCACCCTTCCCCCACCTCTGGTTCCCCTGTGATGGTGTGTGTCGCCCCCCACTCCCGTCTGGTTCACTGTGATGGTATGTGTGCCCCCACACCCCTCTGGTCCCCCGTGATGATGTGTATGCCCCCCACCCCCTTTGGGTTCCCTGTGATGGCATTTGTTTGCCCCTCACCCCCTTCTGGTTCCCTGTGATGTGTCCCCCACCTCCCCGTCACTGTACCTTAGCACTTTGCTTTCAGACATGTCACCTGACCTGTACGATAGCTACCCGTTTGGCACCCCCCCAGCACTATTCTGAAATGTCATCAGGCCTAGTATGTTAGTCACTTGTTTCGTTCTTCTCCTCCCTCACTCCCTACCCCCTCCCTCCTCTTGTTAAATTCCGGCACTACCTCAATTGCCGTCAGGCATAGTAATGTAGCCGCTTGTCTGTCTCACTTTCTTGCCCTCCCCTCCTTATCATTGTTCAATAGCGCTTACTCTTCATTTGTCTCACGACCTGTTGACATGGCCACAGGCCCCAGAACACAAAAACCACACCATCTAGTGATGGGGGCAATGGGTCACTTGACTCACTTACGTCCCTTTGGGACACAAACACAGGGGCCCTGGCTGGACTCAGTCCTGGCGCCTTTGGCGCCAGGCTCATATAGAAATGTGAGCAAGAACACTTAATTTCAGTGCAGGAATGCTTTTACTTTATTTCAGTGCAGGAGTGCTTTTATTTTACAAGAACTTTGCAGGAGCTGAAAGTCTTTATTCCAGAGAACATCCTCATGTGCCGACTCATCAGGTGTGGCTCCCTAGGCCTGGTCTTCATGTGCTGACTCATCGGGTGTGGCATGCAGGCTGAACCTGGTGGGCGTGGCTTCAGAAGCTCAGCTATATAAGCTGCTCCATCCTTAAGGCAGGTGCCTCGCGTTACTGTGCACTCGCATGCAACGAGACACTCACCGCCGCTTGGACCAGTTTACTTACCTTTGAAACCAGGCATTCTCCTGTATAGTCACCTCCAGGAAACCAGTGCTTCTTCGCTTCATCTGCAGACTCATCACCAGATATCCAGTGATCTTGATCCCGACGCCGCAGCACTGTGCTCCGCATCCATGAACTCGGACCCTGTGAAGAAGACAGACAAGGTTAGAACATTCATCCTAGGGCCGCGCTGCATTTGAAACCCGTGCGTCCCCTAGTTAACCACTTACCAGCTACTGTACCACTGCAGCTTCATTCCTCGTTCCCTTCGGCTGCCGCCTCGAGCTCCGCAGCTTCTGCCGGGCCGGCAACATCACCTGCAAGGGAAGAAAGCAAAAGAGCAAACATCAAAAGCGGAACGGACAGCAATACAAGACAACAAACTTTACAATACAACAAAAACAGACGAGGAAAGACAAAGGCAAACAGGAACACTTACCTGAAGTATAGTGGCTTAGTCGCAGCAGGACTGGACTACCACGTGCAAGGGACGAGTGAAGGAACTCTGTCCAGATCATACAAGCGCCCCTGCCAGAAGCAGCAGGACGGAGTGCTCGCCAAAACTAATCAACAGGTGAGCTTTCCAGGGACAGCACATCCCACAGGTACCATGGTTTGGGAGAAGGGGTCTGGAAGGGGATCAGGCACACAAGCCGGAATACTTACGCCCCTATTCTCCACGCAGGAGCAGTTCCGAGCAGCATCACCTATTATCACCAGTCACCACATAAGCGCAGAGGGTGAAGTCGGACCTGAGCGACCTCAGCCCCAGGAGGGCTGCAACCGTGCCCCAACGCCCCCGCAGAGACTAGGTGAGCGTATCACCTGTGTGATAGCAGCTTGTTTGTCTCCCCCACCCTTTCCTTCTTTGTCTTCCCCTCCCACTCACCCTCCAGCCCTATCTGAAATGTCGTCAGGCCTAGTAGGATAGTCGCTTGTTTTGTTCTTCTCCTTCTCCCTCACTCCAACCCCCCTTCCACTACACCCTCCTCTTGTGAAATTCCAGCACTACATCAATTGTCGTCAGGCATAGTAATATAGCCGCTTGTCTGTCTCATTCTCCCTTCCGCCCCCCTCCCCCTCCTCATCATTGTCCTTGCACTTGCACTATCTGAAATGTCGCCAGGCTGATTACGATAGTTATTTTTCACATTCTGAATGTATCAAGGACTTGTAAGAATGTCACTGTATTCTCCCGTGTTCCCTCCCTGCCTTGAAGCACTTTGAAACACATTGTGTATAGGCGCTATATAAATAATCAACCAAACCTAACAAAACGAGAATCTGACAAAAATCCAGGAATTGGTGAGAGACAGCAGCCTTTTTCTCAATGGCCGAAAAAGCTTAAATTATAATTTTGCCCACATGATGTTACTATTAAATGGGCCCCAGTTCCCAAATGTTCCTCTAGACGCCACCACCTGTTTGTAAGACAAGGAACCTGGGGACAGTTTGCACTAAAATATACGTTAAGTGATCTCATTAACGAAGAATTAACACCTCAAGCCTAAAGGGTCATACCTGCTCAATATTTCAGCTGCAACCTAGATTTGGTTAGAGCGCTAGTTTTTATCATGCTTGGATTTCTGCAACAGTATGTATGCAGGACTCTGGGAGAAATCGATAAAACTCCCAACACTTGGTTTAAAACCACCCTTCAAGACTGGTCCTAGGGATGAAAGAAAACATATCACAACTGTCTTCCATCTTTCAGTGTCTTTCTATTGAGCAAATAATATATTTCAAACCCTTGTGAGCAGTCCACAGTGCATAGCGTTCCACAGCTGGAAATACTGGAGTAACTCAATATTATATCCCCCCCCCCGACCCCCATAAATTGTAGATCACCACAAGATGGTTATGGCCAGCTATAATCAAAACATAAGATGGTGGCAGCATGACAGTGGGCGCCGTCAGCATTAAACTAAGGACAAATCTGACACAGAGCCATCTAAAGTTCAGAATGTCTATGAAGACCACCTTATTCTGTCAAACCTTCCCACCAAAACATTTTGCTGAGTCGAATATGGTCACTTGTAGACGTTGGTAACTGACTCTGCTAGCAGTGGGATACTTAAAGACAAGGATATCAGTATTTCAAATGCAACTTGTTTAGCTGGGAAAGTGTTCATATTCGCCTCCCATTATAATACCCTCCACCTCCCATCTACTTTTCCTCTTACACTCTTCCCTTGGTGTTCTCGAGCAGATTACTTGCCACTGGGTAAAAGGCCAATAAATAAATATTGGAGTGCATCCCTAATTTGCAAAGGGATTTGATTGGATATGCACTCCTATCCCAGTCTGCTCCTATGCCTGGTTGAGGTAGATGCGAGGGGAAAAAGGCTCATTTTGGACCCTGCACAGAATAAGTGCTGTTGCATCGATGTTCATTTCTACACCGTTAATATAGTATGGAAATGTAAAGTGAGCATTATTGTTGACAGGCCCTTAAGGGCTTTCTTGGAGTGAGTTCCCAGGAGCCCCCAACCTTCCGAGCACTTGGCAGAAACTTGTCTCTCTCGACCTGACAGGAGGACACACTGTGATGCTAATGGCGCTACAACATCTACCCCCAGCTCCCCAGTAGCGCAACAGCTAATGGACTACCTCCTAAACATCATAAACGGAAGGTCCACGCTTTTCAATTCAGTCGCCACGGAAGTTGGTGCTATAAACAGTGATGTTTTTGCTCAACTTTCTGCTGCCTTGCAAACCCAGCCAATAAAACCCAGTTTACTTGAATCTCTGTTGCATGAAATGTTACTTGCCAATCTTTATTTTGAGGCGCATGTTTTACAATGGACATATTAGTGTTCCTTCCCTTTGCGAGTGCTCTGCCAGGCCCAATCCGCAACTACTCGGGAGATCTGAATTATCAGATGATGTACACTCGCACACACCATCACACAACAGGGTGAAAATCCCTTTACAAACTTCTCAGATGCACTATGTGCACATACACTACTGTGCTATTAGGAACTCAGATTGTTATGCTCACTGCTCAACTTAATTTGTTAGATTATAGCAAGTGGAGTAGCGTGAGTAGCACTCCCTGCAGCTACTCTGTGTGTGCAGTATTTCGTTGCTGGTGATTGCCTGGAGGCGGACCCTGGTACTAAATCCCCAGCTACCCACTGAGCAGAGCGAAGCAGAGTAGCAGTCTCTGCAGTCCACACAGGACTGCAGGTTCACCACAGTTTTCTCAGACCGGTTCCCTTCCTTACGACTCCTTAAGACTTCATCTGAAGCAGACCCGGGTGGACCGGGCAAAGATCATCAAAAGGAGAGGAAGAAAGAGGGGGAAAAAAACCAAAAAGTGGCTGCATTGGGGGCTAGGTGAGCCGCTGCCTTTGTCGCTCTCTTTGGCTCTGCATGTAGGTCGTGCCTGTGCTGTGGATCGGGAGTTGTTTTTTTACTTGTTTTTGACTGCACTCACCAGTGTGGGCCTTGAGCTGAGCGTTATTAATCATCACTAACTCCCAGTTAGTAACAACTGAAGAGGAAAAGTGAGAAGAAAACCGTTGGAATCTGGTGGAATTGGGCCATCAAGGAAGGATATTTTCTTTTCTGCCTCAAAAGAGAGCTGAGGACCGGCAGAGGTTCCAGGACCCAGGAATCCCCCGGTAAGGTAGGATTGATTTCCTTGCATTTGCTCTTACGAGGGTGAAAGGGGACATCATTATGCACTGTTTACAATAAGGGTGAGAGCCTTTCCACTCATTGATTCTCTGAATTCCTGGTACCCAGTCCCTTAACCTTGCCTACGTACCTACTTACTCCTCATAAGGGAACCTAACAACAAGACATCAGCAGTATGGCTCCAACTGAAGCATTGGGAGGAAGTGGCGTCCCCCTACTTAAGTCAAAGTCTGCTGCTTTCCCTCTCGGAGGGAGGTGTAGAGGGAGGCCTCTACTTCCCTCATTTTCGCCGGAAAGTCCAAAAGAGGTGGTACACCAAGGTGAAGGAGATGAAGAACCCACCCACGGCAAGATACCACTGCGGGAAGAGCCGGAAGGCGTGGTACCGCCCAGGGTGCCTCCCATGATGGCACCATTGTCATTGGGAGAATGGACTTTGGAGTCTTCTCCACGACAATTCTTTTCCAACCCCAATGAAGTGATGAAGCAAAGGGATGTGCCAGTGCTCAGGAAAAAGGCCATTATAGAATGTTCTCCTTTCAAGGAATTCCAGCCTGTCCCACCCCGCCCAATGGAACCCGAACAGGACTCAGTAAATGGAGGGAGCTTTTTTTTTACCTTTTATTTTTGGTTTTTATACAACAGAAACTTAAACAAAGATCTACAAAAGAAAAGATGATGAAACAAAAAGTAAGAAACATTTGCACAGATACAGCCCGCAGCCCCCCCTAACCCGCCACACAACCCCCGACCCCGTAATGATCAGTTTTCGCGAAAGGCCCATTCAGTTCATGTTTGACAAGTAGTGATTGTGGTATTCATCGAACTCCGGGTGCCGATCTTGGGGATGAGTTCTGTGATGAGATCGGGTCCGTGGTAGACATCAAATATGCAATGTATGGGCCCCAGATGTCCGGTGGCCATGCATGGAGCGGTAGTGTCTTTATGTAGTTTGTCTCTGTGTCTTGGCAATATGCTACATCTTTCAGCCAGTTATGTGTGTTCGGGAGCGGACCCCGACTCCATGTCATTGCAACCCTTCTCCGTGCTAGCGCTAGTAGTAGGTCAGCTAGTCTGCGACCTGGAGATGGAATGTGTCGGGTTAATCCCAAAAGTGCTAGTGTTGGGTCTGGCTCAAGTTGAGTTCCAATTATTGCCGAAGTCTTCTCTATTACTGAGTCCCAGAAACTCCCTATGCCTGGGCATGTCCTCGCTAGATGCAAAAAGTCTGCCTCCGGTGCTTTGCATCCCTCACATGTTGCCGGGGTCTCCCCTCGATGTGCATGGTGTTTTGCCGGTGTGCAGTATTTTTGATGGATGAAGTTGAAATGGATCTGTTTATAGCGAGTGTTAAGTGATACTTTTTGTGTTTGATGTACGATGAACGCCCAGTCTTCGTCTGTTATAGAGGTTTGGAGAGTTCTTTCCGATCGTTTAAGTGCTTGGGGCGTAGGTGCCGTGTCGACTAGGAGCGGCTTGTAGATTTCCGATACCAGCCTGTCCTTGCCTTGTGATTGCATTATTCCGTGGAGCAGTTGCCACGTTTGCGGTTTTTGGCGGAATGTGGGGAAGATGCTTTGTAGTGTGTGTTGTAGTCTGAAGTAGGTGAACAAGTTCAGGGCGTTTTCACTGCCTTGGTCTCTGGCTTGCTCTGGGGTGATGAATGTACCATCTATGAGGAGACCTTCTAGCGTATATATTCGCAGCCTGTCTGTCCATCTGAGATAGGTTCTCTCGGTGGTCAACGGAAGTCCCGTTATGAATCTCGCGGAAATCAAGGGAGAGAACCTGGTTTGGACGTTACTTCTTTGTGCAATCTTTTTCCAGATGGAATGAGTTACATAGACAATATTAAGTGTGGTGTACGGCGCTTGGAGATTCCCTAGGATTGTTGTCCTGAGAAGGAAGGGGGTTGCCAGCGCCTGTTCGATTTGGACGTGTGGTCTTATGAAGTCTGTGGCGTACCAGTGGCCCAGGAATTGGGCGGCCCAGTAGTATCGTTCCGGGTCTGGGAGCGTAAGACCTCCCTTGTTCACAGGTTGAATTAGCATGGAGAATGCCACTCTCGCTACCTTGCCCGCCCACACCAAATCGAGTATCAGGCTGCGGATGCGTCGTAGAAATTGTTGAGATAGCAGAATCGGGATATTTGTAAAGAGGTATAAGAGCTTGGGGAGAATCACCATCTTAACTAGGGAGACCTGGCCCAGAGGGTTAGTGGGAGGAGTTTCCATCTGTTTATTTTGCCCTGTAGAGCCTCAAGTAATGCCCCGTAGTTGTCTTTCATGATGTCTGGGTGAGCTCTGGACATATAAATACCAAGGTATCAGACTTTTGATGATTGCCGAATCCGAAGTCGTTTGTAATTGTTATTGTTTTTTCGGTTAGGGGAAATATGACGGATTTGGAGTGATTGATCTGCAGGCCTGAAAATGTGCCAAATTTAATGACTTTGCGCATAATGGGATTCAGGTTTTCAGCAGGGTTTTGTATAAATAAGGCTGTGTCATCTGCGTAGAGGAAGATCACAAGCTTGTGTGGTCCGATGGACAGGCCTCTATGAAGGTGATGTGCTCGCAGGTCCGATGCCAGGGGTTCCATCACTAGCGCGAATAGAACTGCAGACAGCGGGCATCCCTGTCTGGTCCCTCTTTGCAATCGAATTTCTGATGATCTGGCGTTTCCCATGTTGAGGGTGGAAGTAGAATCTTTCTAGAGCAGGGCAACCAGTTTGAGGAAGTAGCTGCCCAGTCCCATCCGGCGCAGAACCTCAAACAGGTTGGGCCATCAGCGTTCAATAAGGCCGATATCGCTTGAGTCACGGGGTGGAGTGCAGTCATTGCTCCAAACATTCTTCTGATCCCGAAGGAGGTGTTGCGGCCTGGTATGAACTCTGCTTGATCTGCTACGATCAGGCCCGGCATGAGTGGGAGCAGTCTGGAGGTTAGGATTTTGGCGAATATTTTATTGTCCAGGTTTATTAAGGAGATCGGTCTATAGGAGGCGCAGTCCTCGTGCGTTTTCCCTGTTTTGTGGAGCAGGATCATATTTGCTTGACGGACGGTTGTGGGTAGTGTTCCGGTTTCTATTGCCTCTTCATACACTTGTAGCAGTAGAGGGGCCAGGAGTTGGCCGTGGGCCTCGTAGAATTCGACAATAAGCCCGTCCGGTCCCTGGGCTTTAGTGTTGGGTAGACTCTTGATCGCTGTGAGGATTTCCTCAAGGCTGATGGGGGCGTTTAATGGTTCTCTCAGCTCAGGATCTGTCTAGTATAGTTCGATAGTGTCTAGGTACTGGGAGAGTTCTATGGGGTTTGCTGCGTATTTAGTGCTGTAGAGTTCCTGATAGTATATACGAAATGTTTCAACAATCTCTTCTTCCATATGGACTAGAGCCCTTTGTTGGTTCCGAATCCTTTAGACTTGAGTGGGCTTCCTCTCTGCTGCTATTAATCGTGCCAGTAGGGCTCCAGGTTTCTTGCCCTCGCCGTACTGTCGGATCCTATGGCCTCGGGATAAGAATTTTAATTCCCTTTCTGCTATTGCTCTAAATCTGTCGAGTTCCACTTTAAGGGCAGCTAAGGCGTTAGGGTCTTGTGATCAAGTATGTTTTAGCTCCCACTCTTTTAATTTGGTTTCGCTGGCAGCTAATTCACTTCTGATGAGTTTCAGTATACCCTGTTCTTTCGCAAGGCAGATTCCCCTAATATAACATTTCAATGTCTCCCAGAGTGTCCCGGCGGACACTTCGGATGTTTGGTTTATCTCCAGGAAGGAGATTATTTCTTTGCATAGTTCTTCTGCAAAGACTTGATCCTGCAAGGCTCCAGGTTTAAACCTCCATTGAAGTCTATTATTCTTACTGGTGTCTGGGATACATTCGAGTGCGACGGTGGAATGGTCTGAGAGGGTTCTCGGTAGGATCTGGCATTGGCCCCATTGGAATTGGGCTTGTGTTGAAACGAGGAGATAGTCCAAGCATGAGTCTGTGTTGTGTACCCAGGAGTGGAAAGAGTAGTCGCAGGTATTCCAATGGGTGTGTCTCCACATGTCTATGAGGTTATAGGCGTTAAATATTTCTTGAATTTGGAGGCTAGCCTTGGAGGGCGAGGACTGTGCACTTTGTGATTTGTCTTTATGGGGGTTCAATGGGGTATTTAGGTCACCGCCCCAGATAATGGTCGCCGTTCCCGCGTTTCCAGATGGGTCATCACCCAGTCAAAGTTGTTGGCAATGTTGGAGTTCGGCCCATAGGAGTTCACGATGACCACTTCCTTCCCCTCGAGGATTCCACGCACGAGGAGTGCTCTACCTTCTAGGTCTTTTTCTGAGGACATTAGTCTGAATTTTACTCTTTTACATATCAAGATGGCGACTCCTCTCGCGAATGACGAGTATGACGAAAAGTACCTGTGACACCCCCAGTCTCAGGCCCAGCTGTTTTCGGAGCTAGGGCGGAGGTGAGTCTCTAGGATCAGCGCTATATCTATCTTATGCCTTGGAGATATTGGGATATTTTCTATGTTTAAGTCTGTTTGTTGCCCCCCCCCCCCCCAATGTTCCACGTGGCTAGGTTAACCATTGGTTTGAAGTAGTTATATTTTCCCGGGTCTGTCTCTTGTCCTTATTGGTATGGTGGTGCTGTCGGAGCTTGTGGCGATCGCTTCTATGCACCCTGGGGTGGGAGCGAGGGCCGCGCGGAAGGGCCGGCGGCAGACTTGCTCTTTATGCTTCCCTATAACCATAACGAACTTCGCACAGTCATCCCCCAACTTACCCGTAGGTGAACCCTCCCTCCCAATGTCCGTCTATCAACTTTTAACATTGCTGCGCAAGGGGCGCTAAGAGCCTTCCAAGTCGTGCAGCTCCTGAATAGTTACTTCATCAGATTTCTGCTGGTGGAAATTTCTCGCGTTCAATTTTGTTCATGCTTCCGGTTGCTGGTCACAGTGGGTTTCTCTGTGCTCTTTCTGTCTGAGGCAGTCTCAAATTGTTATTCGGGGGCCAGCATCCGGCTCGGTCCAGGTAGGAGCTCGCCTCTTCAGGGGACTGAAAGAATTGGGCTTTTCCGTCGTGTTGTACTAGGAGGCTGGCGGGGAAAAGCACTGAGTATGGTATTTGATTGTCTCGCAGCCTCCGTTTGACGTTTGCAAAGGATCTCCTTTGTGCTTGGACTGTTGGTGAAAAGTCTGGATAGAAATGGATGGTGTCCCCGCCATATTGAAGTTCGCCCTTCTCCCTTGCGAGCCACAGGTTCGTATTGCGGTCTCTGTAATTCAGTAATCTTGCAATGACTGGGCAGGGGGGGGCTACCGGAATGGGTTTTGATGCCGGGATTCTGTGAGCTCTTTCGACAACAAATAAGTGTGAAAGGGCTTCTGCCCCGAAGAGTTCCGTGCAAATTTTATCAATGTGGTCTTCCATTTTGGACTGAAGTTGTTCTCTTACCCAGATTATTCTCTGGTTATTTCTTCTGGAGTGCCCCTCCAAATCTTCATTATTGGCATTTGTTAGTTTCATTTGTGCTTCCAGTGCGGACACCCTGGCTGTTAGTGCAGTTGAATCATCGTCTAGGGTAGTTACTCTCTGCTCCACCGTATCTAGGCGCTCTGCGTGATTGTTGAGTTTGTGCTGCAGTCGATCCACCTTGGAGGAGAGTCCGTCAACTTTACTGTCAAGATTCCCAATTCCGGCTTACGAGGAGAATTTCAAGGACTTCCAGGGGTTGAGGAAGATCATCATCTTGATGCATGGCTTGCAAGGGGGATTCTGGACCAATGGTGGACTGAGGCGTCTTGGCCGTGTTCCCTGATTCGAAGTATAGCTTGCGTTGCAATTTGTCAGTTTTCCCCATGCCGAGGTGTATGTGCCTGTGGTTCTTGTGTGGGCTTTGTTGCAATGCGCTGTTGTCTCGAGCTGTTGGAGTGAGGTAGATCGATGTAAGTCCCTTTAGATCAAGGCTACGGGTCGTTGAAGGGGGCAGCAGCTTGGTCTTGTGTGTCTGGCGGGTTGCAGTCGGCGAGGGTGCTGGATCAGTGTTCTCCAATGTAGTAGCGGTACGTACCAACCGGTTTTCGGGACCATGCAGTTTCAAGGTGTCTCAGTGATGTCTTACCCCAGGACCCTTGAGGTGGTATTGCAAAATTATGTTGCAGTGGTCCCTAGTGCTGTTCACTCCGTTGAAAGGGACCGTATTTTGACATAGAGTTGTTGCGCACTTCTGGGTTTCCCTTATAGTGTCGGTTGGGGGGGGGATGAGTGTTTCTCTCTTTTAGGCAAGCCGCAGGTGTTGCTTAGTGGTCATCGTTGAGGCGATGACCGGAGCAGAGTGTCCTTGGGGACGAGGGGGTATGGCACTTAGTTCAGTCTGAGTCGCTAGTATGTGTGGGCTTTTGGTGCGCTGCGTTTACAGTCTTGACCCCCAGGATCCGAGTGCCCGCTGTGGGTGATTCTCCTCTATTTTGGGGCACCTCCACCTGAAGCCGCTGGGCTGCTACAGGTTATGGGATCTCGTGCTGGATGGGTGCCACAGGGGCACCGCAGTTGTATACCTCTGTGGGGTGCGATGTAGGTCCGGGACTGTCTTGTGCTAGTACGATTCAGACGTACTTTGCCTTACGGCAATGAGTCACGCTACCACCGGTGTCCCTGCGCGCTCCACGGGGGGCTGCTGGGTCCTGAAAGGTTTGGCCAGTGGTCGCATCATGGCAATGGGGGCTTGTTTCGTATTATCCAGCGTGGTCCACCCCGGCCCGTGATGTTAGGACTGTTGCAGTGAACACATGCCTAGGCGGACGTAGTTTGAAGAGCCCTTCTGGCGCCCGGTCCACAGCCTGATCTGGGGGCCCTGGGGGTCTTACCATGCGGCAAACCAGGCTGGGGTGTAGGCGTGGGTCGTGGAAGAGCAAGGCAGGGCTTTGAGGCACACCGCGCAAGTAAGCGGGGGATTGCTGCAACCGACCCGGCTCAGGGCATTGTGTGCAAGCACTGTACCTTTAGCCTGCTGGGATGGCTCGAGTGTCGTTGCTGGATTTTCAGTAGCAGGTCTCTGCTCTGTCTCAGGCCGGCGCTCTGGAGCTCTTAAAGCTACAGGGAGTGGGGGAGGCTCCGGTGCCGCGTTCTCTGCTCTGTCTCCAACCCCCCCTTCACCCCCCCGGGTGGGTGCAGCTTGTTGCCAAAGAAGTGCGGCAGCTTCGGAAGAGGGGCTTTCCTTCTTCCGGGTGTACTGCCTTGAGGCCGCAGACTTTGTGTCATCGGCGCAATCCTTCTGTTGACTCTTCCTCACCGCACTCAGCAGCTGACCATGGAGCCGCGGTCCGCCGGAGGGGTGGACCGAGCGCGTTCCTCCCACCAAGAGCGCCTCCTCTTGGCCACCTGCAGAGCACCTCTCCCACAGCGCCACTTGCCGGAGGCGACAGGCGTCCTCATGGTGTACCGCCTACCTCAGTCTCTGGCCCCACAGCCTCAGGTCGGAGGAGCGCGCCAGGATGACTGCTCAGCGGAGCACAGGCCAAGCGGGTCGTCTGAGGACGTTGTGGCCGTTGTCGTATGGCTATGTCCCCGCTTGTCTCTTTGGTCACCAGGCTGGATCTTGTTCGGCGTTCAGCTGGTCCTCCCGTCGGCAGGCCCCCTAGTCGCCCACGCGAGGTTGGGGTTTGGTGGCCTGCAGTCTCCTCAGTCGCACTGCAGGCATCCGGTGTCTCAGATTCTCGCCTCTCAGAGTGAAGCGTGCATCTGGAGCGTTGGTAGTGGACCAAGAACCAGGGGGGAGTTGATTATTCACCAGGTTTGCTGCAATGAAACAGGATTGAGGAGCCGAACAGGAGCTCACTAGGGAGCGGCCATCTTGTTCGGCTCTCTAGCACCCTCCAGTAAACGGATGGAGCATGAGGTCCAGGGGGAAGTGGGGTCCAACATCAATGGTGGATTCAGTATGTGATGAGGACTATTCGTATCTTGAAGCAATAGGCGCGACTCTCCCGACTATGCCATCTTGCTTATAATGGATGCCACATGGACGGCAGTGTCGCCCATGCCTTCCTTGTCACCTGGCACGAGGCTAAAGCGGCAGCACACTGCTCTAGTGATGAGGCTAGCGCATTACATAGCAGTCCTAAACTCAACAAGCTCCCATCAGAGAAGGCTCAGTGAGTTCGGTGTGAACACCTCATCACCAGCCCCATTCAGGAAACAACAGGGTCAGTCCGTTATGGCGGGTAGCGCATCGATAAGTTTCCATACCACCAAACGGACGAAGAATTGAAAGAACTGCATTGCTTCCCTGATTTGCCTGATGCCGAAGATGAGCTCGAGGCCATCTTCCCTAAACCCCATGAGCTACAAGGACCCCGTATAGATATACTACAGGACTCTCTTTCTGAATCATCAGCCTCGACCAATTCCCACTTCAATCAATCTCTATTGGGACGAGGTCCATCCGATACAAATCAAGCTCAAACTGCAGGAGGGGTGGACCAGGTTCAACTTCAGAACAAGGTTATGGGCTGCGTTGGCAGTGGCAGTGAACCCCTTCGTGACACTGTACGAGACACTGCAAGATACCATAAAAGATAATGCCACCCTATTGGCGATGTCCCACACAGAATTTATATTCTTGGAATCATTTGTCGGATCAGTTCAAGCAAGGCTTGATAAAGAGACACAGTTGACAGCGCAGTGGCAAGCAAGGCTGTTTGATCTAGCAAGGGGAGAGGTGGCAGAGAAGACTACGTTGATGGCGTCTATCCTGGTGCAAATGAAATGGCTGAGGCACCAGAATAGCTCACAGAATCCATCCCTGAGGAATGTTGACGAGCCAATGGAGCGAAATCAGATAGAGCGCCTTTCTGCTCCCTCAAATGAAATAAGTGGCTCTGGGAGAAGTGGCAATCCTGCTACAAGAAGATCAGTGTCTAAAGGCAACAAGACCATGAATGGGCCAGCATAAAAAGAGATGAACAAGGGCCCATAACCAGGTCAAGGGCGAATCCAGGGTTCAAGTGTACAGACCTTAGAGGAAATTCCTGCTATGGATAATCCTGAAGAATCAGAGTTGGGAAACCAAACTGCTGCTACGAATACTGAGGAGAAAACATTGTTTGCCATGTTTGGGAAACCTACTCACAGGGGGGGGGGGGGGAGAGAAAATAATCGATGCTGGTTCAACATTTCCGATTCTGAAGAAACCTTCTGCTGGTCCCCTACTCACCTCTAACTTCCATCCTATCTCACTTCTCCCATTCCTCTCTAAACTTCTTGAGCGCCTTGCCTACTCGCAGCTCTCTACCTTTGTCACTAATCTCTCTCTCTCCTTCCCCCTTCTCAATCTGGCTTTCGTCCCAAACACTCTCCTGAAACAGCCCTCACTTACATCCTTAACTCCCTCCTCTCTGCCCGACACTCAAAGCAATCCTCTTGTCCTTATTCTTCTTGATCTCTCTGCTGCCTTCGACACTGTTGATCATCCTCTTCTTCTCAACACTCTCTCCTTCTTTGGTTTCAAAGGATCTGTACTCGACTGGCTATCCTCTTACCTCTACTCCAGCTCTTTTACTGTTTCCTGGGGTGGCCGGTACTCTCCCACCCACCCTCTCATTTACAGAGTTCCCCAAGGCTCGGTGCTTGGTCCTTTCCTATTCTCGCTCTACACCTCCCTCCTTGCCCCTCTCCTCATTTGGCATCTCTCATCATTTCTATGCCGACACTCTTTCTTTCCTTCTCTTCCTTCTCTCCTGATCTCCACCTTAAACTTTCCTCCTGTCTTACTGCAATTAAAAACTGGATGTCTTCTCGCTTTCTTTCCCATAACTGACAAAACTGAAGTAGTTTTCTTCCCTTCCAACTCCCTTCCCCATCCCTGCCCTCCTCCTTTCATTCATTTTCCTCCCTCTAATCTCACTTTCTCCCCTCACGCTCGCAACTTAGGCTTTCACTTCGACTCTTCTCGCACCTTTTCCCATCGCATCTCACTTACCTCTCATGCCTGTCGCTACCACCTCTATAATATTCGCAAAGTTCGCCCCTCTCTTACTTTTCATGCTACTAAACTTTTAATCTCCTTATCTTTTCTCGCCTCTTCTACTGCTCCTCCTGACCTTTTGGTCTACCTTCTTCTCATCTTGCCCCCCTCAAATCTATCTGTCACTCTGCCATCCGTACCCTCTCTCTCCTCTTCCCCCCCCACCCCCCCCCCCCCCCCCCCGAGACTCCATCTCCGCTTCCTTATCCTCCATTGGCCGGCTCCCCTTTCACTCTCAACTTAAATTTCATTCTCTGCCTAGTCTTTAAATCTCTCCATGATCTTGCTCCCCCTTATCTCTCTTCCCTTCTCTCTTTCTACACTCCCTCTCGCTCCCTCCGTTCCGCTGACCATTTCCTCCTCACTGTTCCTCCCTCCCCTTGTGCCTCCTCCTGTTTCTGCTCCTTCCAACTCCTGGCCCCCTCCACTGGAACTCCTTACCTCGCTCAATCTGCTCTATTTCTACCTTTTCCTCTTTCCGCACGTCCCTTAAATCCCTCCTTCTCCATTCCCCGCCATGATACCCCTCTCTCTACCCACCCATTCCCTCCCCTCTTGCCCCCTTATGCCTCTCCCTTCTTTTTCCCCCACCCCATCCTTGCCCTCACCCCCTTCCTGCCTCCTCCTCCTGCTACCCCCCTCTCCCTCCTAGCTCTGCTCCACGTCTCTCCCCCTTCCCTCTGTCAAATTGCTCTACATACTGTTTTGTTGACTGAATCAAAATTGTAATTTGCTTCTTTTGTTATTGTTATATTAAATGTATCCTGTTGTTGATGTGCAGCGCTTTGGTATAAAGCGCTATATAAGCCTAATAAATACAAATACAAACAAAGTCTAAAAACCAACATTCTTCAGCAAAAAGGCCATCCAAATGGTTCAAGAGCTTTTTTGAGGAATCTCACACTCCCAAACCCGCAAAAATCCACGAAAGATCAGCCGGGGACCCTGCCCTGACCAACTTAAGGGACATGGACACTGAAACCACAGAATACCAAAAGTACCAGATGAAGATATACTTTTGCTGATGAATCTCTCGACCTATTCAGATGAGATGGTCTTGGAGGGGGAAGATAAATCTAAAACAACCGTATGATCTGGGAGAGAATGAATCAGGCCGGGTTACTCCACAACACAGAAAAGGGGAGAAGGAAATACACATATCTCCTCGAGTTAGTGCAAAAATGGGGACGTGCAAATTGACCCCCCCACCCTTATTTTCGCACCATGTAGCAAACTCTCACTGCAAAGCGGGAAAAAAAATCTCCGCTAGTAAGCCCCTCCAAATAGAATCGATCCACAAAGATCACAAACATAATAGCGGAAAGAACATCTTAATTGGTCCTCTGGATGCCGCAAATTCGCAAGTTTCAATTGAGCGCTTGATCCCTGAAAGAGATGGTATGCTTATGAACAGGAAACATTTACTAACTTCTCCACGGTTCGCCTAAGCTCAGATTTATTGGCCCTGAAGACATCAAGATATTGGAGTTTGTGGAAGAATGCCGTCTTGACTGGGTGATTGTGGACCTGCATTCAGTATTGGTGAGGAACTGCCTAGTGGAAGCAGGCCCAGACCTTCTCCCCTTGGGATTTGAGCTACTAGAAGGAGGGTGTCGCAGACCGCAGAAAAGGAGCGAACATGCTGTACCACAGGAATCAAGTAACCAAGAACCAACACAGGGCTGGACCACTTCACCATTGAAGAAGGGTGATCTGATCCATGGGATGAGGACCCAAGGGGGAGCGGTCGGTCCTTTGATGAAAGTCACATTTGGATGTATGACGGGTGAGGAGAGGAAGGTGAAGATGTGCCATAAGTACATGAACACAGTAGAGTCTCGGGCAGATTTGTGATGGCTGGCGGCCTCATTGGCACAAGGCTCAGATCTATAATGCCCTGCCTCCCAGGGAGCCCCCCCCCCTACGCATGGCCTTGTGGAATACCAGGTGATTCATGCACTTGTTAAATGAGGAGGGACTGGATTTAGCCCCATTTGATATATTCTGTATGCAGGAAACGTAGCTCTATGCAAAGTCAAACTGTGAGGGATTTGATGTATGCTTTGGCACGGCTACAACAATAAAGGTGCATAGACCCTCAGCAGACCTTATGATACTGATGGAGCAGGGAGGTCCTTGTAAGATCATAGACTTAAAGATCCTAACCCCCCCTCACCCAGTAAGTGACAGTGTCATGGCAAAGTGAAGTGGGTCACACTCCATTGATACTGTCTGTATTTAACTTCTATTGGAATCCGGTGGGAATAGCGGATGTAGAGTTTGTGGAGACTATAACAAAAGCGATAGATGATTTAAGATTAGAAAGGCATGACCCTCCAAATACTGATGTGTGGAGACCTCAACATCAAATGCATGGATAAAAAGGGAATAACACTGTCGAAGACCCTGTTGTGTAAGAAAGCAGCCTTATGGCTATCAGAGTTGAAAGAGAGACATTAGTATGTTGAATGGCCAGATAAGAGGTGACATCCCTGGTAAGGCGACATGGTTGAGGGGCACTCTAACGGCTCATTTGGACTACATCTTTGTCTCTAGAGATCTGTATGAATGGTTATGCACACTGGAAATTACTCCGACAGCCAATAGCGATCACCATCTCCTGACCCTGATGGGAGGGGCATATGACATTTCAGATACAATGAAGGAGGTAGTACAGACTAATCAGGGGGGTAATCGACTAAGAATCATGCCTAGAGATGTGAAAGTAGTAACTTTCAAATTTAAGAGTATCTTAGAGTCTAACATCTCTGAGGTAGATTACTCTAGTGTGCTAATGGAATTCCAATGGAAGCCCAACTTTGGGGTAAAACAAGAATTCAAGAGACTGCACTATCCGAACCACGAAATGAGAGAGATGAAAAGAATTCCAAGATCACACCTACGGTGCATAGATCGCCAGCTAAACGGGGACAAATCTGTATGAAAAAAAGAAAAGAAAACAATATAGAAACTAGCTAATAGCCACTAGAGCTCGACACTTCCAAGCCGATGCAGAAATTCTAATGAAGGTACTCGCTAACAAGAACACTCGAGACCTGTGGAAGCTACTCAATAATGCCACATTCCAATTGGCCACTATGTCCTCTGCCGTCCCGGAAAAGGTATGGATCAGATATTTCACCAATCTCTTTGCTGGTTCGCATCAGGTAGCTTCGATGAATTTGGAAAGAGACAGTGCCCCCTGGTCAATCAAATTTGACAGAGAGGATATAGTTGCACTAATAAAGAAATTGAATCCCTCAAGAGCTGCAAGCCCAGATGGCCTAAACAACAACGTCGTCAAAGACAATCCAGAGGACTGGGCTGACTTCTGCATGATTCTATTCAAGCAGGTGTTAGAGCTAGACAGATGCCCCAGTCATGGAGGACTGCCCCGATTGTCGCAGTATATAAGAAAGGCGAGAAGGACAATCCTAAAAATTAAGAAGGATGAATTGTATTGGGATTTTGATGTTGTGAAATGTGTTTAATGGGGGAGGGATGTTTGTGGAAGGGAATGAAACCATGAAAGGTTTGTAATAAACCCAAACATGGTTAATAAAAAATGATTATAGCAATGGTTTTTTCCCAGGTGTCTGGTATTTACATAGTTTGGTCTTGAGTTCTGCCCTAAAAGATAACAAGTAGGATGAAAGTCGTAGGTCTTCTGAGTGGTTATTCTAGGTGAGGAGTGATTGAAGCAAATTGCCTGCTCCCTCACACCTTGAGGATCATACTTAAGAATGGCAGGATATTGGTCAGAGTGGAATGGGACAGTAGTGACACATTCAGGGTCTTAAATAATTTATATCAAAGCCACAGGAACAGAAAGGAGATGCTGGTCTACTCCAGAAGCCAATGTGCACTGCAGTTGGTTGGCGACTGGTTAGCCTTTCGATTTGATACAGTAGTAGGCTCATGCAGGAAGCACTGCAGTAGACCAGCATTGAATCTACAAGTGGTCCTACTACTACCATTGGGGGTTATCCGTTGGCATGATGGGTAGTTTTTTTTTTAAGCATTTAACTTGAACTAATGCAGATTTGACAATGGAACCAACCTGAGAATTCTTGCGAGGACGGCATATCAGATGAAGTCTTGGTTGCATACCCTTGCTTTTATGGGGACTATTTCAGTGGGGAGTGATAAGGATTCTTTGAAAAGAGGGGGGCCAGCACAATTGAACTTTAGACCGTTTTGCTCTGTTCTCTTCTCCATTGCCGTTTGCCAGATTGATACATTCGCAAATTGGTCTCGTTGGCTAGTGACCCTCATGGAGGTATGTGTGCTATCGGTGTAGGAGTGTAAGTGAAGTTGATGCTTGCACGTCGAGTGGTTTGACATGCTCATTAAAAGTAGGCAGGGAAGTGGAGAGACCCGAGCTTCTCCACATTCCACATGCTTGCATTTAGATGATGGGGTCCCTGGTCATATACTTTGGCAGTAGTTAGCATTAAGTAAGGGAACCATCTTACTGCAGGAGACAAAACTTAAGCTACGTGTTCTAAGTGGTGTACAAAACTTGGTTCACATACAGAGACCTGCGCAGTATCTTTTCCGTGGAGGGGGCAACATCCTGACTGGCAGGTGTGGAATGTATTGCTGGATTCTATGTGTACCTGTAGTTGTAATGTGACTATTTTCCCAGAATCTTGTGTTCTTCTGCACTCCAACGGGGAGGCAACTGTTGGGATTATTGCTATATAGGGATGCTTTTTTTTCATTTATTTTTTAAGAGTGGTGTGGCCATCGAGTGTCTCAAGACTTGGGGTACTTGCCGGGTCTGAGTGCCTTGATGAGTAAGAGGAATTATGTCAATGGTTTGTCCTTTTGAGAATGGGAAACTATTTACTGTGATGTCCTCTGGGTTGGGTTCTTGTGGGGAAGCAGGGAGGAGGATTCAACCCCAGCTTAACAAAGGCGAATAAGGTTTTAATTTTCTGCACCTTTCCTGTGAAAGAGGCTAGGCTGTCACAGATGTCTTGATTTTGTGGGATGGAGGATGCAATAAGTGCAGAGATAAATGGGTGCACCACTATGAATACCTCCTTTCGGCTGTTGGTGGCATTTTTATTCTATAACCTATACTGCAACAAACCCAAAGCATGGCTGTTTGGGGGAGGCAGTTCCAAGAACTGGATAAGTCATAAGACATTGGTAAGATCTCCTGCGGCCCTGGTGGAACATTGACTCTGACCAGTAAATAGAAATGTTAGTGCACACCTATTATAGCTGTTGATCAATTCCGATTGTCAAATTTCAATAAGTTTCTAGGTGCAGGAGAGTAACAATGATCCTAACACAAGATCACAAGGTATACTGAAAAAGAATGAGGTCCAATGTATGGACTCTCCCATCCCATACACACTTTCCAGTGCTGAAAAAAATCAGCCAATTCTTTGAGATAAAAAGTCATACAAATATAAAGAAAAGTGAGAATAAACGGTATACAACACAACACTGTAAAAGGATGTCACTGTTTAATGACTTCAATATCTTCTTGAAATCAGGCAGTCTGAAAGCAGCTGGACCGTTTCAGGGTAAAGACCCCTTCAAGAGTCTGTATAGTCCTATTAATCAAGTAAAGAAAGATAAGGAAATCTAGCCTGTAGGCCTGTGACAATTCCTGTGTTATTATGTATAAAAGTCATGCTCCAAGTGGAAATATTATTCGAAGCAATCACAATGGAGTCCAAAGAGCCAACTGGATGTAACTGTGTGATCCAAAGATAAAGAGTGAAGGACACACTTAGAATTGTACAATCCCTGTGTCGCATTCTGAAAACATGCATAAAGTGATTAGCCAAAGTTAAAGGAAGAGTAGACCGGTAGAAGACCTACCTGGCCATAAAATGTTGAAGCTCAACAAATGAACTAGACTGTTCCAGGATCAGAGACCTATTAACATTTCAATGAAACAGAGAAACAGTCATAGGCAGATATTCTAACATTACATTCCCAAATCCAATGAAAAAGTAAGCATGGTCAACACTAACCTGGTCTCATCACAGTAAAAGAAACATTCCATAAAAAGAAGAGTCAAACGAAAACGGCTGAATTACGAAGATAGCGCACAAGCTGGTGTAGTCAGCTAAAGCCCCAAACTACGTGCAGTAAGCTCTGCAAGAGACGTAAACATCACGTAATTACAAGTGTACCTCAACAATGACTACCAACCACACTCTTCCTAGCGGGGTCAATCACTGAACGTCAAGTGTTGAAGCTTACCCCAAAACAGGCAAAAGCTCAGATCACTGTACTGCGCATGGGCGCGGCGTTCATTTCAATGAACCCAGCGGTACTGGGGAGTCTTTGGATGCCGGTATTGTAGTAAAAACTGATTCTTCAACGTGTACGTACGTTAAGCACTACAAAAAAGCACATCAAGGTAACTGGTTACTTAAGGGATACCCAAAAAGGATTAAGTCTATCAGCCACTCAAATTCAGGCGGAATTCAGAACATCAAAGCTAATGTTTGGGCTTACCCTACAAAACACGCGAGCTCAATCCCATGAGCGGAGCGAGGGAACACCATTCACTGTGAACGCTCCATGGAACACAGATCATCAAGAGCCCAATGTTACACTCTGGAGTGTTGTTAGGCAGAATCCTCTGCAGTACCCTTAGGGAACACTACAGACAATTAAGTCTACAAGTGGCAGTACAATTTCACCTTTGGTACAAGCCTGTACTACACAGTTATAGTGGTAGCAGTAGCGGAGCAACCAGACTTATCTCAAGAGCAAATGAGCAGTAATAGGGATTACACAAAGGACCATAATCACTGTGACTCAAACAAACACTGACTCAAGGTTTCTGGTTAAAAAAATATAAGTACATTTATTTTTAAACCATCTGTTCACAAAACACTTCTATTAAACAAAACCACACTCTAAATATACCACACACAACCAATTCCTTTGGTTCAGGTCAATTCAAGGTAAGTACATTGGGGTTTGACAGACCGGTGTTGCGAAACAAAAGACGTTACCGGGGGTTTAAGCGGCACTCACTTTTCGACAGTAATGACAGTTCGGTCTTACGAAAGAAAAGCGTACCCGCGGGATGAATTGTAACCGTAGTCAAAACACATTTAGTACATTGAATAAAAACCAAGGAAAAGGGAATCAAAATCATAGGCAATATTTTTGTCAAGGCACTCGAATCACAGGACGTATTCTAAGAGACAGATGAAGTCAATAGGCCTGCGCCAGTGTCAAATGGAGCAGGGCTCTGTTGTCGAGGATCACACGATTAGAACAGTTCGAGATTAACGTTGCCAGGGGTACTTGGATATTGTCAAAGGGAGGCAAAAGTTATAAGAGGGAAGGAAGAAAGGACACGCCTTCGGCAAGGAAAAGGGTTCACCCCGATTCCTCAAGGTCAGACTGAGAGAATGACCAAATGGACACAGTACCTTATTCGAATGAAGAAAGCTGGTGCCACGGCAATTGTTCCTGGTAGTTCCTGCAGACTCAGTCGTGGGGACAAGAAGGACGACGTCTGGAGGGATCTGCACTACCCAGGGATGAGGCCGGCAGCAGCAAAGCAACAGCGAATAAAAGGTGCACTCCTTTAAAACAGGAAAGGGCTCTGATTGTTATCCAGACCACTACAGCTTCGTGCAGCGATATCGACCCAGGAGAGGATTCTCTGGCTGTAGAAAGGTGAGCTGGTTGATCCCACCAAGCTCAAGGGAAGAAGACTCCAGACTGGATCTTCTCTGTCGTTGAAGGGTAGATAGCTCGGGACTGCAGCAGGGCTTCATCGGGACTCGGGAGTTGCAGCAGCCGTCTTCTTCTCCGCTTTTCTTCGGTTCTTGTAGTTTCAGTGGCGACTGACTTCCAGCTCAAACGTCCTGCCTTTTATGCCAAAATCCCCCATTCACACAGCCTGGCTGTCAATCACACAGCAGGGGGGTTGTCCAGCCCGGACAACCACCTCAGCCAATGGACACAAAGTGCGACTTGGGTCTCCAAGGAGACCCTGTGCAGGGGTTTACTAAACCCCTCCCTCACATTCAGCCCACCTAGACACCCAGACGCCAAAGGAGGGCTTCTGGACAGAAGCCTGCCAAAGGACGGTGAGCAAAGAAGGCAAACCTGGTTTGCCGCGCAAAGTAAAACACAAGAAGGATATTAACACAAAGAAATGGCGACTAAACCCGACCGGAGCCAAAATAAAATGTATTTGGTCAAGCGGGTTTATGTTTGAGGCTAATGCAATAGCCTAAAACAGTACCACGTTTATATAGTATAATCGCGGTAGAAAAGATAGGGTAGATACCACTGCCACCAGCCAAGTCTTAGTGTTAAGGGAGCGAAACAAGGCTCTAGGAGGTACAGACAAAAAGGGATTGGAGTTAATCCTTTCCAATACTCCATGTAAAATGGGGTGTATTGGGTCTGTAGGTTAAATTACTAAATAAAGTAAATGCAACTTTACCTGCTTCTGGGGGGACAGTAGTCAGACCCAGAGAAATTGAGTCAGTGGGAAGTCTTAGAGACAACCCTGTGTCACTGCACTGAAGGTGCTGTGTAACACAAAAAGTTGGGCTCATGGAGTGGTGTGGCTCCAGAGCCCAAGATCACACAAACAGTAGAAATACACATGGCAAAAAGCATGTAAGAGTGGGAAAAGGTTCACACTCTTACCAGGTGGAAATAATAAACCCCAGAAATCCAGCAAAGCTGCTGAGGGACTCACTAGGTAAGGGAAATTAGCCATAAATGAGAATTCTCCCTAACAAGTGTACATAGACCTACTGTAGAAATTAAAAGTGGACTAGCCGCAGGTCTGGAGGTGCGTTCGGCCCTCTTGGATAGGTACAAGGAAATGAATACAGAGATCAAAAGCAGACTAACCGCAGGTTTAGGAAGACGAATGGCCATTAAAGGACAGGAGAACCTAAAGAGTATCGAAAAGACAATAAGTGTATAGTAGATGAAAAAATACTATTACCGCAACCCAGACAGGCAAATGGGGATGAGAAAAAGGAAGCAATGAACATTCAACAAAGAGTCAACACCCAACTGGCTCATTTGGGTACAATCTCATATCCAATGAGAAACAGTAAATTAATTCACAAAAATAATTTCCAACAATTAGACCAGACAACCAAGTTGACTATAAGGGGACGATTATGTAGAGTGACCATCAAAGGGATTTCTCTCGGCATGAAGACAGACATAATTCTGCAATATCTATATCAGAAATTGACATTAACCAAACATGATCAACAAAATATACATAAGGAGATAGGTACATACCAGAGTTCTATGCTACAGTAATACCATAGATGATGTGTAAAAGATACACACTCCACCCATAGAACACATTGTGCATTATTCAAAAGAAATTATATTGATCAGATGTCCTCCTGTGTTAACATAACTGGCATGATCGGTCCCATGGGGTCATACATTCAAGGAAGGTATTGTAAACTAACAAATCATAGTTACCTTAAAAACCAAAATAATGCCTAGACTAAATGTCCATTCTACAACTACCTAAGATGATAAAGTGTAAGTGTTAGTGATATACAATCCTTGCCAGCGCATAAACGGCTATACATGTTCAGCAACCATATTATGAGCAATTCTACAAAACAATTCAGGCAAAACTCTCCGTTTAGACCCCTCAATTGTACAGTATCAAGGAGATGTATCTAAAACATCTCTCTGTAGGAGGCAGGAGTTTTAATTACCCCCCCTCCACGGATGTTTAACAACTTCCAGTACCAGGAACTTCATTTGAGCAACTGAGTTATGATATTCTTGAAAGTGTCTCGTCACTGGATATTTCAAGTTGATACATCTCACGTTGGACCTGTGCTTTCTCCACGTTCTTTCACTGGTCTCCATGTTTGGCCTACATAAATATGTCCACAGGGACATTTGATAGCACAGACTACCGCTGGTGTGAGGCAGGTGGCATAATCCCTCCGCTTGATTTTTTTCTGCCTCTATGTGGATGACAAATAGTGTTGCCTTTAAGGATGTTGTTACAGTGACTGCAACCCAAACAGGGGAAAGTCCCCTTCCTGTGTGTACTCAAAAACAATTGTTTGTCCTTTTGAGGTCTTTCTGCTCTCACTAGTTTGCCTTTATGATTCATGCCCCTTTTGAAGGCCATCACGGGTGGCTTTGGGAACAATGTGTGCAGTACTGGGTCATGTTATAGCATAGTCCAATGTTTTTTAATGATTTTGCTAATTTGGAAACTTTGTCTTGAGAATTTAGATATGAATAGGAGTGGGACCGCTCGGGTCTGCTCTTTGGACACAAGTAGTTGCTCTTGTATGACCTCCCTAGATCTAGACTTTGCATTGTCCAAGACAACAAGCGGGTAACCCCCCTTTTTAAATTTCTCCACCAACTCAGAGCACTCATGTCCAGTCCAGCTGGATCAGAGACAATTCTCTTGAGTCTAAGAATTTGGCTATAAGGAAGTCTTTGTGGCATTGCTTTAGAGTTGAAACTTGTAAAGTGAAGTAAGTTGTTATCAGTCGGCTTGTGGTAGATCGTAGTAGCGATTTTCCCTTCCTTAATTGTCAAGCTTAGATCGAGAAAATATAATGAGGGCGGACCAACCTCTAGGGCGAACTTGATACATGTATGGACTGTGTTAAGATAATTAAAGAAAGACAACAGGTCTTGTTCTGACCCACACCAAATCCCCAAAATTTCGTCTATGTACCTTTTACATAGAAGGAGGTTGTTGGCCCATTTTGGTAGATCTAGAACAAAGGTTTTATCAAATGTATACATAAAGACGTTGACATACGCAGGGGCCATGGCTGACCCCATAGATGCGCCTGACGCTTGAATGTAGTAGATGCCCTGGAATCTGAAGTCATTATTAAATAGAATGAGGTTCAATAATTCCAACACAAACTGTGCGTTACCTCTCACTGTGTCCGAATTGAGAAGGAGCCATTCCACAGCTTCCAATCCTCCATTGTGTGGGATTGATGAGTAAAGACTGAAAACATCCAAGGAGAATAATATGCAGTCTGAAGATAATGCAGTAATGTTTTTTTTTTTATAGTTTATTACAAACCTTTTAAAAAATAATTTCAAAAAGACTTCTTCCACAGGGCAAACATAATAATAAAACATCCGTAACAGGCAAAAAATAAATAACGAATACACAGGAGAAAGGAAAAAAAGAAAACAAGACAGCGGACAAGCAAGAACATTAGTCATATAAATGAATCAACTGCACAATGGCAGACTATAGTTGTTACACTTTCTTCTTAGCCTTAATGTTCTACACATATCTATATTGTTGTTCACAATTTGCAGGGTTAATCTTGTTCGCGATTTTCCAATCTCTTATTCAAGTGGTCAAGATAAAATGTCAAAGCAAAAAACAACTTAATGTCCTCTCCATCTAACATTTTCGCCAAATCTCCACATAAGGACTTTTTCAAAATTATATTCCCAAATGCTCTGTTCTCAGGGTTCTAAGCTTTACACAGTATAGCACAATATGCTTCAACGTCTCCTCTTCTTCGCAATTACAGAATCTGCACTTGAGTTCTTTGTGCGCAATTTCTTTCTTTCAAGTGTTGTACTTCTTTGGTTCGAAATAGATGCAATCTGAATCTTAGAAAAATGTATCTTAAGCGCATACAAGGAACCTTTTCCATATATTTCGGCAACTTATTACGGGCTTTCGTCTCTAGTACATTGTTCTTCATGCATCTATGTTGCGCTATCCGATCAATTGTTTCGATGCAGTCCAACTCCCATTAGGATTTTGCAGCAGTGTATCCTAGTCAGTACTCCGTTCCATTAGAGTCATTTCGCAGCTTTGCTTCCACTTACTGAGTACTGTATCATTTTCACTTACAGTAGGCGTGTTCAGGATCTTAAATTGCAGCATACTATCTGGCCCTATAAACTTCCTATACAACATCAAGGTGTTCAACAGGACTCTCGCGTTAATGGAGGTTAGACTAATTTCATAACGAATTCAGGCTGTTGGAGTGCCTTTGTGGAGTTGTAAAATTCTTCTCCAGAACAGCTGTTCACACGGTGACCAAGTCGCATAAGGATAGCCCAGCAACGTTTCCACTCCATGAATCAGAGCGGTTATCACTTTATTGTTGTAAAGGTTTACAACTGGTTTTAAGGAAAATTTACTGAACTTCTTGTGCATCAGTGCTCCTTGGACTGCCAATAGTTTACACTTCATTTTAATTTTGCGAACCAGAGGTGTATCTGTGATATTCAAGTTAATTGTTATTCCCAAATAGTTGGCCTGAGTTACACATTTCAATTTTTCTTGTCCCAACATCCATTGAATTTTTTTTCTACCTTTATTCTTGCGTCCTTTGAGGTTTTCCAGGAGTAGAATCTCTTTGAAGCATTTATTTCCAGGCCATTGCTGTCAATGTATTTTTTTGGTGTTGTCAATTTGCGCTGTAAACCAATTTGTGTTGCATCCAGGAGTACAATATCTGCGTAAATTATCCAGCGGAGTGTCATGATGCCTACCTCCAAAGAGCCAGGCCGGGCCCAGCAACCCCAGAGGCAGACATCATTTTCCCCAGGGAAGTCTCAGCGGGCCCAAGTCGGGGCCCTTTGGACTCAGTCCTGGCGCCTTAGGCGCCAGGCTCATAGCAGACCCCAGTCCTGGCGCCTTAGGCGCCAGGCTCATAGAAGAGGATATGTGTTTAAGTGCTTGGGTGCACACTTACCTGATGCAGACCTTGCTGCTTCATCCAGGCCCTCTTGAGGCCTGAATGGGACTACTTTACCTGTAGGACTACTTCACCACCCGGGTGTGGTCGGGGAAGGATACATACCTGATTGGTGGAAGGATACATACCAGGAACTTCTTCCAAGGCTATTTAAACCCCACCCGAACAGCCACACGTGCTTCGCGTTGTTCTGCACCTAGCAGCTGGGCGCTCACCGTGTCAGCTCCTGCATCCTGACTTCAGCCACACCTGCCAGCACCCTGGAACACCTGCAAGGGGAGAAAGGAAGAGAATAGGAGAAGAAAAGCCCTTACCTGCTAAATCTGCATCCCAGAGTCATTTCTCCAACGGCCCTGAAAAGGAAGACATCATTTTAAAGGCATTTTGTTTCGATCGCTGCAGCGCTGCATTTTACTCACCTTTGCAAGGCGCTTCCATCTTCAGCAGCGATCTTCCGGATTCAGCTACGCCCCGGCGCCTAGAGGAAAAAAGACAAGAACAAAGGTGAGAGGGAGAAAAGGAATAAGGAAAGCTCAGTTTCCTTTTAAGTCTTACCTGTTGGATTATTCCCACTGCATTTCGGGTCCTGCCGCTTCCTGGCATCTCCGGACCCTATGGGGAAAAAAGACATAAGCATTAGCGCTTGCTGCAATTAGACAACGAACATTATTATTAAGCTTGAACTTTTGAACAGAACTTTTACAGCGCCTTACCTGAACAGTCAAGCTTACCTGAACTCCCATCAATCCTCAATCCAGTGAAGTAACTGGGATTCAACGCGCCCCTGCATCAGAAGCAGGATGGAGAGCTCATCCTTCCAAACCCTAAGGTGAGGCTTCACGGGGAATCGTGGAGGAGGTATCGTGGAGGGTTGGAAGGGAGTGGGAGGCTTGAGCATTGTTCCACAGTTGGTAATACTCCCTTTTCACGCACAGGAGGGTATCCAACGAGCCAGGGAAGCCAGAATAGAGGGGCCCTTCCTGTCCATCTTCAGAGTTCTGCGTCTTCGACGCCACGCCTCCGTGGGAACCAGGTGAGCGTTACAGAACGCGAAGCCTTTCAGGACCTGAAAACCAAATTCACCTCTGCACCTGTATTGAAGCACCCGCGCCCAGATCTCCCTTACATCGTGGAAACCGATGCATCCAGTTCGGCCATGGGAGCTGTCCTGTCGCAAAGAGACCCAGAAACTAACCAACTACACCCTGTAGCCTTTTGGTCCAGAAAATTCTCTCCACCTGAACTCAATTACGCAATTACCGACAAAGAACTACTGGCTATTAAATCAGCTTTCAAGGCTTGGCGTCACTATCTTCTCGGTGCAAGACACACCATCACCGTAATTACGGACCACAGAAATTTGCAGTTTTTAAAGACGGCCAAAGCTCAATCTTCGCGACAACTCCGATGGGCTTTATTCTTTGCAGAATTTGATTTTGTAATTACCTATCGCCCTGGCTGCAAGAATGGTAAGGCAGATGCCTTATCCCGGATAGGCATGGAAGAAACCAATTCGAGTTTAGAACCTGTGCCAATCATACCGGAACAAAGAATTCTGGGCTTGACTTCATTGCAAACCATTGAGGACATCCAAGCTCAAGTAAAACAGCTTTTTGACTCTTCTGCCTTACTGGAATGAAGTCAAAAGGATCCTCACTACACCGTTAAGGATGATTTACCCTACTTCCAAGAGCGGTTATTTCTGCCAAGTAAAGAATTGCAGGAACTTGTCATTACCCGTCATCATGAATCATTAATGGAAGGACACCCCGGTATCGCGAAAACAGAAGAAAAGATCAAACGCCACTTCTGGTGGCCTTCTTGGAGAAAAGACAAAGTCATTTGTGTTGTCTTGCGGAATCTGTGCCCAAAATAAGAGTCAAAAGAAAAGGCCAGCCGGCCTACTTCAACCTTTGGACATTCCACCAGCACCTTGGCACACCTTGTCAATGGACTTTATAACTGACCTGCCTCCTTGTGGTGGTTACAACACGATTCCCGTAAAAGTGGATCTATTCTCCAAAATGGCCCATTTTATCCCTTTAAAAGGATTGCCGTCAGCTTCCACCTTGGCCAAGGAATTTATGGAAAATATAGTGCGGTTACATGGTTTCCCTTCCATATTAGTCTCAGACCGTGGAAGTCAATTTATCTCCCACTTTTGGAAGAAATGTTGCCAACTAGCACAAATAGACGTGCTGTTATCCACCAGCCACCACCCCCAGACCGACGGACAAACCGAGAGAACCAATCAGACTCTCGAGCAATATACACCAATCCGAGTTAAATTGGAAAGACATCCTTTGGATTGCAGAATATGCATACAACAATTCAGTGCATTCTGGAACCGGACAGACTCCTTTTTATACCCTGTATGGTCACCATCCTCGGACCTCTGACCTAGATCCACCTCTGACCCTGGAGATGCCTGCAGTAAATCACCTACATTCCACAATAACCCAAGCCTTCAAAGAAGCTACAACCCACTTACAGCAAGCCAAGAAAAAGTATAAAGAAAATGCTGATTTGCACCGAAGTAAAACTCCTCCTTACCAAGTAGGAGATCAGGTATGGCTAGCAACTAAACATCTACCCCTCAAGGGTCAGCGAACTTTTAATCCCAGATTCATTGGGCCTTACCCCATCAAAGCTATTATCAACCCAGTGGCCTTTAAACTCGATTTACCATCCAACATGCGGATTCATCCCGTTTTTCACGCATCTCTTCTAAAACCAGCACAACCTGGAACCAGACTGAGCCCCCAGGCCCTGTCCAAATTGATGGAGAATTAGAATTCGAAGTGAAAAACATTTTAGATTCCAAGATAGTTAAGTCGAAACTCTTCTATCTTGTTGATTGGAAAGGATATGGACCTCAGGAAAGATCTTGGGAACCCAGTAACTATGTTCACGCACCACGATTAATTCAACGATTCCATCGAAGATTCCAGCACAAACCAAAACCCCCGGAGGAAAAGACCTTGGGAGGGGCCTTGAGGGGGGGTACTGTCATGATGCCTACCTCCAAAGAGCCAGGCCGGGCCCAGCAACCCCAGAGGCAGACATCATTTTCCCCAGGGAAGTCTCAGCGGGCCCAAGTCGGGGCCCTTTGGACTCAGTCCTGGCGCCTTAGGCGCCAGGCTCATAGCGGACCCAGTCCTGGCGCCTTAGGCGCCAGGCTCATAGAAGAGGATATGTGTTTAAGTGCTTGGGTGCACACTTACCTGATGCAGACCTTGCTGCTTCATCCAGGCCCTCTTGAGGCCTGAATGGGACTACTTTACCTGTAGGACTACTTCACCACCCGGGTGTGGACGGGGAAGGATACATACCTGATTGGTGGAAGGATACATACCAGGAACTTCTTCCAAGGCTATTTAAACCCCACCCGAACAGCCACACGTGCTTCGCGTTGTTCTGCACCTAGCAGCTGGACGCTCACTGTGTCAGCTCCTGCATCCTGACTTCAGCCACGCCTGCCAGCACCCTGGAACACCTGCAAGGGGAGAAAGGAAGAGAATAGGAGAAGAAAAGCCCTTACCTGCTAAATCTGCATCCCAGAGTCATTTCTCCAACGGCCCTGAAAAGGAAGACATCATTTTAAAGGCATTTTGTTTCGATCGCTGCAGCGCTGCATTTTACTCACCTTTGCAAGGCGCTTCCATCTTCAGCAGCGATCTTCCGGATTCAGCTATGCCCCGGCGCCTAGAGGAAAAAAGACAAGAACAAAGGTGAGAGGGAGAAAAGGAATAAGGAAAGCTCAGTTTCCTTTTAAGTCTTACCTGTTGGATTATTCCCACTGCATTTCGGGTCCTGCCGCTTCCTGGCATCTCCGGACGCCGGCCCCTATGGGGAAAAAAGACATAAGCATTAGCGCTTGCTGCAATTAGACAACGAACATTATTATTAAGCTTGAACTTTTGAACAGAACTTTTACAGCGCCTTACCTGAACAGTCAAGCTTACCTGAACTCCCATCAATCCTCAATCCAGTGAAGTAACTGGGTTTCAACGCGCCCCTGCATCAGAAGCAGGATGGAGAGCTCATCCTTCCAAACCCTAAGGTGAGGCTTCACGGGGAATCGTGGAGGGGGTATCGTGGAGGGTTGGAAGGGAGTGGGAGGCTTGAGCATTGTTCCACAGTTGGTAATACTCCCTTTTCACGCACAGGAGGGTATCCAACGAGCCAGGGAAGCCAGAATAGAGGGGCCCTTCCTGTCCATCTTCAGAGTTCTGCGCCTTCGACGCCGCGCCTCCATGGGAACCTGGTGAGCGTTACACAGAGTTGATTTCCATTAAGTTTAGGCGGGAATGATTTCACTTCTTTTAGTGCACAGCCTACATTGGCTATGAACAGGTTAAAGAGTGTTGAACCCAGAGGAAACCCGTGCTTTACACCCTGCGTTGTCTTTATCAGAACCGATAATGCACCATTTTGATCTAAGCAAATTTGAATCTTCGTGTTGGTATGCAGATACCTAATGCCCATAATCAAACTTTTTGGGCAGTTTCTTTTCGCCATCTTCTTCCATAACAGCTCCCTGTCCACTCCGTCAAAGGCGTGGGCCAAGTCAACGAAGGCAAGATATAGTGTTGTTCCTTTTCTAATTGCCTCCATTTTCAACAAATTCAGAAGGAGTAGGTTCAGCCCACACCCCACACCCCTAACAAAGCCTGTTTGTCAGGGATCAAATGCTTCAGAAGATTTAATCCAGGCTGTTAAATGGTTTAGGAGCTGGGTGGCGAATATTTTACCCACCACGTCCAGCAGTGCTATTGGTCTATAATTTTTGGGCTCCGATCTTTGTCCCTTTTTTAAAAATTGGCACTATGATGGCAACCTTCCATGATTGTGGTATTCTACATTCTTTCAATATACTTTTAAAGAGGTTGTCACAGAAATCTGCCCACGCACTCAGATCTTTCTTCAGTAATTGATTCGTAAGGCCACCGGGGCCTGGTGCCCGAGATGAGCTGATTCACTTGATGTTATTGAGGATATTGTCTCTTGATATCAACAGGTTCCAACCTTTTAGATGCTGGCATTCCGGTTCTACCGTTGAACCCTGTTTTTAAATAGGCTTGAGTAATGTGCAATCCATTGTTCTTCAGTTACCATATTATACTGGCTCGAGCTTTGGGGTGCCTCCATATCATTTATGACCGCCCAAAATTCCTACGTTTCTTTGGGCCAAACTCATCATTTCGGCGTCACGTTGTTCCATAATGCTTTCATGCCCACAAAGCCAATTTTTGTATCGCATTCTATCTTTCCTTTTCTACTCAGGTTGATTTATGTTGACATTTTTCATAATGGCTCCGATGTTTTTTCTTAATTCTCTTTTTCTAGCTACAATCTCCGGATCATAAACATGCTTTTTACATCTTGGTTTTTCACTGCCATTACTTCTTTCCATGTAGTTTTGTAGAAGGGCACCATACTCAATTTGATCACCGCCTTTTATAAACTCATTATTTAAGGCAATTGTCATGTTTATAATTTTTTGACCGTCCAATCTCAGTCGACTGCGACAAGGTTACACATTTACAGGATAATTCCACGTTGCATTTAAGGCTCTCTCTTCATCTCTAAAGATCATCTTCACTAAATTGTGATCACTATGCTGTGTTTTGACCACCATAAGCTTGTTGATTTTACCAACCATATTTTCAGAGATGAAGAAATAGTCCATTATCGACCCTTGATTTTCTCTTTCCCACGTTATATTTGGGGGAAATGTCACCTTGTATGTTACCATTCATTAATGCCATTCCTCTGGCATCCATTTCTTCCTGCACACTCTTAAGAGAATTCTGAGCCTTGATTTTCATATTTCCACCTTTGTTGTTAGGTTTAGCTTCAAGGAGCTCTATATTTAGATCTCCACAGAGAATAACGTTGGGATGTTTTTCAATGGACATATCATCCATCAGGTCGCATATCTCATCAATGAAATTCATCTCCCCAGCAGCTTGATGTTGCCAGTATATATTTATGATATGGATTTTCGTGTTCTCCCTAATTGGCTTTTGTTGTAACTCAATGGTAGTCTGTTGAATATATGGTGATACATTACATGTGTTCTTTATTCGGATTCCACATTTAAGCTTAACCCATGTGATCAGTCCAGACATCGGTCGTCCTTTCAGTTGGATTATGGCAGGATTTAGCGCAAGTTCATATCCCTCAACACATGGAACGGTTGCCAACTACGTTTCCTGCAAACAGACTATGTTCAAAGATTTCAATGGCGCAGAGGAGCCATGAAACAGATGGGCAAAACCCTGTGTGTTCCATGAGCCCACCTGAATTTCTGTTAAAACGTGGTCAGTCGGACATTAGCTGGACTATTTGGCATTCAGGGCTCCCACCACCCAAATCCAATTGTCATAGTCGTCCTTTTTTCCTTGACCCTTTTAGATGCTGTGTTGCTTATTGCGTTAGAACTGTTCCATGGAAACGTTATTTTTACTAACTTTTTTGGGCTTTCTTCTTCAACTATCGAGGTGTCCTCAAAATCTTCCTCACTTACAACTTCTATATATGCCTCAGGGTTTCTTACCGATGTGTCACAATCTATTTGCCATTGATTTAGCTTTGGTTCTTTAATGTATCTTTTCTTGTCCTTCGCATTTGATTGTGCGAAAGGTATTAGACAGATTGCCTGTGAAGCAGATTTCTCTCAAGCGGAAACCCAATCTGTTTATATCTGGAGCTCCAGCCAAAATGATATCACATATTGTTCGAGTATGTATGTAGTAATACACGATCAAAAATGTTTGGAAGTGAATTCTGGACTCGAGGATCAAATTCACTCTTGGCTCGCATTTCCAGTCTATCTTCTGTAACAGGGAGATTCTCCATAGGAGGTTGAATTTAAAAAAAATGTTTTGCGTAATAGCCTGTGTAAACAGATTTTGTCCTCAAAAAGAGTGGTATAACAAGTGGGTACACAAGAGAGGCCCCGGTTGAGCGTATTGAGTTGCTTTGCTGGAAATATGAATGATGATATTATCACACATTGTTTTTTTGTCTCATCTTTCTTTTTTGCCTCTCCTCGTTTTCCTCTTAGGCCTAAAAAAAAAAGGCCCTGATTCTAATATCTGTATCAATGTTCCTATTCCTGTCCTACCAACCAACCCACTCCCAGAGGGAGCTGTGGGGATATTTGTAGTACCAGTCTGTCTAGTACCTCAAGGTACAATTGGTTCTCCCACACTACTATTACTGCTACTATCCGATCTCGGTTGGCCCGGTTGTGGAAAACGTGTGCAATTATGATTTTCTATGGGCATAAAACTCTTGCCACGTGTAGACTTTGTCATTCAAGTAGTCAAACGTATCAGGTTTGAATTTTCTAAGTTTCTTCTGTTCAATGTCTAGTTTGTAAGAGGCTAGTTTGGAGTTTACCGGTTCTAGAAGTGATGTTAGTTCCTGGTCGGACTTAAATGCAGATAGCCGAGTCTTCAGCGATATAATATCTGCGTCAATAGAGGTTAAGCATTTAGACAGTTCTTCCTTTGTTAATAAAATTAAATTCAAAGAACATTTGTTCAGAATTTGGTCCCCACTCAATCGCAAAATCCTACCTGACTTTACATAGTGTCGGTCTTAAATGGACTACAAGACTCCTTGGAATCTTACTTCTAACCATAACATAACTCGGGTGGCACCTGGTTATTTTCCAGTGTTTACCCTGCTCGTATTTTCTCCTCCTTTCACAATAAATAGTGGGGTTGTTTTAAATTAAATGCAAATTGCATGCATGGCACCGTCAATGTTAGCACCTATCAATGTTGGATCCCTGCAAAAGCATTTGCAATCATCTTTCCTCTTTACTTTTACCCTCCATCCTGTAAAAAAGTAAATACTGCCTGCAAATTATGCTTTGCAGACAGAGTTTAATGATAGCTTCCATTGGAATCCAGTGTCTCTTTTAGCCGATGCTAAATCGAGGCGGATTCTATAGGAATCTTTGTTTTATGCCTGCATGAAAATCTCTCACAAACCTAAAATACAGTGTTCTTCTAAGACTTCCAAGTTCTTTGAAGACAGAGGAGGAAAGCAGTGGAGATGCAAACTCTTTCTTACTGTACCTTCTACGCCTTGCTAGGGGACGTAAAATGGGATCGAAAGCAAAATGAAGGCATGAAAGCATTACACCTTTCATATTGTGCTCCAGCCCCCTTTAAAATGCCCCCTATATGTACTTTTGACCTTTTTAAAAGAAAAAGAAAAAACGCTTCGTTCAATATTAAGAACAGTGGACACCCCTCTAACGAAACCACCTTGCATCCACCACTTCATATCCATTACTTTTACTGGTTCCTCTTTTGTTCCAGCTTGTTCTGTCTTTTGTTTTTCAAACCTGCTTGTTTTTTAACTTCATTCTTTCAAACCTTTACAGTCGAATTTACCACAGTTTACACACTAGACCACATGCGTAGAAGTCAGAAGGAGAGACTGTTTGGGCTGAGGGCGAGCCAGAGACCAGCCAAGCAAGAGGACTAGTCGGCCAGGTCACAGAACTCCCCACCATTGGCATGAAGTTAGGAACCGTATGAGCAAGCAAAGCGGGATAAACTGTGCAAAGGGTGTGTGAAATGTCCAGTGAGAGCTTTGAGCAGGAGGCACTGACTTTTGTCGAGTTCCCTGTTGTTGAGTCCTAGTGCCCCCCAATGTGAAGTCGGTAAAGAATTCTTAAGACAAAAATCGTCCAAGAAATAAGGGATGTTGGAATTGTTGCCACAAGATCTATGAGAGGTCCCGGGAGAGCTTGAGCAGAGATGTCATTTGGGGGGCACAACTGTGACCCCTGTGGTCTCACTTGCTATCCCTAAAATAAATATATATATAATTTTTTTTTTTTAAATGCAAGCTCCTGGCCTGTGACCAGCCAGTGCCATGTGGCTCTTTGTGGAGTGGCTGGCTTTCTTGCTCAGGCCTGTTAAAAAAAGTCATGGGTTCCAAAAGTGCACCACTTTGAACAGTGACCCTAAATGAAAAAGAATAGGGCAGAGTTCCAGTCTGCTCCAGTCACTAACGAGTGAGGACCTGCTTTTCGACTGCTTTCCTGCTGACGCTGCTGTGTCTTTAAGGATTTTTCCCAGCAGCACCTTCAAAAACTTGCCCTGCGCGCGGAGCGCGCGCGGAGTTCGGGCAGAGTTCCAGTCTGCTCCAGTCACTAACGAGTGAGGACCTGCTTTTCGACTGCTTTCCTGCTGACGCTGCTGTGTCTTTAAGGATTTTTCCCAGCAGCACCTTCAAAAACTTGCCCTGCGCGCGGAGCGCGCGCGGAGTTCGGGCAGAGTTCCAGTCTGCTCCAGTCACTAACGAGTGAGGACCTGCTTTTCGACTGCTTTCCTGCTGACGCTGCTGTGTCTTTAAGGATTTTTCCCAGCAGCACCTTCAAAAACTTGCCCTGCGCGCGGAGCGCGCGCGGAGTTCGGGCAGAGTTCCAGTCTGCTCCAGTCCGCGCCGGCTCCGCGAGGCCCCGGAGCACAGCCGGTCCAGATGCCTCAAGGTAACTCTTGCAACTAACCTGTTCCCGAAGGCTATAAACTACGACCGTCCTTACACCTTTCCCTTTTCCCTTTTCCGATCTCCTACTCCTCCTACTCCTCCTCCTATTCTCCTACTTCTCCTACTTCCTACCGTTTCTACCGTTTCTACCGTCTCTTTCTTCTCTCCCCCTTTGCCTCCTACGCACCATACACTCCCATCCTTCTCTCCTTCTCTCTCCTTCTCTCCCTCTCTCTCTCCCTCTCTCCTTCACTTCACTTCCCCACCCACCCTCTCCTACCCTCACTGTGATCCGTCCCCCCTACCCCATCTCCCATCTCCCATTCCCCCCCCCCCCTCCTTACCATGGAGGAAGACCCAGACCAGCGCAGACTTAGAAGCAAAGTGCGTAAGAACTTATGCGCACCGCCGGCCGCCTCGGTTCATTCACAGCAATCGAGGTCCATGGCGATGACCGACGAGCTGCTGTCTCCCGCCTTGACTCCTCGTGAAGGCTCCCCTTTCCCCCTGTTGAACCAATTTAATGGAGCTGCCACAATTTCTGGGTTACAGCCACCGGCCTCCCCTGGGCCCGAGGCCCGGATCATCCATACGCACCCTACAGTGCATAAAGGCGGACCAACTAACGCTACAGCAACAGCCAGCTGCACGACTCTAGCTCCTGACGCGACCCGCCCTCGTACCGCCTCGGCGAGTGACTCGTTCTGTGCAGGGACCGGAGGGCCCCTGTCAGTAGGTCTGAGGGCGCCCGCGCTAGCTAGCTCACTCGATGCAGTCTGGCCGGACCTCGCTGTATCAGATGGCATGGCGGAGCTGAACAACATGGCGGCACCATTAGACACCTCAATCAATCTGACCCTGGCTCATAAGCCGCCACCTGTGCCCGACCTTCGCTCCGAGCCTCAACCATGCACATCCAATACAACCATCGAGGCGATGATCCATACAATCACGGACGATCCCAGGAACTCATCGGACAAGGCTGAAAAAAAGCACCCAGCCTCTGCTCAGGCCCCAATGGCGCTTCGAAAGGCGCCGGCCCTGATCTCAGCCAATCCCACACAAGCTGCCGATATCGAGCTCAGCTCCTTACAAGACAATATACTCACGGCTGAGTTTCCTTTTCTCATCCCTTCTCCAGATCCACAACTCCAGCTTCAAAAGAAATCTAAAGACTCATTATCGAACTCTCTCTCAGATCCAATAACTGATTCAGACTCAGACGAGGACTCCATCTCCTCGAATGCTGCTTCACATAAAAAACTGCTCCCCCAACCTAAAAAAAGACCACTCTATAAAAATCAAGTCAACACAAGAACGAACCCTGCGCCAGTGACACAATTGGTCAATAAACTGGTGGCACCAACAAAAAAAACAAAAAAACACCAAGCCCTGATGTCTGTATCAACAAAAACTACCAGGCATCCAACAAGTGAGGCCCGACCCCAGCCCCGGAAAAAGAGAGGTGAACCCAAACTTTCTCTACCTACACCTCTTTTGTCATCTGCTTTGTTAAATTTCTTCAAGCTCCAAGGGAAAAGAAAACTATCCACCGACTCTGAGCTGTCAGACGCGGAAATTCTAGAAGCTTTTGACGAAGCTGCACCTGCCCTAAAAACCAGAAAAACTGTGGCTACTGATTGCCCCCAGTCACCTATTGGCCCCACAGACCTGAGCCAAACCTTAACTTCCAAAAACAACCTACAAGATCTCCCGACATCAGTTTCGCTGACCCCCGAGCGGATTCCCTCTGCTCCACCTATCACTGCTCCAGACACCCAAACTGAGAAGTTCCTCTCTAGAAACTTGGAACCCAGCTCACTTCTTCACCCAACACTTAAAGACTGTCCGGCAAACCAGGGTCTCTTGGGCATTCTAGATCTACTACAGCCCAAGTCCGACTCCTCTCACAAAGCAAAGTCCGCGCAATCGGAGACTAAGCCACACCCACTAACTTTCCCTCCCCTGGCGTTGCTGGCAGATCCCCCACCCAGCATTATTATACAAGACGATAGCGACCAACATCAAAGCTCCGTTACAGAGAGATACTCAAGTGATGTCGAACTCGAAGGAAGATCAGTAAGGCGTAGGCATTCCCTGGCGAACCTGGCATCTTTAGGACCCAGAGACTTTCCAAGAAATAAAAGACCAGTCTTGGACCCTGCCTCCACACCTCAAAAAGACACATCGGGCAATAGAAAAGATTTAACGACAATCATGTCGGCAATAACCATCGCAATGGCCCCTTTTTGCAAACTGTATGAATCATTAGGAGATGCATCGAGAGACAACACGGCCATCTTAGCTTCTATTCAGTCTAAACTCACCTTTCTCGAAGGCTACATCACTGCTATCGATTTGAAACACGACATATTCCATTCTTCAAAAGATCCAAAACCGTTGGGTCCGTTGCAACCACATTCACCAGCGACAAGGGTGATGATCTCTCCCCAAAAGCTGTGGGCTGATAGTTCTACTCAGACGCCCCTAACTAACCCCTGCATTGACTTTGCTCCAATATTTTCGAGCAAACCAAAGTTCACGTCAGTGGCCTCAACATCCACTTCCAGCTCTCACCCCGCACCTGCCCAAAACCCGGATCGGACCCAACGGAGACTCCCAGGGAAAAAGACATTAAAACTAGCGCCAAGCGATCGCCACTCTTCTCCCCCGACCCATCTCGGCAACCACCTGTCAGAAGGCGGCTTAACAAGCTCTAGCCACTCTATCTCAAAGGATACTTTGGCTTCGACAAGGCCACGGTCTCAAACTATAACTGCCCTGGCTCAGTCTCCGAAAATCCCTGAAGACTCCTCTGATTTGAGCCTTCTATCTCCAACCCCAGTTCAAGAAGTGGACGATTTGCCTATGGTGCTCTCATCCATTCAAGACGCTGGACAAACCTCTCCCCGGTCGCCCACCGCACAGGTCCTCGCTGTCGTCCAATCCACCGCAGCAGGAGAGCCGACCGGGAGGAACCTCGAGTCTCGCCATCTGCCCACACCTGCTGCAACCGCTCTGACCAAATTGAACACTAACCATGTTCAAAACAGCGTGGTAGACAAAATAAGCCCGTCAAAGTTATCTATTTCCCTCAAACCAACGGAATCGAACATGGCCAAGGCTAAGACGACCAGCACCATAACCCTATTCAAAATTGAGCAGATCTCAAGCAAAGACAAACACATAATTCTCAATAGAAGAACTGTGTTAAAAATATCATCGTCAGTATCCGCCTTAAAACACTTGAATTCGGACCACCTCCAGCGGGTCGAACCATACCACAGAGACAATAAGGCCAAGGCGTATCTTTACATCTATACCTCGGCAATACAAGACATTTGTAAACAAGCGGGTGAAGACTTAAAGGCAATGGGGTTCCTCCTCTCAGAAATAAAAACCTATGTCGACAAACCAACCCCTTATGGGACACACTCAAAGAAGAAAACTATCAATGACCAGAGCCCAGCTAGACGCCTTCATGAGCGCAGAGACAAGCTAAGGTCTCATTTCAATGCTTCATCAAGAAAAAACTCAACTTCTGACCAGGTCCATGAACATCGGGCAGACCCTTCCAGGGATTACTCCTCCCAACACAGAACTTCATTGAAAGTGGCCTGGGCAGATGCATCACCCCAAAGGTCCCTTGGCCATAACGAACACAGGCAGGCCACATCCACCCGATCCTTGTCTCAGTACCAGAAAGACAGACAGCGCACGGGCAGATCACCATACGCCCGGAGACACCATTCACCTCAAAGTGTCAGCCGTGCCAACAGGTCTCAACACCGACATTCAACTTCTGTCCTATCACCAGACAAAGCCATTGTAAAGCCAACAGGACCATGGCATTGGATCAAAGAAGTCCTAGCTCCAAACAAGGCAAAATAGCAATCACTAGAGGAAGCCGACGCTCCCCTACATTCAAAACCTTTAACGCTGGCCTCCTGGAACACAAGGGGACACGCTCACTTATCGACTCAAAGCAATATTGACTTACAACAGTTTGATATCCTTTGCCTCCAAGAAACATGGCTGCTAGACAAACCCGTGATGGATGGCTACGAAATCGTGACATCACCCGCGGTAAAAGGTCTTCTGGGCCGTCCCTCAGGAGGTCTCTTAATAGCGGTGAGATCGGACCAAAACTTAAAAATTCTCAAAACTACTGCTAACTCCTACGGGGTTCTGGCGGTCTTGTTGGCATGGAACAGCCCGCTGGACTCTTCCAAACCATCCTCTAAACCAACTTTGTCGCCCCCCCTTGCGTTGATTACCACCTACTGGAACCCACAGAGAACTTCTTCATCTCTCTTTTGTCAAACTATGGAGGAAACAATCGATGACATCTGTATTGAATGGGAGACGCCATGGATCATCATTTGTGGTGACCTCAACGCAAAATGCGATCAGCCGAAGGAGATCTCTTCGAAGGACACGGATCCCACGCAGGCCGAAAGAAGAGGTGAACTATGGCTGACACTCATGTCCTCTAGGAACTTATACAACGTCGCCAAGATCAGAGAGGGTCAGCCTCTCCCACCAACATGGAAAAGGGGCCAATGGGCGGCCACTTTGGACTACATCTTTGCCTCTGCAGCCCTGTGCACAGAAGTCCAAGACTTTCAAGTGGTGGAAACAACGTTAAGCGACCACAACCTTTTGTCCCTTTCTTGGGCCTCTACAGCGCTCTCGAACGGCAACTATCTCCCCGAGGTGGAGCTCAACCCACAACAAACGCGTCTGCGTCTGTCTGCCACAAATATAAGGGAAATCACCTCTCAGTACGCGACTAACCAAGCCGCTGAGTTACCGTGGGAGCTTCCTGGTAGACCAAACTACCTCCCACTTCTTCTATCTTATAAACACCTCTCGGCGTTGGGTCCAAAAACCCAAAAGAACCATACTCACCACTTCGACAAACAAATAGCACTCAAAAAAACGGCATTGAGAAAGCTAAAAAGACAAGTTAAAGCTGTCAAAACTGTCGAAGCATGGAACAAGTGGGCCAACGAATTCCGAACATATAAAGCATGGTTAAGAGCCAGACGGGCAGACATCTACCAGCGGGACGCTGAACTTATGCTCCGAGTCCTTACAACTAAAAAGACAGCAGATTTTTGGTCTCTAATAAACCACACGCAAGCAACAACCTCTTCAAATATGATTAATGCTGTTCCGGAGCAAGCGTGGGTTACCTTCTTTACTGACCTTTTTGCGAGCCCTTCAACAGCAAAAACCCAGTGTTTCACCGTGTCGGACTCCCCATGGGTGGATCTCTCAGCCGTCCTAGACATATCTCTCGCAATCAAAAGGCTAAAACCGTCCAGAGCGCCAGGTCCGGACGGGCTGTCTAACATAGACCTAAAAAAACATCATCAGGAATGGTCCATCTTCATTTCCAACTTGTTTAACCACTGCAGATTGACGAGAAAGATCCCCCTCTCGTGGTGTACATCGATCATTATTCCCATCTACAAACAGGGAACCAGAGACGCCCCGGGTAATTATCGCCCGATTGCTTTGCTGGACATTATGGGCAAGATCTTTGCTTCTCTCCTTCTAGGTCACTTTCAACAATGGGTCAAAACAGCCCCCTGTAGTGACCCTCTTCAAACGGGTTTTAAAAAGAACGGGAGCACGACACTGAACATATTTATACTATCCCTGTTGAAAGCGAAAACGAAAGAAACTTCGCAGCCTGTTTATGCTGCTTTTATTGACCTTTCACAGGCTTTTGACAAAGTCGATAGAAGGAAACTATGGGACAAGTTAAAAAATTGGAACTGCCCAGAATCGGTCCTAAACCCACTAATGGCCTTGCATACCAATACCACTCTCAAGGTCAGGCTGAACAGACAAGGCACTCTCTCCAGGGAAATTAGTGCAAACAGAGGGGTCAAGCAAGGCTGCCCACTGGCCCCAGCCCTCTTTGTTGCATTTCTTGGGGACTATAAAGACTCTGAACGACTCGTTCGTTCCTTTCCTCCAAAGCTTGGAAACACGGTCCTGTCTCGACTCCTCTATGCAGATGATATGATTCTGTTCGACCAAACGCCAATTGGCCTGCAAAGACAGCTTGATAACCTTGCAGCCTATATGTCAGCTAACAACCTACTAATAAACCAGGCCAAAACCAAAATCATGATCCTTTCAAAAGCCACTCGTCCTCACAAAAATCTTACATCGTGGTCTGTAAATAACATCAGAATTGAGGTGGTTTCCCACTTCAAATATCTGGGGGTGATCATCGACGGTTCAAGCAAGGAACAGAAAATGCAAGCTCACCTCTGGACAAAAACTAAGCTTCTGACCTCTCAACTCAAAGCGATCGACAGAAAATTTGGCAAATACTCACTATTGCCGGCCATTACCTTCTACAAAGGGAAAATAGTGCCAGCGTTAACGTATGGCATGGACGCAATGTTCACAATCCCACACCAACTATGGCGTAGGCTAGAGGGACACATATGGAAATCACTTTTGGGCCTACCAAATGCAATTCCCATCGAAGCAGTTAGAAGAGAGCTGGGCCTGCTCTCATTAAGTGCGGCTGTCAGGGTGGCTTCGCTTGCCCTGTTTAGAAAGACCTTAATGAAAGATGGCCTTCCAATCTGTAACTTTATTGGCCAAGAGCTGTCCTCCACGTCCTCGAAAGCCGCCCTGCGTTGGGTCCGCAAACAAGAACACATACTGGAAGAAGTGTCATGTTCCAAACTTGACCTAATTTCGAACCCCCAAAGGGTAAACGAAAAAGTAAAGAACCAAGACTGGATCTCCACCATTGATAAAGCAGTAGCTGTGAAATGCTTGAGACATCTCCCGCCAACATTCAATAAGTTGAAGTCGCCCCTAGGATACTGTACAAAATTCCCAGATAAAAATCTGAGAGGAATATTTCTGCGAGCACGTCTCAACCTGCTTCATACAAGAGAAATCTTGGGGATAAGATCTTTAACTGCTACAACCACCTGCAGACTATGTAACGATTCTGACTCCACGGAGTCAATACGCCATCTTTTGCTAAACTGCCCCTCGCTGAACCGAGAACGGATGGCCTACCTTCTTCCATTATGGCACGACTCAATCTTGATTGAAGAAAACACATGGTGGTGCCGTTTGATTTCTGGTGAAAAACCCCGCTGGGCAACGGCCACGGCAAAAATAATGCAGGCGGCTTTCCTCAAAATTGCGAACCAAAGCAAGACCTCTTTACCGGAAGCGCTCGTTGCTGGACATCAACTTGATAACATAGGTGCACGACACGAGGTTCCAACAGGCGAACCAGGCTCCGGCGGAATCTCTCTCCTTTTAATCAGTAAAAATTCCGCCCTGACTTGATTTGTTTTCACATCAACTCCCCAAAACCTTGCCTGACTCCCGGCTTTTGCACCTGTGTAGATTCTCGAAATTTATGGAACTAAGAACTGATACCTCTTGTAAAAATCATGATTTTCTTTGATTATACACAAGTAATAATAAAAAAAAAAAAAAAAATAACAAATAATGTGTTTCTCTGGAATTCTATACGATAATTGCTAGACTCATTAAAGGTTTGTTTCATGCACACTTCAGGGGGCGAGTCATTGACTTAGTCTGTTCTTAAACACCTCAACTCAGCCTTTCATTCTTCTGAGGTCCCTAAATGAGTACCAACACAGGTTGGGTGATATTGTATGTATATTTGTTCTATATAAAGCGCTTAAGCGTAAGTACTATATAATAACACATCATTATCATTTGGCCTTGGACGTCTGCTTGCATTCACAGTAATTTGGTCAAATGGGCCTATACACAATGATGTTAACGATACATATAGTGATCCATTCTTGTATGAAATGTTTATCACATTACAGTGATATTGTAACCATATTTTTCGTAGTGTACTTAGGAACAATGCTATGTGGTGCCACTTCCTGTTTTGTCAAGGGGTGAAAGGTCATGTTCCATCGCTTCCCGTGATGTCACTTTGGGGTGAGTTCCTTCCTGTGATGTCAGAGGTCAAGGGTCATATGATGTCACTTACGCTACGATTGTTCAGAGCAAGGCACAGACTACAATTCCCGGATTCCTGGAGCCAGCCGGGATGGCCATGTGACTCGCTGAGACGTCCATAATGGAGTTACGTGACAAGTACTGATGCTTGCCAAGGTGCAGGATGTCAGAGATCCCTGCATATGCAACCACAATGTGAGGAAACAGTAAGTCACCTTTAGCACTCTTGGGCTGCACTTTTACCCTACCAGTTGGTGCAGAGCTGTTTAGTTGCCTCAAATGGTTTACGGATTTGATGTGTGGTTCAAATATGCACCACGACAAATGCCCTTCGTGCAATGTCTGGACAGCAAAAAAAAGGGACCAGATCCTACTAATGGGGAGTGGAGAAGAGTGGGTTTGGGGAGGGGGGCATGCAAGAGAACTGTTCAATGAAGGGAGCTGGGAGGCAAAGGGTGTGGGTGGAACTGGCAACAGTTTTTGTGAGGTCTGCCAGAGAGTCTATGTAGGTATGGGAAGGTGGGTAGGGGAATCAAACAGAAAATCAATCCTGTTGTGCAGTAGACCCGCACAATGAGGGGTGTCAAATGGATTGATTTTGCAATTGAGACAGGGCTGTGGATCGTGATTGGTTTACGGCTGAGATGTTTTTCCTTACCTGTTGCTGGACTCTGGCACTGTGCAACAGTCTGTTTTGTATCTGCTCTACTCTACTATTCTTGAATGTCTCACTTCCTGGTCCTGAACAACTTTCTAGGGGGGGGGGGGGGGGGGGGAATTTACTTACACCCCTGAATTGGTGTCACCTGGAACTTCAGGGTCAGCCTTTTAGTGCTTATTTGTTAGAGGTAGGGACGAGCAAAACATCCCAGTCTGGGCTGTTTACCCAGTCTATAGGTTATATAGAGACACTGCATTAATTTTTCTTGCTGAACAATTCATTAGAGGTTAGCTAACCAGTAAGGATCAGGTCTGCTAAGGTCAAAAGGCTGGATCAAGCTTGACTAGTTTGAAGCCACTGCCAGGCGAAAAGGCAAACCTAACCCAGACTGCTTGTGCCAGAAAAAAGAAAGTCTTGGCTGACCAGACTAGGAGAGGCATTAGCCGGACTCACTGTCTCATCCCCAACACAGGTCCTAGCAGACCTCACTTGCAGTTGCTCTTTGCTGTCCATGACAGAGAACAGAAGTAGAAGGTGGCGGGCTGCTATGTACAGCGGGCTCTGAAGAGCCCCTGCAGTCTATCCCTCTGCAAGTCATGTGTGGCAGTAGTCCTCCCAAGGGTGTCATGGCATACCCTAAGACACAGGAAGCTTCTTCTGCACAGAACGACAGCATAGGCTACTTTGAAGGACTACCATCCCACAGTGAAACACAGGCAGTCCTATTCCCATGAGATACGCATGGAGATTTGTTTTCTGCTCTTAGGCTATGGGCTACCAGTGGCACCCCTTGAGCAAGGAAAGGGACATGTTGGCTGCGTTGCTGTAGGTGAATGTGAGCGTGACAGACAGCAGTCTAACATTAAAATAATGGTCAGTTGATCGCATGATTTGTGGACCTCCGCTTTAGACAAACAAGCACAGCCAAATTAGCTACATTGCACAGGCCAAATGAGACACCCTAGAGTCACCACTTTTATCCAGGGAATAAAAGCTGCCATGCTCAATTGTTTATAAATATACTAAAAGATTAAATTGGGGGCGCGGGGCGCACGGCCAGTGGGGGGAGGCGGTCTACTCGTTGCTTGTGAAAAGATCACATTTCTTTTTATAAACCTTACAATTGTGGTAATTTCTTCCAATTGCTTCTCATCTGAGGGGTTTGATGGACCTTGGATTTTTGTGCACCGTAAGCACTATGGGTGGCCTTTAAGACGTATTTTCTTGGAAATCTTCCTTAGATGGCAATAGTATTCTAGTGACCGATTCGTTTGAGATTCCCCGACAAGTGGGGAAGGAGGGCGAGATGCCAGATAGAAGTGTTTTGCCTTTGTGACTTGTGTACTGTCAAGGATTCTCCAACTCCAATACCTGCTACAGCAGGGGATCAACAGATAACTCAAAAGCAAGGTCTCAAAAGTTCAAGGTTCTGTATTAAACAGCATACCTGCTTAGGGATCAGGTTGAGCTGAAGTAATGTTACCGGGAATCCCTTTCTTCCTTTGCTTATGTCAGTTTTTCTCCTCCTCCTCCTCCTGCTCTCTTCAACACCTCGCCGCACTTTCCTACTCTCCTCGTTTCCCTTTAGTCTCCTCTGAACTGCTCAACTCTGGGTGTTACAAACTATTGTCATCCTTTCTTTTTAAAGGTTCTTATCACAATTTTCCTCTCTTTTTACCCTCCTCCACATTATGGTCATGAGTGGTCATCTCCACCGCCTCCTTCTTCGCTCCTCTTTGTCTGACCGATCATCCCTACTTCCAGAGCCTTCCATCCACCCCCAGGGGAATGTCCATGGCCACCTCCCTACCCCCGTCCCTCTCCAACAGAGGCTGTGGTAGGAGTAGGGGTAGGGAAAAGCATGTACCCTTCACTGTGCAATACTAAAGGGAGCAGGCAATAGCCCCTGCAGTAGGCAGCTGCTCTCAATTGCCAACAGAGGAGAGGTTTACTGAGGTCACATTTTTATGTATTATCCAAGAATCTTGGCTGTAGCGGTTTGGTCTAACATGGCGACATCTTGTAATGATGAATGTATTTCAAAGAGGTTTCCTTTTGCATATAGTCGCGTCTCACCGGATGCTGGGTTTAGCCAAGAGAAAACCAGCTTAAGCATTAGTATGAGGTATTAATAACCCGGAAGGAGACTGCGCCAAGTGCTCCAAGAGAATGTGTTTATTTACAAAATATTTGTAAATAAACATATTCTCTTGGAACATTTGGCGCAGTCTCCTTCCGGGTTATTAATACCTCATACTAACACATTTTTATGTAGTGCACTGCTCACACTATCCAGCAGCCCTGCATATGTGTATTAAAAGACATGTACCATATATAACAGATCAATACACAGTAGTTCAAATAGAAGCCCCACACTTAATATTCATGTTCAAATATTTGTCACACGGTAATGAACACTTAATGAAAGCTTCTTACACACTCATGTAAAAGATAAATCATTTAATGAGTAGTTGATGATAAAGAGACATTACCATTCTTGTCGTCACTATACATTAAAATGCACAAAGTAATTAATGAAAAGGCGGAAATCATTTTCATTGCCTCTACCTCAAATCAAGACTAAGACTGATCTACCTTCTCCAAGAAATTCTAGTCACCTTAAAAACCAACTACCTGCCTCATCAAGTTGTGATAGGTAACCTCACAAATCATGATAGGCAATTTAGCACCTGCCTCACCAAATCCTAATAAGCAATCTCATAGGAGCATCTACTTCAATCAATACCTAAATACCTTTTTCAATGCAATATCAAACGAAGGCAAAACAAAACACCTCATAGTCACTAACTGTAGAGGATAGAGAGATGAGGGCTGGACAGGAGTGGACGCCTGGAAAAATCCACAATTCAAAGAAAAATTCCAACAAGCCACCCATTACTGCACCACGAGCTTTTCATCAAACATGCATAATAAATAGGATAAAATGCTGAGAATTAAATGTCCGTTGGACTTACTGGTGCCAGCATATAGCCAATCCAGAATAAGGTGTCTGCTCTTAAGCTGTGAGCTGAAGTGCCTTGGGGGGAAAAGGCAAAGATCTTTCCCAAAGCAGCTCAAAAAGAATTCAAGTCCTGCTGAAGAATGTTCAAAATAGTCTGAATCCAGCTTGGAGCTTCAATAATCCAGTAAAAGAATTAAGAGCGAGTGGACCCCTTCCATCTGGAAAGCCTCGCTGCTCTTCCTCTCCTTCCCGCCATCTGCCTCCTGGTCTCCCTGAAAATCTGTGTGCAGGGGCTGAGTTTACTCTCTCTTTTTTGGGCCGTCCTTATTCCAGGCCTACATCACCAAAAATCATCCAGCACTGAAAATTGTTCTAAACATAAATCTCAGGGACAGACGCGTCATTCACCACTAGGCGTTTTTGCAACAAAAGTGTTGCGTGGACAGCACCTTTCTTTTGTAAATATTAGCCAAGGACAGCTTTCATCATTCAGCACTAGGCATTCAGAATCCTGTTTAAAACGACAGAAAGGACTACCTTTTGTAGTTGACAGTGTTTGCCGTTCTCCGTGTTTTGCACCCAGCTCAAGGCCGCCGTTGGCGTGCAGCCCGGGCTATTGGAAAGAACTTAATTGTACTGTGCATTAATATTGCAACATGCAAAAGCAAATCTCGAGGCCTGCTTTTCACTAATATGAAAGTGTTTTCATTGCACTGCGCATTTATTATTTTTTTTAAACATGTTTTTATTGGTTCACATCCTTACAACCGGACCACAATATGACATATCGTAATAGCAATTCCATGTCGGTAGCACTGCGTACCATTATTACCTTACAACAGGTTCCTGTTCACTCCCCCCCCTCTTTACCACATCTACCATTACCGTATACATTGCATTCCTTTCAATGCTCACTTTCCCTCCCTCTTACTCCGGTGGTGTGTTTCTTGTCCGCAGGTGTTCTATTAGAGGCCCCGAAATCAATTTAGGCCTATTCCGTTGCCCACACAGGGCTGCGTAGTCTCCATCTGTGTCGCTCAACCATATAAAATCCCTCATCCAGTTGTCCACCCCTGGCCGGGAAGCATTAGTCCACTTCATCAAGATGGATCTCCTGGCCGCTACCATGCAGGTCGCCAGTAATATGCAGTGTTTCTTCGGCACCCCAGGGGACCACCCAAACATGCCACACATCACCTTGCAAGGGATGACCCTTCCCAGCACCTCCGTCATGACCCCCATCACAGCCTCCCAATAGGGACGTAAGTTATTGCATGCCCATAGCATGTGTATCTTGTCTTCCTGGTCCACGCTACACCTTGGGCATAACGCTGGTTTTGACTGATCATGTTTATGCACTCTCGCTGGTGAAATGTAGACTCTGTGGAGGGTCTTGAAATGGATTAATTGCAGTCTGTAGCTGAAGGCACCTGTGTGTGTAGTACTACATATAACCTCCGACTGCTGGTTGCTGAAGGTTTCCCCTGAGTCGTATTCCCATTTGCCTTTACAGCTAAGGGGGGGAGCGGCTCAAGTCCGCAAGGATGACCGTATATGTTGCTGATAGCACCCCTCTGCATCCCAGTGATTTCCCGATGTATTGCAGCAATGGTGTTATTTGTGCGATAACAGGGAACCTCGGGAACCACTCTATAAAGGCCGCCCTCATTCTATAGTATTGCAGTCTGCTTCGGGACCCACCACCCACCTTGTCGACAAACACTTCCTGCAACATAAACGTGCCGTTAGGATACATGTCTCCCAGCCACGCTATCCCTGCCCTTTCCGATCCCGTACTAAGGATGCATCACAGGTCGGTGCCAGGACCTTAATCTGCCATAGCGAAATGCCTGGGTGAAATGGATGTTCCACTCCGAGCCTCGCCTTCGCCCTCTGCCAGGCGTGCACTGTGCAAGCCATCGGGTCAATTTGCATTTATCCGCAACCTTTCCAGAAATCAGCACTCCCTGCAGTGTGTAAGGATGTGTCAACTCCGTTCTATACGTGCGTGGGTGTCTGCTGCGCCCTCGGCATACAAAACCTTGCAAAGGACAGCTGGGCTGCTAAAAAGTATGCCTCTACATCTGGTGCCCCGACCCACCCCACCTCGCCACCCTTCTCCCAAGGTAACTCTAGCACTTCCCACCTTATCCGGGGAGCCTTCGGGAACGATGACAATTCAATTAATTGGGATAGTATTTCTCGAAAGCATCTCATTCCCGGACATACCAGTATGTTTTGAAACATGCACACTAGCTTGGGAACCACTATCATTTTTGCCACTGCCACTGTGCTCATTAATGTGAGTGGAAGTCTGCACCACCTATCTACACTGGTTTGCAACACCTGCAGATAGCTCTCATGATTGTCGATCAGGGATTGAGCCTCCCTACTGACCTTCACCCCCAAGAATGTGACCGCGGCCTGTTCCCAGCCAAATCCTTCCATCTTCTGCAGTCACACAGTTGCTTCGGTCAGAGGGAATGGGGAGGATTTGTTCCGGTTTAGTCTAAACCCTGATGCTTCGCCAAATGTCTCAATTTCCCGTGTGAGTGGGGACAGATTAACCGCTGGGTCTTTGATGTAAATGATTGCATCATCTGGGTACAGTGAAATCAATTCCCTTGGCCCCCTGCCCCCCATGGCTATGCCCCGGTGCCCATGAAACTTTCACATCCTGCAATTCATTACTTCAATTGCAATGGCAAAAAGTAGTGGAGAGAGCGGGCAGCCTGAAAGCCCCACTCCTTATAGAAGGCCCCACTCCTTATAGAACTCAGCCGTAATACTGTCTGTGCCTGGGGCCTTTGAGGTCGGGAGGGCCCTTACCACTCCCAATATCTCCTCCACGGTAAGGGGCTTCTCTAAGGTTTCCACAGAGGCAGCGTCTAGCCTGGGAAGTGCCGCTGCCTCTATATATTACCTGAGCTCTTTCTCCAGCAAGGTGCCTCTTGTAGCGTATAGAGATTTGTAGTATTTGCGGAATACTTCCGCGATCTCGCTCGGTTTCACAACTACTGCCCCTTCCTTATCTCTTATTGCCGTTATCTCTCTGAACCCCCTTTCGTGCCGAAGCAGGGCCGCTAGATGTCTACCCGGCCTTCCCTCCTCAACGTACCTCCAGCCCATTGCAGGACAGGCAAAGTACTTTACCTCCCGGTCTGCTAGTGTTTGAAAATGGTCTAGACCCTTCTTTAATCTGGCCAGCGCGTACAGCGTATTCAACCTGTCCACCTCCTCCTTCCTGTGTTTTACTTGGAGCTCTGCTTCTGTCAGTTGCCTACGGATTAGCCTCAAGACCCCCATTTCCATGGACATGCATAGCCCTCATGTGCGCTTCCTCCCCTTCCCTGACCGATCCACCTCAGGGTCAAGAAACACATTGAGATCTCCTGTCCACAAATGTTAGTGTCTAGGTACTTTTGGGATTTCCCAAGTAGGGTCCGGAAGAATTCGGGAATCATCCACATTTGGACCATAAGCATTGACCAGGGTCAGTTTTGTGAGACCCAGGCATCCTGAGACAATTACATGCCCCCCCCCCCCCCCGGGTCTATAGCGGCATCACTAACCCGGAACCCAAATGATTTATGTACTAGCGACATTACCCCCACTGAGTAGGCTGAGTATGTAGTGAAGTATTTACATGCACCCCAACTCTTAGCTACCCCCTCATTCCCTTGACCTTTAAGATGAGTTTCCTGTATTAAGACAATCTTTGTGCTGTGTCTCTCGCAGTACTGCATCACTTTCCGTGCTTTACGAGGGTCATTCAACCCCCTCACATTTCAGCTTATCACCCTAAGTGTCATAACTCAGGTGGGGGTCCAATAGATGAGCCACTCTTCCCCTCCCAGCCCCACATGCAGCTTCGTGGTCAATTCAAGAGGGTGTGAACCATTTTGAGGAACTCCAACCCTGCCAACTGGGCAGTTTACACCCCCCTCCCCTTTCACCCCTTCCACCCGCCTCACCCATGATCTGTCCCCCCCACACTGCCCGCCCCCAACTTGCAGTGGATAACCGCCTCATAACCCCTCAATTGATAAAGGAGCGTGGGCACTAGCCCGGGGGCACCAGATACCACCATCCAAGCGACCACAGACTCCCACTCCTCGGAGGAGGACTAACTTTCAATGACTCTTTATAGATGCTGCCGGTCTGACTAGGTACATATCTAGCAGTGTTTTAATGTGACCCGTCGGGGCTCCGGCTCAGAGCTCCGCCACCCCAAGTCACTCGTACCCTCTCCATCTACTGTAATCGGCGAGATATATTACTCTATGCTGCAGTGTCCAGCCTATGTTTTCGGCAAAGACTATGAATTCATGCACCGCTGCCGGATCGTTGAAGTGCGCCCTCCCATTGTACTGAACCCTGAGTTTGGAGGGGTATTGCATGGAGTAATGCAGCTCCCTGTCGCGTAGCACCCTTTTGCTGCTGGAAAGGACATGCGTGCCTTTTGGACTGCAGGGGTGAAGTCCGGATAAAAGGATACCTTGCTGTTTTCAAACGTGAGGTCGCCAGGTTCCCTTGCCCTCCTGAGTATAGCCTCTCAGACCCGGTAGTTTAGCACCTTTGCAATCACCGGCCGCAGGTTTTGACCCGGTCTTGGGGTGATCTGGGATATTCTATGTGCCCTCTCAACCAGGAATTGAGGGGATAGCACGGGATCCTGCAGCACCTTCTTAATAAATGACTCGATGAACACTTCCATGTTCCGTTGCGGAACAGACTCCGGGATCCCCCACCACCCTTATATTATTCCTGCGCAACCTCGCTTCGAGATCTTCATTTTTGTCTCTTATGGCCCTCACCTCCCAGCGCAAGTCTTGCACTGCCTGCACGGTATCGTTGCTGGTGTCCTCCAGGGCACTTACCCTTGTTTCCACCTCAGATGTCCTGCTGCTCTCCTTATCTATGCGCTCCTGCATCCGGTCAACCTTGACCATTAGGCCATCTAGTTTCGTGTTAATGGCTGCAAATCCTGAGCGCATTTCGGCAAGAACTTGACTCCGCTCCGACGCCGGGGGCGGGGGGGTCCTCACTTGGCCTTGCCTTCGCCCCCGCAACAGAAGAGGTAGCTGCCATTGCAAGGAATCCAGGCGTGGTTGGGGTATATCTGCTCCTCCGTAGCCCCTCTTTCTGTACAAACGGTAAACTGGTCTGTCTTTTTCCCCCCTTTGCCATAAAGTTCCTGCCGGCCTTTTTCCTCTCGAGCCCCCTGTCCGCCACTCTGCAGTGAAGCCTGTACCTATCTTTGCTTTATGAGTCTGGGCCCCTTCTCCAGTCTCTAATGTGGTCCGTGTGAGCAGTTGCCCCACTTGCTGCTGATGCCTCACCAAGCTGTTGAGCGCAGCGCGAGGTGCTGCGCTTCCTTTGCAGTCTAGGGCACCCCCGACTTCCACTCCTTACCCCAGAGCGTATTGATTCTCCTAGTATATCAACTGTCAGTTATTAGTGTGGTATGGTGTGGTTAGCCGGGCTTATGGTGCTCGCTGGCCTGATCGCTCTTGCCTTGCCACAGGGGCAGTTGGTGTAACCCCTTTCCACTTCCCCGCAGTTCACTCACCTCTCGCTTGCACCTCTGTGCTCCCTTGTTTCCGTCGTGTCGATTGCATGGGGATTTAATGCTGCCACTCATGCTGCTCAGTCTACTACGCTAATATCCACTAACTCGCTGGAAGTCCGCTATTTCCTCTGCCACTTCCCACTACTGCAGGGGGCCGCCGATGTATCGCTTCCGTCCAGCGCCCATGCGTGTGGGCCTCATGGGACGACCGCAGGGGGGGGGGGTGCAGGCCACTCTTCACTCCCTTCTCCCAGCTCGTCCTTCAGCCCAAGCCACTTGCCCTTGTCTCACGCGCGGCACACCTCACCAGAGAGTGTACCGCTGGGAGCCCAGTGTTCTGCCCCTTGCATTTACTTGCCTTTTCGTGAGCTTCTGTGTAGGAGATATCTTCCGCCGTCCCAGATGGTGCTCACCCGCCTCCTCCCCTGTTCCTCCACCCGTCTCAGGTGGGGGCTCAGCGGTCCACGAGTCAGTTACCAGGGGTATTCTCGAAGTGCCCCGGGGCTGCTTCCCGCCCAGCGACTGCCCATCTATGCTCACCGGGTCGTATCAGAGCATGGGGGTGCTGCTGGTTCTTCGGCGTCTCCTCCACCCCTCCCGCAGTATCGTCGCACTTAGTGCCTGGGTCCTCCAGTTCTCTCCCTCTCCTGGGCCAGGCGCGCGGGCACCCCTCCACTGATGGGGGAGCGGTGTCCACGTTGATTAACTTATGCGGGTTGGGGAAATCTCCCACGCACCAGCCCCACCTCTACCGCAGGGTCCTAGCGCGCCGCTGCCAATATACGGTGTCCCCTGGCTCCCGGCCCCAATCCTCCGGCAGCTCCAACGGGCCAACAGTCTCAGGGACGCGGACCGCCTGAACCTTCTCCCAGCGAGGTTCTCATAAAGCCACTGGTTTCCAGCTGTCCCACACTGCCCCACCGAGGGCGTTATCCGCCGTGTGCAGCATCCAGAGGCTTCTCCCCGCCGATCCATGCATAGGCACTCGGGCAATGTGAGTCCCGAGCCGCACTCTCGGCCCTCCGCACTTCACAGTAGCAGCGCTTCCAGCCGTTCTGGTTCCCCCAAACTGCACCTGGCGCCTCCTCAATCAGACGTGCTTCGCTGGGGTCTGTAGCTGTTTTTGCCACGGTGGGTCAGGTTTTGTCCTCCTCCTTCACCAAGCTGTCCGGGAGCTCACAAGAGTTCACCCATCTTGGACTCAGGCTCTCTAGCGCCCCCATCGCACTGCGCATTTAACAAGAAGGCCAGGCCACCTTCACTTTTAAGCATGGCTGATATGGGCAGACATCAGGAATACATATCACCACCCTATTGAGAAGTAGAACAGGCCATGGAGGCATCGTAGGCATCATGGGATTAAGAGTGTCGAGACAAAAGAGCATGTAAAACATGGCAGAATACTTATTTGCTCAAATATATTCACTTAGAATCTTCACTTAATTACTGAATATGTAAACAAACATTTCTTCTTGAGGGCAGCCAGCTGCAGCAGGTACTGGTAAGCAGACAACCTTCGGCCACCGATAGTCGCTGGTGAATCAGAGATGGGGAGATGTTAGCCCAGAAGAAACGTTCAGTAAAGTTTTCTTCCAATATTCAGGATACAGTTTTTGTGCATTGACAAGTTTACTGCTACTTGTCACGACAAAGTAAACTGATGAGCAGGATCAGGATTCATCCAGCTACAAGGATGTAGAACAGAGGTGTGATTCCTGTGACGACCCTTCCAAAGAAGTCCAAAAAACATGTCCATGGATTGAAGGAAGTAATTGTATTCGTCAGCCAGTAGATGGAGCTCAGGAAGGAGGTCCAATTTGTTGGAGTAGAGCTTTCCAATCAGGTATGAATCTCCTTGGATCATTCTGGTGTTCATCCAGTGGGTCTTTGGCCAACTGCAGTGGTCCGTTTCATGCTTCAATGAAAGTCTCTCTGGTGCTAGTGATGTGTTTCTTCATTTCTAGGAGATATGCCATTCACAGTGATTGCTGCAGAACTTCAGAGGAGATAGCTTCACTTCAGGCCAGTCCAATTGCACTAGATCAGTACACACTGGCGGATGTAGAATAAAACTGCAACAGTTCATCACGTTAGAGACAGTGATCCAGCTGGGAATCCCCATAGGTACACCACAACATGAAGCACTGAACTGTACAATGTACGATCGATTAGAGCTTTGTTACTGAAAGTTTCCATTAAAATTCTGCTCACATGGGGAGATCTTGAGAATGTCCTAGCATTTTGTATAGGGTGTTCCCACACAGTCACACAGTTCTTCCGGGAATACAGTTGTACTGTAGATTACTCACAATTCACACAATAAATCGTGTGTGTTCTCCCTTACACCACCCCCTTACCCCAGCCCCACAAGTCTGTTAGAGACAGAGGTTGGGTTTCACCAAGTCACATAACAGTTTTCCATACATACATAATGAAAGCAACAGAAAAATGATTTCTCTATGGGCCAACTTAAACTTCTTGACATTGAATATGTAGCTTTTAGCTGCTGGTGTCCTAATGATCAAGTCCACTTTCTTCAAGTGTTCATCTAAGCTATCATCTCTACAGTATTTGTCATCTACATAGGTCCAGCATGTCTGTATGACTTCTAATAGGGACTGTATTCTACTAGAGAATAGCCCAGGACTTTTTTGCACCCCTGTGGGAGTCTAATCCATCCCCAGTTCCAATACAGCTTTATATTAGTATCTCTGTATGTTACCACGAAGGACTGAACTATGCATGTTCTGTACAGCCTATGTGCGTGCATTAGCATTTAGGATTCTAAAATCTATTACCAATCAATATGTACCATTTGGTGTGGATACTGGAATTAAAGCTGTATTGTATGGGTGTGCCTGTTGTATCGGAACCCCTTGTTGCAATAACAGATTCATAATTACCTGTGTAGCCTGTGCTTTCATTGGATATTGTTTCTGAGGTTTGGTGTTGCAAACACTTGGCTTTGTATTTGGAGGGTAATCAATGGCATGTCCTACATGATTTTTGTATAACTGTACTGCATCTAAAACAGCCAATGCGGCTGCATAGGAGCTCACTACATTTTCCCCCAAGTATATCTGAAAAAGTCTGTTTAATTACCTCCTCCCCCTCTAGGGCTTTCCCTAACATATAACCTGGGCCGCTTATGTTCTGCTAAAAGAGCATCTTGTGTTGTATACATATTTGACCAAAATAGGGCCTCCATTTTATTTGGCTGTTCCCCTTCAAGTTGAATTATAACTATATAGACAAACATTATTTATATCAACGCCTTCTCCTGTGGAAGCAATAACCTCTACTGTTTGATTAGTAGGTATATCATGTAAACACTTCTTTAGTCTTTCTTTAAATATGGAGACTTGTGTGCCACGGTACAATTGTACCACTAACCAATCCCTTGGATCTTTAGTCACTGGTATCATCCTACGAGTCTGGTTTACAATGTCTACCATTGTTGCCATTGTCCATTCTCAAAGCAGCAGTTTGCTTCCTTTCTTCTCCCTTGCAGGCTTTTACTCTCCCTTGGGTGCAGAGCCCCGTTTCTTCCGTGTAGGAGAAGGATAGTCTCTTTGTGGCTGCTTAATCTGTACACTCTCTCTTAATTGGGAGGCGCTTTTTTCACCACTTCTGCCCTTGTAGGGTCTTCTATCCAAAACAGTTTTTTGCATGGTACTGGTGCTATCACGGTCTACAAATAGTGTTCTGCTACAAAAGGTCACCCTTTCTTCTTTGGCAGGGGGCACACTGGAAGCCCATGTCCTTCCCTTTCTGCCTCTAGCTGAGAAGGTATGGCTGCCTGGTTCCTGTCTGGTATCAGTGATATTAGTAGGTGGTGTTCTTTTACAGTGTGTATTCTCACCTAATTCTTTCTTTCTCTCTTCCCCGGGGGTTCTACCCAGGTGATCCCTGCCTAGGGACCTGTAAGTAGCTGTGACCAAACTGGAGTTTCCTTTCTTATTCACTGGGTAATACTGCTAGGCGTCTGATGACTTCTAGTCCTACTGACTCACCTTTCATAAGGGGCATAAGGCCTCCTCCTACCACGGAATAATTGCCCCCAGCTATTGCCAGCACTAAACTCCTTGTTGCTTCTGCTCCCCGAGAGCTTATTATCACTTTCAGAATGGAGGTTAATGCTGTAATTGAAGAGTCCCAATTAAATGAAGGTACAACCAACTACATACTGAAAACCAACAATCACATTGTTCCATGGGTGGATTACAACCCGTTGGTATTATGATTGCCAATGCCCTCTGCCTCCGCTGAAGAGTGACCAGAGGGCAAGGTGCCTCTAGCTGGCTCAGTTCACTGGAATACCATCTAGGGATGTCCTCCTGCCTTGTGGGACAAGTACCCAGTAAGGCTTTAAGGGTATGGAAGAAAAGTCTCCCTTCCTCCCCAGCTAGTATTGGTTTGGGTGCTTCTGGAGCAGCTCCCAAGGTTCTATATTATACAGCTTGAGCGCAGACAGCATCAACATGTCTCACCAGAATGTCAGAGTGCTCCCGGGTATATGGGCCTTTGCCCCCATTTGGGTGGAACCCAAGGATGTGTTACAAGGTTAACCCTTCCATAGCAAAAGGACCATGTCTAGCCCTTGTGGTGGGGTTGTCAAGCCCCCTTGAAACCAGGATACCCATTGGGTGTGTGATGTATTTGATTTAGATCCCTCATAATGTGTGCTTGGTGCCAGGTATCTTCATATATGAGAACAGGGTATCCTCTGGCAATCCTCCAGGCACTGCCACTGTGAAGTTGGTTGCCGACATTCATAACACCTCCTGTAACTACCTGGTTACTGCACGGCGGCAGTTCACAGGTATAGGGACATCCTCATGTAGGTTAGCTATTCTAATACCTTTTAGCTAGAAAGCTGTCAAGAGTATTTGCTTGAACCCTGCTCTTAAAGAGTGCTTTAAGCTATTTGTGAGACACCCTGCTCTTCACTAGAGTGTTTTAATGCCTTCTAGCTTGATAGCCGTTTAGAGCACTTGCTTGAAGACACCCTGCTCTTCATCACTAGAGTGTATTTTAACCGTTGTAAAGTCAGGCATGTAGCAGCCCTGTGGCCCCTCTTCAGTAGCCAGGTGGGGAGATTATTAGGGTGGAGGAAAGGTGAACAATGTGCCATCTGGGATGTCAAAGTGATGTCATTTTATCACTGCTACCTCCAGAGCCTTCCCTCCAGTCCCAGAGGAGTGTTCATGACCCCCGCTGCAGTAAGGGTTGTGGTAGAAGTAGGGGTAGGGAAAAGCATGCATGTGTCACTGTGCAACAGTAAAGAGAGCAGGCAACAACCCCTGCAGTAGGCACCTGCTCTCAATTGCCAACACGGGGGAGGTTTACCAATGTGTCATTTTTGTATTTATAGTCCACTGCTCACACTATCCAGCAGCCCTTCATATGTGTATTAAAAGACATGTACCATATATAAAGCATCAATACATAGTAGTTCAAATAGAAGCCCCACACTTAATATACGAGATCAGATACTGGTCACTCGGTAATGAAAACTCAATTAATGCTTCTTACACACTCGTAAAAAATAAATCATTTAATTATGAGTAATTGAAGATAAAGAAATATTGCCATTATTGTCGTCACTACACACTTAAAAAGCACACAATTATTAATGAAAAGGCTGAAACCATTGCCATGGTCTTACCTTAAAACAAGACTAAGACTGTACAACATTCTCCAAGAAATCCTAGTCACCTTAAAAACCCACTTCGTGCCTCACCAGGTTGCGATAGGTAACCTCACAAATCATGCTAGGCAATCTAGCACCCGCTTCACCAAATCATGATAAGCAATCTCATAGAAGCATCTGCTTCAATCAATACCTAAATACCTTTATCAATGTGATATCAAATGAAGGGCAAAACAAAACACCTTATACTCACCAGGTGTAGAGGATAGAGACATGAGGGCTGGACAGTATTGGATACCGGAAAAAGCCACAATTCAAGGAAAAATTTAAACAATTGCAAAACATTCCAAAAGGCCACCTATCACTGCACCATGAGCTTTTCATTAAGAATGCCTCACAAATAGGATAACATGTTTCAAGGAGAATTAAATGTCCATTGGACTTACTGGTTCCAGCATACAGCCAATCCAGAATAAGGTGTCTGCTCTTAGGCTGTGAGCTGAAGTGCCTTGGTGGGAAAAAAAGCAAAGATCTTTCCCCAAGCAGCTCAAAAAGAATTCAAGTCCTGCTGAAAAATGTTTCAAAATAGCTAGAATCCAGCTTGGAGCTTCAACCAGGTATCCAGCAAAGGAATTTGGAGGGAGTGGACCCCTACCATCTGGAAAGTCTCAACTTCTTCCTCTCCTTCCTGCTATCTGCCCCCTGGTCTTCCTGCTTTGCCGCCCCGAACAGTTGTGTGCAGGGGCTAAGCTTACTCTATTTATACCTTTTTTGGCCCGTCCCAATTCCACACCTACAATCACCAAAATTCATCCAGCACTGAAAATTGTTCTAAACAAAAATATCAAGGACACAAGCGTCACTAGGCATTTTTCCAACCAAGTGTTCAGTGGACAGAACATTTCTTGTGTAAATATTAGCCATGGATGGCTTTTGTCATTCTGAACTAGGCATTTTTCCAATAAAAGTGTTAGTGGACTACAGAATCCTGTATAAAACTACAGAATAAAACCACAGAAAGTACTGTCTTTTGTAGTACGCATTGTTTGCTGTTATCTAGGTTTTGTACCTGGTTCAAGGTCGTTGTCGCGCAGCCCGGGATATTGGGAAAAAACCTTATTGTACTGTACATTAATACTGTAACATGCAAAAGCAAATCTTGCAGCCTGCATTTCACTAAACATGAAAGTGTTTTCACCGCACTGTGCATTTAACAAGAAGGCCTGGTCTGCGGCTCAGGCCACATGCCATTTTAAGCATTGCTAATATGCGCAGACATGGGGAATACATGTGATGTCTCAACCACTTCTCCCGCTCTGCCACCTTTTCACTCTCTGCCATACACCACACTGTTCTCCACGTAGCCAACACCACACACCAACCCAAGACCAATGGTCCTCTTTATACCACAGCGGCTCTACCAGCTGATCTTGTTTGTGGTTGGGCGAGTGGATGTAGGTCTATGAAACCCCAAGTTGCATCCAAACCCTGTGCATGCTGCAACACTGGTCCATGGCTTCAATGCAGATGGGTGCCACATTGGATTAATTGGTTCAGAGTCCACAGTCATGACCGCTCCATTGAGGCACACACTCCTGATTCCAATTACTGGCTTAGGGTTCACTTCCTTATTCTGAGCTGCCTTCCACGAATTCCAGCGATGCAAGCTTAGAGGCCGCTGTGCTGGGAAAGGAAGATCGAACAATGCCTGTGCTCAAACCATGTCATCCAAGTCACATCATCCTGCTTGCAGTAAATCATAGCAGCGGTCATGTGAGCAAACGCAGGCAGAGAGTTACTGTGCCAAAAACATGCCTCTCCTTATCCAAGTCAGTCCTACATGGTAAGGAATTGTAATAAATAGATTTGAGGGACTGGGTTTACATCATGAATAACCGTTTTAATTTTGGCAAAGGTGATCTCCGGACTTCATAGAGTGGTCTTTACATAACCAGGCAAATGGGTCCCTGTAGCTGTACAACTACTTTTGGCTCAGGAGCTTAATGTCACATTCTCGTGACACAGCCGTCCTTGAACCTGTGCAGAGAGGCAACGCAGTTCTGGCTCTGGGCACAGAGAGAAGGAATCACTTTTCTGGTAGTTCATCTAGCCGGTGAAAAGCACACGGCAGCGAACGCTCTGAGCTGGCCGAACACAATCTCCCACGAGTGGGAACTAGCTTAGGAAGTCCTTCTGGAGATCTTCGCCCTCCATGTTTCAATGAGGGCAAGAACATCAAGATCCAAGAGTTCAAGGAGGTTGCAGATGTCAGAGGAGTGCGACAGCTGAGCTAGTGTTGAGCGTGGCAATGTGGAGTAGACTGCGATCTGAGAGAGACTTACGGGGTGGGGGGAGCAGGGGACAGTTGTCCCCCCCCCATAAGTGGCGAGAGTGCCTGGGGACAGAGGTTGAAGGGGGCAGAGGAGCCAAGGCCGGCAAGGGAGCCACAGTGGACGAGAAGGGAGCCAGTGCGGGAGGGGCCGCAGGGGGCAAGGGAGCCCAAGATACGGTGTTAGTGGGTAGCAGGTTAACTGAAGGGGATTAGGCTGACAAGGTTGTCAATGTGTGAGGTGGCAGTACGGAAGCCATGGCGAGGGTAGGAGGGTGGTTAGAAGGCAGCAAGGGAGCCAGGGATGCTGAAGGAGCTGGTGCAGAAGGAGAAGGAAGGTTAATAAGGCGAGGGAGGAGCCTATCAAAGAGAAGAAGGTTGGGTTGAGGACCCTGTACCATGATGGCACCATTGCAATAATGATAATGATGATGACCCTGCAGGTGGAGAAGAGGGCAAGAAGGACCTCCTGACGGGTGCCACCATTAATGGGTGAGGAAGAGAAAGGAGAGAGAAGAGTGATATTAGGAAGAGTCCAAAGGTCGGGTGAGGGACCGCCAAAGAGGATGTCAGTAAGAGTCTCTTGGGCAGAGGCAGTGGCGTAGGTGTCTGCGATAGGAAGGCCTGGGTTAGAGCCCAATATGTCCTTGAGTTTCTTCCTGCCGGAGTTAGTAAGAGGTGAAGGACAAGAGATAGAGAAGCAGTTTGAGAAGATAGGAGAGATAGAGAGCGCCATAGCAAACTGCAGAGAATGGGGTACTTAATCAGGCTGAGGCCACAGAGTTACGGGGAGAGCAGTAGGCAAGGGGGCGGCGGTGTGACAGGGCACAAGACTGGGAAAAAACACTGGGAGTGGGGAGGAGGTAATGTGCACAGAAAACAGTGAACATGCAGAGGAAAGGGGGATAGCAGATGTAGGGCTAAAGGGAATAACAGCACAGAGACACAATGGGAACGGATGAGGAAGCAGGTAAACCAGAGCAGAGGGGGGTAACCAATCACCATAATCCCAACAATGTGAACACAATGGGAGATGACGAGGGTGAGAGAACAGATAGACTAGACAGAGGGTGGTGGGGTGGGGGTTGTCAACACATTCTTATGAAAAGCAGGATGTGCATGCAGCCAAATTCGATTTTGAACAGTAGCAAGACAATCAAGATGTGCACACAGCAAAAAACTATTTACTTTCAAGGTCAGACAGGTCTAAAGCGTAACAGTACAAGGGTGTGGCAGTGAAGGTGAAAGTCTGGAAGGAATGGTGTTAAGGTTTGGTGATTGGATACATAAGAGAGAACAGTCAGTGCCTTGTGAGGATAGTTTATAGAGATTGTAGCCGGCTATCTGATTGGGTCTTTCAAGGGACAGAGGCCCAATCAGAGGGACAATGGAAACGGTCAGGTATTCAACCCCCGGCAGAACGCGGCGGCCATGCTGGGAAGGGAGGCCAACTGCAGCCTCAGACTAGGTGCCAAGCGTCAAGATCACAAAAATACACGTTTCTTCTTTCCTCTCGATCCCCTCAGAGAACATGAGATCAGTCACTGCCCAAAGCTCTCTGTGCGCCGCTTGCGCAGGGAGGGTGTTAATGCTCCAAAAGCCCAGCAAGGCTTACCTTAGTTACAGGAAGTGGGGGAGGGGGTGAGTCCACCCTTGTGGGCGCAGGAATGGCCTGTGATAGTCTGCTCACCTGCAAGAAGAAATGAATGCAGGGAACAGCTTCGACAGCGATGATGTAGAGGGCAAGCTACTAGCCAGGCATCACCCCATCAATACAGGACTTAATAAATATGGTGCCTTATATGTTGTTCAGGGTCGTAGGTTCAAGCCACTTCTCACATATTGTAAATCCGAGCAAATGTTCAGCCATTGATAACCTGGAAAGAGGTGTCCCAGTTCCAGTGCCCAATTCTGCAGGGCCTGATCAGATTCCAAGCCATGTACAGACGGTGGTAGGGCATTGCACATTTCTAAGGAGTACCATGAGATGAGATGCAAAGTTGGACCCCAACTGTAGGAACTGGTATAGAGAACGATGGGAGAGGATGAAGTGGAAGGCCACACATAAAGCAAGCCTCCGTAGGCTAATGCAGGATATGGTGTGTCAGGTTCCTTAAATACAATCTCAGATTATGTTGGTTGCCCGAGATCACATGGTGGTACTGCAGTAAATCCCTCCACACCTCATCTTAAAGTATTTTGGGATCCCGGCACAGGCCTATTGGATCACTCCTACAAGATGCAGATGAGTGTTGGAGAAGGGGAGCACAACACAGAAAGAACAAAAATAAATAAATAACACAGCTATAGCGCCTGCTAGAATCATTTCAAGTGAGTGGACTTGTAAAGTAAAAGTGAAAAGAAAAATCTTTCTCGCTTTTGTCAACCAGCAATACTGACAGTATTGACGGGGGAACACGTCTCAAGGGACAGCTTTGTGCAGAATGAGTGGCGACCAGACATTCATTGCACGTCTAGTGTTTGCCAGCAGACAATCATGGAGGGGGCAGATCAGAGCAAGCAAGATAGGGAACATCCCTATAACCTCTGTACAGACATTAAAGTAATGTTTGCAAAACAGTCTGAGACATTCCCAAAGGGATACCATCTTTGTGCACAGTTGCATGTTTAACCCAAAGCCTTATAGTCAAAAACACCCTATTTCACCACAGCATGTTAGTTTTTGGATCAACACCACACCGAACAAGTGTTACACGAATCTACATTTTTTTCATTCACAAAATGTATTAAAACGGGTATTTGGTTTACAAACAAGATGAGCAACTCCTATTGATGTAACAAGTAAATGTGCAAATGTTTCAATACACTACAATGTGAAAAAGAAAAAAAAAGATTAATAATTTTAAAGAGGAAAAATATACATAATTAAAATCACATTTATTGTCTCTAAGAAACTGAACGTGTGTTACTTAAACTTAACATATTCTCCAGCTTTGGTTCTTATGCCGACCAGGTTTTGCTCATTGGGTCTCAAACTACATGAGCCAGCCTTCCTGAAGGCAACTCAATTACTAAATTCGGCCTCTATCCCTTTACTCCAACAAACCTTGTGCTCCATGGCATTGCCCTAATCTTTCATGTCATGATTTCATTCACAAGGCCATACAAAAATCTAGGACAGAATGAGTATGTAGGGCATGAACATATGCCAATGGCCGGACTGTACGATGTGCTGCGCGCCTCTAGTTGGGCCCACCGAGAACCTCATTTGGATGAAGTGCCCATTCTGCGGTACATTTTTGCATGCATGTACGAGTTTCGCATTGGACAACGCTTTTTATTCTGTGAAAGGGATTCATACATCCACAATTTTCTGTTAACAGATTAAGATGCAGATAGTATCCTGCAGCTTTGCTCGCTATGTCAGACAAAGGGAAAAACGCATGCAAACTTTCCTTCTCAGTGGAAGAGTAGGCACAATAAACATGTTTAATAAATAATCTCACATGGCGGACATTTCTTTCACCTTTATGCATTTCCATGTAAATTTAACATTAGCATTTGGAGTAGTAGAACAGCTTTTGGTTATTGTTGGGTGTGTATTTCCTTTGGCTTAATGTTTTTGAAAGTTATAATTATCCATTAGATGTGTTAGCTTGTGTAAATATGTATTCAAGACACCATTCAGTCCCACTTGCCTGTGAGCTGTACAACTCCAGGACAGTTCTGTTGGGTGCGTTTGGTGTACAAATGGCAGTGGCCATTTTTGTTACCCGAGAGTGGATTTTAAAGTCGAATGGTCTGATGCTAAAACTATGAAAGCACCCATTTTGTTTTTTTAACCAAACAATAGTTCTTAAAAACCAGATTATGATAGGTTAGTAGTAGAGATAAAGAGCATTATTAAAATACGATGCTACCCGAATTGATGTGGCATGTCTTTTGTTGCATATATGCTAACAAAATTCGACCACTGCGACGATAACTTTGCTGCCCATCTTATGTGATGCTGGCTGGGAATATGGAATGCACTTCCGTATAAGTATTCTCTATGGCTGCATAACGAATATTATAAACCTATTAAACCAATTTGTACGACAATAGATTAATGTACAAAGGGACCTTAGAGCTGCGTTTGCCATTACCGATGTTGTGGTATCCAATCTGGTGGGTTTATCAGACTTTAAATAAATATGGGAAATGTGATAGTTTATTGAAGGGCCCCTATACCATGTGTGTCGAGTCATGCTGCAATTTGACGCAGTAAAAGAAAAATCAGGGAAACAAAGGAAAAGAAGAGAGGCGACACACAAGCAGAACTAGCAATTATAGGTTCAAATCTAAACTATTTGCCATTGTTTTTAAAAGCGCTGAAATGCTCTTGGATCATACGTTTATTGCCCAATGCCTTGGTCCTAGTAACATAACATCTTTTACAAATACATTCCATGACATACACTGTAACAGGTGTTTTGCAATTAATGAATATGCCCTCCTGACGTTTCTCAATCCCATACTGGAATTGTTTGCAAAGTTGCTGCAAACAAATCCATACATAAGTCTCCACATTTGAAGAAACCAATAGGGTGGATGGTGAGCTGCGTCAAGAAGCTGGGACATTTGAAGGTCATTTGTGATTTCGGGCCACATTTTTGTCCCAGTTCCCAATCAAGCATCAATATATGCAAGTTCTCATTTCAGATTCTGTATATAGCTCGTCTTCATCAGTTTATAGTTCACTTTTGAGCAGGTCCGGACTCAGTATGCGCCCCTCTTTAACCAAGGTAATTAATATGTAATGCAGATTAATCCGGTTTAAATCTACAAATTGTATCTTGCTCCTCATGGCAATTTCCGCATTCAACATAAGGAATGTTTGTGAGCTTTCCTTGATTACTAAGCGTAGGAAGAATTGCATTGCCGAGTGAATTCTGATGCAAACACCACGGTTAATGTAATTTCCCCAAAATAATATGGTATCGACCCTGTTCATCACATCCCATCTCACCTAATTCAATTGTACCGTTGTGTTTACCTTTTTTGCCACCAATATGCATGCAGGTGGGGGAGTGGGGTGCGTTTTAAGAAAGGGGAAGTGGGGGTGGAGGGTTTGGAGGGTGTGAAGGGTGTGAAGGACTCTCCTGCATTTCGCAGTAAAAAACGCTAAGAAAATGCAGTGAAACGGGATTCGGTGAAGTGGGATGAGAGTCAATCTCATACATAAATATAAGAGCTAGGCACGCTTTTCTGGAGAGTTCAATCTTGTGCTGATCGGGGATATATTCTTTTGCTAGTAGGGAAGAGAGGTTATATTTGGCACATGCCCACTGGTTACCCCACACCTATGCACAGGCATCGCCTGAGGGCATGGTATCAGCTAATTAAATACAAAGTAGAGCACAAGTAGTGAGTGACAATTGCGTAGCGACTACTGACCCTCACAGATGGATGTGTAGTTTACACATACTTACGGAAGGCCCTGATTATTCTGTTATGTCTATTACCTGGCACCACTTCTCCAAATCATCTGATGTTTCTTCATGCTTTAAAAAGGTGCGTGCTTAAAGGCCCGGTCAGTACACTCACTGCCATGCAGACTGTTAATGTGGCATGGAGGATTACCAGCAGGCCTCGCCTTATTGGCTCAAAAACTGGGGCATCCAAAAAAAGAATTCATAAACTGCGACTAATTTAGAATAGAGCACCATGCCTTGTTCTTGGCTTAGATACACAAAACCCAACCTCTTAAAAGATGAGCAACATAAACACTTCCTCCCAATCTACCAACGAATAGAATAACATGCCATGCTACGTTTTTCACACAGACATAAAATACCTGATCAATAGGCTCACCCATAATACCCCATTATAGAACCTCTGCTTATCCTCCACAGATTCAGCCAGCTAGCTTAAAGGAGCATATGAACTGGGGGCAAGAAGCAAACTCAGACTCCAATCCAGGCCATGCCAATATGGGAAGACAATGAAAACTACTGTTCTACTGATGAGCACTGCTTATTATTTGCTCTGACATGTGTATTCCTTAGGACTTCTGTAATGTTCTATCTGCTGCTAAAGAATACGACCTCTTGTTTCACTGACTTTCAGATCTCCTTCACTCCTCCCCAAGCGCACTCTCCCTCATAACCCAGGCATCATATGGGACACTAAGAACCCGAAGCAGGAAAGCATGGGTAAATGGGACACCATTTTATGTCCCGTGTACCAAGTGATGGATAGGAAGTGGCCAAGAGAAGACGACACACTTTAGCGCAGGTCGGCATAGGGTTCGCATGGTGGGAGAAATGCAACTGTACTCGTTAAGGTGCATAGGTAATTATAATAGTCTAGCATATAACCTTCCCCAGTATCATGATTTGTCATCCCTGCGCTTATTTTTACAATCGGCAATGAAGGTAAAGTAGACTCACCAGAATTGCAGTTGGCATAAGTGAAACAACCTTATGCGGTCCCAGGTCTCTCAAAATTAAACAAAAAGCCCCTCTCTGTACCTAAGGACTTGCATCTAGGTGCATCACAGGATCATACACCGCTATACATCTAGACCAGGGGTCGGCAACGTTGGCTCTCCGAATGTTTTGGACTGCAACTCCCTTCGGCCCTACCCAGCAAACTCAATGGCAAGAGATCATGGGAGTAGTAATTCAAAAATATCTGGAAGCTGTTGGGTGCAGACCAATGATCTAGGCACTCCATTTCATGTTTTCTGCTACATTATGTGACAAGGCTCGTAATTTGGCCTCATCAAAACGGCAGAGCACCGCTCTTCTCAGGCAGGTGGTGGGGTGGTGAGAAGCCCAGAATTTGCACCAAGGGCTCAATGGAGAGGTACCCAATTCCAGTCACCCACCCCCATCTCAGCATGTTCTATTGTAGTGCCCCACTTGCTCAAACCGTGCCTCCTGTCAAACATGCTTGCCAGTATTCTACTCTTCAATGCAGGCAAAATGAATACCAACAGAGAGACCATGTGAACCCCACTGAGGCCACTCAGCCAAGAAGGAAAACTATTAACACTGCCAGTCGCCCCACGAGTCTACAGACTGCTGCAGCGCAAGAGACTATCAACGCCGAACAGCCAGACAAGCCAGCAGAACAAAGAGCCTCAGGGGAAAGCCGAGAGGCTGCGCAACAGGGTAGCACCGGCTAACACGTGCGCACAAGGATAAAACCCTTAGACCGCCAGGGACTTGAGGGAACACCTTTATCCCCACTTAGAACTTGACCCCATGTGATTGATGCAGAAATATGAACTCAATCATTGCCCGTCCTGTGCCACAGTGGTGTCCATTACGCAGCAAAGCAGCGCAGAAGTGGGTTGGGCTTAAGGCCGTTTTATAATGTTTTCTGTATTCAAACCCTCCCAGGTTTGGAAGAGAGGTCCAGACTGGACTGGGAGAGTGTACCGGGGCCAGCAGGAAGAACAAGTTACTTACCCCAGGTAACGTTCTTTCGACTGGATGTTCCTCCAAGGTATTCCTCATCTTTGACATGTAATGGCTAGCTTCAACTGCTTTGGAAAAAATGAGGGTGCCGTGCATCGATGGCGTTGAGTCGATGTCCCTCGAAGGCCTCAGTCGAGGGTGACGTCACCGGAGGGTATATGTAGCACGCGCGTCACCTGTTGGCCTCAGTTCTGTTTTTCCCCTCCTTGTGTAGCCCAGATGCCCATAAACACGGGCATGACAGTACTCAGCCTTGGTGAACGGAAGCTGTAATAGCATGGGAAATTCTACAGAGGGGTAGGTTGGGAGGGCGATGAGGAATATGTTGGAGGAACATCCAGTCGAAAGAACGTTACCAGGGGAAAGTAACTTGTTCTTCGAATGGATTGTGTCCTCCAACGTATTCCTCATCTTTGACAGACTCCCAAAGCAGTGTAAATGATAGGAGGAGGGTGTAGAATTTACAATTTTAAGTATTTTAAAGAGCAGAATAAAGTACCGCTTTACCAAAGGCAACATCCTGAGCATGGGAAGCATCGAGAGAATAATGCTTTGTTAACGTGTTTATTGATGACCACATTGCAGCATCACAAATGTTCCTAACAGGAACGCCCCTCTGAAGGGCTGTAGACGTAGCTATGCCCCTGGTGGAATAAGCACACAAACCTTCAGGAGGGTCTTTGCCTGCAAGTCTGTAGCATTGAGATATGGTGAGAATGATCCATCTGGACAAGGTCTGTTTGGAAACAGCTTGTCCTAATTTGTGTCCAGTATACCTTATAAAGAGCTGGTTGTCCACTCTCAACTTTGACATTCTGGAGATGTAAAAACGTAATGCTCTCCTAGGGTCCAACCCATGGAACCTTTCCTCTTCCTTGCCAGGATGAGGTGGCGGATAAAAAGAAGGCAGAACAATCTTCTGACTTAAATGAAAGTCAAACTACCTTTGGCAAAAGGGAGGGTTTTACCCTTAAAATAACCCGATCCTTGTGGCATACGGTAAAGGGTGACTTGGAAGAAAGTGCCTGCAACTCGCTCACTCTACGGGCAAATGTTAGAGCAATCAATAGTATTGTCTTAAGGTTAAAGGAATAGTGCGCTCAAAAATGTTTTGATCTTAAAACATGGGCAATAATAAAAAATATATAATAAACATCTTTTTTATTGAAAGTTCTATGTCAAATTTTACACAAATGTTGTTTAAACCCCTTCAACATCAAGTACTAGGAGGCGTCCATTTTGTGAAATGGACGAGCCTCCTGTGCTCGAGTTAATCTCTGCCCTTGCGGCACTAATGAAGCAAAAGTCACCTGCTGGTAGCTTTTATCACAGCAGCTTTTGTGAGAGCAGAGAAGTGTACTTTGTGCATTTATGATTGCTGTGGTTAGAAAACAATGGAAATCATTAGGGCTCTCCCATATTGGAGGGGGGTGCCTTCCCCAAGGCCAGGATGCTATTAAACAATGTAGCCATGTGCTAGGGCAAGCTACCCACAAATGCCTTGTAGAATCCTGCTGTGTAACCATCTTCGCCAGGGGCCTTCCCTACCTTAAGTCCGCTAATTGCTCTCAGTGCTTCCTCCTGGGAGATTGGTTTCTCAAGGTCTGTGACCTCACTTTCCTGGAGGGTAGGGAGGGAGACCTCCCTCAAATATCTATCAAGCTCCCCCTGCTCCACTTAGCTCTCTGTTCCGTACAATTACTCATAGAATGAGGCAAATTCCTGGCCAACATCCCCTGTCGTAGAATGTGATTGTCTCACTCTGGTGCCCCCACCCCCCAGCCCCCAAGGCTACCAGTTAGGGACCCACCTGTCAGCGCTCTGACCGCTAAGCCTCAATGCCAGCAGGGAATCCACCTTGCCCCGCTTCTCATAGTATTTGTTTGAGAAACTGTAGGTCCCGATACCACCTTCCCCATGTTGACCTCCCTCAGCTCGCTTCGTTTCTCTCCTGCCGTTCTCAGCTTGTTATCGTCCTTCTTACCTCCCTCTGGTACCTCTGCTTCCAGCCTGCAGATCTCCCACCTCAATTTCTCCACTCGGTGGGTCCTTACCCTCTTCTTCGAGGCGCCCTCCATTATCAGAAGGCCTCTCCATGTGGCCTTAGCTGCCTCCCAAACTGTACAGAGGTCTACCTCTCCAGTGTCATTTGCCAACGATTGTTTTTAACAGGACTTTATTGAAGGACACGTATAGTGCGTATAAAATGAGTGTCTGAAAGCAGACCTGGTTAAGACATTTTTATAACACCAGTAGCACGTTTACAGTTCCAATTAGGTCATCAACTCTCAGAGGACTGATTCGAAAAGACACTGGCAGGCACTAGGAGTGCAACGTTTGATGCTAAGGTTTGAATAAAGTGAGCGCAAAGGGTTCACACAAGGAGGTGTTTAGGGAAGGGCATGTACGGGTTGGGAATAGCTTGGCCATGGACAGTGAATGTGTGGGCAAATAACCAAACACCACATACAAAGCTTTGTGTCCCTCTTATGCCATTTCACTCCGTACTCTAATGGAATAGTTTCCGCTTATAGGTAGAAAACTACTAACTGTAGTATCGCTCAGCGTCATGCTGCACACTGCTTCTTCACGCTCACCAGGCGCAGGACGCAATGTGGAGCCTGGGAGAGGAGCAATGCAGAGTACAACCGCATGAGAAAAAGAAACTAATCAACACTCGGTGTCTGAAATGTTACATACTTATAATGGGTGAATACAAATGTCCCTTTGAACACTGTGTTCTGAACCATAATTTTGTGCAATCCTACAATGGCCCATCCAAGTAACTAGCATACCTTTGTCCATGGTGCAAATTACTCACAAAG